>NC_071468.1:21250056-22700056 GCF_028500815.1 Rissa tridactyla | reverse complement strand
AGTCTGCAGGCGTGTGATTCAGTACACATTCCTTGGGAATGTATTTGGCCTTTGGCCCTGTGTCTCACAGGGCTCCTGAGGAGAGAGCAGCATGCCTATAAATTTATGACTGGATTACCTGTCATGTGTTATTCCTTACCTAATTGTTTCTGTAACCTATTGTTATCCTTATTATTGTTCTTTCCCATTATCCACTTAGGACTGCTTAATGTATGTGTTGCAGGGGAAACAATGGAATTGGGTCAATATTGTGTTTTTAATGAAAGGGCTATTTTTATCCCAAAATACAAACATTATGGCTATAAATATTCCCTGGCTTCCATATATTAAATTTTGATTCACATTTAAACATTGATTTCAAATATATTCTTTTCCTTTTATGGTTAATACAAAAAGAAGAGCCGTAAATTACAGCTGGATTCAAAGGAGAAAAAAATGCTTTACCCTCTGCTCAGGACCCCACAACGCTGGCTGTCTGGAAAAGGTTGGAGGGGATGGAGCGGAGGAGTGGATGCACACAGAGCCGCTGGTAGGCAGAGATTAGGGAGCATGGGAGGACTTAGGCAAAAGCAGAATCAGCCTGGAGTCGTAGGGAGGGGAAGGCAGGGAAGGAGTTAGTCACACGAGGAGAGCAACCACCCCCTTCCTCCCGAGAGACAAACTCCCACTTCTTCCCGGGTGGCTCCTCCGGCTGTCCCCAAGCACCCGTACCACACCTGCGGAGCGTGTTGGCTCTGGCTCTGCTTTTGCCCTTCATCTAGCTCACAGTGTGCCCTTTACCCTCTCAAACAGCTTGGCATGATGGATCTTGATGACATTTAGCCAGAATTTTCTTAAACTTTATGTTTAATTTAAAATCATCCATGACTGCATTCAGATGACTTCTTCCCTGGTCACAGATATAAATCTGCTATCAATAATAGTAAAAAAGGCAACTGTAAGTAAATTTCTCTGACTGTTAAGATTTCTATCTGGTATTCCCCACTAAATCTGTGGTAGTACGATGAGAAAATCTTTCAAACTGGTAGAAAACATAGCATTAGTACATGCAATATTTTTCACAGCTGTAGTACTTTCCAATTAAACACATTACAAACTTGACAAAGCCTCTCTGAGCACTTTACAATTTTTAAATATAATGTCTAATTTCCATCACATGAGGTAGAAAGGCATTATGCCATTGCATAAGTGGTGAAATTAGGATATAGCAAGGGTAACCAACTTGGTCAAGGACATAAAAATACACAAGCCATAACCACTTGCTCCTAGAGGCTTATCTGGCAGACTCAAGGCAGATTGCAAGTAAAAGCAATGCACTTAAAAAAAATTGTTATTTTTGGTTTAAAGCATGTGGCAACTATGTCTACTTAAAAAATGGAGTCAGACTTCCTTGAGAGGGGGGTATTCTATAGACACCTATAAAAGGCTTCTTCAACATGGTCTGGAAACAGCTGATACTGTAGTCATGACATTGCATGGGATGAACCAGGCTTTTTTTCAACACAGAAATTCATGTGGAGCATATTTTACAAGTAAGTATTTTCTTTACCTATTTTAGGTCACATGCCATAGCTTAGGAGTTCAGTACTTTAAAAAAAAAAAATAGCAAGACATATTAAGCAATTTTATGTTTTGCCTTCAAAGAACAGTAATGGAAAATCATATCACACAGCATCTTCTGCCCATGCTTGCTAGGCAGAACCATAATAGCATATGTTAATGTATATGATCTAATGGACTTTTAGTTCTCTTATAATTTAGGGAGTTGAAAAAAGAAAGAAAAAACATGGAAGAAGAATATGGGATGTCAGTATTCAGCAAGAAAACATTAATAATTTTTGAAACTTTAATTTGTAGGAAAAAGTAGATTTATGTTTGTGTGAGAACAGCTTTAACCATAACCTCTTAGAAAAATATTCACTATTCCAATATACAGTTTAAAACTCCATGGAAGAGAGCGTGCTCTTTCAAAGATGGTTTTGCTTAAAAAAAAAAAAAAAAAAAGAGAGAGAGAGGGAAAACAGACCCTGCTTACCTTTCTCCTGACTGATTCATCCAGGAGAGTAGGATTAGGTTCACATGAAAGTGGAAAAATTTGAATTATTCAGTCACTGAGGGACTGAGGCACAAGACAGTTCTCCTCTCTCACCAATTTTATACCATTGTTACTCCACTGAGCTGAATCTCAGAAGAAAGTAAAGTAATCAAGCAATTTACAGTAAGCTCTGTTTTACTGCACGCTTTGGAAAGCAAGCATGTATGATATTACAGATATTCTGTCCAAAAAAATTCATCTTACTAAATTGTTACCACGTTCGGTTTTAAATTGGTAAAGATATAACTCTTATTTAAAATCATGTTTTAAAGTGACCTGAAATAACTTTTGTGTTTAAATGCACATCACAGTTTTAAGCTGCAATGACTCTGGATATTCCTGGGCTAGGTGCAACTTCTGCTTGTCCCATTAGAAACCCAGAAATAGTCTTTGCAGTGGTATAAATCGTATGTTTTTAGCTCTTAAGCATCACAAGTAGCAGATCTTAAACCTGTCAGTAGTGTTGGACAGTATATTAGGCATAATGGAGCTCGAGCCAGTGTAATTTTGGAGAGGAAATTCTATTTTTTTTACTGGAAGAAGGTAATTCATTCTAGCCTCTTGTTTCTTTGAAACATGGCAACTCAGTGCTTTCGCATGTTAAAGAAAACATGTGTTAAAGTAACATCAGGTGCCTTCAATCACAAGTATAGTTGAAGGGTTGGCTAGGCTGGAAACACTGACCCCAGTCTATGAAGGTATTTAATCTTCTACTTATATTTAAGCATGTGCTTTGAGATGGACACCTCTCATGCTTGAAGTTAAGGAATTACGACATTTTACTGCAAATTTCTTGGGTAGAAAGCCCTGAAAATTAGTAGGACAAAAGCTATATACACATTCAACACAGACTTCAAAACATTTTTAATTCCACTATCCTGACTGGAGAAAAGGCAGAAGAAATGGCATTTTCTCCACCCTTTGAATACTTGTACGCACAATCAGTATTGCTCCCATATGGAGAGCGTAGGCACAGCATTTCTGCTGTGCTGATGGAGAAGCTGATGTAGACCTCAAAAAAGGAAACTGTCTCACTGATCCAAAGAGGTAGCTGTCTACAAAGGTGAGCACATGATGCACCACAAAGAAAACATATATTCCCCCAGTGCAGACTGTAATTTTTTCTTGCAGATAAACAGTAAGAATCCTAACCAGATCATTATAATGGATGCATTTCACTGGAAATATTAATCCCAACTTACAAAAGCATTTGAACCATCTTTGATTTTTCTTAATTCCTCAAATACTTTGCTGGGTTAAGGCTGAAGCAAGTATTATATGCAACAGAGTTAATTCTGGTTTACGTATATTTGTGTGTGTGTGAGTAACTCTGTTTAGGTCAAGTAAAATAAATGCAAAGACAAGCATGTTAGCAGCAAAGTGACCCTTTAGAAGTCCTAAAAAATTACTCTTGCAGTCCATAGTCCAACATTTAATAATGCTGAACTTGATAAGGGATCTCAGAACATGAAAAAGGAGATCTGAAAGGCACCTTTATAGAAAACAATTGATTTGCTTCATTTCATTGAAATGGCTAATGCTTTGATGGTTCATATTTACAATAGCTTGTCCTGTTCTTCAATGGAGTTGATATGTTGGAGTCTTTAACACCATAAACTTGATCAAAACTTCCTGGGTAATAAACAGAGCGGATTTAAGATGTGAGCCCCCTCCCCATCACGCTACTGCAGCCCATCTGTGTGCCAATTTGTAACTAAAGACATCAAGAAATGTGTTCTTCATGCTCAGATGCCCTTGGTAGTTGAAAATAGTTCTGAGAGCTCAATATGCAAACTGGGTTCAGAGTCTGAAAGACTTCAGAGTGAAAGATTTGACCTTCCATAGCAAAGGCTGTAGCTTGGCTAAATCCATTACTGAGAGGAGAGATTTTACACACTTCACAATGCAATCTGGATTTTAAATTTTGCCTGACTAGAAAAAAACCCCACAACTTTCTCCCTACCTTTCAGCAAAGGGTAAATGTCTTCCCACCATCCTAGAATTTACATCAACTGGCAAAGTTTCCATGATAATATATAGCCATATTTGGGGGGTGAGGTGTGGGGAGGTGATTGAAGGTTTTGGCAAAAGAAAATGGAAACTTTGACTTCTCACTCTCTGGTTTCAAATAGTATTAAGTCATGAGAGAACAAAAATTTCCCCCCTCCAAAAGCCAGTTTTGTCTTCTGTGAAGATATTTGATGGTGTCACCGTCACTCCCCATCCGCAAGAGCTCTGATCAGATACGCACCATCTCAACAAATGCAGTCCAGAGCAGTCCCTTCACAGGAATGCTGGGCTGGCTTGGGACAGAGGGCAGCCTGCTAAAATCGCACATGAGAAATATCACTCTTGCACATTGTGATCTGTGTGTTGTAACTGCATGATGGGACATTTTGGCATCTCATCTGTCTGTCCTCATCCTGCCCATCTGCTCTGTTAATTATTTATTTGTCAAAAACGTAAACAATGGGACAAGATAATACATAATTCTTAGTCTTGTAATGCTGCAAAATCAGTATGGCAATTGGATTTGAGACCTAGGTAAATACACTAAGAGCAAGGTGACTTAACACAGACTTTCTATGCTGGCACGTATCACTGACAATGGTTTTTCTCATGCTAAATTTCAAGTAACTTTGAATTTTTAAGTGTGTATTAGCAATCATATTTATGTCTGACTATTAAATCTACCTCTTCGATCACCGTCTCAAGGGTATTTCCGAGACTTAACAATTATAGACTACCTATACTAGAGATTTATAGTTGTAGTACTTGGTGCCCTTCGATTTCATTTTGTTGCTTGTTTGCTTGCAACTCACTGAAGACACATCTCAAAACATAATTTTAAGCATGGAGATATGCAGATAGGTGTCCAGTGTGATTTTTCATACACGCTCAGTGTCTGACTCCCATAAAAACAGTAACTTTATAAAGCTAGCTCAGAATCAGAGCCTCCATCACAGACATTTCAACATCTGTATTTCTTTGCATGACTTCAGAATTATTAAATTCTCTGAGCAAAACCCGGCCACATTCAAGATATTGCCGTTAACGCCTATAAACAAAGATTTCACTTTATTCTTATCTACTACTGTCATATTTTAAAAATTAAAAAAGAAAAGGGGGGGGGGGGAAATCCCAAACAAAAATGCAAGTAACTGAAAAAGCTAATAATAGGCAACAACGGAGAGGTTTTCTTGCAATATGTTTTGCCCAATGTGCTGCTGTGCAGCAGCTTTATGGACCAATGTTCCTAAATACGAGTTGCTTTTTCCCCTATTTGTGCAAGTCTGGCTGTCCTTTCGACTTCCCTAATTGCATGCATTCTTTTAGCAATATGATTGAGTTGATCAATGTATAGCTTTATTATGTTGTTCTTTTTCTTAAAGCAAGTCTTATGAATTGCTGGAGATGAAAACAGATTTATTTTCCAATGAACGTAAGTCTATGTGTCTGGTCTTCAAGAAGGACCGTACTCTCTGATCTTTCATTGTGTTGCTCAGTACAAATAAATACGTTGATTTTTAGTAGAGGGTTTTATATAATAATCAAATTTAACTCATAAGAAAAACATGGATAAATACTATAAAGAATTATAACAATGAATTCCCCTCCAAATTAAAGAAAATGTCTAATCCAGGTGAGTAGAAAAAAGGGTTAAAAAAAATTGCAAGAATTCAAGAAGCTTAGATGACTTTGGAAACACAGATCAAAAACAAAGAGACTGGAAGTATAATTAACTCCATTACTGCTCAGTCAAATGAAAACAGCTGTGACACCCCGTCTTATTTATGACAGCAGCAAATAGCTCTATTCCCTTGCTGGTTATTGCTGTAGGACAGCAGTGGTTCTACAGCAGGTGAAATAGAAACAAGCTGATAATATTTATGTCACTAGATCAGGTTATGGATACAAGATTTATGCAAAAGTTCTATAAAAATATCTAAGTAGCTGTTATATCTTCCTGCAGTAATCCTTTTCCAACAGCAAACTAAATATCTCTTTATTAAATACGATTCTACGGTCTGAGTAGTACTGTGGCACAAAGGCAGCTCCCCCACCGCTAAAGATGAGAATGTGTTCTCACTGCAAACCCAGTTTTGTTCACTCTCTAAAACATAAATAAAAAGCCATTTAGGTCTCAAAACCACTCTCATTTATTTGCAGATTCAGGCTAGACTTTGTCAATGTGGAATGGGATATACAGTAGCTTGATAAAGAACTATTTTCTGTATTTCAAAGAGCCCAGGTTTGCTTTTAGAAGTATGAAAAGCAAGGAAGAAAAATAGTATTCAGGTTAAAGCCCTTATTTTATTAGTAAGTGTCATTAAAACAGATGCTAGCTACTTTGATATAAAAAATGTGAGTGGGCAGAAGATTTCCTAAAGCGTTTTTTTTTATCCTGCAGCTTTAATCACTTTGCTTTGCTTCCTACACCTAATCAGTCTTACTTCTTACTCAGACAAACTGCCCATTAAATGATGACTGAGAAATAAGATTGTCAATAACAGGACAGAAAATAAAGCAAGTAGGATGTTGCACACTTCACTGCTAACCTTTTTGACCTCTCCCCTGCTCATCAACCTCCCTCCTCCCATTCCCCTCCAGTTTCGATGCTGCCTGTGCTCCCCAGCTCCACAGTGCACTGACACTTGCTCCCCACCGCAGCCCCTACCTGCGCCCCCAGAGATCCAGAACCCTTTTATCTCTCCATACCTCTTCCATTTTGCAGACCCCCCCCTCAGCAGCCACTGCCTTCCAGGGGTTTTGAGTAACTTTGCCATCCCTCCCAGGAGAGGTCACCTCCTCCATCTACCCCACAGATTCCACGCAAGGGACCCGAGTACCACACGAGGCTCCTGATCCCCCTCCTACTGCAACAGCATATGCCTAGGTCCTCCTTCCCACTCCTCACAACATGACTCTTCTTCCTCTCTTGATGGGTGATCAATATAAAGAGTAACATCAGGAACCAGCCTCTGGGGTATGGCTACGCCGGAATACCTCTGTGGTGCTGTGCCACCATCCCTGAATAACACAGGAATAACGGAGTAGCTGAAGTTGGGGCTCAGACAGACAGACACCACGTGTCTCTGTATCCCCCATCTGGTTCTTGATTATTTTTTTTAAGTATTTCTCCAAAATCAACAATGTTGATAATATTCCCTGTGATCTCTTGGACCCACCAACTGCATATCTGAACATATACGCCATCAGGATGACCACAAGGGTTTCAGATGCAGGTAGAAACAAATTTGCCCTTTTTCTACCACACAAATAGGTGGATCTAGAAGGTCTAAAACTCCCTCCTAGTTTCACTCTCACTGAAAATAATGAGCAGAGACTACGTATGTATTTAGATATTTAGCTACATACAAGCACGGCACAGACCATGGTGAGCTTTCCCTGTGGTCTCACCATTATACCTTTATGCAGACTTTTTGTACTTGTCCACAACAAACCAAAGGCCTGTGCTGGCCTTTAACATCTTGTTACTGACTAGTTTTGAGGATATTTTTTCGTCCTGACTCTCACAATGATTTATGAGAGAGGATACAGGAGTGAAACTCAGGGTCTGACAAAGCTATGAGCAAAACTCAAGACAACCTCGCATTGTCACACTACCACCAAGTCGCTGCTCTCAGCTCTTCCATGATGCAAATGGTTTGCCTCTATCAGGCAAACAATTTTTCTAAGTTTTGAGTAACACTGGGAATATTTGTAGTTTTTAACTTGCAAATGGATGAATTCCCCCTATATTTGCTTCCTGCACCATAGAAATAAGGATATAGCAACAAAATTTTCGAGGTCTTTTCTTGCTCTTTCCTACCTAGTGCAAAGACCCAGATCAAAAAGATAATTTGTACCAGCAATGTAAAGAAAATGGTACTAAAATCGTGAAAAAGTTAAATGTTTCCCTGGACATCACTGACTTCCCAGATGACTTCCCTGCCTCCTCTTGGAAGAAGGGAAAGACTCCTGGCTCTCTCAGTCTCCCCCGCAGCTGCAGCACAGCATCGCCATGGCAGCTGTGAAGGCAACATGCAGTGTACAGCTGTGCTGGCAAGGGCTGGGCTTCCCGCAGAGCCGTCCCTGTGAACACCACTCAGAGAGCTCCAGGACTGAGCTGAGCATCCCTGGCAGCCAGAGCCATCTGGGGCCTTTCTAGCACAGCGTCACTCTGAGGAGACTCAAAAGTAGGGTTTTTCATTTGGGCTTTGTGGAGAGGGTCAGATTCTAAGAATTATTACGGAATTCCATTTTTGCTTCTTCTGGACGAGTTATTTTGTTGATGGAAAACTGCAATCAGCTCTAGGTAGCTGTTCCTTCTGCAAGAGCACCCCAAGCAAAGAGAAGCATGGAAGACCCAGAGCACAACAAAAGACTGAAGCAGCCAAAAGAAGGGCAGATACAAGGGATGCTGCAAAGGGCATGAGCTGGCAAGACCAAATACCTTCAAATCTTTGGCCAGCAGCTTGACTGTAAGGTACCTGAGGCACCTGCACAGAAAGGGCTGATATCCCTCAGAAACTGGAGAGCCTTGCACTGTGTTGACCAACAGCTGGAGGAGCATGGGACAGCCACATGTTGGCTCAAAGGGCGCCATGAAACCAGGTTTGGGCTGATGAGTAAAGCTCCAAGAGCCGACAATGAGCCCTGGACCACCTTCTCCAGAAAATGTCCTTCTCTTGCCTTCTGCAAAAGGTTGGGGCCAAACCAAAGAATATGGTTGACATGATAATATATGTGTTGTTAGAGCAGACGTCTTCACCATATCATTCTCGCTATTTTGTAGCTTGCCAACACCAGAACTATAAATTTTCCTATATTCTAATAGCAAGATTAGATGATTCTAACAGACACTTGTGAAGAAGCACATGAGGCTACCAAAAATCCACACAGGAATAAGTTACTTTGTAACCATAATGTCAGATCCCCACAGAAAGCAGATTCACTGCTTCTGGCTATCTTCCCAAATTTGGCCTATAACCTAAAGACAGGCAACATTTGAAAATCAGAAACAAGAAATACAGACTGCTCTGGTACAATTCTGTTGATCTTTCAGCAACATAATCAAGAGAAGAATGCAGACTATGAGGCACTTATGTTTTTAGAACTTAAATAGTTTTTCTCTTAAAATAAATATGATGCCATTTAATATAATTTATCCAGTGAGTAGAAATATAATAGTACTCCAAATCAAAACACAGGAGCTAAAAATAAAATTTAAAAACACATTTGAGTAAGACATACTGTACTTAGTTAAAATAACAGCTAAATGTCAGCTTATATTTCTGTATAGGAACATCTTTGACCTGCAAAAGGCCACAAAAAGTATTTGGTCTTTAATACGGGGGAGCCATGTTAACTCCATTTAGTGAAAGAAAAGAAAAAAGAACCTTTAATCAACATCTGTAAATTTCATATTAACCTCAAAATAAATAAATTTCTTTATCAGTTTCTAGCCCATATCACTGAGATGGCAATAGTAATTAGAAAACAGATAAACTGTTAAAAACTCCATAATTTAATACATTTAGGCAACCTGAATTCTTAAGTGTGCAATAGAGATATTAAAAACCACCACCCTGATAAGCTTCTGCTTTAAAGATGAGACCTCATATGCCAACTTTCAACAGAGAGTGATTTCTTAAAGTAAAGTCATAAACCCTAAAACTGGGATTTCATGGAGACACTATAATTTACAATACTTCTGTGGTTTTCAATTATTCAGATGCTCATGGCCCAACAAATTGAATAATGAATGGAGTAATGAATTGAACCCTGACAAGACGATAACAGAAAATATTATGAGTAGTCAATACACAGCGGAACTCACTTACAGAAAGATCCCTCAAAGAAATAACTTGTTTGAAGGACACATTTTCTCCTGAAATCCAAAAGACTTGCAGGAAAATGTGTGCAGGAGTTGCCATTAACAAATAACTGCTAAAGGCATAAACTTGCAGAACAGTATATTTCTAGTGACCGAACTGTGAATCATAATCATAAATAGGCCAGTTATATTTTGTGTGGATGTAGGTTATGCATTTCATTATTGCTTTTTTTTCCTCCCTCTAACGCCACAGAGAGAGAAAAAGAATGGCCATATAAATTCTTAAACACTTTAGCTGCAGGCTTAGCCTTGGAGGTGTGATGATATTCCACAGATGCTAAAGCACACAGGTCTTAACAGTATTTAATACATTTGCATCGACACTGCAAGCCAGAAACATAAATAATAAAAATGATAAATATACTATTCAAAAATGGTGATGGGTAATGCACGTTTGTGTCTCCCTGCTAGTATTTAAAGGAGCAGTGTAGGCAGCTAGCAAATGCCATGTTTAAAAAAAAATAAAAATACAGAGGTTAAAAACCCCCCATGGATCAAAACAAAACACTGTTCTGCATTAAAGAGATAGGTAAGTTATCCTACATATTGAAATTTCGATCAGACAATGACCATTGCTTCAAACTAAGGTAAACAACACTGCATTCCAAAAACTGACCCTGAACTTTCTGACAAAATCAAAATAAGCTTTTTATGGATGTTTGGAAAATACTGGACTAACTACAAGAGCAAAAAAAAAAAATAATATCCTGTCTCCTGTTGGAAGTGATCCAAACCCCAAGCCAGTTATTTGTGGCATGTTTTGCTTGAATCCAGGGTTGGTCTTCAGTGCTGGGTCAACACTTTTATTGGGTTCACCCTGAAGACCCATATAGCTGTAAACACTGGAAAAGCTGGAAATAAACTTAACAGCTCAAGATTATTTGTGACTGTACTTTTGCATTATCTGCTTTGGCTGAGCAAAGAAAACTGGATGGTTTCAGAAGCCCCCAAGCTTAGTTACATTGGATTTCCCACAAGCTAGGGCAAAACCCAAGAAGTTGGGACATCTGAGTAACTATTAAAATTCTTGGACATTCTTGAGCACAGCAGACTTCTCACCCTCTCCTTCTGCTGAATAACTCCACTTCGTGGGACTCCTGGGAAAATGTGCTTATTTCAGTGAAATAGTGAAAGAAACTGCCCCTTTCCATAATTCGGAAGAAAAAACTCCAGTAACACAGTAACCAGCAGCCGGCTGGCACAGCCCACATTTCAGTAGCATCTCTAGGTGCTCCGTTCCTATACGGGCACTTCTAATGTGCAATGACAGCTCATCAAAAAGCTACATCAATTGGGAAAATAGATCTGCACTTTGGAAGTCTCCAGTATTGGCACAACTCCTACCACACGCAGTGCTCAGCTCACCACCCTTTCAGAAGCTCCCATGGTCTCACATTTGTATGAACTCTCCCTGGACCACGTCCGTAAAAATCCATGAGCTGGGTTACAGCAGTGTGCCTAGACCACACATGCACATGCACACCCATCCCTTCTTATAAACTTAAAGGGATTTGGTCAGCTCTCAGCACCTAGAAGACCTTTTCTTATGCCACGGATAAATTCAGATCTCTGCTGTAATACTGTAAATCCATAATTAACTACATGGATGGAAGAAATAAAAACATACAAATATCTAAACTGCATGTATATGATTTTTTCAATTTCCTCTTTATTGATTTCCTCTATAACAGAGAAGAAAACAGGCACATGTGGAAGTCTGGACTGGCACTAGCAAGTCTGCCTTAACAATGCATTGGCTTTGAAAATGAGATGCTGTAATAGAAAACATTTTTATTTCAGCATTTTCAGTACCCTGCTGGTAGTAAGCGATCTCCAGTCATATCCTAAACATTAAATTGCACCCTTTGTCTTTCCGTTTTTCTTCCAAAATTGTTTTTTTAGCAAGTCTGTCACTGTTCTCTTTCCAAGAACAATTTTTTCTAGTATTTAATTCATCAGTTGTGGCAGCTTGCATTGCTTATCAAATCCAATATCCCATTATTGAAATAATGATCTAGCAGTAAAAACACATTGATTTGTGTTTACTGTTAATATTTAACAGCTTAAAGCACATTTTCCTAGCCAGAATAACGATTTGCTGCTCAATTCTGTCATCTTATCTCACACTGAGTAGCTCCAACGAAGTCAATGGGATGGTTTACTTAGTATGGCAAGACTCAGTGTAGCACAGGGATACGATTTTTAACTAAACAGAGAACCTTTTGAAGAATTTTGAATACATTATCAATATCATCCTTAAGCTCAACTGCTATTGAGGGCAATGGGAACTGCCCCAGAGAAAGCCCAGTAACAAGTTTTATACAGGCTGAAACTTTGCTCACCTTCCTGTATTTTTCTTCCCCACAAAATAGCTATGAACTGGGGCACTAAAGGGAAAGACACGCAGGGCTCTTGCAAAGGATACAGGAAAGCTCTTTGCTAAAGGCTGGCCTGGAAATAGTCTATGCCCGACTTGAAGATGAGCCTCCTGAACACGGATTCAGCTGTTCTCAAAGAGATGCTTCACCAAAGCGATCTCGATTTCAGTGTTGTGCCACCAGTATAATTTTGGTACGGTGAAGCCCTGTCCCTGCAAAGTGGAGACTTTAAGGGAGGGAAGATTTAAAGTCTTTTTAAGGAACACAGCATATGGAAAATGTCAGCCAGCTAGTGTTAGAGAAAAATCACTTAAAATATGTATTTCTCAAGCACTGGCACTGCTAAAACTTTTTTCCAATGGTATTTTCTTCAGCTGAGACCTGTGTTTGATATTCTTCAAAATTTTTTTTACTAGACTGCTCTTCTCCCATAGGTTTCTTAACAGGAAAAGCACTGCTGTATATTCATCACTGCTTTATATTGCTCATCCTTTGTCTGGTATCTTTCTGAGAAATGCATTTCCTTCATGAAAAAAATCAGTGATACGTGGATGGTGAAGAGTCCTGGGCAAGGCTGTTGTCTTTACTTGCTTGATCTGTATAGTCTGTATTGTCTGAATCTCCATTAAATTGTTTGGGTTACAAATGACTCAGAATTTTAATAAAAATAGTCATTTGTTTCTATGCCTTAGTTCACACATTAGCTATAATAGGCAAGGCACTAAAACAGGGCTAATATTTAAATTCTGTTAGGATTAGTGCTCCAATATTCCCCAAACATTTGGGCTCTCCAGATAAAAGACATCATGCCAGTATAAAACTGCTATTTTACAACTGTTTCACTTACCTCTGTACAGTCTGTACAATAAACCTGCATCACACAAACTTATCTCAGCTTCTCTTCGGGCTAGCACAGCTTGCTGCTGATGTTTCAGGGTTTGCCTCCTGCAGCAGCATCTGAGCAGTTCAATGGTTCTTATCTCCCTGCATGCCACAGAGCAACATTTACACAAGCAGTTCATGCTGATACTAATATATGGATTATCAGCATATATTTGCTGCCCAATATGGGGATAACTTCACGTATCAGGCTTCTAAAGCTCAAAATAGAGGCTTTTCTGAAAATTCTACCCTATCCAGCAGCTTCGTCTTCTCTAAGACCTAAAAAAATTAGATGAACCCCACTTCAAATCAGACTGGGTCAGAGCCTCTGCTAAATCCCAGCTATGTGAATTACATGCTGCCCACGTAAAACCGTTGCCTGAGTGCCCATCCCAGCCATTCCAGGCAGACACTGCGCCTCTCTTCACACTCGTCCCCAGGAGGCTGCACCACAGGGCCGGGCATGGCCAGATGGCCCTTGTGTCCCCTCATAGTGCTGGGGAAATTCCTGCTTTGCTCGTTTGATAGGGAAATGCTGCAAAGCACGTAGGGATGCCCATGAAAATAAAAGGCCTGTTAAAGTGTCAGATGTTATTTAGCATCCCCTTCAATGTGTTGATTTTTATATTTCTGTAAGGAGAGGTAAAAACACAGCGGTACTGAGAGCTGAGGGGTTATGTTGCAAGTACCAAAGAAGGATGCACGTCCTTACTCAGAATCAAACACTGAGGCAATGCCTGCAGGGGACTCCAGAGATGTACTGGGGGGGACTCTCTAAGGAGCTCACGAGCTCACTTTCTTTGGTGGAGCTCACCCTTGCTTTGGACAGTTTAATCATCCCTATCAAAAATAATTTTTACTCCAAGGACTCCTAAAGATAATCCAAAGGGTATGGCTCATGTTATTATTCAGTAAAACACACACACATCGATACTCACACTTACACAAAAGAAAAAAAAATACAGTGGCAGCAACAAATCTTTGGTGCAAGGCAAATTGAAACAAGGGATGACAGTTTAAGATGAAGTATTTCAAATGAAAGATTCACTCTTTCTTCTACAGATCCACTCTCAATCCAAGTTTTTTACTTATCCTACGCCTCTCTTCCAAGAACCATCCCCATTTACTGCATGGCAGTTCCAGTAGACTTCAAAACCATAGAATTTGTACGGCAAGCCAAATTCACTTAAGAAAAAGTATTGGGATTTTGGGGTCTTTTTGGGTTGGTTTTTGTTTTCTGAGGATAGATACAAAAAGACAGTTTCTGTAAATACTGAGAGTGCCTCTATGTAGATATTTTTAACTGTGTACAGTCCTAATATGATTCAGCACACCAACGAGAGTCCACTTCTTGACCAGACCAGATTTTGTTGTCCTTGCCCTACAACGGTGATGAGACATGCCACTGATTCAAAAGCAGCGTACTCTCCAGGAAGTCCCTAAACTCCATTCAAGCTTAAATGGCAAATAAACTTGGTGCTCGTATTTTGCACAATTATTAATATTATCACATGAGCATCTAACAACACGATGCATGTAATTTATCACAAAGGTAAAACATTTCTGTAGGAACTGCTTTTTTGTGTTATTGACACGTCACTGGTAAAACCAGTTGCTTACACACCAGAGTTAAAAAATGAAAACTCCACAAACAAAAATGCAAGTGTCATTTAAAACTGCAAGAATGGTTATAAATATTGTGTTACTGCCTTTCTAATTGTTACAGAAAAATGAAATGCTAACTCATCTTTTATTAAACCATAGCTTCTACGAGAGCTTCTCTTCCATGAGATTGTCTCATGTTTCATTTTACTGACTCTGAAAACACTGCTGGAGTTAAATATAAAATAGGAAACAGTTTGGCTTTTTTAAATCATGCTTCACAGTTAGATTTACTAATGCAGTTAAAACTGTATGACTTCAAAGCCTAATGTATAAAACAGTTTTATCTAATGTGCTAGGAAAGAACGGGTCGATGAATGCTTTTGACTTACAGAATGTACGGACTTGATCTATTAAACAGACAGCTCCACTCACTTAGAGTCTGGTTTTGAATGGATTCCTTTATTTTTGGATACAAAAATCTATAATGTCACTCAGAAAAGTGTTTAATAATGTGTACATACAAATTCAAATGTGTATATATAGTCCTGCTGGACTCAATGGGAGTCAATGTATTTAAACACCTGCACCTATGGAGTGTTTGCTGGATGAGGGCCGTACAAAATATTGACATCTGGATTAAAGCATAAGCATCCATAAAATGCATATCTAAATCAAAACTGTTAGCACAGTTCTAACTGCAATAAGCACTTGGATAACACTATGTACTTGGAAAATCCCATATGGTAACAACATACCTGGCATATAGCAGTAGATCATCCAGGATTAGGTGTCTTACCTATCTACAGATCTGATACTGAAATGAAGTCCTATTTGGAAAGTGAAAACTCAGAGAAGTACAATAGTTCCAACATTAAGAAAGGCAGCTTTATAAAATAATGACACATGGTTCTTAATATAGAATTTCTCATTTGTGGAACTGCTTATGTTGGGCTTTCTGCAGGTGGGACAGATATTACCTACACTATGGCTTGTGGGATCCATCGGAGACTGAGGCATTGCAGTGCTAAACACTATACTGCAAAAACAGTTCCTGCCATGAAGAACGTATTGCTTAAATAAGCAAGAGAAAGATGGTAAGAATGGATATAGAGACAAAGACAGATAAGCAGACTTGCCCAAGATCTCAGAGGAGATCAGTGCCACAGATGTGGTTGAAATCTGCCCAACTGGGAGAAGGACATGGAAATCTGACAGACAACAAACAATATTAGTTTTGGAAAGAGGGATCAAATGGAAGGGCAAGTGCTTCCAGCCTCACTGAACACTGTCCCCAAAGTCTGGCTCACGATGTGAAGGTGTGTCCCAGCTCTCCCACCCAACTTCCCCTAGTAACACAGCAAAACCATTCCTATAGTAAACTATACTTCCTAGGGGAAAAAAAGAAAAAGGCAAGGAAGATCGGTCCCAAGCACCCCAGAGATGAATTCATAGACGTCACAGCAGTCTTCCCATTGGAGTATGAATAGCCATGCTCATTTTACAGATGGGTATACATCTGTTCATGTGCTTTCTGCAGGCCAGATCCTGAGGATACTAAGGCTGCTTAGCACTTTCAAGGATGCAGAACCACAGCTACAATTTATTGGTATAATAGCAGAGCTTGGTCTAGTCGACAGGAGTTCCCACCACATGCTCTAGTTATTATTCCTCTAAACCAAATTTGCACATAAATAAGCAGAGAAAACCGCTTCCTACTGCACACAAATAAAGCCATCTGCAACTAACTAGGTTGTAAAATTTTAAGATACCACCCAGCCCTTATCAAAAATGTATATGCTTCCATTTTCTTCTTTTTTTTACGCTTTCTCTCTCCCCTAAGCAGAATATTGAGACAGGAGGAATACCTTTTCTAGAGACTTAAAAGTCACTCTCCTATAGTTGACAGCGCTCCATCTGGCACAGTAAGCACATACATCGTGCTCTTCACCTGTCATTTCACCTACCTGTGCTGGACAAGGCCTCCTCTTGTCATGGAGACCAAGTCCAATGCTGAAGGACTTCAGTGGGAATGGAGAAGACCATGGTGACTTCTGTGGAATTTTGTCTGAACATTTAATGTCCTTCATCACAGGTCTCCCAGGAGGTCGAGAGAAGTCAACGCAGCACAACACACAAATGCACTTGCACATTTGAGATATGTTTAACCCGCGCGCACACAAGTCCCTGGGATTTTTTAATAGTAAAATAAACAAGAAGGGTGGGGGAAAGCAGAGAAAAACTCTCTATCTGATCATTAGTGTAAACCTAGTTCTTGGCACATTACAGAAAATTAGTAGCTTTTAAGAAAGGGCTTTTAATTGCTTAATCTAAGTAATGTGGACAATGGCATACGTGTTTTATTTTAGGGTCTATCTAGCCCACTCAGAAAATGTAATGGACCTAATTTTCATTTAGTATAGGTCTGTGCAGTTCCTAAAACATCTAAATGGCTATTAATTTAATCAGGTAATTTAACTATAGCTCTAGAAAAGGCCACCAGCTAGTTGTCACGCAATGATTATGAGGATGACATTTCTATCCCATGATGCCAGAGGCAGACTTTGATACATCATTTTCTTTTTGAAGGTTAAACTCAGATAACCTGCCTTTGGCATTTAATTAGCTACATATTAAACACTCTTTTAATAATAAAATGATTAAAAATTTTATTGCTTCTCAAATGAGGCCCTTTTAGATAGATTTAATGACTTGGTTAGAGCACTGTAGTTTGTGAACCAAACCTTAGTTAGACCAGTATATAGTATAATGATATGCTTTACAGCTTGCAAAATCTGTATTTTATTCAAATGACTGCCATAATCATTTTGGGTAAAACTTATAATGCATTCTTCTGTATTTTTAAGTCTAACTGTTAAATGTCATTGAAAAGTAACCAAGAACTAACTGATTTCAGAATTTAAAGAAATGATCAAATTCAGGTATAGTTACATTAAGCTGCAGTAGGATTAATGTACTGTATTTTATACAGAAATTGTTTATCCTTTAAAAAAAATATATCATTTTTCACAGTTCAGTGTCTGTAAAGAAAAAAACAAACCACCCATGTTCACCTAGCAACGATAAAAAAGCATGAAGTGTCTGACAGTCTCCACTCTTTATTTGGTATAAAAATGTTCACAATTTAATGAAAACTGACACAAAAAAAGATAATATTTTCCCATTCCAGCATGGTAATAACAGTGCCATGACTGCAAAATAGCTGTAAAGATAATAATTCCATGGGCTGTGCCCACAGAGCGAATAGTACTATAAGGCAAAGCAAGTACATGGCATTTAAGAATATATATATTTTATGTCTGTGTGCATATAGATTTCTCTCTATACTTAAACCAAACAAGCACCTTATCTACAGATTAAGGTAATTATTAAAAGCTCAACTTCTTGCAGCCAGGAGTTTGGCCCACCAAAATCCCATCACCTTCACAGCCAGAACTAGGTCACCTCCTCACAGGCAGTTAGTTACTGACAGAGACGCATAATGTAGGAATCAACCTACCATCCAGTCCCCTTAAAAGTGGTCCCTTAGGGAAGAAGTACATTGTCAGGACAGCTGGATAAAGAGGGAAGTTCATTGCCAGGTCTGTCAACCTAGCACTTTTCATGAGCATAAAAATGAAGGAGAAAAAACAAGAGCAAACCAAATGAAGAAATGAAGAGTAATATCTTTTAAACCATACAGCTTTTTTCCCAAGTCTTTGAAGGATTCCTCATCGACTTAGACCCTGCTAGAAAGAAAAGTCTTTCCTCGACATCTACTCAACCCAGTCATGCCAAAGTAAAAGCCAGAGCCTTCTTAAACACTCCATTTTCAGGCAGGTAGGAGAGATTTGCCAAGATCTATTTGATAAAGGAAAAGGGGGAGGCTATCGGGATTATGGTTATGCCCTTTTAATTTTCAAACTGCTTTAGTCCCTGTCCAGACATAAATTAAGACAATCTAGAAGTTACTCTGCTTACAGTCTCAGCCTAGCACACCACAGGGAATAGAGCTCTACTGCTCTCTGCTCTTCCCATGTCTCCTGTGCCAGGGTAGGCATGCAGCAGTAAAGCGTGCACCAGTGTCCTTCTCACCACTGACACCCACACAATTTTATACCTCACGTTTGAGGCAAGAAACCATACATCTAAAGAGTCAGGGCCAGATGGTTGTGTCAGGGGCTTGAGTGTGCCAACAGGCTAATTGCCCTGCCCAGCCTCTCACGCACAGTATACCTGCCTTTGTGCCATGATGCCATGTTGGCCTGGCTTGTCCTTGGGCTTTGTAACCACAGGCTTGCCTGGACCCAGGTTGACCCTGGTTGCTGTTGTTGGACCCAGTCTGCTCCTCTTGTTCAGGTACTATGATGCTGAGAAATCCCCGCCTGGACTTTCCTCTTTGTTACCTTTGCCTCCTGTCGCATCTGCCCTTGGGAAGCAGCCTGCTCTTGCTGCTCCCTGACAGGTTGCTTGTAAACACCAAATGATTTTTTTACTGGGTACATCTGTACAACATAACATGTGGAAATAACTAAGCTAGACTGGACTAAAACAAGTTAGGTAATGAAGCAAACACAGCTGTATTGGAATGATGCTTTCCAGGGGCTAACACATGCCTGTGAGAAGCCTTGGCAATGCGGCTCCTGCTAACTGTTGAGAGTTACTGTAGATGGCTTCATGGAGTGTTATGCTGGTGTATGGACAATCCTAACATGCTCTCTTTCAGCTTTTTTAGGCCACGCCTCCTTTCAACTAATTAAGACTTCTTCATGTCTCATTATATGACACACCTAAAAGGGTAAGAGCTGCTTCACACCTCATTTGATGCTTGCAGCACCTAACCCATGAGATGAGAGAAAACTTTAGAAGTGCTGCCACCCCAAAGGTGGTACCATATAGCATATTTACATTTTGTAGCCTATACAAAAGGCTTGACAGAGCAGACTACCACACAAATGTTTCTAGAAGAAACTGTAGGAGACACATCAACAGAAAAAGATGAGATTATCTGTTCTTGGGCAGTTCTTCCAAAGGCAAATGGAGAGCATGTAAAAGACTACCATTCCAGTATGCCTCCATTTTACTAAAATGCCGTTAAGCCACAGGCAAACAGAACCATGTACCAAGAACTGAAGGTTTTGGAGACATTTCTGCTCATACTGAGAGGACAGGATGCTTGAAGAGACAGTTTATCACTGGGTGATAACACTCATATTGCTGCCTTTGCACTGCCCTTTTGTGAGGGGTGGGGGAAAAATAATCTCTTTAAGTTTGTCTTTAAGCATGTACAGATTTCAAGATGAACTCAAGAAGAGAGATGGTAGGAAAGAAGACAGGTCACGGTTTTCCTAAGTACTAGACCTACAAGCATGCCACTTCCAAGAAAGAAAAAAAAATAAAAGTCAGTCTTACTAGATTTCTTTTTCAGTAGCATCCATTTTAAGCATGCCTTCCAACACTGCTGCCCTTTCCATGGTGGCTTTTATTTTCTGTTTTGTTTTTTCTTTCTTGGAAGTAGAATCTTCCCTTTCAAACCATGTAATTCTGCAAGCTATTGTTACTTGAAAGCAGAGGAATAAAACAAGCAGTAAATTTGTCTTAAAATGCAAATACGTTCTTCCAGTCATGCGTATGTCTGCTCTGGGAGCATGCCCACCCTCTGCAAAAACTCCTAGGCATACCAGCTTTCATATTCTCATTTTTCTTTGTGAGTAATGACTATCCCTTTTTCTTATGTTACACTTCTGTGCCCAACTATTCAGTTTCTCCTTTTTCACAGGGGAAAAAGCTATGATCTTAATATCACAGGATGATATTGCAGTATGTTATTTTACTATGCATCTATGCTGCAGGTGAATTACTGAATGAAGAAGGTTCAGGCAACACCCTCTCTTTACTCCTGTTTTGAAAGTATGCAGATTTTTTGCTCCTTGAATTCTATGACAGGGCTTCCTCGTGTGGTGCATTACATGGCCGAGGACTAAATCTATACTCAAATACAAATTATTAGCCCTTTCGTGCCTCTTACAGTGCCCATCAGGACTAGCTAATGTGAATATAGGTCCAGAAACCGTCCTCCAGCAATGCCACCAAGCAGATACTTGGGTAAAAGCCTGACTTCAGGAAAGACAACAGGAAAATTCTGAGTGCCTGCAGTGATGCTCATGTTTCACCCAACTTATTCAATATATCAGATATAGTTAACTCCAGCTGGATGCTAAAGGTATTGTACTAAGGGTGCTGTATTAATGGCTAAGCCAACGCAGTCACTTGTTGCAATGAAATAAAGCAATGAAATAAAGAGAGAACCCTTTCTCCGAGGCATGTGATCCTACACTCCCCAATACCTTTTGGAGTCAGCTCATCACACCAATACACAACTAACTTGGCAAGGAGAAAGCTTTCTGGTGGCACAGTCAGCTGAGCTGGCTCACTAAGGTATCTCACAAGCCACAGACCTGGCTTAAGGGGACAAAATTGTGACTGGGACCAGGATGGTCCCTTTCAACAGCAGCGAGCCTTTTGATGTCATCATATTATCCCCTAAATAGGAATCAGAACATAAAAAAAGCTCTCTAGCACTCCTCCAGTAGAAAGATGAAACCCAGTTTTACTTTGCTGAGAAACAGTAGTGATCCAACTTTGTACAAATTAAAGGGTAATCACATAACAAAACTTGTAGTTATCTGATATCATCACATGCTACAGGAGGTATCAGATAACACTTGCAATATGCTTTGGATCTACACCTTATACTTCAGCCAACATGATTTGGACCTACACTTTATACTTGAGATCCAAGCCATCTGCAAAGAGCAGCAAGTATGAAGCAGAGCTGGAAATAAGGCACGCTGCACTCAGAAGCCATAGAAATTCCAGATATTCAAATACGTTATTTCCAGTTAGTTTTAAAAACCACAAACACAAAGCTCTGTACGTTATAAGCTTATCCCATGATAATAACTAGGAAACTGCTTGCAAAATATAGGACACTAATAGCACTGTTACTAGCAACAATCAGATACAGCAATTGAAAAAAAAAAAACAAAACAAAAGGAAGATGAGATGCTCCCATAGAAAATTTTGATGCAAAATTTGTTGGGGTAAATGGAATCTTTCCTTTGACTTCAATGGGCTTTCTGTTAGGAGTCAAATGACTGAATGCAACAGGTAGTTTTGTGCAAATGTGACTGGAAAAAGAAAATAGAGTGACTGGGCTAGAGCTGTTGGCACTGAACTTTTGAACTTTCAACCAGGATTTTGTATATGGTATTTTTTTTAGACTGTTCAAAATATTCCGGGAACATAATAAAAATCTAAGCAGTTCAATCATTTAGCTAGTGCACTGAATGGTAACCGGTGAAAGAAAATGCAGTAATTCTGGGAATTACCTATGAACTTACTGTGCATCTAATCATTGGGAGGGATTCCAAATTTACCCCCAGAAAACATATAAATTAAAAAAAATAATAAAAGATCTTTGAAACCTGGTATCCCATCAAGAAAAGATAAATAGAGAAACAGGCATGCATTTTTACACTTCAGTATTCTTTAGATCTGAAGCAAATAATTAGGTTTAGTGGGTTTTAATTTCTAGACTTTTCTACATACATTTTCACAAGTTGTTATGCAAATTTTTTTTGCTTTTCTTTTAGAGAATGTCTTTACAGCCAGAGCTAGAAAGAAGTTTACTGCTAGTTCCATGCTCAGAAGAGAAACACTGGTTTGGAGTTCACTTTACTTACAGCATGTAATGCTTCTGACAGAATTAAAACTAAACCAAGAAACCATCACATTATTCAGCTTTTTACTTTCATGAACATGGAATGAACATCACAAAAAAAAAGCAAAACAAAAGCCAGCAAACAAATGACAACCCAAAACTTCTTGCTTCTCCCAAAGCAAAAGAGAGCATCCCTTTTGTATGAACCTGAACTTCAGGCCTTGGTGGCACAGGAGCTTCCATGAGTTAGAGGATTACCATAGGAAAAGCAATCCGGGTGTGATATCTTGGCACTACTCCATTTAACCCTAAAATTACTTCAAATTGGCTGGAGAGTTCCTACTGAAAACTAATTAGAGCAGTTGCATACTTCCTATCCATGGTCCATAAGGATCCATATTTAACTTCACGTTATTTTTCCTACTATTCTGGGTATCAATTCAGAATTACATGTGCAGTTTTTTCCTGAACCCAAAGTAGTAATCATGATCGGAGACAACGGAGTAATATACTCTCTTTCAGCATATACCTTGGCCTATGCCAGAAAGCATGTGATCCTCTTGTTTTATTCCCGGCTTAGCATTCAGAAAAGTAAAGAAGTGTTCACTTGGAAGCAAGTGTTTCAAATTATTAGGCATACTTTGATCAGACAATTGCCTCGTACAGAGCGATGAAAGATCAAAGTTGGCTGCCTTTTTGGCAATAATGTCTTAGGAGTGGCAAGGAAGCGATTAGTTTTCCGCCGATAACCACATCCACCAGTCTTAATATCTCTTTACCTTCAATACAGTAACTCTGAAAGGAAAACCTTTCCATACAGATTACACATTCTCAGCAGTAATCTATTGATCTCAGCTGCTATGTTCAGCCACATGTACAAGATATAACACTGCATTTTCATCACTGAAAATGCTTTTGCCTGTAGCAGCCTCTGTTGCAGAAGAAAAGTTTGATATGCTCAGTGAAAGGGAGCGCTTGCTCCACTGAGGAATAAATTAGAGGTTTAGAAATCCAAAAGAGAAATTGCTGCAATTTTGATGTGGTGGTGGTTTTTTTTTATATATATATACAAACTTCCCACAGACATGTATAACTTCCCCTGTGTAGGATGACAGCAAGGATTCTTAGTTTTACAAGACTACAAAATCCAGCTTTGCCTAATGATTGCTACCTGCAAAGCACAGGATCCTTCCTTTCCTTATGAAAAGTACATGAAATGTTGTTCCCTGCCCACCCAAACCCAAAGCTGTTGTTTCTCTGCACACTTCCTGCTTTGCTGTCTCTCCTCAAGGACAGAATCTTGGGGGTTTCATGTAATTTGTATGAAAATGTAATGCTTCCCGGCTCTTTCATTTACGTTATGCAAAGTCAGTATTCTCCTCTACAGAATTTAAAGCATACCCAGTGAAACTTGACAGGTAAGGGAGGGTAGGTGGAGGAAGGTCTTAGAGGTCTGAGAAAGCAAATATAATTTATAATGCCTAAAACCATAAAATCTCATTAAATATGTAAAGCCAGCAGAGCTACCAGGAAAGGAAACTAGGTAGGGCTGGCCCCAAGCACAGAGGACACGCTCCACAGAGACGCCATGGTGACCTTTAGTGGGCATAGGACTGCACATAGGCGAGCTTTCCCGCTCTGTAGTAGGAGTCCTGTGGGATGTCCTCCAGCCAGGTGAGCTGCTGGGACACCGCTCTGTTTCCCCTCCCTCTTTGTCAATAGTGGGCAAATATACAAACGGACACCACACTTCATCCATCACGCCACCTCTTTGCTTGGGAGTGGTTGCTGGGGTGAACGAGAAACCATTATTGTGTTACACAAGGTTTAGTGACCATTCCTGTTCTGTACTGTAAAATATCCATGATTTCTTTGCAGTTTCTCCTAATAATCTAATCATCTGGTGGTTTGAGCATATATGTAGGAAATGAAGCTGGCCTCTGAACCATGATCTGTCACAGCCCAGGAAAGCCCATCATTGGACAGATTTTACTCTTGTCTCTCCTTCTGGTTTGAAAGTCTTTCCCAAGTCCTCCCAAACCAATTCTGAGAAAAGCATTATTAAAATGGTAAGCCAGGGAAGTGCTCAATTTCAATAAACAGATTTTTCAGAAAAATGTTGGTTTTGAGCTTTCCCAAGCACATCATGCTCAGTCTGCAGACAGAGCCCATTTCTGTGATTTCAGTAGGTGCAGAGCGTGCTTAAAGACCACAGGCAGCCACACGGACAGGCACAGAACCAGATCCTAGACTTCATGGATTAAATCATACGTGCATTGTTCAAACAACACAGAACTGATTCCGAAGATTCCAAAATGCCCAATATTCTGTGAAAGGAGAACTAAATGCATATGGTTTACTACGCTACTAATTGAAATCCATCCTTATGCTTTGCTTTTAGTTCCTTACTATCCCCGCCTCCCGCAGCTTTCTGTTTGGGTGAAAAAAAATTAATGTTCCATCTTAAGCATGGCATTCAGCCTCCCAGCTTTGTTATTGATATGAAAAATAAGTGTTCAAAAGAAATGCACCTGGCTCTATGCAGTTCTCTAAAATACAAGATGCAGTGAAAGAACTGTCACAAGTCTTACTGCAAGTATGAAAAAAACTCTGGGGTTTTTCCTTTGCACGCTTCACAGCTAATCAATTTACGATGTGACAGTATTCCTAGAAAACCTTCTTTCTCACTGTATCAAGGCCTGTTTTTCAAGCATTTTTGAGTGATAATTCAATAGGATTAAATTACACTCATGTGACAGCTCAACCTCACTAATGAGGTACATTTCAGTAAATTGTTGACAGAACTGTCTGGAAGGCTTCTTTAATTTACCAACATGTAACAACATGGGAAAAGCATTAGTCAACTAGATGAAGATGAATAAGTATTGGGGTCTGGGGGCATTTTACATTAACACATGACAACCTAAAAGTGTTTTTGTCACTTGCGCTATTTAGCCCAAGGCAGTCACTGAATAACTGGTACCTGTTAGCGTGATTGACTTACCAAAGCAACAGAAGGGATTATATTTACGAATGTCTGTATGGAAAACATGCCAGGGAAATGTGTTTCTTTTTTCTTAAAAGATAACAGTTGTTTTGTGGAAACATGTCTTACAGCTACAGCCAGGCTGAAAGAACTTTTAAATCTCTTCAAACAGCCTGCCAGAGTGCTACATCGATTATTTCATTTCAGAAATTCTTTGACTAGATATTTTTTTAAGCTTGTTTAAAACATATAATTCCATACAGCTGTTGCCTAGCAAGAGTACATACAGCCTCTTACTAAGCAGAAAATGTAAGAGGAAGAGAGAAGGACTCAGAGGCAGACTCAATGGCTTCCAGTAACACTAAACAACTCTTCATGTACATCAGTTTCTGCATATATACTGCTATTAGCATGCTTAAATAGAAGCCGAGGGATATTTAAGGAACTGATGGTATCATTAAACAGGGAAACTAAAAAGCATGCAAAAGAGAAGACAAAGCAATGCCAGTAACTTTAAACGTGCAGCTTCCTGTAGGTGTAAATCAGTGCAGGCAATTTTAAAGGTGTGATGAAAAGTCTCTTGCCTGATGCACTCAACTGATGTATCTATCTGCTGCATTTTTAGAACTAGAAAAATTAAATACTTGCAAATAGCTTAAGACTTAAGCAAAACAGGTTGCAGCATAACTTATGGGAAGTGGTCCACTGAAGGAAAAGCCTGTCTTTCTATTTAATCAGGTTGCATGTTTAATGAGGGGAAAAAGGGTATTTATTCTATCTCAGTATCACCTGGTGCAATGCTCATGGTTCTGTGTGAGTTTACTTCCCTAAGAGTACCTGCTTCAGAAGAATTAAAACATTCCCTGATGGAGGGGAGAAAAAAGACAATTGAACCAGAACACACGTTTTCCAATGTAGTGGAAACAAGACAAACATCCTAAAATAAGACTGTGGTTGAGAACTAAGGGGAAGCAGGAGATTTTGTAGGCTTACTAGAGGAGAAAAATTGAAAGTCTAAATTCACTTGAATGGAAATCAGACCCCAAAACCACATAGCTGTCTGATTACATTGAATTTGAACAATGTGAAAAGAAGAGAAACAAAAGAGCTGTAAATTAATCTTGCCATGAGTAAAGCTGCAGACGTTAAGTGATAGATACCCACTGAGTCTTTTAAAAGATCCACCTTTTCCCATTTGGATTTGTCCTAGTCTGCTGCTATCTGTGGGCTACCAGCACCTTAATTTTTTCCATTTGTACTGGCTAAACTGCCTGAACTCACCCCTTCTTTCATCTGTTCCTAATTCAAATGACTTAATCTCACCAGTGTAATCCTATTGTCTGCGATCATAAACTTAAAAATCCTAGTTTTAATACCAGTGAACAGCCCCCACCAGTCTCCTTAGCATTTCAGACTGGTAAATATGACTGATGAACAGAAAAAGAGCTATGGGGGCAACACCTGGGGACTAATACAACTGCCATAGTCTCGTGCTCAGTGCCTCCCTTTCACTTCCTCCCTGGCACTTACACCTTGTACAACAGCAGATCCGTGGATCAGCACAAACACAATATTAAGGACAACCTGAGTGCAGAGTAACCCACATTCTTGTCCCTTCACACCTATTGCAAATAACTTCCTACAAGAATAAAAACACTGAAGGTCTGGTGCTGGCTGGCACTTTCTTCAAACCTCTGTCGTCTTCCATCATCTCTCCCTTTTCACTGCCCCCTGCAACTCCTCTCTGTATGGCTGCAGCTTTGGTGCTTTGGATGGGCTGTGCTCTCCTTTACAGAGAGTAATGGGACACCAAAAACTTTGACTGCATTTGTAAAACTGTGTTGAAAATGTATAGAGAAATGTCTCAAATGACAAATATCCAGAAGGAGAAACAGGGGAGGGGAAAGGTGATTGTCATCTATAGAAGAGCTCATTTAAAATTGTTTCTGAAGACCCTTGCAACCTGTAATCCCAGCGATGGCTGATTGAAAGCACTGATGCCACAAAAATGGAGTAGAAAAATAGATGCATGCTGTGCCGATAATGTATCTTTTTTAACAGTTTGAGTCTCTGGGGCTAAAAAGGGCTGGTGCGTGACTTTGTCTCTCTTCCTTTTTTCCTCTCAACTCAGATGCAAGTATATTTATTAAGCAGCAGGCTGAAACCTCTTCATCACAAAAGTTAACTTTTTTCCATTTAGTTTTACAATTTACTGGAAAGGATAATTACTTATACAGCTTTCATTACTGCAGCACCAGAGCAGCTCACAGTCCTGGTGCATTCATCCTCACAGAATTATTTGAAGGAGGAGTGACACTCTTATCGACATTTTGCATACAGCAGGACTTGAGCTCAGACGCTGACACATTCAAACTCAGTGACTTGCCCAACAGCACATGAACATCTCTGCCAAAACAAGGCCTTGGACTCCGGTTGCCCAAGTTTGTCTATATGGAAAAATAAGCAAATGAAAGAGCTTTTTTTCCAGACAAACCTGCTTCTGAAAATACATGATTTCCTTCTGAAGTGGTTCTTAGGTTTACTAAATGTCTACAGCTGCCAGATGACAACTTGAATAATCCTCAAGACGGTATGATGAAGCATATTAATAAGTCTATTGATGGCTTTACTTTTTTTCCTGTTCAGCTCTTGGTATTAATAGTTTCTAACTACAGTGTAATCAGCAAGTGAGACTGAAAAGGTTGGCATGCACCAGCTACCCAGGAAAGGGCTAGGAGCCCTAGCATCCAAAATACCAATAAGAGAAATTTGTCTAGCCTGTTGAAAACACGAGGGTTTGTTTTTTTTAAAGCAGTAAAATTTCTTAATCAGTCACAAGCTTCCTAGTATGTCTGATTTATTCTTCTTTGAATCAAGACGTATTTGCAAATTCAAGATAAATATCAAGGGCAGGATTGTATCCTTAGGAATAATTTCAGCTGGTTTCCAGGGGAAACATGCAGGAATTTTGTAAAGTTGTTCCTGCCCATGAATACTTGACCACTTAGAGAAACCAAAACTACTTTTGTAAGGAGAGGTGCTCTTTCAGAGTCCAGAGCTTATAGGTTTCCTCCCTTTTACCTTCTACCAAAAATACTTGGAACAGGTAGAACTTAAGAAACCAGACTGATCTTCTGTTTAATGAAAAGCAGTTTTTTTCATGTTCATCCCATGCATTGCCAGAAAGACATAAAGGAGGGAAAGTTAAGACGCTGACTGCAGCTCATTTACTTCTGGATGACACAATGCAACTTCAGAGCAATCATGAACCTGAGCCACTTCTCTTCCTTAATGAGACAGTATCTAGGAACATCCATGGAGCATGATCTATACCCTGTCTTTCTCACATATCATGACTTTCTCGTGAACAACAAATGATGCTAGGGAAGTGAGTGTAGCTGAATGACCACGAAGGCCTAATCTATTCTGTGATGCGAGTACATCACAGTTATCCAGCAGTAAATTCACCCGTGCGTTATATTTACATTCCTCTGGCACATGAACAGAATGATTACATTCATATTCAGTACTATAATCCTTTCTCTACAGATGAAGAAACTGGTTAGTGCAGAATTTGAAGCAGGACACTGGAATGCCAGAAAATCACAGATTTTGAGTGCTTCTTCCCCAACACCACCACCACACGCACACAGCCTGGGCTTGCTGGTAACGCTCAGCCTCTCCAGCACCCTCAGCAAAGTCCACAGGGCACAGAGTGGAGCTCAGCAGCCTCCCTTTCTCCATCCCTTAAGTGAAGGACAGCAATGCCATCCCATCTTCCTGACAGCATTGTTATGCAATTCCAGAGATGGATCTTGCAGCTATTCTCTCTCTGTGTTGAAACATCCATGCATTATTAATTTACTATATGCCTATCACTATCCCAAGTCTTCTGTTCAGTGAAGAGTCCCCCTAAGTCACTATTCTTTTTTATAAGACCGTAACCCAAGTACTTTACCAGTGGCAATGCCTTTGGGTAGCAATATCTGCAAAAATTGCACTTTCCCAGCCTACCGGCAGTACAGGCTGCTCATAAATGGCAGACAGCTCCATCCTATCCTGTTTGGTTCCAGCTCCCTGAGTACAAAACCCATTCCTATCATGGCTGACTGAAGGTAACCTCCCCTGTGGAGGTGCTGAGCTGGGGCGGAGGTGCAGCACTTGCACATGAGGCAGCCACCTGCCGGTGGAGCTCTTGATTCATCACCTGTGGAGCCATGACCACAGGTACCATCCACGTGAAGGCATCTCACTGCCAATGCAAGCACCTGAACAAAAGCAACTGGGTGCTTCCTTGGCATCCTCCTTGGGAAATGGCTCAGGTCCTAACTTGTCCTTCAAAACATGTCCTTATTCACGTTTGTGCAGCACCTAAGATGGACAAGAGGCACCATCCCAGAATAAACTGTGATTGTCCTAACAAGTACAGCACATACCCTGAAAAATCTACATTGCTTGCTTGCAATATATGGCCTTGACTTGCCCCAAGAAAATAGTTGGGTGGGCAGAGCGAGGATATTGTGCTCTATCTTTCAATGCAGGGAGAAAAGGGTACCCTGAGCTGTTATTACTCTGCTCCTCCAGCTCAGAGCACTGACAATTCCATGTCTGCTGCCCTCATCTGCTACAAGATCTGCCAGCCAAAGGATGACACACATGCCTTGTTATGACAAATTGCTTAATTACAAGTTTGGCAATATGTAATACTTTGTATTTGCTATTATCATCAAAGCAGAAGAAAACGAAAAAACATCCATTACCCTGAGAAAAAAAGTCTACTGTTACCATAAATTTCTGATAAAGAAATGAAGTAGGTTCAAGTTTAATCACACCAGCAGTAAATCAAATATCAAATTTAAAACAACGAATTACAAAGAGCCTCCTCACAGTCACTTAGCATTGATAAATTAGTAATGTAATATTAAATTATTCATATCTTTTTTTTTCCTTAGGACTATAATGATATACTGTACACAGCACTGATAATTTACTTAGGCTGAGTCCATTCATTTAATTATGCTGCTAAACTTGGTAGGCCAATTGGTCATCATGAGAGTTTCCAGGCAAGCTAATCACAAATATATAGAACATGTCCCTTATTGTCCCCAGCGGCTAAGTGCTAAAATGCTATTTAGTGCTCAGAAGGTTAATGTCCTGCTTATGTAAATTGTCCAATTTAACATTCAGCAGCAGTATCATAAATTCTGGCTCCAGGATTTCATTAAACGTATGTTCAAACTAGTTGACCTTAAAGGTTAACAAGCACAAGTTAAACAGGACAATTATTTAACTCGCTTCTTATCAAGAGACTGAAGCGCTCTAGCCATTTAATAGTTATGCATACTTCACAATTAGAATTCTTAAAAGGTCTCTGATAAAGCAGCAGGTCATGAATTTTCATAAGGATGTCAGATAATAACTATTTATCTGCACTTGTTTTTCTTTCTTATAAACTTAAACTTTGATCTTAACATTCAATTAGAAATGATTCCACAGAGAAAGACTAGGTGACTCAAGGAGCTTGTCTTCACATTAATTTGAATCTAAATTAAGCTTTAAAAACATTGCATCCATATTGTCTCCTACAGAAATTAATTCAGAAGTTAGCGACCTATTCTTCATACAAGAAAACACTTCAGCCTTTCAGCATTAGCCGATCGAAAAACGCTGAATGCCAAATGATTACATCAGGCTAACAATTGCATTTTTATGCAAATCATAGGAAAAAAGTCTCCCTATATGTCATGAAATAATTTGTATCATATACAATCAACTTGCCTCTTAATATGTTAACCAAAGACGAAAACAGACTAGCTGAGACCATTTCTTTTTTACACTGCCCTATTTCTCACACAGCCTCTCTTCCTGAGGCTCGTGTGAAATACGAACAACAGTAGCCCCTGAAAGCGGCTGCCACAGCCACAGCCACCGCTACCTACGGCAGCAGTGATGCATTGAGAGCAGCCCCTCTGCTGACATTTCAAATCCCAAACTCACAACTTCTAAATGCAACAGGATCAAGTCGTAGCTTCAGGATACACTAAAACAGTAAACATACACAAGAAATCTCAGGAGCTGCCAGTAACGACATTCCAAGGAAGTCGTAAGAAGCATTATTTTTTTTTCCAAGCTCAGCTGTATGAGGTGATTTTATTTTCAGATAAAATAGCAACTACAAGCAGTTTTATATTTATAAATCATGCAAATCCCACACTATTTTAGAGGCGGGAAAAAAATGGGAGAGAAATCGATTGTTATTTGAGAGAGAAAAAGCCTTTTCCTTTCTGAATATGATGATGCTTTCATCCAGCTCATAATATGAGGATTTTTGCCGCGCAAAATTTTACTCCTGAGGGTGTCTTCTGAAAAATGGGGCCAAAGGAGACTTTGGAGCTAGTGTCTAATTTTTTTCAGTAATACCTGAAAAAAATGCAGATCAGTTGGAATAAGTACCATGAAAATGGGAAGTTGACTGCATGTTTTTCAGTATTTCATTTTAAAAGTTTTCTATCCTAAAAGGGATCAGAGAACTATACATTTTGGCAGTCAGGAAAAAAGTGTTGTAATTTAATTATGGCAGAGCAGCAGAAGATGAATACTCATTCCTCTTCCTAAAGGTTATTGAAAACCTTGAAGAAAGAAAAGAATTTTCTAGCATCCTGAATGTGACAGCATTTTATGACCTCATGAATGGCTCTTTTTCCAAACTTCATCTTTTGAATTCTGGCTTCAAATTCTCCCTGAAAGAGGACATAAATAAAGCTGAATTGCTAATGGACTAAAAACACTTATGATCAGGTTTTCATAACGAACATTATTAATGGCTTCCTTTGCACATGCACTGACATATAGTGCAATACTCATTTCTAAAGTAAGATTTAGAGCCCTATTTGCAATAAAAAGCTAACAGATGCAAATAAAAAATGAGAGATTCCATTACATAGCTACATGCAATGGATTTCTATTAAGGATAAACAGAAACATTTTCTTCTAGAGGCAGAAGGAGCTTCCATAGAGCTTCATTAGAAACTCACACGTTTGTAAGATCCGCATTTGTCTTCTCAGACAGATGTGGGTATGTTTCTTTTATTGCTATCAACAGTACTAAAAACCTTGGGTCTGCTTTTTAGTAGTAATGCACACACACGTCCTACTTTAAGTCTTCCTAGAATTGTGAAACTTCTCACCCGAAAAATCAGGTTGAGAGAGTCAAGGATTATCTCCAAACAATGAAAAAACCCGCCAAGAAAAAAAAAAACAACAAACCAGAATGAGTGTATATCCGTCTGTCAGGCTTCTAATCTTTCTCTAGCTCCCCCCCGTCTTTTTCTTCTTAAAGGACAGTAACGAGACATTTAAATCCAGACAGAAATGAAGACAGACAACTTGAGAAATGACTCTCTCTACGAAACACAGCAGTCTATTAAGATAATCATAAACCCTCTACTCTGTCTCTTCACCAGTCTCAGGCTAGCCAAATGTTTTTGAGAGACAAGTTGTTTTTCCTGCTGCCACCATAGTATACCCCAGCAGCCGCGTTCCTGCAGAGCAAATGAAGAACCTGGCAGTATGGGGAAGCTCACTTAGGCAGGAGGCTGAACAGCCCCACCAGCCTGATTTACTCAATAGGACTCACACTCAAAACAAAACCAAGAAAAGTTACGGAACTAACTGCTTTCAAAATAAAGCTTATTTCTCTGACTCTGCATTCTTTCAATAATTTCCTTAGATCCGTTCCAAACATCCAAACTCATTGCAACAAAAGAAAACAACACTAAATCAAGAAATCCAGCTCCTCTGTAGATTCAGATGAAGATCTATAATGTTATTCTTTTCTCAAATACTTCATAAATAACGTGGTGATTAGGCTCAGATGAAACCTTGGGAAATGATCAAAAGACCACACAACCCTAAGTTGAAGATTTTATAGAAGTCAAGTGTTCCCACTATCCCGAGACACATGCACTGTTGGGACTGCGTGGTTGCTTTCAGAGAAGGTGAAGGTAGGAAAGCCTATCCTATAAAAGATGGGCCAGAGAAAAGCAAAGTAGACCCAAGCACCATTTGCTCTGAAACATGACAAACAGCTACAAAGGTTCAGCCAAGTCCCTTGTTCTAGTCAGTAACTGAATTTACAGGAAAGTTGCTCAGTGAAATCGGGGAGTTCATTTGCAATAATAATTTCTGTTGGGGTTGGAGAAGAAAAAAAAAAAAAAAGTGATTCAAGTTTAGCTAACACTAGCATTCATACAAAAGCTGAAAGAGTAATTTTACCATAACAGTAATTCCACCATGAAGGTAAATCACTAGAGGCATACAGGCAAGAAAATGAACTTAATTATTGGTAGTTATGGTTTTGCACAGGGAATAAAAATACACTATGAAATTCTGTTTTCCCTGAACATAGAAAGAGATCCGCTACTGATTTCAGGGGAACCAGGAATTTACCCATTTGTCTTTTATTAAAGATTAAAGTCTCCTAAAACACTTCAAAAAATAATCCCAACGTTACTTGTGAAGCTGCCCGATGTAAGAACATGGAGAGAAGAAAACTTGTTGAAGACAGACTGGATAATCAATTTCTCCAGCACCCATCTGTCCTAGTTTCAGCTGAGATAGAGTTAATTAGAGAGATTAGATGATTAGAGAAAATTAACTCTATCCCAGCTGAAATCAGGACACCGTCTTAACAGTATGTGTGTCTTGCTTGATAGAGCTACCTCTTCTTCCCCTTTACTTCTCCATCTCTAAACAGATGTAATACATTTCTCACTGGAGAGTTTAGGTCCCTCTAAATATGTTCCGGGCATGGTAAGACTCTTGATAGATCTCACCTTGCTTAAATGAGTTTTAATGATGGTTGTTACCCAAGTTCTCATTCAGCTGAAGGAGAATTAGCTGGATTCACTGATTTATAGATGATCTCCACTGTGAGGAGGAGGGAGTAGAGGAGGAGGAATTGATTTTTAGAAATAAATTACTTTGCAGCAATACATCTGAATGCAAAGTTTAGTTTCCTATATTTAAAGTGTTCTTGTGACCTTACTACTAGCAAATGTCAGGTTCTTAAAAACCTACTATTACTTGAAAATCTGAGAGTATGATAGAAGACCAGTTGTAAACCAAAAAGGCCAGGTGTAAACCAATTCCCATTACACTTCAGCTGTCAGGACAAAAAAATTAAAACTTGATCATTTTACAGAAGATTTGCTGATATGAGAATCATGGCTTTTCATCAGCATTCAGGTGCAAATGGCACATCCCAGTTACAGCTCACATGCCCACAATCTCATGTATTCAGGCTTCATCAAGGTAATCACATACATGCTTAGTAAGCACATGTTTCAAGCTCACAAGTACTCATGGAGAGGTTTTGTGTGCTGAGAGTTTGCAGGTATGCAAGAACCTTGCTGAAAAGGGATTTAGAAGCTTTTTGAAGTCAGATTTATTTATTTATTTATTTATTTATTTTACTGGTTGGAGTAGAGTAACTTATGCAATCAGGTGCTACTGAAGGCAGGTGTATCAAAATCTGGTATTAAATGAAGTGTAAAAATAGTTGCTGATCGTGTATAAACAAGTGTGAAAGTAAAGGTCAAGTCCAGCTACAAAACAGAACTTCCGTGTCTTATAGTTAGGTAAAATATATTATGAAACTCTTAAGCTAGTTTAGCATGAAATCTTTCTTGAGCTCTTACACCATCATATAAGGGTATTATCTCATCCTCAGTTATCTCAATACAGTATTTGCTTTGTAGCTACAATACTGTTTTTGGCTAACCCTTCTGTGTCTCTATTTTATAATGACTTTCATGGACGATGTGAAATCGCTGCAGTGAAGCTTCATAATCATTAACAAAGTAGATCCAGGAAGATTTTACAATTTGAGATAATAATTAGGCATAATTTAAAAAGGTATTCAGGTAACAAATAGATAAACCTTTTAAATAAAGATGTATATAAGCTTCCCTGAGACTATTCTGTAGCAATAAATTACTCATCTTTCAGTTAATCAGCAGAGAATTATCTTTCTCTGCAGTTTGTTGCTTTATAACTGGTGAGACATTCACACTGCCAGAATTCACAGGAACTGTTCCTGCACAACCCTCGGTGCACACAAGCTAAGTGACTATTCTGGCACTTTTAGCACAACTGGAGGCTTTTATTCTGATTTGGGTATGAAACATTTGGATCACCTTCTACTACAGACAGGCTCAAGCTAGTCTTCTCTCTGATTTCCAGAGTGGGAGGCAACCTTTGGAGCTTATCTAAGCTTTTCTGCTTTTTCATATTTACTAGTTTGTTTTTCTTCTCTTGTCTAACCATTACTGACAATTCTTTAAAATGATCAGAAGTGATGAATGTGGCTGACATAAATGAAAAAAGAAACCCGAAAATCCTTAAAGATTTGGATAAAATATTCATTAACTGTTTTGTTCTCCAACCTGCCCTCCTTGACACGTCCTTAAACATTTAAAATCTACTCAGGACATAAAACTACATTTTTGGGGACAAGCTCTTTTTCTCATTTGTTCATTGTAACTCAAGCTAACTCCTGTGATTCAGATACTGATAAAATGGAGAAAATCTGACATGAATTCCTAAAATTCCAGTTACTAGCTTGTGTTTTGAACTCGATTGTGTCAGGTAATATATCACTACCATAATTCATCCCTATGAAATATAGGAATAAGAATGGTTATTGCACATGAATGAATGAATGGAATTAGTGAATAAGAAACAGACAGGAATTTAACATTTAGCTTTCGGGTACATTAGGTCCTTTTATCTCTCTTTTATTTTCTCATATTGGTGTGGCAGAAAATAATAACTACTCCTCAACATGACATATAAACTTACATATCTCTTAAACCAAGAAGCTGTATTTCAAATGGCACCATGGTATTGGTTGAAAGCTAATATATAACAACCAATAACTACACGCTGAATAAATTGTGTCAAATAATATGGATAGTTGCAAACTCAAGCACTTACAGTTAGGAAAACACAGATTTAAGACTACTCAGCATTACTCCACACATATTCAATGTGATAACCTGCCGCATTCAACGGGCAAGATTTCACAGTTTCTTTTTAGAACTGTTTTTCAGTCCATGGCTCCAAGCATCAGAACAAAATCCCTTTTTTACATAAATGAGAGTTGTTCTTCTTGGCTTTTCTATGGTTCTCATTGTTTAGGTAGCAAACAGTTGTACAGGTGTTCATCTCAGTCTAAAAACATGCATTTATGTTCACAAATACAGGCATAAAGGTTTGAAAATGTTGTATTTACCCCCCTGTGACTCCATCCTAAAAACATTAAGATTTACTTCACTGTGTGGTTGTGTGGCTCAGGTGCCAAATGCATTCCCAAGGAAAGAAACAGGAAGTTTCCACTTGACCTTGCCGGGACCTGGACTCAAACTTTCACGAGGCAAAACATTTGCAGAGAAACGGGTAGTATTTTACTATGATTCATTAAATGTCAGTTTATATGAGTTTTATTGAATACGAGATAAGAGCAGTAGTTATTATATGACAGCACAGTATTCTGTGATTTACTCATGAATTGCTCTTCTTTCTTCATCTGCAAATACCCTGCAGTCAAGGGGAAAACATGGCATCAGCTAAACCAAAGAAATGGAAATGAGGATAAACATGTTTAAATCTTGGGGCACTGGAAAGCTTTATCATGCTCATCTTCTATCTGTTGTTATTGATCTCTTTAAGTGAGGGAATCAAGTTGTGAATACGACCTACAAAAGTGGCAAAGATTTTGAACTTTATTTCTCTGGCTTGGGATTCAGCCTTCACTGTAACCAAAAGGGCAATTGTTTGGGGGATATGTGTGAGTCAAGGCAATTTGTTCACAAAGCAAAGAGGAGGAGAGCAGCATCAGCCATAGGGGACAGCCGGGAAAGAAAACACAGCCAGATAGATTGGGAACACCGAGCTGTTTAGTTGGGATAATAAGGGCTCAATACTTGGGAAGCTGAAGATAATGCCACAGAAACGTCTGAGAGAGGCAACAACGCTCAATCCTCATGGATGGCAGTAACAATTTCTAACACTGAGTAAGGGGTTATATTAAAAATTATCATAATTGTATTACTTTTTCATTTCTATTCTATTGAAATTTTAGCATAAAGATCTTGATCTAAAGGCCAGTGGAGGCAGCACATCTCTGCATTCACTTCCACAGGTATTCAATTAAGTCAAAGCTGAACTCCTAATTTTAATGCTCTTGGTGGCCTGTGCCCAGGATATCTCAGAGGCTGCACTCTGGGATGAAGACCACAGCTGGTAACTACCGCCTCAATGAACATTTTAGAGTAAGGGTAATTCTGTCTGCATAAACAAGAGCACCTTTGCATAGAATGAGACAACTTTGTGGAGCACTTTCCCACAAGAACTAAGGATTAATACAAAACTTTTTACTACCTTGTTTAAGCACAAGGTATGTTTCTCTGACCTCATTTTCTTTTACGTAAACCCACTGCACTTTTGGTCATGTGTCTGCATGTTGAAATGCATCATGCAAGCTTCTTTCCTAGAGACAAACTGACAACAGGCTTTGGACAGCCACCGCTGTGATGTATGAATTCATTGTATGTCTAGAACAGAAGAGGAGAGAAAGGAGCTCCACCGCTCCAGAGAAAAAAAGTCTTCATTTTGTTACTGCTATTTTTGCCATGAGGAATAAAAAATAACCACTTCAATTGAGCTCTATGCCAGTATTGTTGATATTTAAACTTTAAGCAAAACCAAAAAATTAACATATTTAAAATCTTAGATAAAAATGTTAGGATTGCAAATCCCTGTGCCATCCTTTTTACAGCTTTTTTTCAGACATTGGCTCTGCTGCATCCACAGATCAAACTTTCATGCACTGTCTCGTTAGCCATGGTTTTACTACAGACCTGCACATGCAGAATGCCAGCTTGTGCCTTTGCTTCTCTTCAGACAACGTTGCTGACATTGATAAACTGGGAGGTAACTGCTGTTTTGTCTGGGTTGGAACGACTTTGTAGGCTGGCTATCTCTCCAGCATTCCTCAGACCACAATTTCAATTCAGAAGAACATTCAGGCCAGAGTGATGGGAGACAATGACAGTCATTTGAAATGAGGTTTGGCAACACATTTTCTGAGAAATGCTTCGGGATAATGCTTGTGGAGAGAAGTATGCTATTGGAGATGTGACTTGTTAATTCAGTCTGAGGGAAGAAGGTTCAGACCTTCTTTACTGGAACCCATTACAGGACTTAATCTGAAGATTTTTACATACTTCCAAGCCAAATACGCTACCATGTGCAAGACATGTTCAATAAGGTGTGTGTACCAGGAAATGAGGATGGTAATCGCTATACTGGAAGAGCTTTTTGCCTATGCAGTTTAATAACCTGCTCCTAGCAGTGTCCCTTCTGACACAACATGATTCAGAGATGAATCAGGCCAAGCAAATGCTAGGTGTCTTTATCATTGCATAGCAGACTTAACTAAATGATTAGTGATTATTATTGGCAAACACCCTAGGATTTGAGCCCTACAGAGTAAAACATTAGAAATTATGTCTCCTGTAAAGCTTGGGCCTCTTCATGACACATCCTGGGGATGTTTACAGTTTCCTTCTTACTCCGCAGATCAGAGCAGAGGCACAAATTTTTCAGCACAGTGTTTCTCTTTGCTTGTAACAATGAATTACACTGATATTCTTTCCAGGTAGTTCTGCTCTGCAGGACAGTTTATGATAGAAACAGTGAGTCCCATACTGTTTATACTTAGCTGGCACTTAACCAAGATGTACATACTTAGCCTTTATAATCTTTACTTGTGAAAGTTTCCCTAGCCACGCAGTAATTTCTGTCACTCTATCTGACCTTTCTCCAACTTCTAATTTTTCCACCTGATACTGAGGTAGCAAAAGGAATTTGCTATCTTGGCTGCCACCCACATCATTCGGAAAAGAACATGGAATAATAGAAGTACAAAGACGCAAGACTGACTGCACAGGGTAGCAACAACAAATGAAATATTTATTTACAAAAATACAGAGTGTAGAAATTAAATAGCATGTTACTCAGGTAATAAATTCTCTAACCTAAGGTAAGAGGGATGTATTTCTTTTTCTACAGATGGTGGATAGTCTGCTCTTCTGAACAGCCAGTGCTAAAACCAAATACTACCATTAAGAGGAAGGGATTTCAGTACATCAACTGAACAGGAGTTTGCAAAAATTTCTAGCATACTAAACTATTAATTTGAAAAATTTGTAAAAGAATGTAAACCATAGTTAGTGATCTATTCATGCTAAGCATTAGATCGGTTAGTTTGGGTAGATACAGTAACTGTCATGTGGAGGTTAACATGCCAGCCCACCCCAGAGGAGACTTGTGGTGGAACGTGTCATTTCGGACATGCAGAGGGTCCGTGGCTCACCCACCTATCTGGGGCCTATGTGCCTTTGGGTGTCTGAGGTGGTCTGAGCACATCCACCCCACAGATAACAGCTAGCACAGGGTAACTTTAAAGATTGAGAGCACCCTCCCATGAGTATCCTCAGAGGACATCTCTAGTGTAGAAAAAATATATTCAAAATAATATGTGGAAGCATCAGTGTGCAAATGGTATATCTTTAAGAGGATGTAATATGAGGACAGGCTCAGAGAGCTGGGATTGTTCAGCCTGGAGAAGAGAAGGCTCTGGGGAGACCTTATAGCGGCCTTCCAGTACCTAAATGGGGCCTACAGGAAGGATGGGGAGGGCCTCTTTATCAGGGAGCATAGTGAGGGGTCGAGGGGTAACGGTTTTAAACTGAAAGAGGGGAGATTTAGATGAGACATTAGGAAGAACTTCTTTCCTGTGGGGGTGGTGAGGCACTGGCCCAGGTTGCCCAGGGAAGCTGTGGCTGCCCCATCCCTGGAGGTGTTCAAGGCCAGGCTGGATGGGGCTTTGAGCAGCCTGGTCTGGTGGGAGGTGTCCCTGCCCAGGGCAGGGGGGTTGGTATTAGATAATTTTTAAGGTCCCTTCCAACTCTAACCATTCTGATTCTATGAAATGTTTGTTTCGTTTTGGGTTTTTTTTGTTGTTGTTGTTGTTTTTTTTTTAATTTGACTGAAATGCCAACAGAAAATGATTTGGTTTTCTTTCCTCCCCGTGTTAAAAACTGTCCTCCTTTTGGGCCTTGACCCACGTTTTCTTTGGGATATCAGCACTGTGAAGGTAAGCCTTCAAATTCTTCTTCCCACTATGCAATCTACAGTAAACACAACATCAATTTATTGTTGCCACATTGACTGTGGCTCCCAAAGGCGGAAGAGAGCAATTGCCAGAGAATAACCAGCCTGCGCTTTGCTGTGTTTGAGCTTTTGCAGGGGTACTCCCCAGGCTTCGGCTGAGGCAGTCTTTCTCCGTGTGCTGAAGTCTGAGGCCATCTGTGGGTGCTGGTGACCCCAAGATGGCGCCCCTGAGGGCCGGCGTAGGGGAAGTCCACAGGGTCTCACTGGGCTTTGCCCACTGCTGCAAGGGGTGCCCGAGACCCACAAATCCTCCGGGCCTGAGGAAGAGCAGAAACCCAGGCAGACCTCTCTGTATTTTATTATTATTATTATTATTATTATTATTATTATTATTATTATTATTATTATTATTATTAATAATTTTTTTGTTTCTGTCCATTGCGCAATGAAAAAACCCGGCACTACCAGACTTGCTCAGCTGCCTCAGCGCCTCGTCAGGCCCGGAAGCCTCCGACACCTCCTCCTCGCCTGCCCGGAACCTTTGGAGCCGGAACGCAGATTCCGGGCGCCGGGGCCGGGCCGGAAGACAATACTGGGAGGATGCAGGGGAAGATGGCGGCTGCCGTGGCGGGCTCACGTGGACGCGAGGATGCGGTGGGCGAGGAGGCGGACAGCGGTAACGGGCTCTGCTTCCCAAGCGGGAGCGGGCGGGAGGGTAGAAAGGCGTTGGGGAGGGATCTGGACAGGCTTGATGGATGGGCTGAGGCCAGTGGTATGAGGTTCAAGAAGGCCGAATGCCGGTTCCTGCACTGGGGTCATAACAACCCCATGCAGCGCTACAGGCTTGGGGAGGAGTGGCTGGAGAGCTGCCTGGCAGAAAAGGACCTGGGGATGTTGGTCGACTGCTGGCTGAATATGAGCTGGCAGCGTGCCCAGGTGGCCAAGAAGGCCAACAGCATCCTGGCCTGTGTCAGGAACAGGGTGGTGAGTAGGACTAGGGAAGTGGTCACCCGCTTGTACTCAGCACAGGTGAGGCCCCACCTCGAGTACCGTGTCCAGTTGTGGGTCCCTCACCACAAAAAAGACATTGAGGTGCTGGAGTGGGTCCGGAGAAGGGCAGTGAAACTGGTCTGGAGAATAAGTCTTATGAGGAGCGGCTGAGGGAGCTGGGATTGTTTAGCCTGGAAAAAAAGGAAGTTGAGGGGAGACCTTATCACTGTCTACAACAACCTGAAAGGAGGTTGTGGAGAGGTGGGGGTCCATCTCTTCTCCCAAATAACAGGACAAGAGGAAGCGGCCTCAAGTTGTGCCAGGGGAGAATTTTCATATTAGGAAACTTTTTTACACTGAAAAGGTATTAAGCATTGGAACAGGCTGTCCAGGGAAGTGGTTGAGGCACCATCCCTGAAGGTATTTAAAAGACAGGTAGACATAGCACTTAGAGATATGGTTTAGTGATGGTTTTTGTCAGAGTTAGGTTGATGGTTGGACTAGATGATCTGAAAGGTCCCATCCAACCTAGGCAATTCTATGATTCTATGGGGGTGGGAAGGGGTTTGGGTCTTTCTCTGCTCAGACAGGCATTGAAGGCCTCCCCTGCCCGGGGGCAGGGGAGGCCTTCGACACCAGTCCGATCCCCTCCTTCCCCCACCCCTGTCCTTTCCCTGTTAAAACCCCTTCCCAGTGTGGTTTCTTTATTCTGGGAGGAATGGAGGTTGTGGCCATTTGGAGCCGTAGGTGGCAGTGGTTTCTGTTTGGTCTGAGGGACAAAACTGAACCCAAGGGGAAACCTTATGTGGGAGCTTCTTTCAGAGCTCATTGCTGAATGATTGCTCTTTTTAACTGTATGTGTATACACCTAGATCGCTGAGCAAGTTTAGAAGACTAAACTATGGAGATGTACACGTGTATTTGCCCCGCACACACACTTAGGATTTTTTATATTAAATCTATACCAGGCTTCAAACTTTGCAATTCAGGATAGAGTCCCAGGTCTTACTTCTGATAGAGTTAATATAGTTTAAATTACTTTGAAATTCCTCTGCTTTATCTCATGCTGTTGACAACTGTTGACATGACATTATGATCCTCTGATGTAATAAAGAATAAGTCATGCCTGGTTGTTGAAGCCTTGTTCATCTTTCTGTAATTGTTGAAAGCAGGTATTGTTGGTATTATCTGTCATTCTATTTTCTTGGAAGAAAATATTATGTAGACTAAGACATGCTTTTGCAGTTTTCCTTTTTATAAGTCTGTTCTGTTCTGCTAAGGGTGGAATTTCGTCCTAAGCAGTGTGCGGAATTCAGGTTTGGACTTCTGGTAGCTGTTAGCATTTGTATTTATAAAAAGTCACAAGTAGAGGTTGATTCCTTGTTTAGATAGCAACGTTCTAGTAGGGCTTAGGGGTGAAACCTTGACAAATTGTTTTACATGTAGGAATCTGCCAATGCACCTACTTCTTTACATGCAATGGTTTGAATTTTTCTTTTTTATTTGGAAATCAGGATACGGAGATGTACGTATATCATAAAAAGGATGCCTTTAGTAGTTTATGAATATGTTGAACAAATTTGCCACTTCTGAATTTCCAATTTACAGTAAGGACTGTTGAAAAAAGCCCCACAATTTATCCTGTGTGGAGTGTGGCACAACACTGTGTTCACCTTGGTGGCAGTAAAAATCATACTGATATAGATAGTGAGCAAGTATTCAATAAATATTTCTCTTCCACTTTTGTGATGTAAACATATAATCTTGTGTCTTTCCATGATGATGACTAAATGCCCTCCAAGCCTCTAAACGTGCCTAGCTATTAGAGGCTTTGTTTTAAATTGGTTAATGCCACTGTTTTACTGCTACATTGGGTGTTTTTTGCTGGTTCAAAAAGGCACATGGAGAAGGCAGAATGAGTTAGTCTGACAACAGAGTGTATGTTTATGTTTGTTAAGTAATTAAATAGGCAATTAGTAGAGAATATCATTAATAGCTGTCTGCATGGTTTTATAGAAAACAGATCTTGTGAAGCAGTCCTGACTTCATTCTCTTAATGATTTGGTTGATGAAGGTAGTTTATGGGATATAGTAATGCTTGCAAAGTAAAGCACTTGGCTCAGTAGTACTTAACACTGTGATTTTAAATACTCTTTTTATGGAGTGAGAGCGGTAGATGGATGAAAACCAGTCAGCTGGTGTCTCAGAGTTGGTGGGGAGTTGTCCCCTTACTGGTATGCGTGTGGACATATTAGAAACCAGCCTCCTTCTGTCCAGAACTTGTTTTGCAGCCTTGAAAGTTAATTAATTTAAAAATTTTGGGTGGCACAAATATGAGTGGAATGGTAGTTAATAGCGGCGGGTCACTTGTAAGCTCTGCTCTTGATTATGTGATAAAGTGGGTCCACTGAAATAACCAAACATATTTTAACACACCCTAAACTTGCAGCTCGTTTCATTCTAGTTAATCATCCACACCGTTAAAGGCTTGATTTTTTTCTATTTGACCATTAGAACAGACTAATGAGGGAAGTGGTAGATTCTTCATGTGTTTTATTTGCTGTCTAATTGGCTGTTCTGTCTTACTGTTGCTTGACTCCAGACTTCAGTATTTTAACTTTAATTCCTTCTTTTCTGTTTTGAAGGGACATAGGGTAAGGAAACTTGAATTTGGGGGTGTTTTATTTGCGTATCAAGAATTTGAGCAGTTAGTTTTACCAGAAAAGCTTAGTGCCTCTGGTTTCTTTTGAGCTACCTGACAACTGTCTTGATTCTTTATTTCACAAAGCAGCCTCCCCTCTGCGTTCATTTTGCTTAGTAATCATATTTTTGCTGGCATTATTTTCCGTGAGCAGATTTTGCTGTCATGTAAGAAATGCTCCCCTACCTTCAATTTAATCCATGTAGCTGATTGCATTTAAGCACTAGATGTCACTGTTGCGGTTTGTATAAAAGTGTGTACATATATACATATGTGTGTGTATATATGCCTCTGTAAATTATAATTTTTGAACTGGAAAATATGATTTTTTCTCAAAACTTGCTGCTCCTAAGCATCAAAATATTCATTAATCTAATAATAAATCTTCCAAGGGTGCCTTTTCTCTTTTACCCAACCTCTTAAATCACTTTAAATCATCACTGACATGAGCAAGCACGTGCACAGGATACTTTCTAATAAATTCATTATGGAGGTGTATGCCTGCTTGAGGAATTAATAGTAGCAGCAAGCAGTACATGACCCTGAACTTGAGTAACATTTACATACGGAGAAAATTATGCTAGTGATGGATCCTTATGAGAAACAGAACTCCTGATACTTCTTTTTGTTCCGTTTTTTTTACCCCTAGATTCTGAGTTAAGCTCACAACTTCCAGAAGACAGCTACTCTTCAGGAGGTGAAGCCCTGGATGGTGATGATGAAGATGAAACAGCAGCCCTTGGCAATGGGGTTGAAGAGGCAACAAGCTCCAAAGCTGGTCCAAGTGCAGGCTGGGCAGATGCCATGGCAAAAGTGCTCAACAAAAAGATTCCACAAAATAAGTCCACCATTTTGGCCAAGAATAAAAAACTGGAGAAGGAGAGAGAAAAGGAAAAACAGGAAAGACTGGAGAAGAGGATGAAGGTGAGAAAAAGATGCAGTATTTCATTGTGCAATCGCAGTCAGATGGGGATACATGCAAGATCCCCTCAGTGGGGATTTGGGAGAGTCCTCTGAGACTGCCTCAGTTTTGTAATCTCTCCTCCACAGTTATCTCAAGAGGCTTCAATTTTTTTACTTTCCAGACAGTCACGCTGTAGGGCTTTTTCCCTTACTGCTTTTTCTGGGCCATCAGGCAGGCTGATCTTTGGCAGCAAGACTGTTCCCGTCTGTCCGCTTAAGGTGTGTCTTTGCTGTCGAGAGGGTGAAAGCTGCTGCTTTAAGCTTAGTTTTCTAATTGCTATTGTTAATTTGGGGTATAGTTCACTTTGTTGGCATTACAAGTTGAAATAGTTCTCATCGAAAGTGCGAGCGAGAAAGAGAAGAAAACTGCTTTCATTTAAATTCTGCTGTGACTTCCAAAATCAAAGGCCTCTAGGTTGAGATTGCAGTAATCGTTGACGCAGTTGTGAATCATTATTTGCTCCCCTCAATGATTTTCGTGGTAGGAGTTTTCTATTACAGTGTTCGTGCCCTAAATTGCTTCTGGTTCTGAAGCTGTTATGAAGAAAACAAAACAGTGTTGGCAGTTAAGTCACTTGTTTGTGTATCTTTAGTGTAACTTTAAATTCCAGGCTGTGATTGATTTACCTTCAGGGTAAAAATACATTAATAGTTCTAATGTCTCATCTTACCAGTTCTGTTTCAGTGGGATAGCCAGGTTATCCACCTGACAGTCTGGAACACGCTGTGGTTAGGCCACGGCCTGCCTCTTAACTGAGCAGATGCCATACAGAATCTCTCTGTATTTATGGTTGTCCTAAATACCTGTTCCCATCCAGTAAATATGTGGGAGTACTGCAAAGCAGAGGTGGGCTGCAGGTCCCCCAACTGACTTGTTTACCCTTATAAAAGCTTGAGAACAGTGTGCCTTCTATTAATTTCTTGCTGATGGAAGACAGAATAAGGCAATTCTTTTCATAGAAGGCCAAAACACAGTCATAAATTCACAAATTTGTAGTAGTCTTCCTGGAATTCTAAAGGTAAGGACTCTGAAATTCCATGAAAGACTTTTTGTGTAAAATACACTTAATGCAACATCACCAGGCCTAGAACACTGTTAAATTGGTAAAAGGGAAAAAAATATTTCACTACCTGAAGCTGAGGCTGGGGAAATACAGTGTTCTCCTGTTGCAGCAGAAAAAAAGCTGGTAGTGTTGCGGCCCCTGGTAATAGGAAAGCAGATTAGTTTGGTTTTCATACAGAGCGCCTCAAAGAAAAAGGACGAAAATAAGTGTTGTGCACAGGAGTTGTTTTCTGGTGAGCATTTGGTGCTCTTCCTGATGTTTGAGTTTTGCCAGTTGTAGTCTTTGCCATGCGTCACTGTTGGTCACAAGGCTGTACTGTGATTAACTCAGCCGGGGAAGTCAAATTCCCAAGGCTCAAAATGCAACACGCCTATCTTGATAGACCCAGGATTTTATTATGTATAAATTTCTCTGTGATCAGCTTATTAAGTCTTGGAGTTGAAAGCTGTCTTTGAATAATTTCCATGTCCATAGCAACCAGTGTGAAAGGATTTGAGTATTTCTAAATTCCTTTTGCTTGTCTTGAGTCAGAGGCATCACTCTGGTGCGACTCTTTTCTAGTTTTTGTTTAGAGAAGGCAAGTGACTTTTTGAGATTTGACTGTGGCCCCTGGTGTGTCCGTACAAGAGACTTGCCTCAGACCTGTTGCCCGGTCCCATACTGGAGCTCCCCTTAGCCTCAAACCAAACCGAGATTCCTTGATTTATCTTTTTTTCCCTTCTTGCTACATACGCTATCAGAGCATGCTGCATTCTCAAATGCTCCATGTTGTTTCACATAACAATATTTATAATGCAGCTCGATAAAAAGCGGGAGTGGGAAATGATGTGCCGAGTGAAGCCAGATGTTGTCAAAGACAGAGACAGAGAAAGAAATCTTCAGAGAACTGCCACAAGGTATGAGTTTTTCTGAATGCTTTCCTTAAATGTATGTGTATCGAAAAAAGGAGAAAAAGGGGAAGAAAAGGCCTGTGCAGGTAAGCTGTTTCCAATCAGAATGAACACTTAAGAAGTGACTAGCAGGAGCCAAGTGATTTATATACAGGTCTGCTTTGTACAGTATCAAGTTCAACAAAAGATTTCAGAAGCTTTATGAAAGAGTGAAAATTTAGATGGGAACGTAATGTTTGCTTAACGCAAATGCTGTGTTGGATCCCCTTATTTTGTTAATTTAAATGCTTTAAAAATGCAAACAGTTGTTTCTGCTACTCTGTTTCTTCCTTCTCTGCAGAGAATTCACCAGATCCACATCTGTTAAGTTCAGTTGCCTGTTCTGCATTGCAGTAGTTTGGTGTTGCAGAACTAGTTGAACACCTTGATATGCTGTCTGTATCTGTCTCCTTACTCATTGCTCTGCCTTGTCCCCCTGCTTCAGCTGCTCTTAACATCTTCCCTGAGGACTTTAGTAGCTGATGTAGGACGAGTAACATGCTTCTGGGGATGAGACATGCTCTTGCACTGATCTCAGTGCCATGTTATCATGCTTACTTCTGCAGAGTTATTTGTGGATTTGTGAAGGAAGAGCGAGAGCTGTAAGTCTCTTACGTTGCAGTAAATATTACTTCTTAACTGATTTGAGGTTTGAAGTAACTGTTTTGGGGAGCTAGCATCTGCACTGATTAGTTGCTTTGGTAGAGGGTTCGTTTCCTTAAAGGGAACTTGAGTTAAAAACTTTTTTGTTTTGTTGGTTTTTTCCCCATGCCAGAGGTGTTGTACAATTATTTAATGCTGTCAGGACGCACCAAAAGAATGTTGATGAGAAGGTGAAGAAAGGTGGGAGCTCTGAGAGGCAGCGTGCTAAACTGCTGTCATCTGTTTCAAAGAAAGATTTCATCAATGTTTTAAGAAACATGGATGGTGCTAAAGGAAGCAAGAATGCTGCTGGAAAGGCTACAAAAAGTAAACAGGTAGGTTTCGTCTGGGAGAAAAAATGCATACAAGATACCCTCTTAGTATAATTACTGTCCATTAATGTGCTTGCTCTTCAGAACAGCTCTGATCCTAGTGCCTCGGGTTTTTTGAGACTACTTAGGAATGGAGCAGGCAGCTCTTAGTCTGGTTTCCCTGTCTTTTGAGTATCAAAGTATGAAACCCTGGAATCTCTTTTGGTATGACACCAAGCCTTGTATACAAATAACTTGGTTTTGCTGTTTTTTTTAAAAAAAGAATACTGAAAATTGGATTTTATGTTGGATTTTGCACCAACCATGGAATAAACTGCTAGATTTTAGTGGCTTGTGACATTTAGAATTTGGCCAATAGTAGTTATCAGCTCTTCAGAATTGTTAAAGGCACAGTGGCTCTTCATCTTACATGTTATGTTAGACTGTACTACTTGTGTGTACCCACAGTTTTGGGCACTTCAGACTCGCTTCCTCTGGATGATTATGGTATCTGGAACGGAAAGGCTTTGCCATACAGGTCAATACCACAACAGAAAGAAACTGAGACATATTAAACATTGTATGTAGGCTTTTCTTTCCCTACTTCTCTGTGTGTGTTAGGCTGATGTGGCTTTATTGCTGTTACGATGTTTTGGAAAGAAGTATTTTAACATGTTCCACTTTTTCCAAACGTGCTCAAGAGACGCAGTGCAGTTGGCCTTGTCCAACTGTGTAGTGATTCCTTCAGTTCACCAAGTAGCTCAGGGTTGAAAACAAGTTGCTCAGACATACTCTTTCTCAGATTTCAGAAGCTGCACGTTTTTGAAGCGTATTTGTGTTCAGGTTTGAACTTTGTGCTTGGTAGTGGGTGTAATACATCTGTTGGCCCAGACTCACAGCAGTTAACTAAGTGCTTTTCTGTGCCAGGAAGAAATACTTTAATCAGTTGGGAGACAACAGTTTGTCATATGTTTTTTGTTTGTGTGCACTTGGGGAGCATGCTGAAACACTGCCTGCCATGAAGAGCTCATACAATTTTCATGCAAGTGTAATATTAAAGTATTTTTTAAATTCTTTGGATAATGAGAACAATTTAGCTCGGTGCTGACACTTTATTTCTCCTTAAATAATTCCAGCTTACTTGTTTGGGTGGGGGGGCTTGCGTGTGTGTGGTTCTTCCCCCCCCCTACGCCCCTGCTTTTTTTTTTTTCTTCTCCCCTGGAATAGCAGAACATCAGAGCGATAGGAGTGCCAACTACTATTGTAGTAGGCATTGAATCAACAGCTGAGCAAAAACTAGGACCTTTTTTTCTTTGTGTCAGATTGTAGCAGGGCAATTTTCTAATTACTAGGTCAGAAAACATGGTTGCAAATGTTTCTATATTTTAAAAAAAAGTCTTATTCTGGCAGCATCAGTAACAGCCTATTTCCATTAAAGTGATCTGGAGATGCTTTAGATGCTGCCTGGTTAGTGTTGGTTTTGAGTATTGATATAGATGCTGCTTTCATGTTGCTTGTGAACAAAACCTTCAGATTTTGGAGTTTTTCATTAATATAAGGCTATACTTGTAGGTTTGCTTTTTTGTTTGGTGAGAGGGAGTGGCGTTTTTTGTTGTGGTTTTTTTTGAATAGCCATGTCTGCCTGGATAGACCACCCCTTCCCTCCCTCCCTCTTAGCATTTGCTTCAGTGACTTTCCATTCAGGACTCACCTAAATTTGCCTTATTTTCTCTTAAGAACATATCTTAGCTGTTTAGCAGGCTCCCATCCTCATAGTTGTTGATGCTTGAGGTTGAGGCCAATATCTGATCTTCAGTCTCCTCCTCAGAATTACACAAACATTTAGCCATAATAGTACAACATAGTACTGCTAGCCTCCATGGTCATATCTCTGCTTCTTGGTCTTTGAGGGTTTTTCAGAGGCATGAGGCTTTTGGGTGGTGAATTTGTTGCAGCAGGAGTTTGGTAGATTGTTTGTGCCATCTGAAAGCTTTTGTTTGTTTGTTTCTGTTGTCTTTCTTTTTTTTTGTAGCAGCTTGCTTTGTTTTTAGCAGTTGAGAGCATGGCATGTATTTCATTTTTAAAAAAGAGGAGGGAAATACATTTATTTATCTCAGCAAAAACAATGGAAGAGATGCCAATCCCAAACTTCAGGCACTCTGCCATCAATTAAAATGCAGTCCAGAACAATAAAAACTCTACCCCACCCACGTAAAACAAGCAGTCAGCAGGAAAAATAGCAGAATAAAGTTTTCCCAGTGAAAGCAAACCTTTCTTGACTCAAGCCTTGACCATATTTGTGAGAATGGGCAAATGCTTTTCCTTACTTTACAATGGTTTTGGGATGCAAAATTTGCTGCTGTATTTTTGAAAGTTTGGTGGCTTCTTCAAAATGTCAGGGATTGTTGAAGAAACCCCTTATAAAGCTCTGTTGTGGCTGACTATTTAGTCAGGTATATGTATGCATGAGAAAAAAGTTAAATGCCCTGTAAAGGCCCATTCGTAGCAGTGGGGTTTCACAGTACCACAACGACTTAAAAAAGTTTGTTCTCTATTTCCATCAGCTTCATGCATTGATGGGAAGGACAGGTAACCTGTGTCCTCTGAGAATGTTGTTTATAGTCTTGTATACTTTTAAACATTGTCCTTAATATTACTTGGTGTACGTCCACCCAGTGTAGCTATGGAAGAAAGACTGTAAGCCTGTGAAAATTTTCCTGTACCATGTGAAACTGTAGCCCTTCTTGGGGTTCTGTGTGCCCAGATGGGAGTAATTACTTTTTTGAGCTGGAGCCAAAAGCTTTGCCTTTCATATCATTAGCTGTTTATCAAGGTATTTCTTAATCCTTACTGAGCCATCTGACTTGTGTAATATTTTTCCCTGTTTTTTTCCAAAGTACTGTACATGATGCTTGCCTCCGGGTAATATCATCTGATTTCTCTACCCTCACCACCTTATCTGAAAGCCTTGCAATGTGGGAGAAAAATGTAATAATTTTCCTTTTTTTAAAAAAATCCCGCTTGCTTGTTGTTTGGGTGGTGTTTTTTATGTTTTGGGTTGGTTTTCTTGGGAAGCGTTTATTGGGAGATATGAGAGCTTTTGGTCTTGTTCAACGCAATCCTTACAGACCAGATTTTCCTTTCAGTATGTGTTGGTTGTATCTTGCAGCTTCCCACCTGTAAGATACCATAAGAAACATGATTAAACTACAGGTTTAAAAAAAGGTACATATCAGATATGCTGTCTTTCCAGCCCTGGAGGCTGAAGTGATATTCACATCTATAGAAGAAATACAGAAGTAGATAGTGGCAGTACCTCTAGGTCCTTAAGAATTTTCTGTGTGCTCTTAGCATTATGGGTTAGGGAAGTACCTTTGCTTCCAGGGTTGAGTGGAGTTTCTGATCTCTTAGAGTTGCACAGACATGTTGGTTGATGTAGTGAATTACATGGGGTCTTGAAATCTTAATTGTAAGAAAACAAAGAAATACAGAGTTAACGTTTCCAGAGCAGCCTCAGCTCACCTCCATTGCTGCATGCCAGTTACAACAGGGTTGTTCAGTACCAGAAGCTCTCATCTTGACTTTTTGCTTGTTATTTGTGCTACTCCTTTTAAAACATTACTGGGTGGTAAAACATTTTCTAGTGACACATAAATAACTGACATGAAAGTTACAAATATTCTTTGTGATGAGCATAACCTGCACTCATCAACCTTTAATTTTGAATTAGGCCTTTGTAGCATGGTTTTCTGAATCGCCTGTGTTTGCTTCAACTTGTAAGTTTTCTTACACCAGATCTGTTGCAGAGAATTTCAGTGGTTGGAAGTGAGAGCAGGATTTCCTGCTCTACTTCAGTAACCTTGATCCAAATTCTGCAAGGGAATTTTTCTGTAAACTCTGCTGACTACATGACTTGGAGGTACAATTTACTTCCTGTGTTGTGATCGCATCTAGAAAAAATTGATGTATTGGTCTCAAAATAGTACCTTTTCTAAAATAATTTATTGATGGGAAGGAAGATGAGCAGAGAAGAACACAAGTGCTATTTCAGCTATATAACAGCTATTGCTCATGTGGGACTTGAAATAAAATGCTTTTCCAGAAAAGTTCCTTCTGCCTGAAGTGTACTTTATAAATGCTTTTAGTGTTTAGTAAGTACTTTGTAAACACAGTAATTAGAGTCAGGTTTACTATATATTTTTCTTTTGTTCATAAGATTTTTAATATACAAAAATATTTTAATTTTAAGTAGCAGGGCAGAAGGAGTACTACACTTCCAGCTTTGACTGCTGTTCTTGCTGAGACACAAGGAGTGGCATGGGGGGGCTTTCATTTTTCAAGCTAGATGGGGATATAGATGTGCTTTCCAGCTTAAAAACTAGTTCTTTTTAAAATCTGTGAGAGTGAGTGCCTTCTTTTTCTTGTGGCTGCATAAGTACTGGCCATTGGCATGTCGTTCTGCTTTTTTCCACAGTTTCCACAGTGTAGAAATGGGGAGGGGGGGGGCGGGGAAAAGAAAGATTATTTTCATCCATATCCCAGTCCGGAAGGACAGTAGTCTGAACAGTTGCTTCAACCAGCTGTAGGAAATAGTTTGGTTCTGAAGTATGGATGAAGGCATAGACAACTTCTAGAAATTTGGTAAGGTGTATCAGCACCTCTTTTAATCTTAAAAGGAAACTTTTTTTTTTGGTGATAATGGCATTGCAGAGTAGCAGAAGTTTATTACTACAGTTGTTGTGTGCTGGTTTTACAGAACTAATTGAAGGAGTAACCAGGCGTGCGTGTATTCCAGCAGATTTGAGGGGGCAGCCAAGTATTAATTTAGTTCAGCTGCAGCTAGAGTAGATGTGTTCTCCCAATTTCAATAAACGTCTTCCCATCACATGCACAGAAACTTTTAATTTGGATTCCTTTCTAAATCATGCATTTGTATCTCTTTTTCCTAAATGTGTGTACACTTTCTTGAAGGTCACCTCGTATATATTTGGAGCTCATGCTTTTAATGTAGTGTTTTGGTTTTGTACCAAAAGGTTGCTGACTACCTAATTGTATACTCTGATTTTTATCCTTAGGGATGAATGCAGTGCAGCCTGCCACCAGTTTGCTATATCCCGAATTCCTTACATTCTTTAAGGTGAAGGGTTGTTGTGCAGTATTATAAGTTGTTTGATGGCAACATTTTTGCTTTAGATCTGTTTGCAGGAAGACTTACTCATTTTGGGTTGCCAGCAGGGTTAGGTTTTAAAGATACATGAGCTCAGTTCCCTATCTGTTGTCATAGCTGGTAACACATATCTGCTTTAATGTGGGAATGTAGGTCTCTGTCAATATTTACACATGTATTTGTTTATTTCCTTTCTGCTCTCATTTCAGGTACTTGGTCAGAAGTCTGGTAGGGAAAAAGATTGTGATTTTGCATTCTGTTTCCATCAAGCTCGCTCTTTGTCCTCTTCATGTTTTATGTTCCTGACAGGTTCTTTCCCCCTGCACCTGCAGACCAAGCATGTAGCCTGGCTTCCTGATGGCTAATGTGAGAGCAGCCCTGACAGCTGCTTGCACAGAAAGACTAGTTCCCTGTCATCATGGGTCACATACGGTCCAGTTTGATGCTGTCTTCTAAGGTGCAGATAGTATGTGATCAGTGAGGTCAGATATTTTATGAGAATTTGGATACTAAATACCTATCATAAATACTTAGAGCTACATGTTCCACCTAATTATTTTAATCACTTGGAAAACGAGGTAAAAGGATAGCAAGCAGTGTGGAGTGGAAATGAGTGTTAATAGGGAGGCAGCTGGCAGTTCATTCACCTTGAGGGCGTTGCTGCTCCATCACATTCAGGGTTTATTACAAACCATATCCTTCACAGCCTTACCATTAGTCACCCATCACTCCAAAATGTTATTTGTTTGTTCTTGCTTCTGCAATAAGTGGACGAGGAGACTCAATTGTTTGGGTCAGAGCTTCTTTTGAAACCAGTTATGCCTCTGGACAACATTGCTACCTGCATATGTCTCCTCTCCGGGAATATGGGACATAGTTCAGAGTAAAGCCTTTTAAACGTTATTGCTCCTATAAAAATGCTCTACTGACTGCAGTGGAATGTACTACTTCTTGTGTTCAATGAAATGTAATGCATTGCCACAGCACAGTTGGAGGACATGCTTTACACAACACTCATCAAGGGAGAAGTAGCACACTGGATAAGATGATGGAAGTCCAGTTGTCAGACAAGGACAACAGGCTTCAGAGAAATACAAGTTTTGCAAGTCAGAAAATACCATTTATTGTTGTCTCTGGCTGCAGAGATGAGGTGTGACTCTTTTCTCTTTATTCCTGACATCTCATCTGGAAAATTCTTCAAGCTGAGATGGTCATCCCAGATCCCCTTACAGGTGAGAAAAAAGCGGGGGTGTAATTCAGATGACTGGTCTTAGACATCCATTTCAGGGTGAGGTGACCACTGGTGGTGTCAACTGGACTTATTAACAAGGAGAGCCCAGGGTAACTGGATCAGAGGCTGGTGTGTGTCATGTAGACATCTCTGTTTAAGTCAGTTGAACTCAGCTTGAAATCAACCGGAGATTCACTCCAGAGAACACGAGGTTTTAAACACTTTCTTTTTTCTGCATGAAACTTCACAAACTCACACCAATGCTCATCTCACACTTTGCAGACCAGCAGGACATCTGGGAGTTACTACAGCCAGGCTTGTGCCCCAGAGACCTGCCAGTATTGTCTTGTTTGGCAAGATGTGGAAGGAAAAGTACACCTCAAAGAGCTCCAGGGCGAAACTCCTGTTGGGAATCCAACAACACTGGCAGAAAAGAGCTTTTGGTGTCTACCTATGCCTTCTCAGGAAGGTGATGTAGCATTGCTGCCAGCTGCTTTTTTTATCATTATTCATATTTATAATTTATTCATATCTCTGACTCCACTGGGGCAGGGGCTCTGTAGAAATTCAGTTCATCCTACCAGACTGTAGGATCTCATGTGCATCTCATGTGCCAATGTTTATAGGTGCCTCCTTACTTTGAAGAAGCCTGTATCGGTTCCTAGAACTCCCTGGAAGGAGGTTGTAGCAAGGGGAGGGTCGGTTTCTTCTCCCAAGTTACAGGTGATAGGACAAGAGGAAACAGCCTCAAGTTGCGCCAGGGGAGGCTTAGGATGGATATTAGGAAAAATTTCTTCACAGAAAGGGTATCAAACGTTGGAACAGGCTGCCCAGGGAAGAGGTGGAGTCGCCAACCCTTGAGGATGTTTAAAAGATGGGTAGGCATGGTGCTGAGGGACATGGTGGACTTGGCAGTGTTAGCTTAACGGTTGGATTCAATGATCCTAAAGGTCCCTTCCAACCTAGAAGATTCTATGATTCTATGTTTAAAACTTGGGCAGATCGGGCCAAATGTTCATGGAGATAGCAAGTGACACGTTCCTAGCTCCAAAATACACTCTTAACTGATTTTTAAGTCCAAAAAGAGTGAACGATGCGAGGTTTTAATGGATGCCTGTAGGAAATGTCTCTTTCCTGCTTAGAGCTATAGACAAAATATTTTAAGTTCATCTTTCTGTGAAAATGGGTGAAATAATTTAAGTTGAAACATCTCAAAAGCCTGCAGCATGAAGAGGTTAAGTTTGACAAATTGTGTAAGTGAATATAAACAGGGACTTGTGATTGAAATGTCAGGCAATATTGAGACGGCTCCATCTGTCATATTTGAGACTAACTTGCCTTTGTATTTGATTATTAGGGCACAGGATACAATGATGGTGTTCTGTTTTCCCAGAAGATGTTGCAAGGATTTTTTTCAGTAAAACTATGTCTAAAACAACCACATTTGAAAAACTTGTGGTGTGCGTCGTCTTTTGATCTTCCTGGAAGTATACAAAGCACAAAAAGTCAAATCGTATTAGACTTCTAGATGGTAAATTGAGTTGGAAGCCTTATAACAGCAGCTCTCCACTTTTGGCTTTGTACATAACTCTTATAGGCAAGGCAATGTGCTTAGAGAAAAATATATCTAAACATTTCATAAAGTTTTATTAAAAAAAGTGTTCTCCAGAAGTAAGAAAGATTGGGTAGAGCTTGTCTATCTGAATCAGTTTGTTTCCCCCATCGAAGCATTTTCTACTGTTAATTACCTGGAAAAGTGATTCCCTTACTTTGAGGTTTTGTTAAGGTATAAAATGTTCTGATTCCCAGAGTGTTGAACTAGCAGATGTGTATTACAAATGACCTCTGTGGGCACCTACTCATCTGTTTATCTTGGTAGACTTCAGGAGTGGTGGGTCAAACTGCGTCTGGCTTCCAGTGGTTAGAGGGATCCTGAATTCAGTTTGGTTTGGTTTTTTGGTTTTTTTTCTCTATGGGAAAATCTGGCCAGTTTTTAATTAGTGTTTCTGAAATTTACTGAAACCTTAGAATATATACTTTTTTTTTTAAACCTACTTTATTAAAAATGATATTAAAGCTGTCATCTTGGAGAGATGCGACCTCTTTTTGGTTTGTTGCTGAACCCTGGACAGTGTTCTGCATGTCATCTGTGTCATTTCTTCTCCACCTGCAGGCATTGGGAAAACTCATACAAAAACGTAGAAGGAGACAGAAGGGTCAGAAATGCAGAGAAAGGGTAGCCAGATGGCTAAGATAAGGGATTGGGATCACAGGCAGTTTACATATTCCCTCTTCAGGTTTAAACAGCTTTTAGAAGGCAGCCTGGGAGTGTTGAGGGGTATGGTCTGTTCCTTAATGAGTTTGCCACTCACCCACTATGGTGTGAGGGAAATCACAGGAATATAAAATCAGAGACTTGGATTTGCAGACGTTTAGGATATATTGCAAAAGCCATTTAAGTAAAAGCAGGGGCAATGAAGGTAGGGAGGTTTAGCCATACAAGCTGCTTCGTAGTCATAAAAAATTCAGTATTTCATATTTAGTAATAAAAACACACAAAAGCTAGTTCTTCGTGGATTTTTTTTTTCCTCCCCCTCCTGCTGCATAGTTTTTTGGATCTCTATACTTGTTTTGGGACTCAGATGTGAGTGGAAATTCTGAGTCAGGAAGAGGAGGCTTTTTATTAACCCCACTTCTTCCTCTTCAGCTACTCTGTGAGATGATTTCTTAAGTGTCGGAAGTGAAGAACTTGGTCATTACTGTCGCCTTTGTTGTTTGAGACAACCTTTTGGGACTCACTTTGTTATGCCTCTTGCTGAATCATAATGAAAAACAGTGGATGATTTCAGCACCATTTGTAGGAAATTATCTGAGTTGCATTCAGATTATTCAGAAATCAGCAAGCTGCTAATTTATTCTAAAAAAGGATCAAAAAATACTCCAAACAGCTGTGGGCCTGCATGTTTCCTTACTGTACCATCAGGCAAGCTTTTATAAAAACCTTCAGAAAACTTTAGGTACCCAGCTGAGATAGTGCATGTGTGTCTTGCATAAATGGGTGACATCTGAGAAGAATCTGTTGTGACTCAAAGATGTTTGTCTAAAGTAGACTGTTGAAAGACATGAGTACTTGACTTCTGAGGGACAGCACATTGAAGGTCTTAGTCTTGACCGGATGCTCTTTACTGGGCACTCTTGCTGTAGCTGCATATTTTCCAGGTACAGCTTGATGGTTTGGGAACCGTGCAACATGCAACGAGTATGTTGTGGGCTGCATAATGTTTAGTTCATCTTTAAATGGTGTAATGTCTTCATTACTGCAGGCAATACACATTAAGAAATGTAGGATCAGCTGATGGAGAGAGGTCTTTTCTTATCACGTGCAGGAAGTTGTGTGGCATTTCTTTCAGGGTTGAAATGCTAAGTCTCTAGGAAAGTTCGTTCTTCCCTTATTTTGAATCCCATCCAAACAGAAGAATTCTCGGTTCATTATTTTCTTTTTAGGAATAACGATGGAAGCTGGTAAGTAGTCATCCATATAAATTTGCTCTTGGTAATTAACAAATATGCTTTTTGGTACAAAATGAACAATATTTTGCAGACGGGTTACCTGAGGTACATGACTAGCTAGCATGAAAAGCTCTTCTTTCTGATGGACAGCGTTGTCTTTTCCAAGTCAGAATTCAACTACTTTGAATACCGTAACTTGCGATACAATTTTTGTCTAATACGCAATGAAAGTATAACACGTTGCTTTAAATACAACAGTGTTGATCATACGTCGTTTTCAACCACAGTACTCTTTGGGTCTTTATGTCAAGAATTAATTGATCTTGGTGCTGTGCAGCCTTTGCTCTAAGGTTCCTATCGTTCAAGTAGACGAAGCATGAAAGCTGTGTGGAGACTTACTGATGAAGAAAGGGTAGGAGTAACAGGTGAATACTGAGAGAGTAGTGGCCAGTATGGTAAGCAGTAATTTCACTGTCAGTGGTATAACTGCTGATAAACAGGCATTGCAGATGTGACGGTAAAATCATATAGATGAGGATGATGAAGCAGTTTTGTTTTTATAGGAGGCAAAAAGAAACGTGACTGAAAATGAGCAGTGATGGCATACTGAAAGAGTATACTGTCTGGAAACTTTCTGTCCTCATATGTTGCATGATAATCTAATACAAGCAGTGTGTTATTTCTCTCTTGCCAGGTATCTTCTCTGTAATAATTTGCAGTATTTGAGTTAATTTTTATTTAATGCCTACTTAAAAATGCTTACTTGTGAATGTTTTTTTTTTTCTTTTTTATGTCAGTGTAGTGTTTTGGCCTGATGGTTGTAAAGACAGTGATGTAATTACTTGATATTCACGATGTTGTCATTTTGCCTTGTATTTTACATAACATGAGTTACAAATTACAGAATATATTCCACAAGGGGAATTGTTAGCATGGGTAAAGGTAGCAGGTTGTACCTGTGTTGTAACTTAACTATAAGATTGTTTCATTAGTGAGGCTTATTTTCAGGTGAGTTTTTATTTGATGAGTTTTTCTGTGAGGACCTCCTGGGAATAGCATGCCCATGCTGTTCGTCATCTCATTAAAACATGTGAAGGAAATCTCGATGCCAGTTGGCCAGACATTGCCTGTGGTAAAATTCCTTGTGTAGCAGAAGGATTTCCGAGACGGCTGCTATTAGAGCTGGAGCACAGCACAGACTGAGGAGTTCCAGAGCATCAGGTATGCAGAAGGGCCCTGTGTTATGCTTGAATTCTTTTGTTTTTTTCTGTCAGAAATACTGATTTATGAGATTTCTGATGAACTAAGGCTGAGAAAATCTGTTCTCTCAGAAGTTCTTTCTGTGATTCTTTGCAACTGCGCATTTAATAACAATGCTAATGATTTTTCTTCTTTGCTTAAGTCAAGATGAATGCTTGTATTTAGAAATTGTGTAATTCAGTTCTGACCCCTCTAAGGTTGGGGCATGTTTAAGCCTCTGCATGCCAACCCAAAGCATTCCTCCTCATTCACACATCCCCCGTTGTAGTAAACCCTAGGGGAGGATGTGAGGATGGGGAGATTCCTCATGCAGGTCATTAAGCTCTGGGTGGTCTTCTGGCTGTGCTCAAAAGGAAAATCAGTATTTGTTGTGCTTGTAGTAATAATTCCAATGTATGTCTTGCAGAGAAGTTTGAGCAGGAGCAGCAGGTTTCAAAACACACTATAAACCATGTAATTCTTAGATTTATTTACTAGAAATGCCAGTGTAGATTCTGATGTGCACAAGAGACCTTGTGGTCTGAGTAAATCTTCTGTGCTACTGCTGATATCCGCAGTATAGCGTCACTTCAGATATACCAAGGCAATTTAGTTCAGTTGCTCTAATTTCTCATTCAGAGACAATGCAAATGGGTATTGAATGACTCTCACCCTAAGGAATAAATGATTGTGCTGAATTATGCTGCAGCAGAATAGACTTCTGTTCTGCATCTCACATCTTCTGCAAGCTTGAAAATGCTTCCTAAAGTGAGTTGCTGTTGAGACATCAGCTCAGAAGGTCAAGATAGTAGCAGTACAGGATATATTCCCAGTTTCCAGATATCTGTGTTTCTCTGTCTGTTTGGGATCAGGTGTACGTAGGAACCTTTCTTACAGTCAAGATCTCATTGTTATTCAAATTTGATAAAGTTGCAAGCAGCACTGATGATTAAACCAAGTATCATTTTTCTGTTAAAAAGTCATTAGATTTTCTGCTTATATTGCTGCTTTAGATACTTCAGCTGTAGTTTTCTTTATTTCTTCCAAGCTCAGAGGAAACCTGATTTCTTAGCCTGTCAGCTTGGATATTCCTGAAGACGAATTTAGGAGAAAAGATTGTGCTGGTGTTCTTTGTTTTCCATTTCTTCCCCACTTCTACCAAGTGATCTTTTTTTATTTTTTTTTTAATTGAGATGTAACACACCTTGGTCTATGCCTGTGGTGGTTTTTTTTGAGCTAGTGTTAAACTGACTTGCTTGGGGATGAGAAGCAGAATGGCAGCAGTCATTCGGAGCCAGATGCAGGCTGTCAGGGAAGGTAACTGTCAGATGTATCCAAGAATGCATTTTGGCAGTTAGGCTTTTTAATTTCTTTGTCGTGACAAAAGCTGTCCTGTATTTCAAGGTCTTAGATGTTTGTATTGAGCAAAACAGAGAAACCTGGGGAGGCAGTTCCAGCTAATTAGATATGTTAGAATTGTTTTCTCAGGGCTTAAAGTTGTTGCTTGAGAGATATTTATGTTAGAAATTCCTTCCCTGACAGGTACAAATAAACACTTATTGTATGTGATGGTAAAGAGAGATGCCCCTGCAAGCTCTGGCATTTCATTGTGTACAGCCCAGTGTGCTGATTGTAATTCCTAGGTCTGAAAAAATGTTCCTTTGTTAATACCCTGCAGTTACCATCTTCTGGACGCAGGCTGTAGGGGAATCTCTGTGGTGATGTAGGTATGTTTGCTGTCTTGCAGATGCAGAAACTGGGGTATATTCAAGCGACATGAGCTGGTGGAAAGTGGAGTGAAATGCTGTTTTTAATCTGTGCACTCTGATTTCAAGACATGTCTTTTAATGCTGTTATTTACCAATCAGCATGGGACTTCGGTCTGCTTATGCATAGGGTTCTGAAAAGCTCTGGCAAATGTTCCTGTTCTGGTTTTAGGATGTTGCTGTGCCAGTAAAGCAACAGATGAAAATGACAATGTCCTGTGACTCAGACAGACTGAACTTAATTCCCTTAAGCTTTCAAAGGAAGCAGGCTTTGAGTTAAGGCACTTGTTTGCAGACTGAAGCAGCTGTGCATGGTTACAAGTATCCTGCTGCTGCTTCTGACAACTTTGGAAGGGGTAGGGAGGATAGATCTCCTACCTGAGTGGCAGTGCAGTCTGCCACAACTCCAGTACTGAGTTGGGCAGGTCTCAGTTGAAGATACTTACTGTAATGTCATTTACCAAGAGTGAATTATGTAGCTCGAAATTTTTGCAGGGGTAAAGAAATGAACCAAAACAGGGATATTTCTAACTTGGTGTTGGTGACATAGCAGCTGCTGATGCCATGAGGCTTTCATAGACCAATTCCTCCAAAAGCATCCCAGAGGCAATTCCGGGATGGATCCTGCAAGGGATGGCTGTTTGTTCCAGGTGACAGACCTGAGCTTTGTTGTTTGGTGGGTGGTTGGTTAGCTTTATTAGGACTTGGCTAAGAAGTTCAGTTCATCTTCTCCTGGTGCAGATTTTAGTCAATATGTCTTGAAACCAGAACTAGTTTGGGAAGTTTGTCCCCTTGAGCTAATGCTGTGATAGCTTAGGTGGCACACCAAGCAGGCAAGATGGTGTATATTTTATTTATATGATCTCTTTTTCTACTGGACTATTGGTCTGTCTCAGCAAATAAGTGTCTGCACTAGAGTAACGACACTGCACGTCTTGGTCTGTCTTGTTTCAGACAAGTGCATCACCAGTTAGTCCTGAGATATTTTAGTAACTGTGGCCTCTCAGGCCTTTTGAAATAGATTGCCACACCTTCAGGCAAAGAACAGACCCATTCAAATGTATATAAAAAATGAGAGGGGAAAAAAAGCAACACCAGAATTTTTCACTCCTTGCCTTACCGAAGAATCCACTTTATGTAGCATTACACACTAATGTTTATATAGCTTGCTTTGTTTCCATTTGGGGATGTTCAAAGGGGACTTCAGTGTTGTAGTGAAATGTGGGAGATGTGGATGAACAGCTGACTGGAAGTTCAAAAGCAGTTGTATAGAATGAAAGCTGGCTTATTTTCCATGTGCCAAGAATCAGTTTTGGTTTATTTAGATGAAACCAGATTATGGCATTGAAAACCCAAGTGTATTAACATTCTTACATAAAGCGAGTTGGGAAGTGATGTCACAGTTGAACTAATTGTTAATTGTACAAATAGTCTTGCTGCATATTTTCTTAAGGCTCCAGGAATGTTTTGTGATACCATAGTATCACAAGTAGGGGACTTTTTATTCTGAGGGAAAAATAGGGCAATAAATGAGTTAGGAATGAAGATAGTGAACATGGGGCTTTCTTCACTTGGGAGCATGCTTAAAATTGATTAAATACTTGCTTTCAAGGATTTAATCTTCCTCTTTGAGGCGCGGGCATGCTACCTCTGTCTTTCTCCTTAGGGCTTGTTGTAAAATTCTATTCAGACCTTTGTGGTGCCTTACATAGTAGGTAATGCTATGGAGGATCAGCATCCCTCTTTTGTTGAGGTCCTGGTTTTGTCCTGTTGTTCACTTGACATAGCCAGAAAGAAGGCTTAATGGTTGTTGAATGGTAGCTTGTGGTGAATTTGAGCATTGGGCTTTTCAAACCCTGAGCCTTTCATTGCTGACAATAACCTACTGCTTCTGTGCTGTTTAAAAAACAAAACAAAAATTCCTGTTCTGCACATCTTGGGCCGGGGTGGGGTGGGGTGGGGGGGGGTGGGGAATGGTATCTTTCATAATTTTATTGGAAAAAAAAAAAAATTGGATTGTTTTGTAAAGAAGATGGGATTTTTCCATTTAGGTATTTCAGATTTTACTCTGTGGCGTGTTCAAATGGTGATCTATGAAAGATCTGGGATTAAAAAAGAAAAAGCTTGGTGACTCTTGCAATGTTTTTGACTTTTCTCTACTCTGCAAAGGCAAACTTGTAAAACAACTGAAATACAGTTAAAAAGGGGTTGGGGATAGGGGTAAGCTACCCTTTCCTTACGTCCCAGAACAGAGTATTTGTGTTTGCACTAGTACAGGTTATTCCCATGTGAACATTTTAAGGTCTGCCTAGGGACCCACCTTATCTGTAATTCTTTAATTCCAGGTAATTGATTACCCTGTCTGAGATGGTCAGGCTTTACAGGGTATAGCATTTGAAGTGAATTGCTGCAAGAGTAGAAAGTGGTTAGGAGGCACTACCCTGGGGAAAGGGGGATTGTTGGGATGGGAAAATTACCCTTAAGAGTAGGCATTAATGAGAGCAGCTGTGAAGACAAAACACCCCAAAAAACCCCACAGTGCAAACAGCTTGAGGAACAGCTGTACCGTTTCTCTTTTTTTGAACTGGGCCCTGGGAGGTTCTTTTTGGGAAGGAAAGTGTTAAGACTTGTTACCCTATTTTTGTGAGAATACTCTCTCAAAAAGAACTGCAGGAGAAGTCACATTGAGCATTTCTGCCTTGATTACCTATTAAAAATACGTATCTCGTTTGACAGACTTTTTGCTCTCAAGCAACTTCTGTTGGTGTGGTACGATGTGTTAGATGTGTCATGTTGGACAGGGATGGACCTGCCTTCTCTATTACTCATTTCCTGTGCTTTTAAATTCTGTATGCTGCTCTCTCCCAAAGATTGCACAGACATCAGCTTAAATATACTGTTGTTTTATGCATCACATATTCCCAGATGCATGACAAAGAAGAGGCATGAACCTACAGCAATCATACATTTACTGTGGGTTTTGCGTCTAGTAGGCAAATCTGCATCTGCAGAGGATGTTATAATGATGACCCCCACCCACTGTACAGCATCAGGAGCTGGTAGTTACTTAAATTAGGGTCGGCCAGCTGAGGTCTGTCCTTTTGAGCAAGGGAGTGGGAAGAGCATACCGGAGATGCCAGTCTTTGTTTCAAAGACCCTGCAAAAGTAAAATTACTGTTTTCTGTACCCTTGATTCCAATTTGATAGGACAATTTTTTGTTTTCCTGCTGAACGCTGAGCCACGTTGTGCCTCAGAAGTATTTTGCTACTAAGGCTTAAACCACTGAAATCCTTCTTCAGTACGTTGAGCAGTTTTTATTATTTTCCTTCAGTAATAACGCAGGAATAGCTTCAAGCTGTTCTTCAAAAGTGCTGCCACAGGATGGGGCTGTTGCACTGCCCAAATGCGATCTGTCCCTTAGAAGAACTGCAACCAAGCACTGTTTTCAGTGCTAACCTAAAACTACGCTCCTGTCACTTCTCTATTATTCACCAGTCCATGTAGCGTGGCCTCAGTTTATCCACTTTCACGAGGTAGGAAATTTGGAGTAAGGTGGTGTTGGTTTGCTGAGCATAGATCAACTTTGTTTCTTTTAGAGGCAGCTTTGCACCATATGACAAGCCCAGGTAGTGAGGTAATAATCCACATAAAGGGGATTTGGTTCACGTATCACAGAATATGTTAAATATTAAATCGGGGGGGCGGGGGGGGTAAGCCTTTATTAAATCCATATTTGTGTTTTAGAAATGTGCCAAGAAGTGTTCTAATGAAGCAGCACCTGGGGGTTAATAAATGATATCATGAATCCATTCTGATTGCCAAGAAAGATTTTAATAAAGGAAGCCATGCCCAGGGTTGACTGTTTCATCCATGAGGAATAATTGTTTTCTTTCCATATTTCTTTTATTGGTTGGTTAAAACAAGTTTGCTTATTAGCATCAAGTCATTTATGATTGTCTTGTATATTTTTGTGTACCATTTGCATAAAGAGCTAGGTAGGTCTTGGTAGACCTTGGTAGGTCTTGGTAGACCCTTGGTAGGTCTGCCACTGCGAATTGTAAGAGTGTGAGAGGTGTTATTCTGATTGCGTGAAGAGCTTCCATCTTTTACTGCCTTTCACATTCATCTCATCTTCCTCTGTCCCCTCTTCTCCTCCCCTCAAACATTCAGGGTGAAGTGAAGTCTGAAGAGGGGCCGGAATGGAATATACTGCGTGATGACTTCATGATGGGAGCATCTATGAAAGACTGGGACAAGGAAAGCGATGGAGAGGGCAATATTGAACAAGGAGGTGGTCTGAAACAAGAAGATGACAGTGACTGAATGAAACTGAAAACCATTCAAGATAACGTGTTATCTTAACTTTATTTAGGTAAAACATCAGCATTCTGTGAATGTACAACACTTGGAGGATATCTCTTTTTTTAAAAAAAAAAAAAAAGACTTGCACAAATTTGGGGTGTTTTCTCCTCCATGTCAAATTTTTATTTAATACAGCTTCATTTGCTATACTGAAATCTTGAAATATTTTCCAAAACATGTATAATTTTCAACATATTTCCAAAACATTTTGTACAGTCAAAATAGTGGCACCTGCCCAATGAAAGAAAGATTTTGCCAAGGTCATTAAAAGTTTATACATTAGTCATGGCAATTGATGTATTAGTGTGCCTGCATTTCCAAATCATTGTTGCACTTTCAAAAGTTGTTAGCAATTCGCAATAGAAATGGCTTACAATAAACACAAAAATTCTGTCACCTTGTAAAGTTATCAGACTCCTATAGAGTCTTTACTACTTTGGCCGGAAAAGGTTTTGTAGATAATAAAGAAAAGCAACCATTAATGTGATAGTTCTGGTCTTGGAGAATTAGTTTGATTGGAGACAACTCTGGAAACGTAATTGTAAACAGAGAGACTTGACCCTACTGATTGGCTTTTATATTTTTTTATATATATATATGTATGTATGTTTTTTCCATTGCAAGTCTGAAGTTGTATAAGCTCAGAGACTGGTAAGAGAGGAAAGGACAACCGTTGCTATTGTTTTTGTTGGAGAAGGGAGGGCTTTTCCAGCAGTACCGCATAAAATTGTATTCAGTGTTGGTTCATTTGTAGTTCTGGTGTTCTAGCATCTTTCAGTAAGGAGCTGAACCTCCAAGATACCTCCTGTGGGTTTAGTCAGCTATGAGGCTAATTCCTCAGGTCAGTAAAGGGTCAAACAAAAGCCCTTCCTCTTAGGTGCATACTGTAACAGTACCAGATTTTGGAAGACGTCTGTCAGTGTAACACTGTTGGATTTGTTTAAGCTACAGCGGTTTCTCCTAATTAATTGTTTGGTTGCAAAGGTGCAGAAGCATATGCATGCAGAAGGAAGTGCCTTGGGATTCAGGTGTTCTAAATGAGAGGCTGGGGTTGAATTCTGCTGCCTTCACTGTTCCAGACTGGCTGTCTGATTCTGCGTCGTTTGTTTAACTTCACTATCACATGTCCCCATTTGCTATGTGAAGAAAATGCCTTGGGGCCTATTAATTGCTACTTAAAATACATAGTCGTGTTCTGTCTGTTTTTACAGATGTCTTACGTACAAACCTTTCTTTGTACCTGCTTATATGCAAGATATGATTAGGAGCGACTTTCAAATTTTCAGGCTTCAGCATTGAAATGTGTAGTAGGACAGTGAATTTAGATTTTCTTAATGAAGGCACTGAGGAGAGGAAGGGGTCTGAACTTTGTGGATACTGCAGGATAAAAAATAAACATACAAAATGGCAGAGAAACCCATCCTAACAATTGGCAATGGTTGTGTTATCTCTAGCCTATTCATCTGGTATATATTGTAGCATAATTCTTTGAGGAGAACTCAAAGCTAACAGCAGAAATGTTTAGATTTTCAAGCTGTTTTGAGTGTTAAACATATTAGATATCTGAGGAGACATTAGTTTGTGGCCTGATATTTATTATCACAAATGAAGGCACACGCCCAAAATATCAAGTGGCAAAACCACAGAAGTTTGACATATGGTTATCCCAGCTTCTGAAGGCTAGACATCTGTATAGCTGTTCAGCAAGAGCTGGCATCTCATTAGTGCAATACAAAAATATACTACAAAAATTTTGAATCTATGAAGCAGCATAATAGTCTAATCTGACATTGCTTTCTTTCTACAGCGTGCAGGTACTTTGTGTGTAAAAATTACATCAGGACCCTTAAATGCACAGTCGTTCTCTTCTTTGGTATCACCAGTCTCTGTCTGAGATGAAACTTCTGGAAAATAATCTAGTTTTTCTTAGGAACTACGACATCTTCGGGTGATTATTAAAAATTTAAAAATATTTTCAGAATACTTCTGGAATACTTGTGGGTTTGTGAGTTTTATTTGTGCATTTTTGAAGTAATGTTTTGATTAAATCACGGAAGTGTCGCTTGTGTATTTAAGAAAAATGTGGAATATATCGATATTGCTAAAAATGTCTTGAGCTTCCATTTCATTTAAAGCGCATAGCACTACTTTTTGCCTGAAAGTGGAGAGCATTTCTTGCCTTTTAAGAAGCATGATACTCAGATTTTTATGTACATTGGATAGTTTTTTAATTTTGATAGTGTACCTTGCCTTTTGTTGTGCCATATGCAGAGGAACTCCTAGAATAACTTAAATTGATAACCACCTCCAAAAGAGAAGTATGCTGAGGACTCAAGACAGGTGGGAGTGGTATATTTTAATTTTGGACATTTCAGCGGCTGATTTATTTCACAAGTGTTGTTTTAACTGACTAGCAATTCAGAAGAAGAGCTAAACCCTGTTTGGCCCAGACACCTTCGAGTCTCCTCTTTCAGCTGTGGGATCAGTTGCCCTTACCCGCCACCCTTCCCGCTTTTTCAGTAACGTTCTTTCTTGTCAATAGCTACCAAGAACAACCTTTAGCGGCTTTTCCCAGCCGTCAGAGTACTTGCTCTGTTTTGCCTACTCCCATGAATATCTCTGCTTAAGCAAAGCTGTGCTGCTGCCCTTCATTCCAGAGAGCATGAATCATCTCAACTTTGTATATTTCTGTACCTATCTATATAAAGCCAATAAAGATGGGGTGGTTCCAGTTTTGTTAGGCTTCAAGCCAACTCCAGACTATGTAGAGTTTAATATTCTATGGATTGCAAAGCAACAGAGTTTTGTTTAATAAGAGAAGGCATAGGGTCAGCTCTTCCCCATGTCTCTTATCCTCTGGTCTAATTTCTCTTCACATTAACTGGGCTAACTTTTTTCAGCAAGGAAAGCATGAGTTGGCCTATGGAAAAAGAAAGACCATCTACTCCCTGCTTTTCTTCCGCCTGCTGTTAGGGAAACACTTCAGGAGTGGTCGTGCGATATCCTTGTTGTGCCTAATGCTACTGCACCTCAGTGTCTTTCTTCCCTGGTAAAACATGGGGGGAAGATCTCCCACTTCTGCAGCTGTGAGGCAGGTTCTTCTGGGTTCTCAAGTAGAGCAGAACAAAAGAGCTGGAAGCCGCTGCTTGGGGCCCCTGCCACTGCCTAGTGGAGATAGGGCTTTTCTTTGTGTGTTTCATTTTAAAGAGAGAAATTAATTGTTTGGAGGCCATAAAAGTGTTTTGACTATGATGCTTCCAGAAAAAGGTGGTCTGTAAAGCCGCATCTGTTCAGAGCTGGCTCAGTAGCTGTCTCCAGGGAGGAAGGCAGAAGTCATCTGGCACACAACACTGCACAACTTAAAATGACAAACTCCTCATTCTTATGAAATGAGTCCTGGCATAGTTAATATCCACACAGAGCAATCATCAATGTTGTTCACTTCCAGCCCCTGCAAATTGCTCCATGATTTCTTCAAGACTTGCTGAGGTAAGGAGTAAGAGGGCCAGGAGAAGGCTTGAAGTAGTGAAGACTCTTAGTTAGGATCTTGTTAAATAGATAGGATCCTCGTGCTAAATAAGACATTAAATTTAGACTCTAGGACCTCAGTGGCAGACACTAGAGACCAGAGAAGTTCTTGTTCAACAGATGGTGGAAGACTCAATTTCATTTACTGTTTTTTCTAAAGCAGTGGCTTTTAACCTCTTGTCAGTATGTAAACCTCAAAGGTCTACCTCTGCAGATCTAGCAGATAAGGGCCTTTCCTTAATTGTTCCTTCTCAGACTGACAGGGAAGGATGGCTGATATTTCTTAGACAAAGCATTTTGTTTTCAAATGCATCTTTTTAATTGCTTTTCTGTCTTAGGGGACATGTTGAAATAAAACTACAGTCAAAGTTAATAGCTTCAACACCAGAGATGCTTGTGTTTGTGTAATGGCCTCATCCTTTGAAATGGTCTCCTCTTGTTTAAATCTACGTGTTACATCTGTTGGATATCAAATTGTAAAATGAATTAAGACACTTGCGTCAAGCCTTCAGATATGACCTCATGAGCACAAATGGCTTCCAAGAGGCACTCTGGAAGGTGATTTTAGGAATGCTCATTAAAAGCATTATTTCTTCACAGTGCCTTCGTCCTTTCAACAGACCAGTGTCTCATGCCGTGAGTGAACTTCTGAGCATTATTTTGCAACATTTTCTTAGTGTTTCTTAATTCTATTTTCAGTATATGTGGTGTTAATTGTGAACTGCTAACCAGGATCAGATTTGCACTGTAAGTTTGATACCACTAGGATTTCTTACAGACATAAGTGTTCTCAGAATAGCTAAATAATTAATAGAAGTAGTTCACTTAAAAGATTTACTGGTTACTCTTCTTCCCAGAAACTTAATGTGTAGTTTAGAAATGGTTAAATATCCAGCCTGCTGATGTTATATACTAATCAGGTCTTTAAGTAATGTCTGTTATAGGCATGTATGATCACAAGTAGAAGGTAACAGGGTTGTGCACCATAATTTTAAAATCTGTTTGAATATTGAAGTACTTAAAGATTCCACTAGCCATTCGTGAGCCCTTTATAAAAGGCACTATGATTGTAATCTTGGAGATTATGACTGAGGGCCCTTGGCTATTCAGTCCCATTGTTGCTTTTAATTTAACCCCAGTGAAGAAGGACATGCCCATTCTTGTTCAGATTGGAAATACATACAAGTGTTGCTTCATCCAAGCAAAATGATAGTGGAGTGGAAAGCTTTCTTGATTGTGGATGTTTGGTTTTGATTATTATCTCAAATATTTACTGCACTGACTTTCAGGTTGTGTATGGTTTATCTAAAGAGGATTTTTGTTTTTCGAGTGATCCGCAAATTGCAAAGTTTGTGGGCAGTCGTGTATTGGAAGAGTAGGAAGTTACGGGTAGAAATACATTAGACCTAAGTATAAATATACTTCCAGTTAGAACATTGATCAAACAAATCCAGCTTGGGGGGATGATACAGTGACATCATTCCTGCAGGTCGTGTTAGCAAAGGGAACAGTCAGGCCTTGCAAGATCTGATGTTGAACAAGTGCAATGAGCAGGTCGGATCAGGGTTGCCAGTGCCACTGCTGTTCTCTCTATCTGCTATGTTAGTTACTTTATTGCCTTTTTTTTTAACTGCTGGAGCATTCTTTTAAGTTTTGGTGTTGTTGCCTAGAATTAAAGCAGAAGTGAAATACATTTTCTGTAAAGAAGATAGTTCAAGTAAGAAGGGAAACAAATTATCTATATGTCTTTCTATAATGTCAATATTACGCTTACAAGAGAAAGACCGTTGTGTTTGGTTCTCATTCACTTCACTTACTGTTGAAGCATATTGCTGGACCCATCTGCCTTGTGATGAATTAATGTCTTTTAATTTCTTAAGAGACTGGAGTGATGGGTTTGTGGACTCAGGTCCTTTATGTGAGATGGTGCTGGGTCTGACATCTGCATTGTCAGCCGCTGTGTAGGCTTTTCTAAGCTCTGACTTGGCTGCTAATGAGGTGCACGTTCAAATGACAGGTTTGTGAGAGCAAATACGCTCTCACGTATTTGTGAAAGCAAATATGACACTTATATTTGTGAGAGGCATTTCAGCTGTCAGTCTGTATCCATGATGGAGAAGTTTAGAAGTTAATGTCTGGAGGACAGATGGAGCTTTGATATGTTTAATGAAGACAGTTCTCCCATTCTTGGTATCTGTTGTTCTTAAATCTTGTTTGCATGATACCTTTCTCTTATTTTTCTAGAAAATACAGGACTTTTAAATTTCTGGAAAAAATACCACAATTCTTTTGATCTTCCTTATGCTTTTAAAGATCTTCGTCCTTAACCCACAGCCTACCTTAGATGATAGGGGAGGTGCTCTCAGGTGGTTCTCCTTCTGGAGAAGACTTCACTGAGCGCACTTCCAGTGCAAACCACCCAGCTGGGGGGGTTGTGTGTGCTGTTAGAGTTTCAAAAAGGGGTGTTGCACAATTACTTCGCATGGTGTATGGCTGGATGGAGAACTGCGTTCAGCTCTGTGGTGGGCCTGGTGGATGTGCAGGTGGAGCTGCTCCTCGGCTTCCCGGGGGCAGCCTGGACCCAAGCCGGTGCCTCTGGGTGGCACGAATCGGGAAAGCGCGGAGCCTGTCTAGGTACAGGGCTTGGAAGGCCTGCTGCTGGGAAAGCTGAGCAGTTGTGTAAATGGGGTACCCCGCTGGCTCCGCAGGGCCCAGCTAAAAACCAGGAGAGCAGGTGCATTTAACTGCAATCCCATCTAAAAGACCATTAATTCAGGAGAAGTAGATACTGAACATCTTTGCTACTCCATATAGGTGGCCTGTTCTAGACCCTGCTCTGAAATAATCTAAATCTGGCTCAAAATTATCACCATTACAGAAATGGGTCTTCTTGTTCTATTTCTAGATAAGAGTCACCAAGCTGAAACGCTCCGGCTTGGAAGGATGCCATTTGATCAGCTATTCAAGAATACTGTTTTCATTGATTTCAGTAGCCAGGCATAAAAAAACAGGTTTAAACATATGTAAGGCTGAGAGGCAACACGAAGACCTTCTCCGGAGCTAGTCTGGTGAGCGCAGCACAAAAGCTTGGTATCGCCTGAGTTTTTGGTTTTGTTTTGTTTTTCCTGAGGTGATGTAAAACAATGCATGGCTTTCTGTAAACGCATTAGGATCAACTTGAACATGTGTTGCTTAAAAGCCATTAGGAAAAGCCATTTCTGAAGCTGCATTAGCTTATTAGAGCTTTTATTCTGTGCAGACTGCACGGGCAGCTTGCGAAGAAGACAGGACTCCAGATCCAGGGCTGTTTGGTTTTTGTAGCTGCGGAATATGACTCTAAGATATGGCATTACTGGCTGACCCATTTTTGAAGGTGCTGCCCATTAATCTTGTTCTATACATATTATTCTTAAAACTTCAGCAGTGCAATCTGGGTGCATATTCTGACTTGAGTTACATAACTTCAGTTTGTTGCATAAACTCCTGTAGATGCTCTGTCAGGAATACAGTATTTATAGATATCATTTGCGTGTTACTTAGTGAGGTATAACCCAAATCATCACTGAGCGGTTTGGAAATAGAAGGCAACAGCGGTAATACCGAGAAAGAGATGCAGGTCAGGAGTTGAAACATTGAGATTAAAGGGATGACTTTTACTTTGCCGTCTTTACTTTGTCATGCTTGCTGTAAGTAGATGTCAAGAACCTCTGGTACATAAACCACGGCTCTTATATTTCTTCCCCCCCCTTTTTTTTTTTTTTATTATTTTTAGTTAGTGAATCTGATCATTTTCCTCTGCTGATATTTAAGTCTTACTGACTTTAGTGGAAACAGGATTTCCTGTGGTGATTAAAACCACAGGTGCTAGGATTAAGGAAGGCCTTTTTTTTTCGTGGTACATAGACTAAAACTGGAATGATACAGAGAAGATTAGTGTGGCATCCTCAGGGCTGACAGGCAGATTTGGAAGAGCACATGAGGGGATCAAACTCTGGGAGGTATGACCATGGGGGAACTTCTCTGGCATTCACTAAATTTTTATCGAGGCTTCACTCTTAACTGATTTAAAGATGGGAATCGGCTGTTGGAAGCAGAAACCTCTTTGGTTGCAGCACTGATGTACGCAGCCTTTATAGAAAATGTATATTTTTAGGATAGTCAGTTAGACCGCTGGTCATTGCATTGCTTCCCTAGACCCCCTCATGTCCAGCTGTGCTCTTTGGAGAGAGAGGGCAACTTTACTACAGGGAAGCTATTTTCTGGATTGTCAAATCCAAGCCGTGTTAGCTGTGGATAAAACCCCAGTACTGAAATACAGACTAATGGTCACTTTCCTTTCTGTTCCCTTTTTCCTCCTATCCATAAGACTTTTTTTTGGGAGGGGGAGTTATTCTAAGGGACAGCTATATCTCAGCACCTCCTGAACATTCCCCTTTCCTTCAAATTTAGTCATCCTGGCTTGAGGTGTCTTGGGATCAGGATCCTGTCTAAAGGGTTTGGGTTTTTTGTTTTGTTTTGGGTTGGGTGTTTTTTTTTTGTAATTACATTCTAGATGTCTTTTATTAAGGCAGAGTTTTAAACACAGAGGCTCCACACTGCTGTGTGGGCATCACAGCTTGCTGTCATGTCTGTCTCACTTCCATTACTGTCTCACTCGGTGGAGGTGGTGCCATTCCATAAGATCACAGAGGTGACACCTGAACGGCACTTTGCACCGGGTTCTGTTGACTACTCTCTTGTAATTGTTTCCACTGAAGTTATTGAACCTATTTGTAGGAACGAGAACTTTTATCTTCATATATATATATTTTTTTATATATATATATATCTGTGCGTATATGAAATATATAAAAGTGTGTGTGTATCTATAAATATATGTCTAAAATTCATATAAAAATAAAAGTTCTCATTCCTACTATATATAATATGTATTCTGTATTCCTTCCTATATATAAAATATATATTAAAAAAAGTTCTCGTTCCTACAAATAGGTTCTCTCTCTATATATATCAGAAACATACCTTTGATTTGCAAGTTGACAAGTAGTTACATATGTATATGTATATATGGATAGCAGTCTTGCGTGTCAAACAGCATGTTCTATAAAGTAGCCTTTATCTTCTGGAACATGAGCGTTGCAGGAGTGGGCTGTGGCGGTGTGAAACGCAATCCTAGGGGCAGTGGGGCTGCTTGTATTAGTAAGGTCAGCAGGATTTGCTCTCAATTTCATTCAGGCATTACTGCACACACTAATGAAATGTGCAGCACAGAAGTATGGACTTCTACTTCACTAAGGATAATAAACAGTGAAATCTAAGGTTTTATTATGGTATATATTACAATTTTCCATTATTTGTCATCTCCTCTTTGCCTCACCTTTATTAGGTGCCACCTTGGCTCTACGAGTTGAGCCTTTGTACGTGTATTTTTTATAAAAAGGAGAATTCAAACGTTTTTTCCCTAGCACCCTGCATCAGAATATCTGAGATTCTACACGACCACAGTTACGGCTGCAGATTTCTGTGCGTGCCACAAAGAATTAATTGTGCAATCATCCTGCGCTCGTCATCAGTGTGAGAGTTTACAAAAGTCACCTCTTAACTTTTAAAAGTTATTCCTCTTCCAACAATGTTCTTTAGTTTATGAAATGTGGCCAGCCACCTTACTTAATGACCTGGTCGTCAGCAGTTTTAGAAAGATTATTGCCTTTGTATTTCGCACAGCACATTTGCGTATAACCAAAACAATCTAAAAAGAAACCACAAATTGTAAAATCCTGACCACGTAATTTTTAAGTTAATAGGAAACATGAAACCTTTACGCTCAGTGAAGTAACTTTCCAGGTGTCCCTGTTTTTCTAATAAACAGTTACTGTTTATTAAAAAAAAATCGATATATAAAAAGACAGTATTGTATTGAATTAAAAGCTCCTAAACAGATAAGTTCTGTTCTTTCCCTGCGTGCACGCTAAGGGCCCATTCCTGCTTTTTGACTTACAAAGCTTCCACTGACAGCAGCCCCGCAGGGTAAGTCCGTTTCATAAAGGCACAGGGAGCAGATAAGCGTAAACCGAGTTAAACTTCAGTGTCTGATGATCCCAGCAGCTTTTGAAACAAACAGGTAATCATTAAATAAAACTATTTTGGAATGAATAATAATAATAATAAAAAAAGCTTTTTAGGCTAAAATACAAAGCCATAATTGGGATGATTTTGACAGATATTATCAGTCCTGAAAATTAAAGGTAGAATGTGGGAGCTGGATTACCTGTGCAGAGGAGCGTGTGTTTATTGAATTGTGACGGTATTACTCTTGATCCAGCTTTGTAGAGTTCTCACAGTTTGGCTCTGTCATTGCTCACTTTAGCAGGTAGAAATGGCAGCTGGTTAGAGTCTGGTTTGCAGGACTTTTATGGCAAAAAAAAAAAATAAAAAATTAAATGTGCAAGGGAGAGATTTTAGAAATAAGATCAGGTTTATCGTGATGTATATTGTGATGTATGTGTTCCAGATATTTTCAGTTTACAACATGGAAAGTCAGTGTTTATGAACGTCGATGTCTATTCGAATGACTTGGCTAGCAGGTAGGTGTCCTTTCCTAGAGCGAACCAGAGCAGCTCAGGCGTGTGTGATGGGCCTTCTGCAGCTGCTAGGGATTTGGCTCAAGTGGCCGGGGCTTTTGGAATGGAGAAGCTGAAGCCCATCTCTGCTGCTGTGCCCAGGAAGTTCTGCCTAGCAAAAACATCACCACGGTGGTACCAGGAAGTTTTAATGGATCAATCTTCGTTGCAGTGGGGAGGCAAAACGGAGACCTGCACCCAGGTTAGCCTGACATCCTGTGTCACACTAAGAGGGTCAGAAGAGAAGCAACGGGTCGTCTTGAATGGGAACAAAACCAAGGTTTATTTTCATTCTCTTTTTTCCTAGCTGGTCTGAAAGACTCTGAGGAAACATTGCCAAATCAGAAGGAATCTCAGCAACTTTCAAAATCTAGTCGGACTGGTTTGCTGTCAGCCTGGCTGGATCTCTGGCGGCTTACGAGGAGGGCTCCTCTGTGGCTTGGACCTCCAGTACCTCTGGCTGCGTGGGCAGCCTGGCCGGCCAGGCACCAAGCACATGGTGTTTGGTAGCCTCCAGCAGGGCATCTCGAAGGCTCCAGGCTTTGTCAAAGACACTGCAAAGTTTGGGGCCTTTTTTATCTTCAAATTGGAATGAAAATGAATGTTCAAGAATTAAACCACTTTTTGATCTGGCAGGGCTGTGTCTGTGGAGATCTCCTGAGAGGTGGTGGGAAGTCTCCTACGGAAGAAGAGTGTCAAGCACTGTCCCCCTGGCTGCCCTGAAGCCCCCAAGGCGAGTGGCGGGCAGCGCATTTACAGCAGTGAGGTGTTACAAGGCCACAGATGCTGTGTAAGGAATTTCTCCATGGTTTCAGCTGCAGCTTTTCGAGGAAATAATTTAATAACCCTTCTCTTTAGAAGTATTTGCGGTTGAGGTACCTCGTGTAACAGAGCTGATTCCTCAGCTGGTGAGCAGCGGCAGAGCTGTGAGATGTAGCAGCTCGGGGAACTGTCCCCTCGGTTTTGTACAGGTGCGGTGCAGAAGTGAAACCAGCTGAGTCTACATGTTGAGCTTGCTTGTTTATTTGAGTAATTTTGGAAACACTGCCATTCCTGACACTGCAGCTGTGTTTTTGAGGTCAGCAGGAGCAGGACATTGACATGTTACAGCAGTAAAAGCGTGATGTTGTGGCAGAGACGTTTAATCTGGCCTTGCAGGAATTCATAGACTTAAGTGGAAAGCACCACGAACTCTCGCATCAAGTGGGTGCAGTCTCGGATGTGTCTGCAGTGCTGTACATACCCACACGCTTTTAAAGAATGAAGAGTAAGTTCACTTTCAGAGGCTGCGTGTGTACGCATACCTGTAAATAATGTATTTCCTCAGCTCCTTCATCTCTTGGAGAATCTCATCTCTGCTGGTACCCCCAGCAGCACCACGTTAGCTGGCCACGTTGGTGCAAGATTCCCCTACAGCAGAGCCCTGCCAATGCAAACAGTGCGCAGCAGCTCCAGCGCACCGCCACAGCTGCTCGGAGGAAGCACTTCTCCTCACAGACACTCTGGGGAAGGAAAAACTCACTTTACATTTTGGGGCTGCCATTCTCGAGCTTCGGAAAACAGTCGAACGTTTTGTAGAAAGAAGATGGTTCCTGAGATGTGATCAGACGGGGAAAGTCTTTGATGGTGGTTGCCTGGTTTATGTCTTGCATGATTCTCATTGTGCTTTCAGATAGATCCCAGTCATCCCATCTCACTTCTGCTATGTGTGTTTGCCTGTCATACCACGGGCAATGGCCCAGCTGTGCTTCTGAATGCCTGTGGCCCTTCCAGTACCTCTTCTACATGTTTCTTCATCTCTGGACACAAAGCAGAGGTTCTTCAGAAACAGCCTTGTCCCACCTAAGAGGTTGTGATTGGAAACTCCTGGCAAATAAAACCTGTGACAACCTAATTCAGAAGGGAATATAGGGCTCAAATGGGTAAGGGCAAAGAGAAAGGCTACTTCATCACTGTTTTATAAAGTTAATGTTGATGTAGGGGGGTGATAAATGGACTGTGAAAGAAAAGCTTTACTGCATAAAGTCGAGGGATGCCTAGTAGACTGTCATTTCCCCCGGGCGGAGGAGGGCAGCTGTCCTCCTGAGGTCACGGAGCGGGAGGCATTCCCCATGTACGCACACGGAGCACTCATGGATGGATGGAGCCTGTGATGTTTGTTTGTCGTGGCCAAAAGAGGCAGCGGAAAAATTGAACCACAGGCGCAGCCTGAGCATTTGGGGCTTGAGCGTCTCTGTCAAGTGCAGATGAGGATGTATTTGCACACTTCCGACAGGAAAGGAGACCTCGGAGAAGGAGCAAATCCTCCTCGGCTCTCAGCCCCTCCCTGCTCGGCGGGGAGTGCCGGTTACCGAGCAGCCCGTCGGTGGGGACGGACGGACGGACGAGGATCGCCCAAACCGCACTTGGAAGGGAAACCCGGGAGGAAGGCGAGGGGCAGCGCAGGGACCGAACCCCTCCCTGCCCTCCGCGCCGAAAGCCTTGAACAGAAACACATCCAAGGGGGGGGGCGGAATTCTTCCTCTAAAGCAGGGGTGGTATTGGGCCCAATTACTTTAATAATGGGTGCAAGCAACATTAAAGCCTTACTTAAAAAAAAATGAATAAACAAAAAGGAAAAAACCCCACAACCCTAGCAGGAGTTGTTTTTCCTTGTCGGCCCTTCTTCTCCTCTCCCCCCTCCCCAGCGGCGAGGACGGCAGCCAGGCAGCGGCAAGTCCCCTCTCCGGCTGCGCGGGGCCGAATAAATAGGCGGGCGGCGGCGCGGCCGGCGGAGCCCTCCGCGGCCCCTCCACGTCACTCCGCGGCGAGGCGAGCACGTGGGGCGGGGAGACCTTATAAATCTCCCTCTCCCCGCGCGGCCGTGATGTTATCTGCTGGCACTCGTCCCCTCCGCGCAGGGACAGCCGCGGGGCCGGGGGGGCGCCGGGCGGAGCGCTAGATCCGCCGGCAGCTGCGCCGTCGGGGTCAGCCCCGAGCCCCATCCCCAAAGCCCTGGGCGGCAGGGGGGGGAGAGGAGCGGCCGCTCCGCGGGAAGGCTTGTCGGGGCGGCGGCAGCGGCGCTGCCTGACTGCGGCGTAGGGTTGGCGTTTGGGAAAGGAGGAGGAAGAGGAGGGAGCTGGAAAGAAAAAAAACCCACAAGCTCTGCGGCCCGGGCGGGGGTGGGTCGGTGCATGCAGCGCGGGGCGCCGGCAGCAGCCTGCGGGACGCGGCCGGAGGGAGGATCGATCGCCGCCGCCGGGCCGCGGGGGCCGGGGCCGGGCGCAGCCCCGCGCACACGTGCGCGCCTCTGCCGGCGCCGCCGCGGGGGCTGAGCGGGGCGGTGCCGCCGCCGCCCGCCGGGAGCCGCCGGCCGCCGCGGGCGCACGGCGGGGCTCAGCGCCGCGCCGGCACCCTCTGCCCCGCCGGCTGCGGCAGCGCCCTGTAATACCCATCACTGCTGCTTCTCCCCCCTCCTTTTTCCTTTTTTCTTTTTTTTTTTTCAGTTTTTTTTTTGTTTTTTGTTTTCCAGCCTGCTCCGCCAGCGCGCTGAGAACAGTCTCCCTTCCATTTACTTGATTTGCAGGTTTGTTGGTCTGTTTAGGGGGGTTTCCTCTCCTTTTTTTGCTGTCCGGCTTACTCCACCCCCGAGTTTTACCTAGTTGTAGCAGCTTGCTTCCATTTATATATATATATATTTTTTTTTTTTATTATTGGTATTTTTTTCACTGACGCTTCCCGTGTGGTTTTCGATTGCAAGCCGTCCTTGCAGTCCGATTTTTAACTGCATTTTGTCTGCAGGTCTTCTCTTTGTTTGTACACATCCCCGTTTTATTTTTACTTTTTTTTTTCCGTTGTTGTTGTTCGTTGTTAAAGTCACTCTTTTTTTGGGGGGGCGCTGTATTTAAACACTTAAAATGCACTGCTATCTCCTGAGCGTGTTTCTCACCGTGGATCTGGCCACCGTGGCTTTCAGCCTGTCTACCTGCAGCACCCTCGACATGGATCAGTTTATGCGGAAGAGGATCGAGGCGATCCGGGGGCAGATCTTGAGCAAACTGAAGCTCACCAGCCCCCCGGACGAGTACCCCGAGCCCGAGGAGGTGCCCCCGGAGGTCATCTCCATCTACAACAGCACCAGGGACCTGCTACAAGAGAAAGCCAACCACAGAGCTGCCACTTGTGAAAGGGAGAGGAGCGACGAGGAGTATTATGCTAAAGAAGTTTACAAAATAGACATGCAGCCTTTTTACCCTGAAAGTAAGTCCTCTGTGTTTGTGCATGTGTGTAATTTTGCCCCTGAGGCTTGGCCATGCCCGCCACCTTCAAATACCAGCCCCGTGCATCATCATTTACTCGGTTTGCTCTTATCCTCAGCATCTCTTTGGTGGTGGCTTCCAGGGTTTCGTTTAGGTGGTGGGGTACGTATATGCCTGGGTGGGTGGGTTGGGGGGTCAGCTGTCCCCCCAGCCTGGCAAGGTTTCCGATCCCCTCTGAAGTCACCCAGAGTCTCTAAAGGTGCCTCTGCTTTCCGCCACCATGTACCTGAGCAAATCTCCCGCCCCCACCCCGGATCCCGCTCCCTCCCCAGCCCTGGGTTTAGCTCCCCCACAGCCCCGTCTGCAGCCTCCAAAAAGAGCCAATATCTTTCCACTGCTGTTGTTTCCCTTGGAGTGTCTGGATCGGGCAGGTTTCCATCTCTCCATAACTGAAAAGAAAAGGAGGTCTAAAAAAAAAAAAAAAAAAAAAAAAAAGGAGTCACCAGCTCCTCTTCTGTCTGTGCCCCTCCAGAATGTGTTCCCTCAGACTGCTGGTGTTCAGAGAGGACAGGGACATAGACGTCCTCCTTCCTTTTCCCGCTCCAGCAAACCTCATGTTTTGGTTCATGGGCGCTTTCATTTCAGGTACAGGAAAAGTTTTCCCTTCTGGGTAGCCTCGGTTCTTGGAACCTGTCTCAGCCCATCTGCCTTTTGCTGTTTTTAACGACCTTCTGGTGATCCACACCACGTTTTGCACAAAAAGCAAAAAAGGGGTACAAATGCTCTGTGCTGACCAAATCCACTTAGAATGATTAATAATCATAACGACGTGCCTTTTTGGTTTGGTAGTGAAGTTTAAGTGTATAGAAGAAGGAAAAAAAAAAAAAAGCACCGCACTGCCTTAAAAGAATCTAGATCATCATCATACCAAGGAAAGTGAAATACCAGAAGCAGAAAATAACTTCACCGTTCACATATCCAAAACCTAGTCCCTTCTCTTTTCATTTAGCTCAGCTTTTGTCTCTCTTCCCTCCCCCGCCACTTGATGCCCTATATACTTGCTGTCTGTTTTTTAAAAACACATACCTCTTGCTTAAATAGATAATGCAGCCATCTTGGTAACTTTATCCTAGAGTTTCTAATTGCATTTTCCCCTTATTTATTTTTAGTTTAGCAAGTTGTAGCTTTGGGGCTTGCTCTGTCTTGCATGTGATAGTCCTAGGATGCCAGCCAAGGTATCTGAACCCCACAGTCGGTGCAGCTTGCCTCCCTTTCTTCCTTTATTCTTAAATGACAGCATCAGGTATAGGACATCCTGGCGGTAAGAGCCATTTTTTTTATTGTAATTATGGCACCATCCATAATAGCCATGATAAATACGCTCCACCCTTGTTACCCTCGGGTAAGAAATACTTTTTTTTAAAAAAAAAAAAAAAAAAAAAAAAGTAATTTGGAGCCAAGTGGGTATTAGCAGAGAGGTTCAGTATAATTCATAGCCCTAGCAAGAACACAGAAATCATGCCTGTTTTCCACATTGGTATGCTGTAGTATTTTGCTGGTGGTTTTGATGGAAGTCAGCGCTTTGTTTTGAGACCTATGAGATGATGCCCTGAGCAGACGAATGAGTACCTATGGGCAAAGGTTAAGACGACTGATAGCGGTGCCTTGGCTTGTGGAGTTGACCCGGTAGCAGCGAGTCTCTGAGAACTGTAAAATGCATTCATCCTGAGCACATCTGTCCTTTCTTCCTCGCGTGAGCAAACTACAAAGAACCGATAGTCCAAAATGCAGCCGCCTGCTTTCCAGAAAATTAAAATACCTGTGGTGTGTGACTTGCATGGTGTTGACAAAAGAGTATCTATTTTTAAAGTGTTGTCAGAGGCCAGGTTTGTACCGAAGTATCGATAGAGGTTTTGGAAGAGCAAAGGAGATTGCAGGTATCTACCAACAGAGTGCATCAGACGTTTGGGATCAGAGGGCCAGTTAGCAGCAAATCCAGTACTACTGTGCGAGGGCTGTCGCTAACATCAGAGTAAGTAGGTTAACTATTTTTCCACTGCTCTCTAGTTATGCTGGATAGAGCGAACCTTTCCAAAAAAGACAGAAAGGCAGAAATCGCTCCACCATATTTTAAAGGAAGAAATGGAAAGCGCAGCTCTGGCGGCCACAGGCGCTCTCTCCTAGACGTCTCGGAGTGATTTTTTTTAACTCTACGGTTTCTGCTGCGTCGGAGGGAGGCAGGAGGGAGAAGGGGATCAGTGTGAATGCACTGGAGGTCAAAAGCTGCTGGAAGGAAGGCATGGGAAAGATCAGTGGTTCAGTTTTTACCACAAGTTGTTAGCGTTCAGTAACTGACTACAACCCAAGTATTACAAATATGCTCTAATTATACTCGTAGTCAGCAATATATCACTACAGATTGCTGATAGGTCTTTGTGGGGCATTTTGTAAAGTTCAGACTAAATATTTTTAGCGATGAGGAGATTTAAAAGGAAAACTATAAGAGATATTGTATATACCCTAAGGCATATTTTGTTTTAAATATTATCCTTGGCCAACTGTACTGTATAAATACAGTAAATATGAATAGAACTGGCAAGATGCCAATCTCCTGGGATGAATTTTAGTCAAGAAGGTATTTATGGGATATAAATAATACTGTGTCAACATTTAAGAAGGGATCTGATTAGTTTTGAATTTATTCGTATTAATCTTTTCACATGCTGTTAGTTTAAGGCTCAAAGTAAAGTTATGCTAAGGTTTACTGATAGTTTGCACTGAGGAAGTAAGGGGGCATCTGGCTTGACAGTCCACTTGAGGTTAAAGGCACATCAAGTCAGAATATATGTAGAAATTCAGTGAGTCGGGGACTGCCGGACCCAAAATCAACAGATGTGAAAAGTCGTGGTAGAAAAAAATACTACAAAGAGGTTTGGAAAAACCAAAAAGGCTTTTGTCTGTCAAGCACGCCTGCCTGCGTTGCGCTCGTGACAGCATGGATTAGATACTGAAAGTCTGAAGCTCTCCCAAGTCCGGCTGGCAGTCAGAAACGGAGTTGTTTTACAGAGCGGTTTACAGGGGGAGGTGGGATATGGAAGCTGAGCACGACATCAGAGAGGGTTCTTGCGAATTCTGTGCCTAGGCGATGTTACCTGAGTAGATGCTTAATACTCATTTCTAAAGCTGGATGACATTACAAGTTTATTACTTATCGGTTCTTCCTTGTATATCTAGGGCCTGATGCTTGAGCTAATTATTTATTTGAGGCTGGGTGATAATTGCCGTTGCACTGATAATAAACAGAAATTTAATGCCAACACAGTTAAGGATTGTGAATTGTAATACTAGCGCATTAACTGGGATACTCAAGAAAAAACGGCAATGTGTACGTGGGGGCTGGCGCCCGGTTCTGTCATCTTCATTCACGGCAATTTTTATCACATTCAATGAGCTGGTCCGTACTGATGGCTTAAGGCTAACACAGGTAAATTTTTAAGTTTTCTGCATTCTTGGAGATAGGTCTGCAAGCACTCAGTAGCCTAAGAAATCACAGTTCTTGTGGGTTTGGGCCTGGTTATGCATGGGTTTTAAACTACTTTAGTATGAAGGAGCCTCCGTGGGTTCCACCCTGCACTGGGTGGTAGGATTAGTCTTCTCAGGAGCTCTGTACCATGAATATTGCTTTACATAGGCCATCATTCTGCTGAATATTCGCCTCATGAAAGACAATATTATAAACTGCCTGGGCACAACAACGTGCTTCTACTTTATCAACAAGGACTCGATTTACCATCGAGTATGTGGGCTCCTTGTCTTCAGGGTACCAGAATTACTCCTGGTCCGCGTCTGCCGGCACTGACTGCATCGTTACCACAATGTTAACAGCTACGGCTGCGCAGCTCGCGTCTGTTTGCATTAAGCAGAACACAGAAGTTAATCTTTCAGGATTTCCTATGTTGTTAATGGTATGGAAACAGTCTCAGAAGGAATACCTTATTTTAAAACCTCCTAGCTATGCTTGGCCCTGTGGCTGTGCTCTGCAGCATCTCTTGTAGGAGGCATTTGCCAGTCTTCCTCTTGGGTTTGCAGAGAGACCAGAAGGCATCCTTGAGGAGAGACGTGGGAGGAACAGTTCCTTGCTGCTTGTTCATGAATGGCACTTATTGCAATCTTCCTAGGTGGTGATGAAAAAACCCAGGAAATTGCAAATGGCTTTAAAAAGGGCCAAGGTAATTTTCTGGATGGTAGTCTCCTACGTACCAAGAGGGGTGATAAAATAATGTGCTCTGGTGCACTAACCAAGGGCAGCTGAAGTCAAAGAGAGCTCTCTTCTTCCACTCCCGCTCATGTGGAGCAGATGGCAGGGTGCACCACGCGCGTTTCCTGCCTGCTTTCTGAATCACCAGCGACTTGCTGTAAACAGGGTGCCAAGCTGGGAGAGGGGGAGGTCCACAAGCTGGTCTGGCATGGTATGTTCTTCCTGCTGTTCTTCCAGAGGATGAAGCCTACAGAAAAGCAAAGCACCCATGACCCCACTCTTTAATGCTGCAAGGTCAGAAGACCTGCAAGACAGAACTGTAGGGCTATATTCCTGAGTCCTTTCTGTAACCCTCCTTGAGTTTATCTCTGGTGTCTGTTTTAAAGAGGCACTTTGACTCTAGTTTGAGTGAAAAGGTTAGATGTGCATCACTGCCTCTGCCGCTCCCCAACCCCAGCCTGTTGGCAATGGAAATATTTTGCAGTCCCAGAGACCTATTTGGAAATGTGCCCTTGTCTTCTGCTCATGGCCGGAGCTGTGCAGGGAGTGCCCGGAGCTTAGGCCACTCATGCTGGCTCCACTTAATTTTAGGATTGTGTGTGCGTAAGTGATTGTGTGAAGAAAGCAGAGCATCATCTTCATTAGCTGCTGGTTTTAGCCTTGCTCATTGTTGGTGCACTGGGTGAGAACAGTAGCGGTCATCAGGATGGCTGTGTTACTTTGAAGTTACCGCTTCCAGTGTTTTGCTGTCAGTTTGAGATTCCAGAGCTGAGCAAAAAGATGAATGAGAACTCCTGGCTGTCATCCTTGGTGAGCTTCTTCAGCACAGTTCTGAAACATGCATGAAGCTTCACACACATGAATGGACTCATTAACGTTAAGGCTCTGTGTATGCCTAATTAGCTTCTTGAATTGGGGCCCGGTTTATGGCACATTTGCAGGGATGAACAAAGCCAGACAGTTCAAATCCCTCTCGCTGCGTTGAAATCTGTCATTTGGGCATTGGAGCCCAGTGAGAGAGAGATGCTTTACAGGATTTTTTAGAGAGGAAAGAAGAGGCGCTTCAGTACTCCTGTGATCCTGAAGAAGGCTGACCCTCTTGGGCAGCTGGCTTCTTTTGCCTTTGCAGTGTCTGTGCTCCACTGTTCCTGTGTTACAGATAAAGAGAGGAACCCCAGGGTATGGTAACAAAACGAGTCATGAGTGAAGACACACAAATGTTTCCATTCCTGTTGGGAAACCACATGCTGCACATTTTCAAGCAGGCACCTTTTGGCTTGAGGATGATTCACTCCCCAGGTATTATTTAAAGTAATACTTTGTTACAGATGTTTTCTGCTGATTTGTTTAGACTAAAAAGTTTGTTTTGGTTGTTTGTTGAGGGAAAGTTTGCATCCTGCTTTCAACCACAGGCTCTTGCTTGTTTCCCTTTCAATCTGGGATATGGGCTAGTAGGTGCCTAGCTCCAGCGTCACTGTCGGTTGGCTTCCTGTAGTGGTCTATCTGAAGCTGCTACGTTTCTTCTTTAAAACAGCTCCGCTACACTTGTCCTCGCTGTCGTTGCTGCTGTTAAGTGATTGCAGCTGGGCACCCAACTGTACAAGACAGAGCTGCAAGGTGCAGAGGAGAAGCTCAAAGATTTGTCTCTGGCAAGAGGATAAGGAGTTGAAAAAACCACAAACCTAGTGTGAAGGGTTATGTTTTATCTCCTTCCAGTGTGACCAGTTGTTTTTGAATTTATAAATGACTCATGAGCCTGTTTAGGACTGTGGTTCTCTTAGCTCAAATGATGCAGGATCAGCCCTGGAGAAATGAAGTGCTAGACCTGGCTTCATTAGACCTGTCTGGTGAGCAGGTTTATACTTGGTTTTGGTGCTCTGCAAGTTGGTCCAGAGTAGAGAAGTTGCCTTTTTGGGTAGGATAGCGTTCTCTAAACCAGCCAGGTTTTCCGAAGGGAACCGCACGGCAGTTTGTGCGTGTTGCTTGGGAAGCTCCTGGCTCCTTGTGAAGGAGGTCAAGTGGGATGGTTTAGGCAGCAGCACAGAGAGAATGTTGCTCTTTGGGTTCTCTGACAACCCACACTTGGTTTCCAGGAGCTGCTAGACCTCAGAGGCATTCCAGCAGCAGACTGAAGCAGGCTGAGAGTATGGAGAGGATCTTTGGAACATCTCTCCCTCGTTCAGGTTTTAATTTGGACAATGAGCGAGGTTCCTTTTAATTTCATGTGTGATGCTCATTGACATATTCAGGATCTTCATTGTAGAGATGAGCTTTTTCCCACTGAAACCTCCTTAGGGCAGGAGCCTCTTTTTGTTATTATATAAGATCTAGCATAGTGTGATGCTGACTTCAGTTTATTATAAGTAATGGTGTAAAGTATAAATGATAAATTGACCTCGTAGCTGACCCTGCTTTGAGCTGGAGGTTGGACTAGATGTCCCTTCCAACATGGATTAACCTGTGAGCCTCGTAATACTACATTTTAATACAAGAAAAACAATGCATTTTGTTTCAACTTGCATAGGGTGGTCTTGATTCAAGTATCACCCAGTTTCTAAAGATATGTTGTTTTCGGTCAGTCTTGGATTTGTTCCTCTGTTGTAGCTTTCTTGCACTAAAATGTTCCTGTTCCTCTCTCCCTCTGCACCCGTTTTTCTTTTACTTTTCTTGTATGAATATTGCTTTTCAAATAAGCATTGTAGGTTGTATGAAAATAGACTACTGTATTACACTTCAGCAAAAGCTGTGGCATCATTTTAGGTGAACTGAGTGGGGGAAAAGGGAAATGTTGTGATACTGACTTTTCACTTTGCTTGTTTGGCTCCTTCCCACCGTATCTGACCCACACTGCACTGACAAATGCCGCATTTGTCTTGACAGGCGAGTTCACAAATAACCGTTTATTCATGACTTGGAGCTGCTGTAAGACTCCTTCTGGGTTGCTTAATCTGACAGTTGTGCATTTGAGCAGAGACTTTGAAGAAAAGGCTTTGCAGGATGACTGTAAGTTCAGTCTGACTTTCTGAAAACTAAGAGGGAGGTCTTGCGTGAAAGGGGATACTGTACTTAAGTATATGTGTGCGTGTGTGCATGCGTGCACACACACGCGTGCATATATTTAAGAGTATTAAAACATCTGTTGTTGCCAAAGCCCAAATTGGAATGTTCTGGGAAAGATAATTTAATTTTTAGCTTCTGGATTCATTTCAGTGATGGTAATTTCAACACTTCCTGGGGAGAGTCTATCAGTGGTTATGTGCATCAAATGCAGCGGTAAATCTGTCATTCTTTCCATTTCAGTTTTTCAGGCTTACAACTTCGTTATTTTTCCCTGTTTGGCTGGTGTTAGTATCCAGTGTTTTCCCTGGCTTCATCTCTTTTAAACCCCTGCCTTGAATTTTAAAAGGCCAGCTAAGCCTGTTGAAGTTCCTTCTTTTACTTTTTTTTGTTTACATATAGCATTTGCAATTCAGCAGCTAGCTCAGCTGAAGTAGTGACGGTAACTTATCTTTACCATAGTGATGACTGAAAGATAGGAATCAGAACATGTTGGTTTTCATTCCTTGGGGTGGAAAAAAAAACCCAGCCCACAAAAAACCCCAACCCTGTGGGTGGACTTTGTACCCAGGAGGCTGAAAAACTAATAGATCTTAGCAGCACTGACTCTTTTGAAGTGGTCAGAGAGTACCTAGCAATCTCATACTTGATGAAGGCTTCTGCTCAATAATACTTATTAATCCTGAGCCCACAGATGTGTTTACAGATGATCTCCCATATCCTAGATTGAACAGAGAGTAGTTCTTGCTTATTTGAGTGCGTGTTGTCCAACGTGTATAAAATGACTTTTTGGGGGGCTTTGGGCAACAATCATAAAGATATTTTCTAGAACTGCCAAGATGCAAGCTAGGAAGAAGAACACCTGCAGAACTTTCCGTCTTCCAAGTGACGTGTAAAAATGATGCAGCAAATTTACCCTCTTCAGATGAAGCAGTGGGTTGAAATAATGGCAGATGTGTCTGGCAGGCACAGTGTGGTCGGGGTCTAGCATTTACCAGAGCCTGTGGCAGGCTGCTGCTCCTTGTCCCACCTCTGCTTGGTCCCAGCAAAGCGGAGAGGCATCTCTGCTCTCCCATGAACGTGATGATGGAGGGGCAGCTCTGCCCTTTGCATCGCAGTTCCTGGCCTCCGTGCTTTGAGGGTTTGATGCAGGAATCAATCCAGTTGACCAGATAATACCGAAACACAGCACTTATGAATACCTAGTAAGTATAATTTACGGATAGGGGTCAGGTCCACTGACATGCGATACTGGCAGTTCATTTCTTTATCCAAATGCCTACAGGGGGCATAGGGGATGTTTGCCCTTGGGGAGGGATAAGTGTTACATTGTATTCTCTAACATGATAGGATGTTTTAAACTGCCTGGAGATGTGTTGGATCCACCATCCTTGTGTTCTGTTTCTCGCCCAATCTCTGAGAGATCCATCCCAGTTTTCTTGGCTGCTGTTGTTGGCTCTGGGCCTCCTTGGCAGAGCAGGGGCTGTATATGTCTTGTGCCAATCACTGCTCTATACTCAAATTTTTCCTGATGCACGCTTTGGAAGTGAAGTAGCCACATTTCAACGTTGAGGTACGCTGAAAGATGTCTGTGTGTTTCATTTGTTGTGCTTGTTGCGTGTTTACCTAGCATATAATGGCAGGCTATTCCAGCAGACATACATACATCTTTAGGTTTGTGAGTGAGGAACAAGTTCCAGCTTTCTTAAAAATAAATCTGCTGTTCTGATCTGGTGGTGCGATACGAACTAAGAGGCTCCCTGCCAGGATATACAATTTGGAAAGCAAGGGAGCTAAGCAAGCAGCTTTGTCCCAGTTAGGATGGACTCGGAACAGATTGTTGGAAGTCTGAGCTTTCTCTCCTTCTTTGAATCTGGATTCCCCCATCCCATCTTGCATTTCTCCCTGATGCTAGGAGCCATGCACTTGGAAATTTCACGTTCCCCTTGCTAATCAGGGAAGAAAAGAGCCCCAAAAGGATCTAGAAAAAGAGATCTTTATAAAGGTGGCCAGAGACTGAGTTACAACAATATCATGTATCTGAAGGAACTTACCTCCTTCCAAGTTGGAGTCCTATTATTTACCCACTTTATTGGGAGACTTAATTTTCTCTGGATGGAAATGTATTTGTTGAGGTAGAGTCTGGAAAGGAATCTGCCTCATGCACACTTGCCACAAGGCCAGCTATACATGTGATACAGTCAAACCTTTCCATTTTTCTGCCTTTTGAGAGTATGTTCCGCAGATTAATGGCCCTGATCCAAAGTCTGCTGAAAACACTGGAAGCCTTTCCATTGACTGCAAAAGTCTTTGGATCAGGTATTAAGTGCTGTTCCTTTGTTTCAGGGAATGGCCACATCTTCAAGATATATTGGGATGTATTACTGTAATGTGGTGCTTTCCCTTTTATTGAGTTGCCACTGGAGATGTTCTTCTGTGTAAGGCTTTGCAAAAGAAAAAAAAATCGCTTTTAAAAATAAACACCTTAGTAGCTTATTGATAGAAGCATTTGATGGCAGATGTCATCTGGGAACAGCATATGGCAGCAATATGGCAAGAATTGCAGAATGCAGAGAAGGAGGCATGAGTTCATGTCCTGTACTACTTAGGTAATCCACACCTCCCCCTGTCTAAAATAAATGACCATCTGACTGCAAAGGTCTTGGCAAATAAACATGATATAATATATCTCTATCATCCTCCCTACAGCGAGTTTTTGTCTAGAAGCTCATCACTCCGCATCCAGCGGCTTCTTATAAACACACGCAAAATCAGACCTCAGCGCCCAGAGCAGGGAAGAATCTAAAGGCTGTGAATAAGAATGTGGCAAATCCCTGTGCAGTGGACTGTGAAAAAAGGTCAGGGCTAAGCCAATAAGGTGTTTTTATGTTATCAATAAAATCTTAAAAGTGAGTTCTGAATAGAGCTGGAGCCTGGCGAACAACTTCTGAAAGTCAATTTGCTGCATGATATATGCTGAGTTTACAAGCTGGAAAGCCAAGTAGTTTGGGAACAGGAGCTGTGCTTATAGCATGAAGGTGCATGTGGTTTTACATAAAGCCTCTCTGACTTGATATGTCTCAAAGTGGCTCACGAAGTAATGACTTAACTTTTGAGGTATGTTTTTTTGCATGGATGAAAAGTTGGAGCAGTTTAATTTGAGTCAGTAAAGCCACTCCAGATTTTTCCTTGTGGTGTTGAAACTGGAGTCTGTGCAGTGATTGTTTAGGCAAGCAGAGCAGTCATTGTGGCTGGGGTTTTAAGCGTCAACTAAAGGAGTGGTTACTTTGTAGCCTTTGAGAATCACGGCATTTTATTCAAATGAAGGCTGATGTAGGTAAATCTTCTTTGCTGATTATAAATGTCCTGAATGCTGTTTTGAATCATGTTTGTACTACTACTACTATGTACTTTACAAAGCCTGGGAGGACTCAACATCCACCACAGATTGTTGGGGTTTTGTTTATTTTTTATTTTTTTTTTTAAAAAGAGGTTGGGTTATATTTTATCTGTGTGGTACTTCCTGTGTCCTGTTGGGATGAGATTTAATCCCAAGCCATTTGATGCAGGGTATGAAATCAGAGGGCTTGGTTCTTGTTTAATCTAAGGCAATACTACAGCGTCACAAAGTATAAAGTGCCTTAACGCAATGACAGCCAGAGCTGCAAGCACGTTTCGGATTGAACATGAATGTTGCCTTACAGCTGAAGGAGATACTCATCTCAACAGGGATGAGGCGTTCTTCTCAGGGTATAGTGTTCCAGGTCTGTTCACACTCATAGCTAATGAATAATTGATATCATACTGTATTTTAAAAGGGTGAGACTGATGTTGCTCTAGGAGGCTCTGTCTTATGGTAGGATGGATGCTTGCAGATTAAAAAAGCTGGAGGCCATCATGATGGACTTCTGGTCTCCCTACCTGCATTTTCCAAGCTATTGAGTTTTGCTGAATTAATTCCTTTTTGAAAGGGAGTTGACGCCATGCTTGGTAAATTACCCAGCAATTAATTACCTGCACTAGAAACAAGTATCTTTGTGTTTTAAGTTGTTTGCCTTCAAGTTCGAGCATTTGAATCTGGTTTAAACCTTCACTTGCTATTTTGAAGACCCGTTATCAAATTTATGGGCATTGTGTAGGCACCTGCAGGAGAAGGAAGTTTTGCAGACAGGAACTGATCTGGCTGACAGCAAGCTGGCGTGGCTTCTGGAAGACCCTGCAATGAGGCAGCTAGGAGCTCAGCATGGGCTGCTTTGCCCGACTTTGAGCATGTTTCAGACCCATAGACTGTGATTGAGCCACAGCTCTTCAATACGCTGTGCTCCTTGAGATATTGGCTAGCGTTTCCAGTTATTCTCAGTTTCCCACTGAAACTCCTCTGCTTTATTCATATACTCCTGAGATTGTCGACAACAGCATTGGACACAGTATTTCAACAGTGACTGTGCCGTTATGAAGTACATGCATGTTGCAGGCTCTGCTCTAATTCAATATTACACAGTTTATGCAGCTAGTTTTGGCAGTAGCTTTGCCAGGAGCTCTACAAGGAAAAGTAAAATTCATACTTGGGTAGTTATCTACCAGAGTCCCCCCTTGCCCTAGTCCTTTTCAGAGGTGCTGACTCTCAGGATGGAGTCCTCTCTCTCTAAGTATGGCCTAGTTTCTCTGTCCTAGAGTTGTATTTTCATATTGATTCTACTGACATTTACATCTTGATGATTCAAGTCACTGTATTTGTGATGCATCTTTTTCATTATTTGTCACATCCATATCATTATTTCATCTACAGTTGGTGAATAATGGTTTAGTTTCTTTCCAGGTGATGGATAAAAATATTAGATAGTAGAGCACAGTAAAATGAGCCTTATGGGACCTTGTTAGAAGCTTGTCTCTCAATAATGCTTTCCTATCTACCATTGTATTTTGAGTCTCATAAAAACGCAAGGCTTTGATTCATTTACTGCCTGGCCATGTTAGTGTCCTGTTGTTCCTGTTTCCTAATGAAATCATTATGTAGCACCAGCCTAAATGTCTTGCAGCTACCCAAGTATATTATATTAAAGCAGTTGTTTTACCAACAGGACTACTGACTTCACTCACTAAGATCCTGGATCAGTGGGATCTGTTTTTCTAGAGCTGATGGTGGTTTTACTCCCTTAGCTCCTCTGAGCTGATTCTTATTCCTGCACTTTGCATATTTTTTTCTGGGATCAATATAAGGCTGATTGTGTATGTGAGATAGCATGGATTGCCCTGTTTAGGCATTATATATTAGCAAATATGTTCTGCTTTAAACCCGTAAGATGTTTTCCCGTGTTTAAGATCTATTGAAAGCCAGTTTTAATAATTTAGATAGTTCCTTGGACAGCTCTTTAAAAAGTCTTCATGCAAGTTATGTGGGCTTCCTTTTTTTACAATGTCTGATTATTGTAACTATTGTTTTAAGACCTTCTGAGTTGCTGCTGGAATAAAAAAAATAGATCATCTTTTCATCCTATGATTGCCTGGATTTTTTTATCTACAGAAGTATATTTCATATTTCTGTATTATTACTTCAACAGTTGTTATCTTGTAATGGATGAATACCACTGTTAAGCTTCCTTAGTACTTAAGTAAATCTCATCTTTAAGTTTCTTGGCCATGAAGCTGGTACCCCTGTTTGATTTTTCTCATGTCTTATCTACAGTTCTTATTTTCTGGCATATAGTAGTTCTCAGCAGCTATTACTTTTGTTTTTGTTTGTAATATATAGTTGCATTTTTTAATTTTATCTCCTTATGGTTGTATTTGGTTTCTATTACAGGCAGTTTTCTGAGCTGAGTGGTCTTATTTGTTGATTGTGGAACTGTGTCATTTTTACCTGTCCAGCAAACTAAGCACACATCCATTATCCTTTCGGGTTTTCTTTGTAAACACTTCTGTCCAATTGATTCAGCTCATTGTTGTATTCGTCTTTGTATGGCTGTCTCCTGCATAATACGAAACCTGAATGTGTGAATGTGTTCAGTTCTTTGGGACTTCCTGATTTTGTGCAGAACCTGAGGTGGTCACTTCTACCTCAGCTGAGAATCTTCACATCTGGGTCACCAAAGCACCTCAGTTCTGTCTTCAAAGTAAACTGGTACCCGCATCTGGGTCCTTGAAGGTGCTTAATTGTTCAAGTGCTGGGGGCTTAAAATAAGGGGTCTTCAGAAACCACCTGGTCAGAGAGTTACCATATCTCAGCAGGACCAGATACAAAGGCGTGGCCTGACAGAGTTGGTTGCCCTTGTGCTGGCGGGAGCAGTGCTACCCACAGCTCCTAACTGCAGAGGAGGAAGTAGGTGGTGATGGGTTATCTAGTGTCGTCCAGTTGGCAGCTCTTCCCTCAGAGAGGCAAGAGGCCAGGCACTCCAACTGTGACACTAGTTCTGTTGCCAGAAACCATAATTTTGGAAGGCAAATCAATTTTTTGGGTTTCTTTTCCATATTCAATAGCACAAGACATGGGAGACCTCCAAGTCACTGGCTGGGTGACTCCATGTTGCAAAGTAGTTAGTGGAGTTCTTCCTACCCAACCCAGAGATCTGAGCCTGTAACCTATAAAGAACTTTCACTTGTGTTAAAAGTAGTGTAGAGGGCATGATGGATCATAACTCATCTTAGTAACTGGGACTTAGTAAAAGGACCTCGGAATTAGGAATATCTGTACTTAAATTGTAAGAGCTGTTACTCTCATTGAGTCCATCCTCTTAACACTAAACTGGAGCTAACTTTAGCAAGTATCTTCAGGGAACAATCTCTTTTTGACAAGTTACTGTATAAAGATGACTACGTAATAATGACCAGTTATTCAACATTAATCTTCTCTCTGATAGCCGTGATTTAATAGCATGATTTGGGGCTAGTTTTATGTGAAGCTCTGCAGATGAGCTCCTCCAGGCTTTGTTGTACTGTACTATTTATTCAGCAACTCTTAATCCTTCCATGTCCATATCTGTAGTAGTCTCTGGGCTCAGCGAGTAGCCACGTTTCCCATGCAGTTCATGAGGTGTTTCAGGGATCTTGAGAAGCGAGCTGTCTGGGAGCTTCCTAGGCCAATTGGGGTGAAAAGTGGAGGAAGGAGTTGAAAGCTGAGCACGTCCACATGGGCAGGCAGATGTGCATCTCCTGCATGCAGGAGCTAGGGGCACTAAATTCTGCTGGCTGGAGGGTTTTCCCTAAGAGAGGTTTACAATCTCTGTGCTTTTCTCTTCCTCATTTACACTGGACCAGGATGTAAATCATTTTAATTGTTATTACTGTTACAAAGAAGGAAGGACTGCGCGATTTTAATGTGATCTAAAAACTTTCACTTCCCCCTTCATCTGTTACCCACTGTCTTTATCTTAATCATTTAAAGATGTTGCCTGTGCTTTGAGTCTATGAATCTTGACTTCTCTACAGTGCAAAAAAATGTACAGTTTTGCTTTTCCTTCTCTGTTACACTTTTACTTCTTGTATAATTCCGTTCTGTTCTTTTTTATTATTTTTTTTTTCTCCCCAGAGTGAAAGGGTTGGACAATCCAACCTGCTTTTCTTGAAAATGACTTGCTTTCGTTTCCTCCTCCAGCCAGGGAATAGTTTGGAAACACTATTCTCTGGACCCTTGGCCGGGCAGGAGAAGGCAGCCAGCTGCGCCGCTTGCCAGGGGAACAGGAGCGCTTCCTGGCAGAGGTGGGGCAAGAGGAACAGAGCCTGTGCCGTGGGGCTCGCTTTCATCTCCTCCACTCTCTGCAAGGCAGTTCTGAAATTTCCTGGCTGCTTTTAAATCTTTCATTTAGAATAACTGAGCAGTGAGGCCCACTCATTTTCTTTTTTTTTTTTTTTTTTTTTTTTAAAAAGGAGGAGAGCGCAACTTGCTTTTATAAATAGCAATAGATGAAAAATACTAATCTATGCTGGGCAATCCAGCACAAGTTTGTGTGATTTTGAATACCCAATAAGGGAGGATGGGTGCTCCCACATGCCTGGCCACAATCACTATCACCTTGTATGAGTCCCCTTTTTGTATAATCATCCTCATATGATTCCTCTGTTAAGAATATGATCTAGTTCTATGGTCGATCCTGTTCCATTATATTTAGCATATTTAGGGATGGATATGTGCTGTGATGTTTTGATTCCCATATATTATTTTCTTTTCTTTTCCACAGTTCTGGGTACGTTTGGATTTGTGGGTTTGGTTGTGGAGCTCTGAGCATTGCAGAGTGCCTGAGGCCTGTTGCTGAGGTGAAGTGTTGGGCAGGAGGAGTGCTTCAGCATTGCATTCTGGCTTTGGGGACCTGCAAACAAGTTGCTGTCAGCAAACATTGCAAATGCTTTACTTTGTGGAGTAGTCTTTGAAATGAAATTTTGCAGGTTTCCTGGTAAAACCTAATTAAACTTAATTGCTTGGTCTCCATTGTTGGGGCCTTTATCAGAAATACATAAGTGAAAAGACTTCTCTTTAAGCCTCTGAGAAGTTTGGAAGCATCGATCCTCTTCCATGGTTTCATCAGAGACATGTTTCTGAAGAGGTCCCAGTGTGAAAATGACTCCTGTGGAGGTTTTCTGTGATTTGCTTCCAAGTCTGACATGCCTAAATTTGTCACTGTTCTCTTGTCTTCTTCCTAAGGCATTTCAGAGATATCTGGAGATGCCATGGATTCTCATGCCACCTTTGTAAGTGATATATTTCTCTCTATCTGTACGGGTTCAGCTTTTACCATGAACCTTGAGTGAAGTCAGCAAATGATGAGGGGTTCCTGGCTTGACCTAAAGTCACAACTGACAGAACCACTGGTGACAAAAGGTAACTCATCTGAGGAGCTGATTGCTGTGTTTGCATCAACAATGATGGCAAACCTCAAAGCAGTATGAAGCCTCAGTGTCACAATGAAACTTCTCTCATCCTCCCATGCAGTTTTCCAAGGTGGAAAAAAAAAATTGTTTGACATAAGGAAGAGGTTTTGTTTTATCTGCTTTTATGGAAGTCTGGGTATGGTGAGATGAGCTTTACAAACTTCTAGTTTGGATTGTTGCAATTCATGCTCCTCAGGTTGGAGGCAAAAATTGCCGGTGGCTGACCTGGCTGAAAGTGGCCAATACCACCAAGAGCAAGTACATCATGTGTACTGCACAAATGGCATTTGCTCCTTCAGAGCCTTTCTGGTAAGATCTCATGTTTCTGACTGGAAGTTGGAAAGCTTGGGTTCCTTCTGCCTTAGAGACTTTGTTAACCTCAAGTAAATTATGAGGCAGTGGTAGCATTTTTGCATACTGAAAGCTAAGCAGGTAGGCATGAGTACTCTTAGTTCAAGGGCATTGACAGCATTTCTGTGTTTTTTATAATTTTTTCATCTCTTCTGACAAGGAACTTTAAACTTTTATTGATGTCACCAAAGAAAAAAAATCTATGTGAAAGCAGTCTTGTTCTTCTATGCTGGAAAAATTGAAAAAAAGAGAAAAAAATTCACTCTGGATATTCCTTACCCCTACTTCGTCTTATTGAGAGGTGCTAAGCAAAACATCCATGGGTAGGAACAGTCTAGCTGGGGAGGCTGTAACTGCCCGTGTTTAGTGAGTCAGGGCTCTCCACAACTCGTGTAACAGAGATCCTTTTCTTTGCTCCCATTCTGGTCCTGCTAGTGCATCAGCCAACTTTCACCCCGTATTGCAGCTGCTGACAGAGAGGTTTTCTGATGTGTGGAGCCAAGGGCCAACCACAATTTGTCCATGTATTTACAGGGATCATTTCACTCCAGTAGAAGCGTGGCCAAGTATTTCTTGATAGAAACATGCTGCATCCATCTAACACTATCCAATTGAGGCAAAGTGAAAAATGCCGCAATATTTGTATTACAGTAGTTGCTCAAGCCCCAGTGAGAGATCAGGACCCTGTTGCGTGAGGTGCTGGTGAGCTCGCGGTACTTTTCCCAGTCCTACAGACCTTTCCATCTGAGCTGACAAGTCAGATAATGGTGCTCCATGGTATAATCAGTTACACTGCAAAAGGCATGTGTGCTCAAAACCAAAGACTTTCATGTGATCTTAAATATTTCTTCATATAATAGCGTTCATCATCTCGTGGCTGTGCTAGTCCAGCATGCTTATCTAGGAAGTGATCATACATGAGAAATGGAGAAACTTCATGTGTCATTCAGTGCTACTGGTGGTTTGTTTTGGTTTGGTTTGTGTTTTTTTTTTTTTTTTTTTTTTTTTTTTGCAGGGCCAGACATTAATCTTGGCCTTAGAGCCCCAGTAAATTATTTCTCATCAGCAGCATGGTGAGTCTGAAAAGAGAAATTAGAGTCAAGAGGGTATTTTCCCAGAAGATTACAACAGTTATAATGGAGGTCAAACTTTTGGCTTCAGCTATTGGACTGTTTCACTTTAAACTTGAAATGCACATCAGTGAAAGCAGCAATCTCAAAGTTTAGCATGAAATAATGCCAAAGACTGAGGGGGGGGAAAAAAAAAAAGCATGTTGTAGTAATTTTACTAAAACTTTGCCATCACTCTTCACACTGAATGTAACTTTTCAAGCAATATAACAAGCAATCCCAAGATAATGAATCACCAGTGGAGGAAAGCACTGTACAACATAGCATCCTAGTTTGGGGAATTCAAGTCCAGGGGATGGTGTATCAATTATAATTATTTACTGTGTTTTAAGCATGAATTTGATATTAATACCACAGAGAATTTACTTATTATACTTGCACTAGTATACATTTCAAAAATCCTGGTATAAATTCCTTTAACGCAAGGCTTATCTCATTAACTTAAGTAGCTGTTAACAGTTTATTAGCTAGTTGCAGGATAGTTGCAGTAGGTTTCCAAGTGCATTACCCAGGAAACAGAATGCTTCGGAGAAACATTGTTAATTTTTTAAGTTAATCTGTCTGTATGTGTGTAATTAATAGCATGTAAAAATCATTCCCACAGGAAGGGTTTTGGAAGCCTGTCGCTCACCCTGGCTGCAGCGGGAGCTTTCTGTGCGTGGCGGCTTCAGCTCTGGGCTCCCAGCTGTTATTACCTTGCTGCATACTGGGCATGGCTCTGGCTGGCTGGAGGGCAGGTCTGTTGACATTAGTAGAGTTCATGTATTGATCTGTACCCTCTGGGACCTGACCTAATGACATACATTCCGGAATTACTTTGTATAAATATATCTGACAGGTATAGGTATCAGTAGGTGTATTCATAAAGCTTGTTCAGGAATGTGAGCTGTTTGCCAACAGCCAGTTATCGCAGGAGAAACAGGGAGCTGGAAGGACTTCAAGCAGCTGCTCCATTGGTCCTGCATTAGAAGAGGGTGTAGACTGTAGCTATGATATTCCAGATATGTATTTGTGTAACCTTCTCCTAAAGGTTTCCTGTCACCGCCACCACCTGTGCAACCTATTCTAGTGCATCATCGTTAACCTTGAGGTCTAAAGGTTTTCATGATGTTTAGCACAAACCTTCCTTGCTGCAGCTCAGAACTACTCATGATTTATCTGTCGCAGACATGGAAAATGGATCATTCCCCCACTTTTTGTGGCAGCGGTTTACATACCTAAAGGCTGTTTTTATGTAACACCTTCAGTAGTGTCTTTTGGCTGAGCACCCCAAATTTACTTGTTAGTCCATGTTTTATCACACTGTAGTAATCTTATTCCTCTGCAGCACCTAGTTGGGTAGTTCCTTCTGTTTTCACTAGGAACCACTGATAACTGCTTTCTCAGAGCAGTCTTCCAGTCTTGCAGCCTACCTACTGTGTTTTTTTTCTCTAGACCACATCTCCCTCATTTGCTAATGGGCGTGTCAGTGTTCAGACTTACTGAAGTCAAGATAAATGTCGTCTGTGGTTTCTCCTCTATTTGCAAAGCTTGTTATCCAGTCCTGAAGGCACTTCAGATTGTTTGGACACTAATTGCTTCTGACAAGTCCATGTGAGCTGTTACTCAACTCGCTTTCTTCCACGTGCTAACAAATAGTTTGTTTGAATATTTTTCCGCTCTTGTTCTGTCTTAAATTCATCACTAATTCTTATTCTCCTCACCTCCCTTTTTTTTTTTTTTTAATAGGTAGCATGGGTTGCTCTATTCCAATCTTCCGGTACTACATACTTGACACTATATTTAAAACTATATTTTCTTATATGTAAGTGTAATTGTTACTAGAAGCAATAAGGAAAAGTAAACTAGATAAGGCATAATGTATTAATTTGTGGCAGATATTTTCAAAAGTTTAGGTAAGTGTAGAAAAATATGCAGGTATCCCCAGTCCTTTGCATCCAAGGCTGTGGGTTAAATCTGCATTGCTTATCTAAGAAAGGTAGAAGAATGGAGAGAGAGACTGAATGTATCTGTACTTGTGTCTCTGCCTCTAATCATGGTCTGTGTCTGGGGTGTTTTACATTGTGCTGTGGCCTTTGTTCACCAACCGGTCAATTAATTTGTTTGTAGCTTGCTACATACTTGGAGAAGTGAGACGGACCTTGGGGATCCCTTCTGTTGAAATATATTGCAAACAGAGAACTGAGTTGCTGTGTGTGTGTGAAAGTCACTTGTCAGATTTAAACAGTGTCACAATCATACCTTTTTTTGTTTTAAAAATCAATCCAGGGGGTGATGAGTAGCATTCTGTAGGATCTTTTACTTGGGGATCCCCACAGACGCCTGCAGGAGGCTATGAGCTCGGCTCTGACCCTCCCCATCTTCCATTATTATTGTTCCTTTTTTCAGATGCAATTAGGATTTGATGCCCTTTCAAAAACTAGAAGTTATGAAAAGAGTGGAGCAATAACTTCTAAGTGTTTTCTCTCAGGCATCTATTTTGATATAATCAAATGAGTTACGAAGTAACTTTTTCGAACTCTTTTCAAGAAATCCAAACAAACTTTCAGACTGAGTGTACAACATTGGCTATGTTTGCTATTCCAGAGCATACAATTGATATTTATGAGAAACATAATATTCTGGGTTCTTTGTGCTTTCTTTTTTTGGATAGGTACAACTCGAGTTTCATGCCAGCACAGTACCTGGCCCAAGTCTCTAGGACAGCGATGCTTCGTCTCCTCTGATTATTAGTGATTTCCGAGCATCATTTTTTCCAGTGGCCTATATTTGATCCCATGGATTATGTTACGTTGCACATGAGCTCATCTTTTTTACTTTTCCTCTCTTTTCCCTTTTGCTTCAAGTCTCTGTGTCTCCCTTGTTGTAGCCAGGTGTCCTTCCCTCCACCCTTGGGGTAGCTGGCGAGGGAGAAGGGGGTATTATGTGTTTGCAGTGCTTTAGGCAAGCAGTGGCACAGTTTAACCGGAGATGTCATTTATTGTAAGTAGGTGCTGTTCACCTAATTGTTAGAATAGCACTTTGGTAACTCATTTGCAAAATGAACTATATTTTCACGAACTGGATCCTTAGCTGCCAAAACTTCAAGTAGTTGTGTCCACTGCAGGGGGAACTGCCCTGATTTATTCCAGCTGAGCTCAGAGTAGAGTCTGCTTCTGATGCACTTGCGTTGTGGTTTTTTTAATTCCTTTTTGAAGTCAACTGCAAAGTTTTAATTTTTATAAGTGGGAAATCTGGAGAGTAGATGTGCCATATTCAATTTCCCCAAAACTTGTTGGTGTTTCTATGTGAGCAGAAGCTGACTACTCCTTCCTTCTACACTGTATAGTTAAGAGCTCAGCTCTATATGTAGTGGAGTAGAAGATGAGGTTACAAAGGATCTTCTTGTCAAGTGGTCTGTTTCCCCACCATTGCTGACATGCCCTTTTTCATTTAGTCTACTTCTAAAGGCCAGTGTAAAAGGTTTTGGAAGTTGCCATTTGCATTACTTTTAGAGGCCACCTGGGTTATTGGTTTAAAATAGACACTTAACTGCCAGCTACAGTTACATGAAATACAGAACTATGTCAAACCAAATAGAAAACTACACTGAATATCACAGTCTAAAACGTTGGGGTTTTTTTATTTTTTGTTTGGAGGGTGGGTGGAGTGGTAGTGATTTGTGGTTTTTTTTCTTCACTTTACTCTTTCTGGTCTACTCAATTGTCGTCTCAATTTTTATTGTCCTCAGGCCAGTAGTGCCTAAAAAACTAATGCAGCAGTTCCATAACTTCTCTTAGTGAGCAAGGTCGACTGCAAGGTAATGATATTACTGCCCTAAAAATTGCTGTCACTTTTTGATGATTACATGCTTCAGATGTCTCTGAATGGTTGAGCTTTGACCTATTCCATTACTTTTCATATAGGTATTCAGTCTTTGTTTTTCATCAGACTCTGGAGCCACTAGATCTCCTTCTTAGCTCTGACTTCTCTCCATTTTGACACTAACCTAATGGAAAGAGATGTCCAGCACTGAAAGGAAGATTATTTTTTTTGAGTGTGATCCCAGCATGGTAAAAGACTAATTTTCAGTTTTCCTTGCAGTCTTGCTGCAGTGTTGCAGTGAGAACTCATTTATCTGCCACACACTATCAACCCTTGTTGTCTTACCACGTCCTTGCAGTTGAACCAGGTTTTTTTAATTATTATTTTTGCAGTCATTTTAATATTTGTGTTTACTTCTTATTATGGTTTTACACCTTCTAGGTTCCAGTAATGCTTTTGTGTATGTAAAATAACCTATTGTTGTGTAAATTTGAAAATGACAAATATTTGTTCTTTGTTACTTGGCATGACTATAAGGTGGTTAGCTGGTGTCCCATACTTCTCATTTCCACGTGTGATCCTGTAGGGCTCTAGTATCTGTGTATGAAATAGGCAAAGCAAGGAAAAAAGCGTCAGCTCCTCATTACGGATGTAATTCATGTGTGCATTTTGAAGATGCCTTCATTGTGAATTCTGAAGTTCCACCTCTGAAATGTGGAGCTTTTCCTTTTGATAGTAGGTCAGCCTTGGGTTGGGTAGAGCTAGAATAGTCCTGAAGCATATGGTGTTTTGTGTAAATATGTACAGCATTTAACTGTCACGTGTTATTTTGTATTGGTGTTTAGAAGGACTCTGCCTCCAGAGTATGCAACCAGTACTTAAAACACCCAACTCAACAGCACATTCTCTGGACAATTCCCAGTTCCACTGCCTGCTTTCCAGTGTGATGTTCCCTCTGAATACGGTTCTTAAGAAGCTTAAGTATCCTGTGTATTTTTTGCCAGTGTCATATGACTAAACCAGTAAAGACTATTTCTGGAACCCTATTTCTGTAGGCACAGGTTAGCTGAATACCTGCAGAGCCCCACCAGTAGGAAGTACGACAAATAATGCATGTAGACCAGAAAATTTAAAACTTGCTGTGAGGAGCCACCGTAGTTTTCATGCTCCTTTGAACTAGTGTGTTTTCAAATCATTCTTTAGGTTATTCCAAGAAGCCGCTTGTGCATTCCTAGTCTGTTTTGATTTTAAGAAATGCAGACATTGACTCTGTAATTGCTATCCATATTCATTATTGCAGTCATGGTGTTGTACGATGCAATTTGTGGAGCTCTTTCACTGAATGTGATCTCTGTCTGGAGTCTGCGTTAGTTTTGGATCCTTCTGAATCATAAATGGTTAGAACATCTTTTTCTAATATTTAGTTGGATATCATCTTGTTAGTCTGAAATATATATTCTTTTATGATTTTAGTCTCTTTGTGTGCATATATGTGTGTTTGTGTTTGCATGCCTCTTTCTCTAGCGAATTTTGTCTCAAACGTATATGCATACCCAAAAAAGCAGAAAGTAAGTTGCTTGCAAATACAAAGCAAGGATTGAAATTAATTGACCAAGAATAGCAGGTAAAAAGTCATCTGTTGTTAAGCTTGGGTGTAGTTCCATTGTCTTGGCAATACTGTGATCCAGTTCATGGTGTGTGCCTGTACCCCTGTCACTCAGGTACCTCTGGTGCAGAGCTGTCCTGCACCGTGGTTTTGTTATCGTGATGTCTCCTTCAGCGTGGAACAAAATCCACCAATAAAAAGGAATCAGAAACTCAGTCTTGGTGTTGTATATCTAAAAGCCAGTCCTCTGCAGATGAATCTGAATCAAGTGGCCACACTTGGAGTGGTTGATATTCGTAATGTCTTGGGGAAAGACATTTATCTTGTGCTTTGTAAAATACAACTGGACCCATCTAGCTGTTTTATTTGGACACAGGAAAACCAGTCTAGTCCTGTAAACCTGAGCACTCAGCTATGAATAGCACAGACAAGAACTGAGTGCCCACTATGTTATGAACTTGTGCTGTTTCCTCATGTGTTAACTTGTCACAAGGAAGGGCCACACTTTAAATTAACAGCTATGTCTGTACTGCCCTGTGTTACGTTGTGTATTGCGAAAAGAGAGTATGTACCTGCAGTAGCACCTGTCACAGTGAACCGTACCATTCGCTGTTTCTTCTCCTTATTCTCCAACTCTCCTCTTCTGTTCCAGACACTAGAAAGTTAAAATATAAAAAAGTGCATATATTGTAACAAAAAACTTAATCCTTTTTCAATCTGTATATGATTTTACTCCAGACAAGGCATCTTTCCAGATTTACATTAACCAATATTTGAAATGGGATGGTTTCAAAACTCAGAAAGCTGTCTAGGACATTTTACTACATTAGCCTGAAATGTTTCAGAAAAGTGATCTTTTTTTCTCTCTTCTCTCTCTTCTCTCTCTTCTCTCTCTTCTCTCTCTTCTCTCTCTTCTCTCTCTTCTCTCTCTTCTCTCTCTTCTCTCTCTTCTCTCTCTTCTCTCTCTTCTCTCTCTTCTCTCTCTTCTCTCTCTTCAATATTGGAAATAGCAAAGTTTTGTAATAGTAATAACAAATATTAGAACTTGAAATATTGATCTGAGATCTATCTATTGTCTTGACCGTCTGTCTTTTTGCCCTTCCCTGCTGGTGGTTGTGGCAGACTATGGCAAGATACTGTCCTCTGCACACATGGCAATCTCCCTTTACCTGCCAGTAGGGTCTCGTTACCTGTGAACAGTTTGGGTGGCTAGGCTTAATGGTAAAAAGATTCTTCAGCTGATGGTTTAATTTATGGGGTTTTTTTAGTGTTCTGTTTAGCCTCCTTGCAGCTGTTCTACAGGCCTGTCATTATGGAGTAGTCCTCTTTCCTTAGCTTCAGCAGAGAAATGCACTCCTCACACGTGAGGAAGAGAGTGGGCTTCCGTGCTTCTGAGGATTAGGTTAGCAAAGCATAACTTTCTGACATGTGAGTACCATGTAGCCTATATGTAGATTAGTAAAGTTATATTTGAGGTAAACTTTCTATCACTGAGTAAGATGACTTTTGTTATTAACAGCACCTCTCAGAGGAAATATTGGACACCTCTACTTTCTGTGTATTGTGTAGATGTCTTAGTTGGGTCTTCTTCACTCCTTTCACAGACATTACTAATTCAACAATGCTACAGCTTCACTCAGGTGAACCGTTTAGGCGGAGAGTTCTGTAATTTGCAATAAGAGGAAGATCCATTTACATTTAGTTACAGTGCCACTGAGAAAGTTCTGAGACCACTGACTGCTCTGAAAGGAGGAGGAAGATGAGTTTATTTCTCACCTGCGTTTTGATTTTTACACCCTGTATTATCCTTTTTCCCCAACCTGATCTATAAATGCTTCTTGAACAAGTCAGTGCATCTCAGTTAAAGAAGTCTTTACAGCGTAGCCAGCTATACCATTCAGAGCTAAATACCTGTTGGTATGTAGGCATGGCCAGCCATTGCATTCACATGGGAGAGAAGTTTTTAAGCTGGGAATCCTGTCTCTTCCTAACTCATTGTGCTGGACATGAAGCATCTAATCCATGCAGTTAAGTTATTAGGAGCAAACGTTAAATTCAGAGGAGCTCTTCCAGCCTTAGGGGGTCTTACAGTTCCAAACATAGCACTTGGAAGTTAGCATTTGTCAAGACTGAGCCTGTATGGACACAGCTCTAGGTTACCAGGTGAGAAATGATTGGAGTTTTCTGTCCTAAGCCATGCTGTGTAGTGCCATTCAATAATGCTTGATTATAAAGAGAATTTGAACTTAATTGTTGCTTTATGACTCTGTTCTTATTCTTCAATATCAGCAGTATTTTTTGCGTGTAAGGAAAAGGCCAGGTAAATGCATCCTCTTCTGCCTTCGTAGCTGTGGAAGATAGCTTTGAGCAGATGCCTTCAGTCTGGCTTCCCTAATTCATTCAATGGTAGGGCTAATTATGTATAAGCAGGGCTGTGGTCAAATGTGTGCCAGACCCTCCATCCAGGAAAGGTCTTCAGCTGGCTCTCAGTGCTCTTCTGTAAACCTTGTTCTAAAATGGCAGAGGTTTGCATGTGTTGGTCCTTGAGTTGTGCAGATGATAATGTCACAGGGAACGCTCCTACAGGAGGACAAAGCATGACAAACCAGTCTTTATCTTCTTTCTCTTGTCTTTCATTTATGAAGGATGATGACAAAAATATAAACATGTATACCAGATTGAAAGGTTTATTCAAGACACTGTACTTTTCAGGGACTCTGAAAAGGCAAGTAGCGCTTGTCTCTTCCCTTAAGAAGGCATTTCTCTTGACTATGGTTTTGATTGGTCAATGTTGTTTATACAGTCCTGGGATTTAGTATCTTCATTTGAATTGAATAAAACCAGTCGAACACTGTTTGGCACTAGGCAACAAAGTACATACGTTGAGATGCCAAGAAGAGACTCTGCTGAGCTCTCGATGTTTCACATTCCAGACCTGTTACCTTGTAAGTGTAATATTTACCAGATTTCAGTCCAGCTGGAGAGGAAGAGCAGGCCTCTGAAGGAGACGAGAGTTAGGGAGATTTTAAGCTCGAGGAAGAAAAGCTTGAATGAGCTGGTACAGGATGCTAAATTCTTCCTGGGTAGTTGACTTACATGAAGGCACGTAAAGAACAGTTGCTCATGGGCAGTTTATTCAGGCTAAAATCAATGTGCATGGCAGTAAAAGAAAAACAGAAAAAAGAAGGGGGGGGGAAATGAAAGGTCTACTCTAGCCATGGATGAAAAACCCCAAGCTTTTGTGTTTGCAAACATGAATGGATTCTTACAAGGGCACAAGACCAGTTTTAACACTTTTGCTCCTGTGCACACTTCAGTTTTGTAGCCAGATGGCTTTGTTTACTCAGAGGACTTCTCCTTTGGAGGAGATCGTGATCCATGGTTCAATCGGTGCGTGAAATCTTGTTTACAAACAGAGCTGGTAAATGGGCAAAGCTGAACAACTGGAACTCATAAACATTTTTAATCTGTGCAAATCAGAAAATCCAAAGCCTGAGAAGAAGTGAGGAAGTTTTGCAAAATCACACTGATATTGCATGTTTCAGTCCCATGTGAGTGCTGCTGGAGAAGGATTTCAGATTCTTGTCTACCAAACCAAAATATCAGGGAGAAACTGGATCCAGTTCAGTTGGACTTTATTGGATTATGCCTTCATGCTATTGTAGCTGAAAAAAATGCTATGATTCCAAATACGACGTGTAACAATTGTGCGAATTCCTTAATCCTGTTTTCCGTTCATTTATGTAGTAATTAAAACCATAGACCTGGAAACTATTTTCACAGGCAACTTTCATTTGCAGAGGCCTATTTAATTTCATATATTTTATGACTGTATATTCAATTTTACTCTCTTCTCCTTCCAGAAGAGAGTAAAACTTGATTGTGTTATCGTCATTGGTAACCTTCTGTGCATTGTTTCTGTTTCTTACAAGTTGTACATTATTCCACTGTACAGAACATAGCAGTGTAATTGTGCGTAGAGGTGGGTTTTGTTTAATTTTATTCTCCTTAGAGGGCACCACAAAATCTCTGATGAAACAATAATCATAAGCTTAAAAAGGAAGGAAGGTTTTAAGGGACTAATTGAAGAGGGGAAATGGCTGAGTGGTTTAAAGGAATGAAATGATGGGAGAGCTCCAAGTGAGATGAGGCAGCAAAAGTAAAAGATCTACCACCAGCTGTGATGAATGGTAGACATGCACTTAAAAACTGTGGTCGTGGGGCTGTATAAGTATGCAGATAGAGGGACGAAAGGGATAGTTCACGGTTTGTTCAGGAGACAGCGGTTCAAAGGTGCATCGCCTTACGTCCGGTAGCCGGCAGCCATAGGTAACAGGCAGTACTTTGTGCTCCAGACCTATGGCAGTAGGACACTACCCCTTCTACGTCCATCTTAACAGGGAAAGCAACTTATGACATGGTTTATAGTATACTCTTACTCAATGCAGTCATCCATGACAGAGCAAAGAACGCTGCCCCACTGCGTTCTGTGGGATGCGCTATTTAATTTGATCTCTGTGCAAGGGGACTATGTTAAAACTGTACTGTCTTCCCATTTTAAAAAGAAATTTTTCTGGGGAGACTGGATGGCTCGCTCTAGCCTGGAATTTAATCCAGGCTGGGGAGGCCTGGTGAGCGTTAGTAGCAGGTGGCTGTCCATTGGACAGCTTGAGATGAATGGGGTGAGTTCAGCCTAGCAGGTAAATCTCCGCAAGCTCACAGAAAGTTGATGCTCATTTTCATCTCTCTCACCAGGAGTTTGAAGTGGAAGCCCACTAACAACATAGGCATGAAAGCTATCATCCATTATTGCTCCTGTGCACAGAGGAGCCCTCTCCAAAACACAGATTGGGTAGGTTGGGAAAGAAGTAACAAAAAATCAAATTGCAAGTGTGAGGTGCCTGAAGGATTTGATCCTGTGAGCTCTCCTCGGTCTGAGGAGCTTCATGAGGACTGGATTCACCCCAGTCTCCCTCGCTGCTAGGGGCTCTGAGGCAGGAAAGCTTTTAAGCACGTGGCTGTGTAAGAAAGGTCATAGGATGACTTCAGCAGGACTGTGTTTAAAGTGAAGCCAATGTCTATGCTCTTTCTCTGAAGCAGTATGGTAGGCTTCTTGCCCTGTTATTCTACTAAATATTCATACTGACTTTACAACTTATCTGGCGTACATTCACTTTCAGTTCGTTGAACCACCCTGCAGATGAATAAGAGGGGAAATAAAACGTTTGACTTGAAAACAAGATAAATGATGTTTGGATTATTCTGTACTAAGGTAGAGACACACATAAACACAGCAGTGTGAACAGCTTAAACTGAATTGTGAAATAGCCTGAGAATGTCTTTTTGCTGCCATTTCCTTGATTTCAACACCACTGAGTTTGTCATGTATGACGGCTTTGTGGTTGTTGTGACACTGTTGGAGAAAATTGGATTTGGGGAAAGTTTTCTTAGTTCTTTAAATAATTCAAAATGTTTTCCAGTTGTGTTTTTTTCTTTCCAGTGCAGCTTTGTTCTGCTGTGGTACATTTTTTGTAAAGTAGATTTTTGCATAGTGTTGCATCGCTGTGGCAGTGTATAATCCTCAGGATATATCCAAGGGATTTCCAGCCATCCTCTTGGATTTCCTAGCAATACTTGCAATTAGAAGCACTTCTACGCAGAAAATTAAAATGCGGATGCGTATTCATGGGCTTAAAACACAGCTCAAGTCATCCAGCACTAACAGCACAAGTCGGAGCCTGTGATGACCATGTTTGCTGTCAGACAGAGTGCAAGCTGTACCAAAGTGACATGTAGTGAACAGCCTCATTTTACAGACAGAGACATATGATGGGTAACTGCAGTTTACTTTAAGTCAGAAGAGTTCATTTAAGTCAGTTTCCTTGGAGAGGTTAGCTTTATAAACATACTAGCCTGATTTCTAGCATTAAAAGTGTATGCCTGTCTTCTGTCCAAGGATTAGGCTTAATCACAATCATCCTCACTGCCCTGGTCCTCAGGTCTGAGGGGTCCTGACCCGGGTTGTCCCTGCGGTACCACTGTCCTGTGGCTCTCATGAGTGGCCCAACCCTGCGGGCTGGCTGCCTTCTCTGCCTTTGGTGTTGCTGGGGGGGTGTTGCTTTCTTCGCCCGACTTGTGCAGCACCCATGGGTGCAGGCACAATCCACCCATGGGCAGTGGGTCCCGCTGAGGCTGCAGGATGCCTCTGTCCCACCTGCTGCCTCGGTGCCTGCAGAAACCCTGGAGCTGGGAAGAGAGAGAGATACGGAGTGTGCGCAGCTGCATGCACACGTGCCAAGCGCCTCTCGTATGCTGACAGGGAGAATGGATTTATAACAGAAGAAATTTTTTTTGGTGAGTCTGATGGATTCAATAAAAGTACGTCTGCACAATCTATATTTTTTGAATATAGCTCATTAGTAAATTGGCACTGAGATAACACCATGAAGCCAGTTTTAATCCTTCTGGCTGGCCTGTCAGTTCAAGTGAAATTCATGAGAAAGGTGCCAGGAAGAGGAAGAATTTTAAAAAACTAGTAAACTTTCACAGCCTTTCTCAAACATGGGCACATCCATTTAACCCTACAGCTAATCTGCTGTTGAGAAGAGAAGGTAAAATGTTTCCTTAGATAAATATTATTCAGTCTTACTTGGGTTTTTGGGGTATGATGACTGCTTAGGGGTTTTGAGGCACTGCAGTCAGCATCTGGATGTCTCTGTGTACAGCAATACGATATACAAACAACGCAGCTGGACTTGTGATCATGTCTGCCTCTTCAGCCCATCGATGGAGAGGTCTCTTGTTGCAAATTGCTTCTGAAGATATCGCTTCAATAGCATGCAACCAGAAGAAGGCTGGGAAATGAAAAAGGTCTTTGTGACAGGGAAAACTGTCGGTCAGTCCTGTGAACGGGGGAAGGTTAATCTGATCAGTTTTAAGTCTCTGAGGTCATTGCAGCCATAAAAAGTCAGCTGAACCGTGCCAGCAAGTCAAGTCTTATTTTGCCATTGAGAAAGGTTTGTGGTCCCTGGTGAGTTTTTTCTTTTTGCCCTCTTTTTTTTTTCTTTTAATAGGAGATAGGCCATTGTACTTTCAATTCTTACTTATGATTCCTAGCTGAAAGAGGAGCAGCCCTTCATGGAGAGAGATGAAAGACACTAGGATATTTTTCTTACATTCCAGTGTAAGCAGAATAGCAAAGTACATACCTGAGAAGCTTCCAAACATAACACACATCTATTTACATATTTTATTTCAGTGGTGATACATGATAACCTGGGATTTCATTCAAAGGATCCTGATGGGGATTTGAAAGGAGTTCTTCCCTGAATGTTCACAAAATAACTGCTGAAAGCTGAAGGACCTTTTGTTGGCAAACTAAATTCACAGAGAACAGGAGGCAGAGAGGCTGGAGACAGTTTTCTTGTGCTGAAAATCCTTTCTATGCTTACAAGTGCGGGGATAAATTCCTGGACCATTCACAGCAATGTGAATATTTCGTCTGTGACTTCAATGGGACGAAAACTTCACTCAGGTTTCAGAGAGGCTTTGGTATCTCTGTCACTTGTTCTAACACCTGTTGACGGACACGGCAGCTTTCCTGTTAGCTTGTCATGCATCTTTCCAGCAGAAAAGGATCTGTCAGCTCCTGTGGGGAATGCCTGGTCATGGACTCGCTACAATGGCATCCGACCCAGGAGCGATGATGTTTTTCTCTCTCACTATTAAAACTGTAGTGTTGCATAAGCAGCAGTGGGATTATAGAGGCGGTATGTTTGAGAGAGCGAGCTGTTGTGCGGGTTTTTTACCCCATGTGTTTTAACCTGCCACAACATTAGGATTTCTTTGTTGAGAAACAAAGATAGCAGTATGGTTTGTGTTTACGTTCCCTCTTGGCTCCTTTGCATGACAGCGGATGTGTGAATAGGACTTAGAAGAGGAGAACTGAGGTCAGACCTTTCAGACTTTAAAATGTGTGGAGATTTGTATATGCTGAAAGTGGTCTGGAATGGAAAAATGACCATTTGCTGCTCTCCAGAATACTCCTGAGTAATTAGGTTACCCCAATTAAGCATTGCTCAACGGCTCAACATTTAGACCTGAAAACAGCTCTCATGTGATGCATCAGTGTTGTTCACGTTACCCAACCCCTGCATTTCAGCATGGATGAGGGAAAAAAGCCAACAGCCTGGAAAGCTTTAAAGGCAAGTAGAGAGGAGGGTCTGGTGAGTTCATGTGAGGGAATTTTTCTTCAGGAGATTCATTTTCAAGCAATAGTAAAGGCAGGGGCAGAAAGTTTCCAATGAGCACCGTGCACCTGAGGGGAACTCACAGGTGTTGCCATGCCAGGTGCTAGTGTACCCTGTTTCCAGCTACTCTAGCTTTTGCAAATAGGTAAATAGCCTTTCTTGCTGGGAGAGAAAGATCAGGCGTGGAGCTGTGCTATGTGGGCTGCTTTGTCCCGAGAGGGGCCATCCCCGGGGAGGGACTCCACGTTCCTTTCTAAGGACTATTTGGCAGTGGTCACACGAAGTCTGCCTGGGTCAGAGTTTTGTTTTTGTTTTCCTGGAAGGGACCGGACAGTTTCCCCCTTTCATTTTAGCCAGAGGTTTCAGCAGTTTCAATTGGCTTTTGATCCTTTTCCAGCTTCAGAGGTTTGGATCCAGGCAGTTGATTCGAGGCTTAGTGCTCAGTCTGACTCTTCTATAAGTTTTGTTTTATAGCAGAAGCGGTCTTCTGGGCACTCCTCACTTTCTTCAAAATTGCAGAAGAAAAGTGTACTTTCTTAGAGGAATTCAATCTTATTCAACAGAACACACTTTCAGGATAGGAGAGTTTGTACAGGACCAGGACTGGGGCTTGCAATCGCCTCAGGACTGCCCTGTGGCTGTAAAGTAATAATGACACAAGTTTTTGCAATCTCTGTGATGATTTACCTTAGCATGCATTTGATGATGTAAACTCATGCGTGCAGTCTGTAGTCCTTACTTTCAGGCATCTTCCTATAAGTTCTACAGGTGTTTCCTCTTTGTTTCAGACAGCCTTTACAGGCAACTGATTTCCTCCCAAATAAATTGTGTAGCTTCTCTGGAAGGACTATGTATGTTTTCCTTAAGTATTTTTCTCCCATTCCTGAAACACTTTCAGGTTTTCTAATCTTCTTTGCAAATGAGCAGTGGTGGGAGACAGAGAAGGTGTAGAGAAAAGGTTAGACTAGCATTGCGCAGGCCTGTCCCTGAAGAGGGTTATTCTACGAGCGTTGTGTTTTGATCACACACGCTGGTTAGTTCTTGCTGCCTCTGCTCTCACAGTACATTGCTTTTGTGGGGTATTTGTTCTTTAATGGTCCGGTCAAGAAAACATAGCTGATCACTCTGACACCCAGCACAAACCAATGGACCAGTACTGTATGGACCAGTTAGATAAAGGCTGGAGGTGATACATGATATCAAAAGAAAGGGAGGGAGAAGAAAGATGTGCAGGGGATTTTTCTGACTTTTATGCTTTTTTGGTAGGTAATTTTTTTTTTTTTGTGTAGCCCAGTGGCTTGGCCTCTCATCCTGCAGATATATTTTTGAATTTTTTTAATCATTAATATTTTCTACGTATGTGGCTACACTCCAGCTCACAGAGGCTGACAGGGAATTTTTGCTTTAGGTTTTTGGGCAAGGTGAGCTAAGAAGGAGGCAAGATTTAAGGTGAAGATGTTCTGTAAGTGTCAGCACCCATGGCTGGGGCTAGGTGGCGAAGAGACATCAAGCTCCATTTCAGTGCCAAAACCCAAAACTGGTTTTCAAAGGATCATAAGAACAGTTATGCCCTTTGAAAATCAGGCCAGAAACATCCAGTTGGAAGACTTAATTCTAGGGACATTCGGAAAAATTAAAAAAAAAAAAAACCAACAAAAAAGATTCAAAATACTGGGTGCTAAACACTTGAAAATCTGGTCTAAGCCTGGCTTAAAGCACAGAAGAGGTTAATCCCTTTCCGCATGCTGCACATTAGCATTCATAGCATGGTCTGGGAAGGGAAGCTGGGACTTTCTGCAGTGTTAACTCTCCAGCCCGTTGCAGCAGGAGTGTGTGCAGCAGCAATGCCTCTCTGCCATTCACAGGAGAATGATTGCATGGACTTGTCTGAGGCTTCTGGTCATCTTCTCAGATAAAGCAGAATGCTCTTGCAGTTTTTCTGTTTGGTATTAATTTTGACTCTCCTTTGTCTTTTGGGTGATGGAATGGCTGCAAACCTTTTTCAGGAAGAGTTCATTTGGGGGATCTGTGATAGCACGCACTTCTTGGCTGTTGTTGTTGCACCTCATAGAAGGTGAACAAACACATGGGATGTTGGTCCAGCAGTTTTTCTTCATATGGTACCCATAGGAGAGGGAGGAGAGAAGAAGACATAGCTGATTGTTCCAAATAGATATTTTGTCATCTTTCTTTCTAACTGCTATAGGTAGTATGGATTTTTTCAGGCTAGACGGTGTTTTGGACTGAGCCTACAAAAGCTAATAGCCTCATGAGAATAACTGTGAAGGGGTGGCAGAAAGTCCAAGGGAAGAAAGGATTTAAATGAGGGCTTTCTGGCTGCAAAGATTTACTTAAATCGGACAGTTCAGTGATATAGGAAAATTACAGCCCTTCTCTTACAATGGTCTCCAGACCAAATTAAGCACCATTCAAAGTCAGTTTCAGCTGCAGTATGTAAATACAGTTGAGGTTGAACTTGCAACATGATTTGGCCCAGCCCAGGGAGAACAACTACCAAAAAGAAAAAAAAAAAGTTTTAAAATGGGTTGTATTGTTACAGCCTTAAAACAGCAATGGTAGCTTTTCTTGGCAGGGTTTGATGCCCACTGTAGGACTCATATCCAGCTCTGATGTGCTAGTAGAGATGAAGTGACACAAAGTAGCGAGTATGTAATAAGATGCCCTTCTCTTTGCATTGTTAAAATGACCCACAAAGCCAGGACTCAACCTGCTTTGTACCAAAATCCTGTGCAGCGGCTTTGCTACACCACCACCAATGATTTGAGTTTTATTTTACTACTTGTCTTTGTGAGAACTTAACCTAAACTTTAACTTAGCTCTGTGATTCTCCAGTGGCTAATTATGCTGTCTCAGTGTCCTTACCATGCTACTTGTATTTTGACCCAAAATGGTTTGGATGTTTTTCACCATTACAGAAATCAAGGGCACAAAAGGCAATTACATAAGAGTGTCAAAGTCCATCAAACTCCAGAGCAATGGGAGTACCCTGAAGGAATTAATTATTTGGGTAACTGGCAACCGGATTACCAGATCACTGTGCTATTGAGGTCATAGCTTTGGCTGGTCATCTTTTGATTCAGGCTTGGTGAAGCAATGAGGAAGGAGCAGCAGAACCAGAAGACCTTTGTCAGTTTTTAAGTAAGGAACACATAATTTCGTAAACATATCTTCAGAAAATTCCATTTTTGCCTCATTGTACCTGCTTCTTCGATCTGGAGAACGTCCTGTTTTGTTGTTTTTTTTTTTTTATTTTTCATATGTTGTCGTAGACCTTTGTTTTAAAAGAGGAATAGCAAGTGGTTCAACAGTGGAAAATATGTCACAAAATCTGATAATTAGGTAATTATTTTTTTCTAAATCCGTGCCCACTTGGACCTTCACTGGTGTATATTTTTTGGACATGTAGACCTTAACAGAGACTGCGTAGGCAGAAGAAAACCCACATGCATTTGTGCTATGTGAGCACTACCAAGTGTCTTGCTTTGAGCACTCTAGAGTCTGCTAGTGACATTTATTGAGTCTTCGTAGCCAGTTTATGGCATAATAATTACATGCATAAATTCCATCTGTGTATCAGGAGCTCAGTGTGTTGTCATTACAAAGAAAGAAAAAGTTAACTAATACAAGAAGTTGTTACTGAAATAAGAAGACTCAGGATTGGCTTCTGTTAGTGTAACTGGTGAAAGAAAGTCATGTTTAAAGATCTGCAGCAGGAGTCTCTGTAGGAGTGAGGTTTTGTTTCTTTGGGTTTTCTCCAAGGGGAATCACCTCAGGAATCTCAAATCCACTGTCTTAGTGAAGCTGCATTGAGGCTCTCCCATTGTGACTGCAGGGACAAGTCCAGGGGTCAGAATTGGTGATAAAAGAAGGAAGTGTTTTCATATTTTAGTCTTCAGTTGTTCTGATGCTCAAAAGGGTCATCCAGGAGTTGGATCCCCAACCTGTTCTTTTTCTGATGAAGAAAGCTCTGTCTTCCATTATGTATGCCTGTTTCCTTGTTAAGTGTCAGCATATCCACATGCTGTAAGTACCAAGACCGAAGTTATCAGTGAATGTGGAATTTTGAACCGTCCGCGCACCTTAGGCATGGATAAATTATGTATCTAGGGATCATTCAGTGAAAGATTCCTAGGTGCTAGTTTCTGGCATGGGTTCTTCACCAAAAACAGGTGCAATAACAGACGTCATGTCTTACACTGCACTGTAGGTGCATGCGTACCCTGTTTTGCGAGAAAAAGCTGCTCCAGAGCCATTGGGCCTCAGCTGAAAGCCTTATCTGCTGTGCTCTCGGCAGGTTTTTTCTGACTTTCAGTGCAGTGCCCCTCCTCAACAGCAAATGGTTGATGACAGATAAAGGTAAGGGCTCACTGGCAGCTTAGGTAAAAACTGGAATATTGGAGTAAGCCTCTTACAATGCTTTTGTACCATCTGACTTTGAAGCCTTCCTGCAAGAGGCTGGAAGAAACATTTGAGCAGAGAGTGGCACAAGCGTGTCTGTCCAAAAGCACTGATTAGCTAATGGATGTGCTCATAACTTAATGTCACAGAAGGACAGAGTTTCAGAGCTAATGGAAAGCTGATGTACAACTGATTTACCTCTGAGGGCCAATCCCAGTTCCCACATATAACCTGTAGGCCTCCATATTTTGGTTCACTGTATTTATATATTGTCTTTCATTGCAGAGAGGCAGTTTCCAGCAGGATTCTGCAGTCACGTCAGGGTCAGGAGGGGTGAGCAGAGTAATTATCCGTGGGCTTTAGGAGCCCAGATGCATTAAACAAGTTTCTAAGTTCTTGGAGAGACATTCCCTGGAAAAGAGGAAAGGATTTGTGACCTGAGTGTGCCTGACAGGAAGGACGGGATCCTGCTGGAAAGATGTGCTGGTAGAGCTGACGAGCTGCCCACCCTTCCAGCAGCCTTATGCATGCTGCTTCACTTACCACGTCTGGATGTCCTTAAAAGCAGCCTGACCCGGCTCATGGCAGGGACCCATATGTTGAGCAGAGAGTAAAATTCACACAGGGGATGAACGACGTCACACTATGATGTTCATTACAAAAAAAAATGTGGGATTTGCTATCAGTGAGCTGAAATCTAAACAGCCTAAATGGTCCTAATAGTTAGAAGGGTTAGGGAAGCATGCCAGAGCGTAGAAAGCATAACAACTGCATTTAATAACAATCAAGCTACTCTTATAAATATTTGCATGTGCTGGTTCAAAGCCTACTACACGGTCATTCATGTACTGCAGTTAGAAAGATGAGGAGGGGAAAAGAAAAAAAGAAGAGGGTGAGAAGAAAAGGGCACTCCATGTTTTGTAGCTGCTGTAATAAAGAATGGGCAAAGCACCAAAAAGAAAAGAAAAAGGAAAAGAAACCCTCCAAAGTTTAATAAACACAAAAGGGAATAAAAATAAATCTTTGGAGCATTTATTACAAGCCCTTGATGGAAGGATTAGATTGAAGCTCTCAGCCTTTCCAGTGTGGGTGTATGTGTGAAGACAGCCTGTCTGTCCTGTTCCAATGAGGAAAGAAAAGTTGTTTACATTTCCTAATTTGGGCTGTGCACATGATTGATTTTTTTGTTTCAATAGCAGAAATGAAAATTCAGAGGGGAAAAAAAAGCCTTGTTTGGATACAACTGAATTTAGGTCTTTCTCCTCTCCAGAATGAAAGCCCAGCTTTCAGAAGAGCCGCGTCAAACAGAGTGTTTTGTTTCTCCTGAAATGTCAGTACATGCAGTACTTGTGAGGAAAGCTGTGGAAATGCAGGGCTTAGTTCATCAAGCTCAACTGTGGAAGGCAAAAGTGTCATCCTTTTATGCAGGAGATTCCCGATTGGGGGAATATCTCCAGCAAACTCTGTCCATTCCCACTTTTGGTTTAAGAGACTCCATCTCGCTGTCCTCCCAGGAGCAATGCTTGAGGGTCTACGTGCTGTTATGGACGGTCAGTCAGAAGATGTGTTCAGTCTCTCCTGGAGAGAGACTGGACATTGCTCAACCTGGAGCAATGCTGCAGACTGTTCAGTATTTTGGGATAGGTCTCCTGCACCTCTCCTGTTGGTACTTTTCTTCTCTGTCAGAGCAGGGCTGCTTTCTGTCCTAGTTACTGGCACAGGAGCTTAGAGAATGCTGGACACTGAACAAAGTCAGTAAGAAGCATGGAAACCAATACGTTTTAACCTGGCAGTTTGGACTGTCCTGTGTAAAGCAGCTAATTAAGTTTCAGCTCATTCAAGAAAAAAAAAAACCCAACCCAAAAAGAATGAAAAAGCTAAACTTGTGATGCTCGTTGTCTAGCAGGCTAAAGGGAAGAGGAGGGATGCTGCCTTCACCTTCTCCAACTGTGCTCTATAACTCTTGTCTCAACTGTACTGTGATGATTGTGATTATTACAGATGGAAGTTTTCAGGTTTTTAAGGGTTGAATTAATGAATAATGTAAAGATAAAAATGGAATCTTTCACTGCATTTACTAGTCCCTCTCTCCAAAACAAAAGAAATCTGTGTTTTCCTAGCTACAGGAAACATATTGATTTAATTCCACTTGTTAATAATAATGGTTCAAAGAATACTTAAGGGGTCTAGTCTGCATCAGGATAATTGTGTTTACAAACTAACTTGGTCAGAGTCATTCTGGTGTCTACTGGAGTCATTGGGCCAAAACCAGAGGGGAGTGCAGAGGTATCCAACTGAGTCTGAATTGATACAACTGTCAGGTTAAGGTGGAGTCACAAAGAGAGATAAATTGCAGCATCTGAGACCACTTAAAGGCTAATCCAAAACCTTGTAGACTCCATAGGGTTCTTTCTGTGCCCTCAAAGAGAGTTGCAAGTCTCAATTCTCAGTCTTAAAGTTGATTAATTTTCACGTAAACCCCAATTCTGCAGTCAGCCATTCTTTTCAGAGGAAGGGTTCCAGCTAGTAAAAAACACTATTTTTTTTGGCTGTCCATGAATAATGCCTTTTCCTAAATTGACTTCCTGTGGATACTGTCATGAATGATAAAATAAAGAAATCAAATTTCTTGTTCAAGTTTTTGCAATGTATAAAACTATCTTATACGAGAAATGAAACTTCTGTAAGACAAGAATTAATTCTTATTCATGGTGGGTGTCCCAGGCCTGCCTTCCACTGGAAGGTAAATGCTCATTCACTGTGTATCTGAATGCACATATGCAAATACAAAAACATGCACCCTTAAAGAGTATTCCTTCTCTGTCTATCTTATTTATGTGTGAAAGAAAGAAAAAATGTAAATGCAGAGATGGTTCAGGAGAATCCATTCAGATACATATTTGCAGATTTGTAATATACAGTATCTAAAATACAGAAGCTGAAAAGAAAGACTAAAAATATAGCACAAGAAAGTTCGAGAAATAAGTTAGAAGCTAACTATAAATCAAACTGAAAGTTAAATAGGAATTCTCAATCTGAAATAAAGTCAAGATGGCCTGGGTTTGTTTGTGCCAGGGCAAGTGGCTGGCTGCTAGTTTGGCTCGTCCACAGGGAATGAAATGGTAGGTTGAAGCCTCAAATAAATGACAGGGCAATAAAGGACAATTTACAACTCATCCTGGAAGCATCAATCTTATATATACATATTATTATGCCAGATTATATTCCTAGTAGGATTAGGTTTGGCTGAAGAACAAGTAGTAGTCTCAGAGTTTCCTATAGCAGAAAAATTAATTGAAGAGATTATTTCTCTCTTAAATGAGGATATAATCTCTGAAGCAAGTAGCTTTTATAAGAATTTGCAAAATGTGTGGAAATGAAGATCGTCGTTGCATAAAGCTAAGCTTTTTTCAGAAGACCTTCATTTGGTATTTTGAGAGAGACCAATACTAACGTGTTGCTCATGGGAGAGAGGAGTGGTTCTGGTGTGAGGGTAGTCTGCATCTGTTTTTCTTTGAGATCTTGCTATAAGATGATAGCAGTTTTCTGTCAGTAAGCCTGGTAGGCAACGATACTGGTCATGATGCTTTGGGGTTTATTTTGGAGCACTGCAGATGTAAAAATCAGAGAACCATTTTTTTTTGTTCCTTTAATTAAATGAGATCATTAGGAGGCCTGGGGCTTCCTGTTCGTATTGGTACCTCTTACCCATTTGACCATACTGAGGGTCTGCTTTGGGAAGTACTCTTTTTTAAGTATTTCATCATCTCTCACTTGTAATGAATCTACAGTTGAGGCCAAGATTATTTCTCTATCGTCAAAGATTTTCTCAGAGCTAGGATTATTTGTAGGGGTTTTTACCTCTGATCATTTAAAAAAGAGATTTGGGCCCAATTCCGTAGAGGAAGCGTGTTTGTAAATTTTGTGAAGACAAAATAAATTTGCTCTATTCTTCATGTGACTGATGTACTCATGTGCTTGGTATTTATTCTGTAGTGAGTTTGAATTTAGAATTATTCAAAGAGCTACAACAAATCGGTTATTAAATGTGTAACTGCAAGTGGTGTTGCCTCGTGTAGTCAGGAGCTGCTACATTGTTCTGGTAGTAGCAGCCAGTCCAGAAACACTAAATATTTGGAAGAAGGTCTTTAAGTTACTAACATGTCTTATTGGTATGAGTAAATATTATTAAGGATTTATTCCAACTACCTTTAATAGTTAGTAGTTAGAAGTAAAGGTAAACGTACTGCACTTGGCTTCTCCCATCTCTTTACATAGAAATGCTAACTTGCGTGTATTGTATCTGTGAAGAATTAGGTATCTTCCAGAAGGCGGCACTTTATTTGATTGATAGATGCCTGGATTAGTGGCCTGGGTAGCCGAGGGAGGCAGCGGAGCAGGAGGCCTCGCTGGGATTTGGGACAAGGCCTGGGCCTTTCATGGGCGCTGAACTGCTCACCTCCCTGACGTCGAGGCTGTCGTCTCCTGCCACTGCACGGCAAATCCTCAGCTCCCTGACTGGTGGGAAAGCTTCATGTTTTCTAATTATTATCTGAAGTCTTCCTGCTGGTGTGGTCTCAGGGAGGCCTGAGAGTGTTGCTTCCTCAGCTGAGAATCACCCCCCCATCCCCCCAGATCCAATTTTCCTCCTTTATTTTCTTCATCCACTTCACCTTTCCCTCAGTTTGAACGGAGGTTTTCACTGGGGCCTTTGAGCCATTTCGACTCCTCTGTGAGTCGGGCTGCGGAGCGCCTTGCCAGGCAGCAGGGTGAGGAGGGAGTCTTGCGCGCAGGGGATGGTGGTTGGGGCGCCAGGTTCCTCCTCCTGCTGCTGGCCGGGATGGTGGCGGGGAAGGGCCTCAGGTGATTGCTGGACCCTTCAGGGTAACCTGGGTTGCGCAGAAGCGCTTTGCTGCTTAGCCTCCGTCAGGATTTACAGCTGCGAAAGAGGCAGAGACTGTTTGGAAACCTAAACGTGATACGTTTAACGCTACTATTGATGACTTGAGTCCATTTTTGTGACTGTTTTTTCTGCTTTGCCCATGATATATAGTGAGGGGTGATTATGTTTATGGCTTTCACTGCTTCCAAGTGGTTAAAATTGATGTAATTCTGTTTCTAAGGTCTACTATTTGCTTGTCTTTTCCCTCCCTTTCTTCCTTGTCTTCGCTTCCTGCCCTTGTCACTATAATCAGAATGAATATTGTGTTCCAATAAGATCCTTTAATATGAAACAAAATCTGAAGCTGGCTAATTTATTCTCCTTATTCTGGGGGGAAAGGGGCTTCAGAGGGCATACAGATCAGATGAATTGCTGTTACTTGTCATTTTGGTGGATCCCTGTGAACTCTATGCAAATCTGAAGGCGTTTGCCAGATACCAACTGCTATGATTTTTTCCCAGTTTATAAGAATCCGTTATTTTCCACCAGTATGTTGAAAGAGGGGAGATTTAAATGCATGACCCAAAATAGAGTTTGAAATAGTTGTTAATCTGTATTAATATGGTATTCCTATAATCAAACACATGGGGTGCATTGTTTTTTGGGTTGTTTTATTAAATTGTTAATAATATTAAATTGGCATTGGGAACTGAATCATGCTACAGATATTTCCCTTACTGAGGCTGTCTTGTGTTACACTGTTTGAAGGAACAATGTATTTTATCATTAAAAAAAGTAACAAAATCACACTGCCTTCTTGCAGATGCCATCCCACCGAGCTATTACAGCCTTTACTTCCGAATAGTCAGATTTGACGTCTCAGCGATGGAGAAGAATGCCTCCAACTTGGTGAAGGCTGAGTTCAGGGTCTTCCGTTTGCAGAACTCAAAGGCACGGGTCTCAGAGCAGCGGATAGAGCTGTACCAGGTATGGCGGCACCTCACATGCGTCAGCTCCCCATCTTTCTGCAGCAAACCCGCCTTGTACCCATCTAGCAGGTGAAACAAACCACAAGGAGAAGGGGTTGAGTCCCATCTTTCCAAAGTAGCCTCTTATTTCCCATGCCTTTCCTAGAAAGGACTATTCAAAATTATATGAAGCTGAAATGTGCAAACTTTTTCTAGCAATTGTGACTCAGGACTCCAAAGTTTCAGCATATAAAAATAAGTGACAGAACATGACATCAAACAAGTCATCTTCAGGATCTCTGTCTTCAACACCTGGCCGTACTGTAGTTTACATAGAAGCCAAATTCCTCACTCTGGCCTGTGTTCAGGAGAAGCCTGGTAACCGTTCCTCACAGAAATAGTGTTGTTAATAATTGAGTTTCAAAGCTTAGCAGTTGCAGACCTGGCTTCTGTATAGTAGCCCAGGGGTTGAGGCAAGGGACTGGGCAATTCAGGGATTGAGGAGTGAGGGAAAAAACGACCCCATGACTCTCTCACTCCTGAGTGCTGGTATGATTGATGTCATTTATTCTTTAAAGACTTTAAAGCCATTAAAGTTAATTACATTGAGTCTGTGCATTTGTGCAAATACTGTCTAGAGTATATTTCATCTAAAGCATAGTTCACTTTGCCGAGAAACACAGCAACCAAAAGGGGCTCAGCTCCCAGCAGTTTTATACTGGGTAAAACTCATGCTTGTTCCAGCAACCCAGGACTTACTCTGCTGAAAACCCTGCCAGATAGGATACCACCTTGTGAAAGTGCCTGGAGCCCCTCTTTGGGTCTGTTCTTGCTGCCCTATTCACTATGCCTGAGCACTGCCCTGTGTTTGCAGCACTGTAGAGTCCAGTTCAGATCCAGTGGGTGCAAATGTGTTATTCTTCTACCTCACTTTAAACATTCACCTTTTCCTGCCTGGTCTGGTCAAGTGCAAGCCTAACTTGGAGCAGAGAAGGGGGGAATTTGGGTTCACGTACTTACTGAAGTGACAGTGTAAGCCAACCTGACAGCAGGAAAAGACACACTGACCTGTTTAGACATTGTTTATAAGTAGGAGAAGCGTGATTCCTAGTTGAATGTGGTTCAGGTCGACAGGTGGTTACTGGGTGCTTGTCTTCATGACTGCAACCTGGCTGCCTTCCTTCCCAAGGACAGGCTGGCAGAAAAGTTGAGTAAATAATGTATCATTTGTTAAAAGCAAAAGCGAGGAATCTTCAACGGCAGTTGCTGGTGTCATCTATAAGTAACAGCTGTCACAGAGAATTACACTACGAGTCCCTGTGATGCTGCCACACCAGCCTGGTGAAACGATTGTATGTTCTGGCTTGACCTCACTCTTCAGACATCCTACAAGGAGTTGATGGCATCTCTCGGCTTTCTGTTGTTCTACTTTTGAGAGCTGTTAGCCACCTGAAAGGAGTACAGCTGTGGTTGCCTGAGCTCAGTTAATTGCCTTTCCGTGTTTGAGGAACGTGGGATACAAAGGGTTCAGCGGAGGTAGGGAAGAAAGAGCCTTTGCTTGGCTGGGATTTAGCCTTGTGATGAGAAACAGCTGTAGCTTATTTGAGAGAGCCTGACTCCAGCAAGCCTGTGCCCATGGAAATGACTGACACCTGCATTCAGGGCAGGTACTTGGGTCGTTTAGATAAATATATAGCTGGTGAGTAAGGCAGTTTCTTTTTTAGGCTGGGTGGGGCATACTGAGTGAAGTGTTAGGTGAGTAATGAGTGCAGGTTATTGTAGGATTAGGTCTTTTCTCCACCAAGTAACAGGCAAGCCAAAGGCAGACAGCTCTGAGCGTGCATTTGTGCCAGGCATGTTACTTTGCTCTCCTGCCTGTAGAGAGGCCAGCTGTCTCTGGAGCATTTCCCTTGCAGAGCACCTATTAAAATGATAACAGCTGCTTGTTAGTTCCTCTCTTTGGTTTACTTCTTACAAGGTCCTGTAGCCACCTTCTGCTGGTTGTTTTTTCTTCCCTTTGGTCGTATTTATATCTTGCAATCTTGTGTGCAGCTCTCCCCAGAACCTTGTATGGAGGTATTATCTTAGCTCTGTGATGGCCAGTCTGAACTGCATGGTTTCCTTGCCAGCAGCTCTACTGCAGGGGCATCAGGGTCCCTAAATACTGCTGCATCTAGTCTCCATCACAGAGTGTGAGGTTAGCATGCAGTGTTTAACAAGAAAAGCAAAAGCAGGGAGAAGAGGAGGGACCCATGATCCTTATGGATCCTTTCCAACTTGAGATATTCTGTGATGTATTGTAGCACACTGCTATAGAAAGCATCCTAAAACTCAATGTATGAATTTTAGAGGTTAGAAAGAAGAAAATTTAAGGAGCTGAAGGTGAGGAGGCATTGGTGCTACAGTGATGGTAGAGGAGCTTCAGGGATGTGCAGTGATAGATTGATAGTGCAGATACGAGTGTCTAGCAGTGAAGGAAGGTACAAACGTGGGACGTAAAAGGGGAGAATGAGGAAGATGCTCATTTCTGTGGAAGTGGAAGAGGCAAATACATGCTGTAAGGGCTGAAGACTTACTCTTTGCTTCCAGCATGAAAAGCCACGCATGGAGAGCGAGCCTCACAGAGGAGATTGCTGATGGAGTTGGCATGTGCAGCCACTGCTCCTCCTCCATGCATAAGCACTGCTTCCTGTCTTGTGAGATATGTGCTGGGCTTGCCAGGGCTGTTGTGCCCAGAAGGAACAATGTGGTTTTTCATCTTGCATAAGCAACATTTAATTATTAGGGTGGGTTTTTTTTCCTCCTACCAAGTTTCGGGTTGCCTAGTGTTTTGCTTTGTTGAGGAGATCTTCTTGATGAGGGTTTTTGAAATTCCTCTCATACCTGCAGTTTCAGGGAATGGTTGTTCCTGTGTCCCCTTGTCTTTCTCAGTTAAGCAGGAAGAGAGGGCAGAAGTCTTCTGGAGAGAGTCAGAGCTCTCTCGTTGTGGTTCACTGAGAAAGTGGCCACAACACATGCAAGTCTCCTAACTGCTCTTCAAGAGCTCTCTCATTTAGTCCAGTGGCAGTTTAGTAGTAGTATATATACCACTGGTGCAGAAGGGTCAATATTACTCTGAAGGACTATTTTAGGAACAGGAAGAGACAGATATGCAGAGTAAATGGAAAAAAATAAGCAAGCAGAATATAAATATTTTGTTTCTCCTCCTGATTCACTCTTTGTGTGGTCCTCTGACCTTGCAGATCTACCTCTTAAAATGAAAAAGTGCAAGACTGCACCTTTTCGGCTAAGCTTTCCTCAGGCTATACTTGGCTTCCTTTTCCAACCCACATCAGAGAAGGACTTTGTGTTTTCCTGCAGCCCTTGTTTGCACTGACTACGGGAAGGCAGTCTGGGGCTGCTTGGCGTGGACAGACAGGGCCGTGGCCCCTCGCTCCTGGTGCAGCAGCAGCCAGGACCCTTTTCCCACCTCAGAGGCAGGGTTGGAACAGAGAGCACTCCATCATATTTATGCTGGGAGCAAGTGGTTGTGGATCTGTTTACTAGTTCTGTTGCCCCCTGGGTTTCTCTGGGCAGTAGGTCCTGGAGGTGAATTCTCGTACAGGTGCACTGGATGCGACCATGAAGCCAGTGGGCAAGTGGTAATCCCTGAGAGCAGAAACAGTTTCTTTAATGTCTGTTTTCACCCAGAGTACTTCTCTTTGTATTTAAGAATTAGTCAGCTGCATCTGTGTGTTCCTGCACAGATGGGAAGCACAGTGCACATATTAAGTAGTCGTAGGATGGAAAATAATAAAACTCATAGAAGTAGGAATTAAGGTGGTTTTTTTTATAAAGCTCGTATAAAAGCTTCTGTCGCTTCTTGGCTCTGGTTAAGTGAAGCCACAGATAATGAAATTCTTTAAAGGCACTATCTTTTCTGTTGTTTCTTCTGCCCGAAAGTGAGTGTTAATCTGCTGGTGGTGCTGCTGATCATCAGCACATTGGAGAGTGGGAAGCTGGAGGGAGGGAGGGAAGGAAGGAAGGAAGGAAGGACAGACTGTGATCTCAATCACATCGAGCACTCTCCTGCACTTCTCCTCCTGTCCTTCCACTGCGCTGCATTCGCTCAATGCACTTCTCAGTGTGCACCGAGACTTCAGAAAATATTAAGAGGATAAAGTACTTTTGGGGGAGGGAGGAGTAATAATATTAAATAAACAAGTTTTAGCATCCTCCAGTGGCCCTTGCTATGTTTTTAAAGATTTATGCCAAATGCAGGCTTTATTGGAATTTGATCAGATAAAGCTCAGTTGTTATGGGAATGTCTTTGTTCATCAGTTTTCTTGCCTGCTTTGAAGACTTCATCACATCTTTCTTTTATTAAGGTGCTTCTGTATTTATGAATAAAGACCCTGCACCCTTCAAAAAAAAGCTTGTCTTTTATGAATAAGCATTCCAAAAAATAAATAGGCACCACCGCAAGGCTGGACGAGTGGAAACCCTCACAGGGTGAAAAGCCAGTGTTCAGAGAGCATTGTGGTATTCTTTTTAAGGTATTTTTATTATGTACAGACGGTCAAACGATAACAAGTAATAATTACTTCCTATGGAAGCAGTGCCACGTTTTGTTAACACATCATAAAGCATCATGAAAAAAGCAGCTGAAGCACTGGTTTTTATTGTCGTCGTTATCCGAGGCTGCTGTGGGTGGGGGTACCTGAGAGGCTGCAGATGTCAGGGGACGTACCATGGGATGTATCAGAGTGCAGGGTTGGAGCAAACGAATGGCGCCAGGTTAAAACCCAGGAGGGACATCGGATTGCAATGAAGAATTTGAAGTAAGCAGGAGCAGACCCTCGGTCTTTCCATGTCGGGAGGGTCCAGTCCATGCCGAAAGCTCCTGTGGAGCTTTGCTTGGAGTCTACGAAGAACTATCTGCCCTCCAGACAGTGGTAGCCCCGTTTCTTTAAGGGCCTCTCTCCCTGCTTGGGGGTATGAGGAGGAAGATGCTGTGGAACATATTACCCCATTATGAGTCAGATTTAAATTTAAACCACAGTCGGTTGTTCAAATACTTTAAATTCAGACAGCGTTTTGTCTTGTTTTTCAGTTAGGGAATACGTTTAGAGCAAGCTACTATAGATTTGGGCCAAATCTCTGTGGTGCAAATCTGAGGCAATTTACACTGACTGCAGCAGAGCTCCTCAAGACTGATCTCCATATAATCAGGAGCAGAGGGGCCTTCCTCTCTTTTCTTGCCAAAAAGTGCAGTCTCTAATGCCACGGAAGAAAATACCAGGAAGCAGGATTTGTGGCTGTGAGCTGGCGCAGGATGTCTGTATTACAGATATCACCTGGGGCATTTGATTTTAATTGACTGCCATCGCTCTGACCCACATCTAAAGTAGTATATTTGGGTCTCAAAACTTATGTATTGCTGTCCTGAAACCATACTCTTGCAATCTGAAAGGTTACAAGGTTATGTTAAATGGCAAATGTACAGTGCTCTTTGAAGTGCCGAACTCGGTATAAAGCGTGGGCCTAATAACTTTATACTCTTACCAGCTTCCTCCTCCTTTTCCAGCCCCCTCAGGACCAGAGGAAGTTAATTTGCAATATATATCAGTCAAATTGCTTTCTCCTTGTTCCAGAATCTTTTTTTTTTTTTTTTTTTTTTTTTTGAAAGACTGTATCCTGTACAAAAAAGAGTCAGTACCCTGGAGACTGTGTATAGAGTACCTTTGGCAAATAATCTGTGAGCCTGGATAAGGGGACATATTTATCGCAGTGTCATATTCACTGCGATTTGAGAACTTATCTCAGATGCATCTCCCTCTTGCCAGGAACAGAGCAGTTATTGAAGACAACTTGAAGAAATTTATAATATCCCAGTAGCTACTGGCACAAGCCAGCGTGTACTCCCAGCTCGACACTGCCATGTGTAGAAATGTGGGGCACTGAGCTTATTGGTAGATTTATTGCTGTTTGCAGTGCATGTACATTCATTATGGGGAGCGTAGCAATGAGGGACATGGGTCAGAAACGAGCCACTAGGTTTGGGTTGCTGCTCTTTGGGCTGCAGTCTGGTGGGGTAGCCAAGCCCATGTTACACTGAGACAGGAGCAAGTTTTAACCAACCACTGCAGTGTGGTAGTTACTGGGCTGAGGAACATCAGGTTGGTTTGCAGTAGAGAGCCCATTGGAGGGGGGAAGGTACTATTGCTATTCTGGGGAGGTGTAGGAAACAATGAGAAGCTTTGTTGGAGAGAAGCCTATATGAAGAAGAATAGATGATGGAAGAAAATGGAGGAGGATGGGAGTGGTTTGAGTGGAAGCGTGTAGGTGGGAAGAGAAAACCACAAGGAGAACTGTGGCTTATGGAGAACAGTGCAGACAAGAGGAAGGGAAGAAAGAGGAATGACATGCAGAAGACTACAGCATCTTAGAAGAAGCAGTAAGTCCAAATATTCATATAGCAAAGAAAGTCGCATGCCAAAATGTTGCAGCAAAATGCATGTGTACATGAATGTCAGGGACAGGACCAAGGAAGAGGAAGGGCTTGTGAGACTTGTACTTAACGGGGAGATGAACACAGGAGTACCCTGCAGGATCTAGGGGATTTGGCTAGAAGACAGAAGAACCCACTCAGTTTTTGTTGACTTTGGCTCCTCTTTGTTGATATTTTAATAAAACATAATGTGCCTCTGGCAAGTTAAAGCTAAATTCTAGATAAGTTTACAGGATTTTTTTTTTGTTTTGCTTCATTTTGTATAAAATCTTTCTTTGGAGCTATCTTAAAATCTCCTAAACAGCAGGAAATTGCACTCAATATTTCAGAATCTTCCAGCAGAAGTACCCCAGACCCTCCGTTCTTGTTTATTGCTTATACAATGCAGAGTCTTCCTGCCTGCTTAAGCATAAATCAGACCGAATGGCCTCAGGGCTGTATCCCCAACTTACACTGCACATGTATCTTCAGTGGCAGGAGGAGGGCCCTGCTTGGGGAACAAATGGAGAGGAAATCCCTTCTCAGGAGCCATTCTCTTCCTGGAGCCCATTCCCCTCACCACAGCACGATGCAGTGACTCAGTCACAGTGATTCCATGACATACATGACTTCCCCTCCCTTTTTGACCTGCTTTAGCCACTCATCTCTCTACTCCCCTCACACTTCTTTTACCTTTAAGCAAGTAGCAGCCAACGCTGTAAGAGAATCCTACTGCAGCTGTAGCCCATCCAGATATAAAAGGGGTTGGGTTATGTGTGCAATATGTTCTTTTTATTTGCAAGTTTGCATGAAGAACGTGTCTGGCAAGTTCTGAGCAGATGGATCAGAGAGCTGTGGGTTTTTTTAAAACTTTGGCAAGTACTCCATACCTTTGTATTTTGGCAGGAACTCTGCATCTCGTATACTAGTCTCTTAAGATTCTGCCCTCAGTTTGAGCCTGATTCGGAGACCTTTGCAAGCAATGGAAAGACTTCCACTGATAAAGCAGGGAGGCTGTAAAGTCCTTTTAACTCCGTAGCACTGAAGGCAGAGTCTGAATTATTATTTTGCAGAAGTGGTTACAAGAAGAGCTTGAAAATTTGCACTGAGAATTTTGGAAAAAATACACAGTCAGTCTTTTGCACTAGTGGTGATAAGAAGAAGCTAAGATTTTGATAGTCAGTAGATTCCCAATTATCTGGCAAAAGGTAATATATGTAGGCTTTTCACTTTACAACATATGTTTCCACATATAATGAGTAAGTAACTGGAGAGATTTGCAACAGATTTAAGGTTTTGCTTATCCATGTGTCCAAGATAAGATCAAAGACCTTGAACTCAACCAGGCAGTGAGAAAGGAATGAGAATTAGCACGGTCATTTTTTAACTTTAAGCTTCAGAAAGGGATGGATGGAAGTCCCAGAGAGCTGTCTGAGGAGACCTTTGAAATCTGGAACCAGGCAGCAAGTGAATGTTTCAGTAGGGTGAATAGTACGTAAGAATTTGGAAACCACAGGCGGCTGCATATGCAGACCTTGGGAATCTGGTTATTCCACTGCAGAGGGTTAGGCTGGAGTTCCCTGCGTGTTTCTTCTAGTTCAGAAGAGGTTATCCTAAACGGCTGTTTTCAGCCAGTTGTGCATAGCTGAACTTATCTCTGCTCTGATGTTAACCAGCATTAGCACATCATTTACCACTGGATCTCATTGTTTGGGCTTATTTACTTTGAGCTTACAAGTACATGTCAGGTTATTTCCATTATTTTAAAATGCCCTTGAAGTTCCAATGGAAACCGTGGATAATGACTGATAAGTAAGAGAAAGATTAGTGAGCCTGCCAAGATGTTGTAATACACAGGAACATTACAGTAGTCTGAAATGACAGAGAAGAGAAGGGAAGAAAGGAAGTTATCAGGGAGCCAACAGCATCTGGAGGGAGGAGATCAGACAGTCCAGAATGAATGGAGAGGAAAAACAGATTAATAGCAGGTTTTTACAAGATAATGCCATATTTGCTGCTATTCAGTGATTGCAGAACCCATGCTGGCTGACAGCAGTGACCATCCCAAGTTCCAGGGCCATGCGGCAGACAGGATAGATATTTTTAAGTGGCCATATGATCTTATTAATATATTTTGAAAGTTCATCAACTTGTTTTAAGAAACTGTAAGTTGCCAAAAATATTTCCTAACAGTTGGTTACTGTAATTCTCAAACCCAGCTATAAAATGCCCTTGCTGTTCCTAAAGCTTGGCCTTTGATCTGTGCCTAGGATTTTCTTGGCTGCCGGAGATGTATGTCATCGATGCATCACCCTGTGTATCATCACTACTGAACCACATTCAGTTTTTTGTTTGTTTGTTTGCTTTCTGGGAAGGTGATGAATTTATTAGCCAAAACTATTTGACTGTAAATTACATGTAATTTTAATTTTCGTATTCTTCTGCGTCTAATTGTGGTAACTATAGGAGACTAGAAGTAATTATTGGCCAGACCGTCAAATCTGAAATAAACTAAGAAAGTTGCTGTTCTGGAGCTCTAGTTATTTGAAAGAACCAGTGTGTCTTTTCTGTCAAATTTTTTCCTTTTATGTGTGTAATGAGTCATGAAGACGGGCTGTTCTGGCGTCTGCTCTCAGTGGTTATTGTCTAGAATACATACACTGGTGTGTTCATTCAGTTATGCCCTGCTTTAGCTGCCTCATATATATATGAGAAGGGGAGCAGGCAAAGGAAAATTTGAGCAAAATAATTACATTTCTATTAACAGAGTCCTGGGTTTTGGAGGTTTTTTTGGTTTTGTTTTTGAACCAGTAGAATTACACTGATGCTGAATGTTCCTGCTGTGCTCATATCGGCCTCTGGTATGCCCCATTTTTTAAAGAGCCATGTTTCTGCTAATTTTGCAAACTTTCTTTGTTTGTTATCATGAATTATATAGTGTTCACAGTGTATTTTACAGTTTATAAAATACAGACTAGGACAATCCTTGTCCTTATTTTTATACTCACAACTGTGTGATGGATACTTGAGAGTATAGACGTGTGCATATAAATAAACAGTTTCATCCTCCAGTATTGTAATGACGATTTCAGCTACTTGATACTTAAATTTTAAATAAATATATATCAGTTAATGCTCTCCAGTTGATCTGCAAAATTAGTATAGCAGATGACAGAAGTAATTTAGAGATTGGTATTTCCTGGAAACTCGCTTGTCATTCTTCTGAAACCAGCATGTGACAAAACCAGAGCTTTTCACCACTGAATGTCCTGGTCATGATGATTTGGGATATGCTTCCAAAATAGCATCATGGTCCAGACTCGTCTAATGGACGCGGAGGAGCACAGACAAATCCCTGCCAGCATAGCAGAGGGTCTCCCCCTGAAGACTGAGCAGGACGCCTTTGCAGAATGAACGAAGAGTAGATTTCAACAGGATTTGTAAAGTACCAGAAATCTGGCAGGGGTGGCATGTGAGTGCTGTCATCACCAAGATCCCTGAGTGGGCTTCCTAAACATGTGTAGCTGTACAAGCGAGAGCAATGATTTGTTTGCATCTGTCTGGCTGTTTCGTGAGCCCTTTCCTGCGATTAACTGCATTATTTGTATATTCACGTTTGTTTTGCCTTGATCTGCTGGCGGTAGCTGCATGTATGTGGTATCTGGAGATCCTTCATGGGTATTTGTTAGATAATTTTTTCCCCAGGTGTTTTTAAGAAGGGTCAGAATAGAAGAAAAAAATTGATGAGGGGAAGGTTAGCAGTTCCTGTAGAAAAAGATAGCTAGAAGGCAGGGCTTAAGTGTACAAGATACTTTATCTAGAAGACATTAACAAGCGTTTTGGGTGATTTCCTGTGAAAGGGAGGAATCCCATGCAAAATGGGGGTAGAGAAGACCAAATTGTTCTTAGCGTTTAGAGCATTGTTACAGAATGAAAATTACTCTGCGAACTGGGCTAGAAGTCTGCTGGATAACCTTTAGGTAACACTTCTACCTATTCATCTCATCCCCACATAATGTGATCATATGCATATGTTCCCGGCATAATCCTTTGTTAGAAGAGGCAGCATTGCATTATCACTCTGTTGAAAGCGAGATCAAATAAACAGATACACGTGGAACAACATCCCCGTGTTCAGAAGCTGCAGAGATTTTGCACAACCTGAATTTTGAGTTTGTTGATTTTGAGCTCTCACTCAGGCGTGTGTGAAAGTGTGCATGCTTGCACCTGCACGCGTGCAGTTGTGCACTGTCAGCTACTTGTGCATGCAGATGTTTAAACGTGTTGCTTGTAGTGAGGGAGGTGAGGTTGTGTGTGTGTGTGTAAACTCTGTCTCCTGTTCATGCAAGTGATTGAATCTGTCAGCTCTACATGCAGGTGGTGATGCGCAATACTCCCCCCACCCCAAAAGCCCTAGCCATCCACGTCATGTCCCATAGACATACCGAACTCTTTCTGCCTTTTTAAGACGGAGTGTTTGGACAAGGTGCCAGAAGGAAATGAGAAAGGATTAAAGGGAAAGTTTAACTCAGTCTTCCTTCTGTCTTGTGGTTTTTTTTTTCCCTTGTCCTCTCTTAATATTTTTAGTTCTCTGAAAACTCTTTTGCACAAACGCCTACTTTTTAGGCCTTCATTTAGCTCCTGCAGATGCAAGTTGTGCATCAACATTTCTGGTAACAGTGTTTGATGTGGTTGCGATGCGCTAAGCATAAAGGTAAGGCAGTGTTTATAGGCAAGGAAAGGCAATGTTTATAGGTAAAGGTAATATCTAAGACTAATCAGTATAGTTGAAAGAAGTAGACAAACTTTCAAGCACAAAAGCTGCAAGGCACAGAAAAGGCTTTTCTTCTTTTTTGCAACAAAACTAGTTAGTTGATCTAGTAGAAAGCCTAGAATTTTACCATCAATTAGAAAAAATGGAAATGATGAAGCTAGAAGATCGTTCTTGCTTACAAGCCATCAGGTTATTAAGATCATACATTACCCTAACACTGTAAAGACACTTAGTCAGCCCAGGAGAAGGAGGAAGGAGCTTGAAGCAGTCATGGTAATTTCACTAAGCATGGCACTCATCACACTTAAAAGCCTTTTGCTTAAGAACCGCTAGTGCCTCTTTAACCCACGATGTCAATTGTGGAAATTATGCCATACTTAGTTTGTGAGTTTTTAGCTCATTCTTCATAATTTTCTTCCTGGACATGCAGCATAAACATGGAGAGGAGCCTTACTTTCAGATACAGACACCATAGTATGGATAAAATCTAACTCTTCTAATCTACAGCGTCCACCCTGTCCCACAGTGCCCTACAGTTTTGAAACCTGCAGACACTTTTCTTGTCATTCAGTTCATTGTTGAGGATGGATATTCTTTGTGATGATGTCTTGTCCTTTTACAAATGCCTTTCATGACAGGTACACACTGCCAGTCCTCGACTTTGTCTTTTGGTAGCAATGGGATTGGGATAAAGACATTTTATTTTGGATACCAAGGCACAGCTGACTCTTCTGAACATATCTAAGACCAATTATAGTTAACATCATGAGATTGCTTTTGGCACATTACTTGCTTTTAGATCCTTACACCACTGCCAAAACTGAGGTATGCAGTTTCTGGAGTCTTTGGAAAGATATGACTGTGCAGAAAGGAAGAGAAATGAGCCAAGTTCTTGTGTCCCATTTGCCTCACACACACACCCCGCCCCAACACATCTTTGCAGAATGACAGCTGCATTACATCCTCAGAAACACTTGAGTTGACCTGATAAAGACCAAAGGGAAGGCAAAGTTATATTTGTACTTCTCTGGGACTTTCCCAGCATTGATTACTGATTCTCTCATCCCTCTGGCACTTCTGCGCAATGGTAGTCCCCTTGCTGCTGCCAGACTCTCTGTAAACAGTTGTTCAAACACTTTGTTTGAAGGTTGCCTCATAAAAAGGAATCCCAATGTTCAGTGTTTCAGTGCCCACAGTTTCTACTGGAAAACTCAGCATCGCCTGCTAGGGGCACTTAGTAATTTGCTGGACTTGGACCAACGTCTTCTGATGTCTTTTTGCTAAATGTGTTGATCAGAAAGAAGGCAAAGAGCTTGTCATGCTGCTGTTCTCATAAGACAAATGTTATTGTGGGAGCTGCACTGTTGGCCTTTGAGAGGTCCAGCACTCCCTTGAAATAAATAGAGAGACTACATGTTGGACAGAATCTGGCCTTTTCAAGCCTGCTCTTCTATTTAATTTTGAAAAGCCTAATTTTATCATGATGACATAATTTCACACCTATTTTGAAATATTTTTCTTTACACGTGTTATACAGTTTCACCATTGTTTTATTCCAGCAGCGTTTGCGAGATGTCAGGTTTGTCTGGGCTGAGAAAATAGGAGGAAACAATGAGACGTTGTCACTTAGTTACTTGGAGATGGACTTGGATGGTTAAAGAGAGGAGAAACACCAAACAATATATGAAGTCTCACAGCTGGCATGCCAAAAGTTACAGAATGACGTTATTGTGTGGTATCTTGATTGGAGTTGACTTAGTGTTGCATGGCATTCCAGCTTCCTCCATCGCAAAACTATCAACATAGTAATAACCAGGAAACCAGAAACCTGTTAGCAGCCAAAAGCTCGGTTGTTTTTGTCCTAGAGTTAGGGTAAATAATAGCAGGCTTGTATGTGGGCAAGCACTTGCTGAATTGTTTAGATAGGAGGAAGACTGTGGGCACTTAAAATTCTAGGCACGCAGTGCTGTGTCTTGAAAGGGAGGGGATGGGGTTTTTTGTACAGGTATTTTTTTTATTGCATGCTCAGTAGCAAGCTTTGCTGAAACTTTTGACTGGCACCAAAGTTTGGATGGAATCAGCATCGCCTGTGGCACAAATCCATGGGTGGCCATGATTCACACCAGGCTGTCTCTGTATGCCCCCAGGTTACCTGTATGGACAATAACTTTTTATCTGTTTAATGTATGAGTAGTACCTGAAGTCAGAGGGAAGGCTGGAAGCATGAATAAGGCAATACCATACAGATTAGTTTAGGGTAAGCAATGTAATATCTTCAGTGTACAGACTACATTGTACAGGCTTTATTTTAGCATCTGATATTATGTTTTGACCAGTGTGAGTGTTACTAAAGAAGGTAAAATAGCCTCTTTTGATGTTCCAGTTACTATAATCTCTTGACCACTTATGTTGCAGGACGAGTTTTCAGGGCAGTCTTTCCGTGTGATTTATTTCAGGAAGGAATATGTGATAGCATGGTTTGCTTGGGAGTATAAGCTGATTTCATTAGGGTGTTTTATGTCACCTTTCTCTCCCCGCACACCCTAAGGTAATTCTTTCCGAAACCATGCCTGAACGTACACTTGCTGCATAGAGTTTTGAGCTTTAATAGGGTTTTTTTCTGCTGTTTTATAATGTTGGTGCTCTATTTAATAAAAACCAGGTAAATATTAACCTGTAGGCAATCATACTTGTTGTTTCTTGCAGGTTCTAAAATCTAAAGAATTGTCATCACCAGGACAGCGCTACATCGACAGCAAAGTAGTTAAAACAAGAGCTGAAGGAGAATGGTTGTCTTTTGATGTCACTGAGGCTGTACATGAGTGGCTCCATCACAGAGGTGACAAGAAGTGCTCTTTGCCTTCACTCCTGCCCCAACTGCTCCTCCATTAACTCATCAGTGTTTCAGGGTCATTCCATGTGTAAAAACCAACTCCACTTTTATGTTTTGCAGACAGGAACCTTGGCTTTAAGATAAGCTTGCATTGTCCATGCTGCACCTTTGTGCCTTCCAATAATTATATCATCCCAAATAAAAGTGAGGAGCTTGAAGCAAGATTTGCAGGTAATGAAAGAAAAAAACTTTTTAAAGTGTTGTGGTACTTACTAATTGAGGAGGGAAACAAAGAGACATTACTGCCTCTCTAAATGGCATTCAGCTGATTGAAAATTTGCTCATTTTGAGAATCTCGATTCTCAGCTGGTTGGAAATGGTATTGAAGGCACAAGGGTAAAACTATATCAGCTGAAGTATTCTGAAACCAGATGGCATGAATAAGCCGTCTCATTCCATGCATGCAGCTTCAATGTCCTTAAGTGGCTGTATTACGGTTTGCAGCATGCGCACTGGATATACAGACAATTTTGGATGTAGGGAAGACTTTTCTACAGTAGACCATCCACTGTTGCATAGTCAGGAGAAAACTTGCTGAATATTTTTGAAATAAAACCTTTTTTTTTTTTTGTCTGGTCGTATCAATAGTATTCTAAATTACTCTGAGCAATGGCATCAGTCACTTTGGGAAGAGCTGAACAACAGGTGCCAGACTTGTATTAATGTTCTACAGCGCATTGTGGGTTGAAGAAACAGCAGTGGTGTGCCTGTCTATGTGCTCTTACTTCTAGCAGTGGAAGTCTGATTCTCAGGTGAAGTCAACAGAACTACATTAGTTAACATTGATTATCTCTATATATCTACATTGGCACGTAGAATTTATTGTAACATATTTGTATATTAGTTACATAAACTATTTTTTATGCTGTCAGCTTGGTAAAACCTTAAAGATTGGATTAAGCAGACATTAAAAAATGAACAACAGTGTGTAGTTAGGGTTATGGATATTTGTGCTTATTATGGACAGCAGACAAGGTGATATAGAGTAAATATATTAAGGTCACGTAAGCTCCCTTGTGTTTTTAAGCCATTCAAGTTTCAGTTTTAAAAAGGGAAATGTTATTTAATTGACTGTGCTATAGTTATCATCCACCAGTACATATAAAACTACGGCTGTGTTAGAACCAACCCAAATTCTGTTTATGCAGTTTTCATTTATTAAAGTATATCATGATTTGGTTCATTTGTTTTCCAAGGATTTGGCTATATTCCTTGTTCAGTATTAAGTTTTTCTAACCATTGTTTCACTGTGTTGGAATTTTTTCTCTAAGTAAATACATGTACTGTACATATGATTAAAACCATTGTGTGTATTTAAAAAATTGTTGGTATCATATGTGGTCGCTGTAATTGCAAATGTTAGAAAAAGAAAAGTGTATCTTTTTCTCTTTAGATAGTATTATCTGGTTCAGGAGGAAGATTTTCAAAAGGATCTTAGCAACAGGCATAACGTGAGCTGTTTGGAGTCCTAGGAGTCTTTTGCCTGTGCTATTGCCATCATAAGAAGCTAGTAAGGCAGTTAGTGTTCCAAGAGAAAATACAAAATATGAGGTTGTTGATTGCCAGTTCGAGAAGAAATATTTTGATCGATGTCCTTGCCATGCCCATACAAAAGAAGGGGATAGAATAACTGACTTTCTGGGGAAAAAATAGCAGGTTTAAATAAACTGGCAATGGTAGAGAATTTACAAGCATTATAAAGAGGTAAATGCGATTGATAGAGAAAACTAATGGGATGGAAGTAAGCAGTGGGAAATGCAGGCGAAGTATCCAGAACAGTTTTAATGGTGTTACAAGGTTTTAAAAAGTACATAGCTGTTAAAAGATGTGAATACTGCCCTAAGTGAAATGACAAAAGCATCACTGCTTGAGGCATTTGAAACTAAGCAATGCAGATGCAGTGACTGAAGTAATCTTTTCTTTTACTCATTTCAACATTTCTGGTAAATGTAGTGAAATTCCATTAAATGGTTGTGAATGTGGGAGGGATGATAAAATAGATAACACGAAAACTGTGAATATCTTAGGGATCTTGGGTTGAAATTTGCCCCCCACTCCCCCAGTAAACATGCTCAGCTGACACCATCGTTGCCCAGTTTCTGAGAGAATTTTTTAAAGAGATGGTTTATTTAATTTGTGAAGAAAAAGCAACACAATGTTTATCACCAAAATGTATTTTTTGAAGGTATTGATGACTACACATATTCCAGTGGTGATGTGAAAGCTTTAAAGTCCAATAGGAAAAAATACAGTGGGAAGACCCCACATCTTCTGCTAATGTTATTACCCTCCTACAGACTTGAGTCGCAACAGCCCAGTCGGCGGAAGAAGCGTGCTCTAGATGCTGCCTATTGTTTTAGGTAACTATGCATCCATATTCAGTATACTTACATAGTCGTACCAGCCTGTGAGGTGTAATGCAGTTGCTTATCATGTTTCTTTACGGTTGGCATTTATACAGGGCACAGACCCACGGGGTCTGTGTGCAGCAGGTTTCTGCCCAGCAGTCTGCCATCCTGCAGAGACAGTGGCAGATGAAGAAGGTTGGGGCCTTAGAAAGCAGAAGCTGAGTTCCATCTGGGATGATTCCCAGACCCATCAGTCCCATAATTCCATAATTACAGCCAAATTATCACCTCCACTGTGCTCAGCTACTCAGAGAGACCACTCGGTAGGACCTGGAGAAAAATACTTACTAATCCTCCAGGGAAACCATTAGCTTTGTCTGTATAAGCTGGTCCTGCCATGCCTAAGCATCTGACTTCAGTTACAGTATAAGCTGCTATTGACGTGATTTGGTTGTGAATTTTTGGGACTCAGACTTGCCTGCCTGTAAAGCGTCATTCGGGGAGCAAGCAACTGGATTATTTTTACTGCCTGTGTTGTCTTTGTCATGACTGATGTGTTTGTCTGTATTTTATTATCCAGGAATGTGCAGGATAATTGCTGTCTGCGTCCACTTTACATTGACTTCAAGAGGGATCTTGGCTGGAAATGGATTCATGAACCTAAAGGATATCATGCTAATTTCTGTGCAGGAGCCTGTCCATATTTATGGAGCTCAGATACTCAGCACAGCAGAGTAAGTAATGATTTTGCTAATTATCAGCTTCTGTTTTATAATTACAGGTTGAAATACGTTTCTAGGACTAACATCAGCACCAATGCCCAAAGCTTGTATTTATTATCTCAGTAAATAAGGATGATGAAATGTGGCCCTATAGAGGGACTCACACATGGCCTCAAGCTAGTGTTGAAGCAGGAGGAATGTATTGGCCCAGAGATTATTTTTTTAATGTGTTCATCGATACAACATAGGGATGGATTAAATGCTCTTTGTGAGTATGAGCTTGGTGTAGCTTTGGAGGCTGCGTAGGAAGGGACCGCTCATTATAGAGCATGAGTGGAAGATGGCACAGTAAGTTTGGTCAGCAAAGGCACTGAGGGAAGCACTTTCAGCGTAACAAAATGGATGAGTCGTACCACCTGATTATCACCTACTTTTATAACCTGCCATTTTTAATTTTTCTTTGTTACTGATACACTGCCTTGTTGAATTTCATGAAAATGTACTGATAGATGTGCTTCTTTTACTTCAAAAGATGTATCCGTTCTTGTACTTTGAAAATTTATATGTGAAGGAGGAACCTTATGTCTGGGATGCCAAAGAACTGATAGTCATCTGAGATGGGACTTTTTGTTTTAGGGATGAAATGTGCTACTTTAGCCAACTGCCTTAGGATGAGTAGTATTCTGCTGTGAAGTGCTTATTTCTCTCAGCTGTCAATAAAGATGTCTAGACAGTAAATGCAAGAGGCAGACATTTGCATTACAGTTATCATAAAGTAAGAATTTTACCCTCAGGTCCATTCTAAGAATGATGGCTCCCCTTTTTCAAGCTTCCCTTAAAATATCAGATCAGCGTCAGCCAGCAGGAAGAACTCTTTGTGTCCAAGGGGTAGCTTGCTTTCCCTTTGGTCTGTAAAGCCACAATAGCATGTTCTTCCTGAACTGACAGACCCAGGTATAGATATCCTTTGTAGCTGTCACTGGCTGTGGCATTGCATTATTAGCAGTGTCAGCAGGCAGAGGTATAAATAAGGTAAGTAAGTTTCCTTGCTGGTGTGGAGTAGTAGTGTACACAGTTTGGAGCAGCACTTGTTTTTAAAGGAAAGAGGAAGAATAACTGTCATGGTCACAAATATGTGGTTTGGATAGTTGCCCAAGGAGTCAGAAGTTGCTTAATAAAGTAGTTAGTGTTGCTGTCCTGAACAGATCTTCTCTCTCTCTAAGCTGTAAATGTTGTGTTGAAGTTCTAGGAAAAGGTCACTTGGTGTTTGGCTAACACATTAATGGCATCCTCAGAAATACCTATGCATCATCAGCGGGTAACCCTACATACTTCCCTTGCAGAGAACCATGCATATGAATCCAACGTGACATAAAGCACCAGCGCTGCTAACTTCTCCACAGCTGATTCTCAACAGGAGTAACTGCAGCTCTTGTCCTGGTGCTTGCAGGGTGGCATTAATGGATGTAGTAAAACGTAGCCAGAGAGGAAGAGCAGAGGAAAAGCTTATGCTCTGAAGGGCTCTCTTCTCCCTTTGGTGTACTTATAAAGCCAAAATCCTGTAATAGCAAATGTCAATCTGAAGACACGGATAAAAACCTTTAAGTTTCTTCTTTCCATATAAATACAGCATGCATGTTGATTCAGAGGGCTACGCTTTCAAGGTGCGCTCCAGGCCTGTACCTGTTTTGGGGTTTAAGACTTCATAGCTAATACCTCAGGAAACTCAGGCAGATTGTGACACCAGATTGAACTGGAGAAGCATAAAAAATAGTAGAATCCAGGAATCTTCATACTGCTTTCAGTGGGTTTTCTCTCAGGCACTGTGGGAGGAAGCGGTGCAGAAAGGAATTTGCTCTGCAGTGGCAGGAAGGCAGAGGTAGCTGTCCTAATCTGTCTTTTTTCCTTTCTCCTTCTAGGTACTCAGCTTGTATAACACCATAAATCCAGAAGCTTCTGCCTCTCCGTGCTGCGTGTCCCAGGATTTGGAACCCCTCACCATCCTCTACTACATTGGTAAAACACCCAAAATTGAACAGCTGTCCAACATGATCGTAAAGTCTTGCAAGTGCAGCTAAAGGATACCCCTGAAACAGCATGACGTGTGTGTATTAAAAAAAAAAAAAAAAAAAAAAACCACAAGGAAAAAAAGAAAGAGCGAGAAGGAAAGAAAGAAAAATGAAACCCCAGGTTCATCAGTGTTAAAAGAAAAAAAAGAAGAAAAAAAAGCGGTACTAGTCTGAACTGTTTGAAAGTTTGTTTTGTTTTGTTTTTTAAACTGGCATCTGAAGCAAAACATTGAAGGCCTTTATCCTACATTTCACCTACACATAGTGTGAGATAGACAAGAAGCAAAGTTAAAGAAAAAAAAAACCTTTTAAAAAATAAACACTGGAAGAAATTTGTTAGTGTTACTATGTGAAAGGAAAAAAACAGGAAAATCCCATGAAGTGGAGTTGCTGTATCTGTCCCGTGCCTTACTTGATCTCTCTGTATTGTTACGCAATAGGCATCCTACCCATTCCTCTTAGTTGTAGAGTTAACAGTGCATTATTTATTTGTGTGTAAAAACTATCAAATGAACATTTCCGTATCGCCATCGGAAAAAAGAAAACCAGCAAATGTGGACAAAGTGGAGACCAAATAAGCTGCCAGAAATATGTATAAAGCCTAAAGGAACACAAGCTCAAAAGAATCAGAAAAGTAATGTTTAGTTTAGTTCAATTAAAATAGAAATCAGTTATTACATTATTGAGAAACTCTGCCTTTAAAATACCTTATTTTTCATGCCAGCTGCCTAGAGAGGCTTCTTGTAAGGTCTCAAACCCTTGTTTTAAATACTGAATAATTTACTAATAAAGGACACTCTGTTTCAGTCTCAAAGACAAGTCTATAAGATTTTTTTTTTACTGTAAATGATTTAAAATGTCAGTTTAGTAAACCAGTGAAATATTTAACATGTACTGGTCTAATCTTCAGACCTTAATACATTGCTGTATAGCTATGCTATGGGATTTTTTTGTTCTTTTGGTATATGTAACCATACCTAGAGTATTACCATAGGTGGGTAGTAAAAGCCAGCTTAATTGGAAACATATCTGTAGATCTCTATTTGTAAACTATTAAAAAATTAAGTACTTTATGTGTAATGTGTAAATTTTCACCATATTTTTGTACTCTGTAATAGTGTCAGCTCTCATGAGTTTGAATTTGAATTTGGGGCTCTTTTTGATCACTCAGAATCATGTGTTTCCCTCTAGCTGGCCAGTATGAGTAGAGTCCCTATATTTTGACTTGCACTACAAATACATGTTTGATAATAATTGCTATACATGTGCTTTGTATATTTTTCATCATTATGACATAAGCTACCTGACTCCATTTGTTTTTCTGTTTTATAAAAAGGATGGATTAGAGCGATCTCTCCCCGCCTCCTCCCCTTCCTCCTTGGCTGTCCCTGTTTGTAACACTTGAATCGCAATGCGGTTCGGATTACTAGACCTTTTTATTTCCTTTTGGATATAGACATTCAAACAGATGGGCAGGGAGCGAGGCGTTGCAAGAAGAGGTGTCCCAGCCTGGCTGAGGCAAGGCAAACCCTTGCAGAGAATGACATTCACCACTGTGCAGAAGGCTGGTAGGAAGCGTCTGCCACGACAATGCCCCGAGTGGGGCGTGAGCGGGATGCCTTTGTGGCCAGAGGCTGTGCGGCAGCATCGCATGCAAGCCGGGACTTGCCCTCGCAGTTAGTCCATGGGACCGAGCCTGCTCCTGCTGCAGGTAACAGAGGTTTGCCTTTATCTTCTGCAGCGGCACGGCAGGCCCCTTCAGGCTATTGATGTGTGTGTAAAGATTAGCAGGATCACACCCTTGATTTTTGTGAGTTTGCCAGTTTGTTTTTTTTCAATCGGGTTCACATTAAAGCTCCTTGTAAAAAAAGAAAAGGAAAAAGGAACATGGAGTTCCTAGGATTTTGTTGTTATTACACATGTTTAAATATTGTAGAGGGAGTAAAAAAAAAAAAAAAAAACCCACATCATACTCTTTAGAAAAAGCCCCGACTTAAATTAGCAAAAAAAACCATGAAAGCAGTGTATTCAGTTCATTTCACATGATGAATGGTTTTGCAAGGCAAAGCTGGAAAACTGCATTAGAAACATACTACTTGGATGAGAAGGACATTTTCTGTCATTGAACCGAGCGGTGTCAGGAGGACACTCCTGAGCTTGATGTTGTCAGCTCCAGTTTTAAGAAGTGCAATTTCTTTGGCTTCAGCAGAACACTGGTGCAAAGCTGAAGTACCTCAGCGGCTTGCACACACAGCTCCTCGGGACTTCGGTAGAGCCTGTGCTTATTGCTTAGATGGAAACGTAGCCCCACAGATGATCTAATCCCACCCGTTGACTCAGCGCAGAGGAGGAGGTACGTTAGACTTCTGATTTATTTAGTGAGTTGAGATGAACAAGTGAAAAATCTGTCCTGCTAACACTTGCTTGAGCCAGACTTACTCCAGTGAGAAGATGCACTGAACTCAGTGAAACTCCTTAGGGTAGTAAATACTCTGGATTTTGTTGTATACGGCAGCAAAGTTAGTTTTATCAGGTCCAGTATGAGAACTGTATTTTTGTTGGACAGGAAAGGAGACAAGGATGAACACATTTTAAAAACCTTAAAAACATTTTTGCAATTCTCTGCCATGGGAATGCAGCTCAAAACCAGTTTTGAAGCTTTGAAAAAGTGGAATAGGAGATAGCATAGTTGTCCAACTATACTCACTATGCGCTGGACGCAGCTGAAAATTTCGGTTTGGGTTTGGACTTTTTCTCTAAATTTAAGTATAAAACCTTATTTCTGTAAGTCATTACCCCAAGATTGAATACTTTTTTTTTTTTTACGTTTTTTTTTCCTCAAAATGCACTGATAGTATTTGAAATACTCTACTATAAAGCTCCTACGTATTTTTTTTTTCCAACAGGCATGTATTTCCCTTTAGTTACCAAGGATGTTGGGCCTGATTCTACAGTGTGCAGAACTCATGGGTGAAATTCCCCTCTACAAAGTGGGGTAACGTGAGTCCTAAGCACTGCTCAGGTCTGATGTAAATCCCCCTCGAATGATGTTTAGATGGGTCTGCAACAGCTCAAGGACTTTGTGTCAGAGGCCTTATCACAACGAGGTAATTGCCACTGTTGGAGCAAAGTCCCTGAGAACTGGTGGGAAATATACAACATGTTGAAAGATCAGACCCAAGGGGCTGACTGGGGCTGAGGGGAAATCTTAGCACTTAGCTGGGTGGGGTAGGACAGCATTTTTTATGTGTTTAGCATCAATACTATTGTATGGTTGGCATGATTTAAAGGAGGGAAAAAAAAGGAACTTAGAGGACAGCTGTGTTGTACTTCGGTGATTGATTACTCTGTATTTTAACACATTGTATGTCTTTTTTTGTGGTGCTCTAGTGGTAAATAAATTATTTCAATTATATGCTGGTGTTGCTTTCGTATGGCAGCGTTCTTCTGGCCTAGGCGATTCCTCAGCTCTGGCTCAGCTTAATCTCTGCAAAGCCTGATTAGGTGTCTGATTTTAGTGTGTGTCACCTTGATGTGGTCCAGCAGAGGCTGAGGTGAAGAACAGACATCAAGGGTGAGCATGAATCACGTCTATTCTGAGGATTGCTTTCCCCTCAGCCACTGCAGTAGATGCCTTGGTCTATAGGCAAGAAGTGGCTTCTGGTGGACTGCTGCGAGCAGCAGCACTGTCCCGTGTGTGTATAAGACAGGTGCTGCCCTGGGCAGGAGTGGTATTACCCCATGGCCTCGCTGTGTCTGATCCCTCACCAGAACCATTACTGCAGGCACCAGTTTTGGGGGCTTTCCTCTCTGGTAGAGGATCTCAAAGTAGATTCTTCCTTATTTCTGTAGTGCTGAGGGAGGTTAGAAGGTGATCTGTTTCATGATGCCCGTACACTGAATGGTCCCACCCCATTGTGTCCTTAAGTAGAGGCCAGTGAAACTGCTGATTTTTATGTTGTACAAAATAGTCTACAAACGGGATGAGATGGGGTATTGGAGGAGAGGCAACAGACACACATTGGAACATGGCAAATTCTGGCTTTGTGAAAGAAAATATTTTTACAGTGGAGGCCAAACCCTGGAATGGGATTGCCCAGAGAAGGCATGACATCTCCATCCCTGGAGATGCTGAAAACCAGCTGGGCAAGTCTCCAGGCAGCCTGCTCTCAGTGCACCTGCTGTGAGCAGGAGGTTGGGCTGGAGACCCTGCAGAGCCCTGCCCACCCCCATGAAGCTACAAACGGTCATGGTCCAACCCAACCACTACTTCAGTCACTGGCTAAAAGAGTGCGAGAAACTCTGATGCTCAATTGCCTCAGCTATTTCAGTTTGCCAGCAGCAGCCACGTAGCCACATGGAAGTGGGTTTTTTTTGACAGAAAATAGAATTCCCTAGTTTGTTTTAAGTCTCTCTCCATGCACTCTGCTATATGCAATTGCATTATGTAAGCAAATAAGAATTAAGGAGCCTGGTATTGCAGCTTTTCTTTATCAGACCTTCTGCAGCTCTAGGCACTTAAATAAATAAAACTGGTGGGAGGAAGGGCTGCAGGATTGAATCATTATTTTTGAAGTTGATAAGACCATATATGAAAATCCTTCCAGACCAGGGACTGATGATGAGAAGGGGTGAACATCTGCTCTTCCTGGTGCCTTCTCTGGGATCTAAGGGGTGCATAGCGTTTCTTGGCATGAATGAAAGAATATGTTTATGCCAGATTGTTTGGTGTGGTTGTGATAAATTATAACAAATGAACCCTGTGGTCTGTGAATATGTGTTTAAGAATGCAACTTCAGATGAGCATTAAAAACAATTTTAGGAGCCATTTCACCACAGTTACGCTCCAGCCGTACAGCAATCTGCCTTAATTGTTTTCAGTGAGTTTATACCAGCATAAAACTATGGTCCTGCAAAAACTGCCCATACTAATTTTCATTCTGACTATTTTCAGTTTGGCAGCTATGTGCTTTGACGTGAGTGTCAGCTGCCAGCCCCATTCTTATCCAAGGTAGCCCTCACACAGTGAGGTACGAACACTTTGCAATTCTGTCTGCTGCATTTCTGAAATCAATGAAGAACAGGAAGGTTTGAGGAGTAATGTTGATTGGACATTTTTGATGGGAAAGTGGCTGTAGTGCCTATAACTAAAGAGGAACAAAGTGGAGGGAACATGGTGTGCTAAAAGAGATTTTATAGTGTGGGGCTGAAATGATGGAAGCTCTCCCACGATAATGAGATTTATGCAGAATATTTTGATGCTGGGCTTGTCTTTTCCTTTCACTAACACAGCCTCTCCAGACTGTATCAGCAAAGCCCTTGCTGCTCTGCTTCAATGAAATTGTGGTTAATAAATGTAGAATATTCAATATAGGAAAAAACCCAAACCATGTAAATGTCTTGAAAACCATTTTTTTAGGCCAAAATCTGCCTCTTAGATCAGACAGAACAGATTCTATGAGGAGCCATGAGTTCTGGAAGAAAATAAACCGAGAGTTTATGTAATTATATGTGGTTATAAAGTAGATGTGAAGTAATGTAGTTGGCTTGTCAGTGGGTATGGGTGTAACAGTAATTTCTTCATCTGTATAAAAATAAAATTAAATGGAACAGAAAGCTGATGAGAACTTCCAATCAAATTTGATATGCTCATTTAATGAAGTAACCTGCTGGAATCTAATACAGAACTCCTGGGGTATAAACCTTTCTTAAAACACATGGTGGTCCAAGAAACAAATTCTTCCTTTGAATGGGGTGTTTTAGTGCCAAACCAAGATGATGGCAGGAATGGAGGAAGGGTCAGTGGTCACTGATCTCTGAGTCGGCACTGTTTGTACGTACTGTAGGCAGGTCCCAGTGAAAAGATCTGCAGAACTGATACCAAAAACGTTTGCCACAAGAAAGGGAACAAGGAAGATACAAACATCAAATGGGACCTGAGTCTTTTTTTTCAGTAGAGTGTGCTTCTAGGCTCAGAAAGCAGTTTTTACATACAATTTCATCCAAATAATTAGAGATGGATCAAACCAAAGTGTTAACATGTGAGTCCACATTTAACCAAAGTCGAGAATCTGGTGTTTGCGGTTCTGATGTTGTGTTCAAACCTGAACCACTTTTACAAAATTCAGTTGGGTCCAATCCCTGCACCTGGTTTGTAACCAAACTTTAATCACCAAATTCACTGCTGGGGTGTGTAAGGCTTTTAGCTTAAGATGTCAGAAGGCCTTGCACTTGAATAGCTCTGAGCATGCCAGATGCAAATCTCACAGAACAGTCGTGTTGGGTTTTTTTCTCAAGCACAAAGATGTATGAATCTAATTGCTATTCACAGTAATGGCAATCAGAGACAGTCAAAGTGTCCCTACACATCAAGGTGGTTCCTAGAGAACTGGTAGTGGGACAGCACACCTTAGGTCACCTTGTTCTTCAGTGATTAAAACACCAGCATTATGGGATTATGTGATCGGTTTTTTGCCGTCTGATGGAACTCATGTGAAATTAATTGATGGCTTCATTCCAGTTCCTAGTGTAAACTAGTTGGAATTCTCCAAGGACATGCAGACTAATTTCATCCATCAAAAGCAGAAAATATCTTTATCCAGAAAAACCTGGTTTTTTTTTTTCCTTTGAAAAAATGTAAATACAAAGGACAAAATATGCAGCAGTTCATGGGCAAGTTATGCATTCCTCTGCAGCGTGTAACCTGCTCTCAAAGAGGTGGTCTGGATCAATGTGTGAACATTTGGGAGGGAAAGCTGGGTTTGGAGGTGCTCTGAAATACATTGTTTCCTCTGCTTCGTCTATGAAACACTCAGTTACAAAAAAGCCAAAAGACTGTAAATAAGAATATGAGCTGACTTCATTTTTTTCACATAGTTATCCAGCTATGATGGATAACACAGGAGGTGAATCGCTGCAGATCTGGAGTGTCAAACACAGCCAACTGATGTACACAAAGTTGGGTCACAGAAAGCGGAGCAGGAAAGATGAACACAACAGAAGGTTTATGTCAGCATAAAGTATCAGCCCTACATAAAGCCACAGGAAAACTGGACTGGTTTTTGTTGTACTTTTTGCTTTGGATTTGGCGGTGCTTCCATAGCACAAAGGGCTGTTCCCATTTCTCATCCTTTGTCTTGAAATAGGTGCGTCTTTAGGGAGGTAGGAATTTACCTAGGAATAACTGAACGTCACTGATACATTTTGAGATCATTATCAGTCAGGAGATATAATTTAAATGAGCTGTTAACACGACCTTAATTAACTTTTCCTGTAGCTAAGCAGCCCCAGCTGCTCTCCTGGCCTCTATCTCTTATTTTAGCATTAGAAGTTCCTCCGCTGCTTTGTGGTAACAGATGGTGTCTATCAGGAGGCTGAAATCTCAGCGAGTATCCCAAGGACCGAGGAAGAGATCTCAAGCGTTAAACCCCCGCGCTTCTCTAGTGCCGGGTCCCTTAAAGCAGTGCTGTAACACACCAGGTGCTCTGCAGACCGGGCACAAAGCAAGACTTCAAATGCACTCTCAGCAGTGGGCCATTCATGTAAATAATACAAAACTACTGTGTCTTGGTCCCCACAAGACCCTCAGGGACTCATTCAAACAACTATCTTACTGGTTAGACCTCCTTCCCCCTTGTAAGCAGTGTAGGAGGAATCAGTGACTCTCACTCACGCCAGGGGAAATCTACCCTCAGGAGCTGATGAATACGTAGATGCAAGAATATGTGTCATGGACTGCAGATACGAAAACCCTGTCTACCCAGCTGCAAGCAAGAATTCACATAGCAAGAATGGAAAGAACCAATTCACGTTTGGTCCATTTCTGTGGATGCGGAGATTAACATAATGCATATAAATTTAAAGACCTCTTTAAGATTTGCATTGGACTGCAATGTTTTTATAGTTTTTTTTCTGTATTCATAAGTCTCTCCCTCTATTTGCTAAGTATCTTTGCACTTTCTGGACAGCTTCAGTAGTTGTATTCTTAGCAGTCTTACTGTATGGCTCCCGGGAGGAAAAAAGGAAATTTCAGACTGTTTCACTTCTGGATTACTCCAGCCATAGCAGGTTGTTTTTGTAACTTGTGTTGCTGGATGCAGGAAATGACTTTTGGAGGCAACTCAGTTGAACTGACTGGTCTTATTCCCAGATCTCTTACTTTAGTTTTACTCCAGCACAACTATTTCAAGAAGGAACAAACCAGGCTTTAAAGTCATTTGGCTAAGAATGGTCAGGCTCAGTTTGCCGTTTTTTTACTGGTGGCTTCACACAAGGCATGTGTGTTTGTAAAGTGTTTGAACATCGATTACCACAGTAGCCTACATTAAAGCATCTATATTAAAGATCTGTGTTTATATTTGAAATTTAGAAAAATGAAGAATATGACAATTTTCTGAAAAAGGAAATTGATCACTTACATTGGTATATTTTACAAGGTGTTGCTGTCATTTTTATCTCATCCAACGCATCCAGCAAAAAATGACCCCAAAGAACAAGAACTGTAAGCTGCATCTCCAGAGTTGAATAGGCAGAATGAGAAGGTTTTATACCAAACAAAGGCCTGCTTAGGGAAGTGCAAGAGCAGTGACTACCTCTGTCAAGCACGAAAAAAACGATGACGCATCTCTAGGCTGGCCAGGCATTGTGTGGGAGTAGTTCATCACAGTCTAGTTTCAGCTTCATCATGAACTTGGGTTACTTACTGGTATGCGTCTGTCTCTGAATGTTGATCTATTCCTTTGAAATCTTTTCAAGAGTAATCTGCCATAAAATATGTCTGTATAAAGGGATGAAAAGTAGCAAATGTCCAAATAAAAATTAAAGGTCAATCAGACTCCTTCTGTGTGATTCATGATTGCACCCATGTTTCCTGACGGAATAATTATAGGATTTGTTTAGAAGATTGTGATTCTTCTGCTTTATTCCAAATCTGTTGTAAATTACTTGCTAGAGGTTGCATACTCAGCATCTTTGTACTAAAATAATTTCTGATTCATACCAAAAATTTTTGATTTACTTTAAGGGAACTGCTTCCAGAGGCTAAAGGACAAATCTGATTCTTGTATCTCTTCCTCCTGCAGCTTGACTTCTGAGGTTTGGCTGTATCAATGCCATGAACTCATGGTATTGATTTTCTTCTATCTGATGTGGACATGTCTTGCAAAAAGAGTATGGCATTGATCTGTGTCCATCAGTTTGCCATATAGACGATCGATAGCTAGCACACATGCATCTGACTTGACTTTGAGTTAAATGGGTTGACTTGAAGCTGGTGTCCTCAAAGTGAAAGAAGCCTCCAGATCTCCTAAGCTTGGAGCCCTGTTCTCCAAAGTATTTTTTGGGTTCACAGTCACAGTCACCATTCCACAAGTCTGCCCACCAGAAACCAAACAGCTTGCTGAAGGCACCTTTCATGATTGAAACAGAATGGGAAGTCCAGAAAGCTCTTAGATCTTTTTATAGACTTGGCAGCCTAAATATATTCACAGCTAAGGAATACTTATAGGAATACAAGTAACCATATGCAGTGATCAAGTAGGGCAAAACTATTCTTGTCTCAAGAAAGAAAAGAAAACATCTCCGCAGAAACCATATGAAAGAGTCTTGTTAAAAGGGGGACAAAAACTTTAGGTCCAAGTAAATCATAAAGTTGACACTGCTGAAAAGCAATCAAATTTCCACCATTCAATTAACATCTTATTTGTTTGATTATTGTATTTCTGGTTTTTTAAGATAAAATTTGGTGCCTTCAAATCTAGCACTGGTTCCTTGCTTAAATGAGAAAGACTGTGTTGTTATGTTACTAGTTTAATGCAGCAAGCAGACAGAGATCAAAGTATCTTGAGAACTACATTTAATTATAATCACCGCCACAAATGCCAGAGCAAGATGTGGCTCTTTCATAAAAGAAAACACAGTAAAACAGTATTATGCAGTTTACAAATTCCATCAAACCACTGTACAAATAAACAATGCTACTGAATCACACAACAAATCATCTTACAATTAGGCCACACAAGACCATCTGGTTTACAAACCAGCCTATGAGCCAAAGAGGAAAACTTTGAAGATAAATATTGCCATATGTGGAAGCCCAGGAAAAATATTACTTACTAGCACAGAGCATCATTTTGAAATGTAATTCTCCGTGGGAATTGAAGATTTCTTACTGAGGCTAATATGTTTTGCAAGAAACCTCACAAAATGGAAGCATAACGTATTACAGATAGGCCCAGAGACTATGAAGGAATGAAAGCACTTTTAAAGCAGCTGGGTTTAGCCTGTCTGCTGGTTGAGTACATAAGTTAATTTGGAATTTTTAGCATTTTCTCTCTCCAGGACATTTGCCTAGTTGCATAAGGGAAACATCCTGTTGTTTCTCAGTCAAAGTGTACTGATAATGATAAAAAGTAGAATTTGGTCTACATGAGCTTTGAATGGCTAAAATAGAATTACTTTATCGCTTTTTATAATGCTGGCGGTCAGGGGTTCTTAGCATGCTGATGGACAGCTTTGCAAAACTTCAGGACTTAAAAGCAAGATTTACCAAAATAAATAGATACTTGGGATGTCTGTCTTTGAGTCACATAATAGTTGTGTAGTTCAAGAGACTGGAATTCAGCATTTTCTAAAAACCAAGACACTGTAAGGCATGTACAAATAAACACCAACAATCAAGATGTCTAAAATCATCTTTCAAAGATGTTGACCAATGAATGTGTTTTTTCCAAAGTCAGTGGTAAGTTTCTCCTTAATATTGGTGATGCAGGGTCAGGTCTTGAAGCACAATGGTCAAAAAAGAAGAATATAAAAAAACCAGCAAATCATAAAAAGCACAAACCCAACATCAGTTGCTTATCCATCTGAACAAATTTCGATTGAAATAAAAAATACAGAAGTGTTTCATTTGTTAGAAATTTACAGTCTCTGTGTAGTTCTGCTGGTTTGTTTCCAGTTTGTTTTGCCTTATGCCATGAAAGACCATGAACATGCGAAGAGGGTTTATCTTTCATGCTTTGAAATGAATGAAAAAAAGTTGAAATATTAAAAAAGATAGTTTAGGACATTTATAGAATGATAAAATAGCCTTTAAACTCTATTGGTTTATATGCATTATATAGGGTATAAAATTGCTTGAAAGTACGTAATTGACATCTCTGGCTCATTAAATGTTCTCTTTCTGTCACAGGTATTTCTCATAAAGTTGATCAAAGGTTTGGATTCTCCAGAAAATGGCTCCTATGTTAAGAATAACTCAGAAGTGCTGAAGTCATAGTTTTATTCTTGCAGGGTTGCTAATGAAATCTACTTTTGATACTTTTGAGGTTTCAGAGATGGGTTTAGGCAATGTTTTTACAAACTAATAAAACACCATTAAAAATGCATCCCCACTATCCCCGATTTTCAGCCTCAAGGCAAGTGTAACATCCCTACAGTTGCCCTGCTTTGAAATTTTTCCTATCTGTTGTGTCCAGTGCATCATCATTTAAGGAAATTATATCAAACTAATTGGGTGGCAGGGAGCTTTTGCTTTAGTTCATTAAGACATAAAGTTACACATGACTGTATCACATCTCAAATGGTCCTGATGCACACCGAGCCTTCACATCAGATCTCCGTTTGCTGCATTAGTTCACTACAGTGCTTTCAAGGGAGGTCTGATTTACACCAGTGCAAGTCTGAACCAGGTCTTGATAAATTAGAATGAGAAACAAAACTGTTGTTGGCCTGACTTCAGGTGTTACTAGCTTATATATTCAATAGGTGTTGCATGTCACAGGGAACACTACTGTGAATTGTGTATATTGCTGGCTCATGCAAATTACATGTTCTTGCATTTCATTCTTTGAAGTTTCTCTAAAGGTTCCTTAGATCACGGGGTGGAAAAAAACGTGGCTATTCTTAATCCAATGTATAGCCATTGAGTCTTTTCTCAAGTTCGCTGGCTGATTTCTTTCTTGCTTTGAGCTGCATCCCCTGCATTTGCAGGCTATTCGGGCCGAACAGCTAGTGCAGAATGGGAGGTCTCTTCTTTTGGCACCACTTGGCAGCAGTTTTCACAAAAAGTCAGAAAAGTCTGCCGGTTTACATTATAGGTAGATCCCAGTTTTGTTAGGGTTATGTTGATGCCGTGGATTAAAATGGTGAGCAAGGAGGCTGTGCAGTTTCAACTTGTGATCTTTGCATTACTTATTGTTTTTTTTAATTCAGAAATCAGCAGTTACTTTGCAAGCAATGACAGCAGTCCTAGACCTACACAGAGCATAGATGAAGATCTGATCTTTTCCCTTTCACTAATCTGATCTTTTCCCTTTCACTAATCTAATCTTTTCCTTTTCACTTGCAAGACAGACAGCTAAAGCTGTGGTGGAAACCAAGAGAAAGTTCTTTACTTTGAAGGTTTTTCTCCCCAGATGATACTGATCTCAGGCTTGTTTGACAGAGCTGCACCAGTTTATCCTGGATGAAAATCTACTTGTAGCTGGGCATCGGCACTGACCCTGAGATGGCTTAAAACATGCGTGAGTCATGGAAAGGAGAGTTTTGGATGGGAAATTTGTAAAGGGTGTGCCAGGGCAGGCAGGGCAGGCAGGAGGGGTGCCCAGGGCTGGGAAAGAAGGGCACGTCTGCTTCTGTATTTTATTTCTGTGTTTCTTTCCCTTCTGTCTCCTTCTGTTTCCACCACAGCACAGGCTGCAGCCCTTACCACGCAAACAAATGAACAGAAAGAAAGAAGCCTTCTCCCAAGTGATAGGTTTTGTCTCAAATGTGAGCAAGAGAAGAAATCTCTCTTGTCCTTGCAGAGGTCTGTTTCTCTGCAGCTGATGTTGAACAGCACTGAGTCATGGTGAAAGACATCATTAACTCCCTGAGGTCAAAGAAACATTTGCCAGCATCCCAAAGGGGATTCCCAGTCACCTCACTCATGCGCAGCGCCTCTGGCATCCAGTAGCTTGCCCGGCTTTATTTATCTATTTATTTATTTTATTCACCTCTGTTTTGTCTGGAAAAGACTTATCTATTTCTCCTCCCCAGGCTCAGGTCTTTCTTTCAGCTCCTGCCAAATCCCAGAGCGTGTGTTTTGGGAGCCTCTTTGGAGGAGGACCTGGCCCCTGTCCCTTGGCTGGCTGGCCAGTAGCTGGCTTGTGGGAGGTGACTGGGACCAGGGAGGAGAGGGACCAGATGGCTGGTTGGACCTGTGGTGTTCAGCAACCTGCAAAGGCTGCAGGATTGAAGCTTCACCCTGGGAGGTGGCTTCAGCCCCGTGCTGGGCTTCCAGCAGGGAAGTGGTCTTCTCTCACATGGGCAGGATGGGAAGGGCAGATAGGATGGAGGGAGATGGAAAAGCAATGCTCAGTGGCACTGGGAAACTTTATCAGGCACTATCAGGCTGGGCGTAAGCCAAGCACTGTCACAGAAAGCCTCTTCCCCTCTTGCATGCTTGGGTGGGTACAACACTAGCAGCTGCCATTCTGGCTGGGACAAGACCCTCCGCTGCTGCCACAGCCAGGCCGCTAGCATCCATGGAAATACATGCTTGCACCATCTGTGTGTTTTCATCTGTGCCCTGCTTGGGAAGCTGCCCATCTAACGTCCCCAGAGAGATGGGCTGCCTGCCTGCACGTCCCCTGCTGCCAGGCTGCGGCAGGGCCTTCCTCCATTTTGGGGGTGGCGTGGCCCAGCTGCGCTCCTGCCACAGGGCTCAGCCCCACGGGCTGTGGAGAGGAACACCGTCAGTGCTGCCGGCATCCGATGCCCTTCATGGTGGCAGCACACATGGCACTGTCCTGATGTTAAATAAGTAATAACTAAAATAAAGAGACGGAGAAAGGGAGGGAGAGAGAGAGAGAGAGAGGGAGCGAGTGAAACGTACACCCTCTACTTCACACAGTGTCCAGAAAGCCTGGCTGTCAGCATCCCGCTGGACTCCCTCCAGGCAGGTATTCATTACATAGATTTGACTTTTTAAATACGATAGAAATGAGAACTGCAAACTTAATATGTTTTTCTTCTTGGGAGATGAGGGGGCAGGAGGGAGGGGAATAGCGTTTACCTCATAATTTCCGTTTCTCTTCCCCCCTCTGTGTAAGCCACATTATTCTTCCTGCGAAGGTACTTGGGGAAACTTGCTAAAATTTTCCCTCATGCTTGAAATTTACTTACCCTGGGTAACAGGAAATGTGGAGTCTTGTGATGTAGATTGTTATACCAGATGGTAATCTTAGCACATGCTATTTGTGTAGATCTGTGGTGCAAGTGAGTCATCATTCGTAGCTGACCTTCACTGCTGTGAAAATACTTCTTTCAATAATAACAATAACAATAACAATAACAAACAACGTTTCTGCACAGTTCAGCTGCGCCTGGCCTGAAGACAAGGGCACGCTGTGCAGCCAGCAAAGGTGGGTCCTGGGCTCCCCGCAGAGCACGGTTACAATCCCTCCGGAGTGGGATCCAAGGCTCATTATGAGTCTTTCCATTGGCTCTGCTGAGCTCTGAATCAGGCCCAGGTCATGTTGCATCACATTTCTTTACAGCCTCCTTACGTTCTCCACTCTGCACTGCTCCGTTGACAGAAAGCGCTTGCCCATTTTCTGCTGTATAGGAAGAGGTGCAGACGCATGACCAGTCCCAAGCAATGGGACCAGTTTACTGCCCTTTCCAAAGTCCCTGCATCATGCTGAATTTAGGAGAGAGAGAAGACCCTGAGATGCATTACCCCTGAATTGCAATTATGCTTGCAATTTCCACATGTGAAAAAAGAGAGTTTTTACCTGAGTGAGGTAGCAAAACCCCTTGGTATTTTGATGCAGAGGGTGCATTAACTTTTGCTGGAGCCTCCCACAACACTTGTGCCAGCTCAGCCTTCCTTCTCTCTTTCCCTTGTCTGAACAGATAATTCTAAACACAGACTCCTGCCTGGGCAAACCTGCAGATCTAAGCCCAGATCCTGCAAGGACTCTATTTATGCAGGACTGAGACCGTAAATTGAAATTACTGTTGTTAGTAGTAGTGCCACTGCAGTCCTGTGGCAATCGAGACACAGTATTTGACTCTAGTGCTTCCTGTAGCAATGAATCCCACTCTGGGAAGAAGGATTTCCTTTCATTTTCCTGAAGCTGTCCTTGTAGTGTGAGATTTCAGACAAAGATTAAAATTAAAATTAAAATACTGGATGCTAACACAAAGTGATTTCTGTCCCTTTGTAACTATCAAAATCTCAGCTCTTATTAGCTGTGATAGCTTTCCAGAGCCTTTCTTCTGGTCATTTCAGCACCTAATTGACTGTGTCCTAGCAAAAAGGGCACAGGCCTTTCAGACCAGGTTACCTATTGTGCTTAGAAAGTTGTCTGATAAAATAAATAAAGCATTTAAGTGAGGAGAACGCAGAAGCCTATCGTATGTCAAACTTTTCAAAACCGATTACAACTGACATCTGATAGAGTGAAAATCACACTGGCAATTAGATCAAGAATGGCTGATTAAATTCCTCAGGCTTCCCAAATCACAGCACTAGTATTTGTTTCAAAGACTTTATAATTACTGTATTTAAAGGCCCGTTATTCAATACTCTTCTCTAACTCTAAATTGCTCCTGATGTCAATTCAAGGTACATGAAATTCTGTCTACAGCATATGCTACAGCCAGTCAGTGAATATGACCTTCATGGCAGCATGTACATCTTTTGCTTTGTACTAATCTTCTCTTTGAAAGATGGATATTGTAGAAGAGGCAGTAGGTCTGATTAAAAGCCTATTAAATCAGTGGAAAAACTTCCATCTTTCATGGATGTTAATGGACTTTGGATCAGGTCCCTTGTGACTGATTTTGCTGGATCACTCTCGCAATAAAAATGCCTGTTTTCTAATGCTGAACCATACTTACCTCCCAACCAGGGGAGTACAAGTGACACATACATTCATCTTAGCCTAGCCCACATTTTTCAGCTGCTTTGATGTCATTAGATGAGAGGATCTGACAAAGCAGAAACTAGTTACAAAGCAAAAGCAAAAAGACTTTGGAGTCCTGTGAAATTATATATTTTCTTTAGTAGCCTGTCTCATTCAAGAGAATGTCACATTCGTTACACTGTCCTTCTGGTAGCTGCAATAAAATGTTTTAAAACTGAAGTCTATTTTCTTGCTCTCACATCCAATATATGCAGCCCTTGTAAAAGGCAGAAAAATTCCTGATGTTTGAAAAAGTTGGTTTTGGTGCCAAAGCAGACAGAAAACGTCTACGCTCCTGTAGAAACGCAAGGGGAATAAAGCTGTTTCTAAAGGGATAAATGTCTCTCCTATTTCCTATTCCCTGTTACTTTGGTTACTGTTACTTTTAAACATTCCTAGCATTTTGCACATAATAAAAAAAATGGCAAAATCCCTGCTCATTTCTAGACACTATTTTCAAACCAAAGCTGCTTGTTTTGAAGAAAGGTGTAAACACCAAAGTCCATCCCACTCCAGTATAACAACCTATCCCAGGTGGAGCGCTTGCTACTCTGCTTATTGAAGGAAGGAGTTACAGGAAAAAAATAATAAAGATTAAGCAAGCACTAGAAAAACATCATCATAAGACCCAGAGACTGGCCCATTGTCTTTGGGCTTATGATCACCATTGACTGCATTTCTTCCTTCTGTTGTTTAGTCCATGATGCAGGTCCTACATATCGTCATGCTACAACTTTACATATAGTCCTCAGCTGTGGATAGTGCATAAATGTGACTGTCACAGGAGTTATTCTTGCGAAGTATTGTACTAAGGAGTTTGGTCCTGGTGAAACAAAAATAGCTTATTACAACCTGTCCCTTGTACCTTGCATCCAGCTACTATCATCTATTCCCCTCTGCTGTCACTCTTTCCTCCAAAACTGTTCTTCAGATGAAGCAAATGGCTGGCAGCCCCATTCCCCATACCCTTACCAGACCCACAAACCAGTGCATCCACATGAGGACAAAGAGCTTACCATTAGGAAAGTTTCCTTAGGGCAGCCTTGGTTGCAGTCCTGTAGCTTGTGTTTCTTTTATTTATTTAGGAATCTATTTCAACTTGTTACTTAATTATGCTAATGAGGAGAGCAGCGCAGCCAGTGTGCCGTGATCTGGGTTTGGTTCCACCCAGCAGCTTACAGACAAGGAAGGAAAACACAGCTCCAATTTCCCACTTGCTTGAAAACTTCTTCGTGCTTTCCTGCAGGACTAGACAAAAGATAGCTGCTGCCATCCCATAGTTTCTAGGCTTGAAATGCTTGGTGGACTATGAAATGCAAAACTGTGTGGGGTTATCTGCACACAACCTGACCTGCCTGTTAGAAGGATGCACATAAACCCTCCCAGCATGAAGCTGGGCTGGGTTCAGGGCCGTGGAACAGTCACCATCGTTTCCCATCTGGCTCCTCATGGGCTCTTTCCACCGATTTCTTTTCTCTGCCTTTGTGAGAGTGGGCTAGTATCTGCCCCTTCGTAGGTAGTGCAGAATGAGAGTTTACTGGGCGTCTGAAATGTTTTCTTTCCATAACCATTACCCATGAGTGGCCCTAGCTCTGTGTCGTGCAAGATAGACTGTGTGGGATTTCATTTGCACTTTTATAGCGTATTAAAACGACTGAGAGTGGCCACTACAGGTTTGCTGTTTCTGAAAGCATATTAACTTTCATTTAACAGTAGCATCTGTCTTTGCACTGTGGCTTTTTTTTTTCCTAAAAAGTATAATGAAGCTCGTTATTTGTTTTCCTCCAAGCATTAAAAAAAGTAGCATCCCTAGCTGAAGTATCTACAAATGTGGTGCTCTGATGTTCCTCATTTGTCTGTCATTAGTAATATCCTTTAGTAACCTCTGGCTAAAGCATTTTTCAGATATGCAGTTCTTCTGGTAACTTATTTACTCAGGACAGTTTAATTCAGAGGCAACATCTGGATTTCCATGGAAGCCAGTCTTACAGCTTAGCTGACTGAGGTACCACAGAGGTCAAATGAACTGCCTGTGGTGATACTTTAGCTGCCATTGAACTTAGGACCTTCCTGCCTCCATAACTCTGTATTGTAACTGTTAGACTCTCCTCTCTCCTCAAAAGTCATATTCCCAGGGATGAGCTTCTTTCCTCAGGCCCTGATTATAGCTGTCCTTTTTCATGTTCATGTTTAGGCCAATTTTATCTGTTCACTGTATCAGCCCCCTAGGACTGTTTTAAGAAAACACTGCATGACCTCCTAGCTTTGGCTCTGCATTTGCTTCCAAATCGTACTTCAGTGCAAAACTTTTATTGTTTTGTTCAGACCACAGACAAGGCTTGAAAGTGTCCTTGAAGCCCATGAAAAATGGTTTTCTGTTCCTTACAAATTTCTGAAATGCACAGATATTTCATCATCTGTGACTGTCTTGTGAAATCATGTGTTGTTAAGAGGCTTTTGAAGCCATAAAAATCCATACAAAATAAAACTGTATTGTCTTCAGCTATTGTTTCTGTGCTAATTAAACATGTCTCTGAACAAACAGATCCGGGATCGTGTAAACTCTCTAATAAATTTGTAATGAAAGAAATATTCAAAGCCTCAGTGATTAATGAGCAGATGTTAACAGGCAGTGCAAACTTATGGGAAACCATTTCTAATAGTGATGTCAACAGAGAACAATTCACAGACATAATTACTAAAAAATTATCAGAGACTTCCTTGTCAAGTATTTTGTATGTTTATAAAGCTGTTGGTGACTCATTTTAAGCAGTCTGGGAGACTTATTTGATTTGGAATCGGGGTTTTATTATAGCTTAGCTGTTATGTAATAGTTTACTCAGACGAAATGGTCAGCTATTCTTCCACTCAGCATCGTCCTTATGTGTGCACTGAGATTCCTTGTAATTCTCTCAGCAAGTCGTATCTAAATATTTTTCCATACTCTCAACCTTTGGAATATGGTCCTTATTAAAACCGAGTAGTAGAACAGCCCTTTGCTTAATTACCCATTAGATTGTCTGCCATCCACTGTAAAGTTCAAACGCGATGATAGTACCAGCAGCCACCTTGTGCAGTTCTGTTCCCTGTGCCATGTGGAGCAGATCTCCCTGACACACAAACAGTCTCGGTAAATTGTGCATATGTTTGTTTAAGACGTAATTTCATAGCACGCAGAGCGCTGCTGTTTATGCAAGGCAGGTGCATTCACTAATTTCTTAGGTTATAGCACAAACTGCAATTAATTTTGCCTGGCTCTCTAGTGTCATAAATGTTCAAGCAAAGTAATCTGGATGTAATTTTCGCACTGGCACTAAAACGACATTTCAGTGATTCCACAAGTTTCTTTTTCCAAGACATTCCAGTACAATCAGCTATAGAATTACCCATCTTTTTCTTTGATTGCTTACTGTCTTTCCTTCAGATGAACTCCAAAACCCGAACTTGGAATTTTAAAAAAGACAAGCACAGCTGTCCACCACTCCCAGCTCTTCTCCGGGAGGTTTGCGCATTCTATGTAGCTGAGATGTAGCTGGTATGTGAAGAAAGTACTGAGATTTTTGGATGATAGTGCAGAGTTGTTTTGATTTTTGTGTCATATATTGTGGTAGTGACAAGCTGTGGCAATGAATAATGCCCACCAATGCCCACCAATGCTCACCAATATTATATTTAGTCTTGCACTACCAAAGCATGCGTGGCATTACCAGCAAACAATAATAATTTGGGGCTGCTGCTCTAAAAACTTTCTGTAATGGACTGTTAGTACTCCTTTGCATATTTTCATGTTTTCTCATCAGCAAATATTATTTAGATTAACTTTAAATTATCAGCTGCAGTCAAACCTCAACACAATTTCCTGGAGAATTATTTGCTGCACAAACACAAAAGTTTATGAGTACAAATAGGTTTTGTAAAGCTCGTCTCTGCAGTCGTTTTGGGGCAGAAATTGACTGTATTTTTTATACGCATAGCCGACACCTTGTATACCAGCAAACTGCTTCTAGTGCAGATGAGGCCCTAGAGCACACACACTCTCAGCCTGCAAGGAATTTCAGAAAGAGTTGTTAGAAAAGATATCTTCCTAGTGATGGCAGTAGTAGTCATCTAGTACTGTAGATGCCAGAGTACTCAACAGCGTATAGGAAGGAACTATTACAACTCGGAGCAGAGACGTCAGATTTTGTTCTACTCTTGCACAGCTTGCTGAATTACTCTATGGTGTCTTACAGAAGAAACACCTCAAGGAGTTTGACTTCTAAGAGTGTCTAGAAGGCAGTAGGAGCTGGGTGCCTAAAACCTTCTTTGCAAATTCTAGCCCAGCTCTGGCAGCAGGAACTAGCAAAGGACTTCTGTGGCCAGAGCTGTTAAAGGTACTCCATCTTTCCAAAAAGTGACTGAAGCATTTTTAATCAAGAAGTCAGTGGGTGGAATGCTGTTCTCAGATGTGTCAGTAGATCTGAAATGATTCCTCTGGTATCAGGACACCTGATCTTGTACTTTTCTCTTGCCGTTTTGAACCTCTACTACAAGCCTAAGTGGCTCTGGTCTTGTGCAGGTATCTTCTACTGGAGGAATTTTTGGAAAGCAGATGCAAAAATTGAGGCTTTCTAATCATCTTGGTGACTTCCACTGCTGCAGCACTCATCCAGGTCAAGGCTTATGAGGGGTGGTTTGAAAACTGGTGACTGGAAAGAGACATTTATATCTATCTACTGAGCTCTGGCAAGTGCTTCTTCGATCACAGACGACAAGGTGCCCTGTGTAGCTACTCTGAGTTCACTGTGGTCACATCATTATCTGTAAAAGACTTTTTGTCACAGTACAGAGAAAGGCCGCTTTTCTCTGCTGGGAAGGGTTTGGTACCTGGTATGAACCATCACACTGACAATGCATCCATGAAGTAAAGGTCCTGTGTGAAAACGCCCTTTCCATAAGTGTCCAGTGAGCCTCTAAATGCACCTAGTTACAGAGGCAATTTAAAAATGAGGGGAAACAATATTGATTTGCTTTGAGTGTACCCTCTTTCCATTTTTCTTATTGCGTTTCACAACAAAAATGCACATGCAGAAGTTGTGGATTACATATTAGTGACAATTTCCCCATGGCCATGTCTCTGTGCACAGAGCTCATCACGCTGGGAAGAACAGGAGAGGCAGAGAAGGAAGCGACCCTGGAGCCCTTCAGCCCCGCTTTGTCCCTGGCTCTGGACCCCAGCCAGCTCCCACATGGGAAAGAGAGGGTTTCTGCTGAAACCACGCCATGCAAGGCAGTTGCTGGCTCCTTTTTTTTTTTTCTGCAGATAGTCTGCTTCAGCCTGGTAGGATGCCTAACAGCATCTTGGGCTTATGTCTAAGTTTACCGCCATACTTTTGTAAATACATTTAGTGTCATGTGATAGAATAGTAGAGACATACTACAGCCTTCTCTCTGTGTGACTGCATTTGTAGCATTACTGGGGAGCTCCTCATCCAAAGAACATCTAACCTGGGAAACAGTATAGTGTCAGTGTTGGCCATCAACCTGGAAAAACTAGCACAGTGCAGAGAAATCATGACCCCTTCTCAGTTCCCATCAGCACGAGTGACTTGTGAGGACTTACGGGGGCATCCAGAAATGTTCGTGTTCCCTAAAGCAATGTCTCCAAAATTTGAATAAATGACTGCAAAAAATAAGACTTACAAGACTGGGAGACCTTCTGTCTTTGCTACTGTGTTCAGGTGTAGAGCTCCCTTTCCCAGGCTGCAGGCCATGTGCAGTGGCAAGCTGGGCTTTGCAACAGCAGTGACACTTAGCACAGAGTGGCACAGGCACCCAAACACTCAGTAGGTGAAACTCATCCTTTGTGGAGGTCCCTCTTTAACCCCCTCTTTAAATCTCCCAGAGCAGAGTTGAGTGGGAATTTAGCAGTGCCTAGACTGTGGTGGAAATTTTGCTCATTAAGAGCACGTCCAGGCCATGCGCCGCGGTGGGAAGGGGCACATTGAGCAGCTTGAAGTGGGTTAGTGCAGGATCTGGGCAGCCCCAGGGGCTTAGCATACTCAGCTCTGTGTCCTTCAATGGCAATACCACATAAGAGATGGAAAATTTGAAATGGGCAAGAGTTTTTAAAGGTTAAAAAGTTATTTTAAGTACACAGTGTTTTCTAAACTATTTACGTATCTAAGCTATACTCATTTATGGCATGACCAAGCAAGGTACTAAAGCCTGTATTTAAGCATGCAAGCACTCTAATCAACTTCTTATTACATGCTTAGAATTGAGTCTTGTCATGAAATGCTTTCCTCAGCTCATGCTTTTAACTGGCTTTGAAAGCCCATCTCTACACCACTGAGCTGCATGTGAGTCATTTAATTCAGATTGAGCCTCAAGTCAGCAAGGTTAAGTCTGTAATATTCATTTGGATAGTAATTATCGTCTTCAATACATCTTTTAATTACAAAAATATTCTGCTTTTCTGTTGAAAAGGTGTAAACAGCATGCTATTTGGTAAATGGTAATGACAGAAATATTTAGGGGTATAAAAGGGGTGGAGAGAATGACTCATATGTATAGCTCTGAACACTCCACTTTTTGTAGCAACTTCTGCATAAGAAGGTTAAAATTGTTACCAAGACAATAAAATTTGGGGTTGACTTTATTTTGCAAAACCTTGAAGCAACTCCCTTTTATATATTTAAATATTTTTAATCTTCTATGATTCCTTTTGTAAAGTTAACATCCACATTTTTTTAAAGTTATTTTCAATTGCTATTTGTCAGAGAACTTTTGGTGAGCTGTAAGCGTGTATGTGTAAAATAACATTGCAAAATACAAAAAACCTGCACAGCAGGTACTTTCCAGAAGGGTTTTTTGTTAGTTTTTATAAGATATACTTGGAGGAGAAATGAATGATGCAGTGACCAAATGGTTAAAAAAGCAGATCCTGTAAATAAAGCCTGTTTTGGACTGTTTGTGTCTAGCTGGAGACCAGAGAGCAGAGAAGGGATGTGCTCTGCGCAGGGGCTACTTGAACTTTGTAAAAGAGAAAAGAAGCTTGGGGGTATCCTGTGCCATAGAAAGAAATGCGTGTGAGAGCTGTATGTGTCTGTGTACTTATGTGGTGTGTGGGGGGTGAGAGAGAGGGTCCTGGAAGCAGAGACTAAGTGAGGGATGTGGTCCTGGAAAGAGAAAACTAGAGAAAGGCCAAAGAGCATTGCTGAGCTGGATCCAGCCCTGGGACATCACTCCAGCCAAGGAAGCTGTGAGTTAGAATTTATTATTATTTTTTTTTAAACATGTACATTTTTATTACATTCTAAGTAATTTCCCACAACATTCCACATTTTTAAAGCCTTTTCAGAAGGGGAAAGGGAGGGAGGCTTGAGAAACATCAGAACTTTTTTTTTTTTTGAGAAATTCCAGATCTCTTGAGAGCATAAAGCATTTTTAAGGTTCCTTACCCGTATTTAAGAAGCTAATGATGACATAACCAAATAGACTATAAAGCAGCAGCAGCAACTGCTCAGTGAGAACAAAACCATAGGGGGCAGATCCTCAGCTGGCAATCACTGGCAAAATCAGAGGCAGCCTGGCAGATGTCAGCACCTGATCGTTCACGGCGATCAATAAAGGCTATGAATAGTCATTTTTCTACCGGGCATTTCATACACAGCACTGTAAAGTGAACCGAGAGTGGGTAAAGAGAGCATGCGTCGCTCTACGCAGCGAGAAAACCTGGGGCCAGCTGAGTCACTAAGATTTCACAGCAAGTATGCAGTGGAGGCAGGGATAAAACACATCCTCCTGCTAAAAGCACAGGGGCAGCCTCCCTGCCACCGCTTAGTCCTCCTGGCACACACGCTTGGGTGAATCCTTGCAAACCGCTCTCCATGGATTCCCTGTGCCCAACTCAGTGAGGTCAAGTTGTTCACAAGGCACACAGAAGCAATGGCCATTTCTTTGTTCAGTTTGGGTCATTTTTTCTGCCTATGATAATTGTTGTATTATTTGTCGTTGTTGTGGTCTGGTTTTAAGTTTATTCTTACTGTTTTCACTTCTCAGAAGAGCTGGGAAATGGTTACAGCCTGGGGGTGATGATGGTAAAACTCACTAAATAATTTCTGAATACTCTGGGAGATACATCCTCCCATCATAACATTTTTATGGCAAGTTTAATGTTCAGCTCATCTGGACTAAGCTGTGAGAGCCACACTACAGGAAGCTGTCAGGGTTACTGACGATTTTTTATTCTCTTTGGAGAAGAAGAAAACACAGGCTTCTGTCCTCAGTGGATTCTGTGATTTGTGAAGCACTGAAAGAGATCAGATTTCTGCAGAAAAGGAATATCCAACGGGTAACTATTTGTGCCAATTCCAGTTCAAACATAAGCCTTTCTTATACAAATAGTTCATGGCAGAGCAAGAGGTATTAAGAGGGATGTGAGCTGTAACCAGAGCGGAGGGAATGCTAATATTTCGTCCGGACTGGGGTTTGGGAGGTGGGTTTATTATTGTTTAGAATAAGAATTGAGAAATTCTGGAACAGCGCTGTGCTTTATTTTTGTTCTGTTGTGAAATTCCACCCTTACAGCACAGCTCTGTCCTTCTGGCCACGCAGAAAACCCATTTTCTTTCCCAGATGGGCTAGACTCTGACTTCTATATGCTACCCCACGTTGTGGGCAGTGCAGAACCGCACCAATCCGGGGAGCGGCAGTGCAAGGCTACGCTGCCCCACCTTTCATAAGCAAACTACTGATGGGGGGAAAGGTGGAGAGGAATTTACTACTTCTTTTTAAGTGGTGCAGCCACTCTTTTCTGCCACATGGAGCACAGGAGGGGGTAGAGACATACTTCTGTCCCCTCCCCCCCCACCTCCTTCCCCGCCTCCTCTCTGAAGAGTTGCTCCTGTGTTCCCTTGAGCAAAGAGGCTGTGATTCTTGGCAGACTTCATGTCAGCTACACAGGTCAGGGGGAAGTCATTACTTCCTCCTCCCACACTGCTCAGTCATGTTAGGTTAGGACAAGACTTTGCAAGATGTTGCCCAATGTTTGCAATATGTCTTTCCCATAAAGCAAAGGAAGAAGCTGAAATGGGCCATAAACCTTAAAATCCCGGAAAATGAGGCTGCTTGGTTGATAGGTGAAAATGTACCAAAATATATGAAATAGGGAAATTGAATATAGTTGCGGTTCTGGCTCTGATCTGGGCTTGGGAGGGTCGCTTGAATTCTGTTCTTGATTGTGCCCCAAACTTCTTTTGGCTTTTGATTAGGCTACTAAGGTGCTCTTTATCTATGTTGTTGTTATCGCCCTTATATTTCAGTAACTTCCTGTCAGTTAGCTCTCTTGTTAGCAGATTTGAAAACCTTTGACAAAAGAAGGGCCTTTATTTTCCCAGCTGAAAAGAGATTATCCACCTGGGAAGGAGGAGTGGGAGAAGGCTTTCCTGCAGTAGGGATTTATTGTGTGCCTTTGTTGTGAAGCAGTCTGAGACAGTGAATAAAAGGCAAGCTAAAACATTGCATAAACCCTCACTATTGTTGTAAGGCTTTATTTATCAAATACAGTTAGCAGTAGGACTACAATGACAGCAGTAATACGACAATGAGGATCTTTTATCACAGGGATAACATTGGGATCTAGGCTACCATATTTAAAGGAAAAAGCAGGAAGTCTAGTGGAAACATTACTGAGCCTTATATCCCAAACCTATTTCTCTTAGATTATTATAGTCCCCATTATTACTGTAGAAGTCAGTAGTGTAACAGTCTTTCATTTCTTATCACTAATAAGAACAATGCCATCCCCACAAAGATGAGCAACCACAAGAAGCGCACACAGCAGTCAGATAGGGAAACACAGGCTGCCTGCTGTGGAAAGCGAATTCTGCATTGGCATCATGATCACTGGTGACGCTTTCCTCTGAAAAAGACAGCCCCCATCTTATCAGTCAATAAAATTTTATAAATTTGGGAGTTTCACCACTTACCTGCTCTGTGCTTAGAAAGTATTGAAAGCCAAACAGGCTTTACTCCATGGTGGTATAAATTCCCTGTCCCTGAAATTCTCCCCTCCCTCACCGCCATCTTATAGGAAAATTCTGGGTCCTGATACTGTAGCAGACAGCAGAGAGCTAAGCAGCCACCTAGCTGCAGAGGATCACCAGTGGCAGTGCCTGCCCTGAAGGAGTTAACATCGAAATCTTGCTCTCTCATTTTTCCGTGAGCAAGACACTCCAAAGGCAACTTACGCCTAGAGTTCATTTCTGTTGATAATACTGCCATATCTTTTCAAAGCTTTCCAATTAGAAGCAATTGCATGGGGACATTTCTGCATGTCACTCACACCTTTCTATTTGGGATACTCTGTCTTTCCCAGGTTGTAAAGATCGTGCTTGTTGACGCAGTTCTTAAATGCCTGGAGGAGCTGGATGCCATATCTGATGGTATGCTCTTGCAATGGCACTGCAGCAGTCTGAGCTTCCAACAATAAGCACTGACACTAACATAAATATTTGTGGTTATGCTTTCCATTTTTTCCTTATAGGAAACAAGTTAGAATTTTGAAATACTTCAGAGATGTGATCAGTGGACAGTAGTGGGACGGAATTTCTCCAAAACTTGAATTGCGATCAAAATAAGGAAGGAAGATCTGAAAGACTAGAAAATATCTTTTATAATCAGGATATGGCACTTTCCAACATCTGGATGTCCAAACAAGTGTTTTGAATTCAATACTATTAACATGTGTCACTTAAATGAATTTTTTCCTTCAGAGACAAATGGGTGGTTACAATTTTTGGCAATGGTTTTGCAGTCTGTTGTTTACATTACCTGACCCATGGTCTGTTTGTCTTACGATGTCTGTGGGAAAACAAAACAGAACAAAATAAAAAAATAGCTCTCCCCTTCCCCCCTTCCCCCCACCCCAAAAATAGCTTAGGACCCAGAAAAAATCTCAAACTGAGTCTCATCCTCTCAGTGAACCGTTTTGACCAGAGGGTAACCTCATGGGATTTATGCTGCTTTTGCCTATGACATCATGTAACACCAAATGAAAAAGTATCTGATTCTTCTAAATATCAAAGAAGCACGATTAAACAGCATATAACAGCCTGGGAATGTAGAAAAAAAAAGTTTGAATAAAAGGTCAGAGAGAGATCAGGCATCAGCTCTCGCTCTCTGCAACATGATAAAACTAACAGGGAGTAGTGACTCAGCTTCCCCTGATCAAAAAGCTCCTTTCTTTGCAGTGTAAACAACTGTAGTCGGTGTTCTTGAAATCCCAGACTGAAACATCAACCAGCACGGGGAAAATAAGATTCCCCAGAATGCCTTCCGTATCCTAGGCATAGCCTGTCAGGGATATTTCGGGGGGTTTTTTTGCGGCTGGAATCACCGTCCAAAATAGGCTGTTGCATGAGTAAAAGGGAAAAAAGTTTTGTGTGTGGACTGTGACCTCAAGAGCGTGAAACGAATACTTTGTTTCAAATCATCTCCTAACCCATTTCAGCAGTAAATTGGGTGACCAGTATTATAAACCAGGAAAAAATAGGGTTGGAGGAATGAATAAAAACCCTAACATAACAAAGAATAACTCTTCCAAGCTAAAGCTTGGTGTCTAATTTTTTGCTGAATAACTTGTTTTGAAGAATAAGAGACTCTTGCTCTTGCCAGGTCCCTGCAGCTAGATTTTATAGCTACAATGAACAAGTATGCATCTGTGTAAATGCTCTTTAATTTTCTTTTTACATCATATTTACACTGCTCAGACAGTAAAAATGCTGAATGTTTTAATTAGCACTCCCATGGCTATGAAATTGTTTGAAATTTTCAGGCGATGTGAAAAGCCTGGCACACAAATAAAGGCTGTAGTCGCTAGATGCTCACAAAGGGAGTGAGATGTTTAAAGTGCACCAATTGTATTTGTTTTGGGCTTGGGACTGACGGTACAGCGGATCGTGTGTGCCGGGTGCCAGATTCCTCAGCCCTTACACACAGCGCACGCAGACCTGACCCACAGCGTGGGCAGTGTACTTTGGACTCGCGCTGGCTTCAACGAAAACGACTCTAAGGAGCAGGCACCACTCAGCATGAACTCAGGATTGCGAAGTCAGGCATGGTGAGTGCCGCAGCCTATTCCTACTTGAGGGTTATTTCACCAGCATTTGTCACCTGCCCAAGCAGAGGTGGGCAAAGTTTAATTCTCAACATTTTCAGAAATTCCCCGGTGTGGCTGTTAAGAAGAAATCAAGTAATTTGAACAAAATGAAAGCTTTCTATGGAATCTTTGTGGTTTTTTAATGTAATTTTAATATAATTTTCATAGACTCATAGAATAAATGAGGCTGGAAAACACCTCAGGACGTCATATAGCCCGGCCTCATTAAGAACTGTATTTTGCATGTAAATGTGGAGCTGGCAGAACCTGCCAGCTGCAGGGTATCTCTTGTCTTTGTTTATTCATAGAACACATACAACTGTGCAAACTGTCTAACGCTGGCCTGTCAATTCATTTCAGCCGCAGTCCAGCCCTTGGGGAGGAGAGCAGCTGCTCTGTGGTGTTTGGCCTCTGCGTTGACTCTGTCAACACAGTTGCAAATTATCAGAGAACCATACCACTGGAAGAAGACTGCAAGAGATGATCTAATGCAACTGCTGTATTGAGGTGGGACCAAGAATCTTAATGCTATGTGAGCTTGCTGTGTTTGCAATGTAGACACTTGTCCCCAAAGACCTAAGCTAAAACCATGAATAGAGCTGTGGCTTTTTATAATGTTCCTGGAACTTTTATAGCTTAGATTCTAATCTGACAACGAGAAATTGCCCTTAGCTTGGACTCAGTATCCCCTAAAGACCAAAGGATTGGTCTTTCACCTGGTGTTGGAGGGAAAAAGGAAAGTGTTGGGGCACAGCAAGTAAACGTGCTCAGGGACTTGAGAAGGCTGTTAAAAAGGATGCGATTTTATTAAATTTAAAGGTCAAGAGGTAGCTAGAAAAAAAATATGTCATGAAATAAAAAGAAAAAAAAAAAGAGGAAAAGTGGATGTGAAAGAAGCTAAGAAGACAAGTGATGACAGAGAAAGCAAGATTTTCACCATGTTTCTTCAAACAAAGAAACAGATAATTAGGACACAGAGGAGACTGTACTGCAGAGGGTATTTGTCACTTACATATGTGATGTGCTGTAAAAAATTAGATTTTGTCTGAAGAACCACAGGCCAAAGAGCAAATAAAAAACCAGGCATCTTCTGAAACAACCTCCACTTTCATTCATGTTATATTTTTTGTAGTTTGGACCTCCAAATTTTAATGTAATTCCATTGTTCTAGATGAATTCTGGTTTGAGGTCAGCTTCTGGTTCTTGCCATCTTGTGGCGTGGTGCTGCACTGCGACCATCCTTCAGTTCCTCCTCTGCAGATATAGCAGCTGTAAAACAAGGCGCTTTCATATAGGTCTCATAAAAAAAAAAAAAAAAAAAAAGACAGTTTCTTTGATGAATCCTTTCTATAACTTGCAGTTTTTCCTGGGTTTAGGGCTTAATTTAAAATCCTTTTCTTTTTTTGTTTCCCCAGTTCTTAGCAGAAGTCCATGCCATTCCCAGACTGGACCCTGGGCCTGACAGAGAGCACCTCTCTCCAAATCTCTTTCTAGCCCGATCTCATGGGCCATTTCTTACTTGCATGGGCACAGAGCCTCCACAGTCTTCGTCTTGAAGCTGTACTTGGATTTGTAACAAATGCTAGTTCGTCATCGTCTTCACTCTGTCTCAGACGCTCCTTTGACAATGCTAAGACCTTTTTTTGGATAGTCCTTTGCAGGTAGCCATACAGCTCAAGTTCCTGTACTCCCTCTTTTTTCTTCCCCTTCCTATCCTTCCCAGGACCTTCCTATCCTTCCCATTTTTAAGCAGGGGGTACTCTGAGATAGATAGTCTTTAAAGGAAACTGCTATACTGTTGCAATGCTTTTTATTGCAGCAGTCCACATACAGGTGCCAAGTCCCACTGAGTTACCACAGGTGTTTCCTATTTTTTCTGTTCTAAACATTGGGCATGTGTGCTATTAGTGATATGCTATTGTGCTTCAAGGTGCTGGAAAATGATTAATGTATGAGGGTGTCTACTGCCAGCTTCTGATCCAAGTTTACTGGCTTTTGTTATACCGGTTAGGAGAACTCATGTCTCTTGCAGTAGTTCTGTCTCAGCAATCTTCTTCATGAGAGGTCTCCACGGAAGACATCTGAGGCTTTGCTGATTTCAGTTTGTCTCAGACTTTTCCAGTCTTAGTAAGACTTTGTTGACACCAGCGTCCTCTCTCTCCCAGTTTGCCAGAATGATGACTTCATTCTGAGTTTAAAGAACTTGGACATCAGTCAAAAATATGTCTTTCTAACTGTTTTACCTAAGGCTGGCCAGCTGTGGCTGTCCTCTCTACTTAATAAGCCTGAGATCCAGTGAGGAAGAACCTGGGTGTAACAAGTCTGCAGAGAGTCAGTAGTCCTGTTTAATAGGATTCCAATAATCAGTTTAGACTCTTCTCCCAGTTGTATTGTAAGAAAAAAATAAATCCTCAGATGCCTTATTTTGTAGACCTGGTTGGAAAAAAGTATTTTCTACCTCAAAGTTCATGTCAAGGTTTTATTTGTTTGCTTGCTTTTTTTTTTAAAAAAAACCCCAAACTTACAACCAAAGAGCAACCAAAAAAACTGAGAGCCAGGTGAAACCATGAATAAAGAAGTTTCTTTGTGCTAAGATTTTGATCAAAATCCATAAGCTATGTCTGGACACCTGAATTTTGTGCATCTGTGTGTCTCTATAGGATGATTTAAGAAAGCTTCTACTGTTTGTAGTTGGAGATGGAATATATTGCACTTTGCACTGTCTGATGTGTGAAAAAAACTTGTGTGCTAGTAGATCACCTGAGGTTTCACCAATATTCTTGTGTTCAGGAAATGTCCTTTTTTTTCCTTTCTTTTTTCCCCCAGCTGTTATGAATTTTAGCTTTGGTGAGTTTGTCATCCCTATCAGAAATAGCAATAGCATTTCTAAGTTAAAATGTGAGTGCAAAAGTGAAGCACTGAAATACCAGCTCTCTTCTGGTACACCGTGAGCTCTGTGCTAACTGGTAGGAGCTGTACGGAGAGCAGGAGGTGCACAGACTACAAGTGTAATGAAGAGCTAAGGCTTTGTGCCTGCCAAAGGGAAAGCCTGATTCCAGAAGGACTGTGGGTTGCCTTCCCATCACATCAAGAGTCGCACTTGACAGCCACAAGGACGAAGCGTGCCCCACACTCGCAGCCTGCCTACACATATAGGATGTTCAGTGATGACCACCCCTTTCCCACTTCCATCTAGAAGTACAAACATCTAACATATAGCACTATATAAAGTGATTGCATAGACTGGTTGATGCAATTAACAGCAGCAGTGCATGAAATTGTTGCTCTCTGCATAGGAACAGGAAGGAATTCCTGCTGTCTAATGCTCTCCCGTATTTCTTTTTTGTTCACAGTATCTGTAGAGGTTTGCTCCTAGACAAGGCTACTCAAGCTAGGGAAAGGCAAGGGTAGAGTATGGGAAATGGTGAAACAAAATCCCTCCTCACTCAAGTTTACCATAGACTCCCTACAAGACACAGCTGCTTGATAATAACATGCTAGAAATCCGCATTATAACACACACAGAGGAGAGAAGAAAAAAAAAAAAAAGGCTACATACCAAAGTGTGAAAGAGTCAGAGATGGAAAAAAGGCTAACCAAAAGGAAAATAGACACCATGTTAAAAACTGGTTTCCTTTCACAGTTTTGACTGATATCTGGGGGCCAACAATGAGCATATCACATCAGAGACCCTTTTCACCTTGCCCAAAGTGATGAGCTCATGTTTGCAGATTGTCTAACACTTTGTTTTCAAGCCAAAAGTATCAGATTTACACTTGAGTAACAAATTGTTACAATGTGGGAAGAGGTTGTGGACAAAGTACAAATCTGTGGGATGCTTTAACCACCTATGATTGTGTTGGTTAGACTGTGTGATAGGAACGAGCCGATCCCAAGCTCCTAACAGGGGAAGATCAAATGGTGCAGGGCCATTCATTCCCTGATGCTTCAAGATATTTCGTTAATGCAGAGTAACAAGAGATGTGTTTAAAAATGCCTTTGGTGATCTCGTATGCTTTGTGGAGTTCCTCATTCTAATCAGAAGTAAGCAGAGTTTTTAGTGTGGTTTTGACTGTAAGGGAAAAATAAGCTGGGTACCTTCTTCCAAAATGAAGATTTGCCTCTTCTTCTTCTTGGTTAGGCGAAGCACTGAAAACAATCTCCAGTAACCCTTCTTTGGGCTGCCTTCTTCGCAGGCAGGAGTCTATGGATGTGAGTCATGAACGTACGTGTGTTTTCCCTCTTCATCCTACTCATCTACTCTCATCTACTTGCTTCATTCTCCAGTTCCCTGCTAAGCCTTGTCACTGCTAAATTAAAGGAGCAGCTGGACTTAAATAAAGACTATGAAGTTGTTTCAAGCTAGACCAGCTTTTAGTAGATCCTATTGGAAATTCAGCATTCACTGTTTCCATATATCTTCAGTAACTACCTAAGAACAAGATTCACTATTGAGTCTCCAAGGAACACTTTGAAAATTTTAAGAATATATTTTAAGTATGAACTGTGACGTGATAAGCTCTCTCCCTGTCTCGTACCTTGGCAAGCATGGGAAGTATTTTGGAGGAATTTGAATTAATTGACTTAGCATCTGTTTCTGCAAATACTTTTTGCTATACAGTGGGTGTTTTTAGGAACACTACTTCCCTGTGTACTGAAACACCTTCCTTCCCCTAATTTATTTGTTTACTGATTGGAGATGATTGCTGTAAATACATGAAAACCAGACTCACTTTCTTCATTTTATACTTTGAAAAATCCATCTCTAATCCTGGCTCAGAAAAACTTCAAAGCTAATTCTTTTGTTTTGAGTGTTTAGACATTGGAAAAAGTTTAAACAAATGCTCTTTCCTCTCTCCCCTCTCCCCCTCACCCCCACCTGCCTTACTCACTTTCTCTCTTGATATCTTATTGAACAGGAAAAGGGAGGGGAAAAATGCAGGGCTTAAAGGAAAGTCTCAAAGTCATGAGGTAAAAATCCTCTTTCCATATTCTTTCCCTGTCTCCATTCCCCCAGGGTCCTTGAAGGCAAAGATAAAAGTATCTCACATAGCCAACAAAGTGTCTCTGCTTGATTTTACTGAAAGGGAGAACATGAGATAAAACAGACCCCAGTGAGGTTGCCATTTAAATTAGCTATAGAAAAGCGTGATGACAGTCTTAGCTAATTAATAAATCATTATTACAATTTCATATATTAATATTCTGACTACAATGAAAACTGTATATGTCTCTGACAATACTGCACAAGCCAAATACCGCTTTGTTATAAGTCATTCAACAGATTATTTCCTTCTGTTAACAATATTCTTCAGAAGACAATTTAAAGCCCCAGAGGAAAAAAATATATATTTCTACAGTCCTGCCATAAAGAACAGAGTTTGGGAAGATTTCCTGAATTTAGCTTCCTTGCTGCAGGTTCAGAAGCCTTTTTTCATTTCTCAACTGAATTGACTCAGTGGCTCTTCTGACCAGTTTAAAGAGAGCGGTGACTGTTGTTATTTATTTTTTATGTTCAGTAGATATGTAGATAACACTTGCCTTAAGGAATTAGTGAGAGAAGCATGATACTTTTCATTTTCACCTAGTGAAATACCCTCATCGTCCTTCTTTTACTGACCTTCCTCTTAAAGAACTTTACCCTCTTATGTCCCATGTGCTTCTCTCCCACTCTCCAGTAAAATCCCTCTGCATTTTTTTCCGGCTTCAAAGAGCTACTTGAGGTGAGAAAGGCTTTGGATTGAGCTGGGCATCTCCAAAATAGGAAGTCATTGTTACTGATGATGTATTTTGATGATGTTCAAATAACACACAAAAATAGGAAAAAGAAATGTGTTTTGGGTCCATTGGAAATTCTTTATGTAACTGGAAATTAAGTGTTCCAAGGAATTTTCACATTCTCAAAATGTAAATAAATAAATAAATGACGTTAAAAAAAATTAGTTTAAAAATTCTGGAATGATATATTTTGGATTCTTCAAAATTCCACTCCCAGTTTATGTAAATAGTTTACCAACAGGAACATGAATTCAAATGTGATTTTGAATCCCCTGGAACTCAGTATTTTATTACCTTTCTGGTTTGCACACTGCTGTCTTTAGATAAGCTGCTGAAAGCTGGAACATATTTTCAAGGTTCTAAGTGAGCAAAAAGTTCAGCATAATCTTAAAATGCTCCATTTAGTTACAATTGCAAAGTGTTCTGTAGTGCTGGATACCAAACAATAAAGAAAAGTTAATAACCGTAGCTTCTTGCAAATGTGAAATAGCCGGTACCATGCTGCATGCTGTTCTGGCTAGACTACTTCTGCTACCTGAGATAATTCAGTTAAAGCTACCTTAAGTATCTCCATAGTCCACCAAGCAAAAATATTTGAGGAGCAAGCTGAGATCTGTTCTTCTTCTCTTATTCCTGGAACTATTTGGAAATTCTCCCACTGAAATTGGTACAGTAAAACTATTGTGCAGTATCTTCTCTGAGGAAAAAAAAAAAACTGGCCCAAGATTTCTGAAGTCTTTGGGCAAAGTTTCAAAGTGAAGGGCACCATATGTATCTAGTATTATTTGGTGAAGTGCAAATATATCACTGCTGTGGCACTCAGCACTTCCATCGCAGCCCCCTACAATAATATGCCAGGAGGTAGTGGAGGCAGGCAGCCCTTTCAAGAACACATTTCATCCCTAATGGCGACTCTCCCTGCCTTCCCTCTTCATTGCCTCAGCTGTTCGAGAGACTTGTAGCCTCGACAAAGAACACGTTTGGATCATTGTTAGCTGAATGCTCTCAAACAGTTTTATAATATCAGGCTAATAAATGTACCATAACTAAGAGACTTTTCCAAACAAATATTTTTCAGGAGGACATAAAAGTCTTGAGGATTAGTGGCAAAGTAACTAGTATTTTCTAAAGGAGGACAAAGAAAGATAAATTGATCCAGAAATTTGTTGTTGGGGGGTGGGTGGGGGGGAAGGAAGTTGCAAATAGACTCTTACTATACACAGAACAAATTGAATGGCAAAGTTGTTTCAGGGAAAAATAAGGCCTGTATCATAAAGCCATTGGAAATACTGACCTAACAAAGAGAAATGATTCCCATTTTGTTCTTTCAATAGTAAATAGCACCACATGAGTTATTATCAGTGTGTTACTTTATCCACATGATGCCTCCGCTTTTGTTCTTGCATGGTCTCTGGCTGTATAGATTTTACTGTTCCTCTGGGACAAAACTGCAAAAGCACAAGCTTTGAACTTTTTTCAGCTATTAAAAAAACTACTGACTGTTCTTTTCTTTTTTTTCGCTCAGCCAGGCCATGACTGGCCTCTGTTCTTAACCATACAAAAGAACTCCAGGGTACCTACACTTTCCTCTTCTGCCTGGAAAAAAAGACACTATTTTCAACTGCAGGAAGTTCGCATGATTTCGTATAAGAATAACTTAAACTGTTGCACCTTCCTCATTCTCAGGTGGTATATGTGCAGGCAGGTTGTATGCCAGCGATTTCTGTACTGAGAAGTAAACTTTAGATCATTTGTCTCCAAGACAGAATACTGCAGATTGACAATATTAAATTTCTTTAGGAGTTGAAACACAATACATGGCCTTACAGAAGGATTAGAAAATTATATCCGAGACGGAAAATTTTATGGTTACAGAAAAAATTGTGTGAGTGAAATACCAGTATCATAAAATAAATAACAGGAAATATGGCAATTTATGTGATAGAGAAAGTTGTCACTTTCAGAATTGCCAGAAAGTCGTCAGCATTTTACACATTTGACTTCAGAAATGAATTTAGATCTCAGAGGCTTAAAAATATATGAAGAGAAGTGAAATGAAATAACTCGTGAATCCAATAGGGGTTTATGAAGAAGAAAGCAATCTGTACAAAAAGACTTTTATAGAAGTTGGGAATGCATGTAATCAGAAGTTAACTTATTCCTGGAAAGTGATTTAGAATATGCCAAATAAATTAAATCCCATTCTGCAAGAAGAGCAAGTAATGGGGCTCCTAATTTAGAAAGCATCACAATTCAGAAATGGCCTTTAAGCCTTTTTAACCTTAAGCATATGTTGAAAACCCACTGAATTCAGCTGGAGATTAAAATTAAACACAGAAAACAATAGAAAGTCAAGCATGTGTACTCAGTAATTTGCATTACTAGTACTTTATATTTCTGGAGTTCCTTGCATCTCATGAGAAAAAAGTGTTTCACAAATATTGATGACTAACCAGTCCTCCGATTGTACAGTATCCATCTGACAGCCAGAAGAGTTACAAAAGGAGAAGCAGGGGTGCAAATTTCTGAGACAGCGTAATTGCAGCTACCTCCTCCCTGTTACAGTGGACGTGGAACAAAAAAGCCATCTCACATTGTATGACCTGGCAATGGCCAGTAATTGTTGCCCACCCTTGGACCATAAGAATGAACCTACCACTGCTAATTTCTATTTTAAGTGCAGTGGAAGGCTGCAGTCACGCTGATACCACTCTGTAGACGCTGTTGGCAAGTGATAGCATAACATTTAATGGCAATTACTGCATGTATAGAAACGATACTTGCCACTGGGAAGCAGTTGTTGTAGGAATGTTGCTCCTGCTCTCGCAGTTGCTGTAAAGCCTATTAGAAACTGCATTTTCCCATTTTTATCCTGACATTTGTGTAATTTTAGCTTTTATATTTTGGCAAATACTGCCCTATATTTTTGGCTCACCCCTAAGTTATCTGAAGCAGAGCGGTGTGATTCCAGGCAGAAGAAGGCAGAATTGTCTCAGAATAACAAGCAGATTTTTTTAATGCAGTGCAAATGGTTCATACATTATTTTTGCATGAATCAGACATTTATTTTCTAAAGAGAGACAGGGGTGGGGGGAGGAGGGCAAAATCTTTTACTTAAATCCTCTCGTAGTTCATTGCTGAATATCAACTTCTAGCGACAAGCCAGTGTATGCTAGACTTCTTGGTTATTGGGCTTTTGGAAATTAGCTGTTTTGAGTCATGAGGGTGTGTTACCTCACCCCAATTACTGAGGTCCAGTAGAAATGGTAAAAACAGGCAGCATGAAGGAAGAAAGAGAACTATTCTAGCATTCACGGGACATTCACATGAGCTGCATGGGCAGGATGAAATCATGTAATTGCCAAGAAACAAAAGCAAGTAGTAGAAAATGAACAATTATGAAATAAAAGGAGTCCTACAAGTGCTAGAAGATTGAGACTGACTTGTTTTTGTGCTGTGACCTTTCTTTATGTTGTACTTTCAACCGTAGAGCTCTACAGACGAGATGGCACCAGCTAAACCTAAAAAATGACTAACTGCCAAGATAATTCAAAGAATAATGAGGTTACAACAACTGCAAAGACGCAGAGAAAACTGATGTCAGTTATCTCTTCACAGAGCTCAGTGAGAAGGAATCAAATGCTTAGCCTTTAAAATGAATGAGTCTAAAACCTGAGATCACAGCTCTGCTTATCAGGACAAACTGATGTGCTGGATTATGCAGAAGTCACATGGATGAGTCCTTGCTTATGTTTAATTTTATAAAATCAGTTATTTTCTTCTACAGCATATTGTATCGCTTTTTCACTGAAGGGAGAAAACTTGTCATTTACAGAAAACTATTTGAATTAAATTTTAAAGTAAAAAGAATGTAAGCAATAAGTTCAGCTTTCTAATAAGACAACTCTTGGGACTCAGTTGTGACTTGGACTGAAAGACTGCAGGAGTAAGAAAAATTGGGAAATCTCATTACACTGGGTGTGTTAAATGGGCCTTGGACCCTGATTCAGAGAATCAGAGAATCACAGAATGATAGGAGTTGGAAGGGACCTCTGGAGATCATCTGGTCCAACCCCCCTGCCAGAGCAGGTTCCCCTAGACCAGGTTGCACAGTAACATATCCAGGGGGGTTTTGAATGTCTCCAGAGAAGGAGACTCCACCACCTCTCTGGGCAGCCTGTTCCAGTGCTCTGCCACCCTCAAAGTAAAGAAGTTCCTCCTCATGTTTAGATGGAACTTCCTATGTTCATGTTTGTGCCCATTACCCCTTGTCCTCTCACTGGGCACCACTGGAAAGAGCCTGGCCCCATCCTCCTGACACCCACCCTTTCACTATTTATAAACATTGATAAGGGCCCCCCTCAGCCTTCTTTTTTCCAGACTGAAAAGACCCAAGTCCATCAGCCTTTCATCATAAGAGAGGTGTTCCTGTCCCCTAATCATCTCGGTTGCCCTTTGCTGTACCCTCTCCAGCAGTTCCCTGTCCTTCTTGAACCTTCTTGAACTGGGGAGCCCAGAACTGGACACAGTACACCAGGTGCGGCCTCACCAAGGCAGACAAGAGGGGAAGGATGACCTCCCTCGACCTGCTGGCCACACTCTTCTTGATGAACCCCAGGATGCCATTGGCCTTCTTGGCCACAAGGGCACATTGCTGACTCATGGGCACCCTGTTGTCCACCAGGACTCCCAGGTCTTTTTCCACAGAGCTGCTCTCCAGCAGGCCAGCCCCCAACCTGTACTGGTGCATGGGGTTATTCCTCCCCAGGTGCAGCACCCTACACTTGCCCTTGTTCAATTTCATAAGGTTCCTCTCCACCCAACTCTCCAGCCTGTCCAGGTCTCTCTGTATGGCAACACAGCCTTCTGGTGTGTCAGCCACCCCTCCTAGTTTTGTATTATCAGCAAACTTGCTGAGGGTGCGCTCTATCCCTTCATCCAGGTCATTGACAAATATATGGAACAGGACTGGACCCAGTACTGACCCCTGGGGAACACCACTCGTCACTGACCTCCAACTAGACTCTGTGCCCCTAATCATGACCCTCTGAGCTCTATCTTTCAAGCAGTTTTCAATCCACCCCACTGTCCATTCATCTAACCCACACTTCCTAAGCTTCCCTATGAGGATGCTGTGGGAGACAGTGTTGAAAGCCTTGCTGAAGTCAAGGTTGACAAAAGCAGAGGCTGTTGCGATACAGTGCAGTGATGATGGCTGAGCAGTCTGCTTGGGTGAAGATTTGCCGTAGCAATAGCCTTTGTCCCTCACCAGCCTATTTGTTGTCTTGAGCTCTGCTACACGCATATTATATTATATGCAGAAAACCATGTTGAGCTGAATATTTTTTGAGGGATGGGGAGAGTAGTTGTCTGAAAAAGTCATTTTAAAATCTCAAAAACAAGGCATCAAATGCAATAAACCCAAACATAGTATTAACACACAGAGAAAAGCCCATGTAATTTCCACACTGATTGCATGACTTTTTGGGCTCACCTCATAATTTTCAGTTTTTTTTAAAGTTGACAATATATATTCTTTCACTATGTATCCAGACATTTTCTCCCCTGGATTATTCCCCTGGGTGCTTGTATAAGAACAAATCCAATACACTGATTACAGTACCAAGCTTTCAAATACGGAGCAGAAAAGAAAGAAAGAGGAGCTAGTGAAAGTGTGAATTCCTCTCTCTACCCTTCTTTACCAACACTCTTCACAGCCCTTACCTTTGAGCATCTCTTCTCCAATAGGGTCACCATTGGATCAGGGGCAGAGAAATTATACTTGCCCATCAAGCAAGTCCCGGATATATGCCTACTGTTAGAGCAACACTACCTTGATTCCTAGACAATGGTTAGAAGACACAATAACAACAACAACAACAAATTGGAATGGCCTATCTGTACTGTCTGTCAGCAGATTATGAACACTTTCCCTGAACCTTTTTACCCCTTATTTTATTACAGCTTCACCCCAGTGGCTTAGTATTTCCAGTATCCTAAAAAAAAAAAAAATAAAAAAACCCTCTCACAAAATAGTACTATTTAACAAGATACAGCCTGAACCACACAATCCATAGACAGTCATATGTCTGGGGAGATGATAGGTTTAAGTGCTGAGTCTTGTTGCATGCGTACACCATTCCTTGGTAACCTATTGCTTTGATTTAAAAGGTACAGTGTAGTTGACTTGTTCCTTCCAACATGCACTAATGTTCTGTGCCTTCTGCTCTAATAGATTACTTAGCAATTCATAGTAGTGTTTTGGAGGCAAATTGCTTTCCTGTGTTTTATATTATAAACACTTTTTCGGGTCTGGTTCTGTGAGGAACTGTATGCTTTCAACTGCCAATTAAAACCATGATAATGGAAGGCATGCTACGTCTCACAGATGTGCAGTGCTATTGCAGAATCGGTCCCCTAGTGTAGACAGTGTGGATACTCTCCAAATGTGAAGCTAATACCAATGACTCATTAGAGGCACTGCACCAGATTGTTAGAGCACATAGGAGTAGCAATCCATTTTGTCAGGAACCACAGTGGAAAGCTATAGATTTATTTATTTATTTGGCTGTGCTCAGTCTAATTCCTATCTCTTTCTTAGTAGCAACAAGGAAAATGTTTAGGTCTCAGGTTTTCTAGTGTTTATATAATATATATTTAAAACTCTGGAACTTACTGTACCAAGACATCATCTTCCTCGTTCACCAATTATTTTTAATATCCCCATATTAATGGGATGTCGTATTTTACTATTAATTAAAGTGTTATATTTTGGTAATCTTTAAGCAAAGTTTTGAACTCAATATCTGCACCATGTGTGCACGTGTGTGTATGCGTGAGCATCTCAGTGTTTGCAGTGGCCATGAACAGGGAAGTGTGTTTGTTTTCATACATGGGCAAACATCTTCCTTCCTGTCTTGGACCAGGTAATGCATATGCTAGGCTACCTATTTGCAGTTACTGATGTATGTATCTGAAGACCTTTGTGCCCCCTGAAAGCCTTTATAATGCTCACTGTTCACCTAAGTAAAACATATTGCTACTAGTTATTTACTATCCATGGCACATTTAAAGGCGAGAGTTAAACTTAGACCGAAGGGAAGCTGGTACAATTCCATGGCACCCCATGTATTGGTGGCTTTTGTCCCAATCTGCTCTGGATCCAGTCATCAAGAAATAAGTACTCAAGAAGGAAAGCACTCTGCAGTGGTCTAGGTAAGTAATTTGTAAATAACTTCATTCTGGCTTGTCCTTGCTCTGGAGTAGCATTTGGAGAGGCCACACACCAAAAGAAATTGAGGTTTTTTAGGTTCATGGAACTTAACTAATGTCATAGAAAAGTCCCTGTTCTGCTATTTTGTGCTGCTGTTTGGACCTTGTAGTGTCCCCAAAAGGAAAGCTGTCTTTCTTTCACCGTCACTCCTTATATGTTGCAATTCATCACCATGAAACGACGAGACTTATTTGGGTTCTTAGTGCCAGTGAAGAAACGTAAGAGCTACCTGGGGAAGCAGACAGTTGTGTTGAAAATAAACTAAAGTCATTATTTGAATGGCTTGTTTCTTGGTCACTCTTTCCACCCAAGAGCCAAAAGGCAAGATGTGAAAAATACAGAATAACAGCTGGCAGGTATGATACAAACCTTTGCAAAGGTAATAGATAAGCAGATTGTAGTTCCCTGAGAAGAGACCGAAGAATAATTTTTTTATGTTGGACAAATAAAAGGATGCCAAGAACTCAAATAAGTAGTAAATAAAATTGTGAGACATAAATGGTAATTTATCCACTATGCACTAAGTATCCACATACTTTACTTTTTACATGAAAGGAAATTAGACTTTAATGTAGTTAAACAGATAGGCATAGAGACGGTTTTGGCTATGTGGTGCCACAATGTAGCCCCTCAGCAGACTCTTGCATAGATATTATGGAATAATCATATTATTCCATATTCCATAATCCAAATTATCTAATACATAGGCTGCTTTTATCCTGTATTAATATGTCACAGCTTTATCATAGAATCATAGAACCATAGAATGTGTTGGGTTGGAAGGGACCTTTAAAGGTCATCTAGTCCAACTCCCCTGCAGTAAGCAGGGACATCTTCAACTGGATGAGGTTGCTCAGAGCCTCATCAAGCCTGGCCTTGAATGTCTCCAGGGATGGGGCCTCCACCACCTCTCTGGGCTACCAGTTCCAGTGTCTCACCACCCACATTGTAAAGAAGAACTTCCTAATGTCTAATCTAAACCTACCCTGCTCTAGCTTAAAACCATTGTCCCTCGTCCTATCGCTACATGCCCTTCCAAACAGCCCCTCCCCAGCTTTCTTGGAGGCCCCCTTCAGGTACTGGAAGGCCGCTATAAGGTCTCCCTGGAGCCTTCTCTTCTCCAGGCTGAACAACCCCAACTCCCTCAGCCTGTCTTCATAGGAGAAGTGCTCCAGCCCTCACATCATCTTCGTGGCCCTCCTCTGGACCTCCTCCAACAGGTCCATGTCCTGTCATGTTTATCCTCCAAGAAATTTAAAGCATGATTGAATACTTTTCCCTGAAACTATTTGTCATTCTATTCTGATGTATCTAACTTTGTAACCTCTGTTCCTAGCTAGGGCTAACAGTCCCATTGAACAGAATTGCTGAAATTTCATAAGAAAAGCTAGCCTGGAAATATTTTTTACAGTTTTTAAGAAATTTCCACATTAGGTTTGCAAGGCCAAGGAATGTTGGAGTTTTATCCATGTTGAGAATTTCTGAAGACTTTTACTTAAAAGAAAAGGTTCAGATGACTGGAAAAATTTTTCCTCTAGTTTTGGGAAGTGTTGCCAAAAAAAGAGAAAAAAATAAAAAAAAAAAAGATTCAGTGAATTTGGGTTTTAGGTGAATCATTTTACACTGTTCTCCTGCCAATTTCAGAAGGAACTTTGGTTCTGGTAGTAATGCTCTAAATAGATATGTATGTTAAATATACACAGACTCCCTGCTGCCATCACATATCATGTGGTTTATTCAAATCTAAAACTGACAAGCAGTAGTACGCACCTTCATATTACATTCTATTTAATGGGCGCCAGTGATCTGGACACTGTTGTGTCTGTGTCTGCTGTGGCTTTAGCTCCCACAGATAGAAGTAAACAATACCCAAGTCAAACTCTGCAGAGACTGAGCTTCCATCCAGTCTTCTTTAATCTTCAGCCAGTTGGACAGCTTGGGAGTACTTCAAGAATCCATACTGTATGTGAAAGGGAATCCCATACCCTCATTTTTAATATTATTTTTTTTCTAGTCATCACAGTCGAGTCTTTGGGACATCATCTCACTTTACTTTTTGTATTTGTATATCTCTAGGTTTCATCAGTCATTGGCACTTATATATTTCCACATTGGAAGAATATGTGGTGAGAATTCAACATTCAGTACAAATGCATTTCAACTAATTTGTGAATAATATGTAAAGGCTAAGTTTTAGCTCCCTCTGATTACTACAGAACTGCATAGCAAGTTGTCATCCTGTCTTTATTTCCAGCTCAGTGGCATCCTGGTGGTGAACAGCACGATCTGCTCATACACACAATGCTTGCCAGAGGCTAAATGTCTCCCAGCACAGGGACTTTTTTGTCCTGTGTGTTCAAGGTCTTGTAATGTCCTGTCTCCGAACAATACCCAGAACTCAGCATCAGTACTCATTGCTGTCAAAGCCCTTTAGCTGTTTTATTAAGGTTTCATCGAAAAAATTCTCATCTAACTAATGTTAGATATTTACAAAATACAGATTGCACACATGTGAGTAGACTGGCTTCTCAGTCCATAGTATAACTTCATATTTAGGCTTGTGAATCTGTGTGAGTGTAATCTTTGATCTGTGGGTGGCATTCTGTATCCAAACGTGCAGTACAAATATTATTTATCCTTTCAGTCAAGTCATTTATGACTATCTGACTTTAAAGAAAAGCCAACAAGATCCTGGTTTAAAAACATCATATTTTTAACTCCCCCCCCCCCCCCCCCCAAATCGTATTTCATGTTGCCGGGCTCTTTTTCAAATAGATTGTTTTGCAAGTTCTAAAAACCTAACAGTTAATTTGTAATATTTTCAGAGTACAAAACAATATACACAAGGAACTCTGTCTGGTCTCTGCCAGGCAACTGAAGAATTGGGATTCTTGCTGAAGTTGTAGAGAAAAATTTTGCAAATAACATTTAATAAATTATTGGCTTGTTCTATGCTTGTTCTATTAACCCTTTCTTCATTGTTTTTTTAAACTAGGTAAGCTAGAGGTTCATACAGTTCTCTCTAAATGGTAATATAAGGGGTTTTTTGTCATAAAGACTGAAGTCCTCAAATTATTTGGCACATTATCAGACTACTTTAGGTATTAAAGAGGATATTTAAAGTCATGAAGTGATGTCTACCTCCCATTAAAAAAACCCCACATTTGGTATGGAACAGGGTGGCCCACAGCCAGGGCACCTGGTGAGCTGGGACGGAGCGGCCGGGTCAGGTCTGGGCTGGGAGGCTGAGGAGGAAGGTGCTGCAGGAAGCCGTGTCTGCTGGTGATTCATGAAGCAGCATTCACCTCCCAGAGATGCCGATGAATGAATGCCAGCGTGGTATTAGGACACACAGCACAGGGCTAGGGACATTAAGCTCACAACATACATAGAAAACTGGATCCTGACCAGCTGTTAATATGCACCCCTTGCCTTTTTTAAGGAAAATGAGGCCAGTAGCCCTAGCATCCTAGCTACGTTAAATTTCATGTATTTACATTTGTCTATCTAAAATTAGCCTGCAGCACAATACTTCTCCCTGTCCAAAACCCCCAAGTCCATCGCTTTGGGCTGTGAAACAACATTAATGGTTCAGGGATAGAGGCGTCTAAGGAGACAGTGGAATTATACAATTTTGCTTGACCTTTTGTCTAGACCTTCACAAACAACTAACGAGCTGAGCTCAGCACCATGGTTACACAGCCACGCTTGCTTTTGCAAACCATGTAGTGGAGATGTACTCGTGTGTATGTGTAGATTAGATATAGATACAGATGATATAGATAGATATAGATACAGACACAGATAAGTGTGTATCTTATATATCTTATAAGATAGATATATAGTTGATAGAGCCAGAGGTAGAATTAGAGATAGAGAGAGAAATAGCTATTGATGTATGTGTATAGATTTATGCACTGGTACACTAGCATGGCCAGAATTCAGAGTTGCATTACCAGGGTCATTGCTCCTGGCTCTGTACCAGGTATGCAGACATGTCTTGTGTGTGCTTAACACTGGAGCTGTTACAGAAATGAGAATCAGACCTTAAGGTTTATTAAAAACATTTACTAAACTTTACAAATAAAAGCTAAAAGTCTGCAGCCAATTAATAAAGCTGTTGCTCTGCAGGAACTCTGATTACTGCACTGTACATAAGAGCCATTTCACAGTTATATGTGGAATATGTCAGTAATATATGGAAAATGTCAGTAATATATGGAAATATTGTCTGACTAATCTGATAGCCTTCTATGATGGCATGACTGGATGGATAGATGAGGGGAGGGCAGTGATGTTGTCAACTTTGACTTCAGCAAGGCTTTCGACACTGTCTCCCACAACATCCTCATAGGGAAGCTTAGGAAGTGTGGGTTAGATGAATGGACAGTAAGATGGATAGATAACTGGTTGAAAGACAGAGCTCAGAGGGTCATGATTAGGGGCACAGAGTCTAGTTGGAGGTCAGTGACGAGTGGTGTTCCCCAGGGGTCAGTACTGGGTCCAGTCCTGTTCCATATATTCGTCAATGACCTGGATGAAGGGATAGAGCGCACCCTCAGCAAGTTTGCTGATAATACAAAACTAGGAGGGGTGGCTGACACACCAGAAGGCTGTGTTGCCATACAGAGAGACCTGGACAGGCTGGAGAGTTGGGCGGAGAGGAACCTTATGAAATTGAACAAGGGCAAGTGTAGGGTGCTGCACCTGAGGAGGAATAAGCCCGTGCAGGTTGGGGGCTGGCCTGCTGGAGAGCAGCTCTGTGGAAAAAGACCTGGGAGTCCTGGTGGACAACAGGGTGCCCATGAGTCAGCAATGTGCCCTTGTGGCCAAGAAGGCCAATGGCATCCTGGGGTTCATCAAGAAGAGTGTGGCCAGCAGGTCGAGGGATGTCATCCTTCCCCTCTTGTCTGCCTTGGTGAGGCCGCACCTGGTGTACTGTGTCCAGTTCTGGGCTCCCCAGTTCAAGAAGGTTCAAGAAGGACAGGGAACTGCTGGAGAGGGTACAGCAAAGGGCGACCGAGATGATTAGGGGACAGGAACACCTCTCTTATGATGAAAGGCTGATGGACTTGGGTCTTTTCAGTCTGGAAAAAAGAAGGCTGAGGGGGGCCCTTATCAATGTTTATAAATAGTGAAAGGGTGGGTGTCAGGAGGATGGGGCCAGGCTCTTTCCAGTGGTGCCCAGTGAGAGGACAAGGGGTAATGGGCACAAACATGAACATAGGAAGTTCCATCTAAACATGAGGAGGAACTTCTTTACTTTGAGGGTGGCAGAGCACTGGAACAGGCTGCCCAGAGAGGTGGTGGAGTCTCCTTCTCTGGAGACATTCAAAACCCCCCTGGATATGTTACTGTGCAACCTGGTCTAGGGGAACCTGCTCTGGCAGGGGAGTTGGGCCAGATGATCTCCAGCGGACCTTTCCAACTCCTATCATTCTGTGATTCTGTGATATGCAATAGAATTTGAATTCTTCTGCTTGAAAAATGAGGGGCCCTGACTAACTGGGAACCTTCAGACACCGCTGATAATATGGGCCTCACAACATGCTGTGGAGCTTTCCTGGCTGTGTCCTGCATAGTGAAGCTGATGAAGAAATATACCCCTTCCTGAAGCACTGTAATTCCCCCTTTGGAATTTTTTTTTTAATAGAGTTTTAAAAGTTTTCAAATTCAAGTTATTTTTATTTAGCACATATTTCTCAACATAAAGCACATCATGTACATTTATTAATTTAAAAATTTCTGAAAGATTTATGTTAACGCAACCTCTCTTTGGTAGAATTAGACTTTGGCCCAGCATTGTTTACCTCCAGGGAAATCCATCCTCCTCAGCCCAGAATGATTTTCAGTGGGAATGGGTGTATTTTTGAAAGTTTTCCAAGTGAGGAATTTCCAGCAATGCACAGAGTTTTGGCAACTTGTGACAGATTTTGTTATTTTTTTTTAAGAAAAAGGAACAGAAGAGGGATTAAAATATTCTTGGGATAATGCACAGGACAAATCCTGTAGCCTACCATGCAAAAGTTATGTATTCATCTCCTTGGTCAACAGTCAGGAAACCTCAGACAACATATAAATACTGGATAAGAAAATAACACATTATAGCTGTGTCGTGGTTTAACCCCTGCCGGCAACTAGGCACCACACAGCCACTCACTCACTTTCCCCCGGTGGGATGGGGGAAAGAATCGGAAAAAAAAGTATAAACTTGTGGGTTGAGATAAAGACACTTTAATAGGTAAAGCAAAAGCCATGCACACAAGCAAAGCAAAAGAAGGTATTCATTCACTGCTTACCATCGGCAGGCAGGTCTTCAGCCATCTCCAGGAAAGCAGGGCTCCACCACGCATGATGGTTAATTGGGAAGACAAATGACATCACTCAAAATGTCCCCTCCTTCCTTCTTCTTCCCCCAGCTTTATATACTAAGAATGATGTCATATTGTATGGAATATCCCTTTGGTCAGTTGGGGCCAGCTGTCACGGCTGTTTCCCCTCCCAACTTCTTGCCCTCCCAGCATACTCACTGGGTGTGGTGTGAAGAGCAGAAAAGGCCTTGACTCTCTGTGAGCACTGCTCAGCAATAACAAATACATCACTGTATTATCAACACTGTTTACATCACAAATCTAAAACATAGCCTCGTACTAGCTACTATGAAAAAAATTAACTCTATCCCAGACAAAACCAGCAAAGACTATAAATTAAAGTTAACACTATATCTTAAAAATGAAATTGGCTAATTGATGCCAAATACACTTGTTAATGGGTATCTAGTTTTAGCTGATTTGTCTATGTATGATTTACTGCCTAACACAATTATCTTTTGTTACCTAAGGCATCCTGGTTTATCTGATTATCTGGCAGTAGAAATCTTTTATCTCCTGAGGTATTGGAACATGACACAGGCTGTTCTTGCATTGTATTAATGTGTAAAGCACACACACACCAATCAATCCTGCCTTGCAAGCGCAGCTGTGAGGGGCAAAGCAGAGCCCCTGACTGGAACTCATCACACACAAGTGTTCTCCCCACACCACATTGCCTGCTCTGGCAATCAGGGTCCACTTAAAGAGTCTTCTTCCTCTACTGCAAAAGGTCTAAATCCCTGTTATCTCAGTGTCTAATTCCTACCTACATCTGCTAAGCATGGCAAGGACTCTAGCTGATGGACCTCAGTTCTGACTGGTGACAAGGAGGGGACCACCACATCTACTTGTTATGTGTGTATTTTATTCAGGCTCTGGATATCATTCAGGCTAATTCAGGATAATGCCTCTTTTTTTTCAATGCTATCCCAAGCTGAACTGAGATGATTGTGCTAGCATGCAGTCCCTGACTCAGAAGCACAGCAGCCTGAATAGACCTGGTGAATAAAAACTTGGATTGGAAACAGAAGAGTGAAAGGACTCGCCCAGCAGACAAGCTGCAGCTCAAATCCAGGCTCCTCAAGAGGTAAGGATCTTTAGATAGCTGTTCTTTAGCTACAGGGTGGTGCAGTTCTCCTGAAAGTCTTTCAGACAACAAGAAACCTCGCTAGGTGTGTTGTATACCACTGAAGGAGGTAGCTGCCAAGAGTGGCACCTTGATGTAGCCTGCCCAAGACAGGGCTGTGCTGAATGAATGTGCCTGTGTGTGTTTCCCTCAAACTCTGCTGCTTCTGCACATGAGGAGGGACAGGGACAAGAATGGAGGACAGTGGGGGCTGCTGCAAGAGGGTAGGGAGGGTGACTTGGCACTCCCTGCTTCTACCCCCAGTGTCTGAACTCCCACGGCGGTGCTGCCTCCTCTACCCCATCATCTTTTTCTCTGTACCCACACTCCTTCCACCTCTCCTCCATCCAAACAGTGTTCAGACATCATAGCAGTATGACACCATTTCTCTTCCCTTTCCTTTCCCCCTTCCTTCTTTGCCCTGTGGGCTGGATAAGAAGCCCAGGCAAACAGTAATGAGGAGGAAGGGGCAGTGTGGCAGGTAGGCCACAAAATAAGGAAGAGGCCATACACAGAGGGAAGCTGAGACACTGGAGGGCCTGTGCTGCAGATTCAAGAAGAAAAAAGATGAAATCCAAGAAAAAGAGAGCTCTTCTGCAATCCATATCACCCCATGCCTTTGCAGACCACAGTTGTCTCCTCAGCGTCCTCACTCCCACCCATCTCCTCCCTGGGCCACCAGCAGAAACCTGAGTGCCTTTATGCAACAGAGAAAACTCCAGTCATCCCTGCTGATTTCATAATCTGAATTGGATAGATATACATAAATAAAAAATATCACAAGTAGGACTTTATCATTTCCATCCTGCTCCTTCACCTCTAAGCCACTTTTATTTGCTATGACATGCAACCATGAGGTTTATATTTTCCCCATAGTCCCTCATCCCCAGAAGTCTTGTACTAGCTGTTAGCATATAGGAACTGTGTATTATCCTTTAAATGGTCTGTAAGTCCTTTAGTTACCCTTGTCCCTGTCTATAATTAAGAAGTTTCCAGAACACTTCCAGGGAACCAGTTCAACGCTTCCAGGGAACCTCCACTAAAGGCCGGAGCTGTTCAATCTTTTTATTGTGTCATTGCGTGGAAAATAAGTAACACAATATGCTTACAGAAATTACCGCTGCTGCCTTCCTGTACTTGTTAAAACCCTATACTTGCAAAGACATTTGGTTTCAGAGTTATTTCAGAAAATTCACTATAGTTTTGTATGCAACTTCTCTGAAAGGCATGCAACCTCAGTTTTCTTCACCAAGAATCAGTAAGAAACGCAATCCCCTGTCGCACCTGGAAGTGATCTCTCTTTCTGGTCCGACATTTGTAGTACGTTCAGCTAAGCTGGTAATTATGACTGTTAGTGTTGTCATGCTTTCTTAAGATCCTGTTTTAATAGAAGGCAATCATAAAACAATATTAAACATGCCATTGTTAATTATGCTTAGTCTTTAGCCACTTGTACTGTCACTGAACTGACATGTTAGAAGAAATCTGAGGACCTTTGACAAGCACAGAGTGTCATATACTCAGCACGTGTGGGCACTAAGTACTGAAAGAAATAATGCCAGATGTATGTTTGCACAACAGTATGATTCATGATTACTGAAATCTGTGTGATGGAAAAAAAATTAGTGCTTTTTTGACCATTTTGATATTGTTTTCCATTATAACACTGCCCTTCTTTCATGTCTTTGACAGAAAGGACCTTCCTATTTCCCTTTTCTTAGTTCTTTCTTTTCTTTCAGGTAGAAAACATCATGTCATAGATGCCATCACTCCAGCTGGAAGATATTCTTCAGACATAATGGGATTCCCTTTAGATGTCATCTGCCAGCCTGTACACTTTGAAAGTCAATGATTTTATTGACTTTAGTCAATAAAGGTATTTAAGTATGTAGTCAGCTCACATTTTTACATTCAAATGTCACAAGCTATTCATTCGCATGACTAGGGACCTATGCTTGTAACCCTTTGTGTGTCTTCATGCAAACTTTGCTCTCAGACACATTGTTTCCATAAAGTTGTTTGTAACATCATATTGTATTTTCTGCAGAAATGTAAAATCATGTACTTTTACACCTTTTCTATTAAAGTAAAATGGAAGAAGACTTTTCTCCTAAGAAAATGCCCTTCACAGGGAATTTCTTCCAAAAGTGTTTTATATTTAGAGTAAGAAAAAAAAAAAAAACAAACCAAAAAAAAACCCCAAACCAAAAAAAAACCCCACCCAAACACATGATTGTTTCTGTTTGAAGAACCTGTTCAGGGTCCAGTGCGATTTCTGTGACTGCTGCTTGCAAAGGACATTGCACAGATGCACATTTCTACAGCTAGGCTCCTACACAGCCAAATCCTCGTGCAGGGAGCAATGGATATTGTCACAGCCCCTTGCCATGGCACAGACCTTGGACGCTTGTCAACACTACCCTATCTTCTGCACAGCTTCAGTCCCCTCCCCTGCCCATGACCGTGTGCTCTGTATTTGTGAAAAGACCATGCTGTTGGTGCAAGATAAATGAAAGGGAACATCTTCTGGGAGAGGGCAGACATCATGCAAGCTCTCTTGATAGCAACATACCATCCTAATGAGAAACGCTGATGAGTGTATTCCTGCTTTCACCATGCTCTTAGGCATTTCCAGGCTTTGTGGCAAGGGGCTTACATTTGAATGACATACCTTATTCCATGAGGATCTCAAGAGAACCTAAGAGATGAAAGATATCTCTCTGTCAGAATTCTGTACAAAAATAGATGTGGTTCTCAGACACAATAGGATACGTATTTTTTTCTGTGCACAGTAGTTTTCCCTCTTTTGTTAGTTCCCATACTTCCTGCCAGGTGTCTTGCTTTCCACAGACCTAGGCTTGCTTTATTTTATGGCTGAGCCTATTTAAATGAATTTCTGCATGGAGATATTAAAAAACTGAGAGGACAGGCACCTGGGCCACCTGCTCCAACTGACCCTGCTGGAGCTGGGAGTGGGTTAGATGATCTAGGAGGTTCCTTACAGCTTCAGAGATTCTGTGGTTCTGTGAAACAAAGGCCAATACAAATTTTCCTACCATACATAAATGAGATTTATATTTCCCACATTTAAGAGAATTCTTATGACTGACTTACAGGAAAATAGAAAACAGCTTTTAGCACTTGCTTGAAGATTTGCAGTCTTCCATAAGCACTTAATGACACAGATGATGATGACATATTTCACGTCATATATCTTTGAAGAATATTAAAGGTTCTTTTGGCACACAGCTCTGCTTCTTCGTTTTCACCCTCACTTCTGTTCCATGACTATATAAAACAGTAGCTGTCTTATCAATGTGCTTAACACCACAGAATAGTGTAAGCAACATTTCTTGCAGCTGTTAGACGTAGTGTCCTCGTCTTTTCAGCTTGTCATAAAAATAAGTGACCTGATTCAGAATCAGCACAGTTCTTAGATAAAACAACCTTTTTTGAGCCAAGGAGATCCAATATCTGAAGAATATCAACTCTGAAAGGCCAGCCTAACTATGTTATCAAGGATGAAAAACCTTTGAGTGAGATTTGGTGCACACACCTACTAAAACAGACATCACGCACCCCAGGCACTGTCTCCTTTGCGGTTGAGGAGAATTTCATACTCACCTATTGTACAGGGACGTCTCCATTAAGAGTTTTGCAACCTGTTTGGAAAAGGTAGAGGATAGATTGTGCCCACTTGAATGCTGCTGAGACTCTCCTGTCCCGAGCTACCACCAGAATAGAAAGGAAATCTTATTGCTCTGCATGAGCCACTATAACAAACAGCAGCAAGCTGGTTGAGCATATTTTATCACAGTTAGTATTTTCGAGGGGCCATATTTTTTTCCTTCTCAGAATGGGGTTTATTGTGCTAGGTAGCTTATCCAGTCACCTGCTACTTCTCACCTCTGCACCGTTGGCATGAACATCTGAGTATTAATACTTGCTTCAGCTTTTAGAAAAGGGGAGCCTGGGGTTGTATATCATTCTGCCTGGCGTTCAAATTATATGTAATGCATGCTTTGGAATGTTTTGCTTAAATGTGCACAAGTATCTGGAGACTTGAAGCCTAAGGCCCTATTGTCCAAGCATAGTGTAGTGTGAAGTTACCTCTTTGTTTAGCTATTAGTTTCTTCTCAGCTGCTGCAAGAACATCTGTTACGGGCTGCAAGCCACTCCAGCACACAGAAATAGCCTCCCTGTCTTCCCAATGCTCTTCTTTTTACTTACTTGTGAAAAAGAAACATCAATTCTTTAAATTACAGGAGTGAAAAAAAATCACATAGGTGCTTTCAAAACACAGGAAAAGACAGTGCCGCAGAGAATATATTGTCCAAGAAATAAGAAATAAACAGAACTGTGAGAGGAAAGGGTGTAACATAGAAACAGAGTGGTAAGAGTGCGCACGTGTTGTAATAGTTAGAATACTGTTTGTTGTTAATTAAAGAGATGTCACTAAGCACCTTTCCTGTTAGGGAACAAACTTTAAGGTTCTGGATGACTGTGTATGGAAAAGAGATTGGAAAAGCGGTCTTGCAATAATTTACTCAGCATTACTGAACCCAAAAAAGCAGAAGTCAGGCAGCAGAAATCAGAAAGCCAAACAAAAGAGCCAGAAAATTTCATGTAAGCCATTAGCTAGTTAGATTTTTATTTGGGGGGGGGGGGGAAAAGGGAAAAATAAATGATGAAAAAAATGTTTTAAAGCAGAATTTTGAATAACTGTGCCCTAACTATAATAGTCAATTAGATATCAGAAACATGAATGTCATGGTGGAAGACAGTTTCTGCCACAAAATTTAACAATTAAACTAATAAGTAAACAAAATGAATAGTTACACCAAGGTGTAGGGTTTGCTCAGGAAAATATAGCAGGTCTTACCAGACTGAGAAGAAACACACCTGCTGTCTGTGGACCTGCCTACCAAATTTTAATACTGGTGATGGAGAATCCAAATCACTACATCAAAGCAGGGCTAAAATCAGGATGAAGTCTCCTGATTCTGACCTATTGCCCTTTCTGCATTTGCTTTGATGAATTTTGAGTGCTAGTTCCCTTTCTCCATTTTTGTACTACAGTAAATAAATGTACCTCAACTTTCGGACAAGTTTTTACCAGCAGTAGAGAAAGCTGTTCTCCTAAGTAAATACTGGAAAACTCTCTCAGAGAAGAAAATTTCCAATATACAGTGTACAGAATTAACCTTTTTAAATTCATTGTTAGTAGTGTATTATACTAAGCTTTTAAGAAAGTGCTAAGCTCTACTCATAATGTGCTTAATTAAGTTGCTATCTATCTAATCTAATGTGTCCTTATCTTTAGACATACTCAGATGTAGGAAGTTTCAAGAAACTTTAATGTATATACATATCTCCAAGTATTCTCTGCAATCATACATGATGCCTTCCATAAACTTCACTTCAACATAAAATGTACTTTGAGTATAAGTGATTCTCCCCTTCTGTTTTCACATTAGTCAACACAAAATTCCCCAGAAAGTTAATAGATGCTAATATCTGTGAAATCAGTGTTAAACTTTTATCATGTCAATATTTACTCCTGTCAACTCAAAGAGTTAATGCAATTTCTTGAAAATCATTTAAGAAAAATGTGATAAAACATGGGAATGTCTGACAGTAGAAACGTGACATTTACTCACATGAAAATCAAAACGTATCAGAAAACAGCCACTGAAATATTTTTCCAATTGTCTGTAAAAGGAGAACTCTAAAGACCTACAGCAGGAATACAGATGCATGCTCTGGGGACATTTCTGGCTTTCAGATTCTTGCTTTTCTGCTGCCAAAGACCAAAGCCAAACATATCGCTAAGGCTTTAAGACACATTTTCATCGGTAAAATATCTTATAAAATAGGTCTCAAAAACATTATATGACTGCCAAAACATCAATTTAGGTTTTTTATGTCCTCATTGAACAATAGAATTTTTATGTTAATAAAGGTTTGCTGTCATATATTAGTATTATGAAAACTGTCTTTCACAGTTTTTAATTATGCAGTAAGCATTGCAATTAAAAATTTCTTTAAGTTTTCTTGTCAGATAACAACACCCTGCACAACAAAAATTTTGCAGATATATTGCAGCAGGAATGCATGACACTCATTCTGATTTTGTTTCTTCCAAAGTTATTTATGAGTAATGGATGTTACCCTGTTGTGTGATCAGAGTCCAATCTAGTGCCGTAACACTGTAATTGCAACTAATCCCGGTTTAGGAAAGATGCCGGTCCTATATAGAATTTTCACTTCCAGACTTTGAAAGTATATGTTATTGCATTAATTTAAGCAGTTCTTTCACACCCAAAAGCATCGCTGGTTCATAGAAATGGTTTAAAGTCCAAAAGCTAGTGTTGTAAAATTTCCTTGCATGCACGAGCTGCAAGTTATCACTCTAACATTAACAAGTGCTCATTTACAGCATCAGTAGGTTAAACAGTAAAAATTTAATACATGGAGAAGCTTTTATTATGTAGCATGGAGACCTAAATGATATTGCATTACCACTCCTGACCTGGCAATTGGAATTGAGGCAAGGCCTGGCACTGAAGCCTGCTTTGAGAGCAAGCAGTGTTCCAGATTACTATTTCCTATTTTGGACTTAAATTTGATCCACTTGCAGCTGATGTTGAATGTGGCAGATAATATCCTGGATATTTAATTTATATTTGATTATTTAAGGTGAGATTTTCCAAATGGGCTCAGTGCTGGAATAACCCTTCTCCCACTGAAGTCACTGCCAAAAGTAGAAATAGCTGAAAAAAATCCCACCCTTACTAGCCATTGAAATATCTGGTGAAGAAACAGGGAGACAGATGTAATGTTTATGCTGCTACTCAGAAAATGCACTGACTTAAAATTTTCTTTATGAGCTTGGACTCCTCACCTGGTTCCCTGTTGAAACCAGCATGCAATCACAGGTGTAAAATTCACATTTTCAGCTGAAGACTCCTGGGACAGTTGTTATTACCCTTTTCGTCCTCTAGATACCAAATGCCTGGAACTATGTCTGGCATCCTATGAACAAGGAAGGCCTCTACTGCAAAAAGAAGTTGAGTCATAATTTGATGTAAATTGACAGGCAAGTAGAAGGGATGGTGACAGAAGAAAGACCCAAGAAAAGAGGGAAGAAGAAGACTGGGCAGTAATTTGCCTAAGCACACCTCTGAACTGATACGTATTTTTCCTGAAAGAGAATGCTATTTGATGTTAATCTAGCCTTCCTTTCATCCATTTTCCAGATCTCTCCTGTCATCTTCCAATAGTGAGAGGTAGCTGAGATCAGGATTGGGCGTTGGACCTGTCTCCTTAGGAACAGATGTTAAAGGGGTTATTTCATACAATACCAGAGTACATTCAGCAGGACTTCATGGACTAGGTGCTCTGCCCCTTCCATGCTCCACTGCTCTGCAGCGAAGACCCGTGACACCACATGAGTGTTACCAGAAAGGAGCTCTGTTCACTGATGCTAGCCCTGGCCCTGGCCATTCCCCAACTCTGCAGAGGGCTCAGGAAGCAGCTCTGATGCATCTGCCAGTTTTCTGGAAGCGCAGAGCTTTCCTGGCAGGGGACGTGCCCTATGACCCATTTCTGGGCAGATGACATCCGCATTGCGCTGCATGAGTGAAGCAAGGTAAACCGGGCCAGTTAGAGGACCTGTTCCAATGCAGCACATCAAAAGCCACAGTATTACAATAAAAGCACCCAGTCAGCTCCTCAGCGGATAGAGCTGCAGTGAGAGCCTTGTCCATTGGGGCAATATATTTAACTGGCGCAGCTGTGGGAACAGCAATGTTATATGTGGACTCACATGTATATAAATGCTCATCCATTTGCAAGATTTAGGCCTGCTTGTGAACCGAGTGCTGCTCCCTGCAACACTATATGCATCAGTTACCCAAACATGATAATGATGGGAACAGACGTGGAAATATATAGATAGAACTGGAATCTGGTCAGAGCGCTGCCTCTCACAGTGCCATGCCGGAAAAGAGAAAAAAAAATATCGAAAGGAACAGAAAATATCCTTCTTATTTAAAAGAAACCACAACTTGTTCTAAATTTATTGTTGATATTCTCATTCTCTACTCAGGCCTTAAAAACGAACAAATGCTTTAGGAACACAAAGCTCGCACTGTCTGCTGAAACAGCAAAGTTAGTTGCAGCCAAAGTAAAATTTCAAGATTTCCACTTTGAAGTGGAACTTGGAGTTAATGGGCTGGGCATGCCCTGATACATAACACACAGCAACGTACCTTGGTTGAATCATAGAAGCTAGAGATGGAAAAGACCTATTAGGTCATCTTTTCCATCTCCCTGCCAATGTAGGATTATTCTTTGCCAATTCAGGATTATTCTCGAATGTTTTCTAGTCTAGCTTTAAATTACTCAGGCTGTGGGACTTCCACCGCTTCCCCTGGGAGGCTATTTCACAGGCTAATAGACTTTGCTGTTAGGAAAATTTTCCTGATATGCAGCCTGAATTTTACTTTGTTCCATGGCATCCCTAGTTCTCCTTGTTAAAAGCCTATTACACTACCCTAGGTAATTTGTCTCCCTGCGTGGTGTTTATGACCTTCAAATACTTTGAGATGGCTTCACAATCCACCTTAGGCTGGATCTTTATACATTATACACTATATTATACACTACTGTTGTCATACATAATATACGTGTAGCATCAATTATATGATCGTACTTAAAACATATTCATATTTTAGCCATCGTGCTGTGAGATCCTCCAACGAGAAACACATATTGCACCACTTAGTAAACCCAAACTTGCACTCCTGCTGTTTGACAGCAAACTCCCTAAATGATTGAAAAGCACCTACAGCTTGAACAGTGCCTGAAGCTACTTGAGCACGAATACTGCCTTCCACCTGTGAAACCACAGTACTGTGATGGGTTAAATTAATACAAGTACTTTCAGTATTGCCTTTTCCGTACGTTTTCCACGTGGATATTTCAGCATGAGCAGCTGATGGGGAGCTGGGGGAGCTCACTGGGGATGGGAAAAGGGGAGTAAGGGCAAAAGATTCTGCATGTGTGGTCCCTGAAAGGATGGAGACACCCTGGTTTAGATGAGTTTGGATTAAAAGAGCATCATGTATGATTAAAGCTGTCAGGGCACAGTGTGGGCTGGTGGCTCCCTGGGGCCAAGGCACAGGGACTGGGGGGAGCTTCCCATGGACCGGGGTCTTGCAGCCAGGGCTGTCCCACCACCCACAGCTGGGGAGCAGGGCAGGACAGGGCTGGAACGGTAAGATTCATTTACTGTTCTTTCATTACACATCTGAATATATCTTAAAGACCTCCCAGGCTCTGCTGACACCCACAGAAGGATGTGAATGACCTGCTGATCCCTAAAACCCAGAGCTGTTTAGCACCTGCTGTAGTGTGTACTTCTTTAGTCCTAGAGACTCTCTCTGCACTTCTCTGTGTGCTGGCCAAAGGGTGACTGCATTACCTATAGCTGTCCTCTTCCACTGATGTTTTCTATTGTGATGTGACCATAAAGGGAATTGTGAGAAAATCTTCACCTTCACTGAAGGAGAGGCAGAGATTTCTTGTCCCAAGCAAAATTTCCGAAGTTGTTTTTTGATAAATTCTTGTCTTTTAATTGTTGTTGTTATGGGGATCAATAGCCTTTGTAGGGCCAAGATGCTCAGACCCCAGACACCATCCATTTATACTTTAAACATCCCCCCATTTAAAATTTACTGCTTGACTGAGTCAGATGTTTTGAGCAGAAGAACTTATTTAGTCACAAATTAATGATAACATTTTAAAATATGTAGAAGTCAACAGAATTAGGTGACATATTAATTGGGGCACCTACCTTAGATTCATTGTGCTACCAGTCTTTCAGCTTTGCTGCACACACTCATAATGATGACCACAAAGAGTTTTGAAAATGAAAACATTTTTAGCTCAAAATGTTTATTAACGTGGAGTGGAAAACCAAAGGAAAGACATTTCTTTAGATGTCAAGCAGAAAAATTTCCATAAGATATTGTCGCAGGAGCAGTAAAAATACCCCACAAAACAAATCAGAGAATTTGAGAAGTGTCATAGTTCAGCCTATGAACTTCCACACATAGAACATCTGCTTTTACTGTGTGATTGCTCCTAGCGGCTCCACAGAGCTCCATAACTCACTGACACCATCTCTTCACATTTAGTTGTATGTGTGCTCAGGGTCCATAAAACACATGTACAGACCTTTTACATGCTTCCAGCACTTTTGTACCATCTATCCCAAGACCATCTGTCTCATCAAGAACATTTGATGTATGGCATAGTCACTTTGAAAACCACATTGCCTTTCCTGTAGGTTTATATTGTACCTTGTTAAGGACCAGGTGAGCAACAAATAGTTCCCTCTGAAATCACAATGGTCTTGGGTAAAATAATCTTCTGCTTGCTTTTGGGTCCTGCTCCAGCTGTTTCCTGTTCCCCTGCCCCCAAATCCTAGTAGAGGGTATTTGCTGCATTGAATTGAAGGGCAGGTAAGGAGAAGAGCCAGATCCATGTCACACCGTTACCCCTGAGCTGCAGCTGGCAGCCGTCTAAGAGTTGCAATAAACCTTGACAAGACCAGTTCATGGCAGGCACCAGGGTGAGGGCATCCTCACCAGCTTCTCGATGGATGAAAAATTGAAACCCTCCACTTAAAAACCCCCAGCTTTCCAAAAAAATGTCATTGCTGTTTGTACTCATATCTGCTTTTGCTGAATTCAGCCTGAGCATGGACTTCGGACTAATTAATTAGCAGCTGATTTGTCTGGCAGATGCACACTCTGAAAGCCCACTGGTGTGGCAGTCATAAGTATGACAGTCAGTGGAGTCCAGTGGAGTGCAAGAGCACTGTTCAGCTGCTTTCTTTGTAGTCCATCTTCATTTTACTTTATCATTTCTCTTGCACCCTACAATTTCTAGCCTCTTCAAGGCGCTCGAGAGTTGACACAACATAATTTCTTTTGTTTTTAATGGCAATAGTAAAAATTACCTCAAGCAGGGCATTGCTGCGTTAGACACTCATATTCCTAAGGTCAATACCCTTCAGAAGATGATATAATCTGAACAGTTAATACCTTGGGAAGCATAACCATTTTGACACTGAAGGACTGACCGAGACAGCAGTTACACTCACTTTGCAAACACTTCTAGACATATACTTGAAAGCATATTACTAAGGAGTGAATTCATCAGCCAGACACTGATGGTTCATGGGAATGCAAAAGAATCACATCTGGTTTGTGAGAGTCAAATTAAAAATGAGAGGCACTCTTTTCTGGACTTTTATTAGTATATAAATGCATTTAATTATTCTATTCCTTAAGCCAAACAATATGTACAGCATTGTTTTGAAATACAGAATGAAGGAATTAGCACAAATTATTTAAAGAGATTAAGTGTGTGTGATACAGATAACAGCTAAGTTAAAGTTACTTTGCGGACATAAATAATTCTGGTTCTTCCCTTACCTCTTTGACAAAACTTTAAAGTACATTGACATTTTATAGAGACTGCTACAGCTACAAAGACTTTGGAGTACCCTATTTTTTATTCAGACTAAATGCTTTAAGTATACCAGCCATATATTCTTAATGTTTAATGCATATGTGGCAATGCAGCCAGACCACACAAATATGTGGAGTTATAAGGGGAACTATCTGGCCCTTCCTTTCCCCGCGCCATCTCCCCCTGTGTGGGGGTGACACAGCTTCTGCAGAGCTGCATCACCTCTTCCATGTTGCAGGTGGGCAAAAGGGACAAGGAAGATAGAGCAACAGGTTGCACTGTGGCAGCAGTTGTCACTTGGGACAAGCATATGCCACGATGGGGCTATTCTTGGCCCAGCAAACGTGTAGAACACTGGGTGGACCACAACTGACTCTGGGATTCTTCTCCCTTTAAGGATGCTCCAGAGGTAGTAGAGAAACGCACTTTCCCTAGCATTGCAAGAGCCACAACTGAGACAAATGCTGCAGGTATAGGAAGAGTGCAGCACAAGTCATAGAGGAGAAAGTGGCCCAAACAGCATAATGCCAGATACTAATACCCTTACTCATAGTCAGTAGCATACTGCTTCATAAGCTGTCCCTTGTGGCACTTCTAATTCGGTTCTCAGAGGAAGGTTTTATTAAGTCAGAATATCAGAGGATGATCTTAGTGTTGAAGACTTAAATTAGGCAATCACTAAAAATCCAAGGACCATTAAGGGGGAGAGGCCCAAATCTTGTGTTTCTGTTTTCTTCAATGAAATGTGGTTTAAGGCCTTTAGGGACAGTTCATGCATTTTTACTGATTGGTGTGCGAAGCCAGCTGAACTGAGTCCCTCACGCCCCTGCAGCACTAGAGCTGAAGAAGCAGAGCTGGGAAGACTTTGAAATTGCTTGTTTAGTGAAAAGAGCAGATATTAAAAGATACAATTAAAAGGAAAATATCTAATGTCAAACCAATTAAACTGATAGGCATCCCTAATGACTGCGTTAAAGACATTACTATCCAATGCAAAAACAAATGGTATTAGATTAAGTGCTGGGCACTCGCATTTCAAATGAAGCTAGTAATCTGGATTTCTCATTATAGAATTTATGCCAGAATAAGACTCTTGCCAAGGATGATTTAACTATTCACAGTGTCAAACTGACCTTGCAGATCATAGAAAGAGAGCATTAATTGCAATTTCATCATGTTTCATGACAAATTAAAAACTAGGCAGTATTTCAAACTATAAGCTCAAACTGTAACGAAAATCTTCTCCATTGGCAGCTGTATTTAAAAGTACAATATCTTATCTAATGTAAACTACATCAACAGTTTCTTCTTCCATTGAAATCAAAGGTATTCCTCCGATGATAAAGTAGGACTTGCTCAGAGAAAGGATGCCATTATCTTCCTGGCGCTTTCTGCAGTTCTGCTTTCCCATCATCCAATTGCAATGTAAACGTTTGCTTTTCTTTTCATTTCTGACCTGGAGCAAACAAGGTCTTAACAAGACTTTCAAAGTGACAGAAGCGTATAAGGAGAAAAGAACAATGATGGCATAGTTGAAAGAGGAGGATAGGAAGATATAAATGTTCTATTTTCTTTATTCTATTTCATTATACTGTATATGAGAATAAAACAGAACATTGTTTAACTCATCCAATGGGTGAGTGCAATAGACACAAGTAAACATGTGCCTTACACCCACAGGTGTTTGCAAATTTTAAATCTTTAAAAAATCCTTCTTTACCACAATATTAAATCTACATCTTTAAAAATCAGCCAAAACCCATTTATAACAAATATTCTAAGACAGTAGTAGAAAAGCCTTGTATAATCTTATTAAGTGTTGAAAAAAGTCCATACTGAATGTTATTGCAACTTCTTGCTTGCAGTTTCCCTCCTACAGACTGTTAGGCTGTGTGCTGTGATTATCTGTAAAAAGTTTGCAAAATGCTATGGAAACAATTTGGTATTTGTAGCTTATAATGAATGCTTTATTTGCTGGTAAAGTTTATTTGGTGCTAACTCTCCATCATTGGATTTAGCTCACATTGCCTACATAGAGTTTAAATAACAAGGTACTCCAGCAACTGTTTTTAAGCTTATCATCAAGTTGAATATGAACGTAGGGACCTGCAATTAGCGAAGCACATTGCATGCTGCTATTTTCCTTTGCAGGCATCAGCAGCTCCTATTGCAGGACACATTAGTGCAATATGGGTTTTTGATATGCAAATGCAGTTTCTGCTCCTGATTCTGTAAGATACAATCCTACACAAACTAATGATTCCAACAGTAGAGAATAGGGTTAGAAAATCTGAGGGATTGAACCTGTGACATTTGAAAAGCAAGAGAGATTTTTGGCTACTTTCTATGCAGGTAGCTCAAGTGCAAACAGTGAAAGTATTTCAGAATGTTAAGGAAACCATAGATGTTGTTAACAGAAAACTCTCTCAGGTCACTCACTATATCCATTCAGGATTCTCCTTTACAGGAATAATATTACAGTAACAACAGCAATAATAACTTTATTGCTTCTAGAATGTTAAGAATACAAAAGTGTTTTGCAAGTAAATCATGACTGAGCCATGACTGAGTCCAATGTGTGTCCTTGACATCTTCTTTTGTGATTCTGTGCCAGTTGAGATGACACAAGTTTTTCTCCACCAGGGTCCCTACCCTACCCCCAACAGCAAAGTGGAGTGAAGAAAGAGTTGCGAGGGAACGGCGCAGCATTCGAACTCCAGCTATTCTCTGTGGTCTAGAGGTATACCCTGCTCCCTTGTCAGAAGCTCCTACTGCCAGAACAGAGGCTTGAGAGAACAAAAAAAAGCTGCCACAAATTTGTGCTATGGGCCCAAATTACTAATGGATACACTTGCTGCCCTTTGTCAGCCCCTGCTCTAAGTGGCTGCTTCTGCAACCTGTGTAGTAGCGTTGGTCCTGCCTGTTAGGAAAGGAGCCACAGTGCGAGTAATGCATGGCTTTGCAGTGGACTTCTTCCACCACTCACCATTTTCAATCAACTGTTGCTTTCTCCTCGACTCCAAAGGTCATTTAGTATGTGATGAAAGCCAAAGTTTTGATGGCCAAATGCTGACAAGTGCATTTTTGGAAAAAGTGCAAATGAAGAGAAGGCAAAGTGTACCACGTGGGGTGTGAAACAGAGACCGAGAGGTGAAAGGCTGGCAGAGAAGTATCAGTTGCTGGATGACCAACATTGTGTTCTGGCTTAAATAGCCTCAGAATATATTGAGGTGTAGATATTTTGTTGTTAGATTTTTCTTACTCTCACTGCATAGCACCTTATTTCATAGCTGTTTCCGTCAGCCCGTCTGTAAGCACAATAGCGTTCAGAACAGGGTCTTCATCCCTTGCTGGTGCTGGATTCTTGACCTGCAGAATTTCTATTATTTCTCTTCTAAACACACCAAAGATGGTGAAACAGATGTGGCAAAGATAATATCTCATGCAGGACGACCTGCAGTAAATGAATCGTATTTCACTGCAAACATAAGGAATTGTACTACAGTCTACACTGGTGGCTCAGTAAGAGACATGACTCAGAAAAACTCTGAAAGGACCATAAAAAACCTGCCTTTAGAACTTTTCCCCCATCCTTTTTTGCTCCTCAGATGCAGTTTCTGCAGTTCTTGACTCTTAGGATGCTCCTTTCTCTCACCGTGTTTGCTCAGAGTCAGACCCAGCTGTACTCAACTGTGTGAAGGGGTTTCAGTCTGCCTGGTCCCTGGTGGGTCCCTGGACTCACCTCCTCATTTGCTGACTTATACCTCTGGCACCATTATTTCATTGGCAACACATTCCTGAAACCAGACAGTGCCAGGGATCAGGCAGTGATTTATAGTAATATAGTTGAATGAGGCAGATATATGGGCAGTTGAAGAGTCACTTCTCACTTTGTGGCCCCATCTGAGATTAGAGTCTGACCATTCTTGAATCACGCATTCAAGAATGTTTCCACATGGCACTGCTATCTATTCTTTTTATTCTTTCTTGCCTGGTTTGTTTCAATGGTGTTGAGCAAAGAGGAGGTTAATTTACAACTTTATTACTGTAAGCAAACGAATTGGGAAGGGAAGAGGGGTGAAAAATTGATGCAAGAGGCTTCCAGAACCAGTACTCTTCACCTAACCTACCAAATGCTACAAATTGCCCAACTGTGTTTCATTTATCTTTTCCATTTTTCAGTGAATGTTCTCTGTTGCTATCCCTACAAGACAGGGATGAACTGTAGTAGTCAAGGTGAAGGCCATCAAGATGAGCAGGGGTCTGGAACATATGACATATGAGAAGTGGCTGACAACTGCATTCATTCAGTCTTATTAGGAAAAGGGCGTTTGAATATCTTACTGCGCTCTTCAGCTACAAAATGGGAGGATACGCACAAGGTGGAAGTAACACTTCTCAGAGGAGCACAGTGACAGCTTGTGCTGCAAGAAGGGAAATTCAGACAGCTGTAGTGGTCATTGATAGTTATAATAATACTAGATGAAATTCATGGACAAGTAGATATGACTAGATATTAAAATTATTTCATATTCTGATAGTTAAATATTGTTGAAAGATAGTTTGGCCACAAAGAACTTGAAGTTACACGTAAATACTGATTTTCATATTTGTTTTCTTGACACCATTGTAGATGTGGTCTAGGAATCCAGTGGAGAATAAGAAAAATAACAACTGTTTTTTATTAAGAGCAAGAGATTAAATCAATTCATTGGACCTGAAACTGCATGAGTAGGTGAGGCAAGATTCCAGTTCATCTTAGTTCCAAAATACGCCTTCTCACACTGAAGCTCCACAGCAGGATATGAAATCACAAACATCACATCATCAGAACAAATGCTTATTGCAAGATCATGAAGGCAGGACACCATAAATCAACAGCTCCTGAGAGCTGCTGGGTTTGGACTTTTCTGAAGACAAATTAAATTTTTTATGGCTTGTCATTGTAAAATGAATCCAAAACAAAGAAAACAAAGATATGGCCATGCAGAAACTGTAACAATAATAAGTAGAGTTGGCTAAAAAGCAAAAAGTCCCCCCCAAAAAGCTCCTACAAAAGGGCCTTGATTCAATAAAATACTGAATCACAGGCTTAGTTTTAAGTGTAATTCCACCCCAGTTCTACAAAGAATTTAAGCACTTGATTAAACTTAAATAACAATGTATGTGCTTTGCTGCTCTAGACATATTCATTTGCATTTTTAAGTAATCCACTTCAGCCTCAGTCACACCTCTCTGTGTGCTTGCTTGCCATGGGCATGCACACAAATGAATTTCTAGCCATGCAATTTGACTAAAAAGACTTCTGAAGTTATGCAAGTGGATATTTGCGTCAGCTAGTTTTTTTAATATTTTAATAACTGTGGATACGTTTAAGCAGTGCACTTTGGGAATTGAAAAACACAATGTCTCCCAGTAGCCTAATAGCAACAGAGCTCTAATTTCAAGTAAAACTGATTAATATAGAAAGAGTAACAAAGACACATTCAAACAGAAAAAGTGTTTGAGAAACCTATGATATGCTGTTGGACATCCCACTGACACGAAAAAAAAAAAGAAAAGAAGAGCCCAATGTAAGCAGAAGGTGTTCTGCTGTGAAATGATTCACTCAGCTCTTGCCATCAATTATTTTGGCCAAGATGACTGGTTGCTTGGCATCGTTGCGTGTTGTATAGATTCTCAGTGGAAGGTGCCAAACTCTTCTTATTTTAGCATTATTAGTGTTATTACTGTTCTTCTTTTGTTGTGCAGGGCTTTGTTGTTGGTTTCAAAACACTTGACGCTGGGTGTGGTAGGCAGAAGCCCTCACCCTGGGAAAGAGAGTTCTCCACGTCCCTGCAGTTTCCAAAAGCGGTTGTTATTTTTTTTCCCCTGGTTGCACGAGGACCGTTCTGCTGCCTGAGTGCTCAAGATCGCTATGTGCAGCATCAGGAGAGTATCCTGGACAATCCAGTTCCTGCCTGGCTCCGCTTCTTCGGTTGTTGTTGTTTGTGTTGCTTAGGGTACCAGGCCATTTCTGCTGCGGCTTCTCCTTTCCTGTGCTTCTCTAAATTCTGCTACTACCCCCTGCTGTAATCTTGTACATATAAACTAAATGAATTGCTGCTAGATGAGCCAAATGAGTCTGCTGGCAAGGATACAGGGCACTATTTCCCTAGAAACACCCTCTGTAAACTGAAACCACCTAAGCAGCACCACAAAATCTGTGCACCTATTCTGACACGTAGACTCAATTTTTTAGCAGAGATGCAAACAAGGAAAACATTTCCTTGGGATAATGGATTTTGGATTAAATAGAACAGTCTTCAGGGTGTCAGTTTTTCTCAGCTGGTAATGAATCCTCAAATCCCAAAGAGTTTATTTGAAAATGTACAGTCGGAAAGGCGAACAGTGAGAACATATGCAAGTTTGCATAGTTGTTTATTTCTAATTTACACAAACATTTTCATATGGGTAGGTGCCCTTGAAACTTAACACTGAATTTCAAATGCCCAGTTTAAACTTAAACATTCTGCATCCAAAAAATAAATCATAGGCGAGAAATTGGCACTGATTTCAATAGAATCTGTTGATTTATACCAGGTGAAGGTCAGGTTTTAAATTTCTTAGCCTCCACTGTTTCTTATAACTACAGCTCTTAGTAGATGGTAGAGCAGCACAGCTCCCCAGGAACCTAGGGATAATGGATGGTGTTTCTGTGGGGTAGACTCCCTCTCTGAGCTATAAAGCATAGAAAAGGAGTGCTGCACCACTTTTTTAGGAACCTGGAGGGTTTCTCTTCTTCCTGGTGTCGTGCATATGGAGAAGGCATCAAACCAAATGTCTGTCTTTACTAATGGAAAAATTCTCACTTATTTCAGTATTTAGTAGGTCACCTTTAAGACATCTGTGTAATTTCATGAGACCACTCCAAAAATCAAGGACAAATTGATCATTTTTTCCCATTTGAAAAGTGACAATAAAGCGTCTTTTTGCAATAAGTTCACATTAAGCCAGAGTTAAATAAAAACCCTACAGCATTAAAAGGAGTCTGTGCAAATTATACTCTAACTGACTTTGGGGAGTTTGGGCTGGTTTTGCTCAAAGAATACCTACAGCAGCATTCTAGGGAAAGTCCTAAGAAAGACATTTTTCTTGGTGATAATCAGAGACAAAACCTATCAACTAGAATGGGTAAATTTCAATAATTCTATTCTCCCTGTAACATGTTTCGTTATTTCTTATTTTACTTTCTTCAGGTTTGCTCTCCATTGCTCAGAAGAAAGGATCATTAGAAAATCATTAGCTTCACGTGCTCGTAGATAACATGCCTTACTTCAGTTTTACAAGATATCCATGACTGAAAAGAGATTCTGATTTCTGAATGCTCCTCTGTTCTCTGCAAGCTCACAAAACCTACAGCTTTGTTCGCACATTTCTTCTTCTGGGTCCATTTTCTCTCCATCAGAGTACTATATTTTCCTGTAAAGCTCTGTTTCTCAGGTTGTTGTTTCAGGTAAAGATAAGGTGATCTTGCCAAGAATTTAAAGAAAATGTCTGCAAAACCAGTACGTGACTTAATCTTTTTTATGCAGTTTCATTTTTGCATAAGCCTTTATGAAATTTATGTACAACTTCCATGTGAGCCTATGAGAGGAACCTGAATGTAGGGGAGCTACCTGGTTTAGGGGCAAAATATTTACCTAAAATGAAACGTGAGTACAATATACTGAAAGTAAAATGTGTCCTTTCCTTCCTTGAGTTTCATCATTTTCTTGGCTTTTAGATAAATGAATACTTAGAAAAAAAAATAAAAGCAGAATCAAAATAGTACAATAATTTAATTTGTAAGAGGAGTTTTCAGGTGCATATTCCAGGATTTGTGTTCTGAGTAAACAAGGGTAGTATGTTTTGGTTTTGCCTAGTGTGACATCCTTGACCAAAGGTCAACCTCCCCATAGGTAATGGAGGACTGCTGTCAAGTCCTTCACAACTGTCCCTTCTGCAAGCTAAACAAGCCCAGCTTCTCATCCTCTCTTTACAGGGCCTGTGCTTCAGCACCCTGAGCATGTTGGCAACCCTCCATTAAACTCACTTCTGTTTATCAATGCCTTTCTTGCAGTGGGTCTCCCAAACTGGATGCAATATTCTAGATGGTGACTCAGAGTGCTCAGTAGAAGGGGTGATTGATTCCTTCAAAGTGTCTGGAACTGTGAAGTCAGTGGTAGTTGCTGCATGGGAATCATCTGTGTTTCTGAGTATGGCCTCTGGAGATTAGTTTTTGGGGTCTTGCTTTTGAAAATCTTGACCGGTTATGACATTTATGAATGCATGCACATTTTTAATGATATGGCACTCCTAATGAGGAACTGAATCTATGATTTATTTGTAGACTTTATCAGTAAAGAGTAAAGCCCAGATTTCTTTTCCCCAAGGCTACATAGTTAAAATACTTGGTCAGGGTACAACACTTTTTGCTATGGTGCATGCTACCCCGGGATGGATGGCCAGTTCCTCTACAGAAGTGATGGGCTGAACTTTATATAGCTGAACCTAATGAAAGTGTCCTGTTAAGCTAGCAAAGAAACTCGGTATGCTCATGCCTACCAGATTCTCCTCCGCCGAGATGATAACCCCCTTTCACCTACTTTTCTCCCATTTCACTACATGACCTGAAACATTAAAACTCCATTTCCAAAAATATTTCAATATATAGAGATGTTCGCTTCTGTTGCTGCCACTCCATAATAGGGATCAAGACACATGGGACTCATTACATGGACAGCAAAAAAGTAGTCGAGCATAACATTTTTTCTGGAATAGCACATCATGTCCTGCCAGTTGTGATCTCGTTTTGGAAAAGAAAGGCTGTTTACTACCTGCCACCAAAAAGAGAACTACACCAAGTAAGGACCAAACTGTAGTGCTGACTTTGGTTTTAGCACTGTCAAGAAGGCTCAGTGCTGGTTTTGGCTTCCTGGCTGGGAGGCATCTGAATGAGACAGACAGAATGAACGGGCTGTCTTGCACAAAAGAGGTACTGTGAAACAGAGGTTAGATGAACTAAACCGGAAGGTTAATCTGTAGATAGGCAAGAGATGCCCCTGGTGCCTTACATATCTCACTAGAGATGGCTACAGATTTAGGAAAGTAGTGTATCTACAACTGGGAAAAAGTAGGTTGAATGAAAAGGAAAACCCTGTTCAGGTAACTACATTTGAGAACTGTATGTGTACTAGTACTTCAAGAGAGAAAGGATGGATCATTCCCTCCACTTTACAAACTGGGCTGCTGCTCTTCAATGAGCCAAGAATAAGACCCAATTCTTCTGGAGAACTTGAATTGTCTTGTCTACTGGAGAAAATGAAAAGATAAACTGTGCTCTAGATTTTGTTCCATTTTAGGAGCTGTTTTATTTTTAAAGATCCATAACTGGGAAGTTTTTTGAGAGGCTATTAGAAAGACTAACATACTTTTCATGGAAAATCTTGAAAATATTTATAACCCATGACAAATCAGCATATATGACAGAAAATTCTCAGGGAACACATTCAGTACTCAGAGCAAGCGATGTAATTTTGGGGGGATATGCTACACTTTTATGCTTCTTGAGAAGATTTAGTTTCTGCTATGACTGCAAATCTCAGTTCAGCCTTAACTGTGAAGCCTCTATTCACTACCATAATAAAGATCAGCCTTGAACTGCTCTCACTCCTTGAAGACTTGAGAATTGGAGCAATTACTTTGTCTTTTAATTTATGGAGTGATCACACTGAAATGTTTAAACAAATATCATTACCACAAAAGACAAGACCATTCCTGCTGTAACCACATTGATTTCTATAGATTCTTTTCTCCTTAGTATTGCTAAACAACAGAAGATTTAAAGAGCGTAGATTTTTTAGCCCTGTGTGTATTGACATTATCCCACTTAATTCCATCAAACCACCTCAGTTTAGCTCCAAAGAAACACATGTGTAAGTGGAGGCATTCATATATCACTTCCCTCATCCAATTTGGATTTTACTGTTTTCAGATGCACATTAGTCTTACTGTGCAATACAAAATACAGAAACGTATAGTGGCATTTACTTTTGCTCATCATCTGTCTCTTTAAATGTCATCATGAGAACTTAGTTGTTTAACAGAAGGCAAAATGTTTAAAGGTAGATGCCAGAGATCAAATGGAAAAATGCATGTGAAGGACAGCAGGAGTTGACAGATGGCAGGCGTATATGACAAAGCAAGTATGAAATTAAAAACCTTAGAGAACAGTTAATTAAAGGTATGCACTGTATTGCTGTGGTACAAATTGTTACTGATGCAGCGCAGCACTATACAAAATATAGTCTTTATTACTGTGATTTGCCCATTTATATAACTCTTTTTTCAAAAAGAGGCGTGGCCCGTGGCCACAAGGAAATGTGACTTCAGCAAGTGACTCTGGCCCGTAACGGTAAACCAAACAGGACTTGCCTCCCCCCACCCCTTCACCTTCCTGATAGCCCTCACCCCCTGTCTCTCCTAGCGCAAACCCAGATGTGCTCTGTTCAGACCACCTGTGGCACTCCAGGGCCCACAGAGAGGGGTGGGGTCTGCAGCGTGCCCTGCAGGCAGGACCTTCAGGCTACTCCTAAAGGACCCAAGAGTCCAGTGCGCATCAGCAGCTGCTCCACAGCTAGCCATGAGGATAGCACCTCCACTACTTGCCTCTCAGGACCAAAATCACCTGCGCTTTGCCTCAGCAACTGGGTTTTAGGAAGGAGTCTTCAAAATGGCTCGCTGTTTTCCCAGTCCGTCTGCGTCAAGCATCCTTCACAGGAAAAAGGAGACAGGTACAAATGCTTTTTTTTCACACAGATTTGCCACAGATGAAGGTATAAGCATAGACGTGCAAAGATACAAACAGATGTAGATGAGATACAGATACATACAGACAGAAAGGGGAGGAGAATAAAGTCAAAGATTTGCATCAGCTACAGCTTTTTCAGCCCCCAGATGGGAATAGCTGTGAATGAGCTAGCACTTGGAAGGGATGAGAGCAGGGTTCAACCCCAAACTAGAGTTATTAGAGTGTTATTACTGCTGCAAAAGTTAATAAGCAATCTAAAGAGATTTTGTCAACCGGTTAGATCTAGAGAAAAGATATTTTTGTTCAGAATCTTTCTAAATAACTGAAGTGCAGCTTTATTCCTTCCTGAGCTAACTGTATTCCTACTCTCCTCATTACAGGATGCATCTGCTTTGCTCATTACTGCGCAAAGAGGAACTGTGTTATTGCACCAGACAGTAACCTGAGGCTATCTGCAATCATCATTTCCATTTTTCTTTTGCTTTAATGAATGCTTCAGCATTACTGCTTCTACTACAACAAGAGCAGTAGCTTTCCTCACCACTGAATTATATCAGTTGTGATCGCATAAGGAACGCGGCTTAGAGTTTTCAGAAAGATGGATGAAAAATTTTCAGTAGAAATTATTTCTGATGGAAAATGCAAGTTGTTTTTCTTTTTTTTAATTGGAAGTTTTTTTAAGGAAACATGCAACATCAGCAATGTTTGTTGATGAGAAATCTGAGAATGTGTCATTTTGAACATAGAATCATAGAATAGTTTGGGTTGGAAGCGACCTTTAAACGTCATCTAGTCCAACCACCCTGCAGTGAGATCTTTAACTAGATCAGGTTGCTCAGAGCTCCGTCCAACCTGACCTTGACTATTTCTATATATGGGACATCTACCCCCTCTCAGGGCAACCTGTTCCAGTGTTTCACCACCCTCATTGTAAAAAAATGTCTTCCTTATATCCAGTCTAAATCTACTCTCTTTTAGTTTAGAACTATTACCCATTTTCCCTGCTAAAAAGTTTGTCCCCACCCTTCTTATAAGCCCCCTTTAAGTACTGAAAGGCTGCAATAAGGTCTACCCTGAGCCTTCTCTTCTGCATGCTGAACAACCCCGACTCTCTCAGCCTGTCCTCACAGGAGAAAGGACAAAATATTGAAGTGTTCCATTTAGATAAGGAACAATGCTTTGATTTTGTTCTAACTTTTAAACTGTATTGGGATTGTAATTTTAATATTAAAGCTACACACTGTGTTCAGTGAATTATATACTATTACTTACAATACCTGAGTTATTAAAATGTAATATACTATAGTGTTTCAACATGGTCAGTTTAAAATGCATTAACAAGGGAATTAATGTCACATGAAGTTGATGCTACCAAAATGAAACACTTCAGTGATTTTGAAGCAAACTTTTGTTCATGGAGAAACATGACTATTTTAGTTCTTATTTCTGATTCAAATGAAAACCAGCTTTGAAATTCTGAAATTTCCACTGGGGATAGAAATTCTATTTTCTGACCAATTCCTGCTGTCAAATAGATTAGCCATTTGAGAATCATTGTTACAGAGGTTCACACCTATATGCATCTATGGATGCAGAAAAGAGATACCATAATTCAATGTATTATTAATAGGTATAGAAATCCTGAATACCACAATTGTAATTCTGCTTTCTTATTGATTCACCATGCAGCTCTCTATAAACTTATTAATTGTTCTATTTCATTTCCCCCAAATATAGTTGGGATAATGTATCATAATTTACTCACTGGCTATTGTGAAAGTTAAATAGCTACTTCTGCAGTACCCTTTGAAGGAGTGAGATATTTCAGGCTGGAAAGCATCACTATGATCATTTAGTCTGATCTTCTGCAAAACACAGAGTTAGGTTGAATTAAAATGCATGTTTTTAAAAAATTCTGTGTTAAGGCAATAAGAATTTGCAGTTCTTAACTGACTTGTTGTGGTAAGTATTATACTAATTGTAAACAAGGGCTTATGTCTTACCTCACATCGTCTAGAGGAAACAACCCCTGTATCAGCCTGTGCGGTTTCCACATCTTGGTCCTCTAATGTAACACATTTAGAGGAATGCTGTGGAAAGCAATAGAAAATCATACAATTGTTTCTTTTAGACCAATATCTTCTTTTCTTTAATACCACATTAATATGCAATAAAAGAGCAATTATTAAAAGGCATGTAGTAACACAAATTTTTCCCTAATGCCATTCACTTAGGATCTGGCTTATACCATGAGACAGATGAATTTATATCCCTTGCAAATATTTTAATATAACTGTATCCAAAGTGACAGTGAATATTTTTATTATCCGTATAAATGACCCATCACTTCTTAAATCCTGTTAAGCTTTTGGCCTCAGGGATATCCTGTGGCAATGGGCTACAGAAGTTAAGTATAAGTTATGTGAAAAAAAATTTTACTTTTATTTGTTTTAATTATGCTATCTTTCAACTCCATCAAATACCTCTGGGATTTTTTAAATGCAAAAAGGGAGATGGCTTGATTTACCCCTTCGTGCCAGTAGCACTTTCAGTCTCTCTTCTGTGCTCTCTCTTCCGTAGAACAGGTTTGGAAAAAAATCTGAAAGCTTCTGAACCCTAAATTTTTCTAGAATGAAACTCAAGGAGCAGATTTCCAAAGTCTGGAGATGTCTCATGTATTTCCACCCCCCCTCCACTTCTGGTTTCCATTTAGAAGAAGAATTGTTGAAATACCACAAGGACGGCTGTTCTCACTGCCATGACAGGAAGCAGGACTGTTGGAAACGTCACGAGAAAGCCCGTTCTTACAAGATTTCCAGCCCAACAAAGCTGTCTCAAGAAGTTCAGATGTGGTTCAGACAAGCATCTAAACTTTTGAATACTTACACAAGCCAAATCTGAACCCTGAAACTTCTCAGGTTTATCTGTCACAGACACTGACACAGTGTAAAATCTAAACAAAACCAGTGTGCCAACTGGCATGGAAGCATTGCTCCTCCTGCCCTTTACTCCTGCACTTCTTCTTCCTTTATACCATTCTTCATCAGAAATAAGTCTGAAGAGATCACAGGCATTGTTCTGATATACATCAGAGATGTATATGTGAGACTCAGGCTCACACTGTCAATACCCTGAGTGGTCTCACATGGGCAACCAGATTTCTTCGGGAAGGTCCGTTTCCGTATCCCCATCTGCTCTCTCCTTCCTGAGCCCACCAAATTGTTGTTACCAGGGAAGCATGCATGAACCACTCGACTGAATCCCTCTGGTCCTGACAAAGGTGAGAAGGGTGGGAGAGGAAAGAAGTGAGGAATGAGAGTACCTTTACTAGCCACAATAGGTAGCAAGAGGGGAGAAGTGCAATAACTTGGTCTTGCTCAGCAGAAGATGCTAAAATTTTTCATTCTTTGGCCTGGTCTTGCAGCTGTGCAGCCACATGTTGTCCCTTATCTGATCTGCGACCCAACAGGCAGTGATGTGTTAGTTATACATAATTTTCAGAGAATTATGCACATCCCCATTACTCCTTTTCCTAGTGCTTTGGTGTGGGCTATCACCACCAGAAGAAAATGTCCACACAGTTGGGTGTACCCAACAGAAAGTGACGCCTTAGCTCTTAATAAACACTCTTGTTTTTTCTGTATACTGAGTGGACATTTTCTCCTGGTGGTGATAGCCCACCACTGATGCAGAAGCTCCAGGAGAAGGAATAATGGGCGGTGCATAAGGAAATTCCGGAAATTACACATAACTACCAGGTAAAGAACTAAACTATGAGAATCTCTTCAGCTGTGGGTGTTGCCAAGCCAAAATGGAGTGTTAAAACTCCAGAACAGCTGCTGTGCAGGCATGGAAAGGCACACTGAGCGCTTGCTCTGTTTGTGCAAGAGGGAGCCTGGAGGGAGGTCTGCTCCTTTCTCTCCGCTCCCAATGCTGCTTTAAGCCCAGTTAAGGACACTAAGGCAAAGCCTTATTACCAGGGGCCTGGTCCTCAGCACACTGGCAATTTTCCAATGGCTTCACTGGGCCCCCCGTATAAATGGCATATCTTCATAGAAGAATCCATGTTTGAAGGGCTCTGTGGTTTCTCCAGATGTGTCTTGACATTTGTATTTCCCATAGATCTACGGACAAACATCTGACTTTGAGCATGTATCTCCTTGGGATTCGGACTCTAATAATGATGGACAAGCAGGTTTATATAAAAGAAGAATCAGCACAGGACCTAGCATAAAACTTGAACTGAACTGTATCAAAAAAGTTCTTAGCTTACTACCTCTTTTAAGTTGTTTACATGTGTGTGTCCTCTGCTGTTCTTCATCCCAGTTTAGACAAAATACAGAAATACTGATTTACTGTGAGAAAGACTGTTCTTATGCCATTTCTAGCACAGATGGAATTAGGAAGTACTAGAGATCTCACAAGGGAAGATCTTCTCAAGAGCTCCTAAATTACTTATGATTTACTTAAGTATTCAGGTTTTCCTGAGCTCCTCTAAAGTCAGTGGAACTTCAGCAGAAACAGAATCCATTTGTAAACCTTTTCCAGTTGGTCGGGGCTACTCACTCATTATATGTTTCTGACATCAGAAAAAAAGGCTCTAATTCACTTCGATGAGAATACTAGGCATGATAAGTCAGACCTGCAAAGAGCTAAAGTTTGAATGCACGTGTGTTTGCGTGTATACATGTAAAGGTGCCTTAGAGTTCAGCAAGACAATCCCACAGGTCCATGCTATGACCCATAGACAGCTACAGAGGGATAAAAATGTAGCTGAAGACAAGGTAGATTAAGGATATCTTTACTGCTGTTCTTCTGTCTTCTTCTGGCCATCTGGTAGTAAGGAAAGTAAGCGGTATAAGCTAATTTTTCAAGCCAGGGTACTTTGTTGGTTTTATACAAAGAAGTCACTTTTGCAGAGCCTGTACATTTCAATTCTTATGAAACGCTAGCAGTTAAAATGGCTTTGTTTCTTGAGAGTTAAAAACAGTCTGAACTGTAATAACACATCCTATTCAACTACTAAGTCTGATTTCATTTTTTTGTTTTGTTTCATTGCATTAGAAGAATCAAGATGATGCAGTCCACATGGAATGCAAACCATGCCACTGAATGGCAAATTATATGGAAATATGCCTTTCATCTTAATTATAGGCTGGACAGGGGAATGTACTATATTCTCTCATACATATGAGCTGAAGGAAACTTTCCCAGGGTATTTTTCTTTTACATTTCTGACTCTTATTTGGTTGAAAACTTATCAGCCTGTGTGATCCCGAGCTGTCTGACTTTTCATGATAAGGCTGAAAGTATGTAGGAAATGTTTTCGCAGCACTGCCAGAAAAGGTCTAATGTGGACTGGGATATTAAAGTCACAGATTGCTATTTCTTCATAACCCTTTAAAACACTATCACTCGACTGAAGTGCTGGCTTTATTTTCAGATAGCCAGGTAATTCTATAAAAAACCTTCCCCTTCTAACTGAATGTTTCATATCTCCAGTCTTCATGTTTCTTCCCTCATACTTTAGACATTTTGATAGTCTTATACTGGGTTGTTTTGTTTTGTTTTGTTTTGTTTTGAAGTAAACAAAAACCCAGGGGCTTTTAGCTTTTGAGCAAGGGCCAAATCCCACTCAAAAAGAGCATACATGTAGTTCTGAAATCAGCTGCCTCACTTCAAGGTGCCCTAGGGAATAGGGATTACTACTCTCCTATCTGAGAGGACTTCTGCTTTGACCCAATGTCATTCTCTTTACAGCCACAACTCGGTAAAATCTGATTTCACTGTAAACTGTTATAAGAAGTGGTAGGCACTGTCAAAAACATTCCACTGGCATGAAAAATTATTTAAGTTTTTTAAGTAAACATCCTATAGTTTTCAGAGTACTTAATGAGACTGATATAATTCCAAAATACATTTGCACAATACAAGTCTCTATGTACCAACACTTCCAGAATCATTTAGTCCTAAAGACTTGCACAAAGTGGGTTCCCATTGAGGCCACTAAGCATCGTGCTCTCAGCAGTTCTTCACAGTTGCTCTTGCCCAACTTAACTGGGTTTAAGCCCTTTTGAAAATTGTGACCTCTCCGTTTTTAATTTTTCAAAGGGGAGACCCTGTATATGGCCTGCTCCATATTCACACTTTTACCTTGTCATGGTTACATACCACTCAGAACTAATGTACTGATGTACTGCCTTTGGTTTGTCCCTGGGGTCAAAAGCTGTTGGAAATGAGGAAACGTTAAGGGAACTAACATGTGTAAACAATTTGGCAGAGGTGTCCTAAAAATAAACCTTTGGAGTGGAATATAATACTAGCATTAGAAGTGGACAGAATACAAGGAACAGTGGAACTGAAGTCAAGAGTCTTTGGATCGTTTGAGATGATCTGAGCCAGCAGGTGGTAAATGTAGTTCAATATTAGCACACATCAAGTAATTTGTCTGCAAGCAAGAAACTGATGCAAGAAGTATTGTATGTGCTGAATTAAATAGTCATCCAGCATCATTCTCTGGAAAAAGACCTGGGAGTTATTGTGGAAAAATAATTGAAGCCAGCAGCCAGCCGCACAGCTGTGCTAAAAAGAAAAGGACCAAAAAAAAGAAAGGTGAAAAATGCAAACAAAATGCCAGTTTGTGGTAGCCAAAGGATAGAAGGGCAAGGAAGAGAGATGATGCGTTTTCTGTGTTAGTCGCTTGCAAGAGCCAGTACAGTGTGCTGGTGGTTGTGCTGTAGGAAAGATACTATTGTCAAGGAGCCTGGGGATGATAAGAGCAGCTCAGGAGAATGCAAAGAATTATAGAATCACAGAATGGTAGCACTTAGAAGGGACCTTTGGAGACCATCTAGTCCAACCCCCTTGCCAAAGCAGGTTCACCTAAAGCAGGTTGCATAGGCTTGCTTCCAGGTGGGTTTTGAACACGTACAGAGAAGGAGACTCCACAACCTCTCTGGGCAGCCTGTTCCAGTGCTCCGTCACCCTCAAACCAAAGAAGTTCTTCCTCATGTTCCGATGTAATTTCCTGTGTTCCAGTGTGAGACCACTGCCCCTTGTCCTGTTGCTGGGCACCACTGAAAAAAATCTGGCCCCATTCTCTTGACACCCATCCTTTAAATATTTATAAGCATTGATGAGATCCCCTCTCAGTCTTCTCTTCTCCAGGCTAAACAGACCCAGGTGTCTCAGCCTTTCCTCATAAGAGAGATGTTCCTGTCCCCTAATCATCTTGGTAGCCCTTTGCTGTACCCTCTCCAGCAGTTCCCTGCCCTCCTTGAACCAGGGGGCCCAGGACTGAACACAGTACTCCAGATGTGGCCACACCAGGGCACTGTAGAGGGGGTGGACAACCTCCCTCAACCTGCTGGCCACACTGTGTTTGATGCACCCCAGGGTACCATTGGCCTTTTTGGCCACTAGGGCACATTGCTGGCTCATGGTCAATGTGTTGTACACCAGGACTCCCAGGTCCCTCTCTGCAGAGCTGCTTTCCAGCAGGTCAGCCCCTAACCTGTACTGGTGCATGGGGTTATTCATTCCTAGGTGCAGGACCCTACACTTGCCTTTGTTGAACTTCATTAGATTCCTCTCCACCCAACTCTCCAGCCTGTCCAGGTCTTTCTGTATGGCAGCACAACCTTCTGGTGTGTCAGCCACTCCTCCCAGTTTTGTATTATCAACAAACTTGCTGAGGGTACACTCTGTCCTCTCATCCAGGTCACTGGTGAATATGTTAAACAAGACTGGACCCAGTACTGACCCCTGGGGAGAACCGCAAGTCACGGGCCTTCAGCTAGACTCTGCACCACTGATCACAACCCTCTGAGCTCAGCCGTTCAGCCAGTTCTCAATCCACCTCACTGTCCACTCATCTAACCTACACTTCTTAAGCTTACCTATGAGGATGTTACGGGAGACAGTGTAAAAAGGCTTGCTAAAGTCAAGGTAGACCACATCCACTGCTTTCTCCTCATCTACCCAGGCAGTCATAGAAGGCTATCATCAGGTTGGTCAAGCACGACCAAGGAAGAGTTAGAACTCGAGCGTGCCAGTGAAAGGAGCTACCAAGTTGCCTAATAAAGTGATGTATGTTAAGAAAAGGGGTGACTGAATAGTTAAAAACATAAAACACCTTCTTGTAAGGAGTTCCAAAATTACACATATATATTTAAAATTACAATGCAAGCAAGCAAAATTACAAATCAAGCACAGCCATAACAGAAAAGAAACTTAACATTTTGAAGATCAGGTTCTCAGAAGAGCTGAAATCAATGAAATGAGACAGAATTACACCAGCTGAAGATATGGTGTATCCAATCAATTGCAGAGGAAGCACATAAATCAGTAATGAAAAGAGCTTAAGTTTCATATTAACCACCCAGAAAAGCTCTGAGAAAGAAATAAAACTGACTCACCTCCATTAGCATAATAGGTGGAAAGCTGCTCTCTGCCTGCCTGTTTGCCCTCAGGAAAAGTTTCTGGTGGCTGTTCCTGCCCTGCTTAGGCAGGGGGATCCTTGCAAGACGTTTGAGTTGCTTGCAATTCCTATGGAAGGTCACTTCCCAGAGATATTCTTGTTCCTATATGTCTTACCATCATCCTGTTCAACGTGCGCCTCTAAACTGGGCTTTCCTTGAGACTGCATTGCAGAGAACCAGTACTAATTTGGGATGCTTCTGAGGGATACCCGTACATTGCATGAAATCATCAGCTGAGTCAATATTTGACGCTCTTCCTTCAGAAGCACAAACTCACTGCAGTGTTTTTAACTGCGGTTTGAAGTTATTTGCAGGCTAACGGCTCTCTAAGCAAAAACAGGCGATCCTGGGAACCCATGCAGCAGCACTGCACAAACAAGTGACATTTTCAAGCTCTTCTATATCATCCCATTTTCCTACCATCTCAAGTCATCAGCTGAGCTGAATGTGCAGGTCCCTCATGTTCAAAGTTCAAGGAAATGGAGCAGACCTATTACAAAAAAATAAATTGAGTCTGAAACCAAGCAATAATCCAATCCAATAAAAACCCATGTTATTAAAAGAAAAGCCATAGGAAATGGGAAGGAAGTAATTAGAAAGTGTTTTAATATTTTACCTTGACTATTAGGATTATATTAACAGGGTTAGGGTTTTCTGTTTGAAAGCAAGCTCTGCTAGGAGAGCAAAAACTCTCAGCTGTCTGATTGCAAATCATCTGAGAAGATGTTCCCTAGCTCAGCAATGAATAGCGGTTAGTGATGCAATCAGTGAGCGCGGCTGGAATTTCTAGGTGTAATAACGCATGGGGAACCCACAGGGTCAACCCATCTGTGGAAAGGAGGGAAAACATATTGTTGATTCAGGGATGTGGTTAGCACTTAAGGTAAAGACTAACCGACAGCAATTTATAGCTTCGAATTCCTTTTCACACTTGTGTGAGAACCTGAACCAAACAAAATACAGACGTTTAATATTGTACAGGATATAGAGATTTTCAGGGAGTGCTTGCATATTAGGTATCGGAGTTACATCCTAAGCGTATGACGCTACAACATAAATATTTAACATAAAATAACAGCCTCTGTAGGGGAGGTAGGATAGCAGTGTGGGAATAAAACACGACTGCAAACTTTCTTCATGCAACTGAGAAGTCTTGTGCACTGAATCAGGAAGATATTTGCACACAGGTGTCACCTTAACTTCATGAGTGTGCCTAATGTCTTTGGTAGATCGCTCACATAGCTGAAGTCATAAAGTTAGACATCATATAAGAGTAAAAATGCCAAATAAATTCACAAAAATTGGATGAAATACATGATTCTTGAGCTTAGTCCTGACAAATTCAAGTGACAATTGGTAGACAGGTAAACCAGCTATGTCAGGGCTGGTTAAGTTTTCTATCACTGGATTTCATTGACTTGAAAGATTGCAGAACTTCTTGAAAACAGAGATTATGAAAACTTTACTCAAGGTTGCCAAAAATGTATAAAACAGCAATATTGGCAAACCAAAAAAAATTGAAGCAATTTAAGGATCACGCATTTGAGCGTGACTTTTCTAGAGACAGTTCTTGCAATCCATAATTAATTTTGAGGATTATTTTTAACTATGGTGTAAACTTCAATAGAAGCAAAAGAGAATGTGGTGGGTTTAAGACTGAAAATCACTTTTAATGAGTACTAATGCAAACTTTAAGTATTTCAGAATCAGTAGCTCACTTGACTTGTTTCATTTTGAAACATAACTGAAAAACTGACATGTTTTTCAGCTATGTCACAGTTCTGTGGCATCCAAATATATAATTCTATTGCTGATGCTCATATATCTAGGCTACAGGTATCTAAAAAGATCTAAACACACTGCCCATTGTCAATTATTTCTTCTGCTGTACTCTCCAAATAAAATTAATTTGTGTGTATGCTTTGTAATAGATACAAAATCTTTTTCTTTGCCCTTTTCTTCTCTGAAACAAATACAGGGAAGCAGGTATATTAAAATAAAGAAACACTTTATTTCCCTGCCTCTTCCTTACAGTCTCCAAACTAAACATCTGCCAAAACTACATTACTCTAAATATCTCTTCTCTTGAAGAGAGAAGTAGAAAACAATGACAGGATAAATGTTCATCACATTATAGATGCACTGCTGAAAGCCTTGCAGATACTTCAACGGCAAGTGACTTAGTAAAACGAACGTGGACAAGAACAGAATATTTTCTGTTCAACTCAGGCTTGGTTCCACCCTGTGCCATTACACCAGATAAACAGCTTGGGTTTCTTTTACTTCTCCTATCAGATGCTCGGGACTTCACTGGAGTACCTTGAGGGAATGGCAAGAATTTGGTTCCACTTTTAGTTTCAGAGAGCTTGTCCAACCCAGAACAACCTTGAACAGTGCCTAACATTTATTTCCCAAGAATAGACATAAAAGAGGATTCCCTTTTCAAGTATAATCCACTCTGTAAATCCCTCAAGGGCCATTTGACGCAGCCAACATTATCCTCTGGCCTTCCATGGCTCAGAGTGCTGGCAGAGGCCCTATAGCCAGGCTGTGTCTGTGCTTTCAAGAGCGATCACTGTTGTCATTTATAAATCGTGTGGTGGCTATGCCTTTGGGGCCCAGGCATGGAGGAAAACCCCTCTGTTCAAGAATAAAAAAATAAAGAAATCCACTTACCACAAAGACCTTACAAAGTAGCAGCTGCCTCCTCAGTAAAGCATCCTTACTGGAGACAGCTTGGATTAGTCCATATATTCCCACACCTCTGCGTCTGGGTCAGTAGCACCATTCACTCTCCATGGAAAGTTTTGCTTTGCTCTGAGCCAAGAGTTAGTCCTGCCAAAAGAGGTATGATAAACGTCTGTTGCCTCCAAGCAAAATATGGAAAACAGCTTCTTTTCTCTGACTTCTTGTTTGTTTGTTTGTTTTCTCATGGTGAAAGTCTCTCACTATTCTGCTGGGGATGTTATAAGCTAGCCTGATGCTCCAGTTTAAGCGATTTCTAAGCTACCCTCCCAGTCCAGTTTGGGGCACCACACTTGATAACCAGAGGAACGTAGACGTGGCTAACCTTTCAGAATAAAGCCCTGCAAGTCATCAGAGCCTCTCCATCATTTTTCTCCTAGCTCTGGCTGAACTGGCCGTTCACATTACCAGGAGCAAGAAGCAGCAGCAAGAGGGGGTGGGGGGAGCCCGTTGTCCTGTCCCTACTCCCCTGAGCCCCAGCCCCCAGGGCACAGTACCCCCCGCATCCACCACCAGCTCCTTGCATCCCTCCTGGGAGCCCAGGGTACTGAAAAAGGTGCTCTTCTCCATGTCCCTCCTCTGCTCCCATATTCATCCATTTCTGATCCTGTAAGTCCCCCAGCCCTTGTCTTTTGTATTTATTGTTCTCCACAGTCTGCTGTTTTTCACCACATGTTTGTTTTTCCTCCGTCTCTTTCCCTTCCTGGGAGGGCCAAAAGGTCCTGCTAGGGTTGAACTAGTGCCTGGTCCTAAAAGGATTACAAAAGGAGTAACTAATTTTTCTGACTTTTCTGTCAGAGCTGGTTGCTATCGTTAAAGCAAAATGTATCTGGAAGAGGGGAAATTATTTCCTCCTCATTCCTTCCCTCACATTGTGTGAAAGCAGAAAGGTCTTATGCTTTAACATGGATGGCAGATGAGTGACTGGTGGGAAGAGATGAGACATTTACAGAACTCTGCCTAGATTTTTGTTTCATGATACTAAAGATTTCAGAAACCTTTTAAACCAATAAGCTCATAGCCTGAAATTCATCTGAGGAAGAACCCTAAATTATTAATGCCACCCTTCCCCCCACCACCACAAAAAGCCCCCCACACCTTCGCCCTGAAAAACAAACCCTGAATGAACAACTGCTGCAACAGGAAGAGGAATATAAAATATGATTTAATGAGACCCTGGACCATTTAAGAAAATATACAGCCTGGGCAAAGAGGCATTCCCTTAGAGGTGGAAATTTACAGGTCACCAGCTAGGAAAGAGTAAAACACAGATGGGACTTCTTTAGTCCAGTTACAAATGGACATTTGGTATTCTTCAAACAAACATGTGTTTGTGCCAAAGAGCTGCCATTGAAAGATGCACCAATGTTGCTCACATCTGTTATTTCAGTAATTGTCCCATTCTGCAGAAATGAGATATCCCCTACTTAGTCTGAATCAGTTCTACTATTTTTTTATAAAATGAGTACTTAAGCGGACTTATCTGAAACTTCAGTGCGGGAATGTCCCCAGTATTGCAAGGGAATAATAAAGCAGGACCATAAGCTTATATATATGGAGAACTATGATGCTGCTAGCCACAACATCATGACAGTACTTGCCATATATCACAACAGATGTTCATCATAAATTTAGCACTAAAACAATGGATTTCATTGTTTTAACAATGATCAACAATGATCATTCTACTGTTTTGTGAAATGTTTACAAGAAACTCCTTTCTTTTCAAATCCACCTTTCCTCCTGCCTATTCTTAATTCACTAATCCTGCTATGTGTTCTGCCATAAGTTTTATGACGACTCCATTGTCTTGTCATTATGTTATTGTGTTCCTCTGCTTTTGCCCACCCCACGGTCTTAAAAAAAGTGCAGTCCATTTAAACTTGAAGAATTTGGCCAGTTTATAGAAAGAATAACCTGAACAATGTTCTCAGCAGAGATTTCCTAGCAGATGGTGTTACAGTGTTTGTCTCTAAGATGTAATGTTTTCTAGAGGCAGAACCTACAGTATTTTTGTTCTTTCTTGTTGATGTTTATTTGCAGAATCATTGATGATGATTACAAAGAGATCTCACTCCAATCTTCAAAAAAGGCAAGAAGGAGGACCCAGGGAACTACAGGCCGGTTAGTCTCACCTCTGTCCCTGGGAAGGTAATGGAGCGACTCATTCTGGATGTCGTCTCCAAACACATAGAGGAACAGGAAGTTATTGGAAGTGGTCAGCATGGATTTACCAAGGGCAAATCATGCCTGACCAATCTGATAGCTTTCTATGATGTTATAACGGCTTGGCTGGATGAGGGGAGAGCCGTAGATGTCATCTACCTTGACCTTAGCAAGGCTTTTGGCACTGTCTCCCATAACATCCTCATTAGGAAGCTGAGGAAGTATGGGCTAGACGAGGTGACAGTGAGGTGGATCGAGAGCTGGCTGAGTGACAGAACTCAGAGGGTTGTGATCAGCGGCACAGAGTCCAGTTGGAGGCCTGTAACCAGTGGTGTCCCTCAGGGGTCAATACTTGGACCAATTTTGTTCAATATATTCATTAATGACCTAGATGAGGGGACAGAGTGTATCCTCAGCAAGTTCGCTGATGATACCAAACTGGGAGGGGTGGCCGACACTCCAGAGGGCCGTGCTGCCATCCAGCGTGACCTGGACAGGCTGGAGAGCTGGGCAGAGAAGAACCTAATGAGGTTCAACAAAAGCAAGTGTAGGGTCCTGCACCTGGGAAGGAAGAATGCCAAACACCAGTATATGTTAGGGGCGGACATGCTGGGAAGCAGCTCTGAGGAGAAGGACCTGGGGGTCCTGGTAGACAGCAAATTATCCATGAGCCAGCAGTGTGCCCTTGTCGCCAAGAAGGCCAATGGCATCCTGGGCTGCATAGGGAAGACTGTGGCCAGTAGGTCGAGGGAGGTCATTCTCCCCCTCTACTCTGCACTGGTGAGGCCACAACTGGAGTACTGTGTCCAGTTCTGGGCCCCCCAGTTCAAGAGGGACAGGGAACTACTGGAGTGAGTCCAGCGTAGGGCAACCAAGATGATTATGGGACTGGAGCACCTCCCTTATGAGGAAAGGCTGAAAGAGCTGGGACTCTTTAGCCTGGAGAAGAGAAGGTTGAGGGGGGACCTGATTAATGTTTACAAGTATCTAAAGGGTGGGTTTAAGGAGGACGGAGCCAGGCTCTTTTCAATGGTTTCCAGCGACAGGACAAGGGACAATGGGCACAAGCTAGAACATAGGAAGTTCTGTTCAAATACACGGAAAAACTTCTTTACAGTGAGGGTGACAGAGCACTGGAACAGGCTGCCCAGGGAGGTTGTGGAGTCCCCTTCTCTGGAGATTTTCAAGACCCGCCTGGATGCAGCCCTAAGGGATGTGCTTTAGGCAATCCTTCTCTAGCAGGGGAGTTGGACTAGATGATCTCTAGAGGTCCCTTCCAACTCTGAAGATTCCGTGATTCCGTGATACCGTGATTAGAGTACCACTGTGCTACACATTGGCTAATACCTGTCGTCAGAAATTAAAACCACCTCCAAATCACTAGTACGTGGAAACCTGGAAATACTATTATTCCCTGTGTAAGTATGGAAAAAAAATAGCACTGGTACAGCTAGCCCACCTAAGAGAAAGCTGACCTACTCCAGGGATTGAGAAGAGAAGCTTACCCATGGTCATGAAGGCAGTCTGGGGCAGAGATGGGATTGAATCCAGCTTGCCTGAGCTCCAAGACCTTTAAGAAACCTACAAAGGATCTTCTACGCACTGGTACCAGTTAAAGAGCTGCTGTCATACAGCTACCCAGTGTGAAACTGAGTTGGAACTGTTAGTATCTAGGCTTAATTACTGAGACATTAAATGCAGATATAAGAAGAAAATAAGACAATTCTCTGCCATTAGAAATTAAAATTAGATGTGCTTGGTTTTAAAATTACTGGGCCAGAAGTGAGAGGATAATGGTGTGCAGGACTTTGAAAATGAAGGGGGTCAACACACTGCAGTAAGAGCTGTCCAGAACAAAGTGGTATCTATTGTTTCTGGAGAAAATTGACTTTAGTTTTGGTACAGGTAGATGGAAAGGGTGATGATAATCAGTAAACATTTAGGGAACAAACAAAATGGTAAGGAGCATTTCGATGTGTATGAAGATGTCAGTATCACAAAACAAATCATCTGTTTGACAAACTTTCAGGATCTGACAAAACGAACACTTTGTAAGAACCTAATTCACCGTTTAACAGTCATACAAGACATTCTCCTTTCAAATAGGATGGCAGTGTGTACTTTTCCCTGATATATGCTAATTTCATTGATGGGCATCTGAAGAACCCTGCAGGGCTCTTCTCTGATGGACACCCTGGGAAAATACACCTCTTCTCTATCATTCTGCTGATGCCAGAGATAACAAAGGAATTGGGCTCTTTGCTTCCTTATACATGCCTAATGTGCTTTTTTTAGACTGATTACCAGAATCTCCTTAAATGCAGTTGAGCTCGTTCAAGAGAGGCCTTGAGTTCCTAGGCTTTGATGTCAGTGTGCTAGCACTGAGGACGCTGCGCGGGCCCATGAGTCATTTTCATCCCGTACTCTCTCACAGCATACTCGGGCCTGCCACTGAGCTGTAGGAATGGTCTCCACTGTTATCAGACTTTTCCAAGAATGTGGATACAGTAATTGCTCCTTTCTTTAAGCCTCTTGTGGTTTCTGCGTATGGCATTCTTTCAAACTGCAGCCAGAACGAATTAACCCAGAGACACAGAGCTCACAATTAAAATAAATTTAAAATAAAACAAAACAAATCAAAACAAAACCTTCATCTTCTCCAGTAGCAGAAGATTCTGATGCATTCAGGTGTTGGCGGTTGAATGTATTTTTGAGTGAGAAAACCATCAAGCAGTCTGTTCGTATAGCCTTAAAAACTAAAAGTGTGTCCAAGTGCTGCATATTGCTCAGATGGGAAGGTAGAGGCACAATGACTGGTGCTGGGTAACGGGCTAACCCAGGGAGAGGAGTGGGGCAGGGTCAGTGGCACTGCCTTCACCCCTTAGCTCTCCACGCAGGGCACAGCTGCGTTCCCCGGGCCCCCCCCGCAAGTTGTACGCTGGGACTGGGCACAGCCCGATCCCCTCCAGAGCAAGCAAACGCTGAGCTCAGTGCTTCCATGGGCAGCCGAGGCAAAACCTATAGCTTTCTGGCTGCGAAAGGCCGAGTGTATGCCTTTCACCCACAGATGTGTTTTCTCTGGCCCTCCTGTGCCACCCTCTGCAGCACAGGACTGCAAAGTTCTTTTTCTTTGGTAAATTCCAGCATCTCTTACATGTTTACATTGGGGAATGCAGGAAAAGTGAGCGTATGTTTTAAATGAAATGTAACTACTGTCAGAAGCTACTGGGAAAAATGGAGCTACCACCCAGCTAGATCTGTGGGCTGTTTTTTTTAATAATTCAATACAAAAATGAGACAGCAACTCACACATGCTACATCCATCACACTTCAAAGAAGAGTGCATATAATAACATATTTGTGGTGGTGTTCAGCATGCTGAACAACCTTCATGCAACAACCTGTATCTTCCATCTGTCTGTAATTTCCAGTGGCTCCACTAACAACTTGCTGCATAAAAAAGCATCCACATTATATCAGCAGTATTTGTCCCAAAATGTTCCCCTACCTTCCTGTGCCGTGCACCATCTCATAGAAACACACAAGCCATTTTATTGCAAATGTTTTGGGTTTTCAGCCAGAAGCTGGAATTTACCATGGAAAGCAGACAATCCATAAAAAGAAAAAAAAAAGTTTAGCTGAAAACCTAATTTTCCTTCCAAAACAGATTATACAGCAGCACTTCAGCCAGCTGTGCCTGGAATACTGCTCACACAGAGGTCCACAGAGATATGTACAGTGGCACCAAACCAGCAGATGGACTTAGAGGTTCTGCAAGCTCCAAGCCCACAGGACAATCCCATTTATAATGGGACAATACCATCACTTTTATAGGCGTGAAGGAAGAGGTGTGGTTCATGGTAGAGTAAATGAATGAAAGATCACTAAGTACAGCCCAACCACTGAAAATCTCCCAGCTAGAGAAGACTTTGGTAAGAACAAGGTAAGCCTGGTTGTGTGGAGCTCCGTTTCCATAGCTAGTCTGCTGACACCCACGCAAATCCATTAGGCAGGTTTCTCTATACATCACCACAGCCATTCAAATACCTAAAGATCTTAGTATCCTTCCACAGGTATGTTGCAGAAAAAGTTGCCCCTGTGAAGTTTCATCCACATCTTCATAGAGGTTCCTGCTTTCCAGAGTCAGGGATGAGAGGAATGATCTGAAGCAGTAGAAACACGAAATAATTTAATTAAAAATGCAAAGAAGAAAAGTAAAGAGCACATACTTAAAAGATCAAATTTGTTAATCAAAAAAAGCTGTAAAACATTATAAAAACATGTGTGAATACCTATTTGAGGAGAGACATTTTCCCCCAGACTTTGTTACCCTTGACCTAAAATTATCAGTGATACAAAGCAATTGAAAACTCACCATTTTCATGTCTAAAACGCAATTCTCTTCATACTTACTGGTACATAGATTTAGGGATGTTATTTCCACCCTGACGTGGCATAACCTTAAAGAGTCTGAACTAAGTGTGTTGAAATGTAAAAGTATCAAAGTTTTGGGTAAATTCCTTGCTCTGGTGAGTTAATGATGAAAACGTTAGCTGGGTTAATTAGAATCAGGAGTTCAGTGTTTTGTGCGTTGTAGCCACGCACAAGAGGTGCCTCACCTCTTAGGACACGTTTCTGTATTAAGGGCTTGATCCAGAGCCCGCTCCAGTGAGTCTGAATCTTTCCATTAACTTCAGGCCCCCAACGCCAACACAAATTTCCTGTAGGATTTTGGAACAGCTCCCACCCAAATGCTTGCGGTTCCTTCCTCGTTTTCATCCCGTGTGCATCCACAACACAGCAATTAAACAAGCAAAGCTGTGGGACATTTTTGTTGGGGTTTTTTTTTTTTTCCCCCTCACTTTCTCCCTCTCCAAGCGAAAAGCTTTAGCGAATTCCTGCGCTGGTCTCCCTGGCGTTCAGTTTCTGCTTGGTGGGAACGTTTTATTTCCAGTAATGACATTTGTAGTCACATGTGCAACCAGGGAGGAGAGGAGACCCCTGTTGTGCCTAGAGGAAGAGATGAAAGTAGGCTTTTGTAAATATATCTTGCACCTCGCACATGTTTAAGAAGGTTCCATATAAATAGCACCATAACTTTTGCACTTGATGGCACTTGAGCACACTGTAAGCAGCAACAGGTGGGAGGCATGTTTGAACAATTGAGCGGGCTGTAATAACCGTGGTTAGTAGGTCTATTATGTTTCTAATGCAAATTCCACATGCATATTTGATTATTTCAAACAGGTTGGGCTTTCTGACTGGATTAGGGGGCTGTTAGACAGGCTAGACAATGCGAGTCTATGGTTTTAGAAAGATAAAAGTAAGATGGATTTTGTTTAAGCAATTTTAGGGAGGAGATGTAAGGTGGAAGAAGAGCCAGCCACAAAGCCATTTTGTTCAGCTGAGTGATGATGGGCAGCTAAAATGTTCACCCTTTGTATTTCGCTCAGGATTAATGCTACCCTGAATAGCTATTTCCCCCCAGGATTGCATAGTACTGCAGAATGTAAAAGGAAAACTAAGTTTAGAATTAGGATATACAAGGGAAAAAATGCAGATAGGTTTTTGGCACTGGACTGTGTATGAAACCCAAGCCAAGAGCGCTTTGCATTCTCTAAAGATATTTGGAAGTGAATTGAAATTACAGAAATGCCTACCTCTGGGAACCAGAGAACGGGGCATAGGAATCTGGAGAACTGGAGGGGAAAAAAAAAAAAAGACAACAGCCAAAATCTTCATGTGGCTCAGCACTTGGTGGTATAATGTTGCTCAGCAGGACAAGAATCACAGTCCCTGCACCACAGCCCTCATTGTGAGTCAGGGAGGAAGGTTATTGTCTGTAGTGCCTTTTCATGAAAATCAGGAAGACAATGAAAGGAAGTGTTATTGCTTTTTGAGAATAATGGTAGCTCATTAATTGCAATGTTTGATTTCTGATTTAGAAATGTATTGTAAAGAAGGAACTTGAGAACTGGAGTCTGTAACTTTCTCGTTCCTTCAATCTCAATCATACGTAAAATGAAATTCTGTATTCTAGAAGGATGGAGGAAAGTAAATGACATATAGTTAAAAGTACTGATGCTAATTATCCCCAAAAGCTCAGCTCTGCTGAACTATACAGACCGAGATTTTAAAGGGGCACAGAGAAACACATTGCGCCTTAAGCTCTTTGCTCTTGAACAAAACTGATGTTAGTATGTACTTTATTTTTCCTCTGAACATTTCGATATTCTCCAACTGGAATTTGCGGTTAGTTTCCAAACAGATAGAACAGGTCAAAAAAACAACACTGAAAACATAGGAAAATTTCAACTATGTTTTTATTTTTCAAGATTTGAAACTGACTTATCTGATTGATTAAGTGTAATTTCAGGTGATATTTTATGACCTTTCCCCCCAAACAATGAGATTATTATGTTTATTCTTCAGTTATCCAAAGCAAGGGTTTTGTAAATCTTCTATTTTTTTTAATAAAATAAGATTTTATTTTACTCAGAAAATAAGAATGAATTTTCCAGTTTATTTAAAACCTACAATAAAATAGGCTTTTCATATTCCAATAGCTATGCTGATTTAGAAAAGATATTTTGAAAAAAAGAAAACCCTCCAAAATGATAGAGAATCAATCACTTGTGATGGATTTCAATAGAGGTAATTCTTCAAACATAAATGTTTATACTTGAATACTTTCTGCCTGGCTTTACTCCTGGGTAAGTAGTAGTTCATTTTGCAGGCACTGAATGTGCGGGCTTCAAACCTACACAGTAGAAGCCAGTGGGAGTCTTGGTACTGACTTAGTGGGAGAAGGATTAAGCTCTCAGGCATTATATTGATGACTGTCTTGGAAATAAACTGTCAGTATAACATGATCTCATATGCGTAAGTATGTGAACCACATCTCCTCTTTGGTCCTTCTCAGTTATGTTCCTGTAGAGTACTTTTCATCAAAACCCTATTCAAGGGGCACTTAAGAGGAGTAAAAAATATCCACTGAGATCTTTTCTTCTTTGCAATCTTCTTCAGGAAATGGAATTCGTAGGGTTTTTTCTGACACCCATGGAAAAATAAGACACAAAGTGGTCTGTCGCCAATAACATTTCCTTGTATTACTTTATTTTAAGGAACATTGTTATTCGTTTTGAGTGACAGAGTCCCTAGAAGTGAAATTCTGTTAACATGCACGACATCTATGAAGCAATATACATTTCCACAATTTGCCCCACTAGAAGAGGGTGCACTAGAAGAGGTGCACCAGAGGGGTGGTGACATCTCCAACCTTGGAGATATTAAAAACTGGTCAAGCAAGGCTCTGGGCAGCCTGCTCCCACTGCACTTGGTCCAAGCAGGAAATTGGGTTGGAGGCTCCAAAGACCCCTGCTCACCCCAGGGATTTTGCAGCTAGAAGTCCTTCTCCCCAACAGTAGTGTAAGGTAAGAAATGGAATGTGTATGTTTCTATCATGTATAACACTTAAAACCCCCCAATGCTTCCACATCACACAGGATTTCACACTCAAAAAGACATACTTCATATTTTCACTGACAATAAACTTCGGTAATTCTCCTTCGGTCTCTAACTGGCTAAGGATTAAGGCTGAGTAGTTCTCAGGAGTCCAGTGCTGGGACTGTAGGGGGCTCCGTCTGGTTTTCGTCTCTGAGAGCTGCTTTTTAGCCAGCCTGTGCTCCTCTTGCTTTCCTCTGGCATGGCTGTTTGCCTCCTTTGCATCTGAGTACATTGGATACGGGGTGTGGGGGATTTACAGCGCTGCTGGCAGTACCAGACAGAGAATAGCTTTGTAACTGTATCCCTCTCTTCCAGCAGAGAATATTTTTGATGGAGATCTTTACACACTAATGTACATGTAAGAACATAACCCTTCAGTGCATGCCTTTCATTAACTTTAGTGATAGTTTGCACGTGCTATGAGGAGAATAGTGAAGCCTGTGTATGATGTGTGTGTGTCACTGTATGCAGAGCCAGATCCTTCCTTGCTATAAATCTGTGTAACTTAGATATTACTTCATCATGCCGTGCTCATTTATATCAGCCAAGGAGAATCTGACCTACGGCATTCTCAAAAGTATATACTGCTGAAGTAATAATAGCCATAGGTCATCAAAATCTATCTGTAGCTCACTGGCTCCTGCTATCTCGAAATTAAACCCAGTAGTCAAAAGTCAACATTTAAGGGCATGTGTTCTTGGAGAATTATTTCTGAATGACAAAGTTGAGCTCTGAAGTCAGGAAATTTGTCTGCATTGCATCTCAGTAACTAGAAAGGCACTGAGTTCTTTGGATATTTGGCTAAACACATCAGCCAGATGGTTGTCCGGTGGGCAGAGCAGTGAGAAGCATTTTGAAAGATTTGCACAACATCATGTTACATGACATCATGCTGTCTCATTCAGGAGAGCCATAAAGAGGGTCTGAACCTTGCAGAAGCTACCTGTTCCAGGCACTCAGAGACTGCCTAGCAAATGAGGGCAGAGACTGTGTCTGCAGCTTACAGCAAACAGGCTGGCCATGAGAGGATGGCAATCAGAAGGAAATCCAAATATGCCTTATAGATACCTGATGGCAAGTCTCTATAAATACACTCCATTATTCTTTGAATGACTTTCAAAAATCTTCTGTTAACAAAGGCGGGAAAATATCAGTTCCCAGTGCACAACCCAGCATTGAAAAGATAAAACATCAGGCGTTTCACAGGAGATCTTTTTTTATATATTTATAGCATATTAAAGACTAAACATAATGCTTTTAGTTGAAACCTGTTCCTAAACATTCCCGCAAGATCGCAGCCTCCAGTAGTTCTGTCAGAATTATATTCAGCAGTTGACTACTAAAGAAATGTTCTATTATTAACTAACATGTAATTAGTTCATTAAAAAATACCTCAGCTGAATACTGTGTAACATAATACACCCTACTACTAGAGTGAGAAGATTTCAGGCTCGGCACAAATGGAAGTGAAATTACAGTGCAAAGAAGTGGAAAGGAGACAGTGCCAGCTGGCAGGGTACTACGTGTTTCAAATTACTGTATGTTTATGACTTCTGTGTTCTTAAACAAAATTAATTAGATTACGCTATTTGAGAATCTTGGAATGCAGTGGCCACATGCCAATCTTATCTGAACCACACATCTTAAGTTTAATTAAGATGTTTTAAATTTCTCCAGGTACTCCTTTTACACACACACATATACACACATGTGTGTATTTAAAGTGGTGCCTGTGGGAAGTGATAAACAACATATTGAGATTCCTGAGGTGTGTTGAAGGTGGCTGCTTGCTTAATAGGACTTGGGGGCTAAATCCCTGAAAGGGCTTGGATATGACTTCTATGCTCACCTGCTACTTTAAGCCCCCAGTCAAAAATTCTGACCCCCAGGACCCTTGTTCAGCTACCTCCTAAGTGTGGGGTGTTTACACTTGTAGGCAACTGAGCTTTCAGTGTTAAAGTTTTCTGTGTGCTTGAAATTTCTTAGTGTAGCAAGTCCCTTCGCCTTATTAGTGCTGCTAATTTAGCACATCTCCCATGCTGAGTTGGGTTAACCTTCACCAATCTCCCCGCAACCTGGGAGGTGCTGTGGGGGTACCCACCAACAGACTGAGCACCACTGAAAAAAGGAATGAAGAAAGCGGGTGATGGTGCTCCCCCCCAGTGCTGCTCCCAAGGTCAGAGCATCATCCACCTGCACTATGAAAGGGACAGGTCCAATTCTCCAACTGAGGAGATTTGAATCCTCATCTACCACGTCGCAGAGAGCATGCTCACCATCAGAGAATGGCATTTGGTGAGGGTGTAAGAGGTACTTCAGAGAAAGTAACCCTGGCCAAGTGGGTCAGAGGTGTGAAAGAAAGGAGATGAGGAAATGCTCACCAAGGGTGACGTGTTAGTTGGAGCAAGGAACAAAGGCTCTGTCTCTTAATCATCCTAATGAATGTCATTCACACTACTTTATCTGACACAGCACACTCACCAGTTCCAAGGGAAGCAGAAAAAGCTTCAAGGAAAGGTGAAAAAGTCCTTTGCCTGAAGAACCCCAGAGACTGGGCGGTAATTTATATTCCATCAGAAAGTGAAATGTGTGCTTAAATTTCATCAGGCTTACAACATCCTCGTTGCTTACACTAAATGCTGAGTGACAGTGGAGACAGACTATCACTGCATACTCCTTTGGGCATGCTTTGAAAGAAAGAACAATCTTCTTCCATCAGTTTCGAAAGAATTCAGACGCATATCTTTTACAAGACATTTCAGGACTTTGAATTCTCAGGAGAAACATTGGTGTGGGGAGGGAAGAAAAAACCCCTAGAACTGAAGTGGAACTTAAACTACTCTTCAATATTGATGTTTACCAGTGAGTAGTATTGTGGCTTCCCACTAAACATGATGGTCTTTTTGGATCCCATGCTCTTAGGCATGTAAAACTCACCACATGCTTAAGTCCCTGTGTCAGGGCTCCTGATTCTCCTGTGGGCTGAGTGCCGATGGCTGCCTGTAAGCCTGGGTAGACCTGCCAAGCTAGCGTGGAAGCAGAGCTACGGGGAGTGTCCACAGCTCATGAGTTTTCTGTTCATAACAATACTACTCAGCAGTTCAGTTTTATTTTACATGCTCAGCGCACCAACCATATGTGTAAACTCAGAGAGAGATCTACTTGTATGAACAGCCCCTTTGAGGTCTTGCGCTCTAGTCCTTCCTAGACAGGCACTTTAATACAACTCTATCTCCCGCTATTCCTAATTAACAAATAGCAAAACTAAAATATTAATCACTGTCATACAATAAATTTGTGGCAAAGCCCATGTTAGAAGTCAAGACTTCCCCATGCCTCCAATTTTCTTATTCCTCTGTGTACCATTGAATTGGCAAAGCAAGTGTAAAAAGAAATCTTTGTGACTGTTAAGTAGCTGCCATTTTGGCTGAGAAAAATAGATCTGTTTGCCCAAAGTTACCTGTTCATACTGAAGAGACCTCTGCTCAATAAACACAGAACAAAGCAATCATCTATAGCAAAAGTTACTAGTTATCAAATGTGATGGGAAAGTTTTTAAGGGCCACCACTGTGAAAAATTAATCATCTTAAAACCTGATCATATGTTCCCTGAAACAGCTGACTACTTCTCCCCAGGATTTGGTTTTAATAACTTTTTGCTGAAAATGTCTCTTTAATATACCTTACTGAACTTAAAACAGTTTATTGCTCTGACCTCCAGAATTTTTTACATTTTTTGTTGTGAAGAATGCAACACAGGCAGCAGATTAAGTCAATTTAGATGTATCTCTTAAGTGTATTCTCAGATTCATTTATTTCCTCTTGACGTGCCACCTCTTCTCAAAATGTTACCATCCTTTGGTTGTGGCCTACTATTATAAAAAATGCTAAATCAGCATATGACTTTACAAAAGGAACCCCGAAAGCAACCCTTGTTCTATGTTGCAAACTATTTACTATACTTTTTAAAATCACTGAATGACTTCTTTGCAGAGACCACTTAAATGAAATTGTAAATAAGGAGGATACTTTGTAGCAATCTAAAAGCTATGAGAGAGAAATGCACGGAGACTTTCATAGGGATTCCCAGCATTCAAATGTCATGCTTTGTCACAACTTCAGCTGGGTGCCACTATCCCTTTTCATGTGAGAGCCCATAGATAGTGTTCCTCACTTGTAAAGAAAAACTTTTCACCAGCCACTTTTTCTTGAGTTTTTTGGTTTGGATTTTGGGTTGATTGGTTGGGGTTTTTTGCCTATTACCCATACCAGGGTGAAAAGCTAGCTAAGAAAGGTAAAGGCAGTCCTCTGCATGTAAGGATAAACATGCTTTTTTAACTCCAACAATCTTGCTAGGCATTCCCCGTATCTATTCCTAATCACGCCTGGACCAGGGTTGGCAGCTTCACAGTCTGCATCTCCAAGTCAGAATAATGGGAAGAATGCATTGTGTTGGACTGGTATAACATTTTTACCCTGTACAAGTGTGTTGCTTAACTAAAACATTATCGTCCTCTATTATTTCCTCCTCTGACAGGGACTTTTCGACTGATAGATCAGCAAATGAAATGCCTCTGGAACAGAAATGGGAATAAAAATGACTCTGGCAGAATACCGTGCTGTTGACAGGTGATTTTTCTAAGAAAAGTACTTGCCTAGGGGTAATGGGCATAATTGAATACTGTTTTCCTCCAGTTTAATGCCAGGTTTTGCAGACTCAAACAAGGCTCTTTGAATTCAGCAAGTCATTATTTAAAATATAAAACAATTATCCAGTGTTCTGGCTGATGTCTGGTAAAAAGTAATTTGATTAACCGAATATGAGAATGAGAGGAAGTGTTGGTGTTGGCTCATCCCAGCATTTTCCAAACAGTAGAGCACAGTAGTTACACAACACATTTCCATGCAATGAAAGACTTTTTTTCCCATGTTGTAAAATGGACAATACTTATATCATTGTGGTAAATGTATATAAGAGGGGCACTGGTTTCCATTGCTTTTATTTTTTATACTGACATCTGGACAGTTTCGGTGTGGCCAGAATTAGTCCCACAAGCTTCACTTTTGTTCTCTCCCTCATGGCTGTCTTGCTTCTGGAGAAATCAGGTCCTTGTTGCCATGGCTAGCAGTAGTCTGATTTGTAAAATTTATATGAAATATGTTCAAAGTCAATGCATTAACAAAAGCTGGGGGAAATGGAATGTGCTTAGGATCCAAAAGGCACAAAGGTGAAGATGGGTCATGAGTCGATTATGCAGAAACAGAATCTCTGCCACAGATTTCATGGGCCATGCACCCTTCCACTCACACAGAAAAGGAAAATAACATCAGAATGACTGTGACTCTTACTTAAAAGATAAAACCTCCAAGCTTAAAAGACTAAGGATTGAAAGCCAGCATACTGAGGGTAAATCTTTCAAATTTCTCTTGTGCCTGCTTCTGTTTCAGATCCAAAGAATTTTTATAATTATTTGTCTGATCAAGTAAAAGATTCTTTTTCCCTACTGAACGTTTTTTTTTTTCTTCTCCTTTCTGAAGCTCTCATTTGCTCATTTATTTATCTGTGTTTATTCTTACAGAATCTATGTTTTTCATTTTCTCCCTCAAACTTCAGGAAATCATTTTTGCATGTCATTAAAAAGAAAGAAAAAAATCTGTGATTCTCCCTTATTGCCTCCTGGAAAGAGGTAAGCAGTCACAATGCACTTTTCAAGGGCTGAGTCAGAGATGTGCACAACTACTTTTACAATACTGCCTCTTATATAAAGGTCTTCTGAAAAGTCTTTTAACAAGGGAGCATGGCTTGTCTCTCCCTCTTTACAAGTGCAATAGCAGGGCCTTTCTAAAGCCTGTCTTCCAAACTGAAAGATGAACTCGGATTATCTTCAGAACGAGCATACATTGCATGCACACATTTTTGGTCAACTGTCAACTGTATATATGCAATATTATCCCAAAGAACTCATTTACATGCATAAACAAGATGCACTTTAGGTCTTTTCACTTTTACAAGCTCTGGGTGTTATGTATACCACAGGTAGGTTGTGAAAATTAGCTCTGGGAGTGACTTGCAAAAGAAGAGTAGAGTATAACAGCTGAGTATCTTTTGACTGTTCAGCAAGTGAGTTTATCATAATGCAATCCATTTTGATCCATTTATAACTGGGACCATTTAGAAACAGGGAGTCTGAGGTACGCCTGCTGACCAACAAAGACCAACTTCAAACAAGTAGGGCTGGACACTATCCGAACTTTCTGTATGTTTCTCACCTCCTTCTTTTACTGAACAAACTGTAAGAAGACCAAGAGCTGAAAAATAAAACCCAACAGTTATTCCTGACTTCACAGCTGCTGGCACTGCTTGTTTGAGTTGTTTTCCAGCCAAAATAATTCACTACTCTAAGCACAACTGTGACAATTACATGAATTCAGTATGTACAGCCATTGTTATCTAAACCTGCCCTATCGAAGTGTAATGTAATCTTTACTTCTAATTAATGCTATTTTTACTAATGGTGTATATTGGCCACTGTTGAGATCAAAGGCTCATGTATTTTCTGCAGGATAAACATATATCCTATTTACACTTTTGTTTTAAAGAACTTACAACTTAAACAGACAAAAACATTATTCTTTTCCAGACAGGGAAAAGAAGCTGAGAAAGATTAAGTGACTCTCTTGAAACCATGCAGAAAGACTAAAGAGGAACCGTGAACCAAATCCAGTTCACTTGAGATCCTCCTCTGTATAATAACCTTAAGACAAGTCTTTTTCCACCACTGATCCTTCAGTTACCACTCATTACAACAGCAAGTAGGCTGTTGCAAATTAGATGAATTTTCTAAGTGATTGCAGTCTACAGCTAAAATTATGTCATTATCTCCTATTACTTTGACCCTTATAAACTCTTTGTTGCAAGCACTTTAGGGGTTTGTGGATGATTTTCTTAAAAGAAAATGTCAGCAACGTTTGATTCTGCCTCTGTGCTAGGCTCACGGGTTTTGGTGAGCCGCTGTCTCTCCTTATCTATTCTCGCCAGGACAGTTCTTCCTCTGACCGTACAGTCAGCAATTCAGAGTATTCTCGGAGTGAATCAGTGAACAGCAGTGGCAGTTCAGACCATCATTATGGGTTCTCGTCTCACGTCAGGAATAAATTATCACTTGAAGGGCAAACAGATTGCTTTAGGATGCACAAGATGCACTTCTGTAGCAGTTGCATCTCATAAAAATACTCACAAGAGAGACTACCCCTGAGTTCTGTCATAAGGACTTCATTCTCTCCTTTCAGTCCCAGCCCTGTTCAGACGCTGAGCACAGAGGCATTTATTAATACCAGACATTGTAGGTTTCCTATCGTTTTATAAAGATGACATTCATGCTGACTGTTAGTTTAAGCTTTAAAAGGAGAGAACAATAGGATTACTTTTCCAAAGCAAATATAACTACTCAATATTGTGATTATAGTTTCCATTCCTGAACCAACGAAAGGTCACAGTTTCCTCAATGCTTGAAGAGGATACTAAGCCACGGAAAAAAATCTGGACTGATATATATTTGCTGAGAACAATATAGGATTGTTGGTAGACACTGCCTGAGCACAGCTAGCAGACACTGTGCAGATGTTCTGTGGGCTTGTTCAGAATGGGCATGAACAGTGTTTAAAAGCCACTAAATAATCTTAAACAGTTGTAGCTAAAAGATCTGCACAAAGCTTGGCAGAGTTCCCAACTGCAAAGAAGCCCTTTCCAAGAGCACTCTGTCCTGGACTTGCTGCCTTTGCCATGATGGACAGACAGCTGGCAGGGACTGCTGCTGGTGCAGAGAGGGATTCACACCTGAGGACCAGTCAACAGTGATGATGAGACACCCACAAGTACTAATATTTGTATTGGTCTCATTTGTAAGGGCCCACGCTGAGATTGGTGACATGCACATGGGAAGAGATAACTTCTACTTCAAAGTTAACAAATATAACCTGAGAAATAGCTTTTTCACACCCCCAGAATGTGTAGCCACTCCTTGCTGTGCTGGCCAAGCCAACAACCTTGGTGGAAGACCTTTAAATCAGTCATCATCATCTTTCTGATATTTGACTAATCCCAGGTGAGGAGGAAGTCAATGCCTTACACAGAATAATTACGCTTGCAGAGCTGCCAGACACAAATGACCAAAATGTTGAACACAAAATATGAGAAGATTTGCTTAAAAAAAAAAGGATTTTCATTTTTAAAAAGAGCATGTGTGAATCTTTCTGCTTTCCTTCTGAGTCTCCTGGGTTGTTTTTGCAAACTTCTGCCTGCAACCACATATGTAAAGCAAAAATGTTTTAAATCCCTGCATCTAGCTGCACTAGAGCTTGTTAATGTCTTAAACTCACAAACTAGCCAGCTGAACTATGCACAGAGGCTATATATATTGGATCTAGTCCATGTTTGGGATATTCTTATTTCTAAAACTTTTCTGCTTTCACCAAATAAAGTTTTTGCTTGTGAAAAATAGATGTGACCAATGCATCCACTCTGTAAGCGATAGATTATAGAAATACACAGCCACTTTGCAACAACTTCTATCTTCAGCTTGGTGCAAGGTAGTCTTGGTTTCCAGTTCACAGCTTATGCTGTGCCTTCTGTCCCTTCCTCTTGACACTGTGATCTCTCTCTCAAGGTGATGTCAACAACAGATTTAATCACCATATCACTAATGCTGGGCAGCTGAAAATGACACAACCAGCACATTACCAGTTTGTTCATGAAGAGAAAAAATAGAAGAGAGCATCTATCAAGGACAAGGAAGGTAATGGGCAGAAAGAGAAGCCCAGACATGCTTCCATCTACGCAAACTAATAAAGATCACTGCAAAGGAGGCTGGTGCAGTGACAAGAATCCCCTCTAGAGCTGCTAGGGGAAAAAGAGGTGCATGACCAGAGACTGGCATATAGTAAATTCTGGCTTTGGGTAGGAGTAAGGAGACAGCAGGTCCCATGAAGAAACACCATAAAGATCAATGATGATGAGCATCATTATCAAGGTAAGCTCACATGCACCATCAATACAAAACTGGAAAAGAGTTTTTTTCTGGAGGATTACTGACCTATTCCTGCTCATTCAAATTCCTGCTCTTTGTCCCCTAAATTGGGATGAGGTTATGATCGACCCTAAGTGTGGACTGGCTTGTGCCCACATCACCAGAGCAGCAGCACCGGGAATGATCTGTACCCCATTCAAAGAAGAAACATCTTGGCTACTTCCTGCTCTCTGGGCTACTTTGTCCCTCTGTACCCCAGACCAACACACAACGTAAAGAAAACAGTCCTGTTGTGACATGGCCATATCCTTTTCCCATACCTTTCAGCAGAACCCACACATGCATGTTTGTGACGGGGGAACACCACATGTCTCATTTCAGTGCCTCAACTCAAGGCTCCCAGAGCCCTGTGCCATCATACGTGGCCACGTGGATGAATGGGGACCTCATTCCCTTGTGAATCAGTGCAGAATGGGAACCAGCCTCGCTGCAGCTGTGTTCTCATACAAGCTTTCCTGGCATGCGAACAACACAGGCATTTCTCATGGTTTCATTTTAGACCTTCTGCAGAGGAGGCAAAGTCACCAACTCCTTGAAAGGCGAAGGAAGAACACAGAGCCAAGCTTTTAGTGCAAATTAACAGTTCTGTATAAAGTCACTAAATGGTACTTTGTTATTCTGTATCCACGAGTCCACCAAGAGCTGCCAAAATGTGGAGCGTGAAATAGGATTTTCTTCTATTTCATATGAGACATGGCTAAATAAGCAGAAAAAAGGGCTGGGTGGTCAAAGAGTAGCTGTCTGTAAACTGGAACTCCTTCAGGACCAGCTGCCTGAGGACAATGTTAAGCCTTAGAACCCTTCAGTTATTTCAAATAGTAAGGCACAATGTAGTAGAATTTTGGACTTGCCTGCCCCATGAGCAGTATTGACAAATTCGTGTGGTCACCATCACACCCAAAGTACATTTTATTATGCTTAAGCATAAGGCCAATGAACCCCTTAATTATTATCACATCCGTTTATACAGAAATCGCATCAGTGCAGCTAAATGTGTGGATACTTGGCCACTGTCTCTGCTTCCTTTCCGATGCAGAAATTTCTGGCGTTGTTCCCAAAACTTCGTCAGAGCCATCGGAACAGCAATAGGGGACAATTTGGCAGAGTGAGACCATGTGGCCAGCTGTCTGGAGACCTAGGTTCTGGTCTGGGCTTCATCACAGATTTCCTGTGGACATGGGATAAATCACTTAATCTCTCACTCCCTTCTTTCCTCTTTTGTAGAAGAAGGATGATAATAATCACCCACTTAGCAGGGGAATTGTGAGACTAAGGTAATTAATGTTTCTAAAGCCTGTCAATGTCCATAAGTGTAACCACTAAATAAGCAAAATGTATTACGAGTATTATTTATTTTACTATGTGAATATTGCCAAAGCCTGCAAATTTCCCTCAGAGTGTGTAGATGAATTAGCTGTTCTCCTAAATACTCAAGTGAGAAAAAAACTATGGCCAAAGAAACTATCGCATCATGCTTGAAGGAAGTAACTAATGAAAGAACAGTTCACACTGGAAAGGTAGAAACTAAACTTGAAATCCTGCCATCTAATATTCACCGGGCACTGCCTGTGAACAAGTTGGTGGTGTAGGAACCAACAATTATTTTGGAAGAATCCATGATTTACCGATGAGCAGTTTACTAACTGGAAAAATAAATATTAGACTTTACTAACTAACCATATGTGTTGATAATTTTCCCAAGTTCTGATAGCAACTTACAGATGAAGTACTTAGCGCAGAATCTAAATATTTATCCACTATGTTATTATTGTCCTCATGAAGCCTTCCTTTTAAAATAAAGTACAAGCACAGTCTGGCACATAGTAAAAACCCAGTTTATTTTTTGTCTTCATCAAAATCAGTTATTTTTATCTCCCATTGATTTCTTGTCACGACTTTTTCAGGATTTTATGGATAAACTCTGTTGATAACATTTTTATTTTAATGTATTTCCAAAGTTTTTTTGCTAGAACCATTTAACAGAATGGAAATTTAAACACCTGCTGCCACAAATATTTTGTAAAATGTTAATTTCTGATAGGACTAGTGGCATGAACCAGTGTATTTTTATTATTCACATATGCAAAATACTCAGAACTTCATAGATGAGCTAATGTACCTGGACATCATAAAACAGAAAGCATTAACATCTGCTAAACACTCATATGAATATTAGAAGTTCCCAGTATTTCACAGACATTAAGATTTCCTGCTTTACAATGTCCAGGTACCCCAATCTACTTATTATACAACCATAAAGCAAGGGATTTGGAATGTAAACATTCAAAAATATATAGAGAGAACCTGTTCCCAATTCAAGAGGGTGCTGGAGACCCCCCCTCCCAGGGAGAAGACAGAGAAGAACAACTGCACAGCCTAGCTCACAGATCTCTCACACTGATTCAAGCCTGTGTTTAATATGTTACAACTGCTACTTACTATCTCTTTCAGAGCTTTATCTATCCTGCTTTTTCTTTTTAGAATACCTGTGAAATGTATTTGTCTGTGTGATTGCCATTAAAAAATGTAAGAACCACAAAGCAAAACTGACTATCATCTACCCTGTACACTCCCTCACTTCACTCCGTATCAAAACGGTGCTCCAACAACTATTTAAAATATGAAATCAAAGCTCCAAAGAATTGTTCATCATAGTATAATAGTAAATCAGATTTAATCATGATTACCAAACAGGATAAGCCACGTCAATTTTACTACCATGTACGCAAATATATAGGAATTATAATCAATAAGGACTTTTGCAAGAAAGAAATACAAGGATTTTAAAAGAGCACAAGATACCAAGCCCGTAAGAGAATGGGTCATCAATGCAGAAGTCCATATTTCATTTCATTTATGTTAGATTTTAATAACCTTGTGGAGATAATACTCTAACATACATGATTCAAATATTCATATTTTCATTACAGTATTGAGTATCATGGGTCCAACTTAATGTCTGACTGGAAATGCAGAATACATTCTGACAGTCTTTATTTCCATGTAATGAAATAAATGGGTTCTTTGCCTTCCCCTCTTCCTCATCCAGTTTTCACTACCTAACCTTAGTGCGTAATTCTGCGCTTGAAATGAGAGAAAAGTGGAAAGTGTCTCTTAGTTTTCCAAGATACTAATGCAGCAAGGTGAAAACTTTTTGTATATGATATTCAGTAACCCTTACCCTAAATGAATGGATGAATAAATGCAATGCTATCAGTGCAAAGTCAAGTAGAAGGTCAAAAGGGTGACAAAATGAAGTACAGATGGAACAGAAGTGACAGATGGCATTATATGTATAGTCGGGGAAACAAATGGTATTCTATAAGAAACTTGTTTTCAGTTAGCACCATATCAAGGAATAATCATGAGGAATTGCATTGAAAATTACCTTAAGCTAATTTAAAACAAGACTTCTCACTGGTGGGACATTCATCCAAACTTCAGTACATAGCGTTGCACATATTGCCATTGCTATCTCGGCAGGACTCCAGAAAGCTACATAGCTTCTGCAGCATGGAGAAATTAATCACAGTCCCAGTCTGATAGTTTGTCATCCAGATTTACAAATGCTTCAGACAATAAATCAGGCAAGCAAAACCCATTAACCTTATGTGATCAGATTCTGATCTAACAAGTGTTAAATATAATGGAAAATCTGTACTTGATAGTTTGATTGACTTTTTGTTAGCTATGATAAACTTGATGTATGGATATTGCTGTATTCCTTTTGCAAACTTTTTCCCACCTTCCACTGATCAAGTAGCCATGATTTCACCATCACTTGGTGGCAACAGAAAGAATAAATTCTCCCTCAAAGACCCAGAACCGAAGAGATTTTCAGTGGAAACTTCGCTTGAATTCTTTTTGCAGAGCCTCCACATTAAATGAGGGAGCAATGAAAGGTCTGCACTTGCTGCTCTCTGAGCATTTGTGAGTGGAATCATCCTGTACAAAGAGAGAGTGCCTGCAGCTGTCAGAGCAGAGCCCAGAAAAATATGCCAACATTTTCACAGTGCAAGAGCAGATGTGGTTGAAACCATTGACATGAAGCAAGGGCACGAGGTCAAATGCAGATTTTCCATATCAGTTTTTTTCAAATGTCTTTCCTGATTAAGGCAAGGATGGTACTTGGCCAGGGAATATAACACAAATCTTATGAAAGGCGTAATTGGTCAGGGAACAGAAGCTATTGTAACGTATTCCAGCTCATAACAATGCTGCCTGATGTATAATGCTTGGTTTGATTTTTATTTTGCTTTTTAAACGTTATGGATATGTAGTACAAGTCTTACTCTCAGCCTTATGAGTGCATGTAAACACTCATTAATGTTAATGGGAAACATGTATGATTTTCAAGGAAAATGTAGACCTTTCCTCCGCGCTCCACACCCTATTTTGCTAGGCGGAGTTAGAGGCTAAAACCCCATAGACATCCTGCTTGAACCAGTGGTTTCGATCATCACCATTTTTTTACGGAAAAAATTTCATACACTTTTTACAGAAGAAATTTCATCTCATGTTTCATACCGAAATATGAGATGTGATTGTTGGTAAACAGAGACATGTACTGGGCTGACCAGGAAGCCAGCATATTAGCAGTCCTGAACACTGCCAACCATAAATAGAAGGGGGCAGACCCCTAGAGAGGAGGAGACTAGGTTAAAAAGTCATGTTAAAAAAAACCCAAAAGTATCCATTAGGATATTTTATTCATTCCCTTCCCTTTTTTTTGAGTCTCAAAGGTATACACCAGTCACAAATTTTTCAGTACAATGTGAGGGTTTTTTGGAAACCTAACTTTTTACCTGAAAACTGAGATTCTCTTTTAATCCGAAAGATGGGAGAGATGGAACTATAAGGAAGGCATCAAATGCTGTGAGATTCGTGATAAAATCTCAGGATTTGGCAAGGCTGCATCCCAGTTTATAATTAAGAGAAGTCCTGTTCCAAGCAAGTGTTACTTGCTGCTAAATACTACACTCCTGGGTCCTGGTGCTGCAGTACACTGCTCGAAGTCATCTGAGCTGCACTAGCGTGATACTGGATCAATGCAGTGGTGAAGCACTTTTATTGACTTTTTAGGCAATCTGCCACTTGGCAGGAGAACTTAGACTTAAAACATAAAAGCCAGTTTTAAAGCGTGAGGGATTCACTAGCAACAGCAACTGAAAAGTTGAAATTGAAACCAAAAAGGCACAGTACCACACTACCAATTCCTTGAGCCATCTTGCCCCTTTTACTGCTTCCTTAATCTCTATGCACTGATCATTAATCATTTTTACTTGGACTTAGGAATGAAATCAAATATTCCATAATTTATTTTTTTAAATCATTATTTTGTAATATATTTTAGTCTATGCAACTTTATTTTCTCACAGAACAGATCAGAGCTGCTTTCTACTTTTTCAGTACTCTAATTTATTTTGAATAATTTCAATATTTTTAACTTCTGGACAAGTGACAAATATTAGAAATATGAGCTGGATTGTGTAGCTTTTGCCAGACGGATTAAATCTCCTGAGAATTTTTTTGCTCCCTGCACGGACAAGCAACCAACCATTATTTGCTGGCGTCTGTATGTGCACAGTTAAGTTTTGGTTTTGACAAATATTTATGTTTGTGACTTGGACATTTTCCTTCTACAGAGATTTTTTGTCAGTAAAATTCTGTTGCTCCAGAAAGCAAAATGGAAAGTGCAAAAACATTGTGGAAGCAAACAAAATGAGCATTTTGTATTGCAAATTATGTCTACTGTACTAGAAAAATAATACATTTTCCAAAAAAGAAGAGTTTCTTTATTCTTGTTTTTTAATAGTCTTTAAGTGTCTTGCTCCAACCTTGTGTTTCGACCGTCTTCAGAAGCAGGTATATTACACAACCGAGCAGATACCATAGTCTACAGTAAATTTTTAGATATTTTTGGAAAATGCTACACTTCAAATGCTTCATTCTAAAAGTGGTCTTTCCTTTGTGTGCAGTCAGTTTCAATGAATCCCATGTTTTCAGCAACTGCTACTTGTCTAGGTGTGATGGCTGACTGTTCAGTAGCCCTGTGAGATGAATGTGGTGTTTTACCTAAATTTTCCAGAAGGTAAGCAGGAGAAATCAACATGTTGCATAAGCGAGCACAGTTATTTGATACTATAACAACGAGACCAGGTTTAAAAGAGCGATGAAGATTTAGTCAACAGTGGTTAAGACAGGCCAGCAAAATAACACGGGGATTCTGAGCTGCTTGTGTCTTACCTTTTCAGAGGTAAAATGAGAAGTCATGGTAATACTGTCAATAATACTGTCAAATGGATACATTGTGCTGTTTCACTCTTTTTGCTAACCATTTGTGATAAGTAGCCAAGTGATCAGAAGCCAAGTGAGTGGCTTTCTCTTGCCCCTGTAGTCTCTTATTTTTCATATAAAAAGTGACCTAGTAGTTTAAGAAATAACCACCAGACAGTATGCGCATTCCAGAACAATGCTCTATGTTGCAAAAAACTGTGGCTGGAGGATGGGTTTGTCATGGTGAGAGCAATTAGAGAGACAAATGTGGTAATCTAACTTAAGACTTGCAATACATTGAATGCCCGTAAGGAGAACGAGATAAGGATCAGTACCTGAACATCCCATCCTAAATTCTCACCAAGACAGCACCCTGAAATAAAACACGGAGATGCAAATACGTATGTTTCAGATGGGGAAACAACTGATTCAGAGAGAACTGAAATAAGTCTCTAAGAAAATATTAGAAGTAACTTGTTTATTAGGATCTGATTCCTCCCAGCCAAGCATGGTGTTTAAATCTGTGTTTGTGTAGCTACAGGTGGACAGGGACACAACTTGCTGAAGGCTCAGGCAAAAAAACTGCATTAACAGTGCTGAGCAGAAAAAGCAAAAGAGGTGTCCAAGCTTGAAAATCAGTAAACAAAAAAACCTTAAGAAAATGAATTTTAACTTCAAGGAGCTCCAGTCTCGGCTATGGCAAAGAGCCTGACATCTGTTTGCTGGTCTGATTGTAAATTTTTGTGGGGGCTGTAAGAAGAAAGCAGATAATGTCTACGTGGCATAACTCACCCTATACGTGCCAGTCTCATTTTATTCAGTGGAACATTCCTTTCTTGTAGTCTTTGTCTTATCTATTTAGATAGCAAGCTCTTCAAAGTCATGACCATTTCTTGTGAAGTCTGTGTTTCTGCATTTGCAAGCGTGCTGAGGCCCATGATAGAAGATCTCATGAAGTACAAAGGTCTTGAAGAGTACGGGGATTTTTTTCATGTCTTTTTTGGCTTTTAATCCGTAAATTTCAATATTTCACTGTCTGTATGATAGACAACTTAAGAAGCCAGTCATGGTGGAAAACAGCAGAAGTAGCAGATATCAAAGTGACTCTTTCAGGCAACTTAGGAAAAGTATCCTTTTCACCCTCTACTCAGGGCACACTTTACTAATTTTTCATATAGTCATTTCATTATTTGCATCATACACTGCAAAATAATATGGAAAAGGAAAGACCGTTCATGAGGTAGTAGTCTCCAAAATTAGGGAAGGAACGTATCTGTTTTCAGATAGGCATAGCAGTTTGGCTGCGCATTTCAGAGACATGGTAGGTGCCAGTTTTGTAAGTGTTCATTGACTTTCCTAGATGTTCTATCTCATTAATAGATCGAGACAATAGTTCTAAATTTAACTGATTGGGAAACAGGAAGAAAGTTGACTGAATACATTGTATGGAAGGGCTATAAGCTGCAAAGGCTACAAAAGGGCATTTTCTAGCTGAACATTTGCAGTGCTGTTTTTAAGAACTCTGGCTCTTTAGAATACACAAAGAAGCGGATAACAAAGCCTCAAGGCTAAAAAGTTCCCTGTTCCATTACTATATCACTGGCCAACACATGATGAAATTCAATTTGTACCCTAGACAGAGGAAAACAAATCCATCAAGATAGTGATAAAACAATGCCAAGATACAACAGTTCATGATATCAATGCTTGTTGTTACACCAAATCCGAAACATCACAGCTTTTCAGTTCCCATTTTTGCCTATTAATCTAAATAATAAAGCCAATGGTAATTGAATGCAGTATTTGTAAGTGAAATGATTACCAAGGAAAGTCCAAGAAACAACTTATTCTTTTTACGGGATTGAACTTTTGACTGAAACATAGAAAGGAAAAAGGAAAAGTAATGGTAAACCTGGCTGAAAGACTTGTTTACATCTCTGTGATTTCCTCTTTCATCTGGTTGTGAACTCCAGAGGCTGAACTGTTCCTTCAGGCTCCAGCATGTTTCTAAGTTTTCTGTCTGTTCCCATATATCCGCATTTAATGGCTAGTGTAAGTTTTCTAAAGTGCTTTTAGATTTAAAAGCACAAGTTTCCCCATTTTTCTGTTAAATTTAGCATCTTAGTGAAGGAATTAGAAGCCAAAGATTCCTGATTCCTTCCTAAGTGCCTGTATCCCACTCATGTGGGTATCTGACATTCAGCGCTGCTGCAAATTAAATCCACAGCTGAGCTTCTTCATGTATAATTTGTTTCTTCATGTATAATTTATATTATATATTTTTTATGTTCCCCAACTCTTTCAGAGATCTAGGTCTCCTTATCCAGCTTGTGGGAAGGCCTGTCTTTCCCACAATCCTTCTTCGGGAGTTGGTAAACTGTTCCTGTGCTTTTTCACAATCTATAAGGAAAAGTGGGTGGGATCCTATAGTGAAGGAGAGACTAGCTCAGTCTTTAGAGGATTTATGTAGAAACAAACCATCTAAGCATCCAGTCAGTAGCGAGCTTTCAAAAAATGAAGGATTAAATTATATACTCTGTGTCACAAAAAGAATAAGTGATAGAGCCTGTGTGTTCCGTCTGCTAGTCTTTCCTTCCTTCCTTTCTTTCTTCCTTCCTGCCTTCCTTCTTCCTTTCTTTCTCTCTTTCTCTCTTTCTCCCTCTCTATTTCTTTCTGAATCATGAATTCAAACAGGATTTTTATCTAATATTTGCCTGGCAACTTATTGAATGCACTGGGCTGCTTTGGGAAGTGGTCGTTAATTAATGAAGGTTTTATGCCTCCATAGCGAAGATGCATATAATCTGACATTAATGAAAAACGTTCAGCATACAGGAAACCTTGGAAGGGGCACTTTTACTTTTCTGTGTGCTATACCAGTTTCACACTCATCGAATACAGATAACTATATTTGCCTACTTCTAACCTACAATGCAGTCTACAAAATCAGAATGTTCATTGTAAAAAGAACCGACACAACTCTCCCTTGATTTTGAGTATCTTTAAGCAGTCTGCTCTTTTGGTACAACTAGGTTTTGGGATTGTTACTCTTAAACATCCCTTTTAATACACCAGGTGTGAGAGAGCATATTGTAACCAGGTTCCTGAGGAGGAGCATGCAGGGGAATGTGTCTTAGTTGGCCAAAGATTACTGCCAAATCTTTCTCCCAACTGAGTTCTCCTGAGGTCCTTTTACACAAATTTAACAATTAGACTATTTTTTTTATTATTTTAATTTTCACAGCTATTGAACACTGGGAGATTCCACTGACTCTCTGGGTGCTGAGCAGTTCAGGCCACTTTTAAAAATGTAAAATGAATTTTTGAAGCTAAACACTGAGTATCAAGCTTGGAACCTTTAATCTTTATGTGGGGGAAATCACAGACTGCCTGTTGTTGTTGATAAAATGTGGGGCAACATTTGCACAAGGTCAAGCACTGGGCAGGCAGTATGAAGTGTAGTGTGTGCTTACAACATTGCCTGGAAAGCCATCCCATTACCAAGCTCAACCTGGAATTAAGGTCAGCTTGTGAACTAAGTATTAAACAGAGAATGCAGATGCTTTAAATGGAAAGTTTACAGTTTTAGTAGACTGCAGTCAAGATCCTGGAGATTTTTACTTCACCTGTTGACTTAAAGATTATAAATCTACACAGTCCCCACATCGCTTTTCAAAGAAGCATCTGTTTCTCATGGTTCATTGAGGTATTAACAATTTCAGGCACCAGGTGGTTTTTACGATTAGATTTAAGGCCTGACCCTACAGCCCTTACTTGAAGATTGTTATACTGTCCGAAGTATCTTTAATAACAATGGGAGAGAGGGGAGTGAAATGGCTTGTTTATTGTCCATCCATGACTTACATATCATGTGTAGCCGATTAGACAAAACCTGTAGCTTGTTCGCTTCCCCCCCAATCATCTTCTCACATTCAGCTTGAGATGCAAAGGTCTAGCTGAGTTTTTCCCTGCCATGAAAACCTGTGGCAACTAAAAAACTCAGGTACGCCTGCAGAGCCCAGCGGACAACGTTGGGTTGCCAACGTAACCAACTGGCAGAGAAGACACCAGTCCTGCCTATGACGCCCAGAGTGGCTGCAGTGAGTTATGGCACCAACTGCACAAACCGCTGCTACATGCGAGGCGAACAGGGGTCTGAGGTGTGGTGTGCCGTCTGCACTGCTGCCTGTCTCAAACCAGGACACTGGCTCTAGGCGTGCTCTTAACTTACGGTTTCTGTGACCTACCTGGCTACAGCTTGCCCCGTGTCACTCAGTGTTTCAACCTTCCCAAGGATGCGTGACTTTGTAAAGCACTCAAAACACACTTGCTCTTTCTCTGTAGGTGAGGAGCAGAGAATGAATCTTGCATACTAGATCCTGGTCATAATACTTGATGCACCACCGTAAGACATTCAGATATACTGGCAACATATAATGACATAGAGTTTTGAAGAATATGAAGTTTGGCATTTTATGCATTTTAAGTCATTCTCTTTGTCTTCTAAATGTTCATTAGATTTGAATGGAACTGGTGGAGTCATATTTTCCATGGGTATCCTTTGAGATTTGTGGGGTTTTTTTCTTTAGGACTGAGATATCCACTTCTAATTCATTTCTGTAGGCTCAGCAGAGACTGTAGTTTTTTATCAACATAGATTATCTTCCTAAAAAGACAAGCAGGGGAAGCCTGTCTCTGCAATGATTGTGCTCTGGATAATAAAGAGGAATTATATCCCGAATGATAGCTATCAGCCTGACACCATTCAAACCCACTGGAAATGAATGGACAAACTAGAACAAAACTATTATTTTCCTTTTCAGTTTCTTAGTAACTTCAAAAATATTTTTTAAGTTATGTATCTAAATACTTTTCATGGCACATGATACAACAGTTCTGTGAAAGCCCAGTTTTCCACCCACAGCGTTTGCTGTCTCTGTAAAACTGAAGAGCTGAATAATATTTTTCTCCTGACAATATGCAGGGCCCAAGCATCGGCAGTCAAGAGGTTAATCCTTAATTTAGCTGTGCTCAGTGCTCACAGCAGGTGAAACACATGGGGATAATGAGGTAAGAGACTTGTGGAAGCCAAAAGTTTAAATCAAGGACATGTGAGAAGGTAACACAGAATAGCTGGGAAGAGGCCTGGACGAGAAGGGGAAGGCTGCTCTTCAGTCTATGTCTTAGGACTTACTTGACTTATCTTTATGTTTTCTAACTTATTTCCTTTTTAAATTTGCAGTGTCTCTTTAACTTGGAAAACAGAAAATGGAAGGTGATGTAGAAAAGTTATTTTTGTTGCTTAGAAAGAATGTCAAGAGCTCTGTTGCTCTTAATACAAGAAAGCTACTTGAACTGGCCAACTGCTTTGTCGTGTGAACATTTGTTCCACTCAGAAGGTAAAAAGTTGTATTTTCTAGGAAACAGATTGTATCCTAATGATGTTTAGAGAAAGAAAGGAAACTAGCAAAAAGTAAAATATAGCCTAAGAGTAAATGGCAGGCCTTGTGGTTTTGTTACGGTAGTTCCTTGTTAAAATAAGTTCTTCCAGAAAATTATGTTTTGTTGGGGATTGTGAAATGTCTAACTTAATGAGAAACAAGCATGCTGCCAGGGGCCCTACATAGACACTAACCAATGAACAATGTCTTCTACCATCTACAGGCAATATAATTGTTTGGGTTTAGTTTGTTTGGTTGGTTTGTTTCGTTGTTGTTTTTTTTTTTTAGTTCTGTCTTTCCGTACCTAATTTAGGGGATTGAAGCATCTACTAGTTTGGAGGAAAACAATAAAAATTGTTAAATAGGTATAGCACTTTCAGAAATTCTGGAGGCAAGGTCTGAGAAAGAAGCTATCCCATATTAGAGTATATAATTATTTGTTTCTGTGAAGTAACCTAGGACAACAGTTCTGGGCAATGCTGAGGCCTAATAGCTTGTAGCAGATACAGGTTATACAGATATGCAGATTGTGTGCACTCCAAAGCACATAACTGCACAGGAAGGAAAAGTACCTGAGTTTTACCAAAACTGTGGCAAGACATTTCCCCCAACCCTGTATCCTTTGTGTGTAAGAAGTATGCGTAGTAAGGAATCTTGTATATTAAATAGCTCTTACTAAGGGTTACTAAGCCATACCAAGGTTAAAATCCTGACCAAACTGAACTTCAGCTGTGAGACAAAACCAGAAAGTGGTGAGAGAAAATGGCAAGGCAGATATAGGAAGGAAAAATGGCCAGCTGAAAGATCTTGAATGTCAGAGCCAGAGAAAACAGAACTAGACATCGGAAAGAAGCAAAAACCATGCAGGGGAAAGCAGTATGCCGTGAGTATGTATGCAGTAGATAGCACAAAAGAAAAGAAATAGCTTGGATTCCAAAAATGTTCATGTTAAAAAGTATTGACAATCTGTCATGCATCTAGAATATAGTCATAGCCATAGAACATAGAATATAGGTCTTAGGTGTAACCAAACTGAGCTGTGACTAGAGATGCCAGCTAATTTTTCTTGCCACCAGCTATATAAAACCTGTTCATGAGGTGATATGTTGTCTTTGCCAGCACATGTGTGAACTTCTGCATGTACACTTAAAAACTTTATTGGCGTGAATTTATCTCTGTCACAGGAATGGGGACTTCAGTGGTTTCTTCATCCTCAAAAACTCAATAGAGAGGAAAATCTTAACCAGTGTGCTACCAATGATATTTCGAATCTAACAGTAATGTAATAAACATAAGGGTGTAAAACCACAATATAATTAGAAAACATATTCTATATTAACATATAGTAACTCTCTCCGTATTAGTACCTATGAAATGTAATATTTAATAGGGATAATTATATTTTGAACATAATAGCAAAACATAAAAAGATTTTGTGTATTACTAGATGTGCATTTATTTATACACCAATGGTGACAGCAATTACAAATCAAACTCTCACTTTTCGAGGTGTGACAGACCTTGATTTAAGCTGCAAATAGAAACGTGTTTCCTGTAGATTAGGAAAACGCCACTGTATGTTAGCAGTCTCAGTCACTAGCTACCTGATCCCAGGCATGAACTCTAAAATTACAGCTAACTTCGGCATTCAGGCTAAACCTGCAAAGGGGTCGCTACCCAGCTGCACAATCCTTGAAAATGGTACAGTGGGCTCACAGTTCATAGCAGGTTTTCATAGCTCGACTGAAAGACTATGTGGGGGAAAAACATGTTTCCTCGTGACTTTTCTAGTGTTATTGACCACTGGGATTTACCAAATGCTTTTTCCTCTCAGATTCGAGGGCTATGACTATGGGCGGCTATAAAAGATGCACCAGGAGAGCAGCCCAAGTTCAAATGGTGGTCTCAAGAGACCTGTCCCAGCAGAAGAGCACCGTTTAGGGCAATATAGTACAGTATTCTTACTAATGCATCCTAGCGTTAGTAGAAATGCTATGAAAAGGTTGACAAACCACATCAATTTTATAGGTTTAGGAGGTGTAGAGACTTCACCAAAACATCCGAATATTCGTGGGGCTTATCAAAACTCTTTTTCTAGCTCTCTGATGTTTATTATATACACATGCTCATGATTCATAGCATCAAACAAACAAACAAACCTTTCTCAGACCCTTAGTAAAAATGGTTTTAAAAGTTTCTTCATTACATCTACTGTATATTTGTCAAAAATGAGCCTGTTTTTGTTTCAGTGCTATTTGTGCTCACTGTGGCTTTCTGGGACTATAGAATTGCAATAAAGAGGCATTGCTAGAAAAGGACAAAGGACCCTTGTGCAGAATCTGTCTTTATTTTGCTCAGTTTAACTTTGGTAGTGTTCCAAATCAATACCTTACTTTCTTTAGCATCAAAATTCATTGATTTACAGAAACTACAAACACAATCCCTTTCAATGCTTTCTTAATCCTGCAATCGTGACTAGGAATTAATGAAGCAGTTGGTTGTGGGTGTTTGTTTCAGATGATCTTTCTGACTCCCATTATAATTCCAGGTTATTATACCTCCTTAAATAGCTCGGGCTCACCCCCTATAAAATGTACAAAACTTCTCAACTCTTGTTGAATGTGTGTTTGTTAAGTGCTTGATGATTTTTTATATTTCTTGGGAACCCCGACCATTTTAATGAGCTACTAAGTGGTGAAGATTTGTGTGTTGCCCAAAGCCAAGCTGTTTAATTTAGGGTTTTCCTATAGCATATGCACAGATTTGAAATACATTCTGGGTTATTTGTTGTTGGTGGTTGGGTGTGGGTTTTTTTTTTTTTTTCCACTTCTGGCTCCACTCCTTTTAAAGCTTAGTGCTAAAGTTTCCCCAGGCAGCATTTTCCAAAACAGCTCAATTTGTTGGTGTCAGGCTTGCTCAGAACACACAAGACACATTATTCCCTATTTATTTTGAGTTCCAGCATAAACACATTTGCAGCATTAAGACCAGCTCCCTTCTGCATGCCTGTGATTTCTGCTTGATGGGTGCCAAGCTGCTTCTGTAAACCTAAGGGTGTAGCCAGAATCCACTTTGGGTGGCTTTAGAAACCCAGTCTGTCTTTCACCTCTTATGCCTAGCATTATTAGGTAACAAAATTCATGTTTGTAGCAGAAGATTCTGTGTATTCTTGTATACTTTCACTTCATCTGAAATAGGGAAAAGAAAAATGGCCCTGGATTCACTTACGAAGAGATGCTTATGATGCAAATGGTCATTAGTTCTGTATTAACCCCGGGACATTCCACATGTGTGTGTTTATATGTGTGTCAGGAGTCATTTTTCTTTAGCATGTGTGTTCCACCATCCCTACCAGCTTGTTATAGGTCCAGCAGCAAATATTATTCAACAACTATGCAAGCAACATTGTATGTGAATTACTGTAAGGAGCAGTCAGAGATTGTTCATGTGATGCAGTGTCCATTGACGTAGAGGTTGAGTGTTTGCTCATTCAAAATGTTTACCATCAGCATTGCATAATGTAGCCCACAGTTTGCCCTATGACCATTAAGCCACGCAGTACAAAGGAAAAAAGGTTTTCTAAGTTGATGAAATTGCCAAGTTTTGTGTTTGACTTTGCAGGACACTACTGGGTGCTTACAGGTTTCCTTCTTTTTATCTTTCCCGACACAGAGGTCCAAGGAGGCACACAGGCTTTGGAATATTTAGAATAATACAGTAGTTTGGGTTGGAAGGGACCTTTAAAGGTCATCTAGTCCAACCCTCCCTGCGGTGAGCAGGGACATCTTCAACTAGATCAGGTTGCTCACAGCCCCGTCCAAGCTCACCTTGAATGTTTGTCTCCAGGGACAGGGAACCTACCACCTCTCTAGGCAACCTGTTCCAGTGTTTCACCACCCTCAGTGTAAAAAATTTCTTCCTTCTAGCTAGTCTAAATCTACCCTCTTAGTTTAAAACCATTGTCCCTTTTTCTATTGCTACAAGCCTGCTAAAATGTCTGTGCCCATCTTTCTTATAAGCCCCCTTTAAGTACTGAAAGGCCACTATAAGGTGTCCGCGGTGCCTTTTCCTCTCCAGACTGAATAAACCCAACTCTCTCAGCCTGTCTTCATACAAGAGGTACTCCAGCCCTCTGATCATTTTTGTGGACCTCCTCTGGACTGGATCCAACAGGTCCACATCTTTTCTGTGCTGAGGACCCCAGAGCTGGACGCAGTACTCTAGGTGGGGTCTCACCAGAGCAGAGCAGAGGGGCAGAATCACTTCCCTCAACCTGCTGGTGATGCCTTTTTTGATGCAGCCCAGGATATGGTTGGCCTGAGCTGTGAGTGCACATTGTCAGCTCATGCCCAGCTTTTCATCCACCAGTACCCCCAAATCCTTCTTGTCAGGGCTACTCTCAATCCCTTCATCCCCCAGCCTGAATTGATACTGAGAATTGCCTCAACCCAGATGTAGGACCCTACACATGGCCTTGTTGAACTTCATTGAGGTTCACAGGGCTTCTTGAGCTTGTCCAGGTCCCTCTGGATGGAATCCTGTACCTCAGGCGTGTCAACTGCACCACTCATCTCAGTCTCTTCTGCAAACTTGCTGAGGTTGCACTCAAACCTACTGTCTGTGCCATTGATGAAGACATTAAGCAGTACTGGTCCAATACAGACCCCTGAGGGACACCACTTGTCACCGATCTCCATCTAGACATTGAGCTGTTGACAGCTACCCTCTGGATGCGATCATCCAACCAATTCCTCATCCACCGAACAGTCCACCCACCAAATCCATACCTCTCCAATTTAGAGAGAAGGATGTTTTGGGGAACGGTGTCAAAGGGCTTACGGACATCTAGATAGACAACGTCTGTAGCTCTTCCCTTGTCCACCGATTTTGTAACCCCATCGTAGAAGACCACTAGGTTGGTCAGGCAGGAATTGCCCTTGGTGAAGCTGTGCTGGCTGTCTTGAATCACCATGTGTTTTCTACACAGTAATAGTGTATCAGAAAGACACCGAATACATGTTAGGGACAGAGTTTCAGCTGGTATGAAGAGGTATATTTCCCTTGAAGCCAAGGATCTGGCCTTATACTATGTAAGCACTTGAAATCTTCAAGACTTGGCTGCAGACCTTGTGAGAACAAGCTTTGTCGCAAGACTTTCAGCATTGAATGTTTGCACTTGGACCACAAAAATATCCTTTTGTACAGTATTTTGGCACGTCACCTTCTGGTTTGGGCCAGAATCGAGATGTACGTGAACATGGAAAATAAATTTTAAAGCAATGGAAATGTTCAAATGGAAACTTCAGATGGGTCTGTGCTAACATTTAGTTTGAAGGAAAACTTCGGATCATAGTTATTTTTATGTGTACCATTTCACTCATCCGCCATTCACTAGTGGTCATTTTGAAATGCACTGAGTTTGAATCTCCCAGGAGGGGAAAGATAATCTTGTGGTTAATGCACGGAACTAGGAGTCAGGAGTTCTGGCTTCTCAGACATCTAGAGTGATTTTAGGCAGTTCGCTTAAGCCCTGATTCAGCAAACTATGTAAGCATGTGAGTAACTTTAAGTACGAGTGGCATTATTAAATCCAGTAGTTCATTTAACAGCACTATACAGCTATGGAGTATTGTAGACACTTTTTGTTAATGATGAATAAACAACTGTTATTCCTCTTGCTGTGTGCTGAAGCTTTGAAAAACAACAAGAGAATGCACAGGACAACCGAGCAGTTTCTAGCACAAAGAAAAATATTGATAAGTACACTACACTGGACAAGCTTTGAAAAGAGCCATAGCTCTTTCCTTGATTTTGCCTGGAAAAAACCCACCTGTGTAAGGTATTCAGGCTTCCTCCTGAGTTTCTGGGGAGCTTTTTTCAATTTTCTGATGGAGTAACCAAATAGCTACCTAAAAGCACAATACCTAAATAAAGTCTATTCAGTTGGAAAACGCCTAGAAAAGAGTTGTAGGGAACAGCTCTAAAGAAGTGAAAGAACTAAGGAAACAGTTCCTTCTGTGAGGAAGAACATTTGTGTCAGGGGACTCTCGGATAGGGTCTGGAGTTTCATAAACACCAGTGCTGATTGTCAGGACTTCCTTCTCAAAATACTGAAAATAGTTTTATGTAGAAATGCATAATAAAGCACAGGGAGTGAGGGGGTGCATTATCCATCACTCTGCTTTATTACTCTGCTCAGGAACTGCAATGGCTAGTGTGAAATATGTTGTTTCTCCCAGCAGAATCTCTATAAATGGGAAAATCAAAACTTATTCTGCCGCCAAATAAACACACTAAAGGTTAAATAATGTTGTGCTAGCTAGTGCTATTCGCATACAGCCCACACTAAGAACTGCTGAATGGAAAGTGCCCCCTGAGACTCTCTAGTTATGCTTGGGTGGGGGTTAATTTGAAATGCCTCTTTAAAATGGTGTTGCATCCTTGCTTCTCACTGTGAAACAGACTGCAAGCTGTGACTGAACCAACTTTTCATCCCTCAGAACCCCTCACTGCCCCTTTTGTACTAGGAAAAAGGGTCCTCTGTGTGTTAGCATTGCCAAGATAGCGGGCACCTAACACGGGTCTGCAATAGGAAGAGATCCTTTCTCCTCCCTTTCATACCTCCAAAAGAGTAAAACTACTTTGTCTTTTGCAAGTACTTAGAGATCCTGGCTGCAGTCCTATGGAGGAAAAAGGGCTATGGAGGAAACCATCTTACTTTTCATAGCAGGCTACCTGTATTGCAGAGGAATCTATTCCACTTGGGACCTCTGCTCCTTCTGTACTTTTTGCCTTGGTCCCACTGCTTCATGTCCTAGATGAACTTGCCTAGTTAGGTATTTAATGGGGAGTTCGTTTCCTGCCACTGGGAGCCTGACAGCAATCCTGGATATCTCCATGTCACTGCTGGTTTCTGAGACAGTGCAACTTTGTCTATAGAAAAAATAAACAGAGGGTAATGCTTTCCTTTGGATTCAGACTAGTGTGCAGTTCTCCATTTCACCACAGATTTCCTACATAAGCTGTCACATCTCATTTAAATGGCTGAAAATTATTGTAGGCATCTCAAGAGCATGATCACCAAGATACATATGTTCACAAAAGTTATGTTCCTTAAGCACCTGAAGCTTTATCTCTGCAAAGCCTTCCTGGCTAAATTGGACATCTCAGTGCCTCTCTCTCTCCTAAGCATTGTTAGGATTCACCTGGTAGGTCTCTTGACACCAAAGTGGTAGGTTCATTTGTGGAAATTTTCCATCACCCAGGAGAATGACTCCCACCAGGTCCTGTGCCTAGCTTGAATGAAAGGAATGCAAAGTTTAGATCCAGGTCCCAACACTGCCTGTGTATTTAATCCCTTGAGAAAGGACCAGAGCCTAGGATCCTTCCAAAATTTAGATTTCTCACTCTTGCTTAATAACGGTCTCTTAGCTGGCTACAGGCTTTCCACTTGCAAATAGAGATGACAATGATTCTCTGCCTTTCTAACACTGGAGGGATTTTGCAAAGAAAAATCACTGAAATAGAGTGGGACATTGAGATACTACGTTAACTGACGCTTCATGAGTATCTCAAGAGTCTATTCTGAGCTTGCAAGAAAGTTATTGGTGAAGTTCATCTAATCTACCTTCCCTGTTAATAAATGTCAATTAAGAGGATTTAGTCTAGGGTATTAGTATGATTCTAAAAAAGCCCTGAAAATTCATAATCATTTTAAAATAGCAAAATAATCCTAGAACCTGAATTAATTTGATTTATACTTGTATTCAGTTGCTGAAATATATTTCTTTCTCCATGGCTGAAGCACAAAATCAGCACACAAAAATGTTTCCATGAGGGACTCAGTAGCTTTGTTGGTCCCCAGGATCATCATTCTCAGCATGACCAGTCTGAGGAGGTTCAAGGCTCTAATTTTGATGTTATTTTTGGAAATGGCTTGGGTTTCTGCAGTTTTGGCTTTAAGCGAGATCGGAGTCATGCTTCTCAGCCTCAGTTGCCAAGCTAAACTTTTCCCTTGGTGTGAAAGCACGTGTTTACCCACGTGCAATCTAAGCTACAATGTCTTGCTGTAATTGCATTTGTAAAACTTCCTAAAATTACTATTTCTTAAGAGCATGCCCATTTCTTGTTTGTCTGCACCCAAAAGGGGAAAAGAGTTAAAAAATGCAAGTGGCATGTGTTGTACATAAGTTAATTTTAGAATGAAAATAACCCACGGCATCAGATGCTATTATTATTGTTAATTCATTGCCTCACAGCATCTGCCTCTGTATGGCTTGATGAATTTCCACTACCCATTCCTTGCAGTTGCAACTGCAAATGCATTTCCAAACATTTCATATAAAGCAGACTTTAGATAACTCACCACATTCTTATGAAAAGCAACATTGTGAAGCAATGCTGGGGAACAGTCATTTAAAACAAATCTTCAGCATGCACTCCCCAGCAACACAAAGAGAATAATCAACTGACAAGAATAAGTCGGTTTATACACATAACCTTGAATTCCTGTGAAATCATGTTTCCTGCACTAGTATATTAAATTCTCTTGAGTAGTTCGTAAAGTCTGCTCTAATTCTGCATACCCAAATTTGGTACCTAGTTACTGTGTAACTTCTGATATGTAAAATCAATGTAATGAATAAAATGAATGTAAAATCAAATTGAGCCGGGCAGCCTTATAGAATTTGAAATCTAAAGCTTCATTAAACTGTTTGTGCCAAATAAAAACTAACCTGAGCCCTCCCAAAACTCAAACCACATTTCCATTGTGGTCCAAGAGCAATACAGTGTAATGCCCCTTTATGCTCCTGTCTGTCCTTGAGGACTGACTCCAAGGCAGGTCTAGGTTCTATTTGCAGCTCCATAGAAATTCTTTTAATGAAGAGTAAAGGAAAGACTTGCTGAAACAGTGTCTCATCCAGTCACTCCTGGATACTCTCTGGCCACCACTCCATGTGCTGCTTTGGCCACACTGGCTGCCAAGAGATTTTCCAGTAAATGTTAAGTTGTTGCCTTTTGCAGCACAACCTTTACCTCTGAGATTGCCCTTAGATTATCAGGGACCTACAGGTCTGTTACTGACAGCAGAATACCAAGAAACCAGAAATTAATCAAAACTGTTATTTTTTATTTCTTTAGCCATTTGCACACTTTTGTTCAGGCTAGCAGATGACTGCTCAAATAACACATGAAAAAAAATGTTAATCTTCTATTTTTGGCATAAGCAGGAAGAGAGTGCCTGGTAAGTCTCACTAGAGAGGTTGTTCACTGAAGATTTCTACCTCCATTTTGCAGATGAAAGAGGTCGAAATAAACAATGACATTTCAAAGTATTCATCTGGCCAAAACACTCTACCAGCTTTGATTTCCCTTTGCTACTAAGGAGCGCTGTTAAACTTCTGTAACTTTATTACCATCTAGTGCAAGCCCATCTGTCATCACTGCCCACTGTTTTCTCTCGTGGAGCAACATCTACAGGGTGTATCTTCACTAGAATTTCTAACAATTCTTGGGCAGACAAATCCATGCACCAGGGAGATAAATGTGTGTGTTATCCTTTTCTCAGAATGCTGGCAGACATCCACAGAAGCAAAAGTGCTGTACAATATCTGTACAAATTAGACCCATAAATACCTCCTTGCATTTCTTACCCCTTTCAAGGCTCAAAGGCCATATCTGCAGATAAGTTTTTCATAAGTACATTATAATGGTCTCTTAACACCACATGTCACTGTGTTGTTGCATTTGATTACCTAAATCCATATAAAAATTTATGAACACCCACCCTGGGGCAAGTCAAAGATTTCTCTAATTCACTAGCCTGTCTTTGACAGTGTTGCTAGAAGACATAACAACAACTTTTTCTCTTACGTAGCTTCTCATTCTCTAGTAGTGTATGGCTTAGGGAATCACCTGAGTTTGAGAGAGAGACTGAGACGCTATTGCTATTAATAGCGCTAGACCTGTCCCTAATTGAGTTAGTCTATCACTCAAAGGATCCCTTTAAACTTTTTGCCTTCACAATGTTAGTTGGTAATGAGTTCCAAAATTTAATTACATGCTATGCAAAAACATTACCTCCTTTGTGTTTGAACTAAACATGTCCCCTTGATGATGATACTTCTCAAAGTATAGCATTTGAATTTGCTTGGGCTCCCTTTCACATCAACTGGCATCAGACCAGGAAGATATGTTGCATCTTTGGAAGAAATGCAATAAAAATAATATAACTTTCTCCCCTCATTTTACGGGCACATTCATATTTGCTTATCTACTCAGGTCTATTAGTGCTTGTGCTTTTCATACATCAGGAAATGTTCATAAGAACTGTAAGGAGACAACTGTGTGGAATTCAGTTATTCATGAGAAATAATGATACATTGCCACAGGAAAGGTTAAAAACAACTTGTGAAAAACTCTCTAGCAGAAACAATCAAAAAAGTTGGTTGGTTGTGTAAAGAAAAGGAAAAGAAAAAAGCTCTGCTGGCCTTGATATGGAGTCATCTGTTTATTCCCAGTGTATGATGAAGATAAGTGCAATTTGCAAAGTTTAAGTTTGGATTATGTTTTGAAACACTCTGCATACCAGAAGGATTCAATCTGGAGGTGAAGAGAAGGTGCCTCACTCCGATCAGAGTGTGCAAAGTTTTTACAGTAAAATTAGAAAAATAGGAAATTCACCTGCTTTCATTTTTCATTGCAAAAGAAAATCTTAGACTGTATATTTCAAGTGCTTGTCTTAAGTTCTAAATCTGTTGAATGAAAAAGGGAAGATTTGTGATTTTTTATGGTTTGATAAGAAGTAAGCTAACTCAGTGTGTGGTCTTTGCTAAGTTTTACTTTGAGACTTGGGTATGCTTTATAGCATAATTTGTAGGTTGCAAATTGCAATGAATTCAACCTGGTGATTGCCAAAACTGAACTTGTCCTATAAACTGGGCCATCAAAACTGATGCACCTGGAGTACTGTGCGCAGATCTGGAGTCCTCAGCACAAGAAGGACATGGACCTGTTGGAACGGGTCCAGCGGATGGCCACGAAGATGGTCAAAGGGCTGGAGCACCTCTGCTAAGAGGAAAGGCTGAGAGAGTTGGGGTTGTTCTGCCTGGAGAAGAGAAGGCTCCAGGGAGACCTTATAGCGGCCTTCCAGTACCTAAAGGGGGCCTACAGGAAGGATGGGGAAGGACTTTTTATCAGGGAGTGTTATGATAGGACACGGGGTAATGGTTTTAAACCGAAAGAGGATAGATTTAGATTGGATATCAGGAAGAATTCTTTACAGTGAGGGTGGTGAGGCACTGGAACAGGTTGCCCAGGGAAGTTGTTGATGCCCCATCCCTGGAGGTGTTCAAGGCCAGGCTGGATGGGTCTTTGAGCAGCCTGATGTAGTGGGAGGTGTCCCTGCCCATGGCAGGGGGGTTGGAACTAGACAATCTTTAAGGTCCCTTCCAACCCAAAGCATTCTGTGATTCTGTGTAATTTTCTACGTTATACCCTGGCAACCCTATCACAGAATTGCTATGATCTATGAAAGGGATGTGACAACACTCCTCCCCCCCAAAAAGAAAATCATGCAGAAAGTAAATATGCAGAGAGAAGTATCAGCACTGACTCAGAAGAAAGCTCATTTGGTATCATTTTGGTCACACGTGTTTAAAAGGGATTAATTTAAACTGGAATAGCTTTAGAAAGAAAGGCTTTTGGACTCATTAGAGGGATGAGGGAAGATGAGAATAAATGGATAATTTAGTTTACTAGAACAAAAGCAGGAAGGAGATACTGTTGCACTGTAAACATTTTAGAGGGAGTAAAGCAGTTGATTCTATATGGCACTGTTGACAAAGAAGCTAATGGCTCCAAAGTGGGAATGAATAAATATAAGCTGAAAGAGAGAAGAGGTTATTAGCACTCTGAACAGTGAGGTGCTGATCCAGCCTTCCAGCAGGACTAGAAGAAACAGAATAAACTTGATCCATTTCCTAGGCAGATTGTATACCATGGTTGCTTGCAATAGTAAAGGGCTGCATTCACTGACCTACGGTTCTCATAAGATTTCATGTTCCTGTCTTCAGATACAGTACTTGGGTTTAGTTCACTGAGCTCTTAACCCTCATCCAGATTTTCAGTCCAAATTTTTGGCTAGCATGGTCTTTACTGAAACCAAAGAAAATATTTGTAAAAAAGAACTGCAGCAAAGTCAAATGCTTTGGGTTCTCAGGCATAAGCAGAACTCACCAGATAGGGTCATAAGACAAGAAGAGCTAATATAAGGCGTATCTTCATCTCCATACAATTTTTGAACAGATGTTATTCTAATTGATAGCATATTTGGTTTCCTTCAGTTGAGGTTGCTGGTATATGAAAGAATACTGATACTACACCTGGGCTTGCAGAGAAAACAGTTTTCAGATGTTTTTTAATACCTGAACTTCAGAGAAAGCAGATAAAATATTTGTGATTGGCCTCCAATTATATCTTTAATGAGCTGAAAAGAGCACTGAATGTCATCCTTCCAAACTTCAGGGCGGCTTGGCTCTGGGTCCAGCTTTTGCAGCTTGGCCCAATTTTTAGTATACATTCGTATATCTTCTATTTGTATTTTCTTATTTATCCTACTCATCAGTAAATCTCATTTTCAGAGAATTCTCTCAATTTTTAACTACGTCAACATTATGTTTGCCAGGCACAGTATCATTACTGAAGTAGAAATTTCACCTTGTGCCAGCAGAAGTCATGGGACTTGTGCTTGAAGGCAGCCTGCAAATCATCCTCACATTTACATTTTCTAGGGCAATTCTGTACTGAAATTAACTTTTACAGAAAATATGTCACCAAAAAATAGAAGTTTCCAAAATTGAAATTGAAGGTAACTAGAGGCTGGGAACAGCCTGGGAACCAAGAAATAGGAGCTTGATGTATGAAAGTGGATAAAGCAGGATGCAGACAAGCTGAACTGAAATGAATGAAAACCCTTCATTAATAAATTAGACACTACTAAAAAAAGTGAAATATGTTATTTATTTATATATGTGTGTTATTTGTCTTTTGTCATAACTCAAAGTGCACATGCTTAATCTGTAGAGGGAGCTTTCTGAGACAGGAGTGAAACTGAAAAGAGCAACACCACAAACCCAGTGTCATGATGACTTTACAGCCTATACAGTTAAATAGTTTATTACATTTTTCAATAAAAGGCTCAGAAAGAGCCCACTAGCTTACAATTTTCTTTGGCAAAAATACTCCGATTTAAATACAACGAAAAGACTTGCATGGGTTCAAGAAGGGTGACAAAAGCACTGGGTTTTGCTATCATTGGAACACTATCAAATTATGTGTCCAAAACAAATGAATCTGAATGGAAGTAGTTAAAATACTGAAGTAAACCAGTCCAATTCTTTTAAAGATATTATTGCTAGCAGTATCCTCCCCCATTCGAAATCTGCATTGGGAGATAGGGACCCACTTCAAGTAAATGAGTCACTTTTGCTTCCTAGCCAGAACAATTAAACTTCTTGTATAAAACATGACCTGAAGCCTGCCCTTCACCACATCATCCCTCCTCAAACTCCCAGAGGTCAGCTCTGACATTTAACAGCTCACAAATTCAGTTTCTTAGCTCCTGAGGCCAACTTCATGCTTTTAAAACCAAAATTTTGTTTCTGAGATTCATATATATGCATGTGTGTGCTTGGATATATGCAAGTATACCATACACGTATGCATATATACAGCATACACATAGTTTTGCTTCCAGTCTATTCAGTATTATCAATGCCTTTTTACCATTCTGCAGAGATAACATCTTTGTCTCTTTTTTTGCATAGCTGCCATAAGTTGTAAAGGTACACATTGTCACACTGAACACTGTTTCTGTGCTGGTGCCAAGATACGAGCCTGTCATACGAAACCACAAAACAGACAATACAAACAAGCCAAAAACCAGTTAATACATTTTTCAACTTGGTAATTCTTTATTGCTAGCAGATGAGTAGTTTTAGGTGGCTTTTTTTTCCCCAATTGTTATTGATCTCTTGCCATATTGTGCATACAATTCCCTAAAAACATTAGCTCATTTCTGCAGCAGTTTTAAAGATTAGCTCATCTGGGTTATGTACTTTGGTGTGTAGGTGTTGAGTGCTAAATACAACTTAATTTTTCATTTTTTAAAAGGCATTCTTAGCAATAACAGCTACTTAATTAGTTTGATCTTCTGAGCAATTTATCACATTCTATGTACCGGGATACAAATAAGGCCGTCATCTGGCAGGTGCAGTTTGAGGGGTCAGGAGGAGAGAATTTAAAGTTATTTATATATATTTCCCCCAGTAACTTCCTTACTTTTCCAGAATGTCTCTTTTTTAATGGTGGTAGGAGTGCAGTAATTTCCTTATAGTAACAGTAATAACTCAAAGTTCAGTAATTTACAACAAATAAAGACAAATAGAACGTGTCTTTCCCTTACCTATTCTAGCTCTTTCAGACAAGTTCCCCTGGGCATAGAAGAACAATGAATTACTTCAGGTACTTGATAAGGCCCAAATAAAATTGAAACCACAGATTAAGAGGTTTTTCCTAAGTCATTCTTCAAAATCAGCTTCCTGGTCATATGCAGACTATACAGCCAAGCTTCTCTAATGCAAGTCATTTGTGAAATTCATTTCATGATATTGTCAGAAAGCAATAATTGTGTATTTTAAAAATACTACCAAAGAACAGGTCCAGGTTCTTTTCTAAGTTTTCAAGGACTTTCTGCCTCCACACTGTCAGACTCTTATGCCATCTACACAACGGAACGGATAGACATGTGGAAAAGCCCCACTGAAGCTACAAAGATATATCTGTCCTGAGAGACTTTTAAGGTGTTAAAGGAGACTACCTTTATTTTTATGATTTATGTACTGAAAAAGCTCTTTTCTAAGCAAATAAACAACATAGCAAACCCAGCCATAATAGTGCAGTAAGCTCCATTGTGTTCTTGCTAGCCAGATTTCACAAGCTGGCCACTGAAGTCCAGTAAAATTAAACCAACACTTCATCACAGAACTTCACAGCATGCAAGAACTTCAAGATGGAGAAGCCCAATTAGATCATCCACTCCAGCCCACCCTTCACCTCTGCCAATGATACAAACTTCCATGGTGTTCTTATTTTATGCTAGCCCAAGGAAAATGAATTTCATCTCATATAAAAGAAAGAATGCAGGGTCAAGCATTGAGACAGAGTACAGGCTGTACTTACAATAGCCAACACAATTTTCCCAAACTCCCTTCCTTCAAAAAAGAAAAAGGGAAAAATAGGGGAAAAAAAAGGCAATGAAAACCCAAATCATCTGAGCAGCTAAACACTTAAGTAATGGGCTATTTTAGTCTATTTGTGAAAATTGCTGACATCAGCAAATGGAGTTATTCTTGGTTTTGAACTACATGGTCTGTGATCTGGTGTTCCCTTCTTGCAGTTATAATCGTGTTATGGCATTGAAGTCAATGCTGTTGCTATCCTGTCTTATGGGAAAAAAAAATTCTAGTTTTTTTTTTCAGTCAGCAGATTTTTCTTTTTCTTTATTTTTTTTTTATTTTTTGGAAACCCAGATTTTCCTATGCCTCTGGTAAACCAGTTTTTCACACACAATATCCTATCTCTTTTCATTTTGGCAGATCTAATTCTGACTGCTTTCCTTTTAAATTATTACTTCAGAAAGCACTCTGATTTTATCTTGTAACATTCATTTGATCAACATTACTAAAAAGTGAAAAAATTAACCTAGGTTATTTTGGGGAGTGTTAGCTGGTTATCTGAAAAGCCAGCTTCCAGAACTGTTGAATTCCTGTGATTCAATTACTTGACAGAGATGAAATTGCTCAGCACCTCAGCAAACAGAACCATTATATCTGAATCTACACAACTCTGAGGCCCTTTTTGGGCAAAAATAACTGTGCGATGTTTCACAGAAGTCTGCAGGACTTACTTGGCACTCTGAAAAAAATGAGTCTTTATGAGTTTTTTTTCAAGAGAGAACATTAGCATGGTGTGGGATACAGTGATGCCTCAAGGGGCAAAGTGTGACTGGGGGCTGCCTGGTGCTGTGACTGCAGGAGGCACGTGGCGGGGAAAAAAAAAGAACAGGTTGGCACCACCCCCATATGTTTAATACTGCAGCCAAAGCTAGACTACAGGGTAGGTCATTAGAAATACCAGGTAGCTGAGACTAGGGCATGCCAAATTAGTGCGAACTTTTATCTTTGAAATGAAGAAATATTTCTAAGACCTTCATAGTTCTTGCCGTTTGCGAGAGTGATGCGGACGGAAATGCGTAAGGCAACAACAACCCTCCTCTTTCGTCTTTTGCTTTAGAAGTAATGTATATCAATTGCAATGTGAGACGAGTTTTTGAAAAGTTCAAGTTGTGTTAAATGAGTACACACGCACGCTCTATTTCAAGATACACAGTAAAAATAATGCTCTAAAAATAATGTGTTTCATATGTATGTGTGTATGTTACAAATTAGCTGTTATTTTAAATGTTTCACTATAAAAAGCCCACACACAACATCAGAGGGGAGTCCAGTCCTAAAAGGGTATTATACACTCGGCATATATTAAAATAATTGCTCAAGTTCCAGGTTTTATTCTGATGTAGTTAAAGTACGTTTTACATGCTAATCAAAATTAAATAAAAATTATTAAGTGTCAATTTACATTTAATTCTTTTTTATTAAAATAATATTGCATTTCCATGGTTCACTGTGTGATACACAAAATGAACCAAAAAAGAAAATTCGAATACAGAAGCTATACAGGAGAATGCTCCCTGTACAGGTCATACAAAAAAATACTCCAAAAATGTGAAACTGCTCTCGTACCATAGAAACACCGCTCCTTTCCTTTGTCAGCTGCACGTGACTTAACCTCTCACTCATGTCAATTATTACTTCTGAAAAATAGCTGCTTCATTGTCTGAGCCAACATACTTAAGCATGGCATGGGTGTGGGATGAATGGATTCAAGTTATTCACTAGGGAACTGCAGAGTTTTTAAAGAGGAAACAAACAGTGTTGCATTCTTCCCAGAAGAAAACAGACAGCGGAGCACAACCCAGGAAAGCTATTTTACAGTAGAAAGTTAGGTTGTGAGGTAAATAGAATTTTTCCTCCAAAATTGCCCAGAATACTCTGGTTTTATTTTAAAAAACAGTCAAAGCTGAAATATTGTGGAAATAACTGCCACCTTCATCTTTCAGAAGTGTCTTGATTGGTTTGCATTCCCTCTCTTGACTTCTTAGCAAGCTTATGGACTTCAAGTCCATGAAATGAGGCCACTCATCGGACAGAGTAGGTGATTTGTCTGAACTCCATCTCTGGCAGACGTCTCTAGTCTGTTATTGTCCATTCAGAACAGAAGCACTGGACTACGTCAAGACAGCAACACAAGAGCTTTCTGAATCCAAAATATTTCAAGTTTTTGGTACTACTTCTGAGTTCTGAATGAAAGTCTATATATTTCATATTTCTTCTGAATGCTTGGCTTTTGCCACACCATCATTTTTGAATGGTTCTCTTTGTTTCTTTGCTTTTTCCAGCTCTACTTGTAATGAATTTTATGGGAGTCTTTACAAACACTAAAACGAACACAAGCAAAACCCTGTAAGCATGTTTGACCCTTCAGCATCCAGACTAGCCTGGCAGTTGCTGCATTATGTCACCACACAAAGTCTTTTTCTCCCGGTCTAGGATAGAAGTGATTAGTGGTCTGAAGTAGTAATTGGTAATTGAGTAGTACCAGTTACTACCAAACTAATAAAATATAAATGGAGAGTAAATTTCTCCCAAAACTCTCTCTGTGAACTATTTGCACCCTATAGCAGGTGGTGGATGTGATTTCCTTTAGTATTTGAAGTTTCATAACAAGATACTACACTAAATTGTTTCTCTTCTACTGGGCTGGATCCATACAGTTCTTAGAGAAACCTGCAGCAATAAAATGAATTATATCACCTTACGTTATGAACTGAATTATGACTGAATTACATTATCGCTGAATTATATTATGACTGAATTATATCACCTTATATTATGTCAACTACAACTTGAAAAAAGACAGATTGCCAGATAACTAACACCCAACAACTGTCTGCAATTTTTGCACATTACTTGAATTTGTAAGGCATCTTTGAAATGTTGCCTTTATGAATCATGTATGCTGACAGTGTGTTTTATGGTCCCATTTTCTTCTAAGGCCTCAATTTTCAGGATGAAAATTAACAGGTCTGTCAAGCCCCACTGTGAAAACCCTTCCATGGATGAGGAACCAGTGGCTCCCTACAAGTGTAAAGCTACTTGGATATGAAGGAAAAACAACTGAACTCATTGCCAAATGAATTGTTGTTCTTGTAAAACATGGGGAAGGACCATCTATGGCAGTGGATCAGAAACACAGGATCTCTTTCTGAAGGGTCTGTTCAGACAACAGGCTTCTTGAGAAGCCTTATTTATTTTGCAGAGTCTACTTAGGATACCAGGCACCTTTCCTCGTTTAATGACTATAGATCCTTTAACAGTACAATCAATCAATAATAATACCCAATAGTATCTACATAATTACTCCTTGACTGTTTGATTTTCACCAGGCATAGAAGAAGTAGTTAGGACCACAGCTGCTTTATACACAGTGCAAAACATGGTGTAACCAAGGACAGGCATTGCTCCCAAGACGATATGGAAAGGCATTTTAAAACTGGACAGAAGCATTTACACTTAGCCGACAATTCATCGTTCAATATTTTGCAATGCCAAACAGAGTAGCAGAACTATCTGAAGTACAGAGAGCCATCACAACACTAAAAGCTTGCGCCGGGTTAATGAAGTCCAGCTGAAAACAGGGCTATGCCACTTGCGGGACCTGAACTAACACCTCTGCACTGCACTGCCAGGTGATATGTAGTGCCTTCTGCTATTTCCTTACAGAGACACAACGAACAAAGTATGGGATGTGTGTTGTTTGTGAATGATGGCAAAAACACACCTTTGGCAGAGAACCTCCTGTGACATATTACATGCAACTTTAAAAAACAAAGGGGAAAAAAGGAGAGAGTGAGGGGAAAGAAAATGTACCCATTTTATCCCCCTCCATTCTCCTAAGATTAGCCATTACCATATGGGATCTTGTTTTGCTGGGTTTTGGATCAGAATCAAGGATTTTGTTTCTTCAGTTTTAAGAACTTTTCATCACTTTTTCCTTCTAGCCTGAAAATGCAACCTTAAATACTTTACCAGGGAAAGCTTCGGTGTTTGAAAAATAATTTTACTCTGTGCCAGCATCTGCATTTGAAATCAGCGTCAATCCTGATTCAGTTCTGACTCCCACAAAGGAATATTAATTTTCACCAAGAATTGTCTTTGCTTACATATGTACACCAGGACTGAAGAAAGAGTGGGGAATTCTCTGTTAGTTGAGAGCATCCCTTCTGTTGTTTGTTCCTACTTCTCCTATTCCCTCCGTACCCTGTAAAGCACAAAGACAGAAAAATGTGCTCTACCAGAAGGTTCCTTTGGCCCACAGTCAGGGTGGAAATCACAGTTGTGGATTACAGAGCAATGAATACAGCATGTGAACCAATTAATAGGGATGGGGAGAGGAATCTCTGGTAAACGACTATTAATACACTTATTATGTAACAGACAAGCATGTGAAGGACCACGGTGTGTGGGAGGCTGGAACATGGGATTTGCTCTGTTAGGTCAGGACACCTTTGTACTGAGCCGAATATTCTCCTGCCAGCCATCTTCAACGTGTGTTGCATCTGGATAATGCGAAAAACCGCAACAATGAACCCACCCTACTGTGCAGCTCTGAAGAAGGGAGTGAGATGAAGGTGAAACTCCCTCCTGCTATCTGAGTGAAGAATGCAGTTTAACTCCACTTCTTCTGCATCACCAAGTATGGTTAAAAAACCACCCAGCCCAAATCCTATCCTTACCTAAGAACTTCTTTACACCTTACTGTTCCTGCTTCTTCCATGGTCATTCAGTGTAAAGGTGGTTTTATCGGGCATGAATTCTGCATTTTAAAACTGCTTATATCTCACAAAACCGGTATGCAAGATTGGGTTTCTGATTCATGAGCTGTGCTGGATTTGGATGTGACCACTGAAGATGCTACTGCCCACAGCTGTCCTGTGTACCCATGAGCTGCAAATTATCAAAACCATAGAATCATAGAGCCATAGAATGTGTTGGGTTGGAAGGGACTTTCAAAGATCATCTAGTCCAACCCGCTGCAGTAAGCAGGGACATCTTCAACTAGATGAGGTTGCTCAGAGCCTCATCAAGCCTGGCCTTGAATGTCTCCAGGGATGGGGCCTCCACCACCTCTCTGGGCAACCTGACCCAGTGTCTCATCACCCTCATTGTAAAGAACTTCTTCCTAATGTCTAATCTAAACCTTCCCTGCTCTAGCTTAAAACCATTGTCCCTTGTCCTATCACTACATGCCCTTCCAAACAGCCCCTCCCCAGCTTTCTTGGAGGCCCCCTTCAGGTACTGGAAGGCTGCTATAAGGTCTCCCTGGAGCCTTCTCTTCTCCAGGCTGAACAACCCCAGCTCTCTCAGCCTGTCTTCATAGGAGAGGTGCTCCAGCTCTTTGATTGTCTTCGTGGCCCTCCACTGGACCCATTCCAACACGTCCATGTCCTTCTTGTGCTGAGGACTCCAGAGCCGAACACAGTACTCTAGGTGGGGTCTCACGAGAGCAGAGTAGAGGGGTAGAATCACCTCTCTCGATCGGCTGGCCACAGTTCTTTTTGATGCAGCCCAGGATGCAATTGGCCTTCTGGGCTGCAAGTGCACATTGTTGGCTTGTGCCCAGCTTTTCATCCACAAGTACCCTCAAGGTCTTTTCTGCAGGGCTGCTCTCTATCTTATCATCCTCCAGCCTATATTGATAACGAGGATTGTGCCGACCCAAGTGTAGGACCTTGCACTTGGCCTTGTTGAACTTCATGAGATTTTCACAGGCTCACCTCTCGAGCTTGTCCAGGTCCCTCTGGATGACATCCTGTCCCTCTGGCACGTCGACTGCACCACTCAGCTTGGTGTCATCTGTAAACTTGCTGAGGGTGCACTTGATCCCACTGTCTATGTCATTGACAAAGATATTGAAAACCATCTCACAGAGAGCAGAACAAATAGCGTCTGCTCTTCAGTAGTCACAGTTCCTGGTCGTTATACTAACAAAATCTACCATTCATTCCATTTGTGTTAATTTGTTGACTGGCAGCAGAGGAATGGACACCAGAGTGTAGATGAGCGTCATCCTAACTTTGCACAGCCACAACCAGCTTGGTTTCTGGGTCAGCTGTATCATGATTTTATATACTTCTAGGTACACACATCTTGTCTGAATCAGCTACTTTTGGATGAATTTTGTTGCACTAAGTGTAGACGTTTATTTTAGCTCTTGCCATCTTTTTAAGATAATGCCTAACTTTCTGTATGGTTTGTATAGCTGCACATACATGTTTATATGTTAATGCTTTAGTGAAAAAAAAAATAGTACTGACACTCAAATTTAAACCTCTGGAGCTTTTGAAATCTATGTAATTGATTATTTGGTGTCCAGAAATATTTATTTTCCGTAGAAGGTGACTTATAGCCTTAGCTTTAACATAAATCTTGGATACAGTACATGCTTCCAGTTGAGTGGCTGGTAGTCTTTAAACAAAAGACTGAAATGATGACAGCTACTGTATAATGGACTTCCGTGATGAATTTCCAGATGATTGATCATTTGTCCAAAAACTTTTGAAGTTCTTATGTTTTCAAACATTTTCATGATTAAACTGTAAATTAGCCTGACTATCTGTGAACAACAGATGGCAAGAGCTTAAGAACAACAAACAGTGAAATATACCCTGAAATCATTGTGCAGAAGTACTTGCACATTATTTTTACCAATTGATCAATTCTAATTTTCAGTCAGAAGTGAAAAAGTAGGTGTCACTGAACTGACTTCTACATGGGCCCAAAGTCAGCCTACAGAGTCAACGGGAGTTTTTTCCCTTGCCTTTAATGGTGTTTGAATAAGACCTTAAAAGGAAAACCCTCTGATTTCTAATGGACTATCCCCTAATGACATAGTTGCTCACAGGGGTTAAATCCTAACAAATCCCCAAATGCTCTAATGCTCTAAAACACTGCCAGCAACCCGAGAGCAAGAGATACAGCACTTTCATTTATTATTTGTTTTCTGCAGCAGCTCAGCCATACTGAAAATTCAAGTCTGTGTGACATACAAGTTTATTTCGGGTTTTAAAAAACTGAACTGAACTCTGAATTCTTCAGTAAATGGTGGCAGGAGCTACAAAGCCATTTTTTGTCCCATTTCATTACACAGATGCTGTCTTTTTCTTTCCTCTTTTTTTTTTTTTTTTTTTTTAAAGTTCAGTACAGGTGGTTCCATAAGAACAGAGTGATCATTAAGTAATAATGTCATGATGAAGAAAGTGGAGGGGTTTTAAGGCCCTCGTAGGAATGGTAGGGTTACCAGGAGTTAACTGAATATTAATAGGCGAAGCACAGAGCATTAGGCAGAGGATTTGACGGCAGGATGCTGTTGTTCCTGGTCTGGACCTAACAGCCACTATCAGTCACAAGCATTATGTCATGCTGGAAGAATGCAGGAATAATGTTTTCAGTGACACTGCAGGAAATAATCTTACATCAGTTAATAATCTTACATTAAGCTCACCTGGACAATTGCATCGTATTCTTCCATCACCCGATGCTTGTTCCCGAGATGTAGTGGCATCTTGGTTCTTGCTGTATCACAGGCAAAGTTGCAAGTTCCCTTTTTATCAGCAACCTTTTGCAGAGGTTGAGCAAGGATGTGAAAAATGTACTTTATATGCAAACATATTCTTAAAAAAAAAAAAAAGATAAGGTTTTCCAAGTGCTGGAATCTAATCAAGTTTAACTAAAGTAAATGGAAATAACCAAAGTGCAGAAACTATGGATCCTACCCAGTAGTTCATACCCTTGTGAGTGGGGCTTCTGAGGTCCATGGTCTAATTCAGTCTTGGTATAATTCCATGGATAGATCTGCACTCTTGGGACTTCTATGTGCGTTGCAGGTTCCAAGTCTCTATCAATAATGAAAGCTGAATTGCAAATCAAGAAAATACACAGTGAGAAGTGGGAGAATCTGCTGATACATATACACGTTAAGAGATGGGGACTTTCAACATCTATCATGCGCCACAACACATAAAATATATTAGGTGATACATGGCCCTGCAACAGTTGGGAGTGTTATTGAAAGTATATTCGTAACTTCTCTTTTCCATTGCAACATCAGTAAGTCTCCACTGCACTTTTTTTCCTCATCTGCCTTATCCTAATTGCTTGTATATAAATAAACCAAGGTTTTGCACATTGTTTTAGTGCCACTACTACTTTTTTATCAGGGTACATATTCATCATAAAAAAGGGGACGTTGTATTGTGTTGTGAAATTTCTATTCACAGAGTTAAAACAATATCCCTTTTTTCCTTTTTTCCCATATATTAGTGACTTTAATGGATGCCACAACATTTTCAAAGAAATAATAACAAATTTTCTTCAGTTTTCTAACTGTGGGACCACAGAGAACGTGTCATGTTCTTTGGCATCATTTAATGTGTGTTGCACAATTAGTGACATCCTGATTTCCAGCTAGCAGTTAAAATGTTCTCAGTTCACCAAGTGATTACTTCTACTTTTGGAAAGAATGTAGTAGCAAATACAACACAGTAATTTTTTTACTTCTCATTTTTATTATTTATGTCCAAAATAAATCAGATGCTTAATTGAGAAATAAAGTCAACAAGACACAATTCCTGCTTCAGTGAACTTGCATCTAATGTATCATCATGGTCTTGAACAGAGATGAATGCTGCAGGCAAAAAAAAAGAATAATCTGTGTAGCTTTAGGGTCAGCAAGGCATTCTCGGGAATCATTTTCTGTGTTTTTCAGCAAGTAGAGCACTTACCATATATGTGCATAATATTTACATACCGTACTGTTCTTAGTTGTAAAAGCTCAGGGTCATATTGTCACACGCCTTGGAGGATTAGTGGGAAAGTTACTCACTTGTAGCTTGGTGCCTGCTTGTCTGCACATACATTGCAAAACAAAAGGAAATCCCCTTCAATTCAACTGATGCCAACGACTCTCCTTCCTCACAGCAACAGAGAAGGTCGACTTTGGTGTAAGTCTACTGATTTAGGATTTATTAACATTTTGGTAAGTTTTCCAAAATGAATAAATTCGTATTAAAAGAAATATTTTCAGAAGTACCTTGAAGATTTAGGAGCACAAATCCCATGAGTAAAGGATTTATGAGCCCAGACTGCATAGGTTATATTTTTCTTAAAAGCATCCTGGGAAGCTTTAATGATTGCAAGCCTCTTCCACTTTCTTTACATCGAGAAGAGGCTCGGATGAAGCCAGAGCATGGTCTCCTCGTCGCTTGTGAGTGCTCAGCATCGCAGCACCACTGGCAAAGCTGGTGGGAAGCAGCCTGGAAGCTGTCCATTAGGTATCTGTACAGACAGGAGGATACTGGGAGGTGCAACGCAGAGCTGGTGACTGCTCCAGGAACCTTTCCTTCACAGCAGGAAAGGATTCTACAGGTTTTTTTCTGAGGTGCCCCAGCAAATTTCTTACAAATTCTGGTTTGTGCTTAAAAAGAGCGTGAAAAACTCACCTTCAGCTCTGCCCATGGACATGCTGAAAGGAGTTGAAGCATATAAGGGAAAGGTGATACTTCCATTGTTATAATCACTAACTTATGCATTATGTGTGCATGTTTATGAATCAGTTCATTATTGCCAGACACCTTGTTTTCAGTTAATATTATCACAGGCTTTTAAATATATAACCAGTCATCTGCACATCAGGTAACTGGTGTATCAATACCTCGGCACCCATGCAAGTGTTAGAAATTTTACAGATTTGCATAGTTCTTCCTCTCTGAAAGTTTACAGCTGCTCTTACTTTTGAGTTTGACAAAAAAGCAAATATTTTCTCCCTTCCCTTCCCTTCCCTTCCCTTCCCTTCCCTTCCCTTCCCTTCCCTTCCCTTCCCTTCCCTTCCCTTCCCTTCCCTTCCCTTCCCTTCCCTTCCCTTCCCTTCCCTTCCCTTCCCTTCCTCTCCGTAGTGTACAGAATAAATTGTACTTCTGCTGGTGGTATTGCTTATCTACACTTCTTTCTTGGATTGTTCCCTGGCAATCCCTTTTGTGGTAAAAGATGAAAAGTATAGAGAAATCATCTCAGAAGAATTATTGGAGCTTTTCTCACCCCTGAGAAAGATAATTAAAACAACTGTAACATCAATGAAATTGACTGTGATGCTGCCAAACAGAAATTATTATTACAAGGCCTTTAGCTGTTAGCATAACGAAATAGATCTTGGATTACTGTTACCCAAGACAGCCTTTAATGGAAAAAAGCCACACCCTGCTAATGTCTCTGAACTTAAGGGATGCAAAAAAACAATGATAAGGGAGACCACACAATTCTGTACAGAGTACTGCGTTCCAGAAGTTTAACAAATAAGGGCATTGCAGAGCAAATCCTGCTGGTAGTTCTCATAAGTAAAAGATGACTTCATTTATTATTTCACAGAATGACATTCTCTTATTCAAGTAATTAGTACATATGTTGGAGGACTCAGCTCATGGTACGGTCCTAAAAGTTTACATTTTTTGCACACTAATTCCAGATTTCATGATGATTGAAGGAGAACTAAGATGAACTGGTTTTTAAACATCCCAAGTGATCATGCTCCCCATGAAAACTCTATTTTGTATACGTTTTCATCCCTCCAAAAGACATGTCCTTATAGTGACCTTACAGCTATACAATGGCCCCTTACGATGACATCATAGAGAGGCCACTAAGTTACAGATTCATCTGCTCTCTACTAGTAAGTATTAATCTACTGTAATTAAAATGGGAGCAGAATGACCACATCTGTGGCAATCAGGCCTTTAGAGACCATGCTAATATCTGCACAGAAACTGTACGACAGTAAATATCAGAGACACATGGTCTCTTGCATACATAGTACTTTGAGTTTCTTTGCCAATGCTGTGCTAGCACTTGGTGTGAACATTATCTCACACTGTACCTGCAGTGCTCAAACTTCTTCCTGTTGCCTTTAACTCTGCAACTGTCTGTAAACAAATTTGGTAAATGGAAATTCCCTCCAAGTTCTTGGCATCTTCCTATTTTTTATCCTGTTTCTATCAATTTTCATACATTCTTTCTTTGCACAGTTTGAGCTGAGAAGTCCTTTTTAATTAGTCTGTAGTGATCTGATCACCGCAGGGGCAAGGAAGGAATTTTTCTGGAGGGCAGCATTGCAGACTGAGCTAAGACGGATAATGCTTTGCTTGTTTTTACCTTCCTCTCACAAATCAGGTGTCAGATTCACGATGGCAAGACTTCATGGACCAACAGTCTGATCTGATAAGGCAAGTCGTATGTTCCTACTTACATTGCATGGCTGGGATTTGATTTAAATCGCTAAAATGTACACTAAAGTGAGCAGCACATAAGGAATCTTGAATACATAGCGTTAACTTTTTTTTTTTTTTTTTTGGGTAACCAAAGACCTTAATTAGTGCACAAAAGGAATGCCAGAATAGTATGAATCAGATGGGCTGGACACATGCAATGTAGAGATAAAAGAGAAGTCCCTCTTCAGAACTGAAGTAGCTGATGAAATAAAAGCCAGTTTTCACGCAGCTGGGAAGTCGACAGAAGAGCCTTTGTAACACCATAACCACCACCTCCTGCATGGGACAAACTCAGAACATTTCTGAATCATCCTTGGGATATATAGAAGTCAAAGGCTGATAAAGAGATGAGTTGGTTTCCTCAGGGACTTGTAGGGGATTTCTCTGTCCTCTCTGTTCTTTGTTCTCTTTTGTTTGAGTATGGTTTTAACTCTCAGGGGGAGCCCTGGTGGAAGGAGAGACCTTGCAGTTGTTCTTGCAATAGGTTTTAAAAAAGACATACAAACAACAACAAAAAAACCCTAGCATCTTTTTATTTAAATCCAAAAGTTTATAAGTTGATTTTCAGAAACATTCCAAAGGAAGAAACAAAGAGTGGAAAGAGTATGCTGATGAATGGAAGCTTGTAGTCCCAAAGTAAAGCCAGGCCAATAGTAATTTAATTGGAATATTTAAAGTTCTCCCATGTGTATGAATTTTGTTGGGCATGGACTGAAGTTTGCTTAGTTGCTGTCCTTTAAACAAATGTAGGCATGCAGTTACATAGATTGAAAATTTCAGACCTAACCACAAGATACAAAACCAGCCATACAAAACTCCAACCGGATTCACAGTGAGGGCCACCTGAGTAAATCCTCTGGTCAGCTTTGGGAACTGTGTGCCTAAATCCCCTGCGTACTTCCGAAATCCTCTGCCACTATGAGCACATGTGGGGAACTGTGCAACTGGGCTGCAACTCTGAGTCCACAGAACTGGAAGCCATTTCTCATCTTTGCAGATGTTTATATCTTGTCTATGAATTGGCCCTGTTATTTGTATCACACTTGATATGCTTTACTTTTCCATTGCTTAGGCTTACAACTGTTCGGCTAGATTGTGATCAATAGTGTCTTTACAAGAGCTTTGTAGAAGATCAGAGAAACATGGATATGACCGCAGTTCCTGACCATGAAAAATAGCCATCACATGGTTTTCACATGAAAGCCATCAATCAGAGCATCATTTTTTACTAGATAGTAGGTAAGAGAGGGCTGGATTGAAGATACTCTCACCTGAAGGCCTACTGCAGTATCACCACAAGCACAGACAGAACATTAAAGAAGGACATGCCAGTTTATAAATGGGTTAAGGCTGGAGAAGGTGACTGTAACTGAACAGTACAACATCTATAGACTTTGTAAAAACGTGGAAGGTTCTCACAGACTAATTATCATTCATGATATCACAGAATCACAGAATCACAGAATGATAGGGGTTGGAAGGGACCTCTGGAGATCATCTGGCCCAACCCCCCTCCCAGGGCAAGGTCACCTTAGAGAAGGTTGCACAGGAATGCGTCCAGGAAGGTTTTCAATGTCTCCAGAGAAGGAGACTCCACAACCTCTCTGGGCAGCCTGTTCCAGTGCTCTGCCACCCTCAAAGTAAAGAAGTTCCTCCTCATGTTTAGATGGAACTTCCTGTGTTCATGTTTGTGCCCATTACCCCTTGTCCTCTCACTGGGCACCACTGGAAAGAGCCTGGCCCCATCCTCCTGACACCCACCCTTTCACTATTTATAAACATTGATAAGGGCCCCCCTCAGCCTTCTTTTTTCCAGACTGAAAAGACCCAAGTCCATCAGCCTTTCATCATAAGAGAGGTGTTCCTGTCCCCTAATCATCTCGGTTGCCCTTTGCTGTACCCTCTCCAGCAGTTCCCTGTCCTTCTTGAACTGGGGAGCCCAGAACTGGACACAGTACACCAGGTGCGGCCTCACCAAGGCAGACAAGAGGGGAAGGATGACCTCCCTCGACCTGCTGGCCACACTCTTCTTGATGAACCCCAGGATGCCATTGGCCTTCTTGGCCACAAGGGCACATTGCTGACTCATGGGCACCCTGTTGTCCACCAGGACTCCCAGGTCTTTTTCCACAGAGCTGCTCTCCAGCAGGCCAGCCCCCAACCTGCACGGGCTTATTCCTCCCCAGGTGCAGCACCCTACGCTTGCCCTTGTTCAATTTCATAAGGTTCCTCTCCGCTCAACTCTCCAGCCTGTCCAGGTCTCTCTGTATGGCAACACAGCCTTCTGGTGTGTCAGCCACCCCTCCTAGTTTTGTATTATCAGCAAACTTTCTGAGGGTGCGCTCTATCCCTTCATCCAGGTCATTGACGAATATATGGAACAGGACTGGACCCAGTACTGACCTCTGGGGAACACCACTTGTCACTGACCTCCAACTAGACTCTGTGCCCCTAATCATGACCCTCTGAGCTCTGTCTTTCAACCAGTTATCTATCCATCTTACTGTCCATTCATCTAACCCACTCTTCCTAAGCTTCCCTATGAGGATGCTGTGGAAGACAGTGTCGAAAGCCTTGCTGAAGTCAAGGTTGACAACATCACTGCCCTCCCCTCATCTATCCATCCAGTCATGCCATCATAGAAGGCTATCAGTTTAGTCAGACATGATTTCCCCTGTGTTGACTACTTCTGATCACTTTCTTTTCCTCCACATGCTTTGTGATGATGCCCAGAATGAGCTGTTCCATCACCTTTCCAGGGATGGAGGTGAGGCTGACCGCCCCGTAGTTTCCTAGGTCCTCCTTCTTGCCTTTTTTGAAGACTGGAGTGACATTGGCTTTCCTCCAGTCCTCAGGCACCTCACCCGCTCTCCAGGACCTTTCAAAGATGATGGAGAGTGGCCCAGCAACGACTTCTGCCAGCCCCCTCAGCACTGCGGGTGCATCCCATCAGGACCCATAAACTTGTGGATATCCAGTTTACTTAACTGATCTCTAACTTGATTCTCCTCAAAGAAGGGGAAGTCTTCCTTCATCCAGACTTTCCCTGTTACCTCCAAAGTCTGGGACTCCTGAGGGCTGGCCTGAATAGTAAAGACTGAAGCAAAGAAGGCATTTATTAACTCCCCTTTCTCTGCACCTTCTATCACCATGGCTCCTGTCTCACTCAACATTTTCTCTAGCTTTCCTTTTGCCTCTGATATACTTGAAGAAACCCTTCCTGTTGATCTTGACATCCCTAGCCAGGTTTAATTCCAAGGAGGCCTTGGCTTTCCTTGTTTCATCCCTGCATACTCTGACAGCATTCTTGTAATCTTCCCAAGTGGTCAGTCCCTTCTTCCACGTGATGTAAACTTCCTTTGTCTGCTTTTTCAGAAGCTCCCTGCTCAACCATGCAGGTCTCCTGCTTCCCTTGCCTGATTTCTTGCTCTTAGGGATGCACTGATCCTGAGCTTGGAGAAAGTAGTATTTGAATATCAACCAGGTCTCTTGAGCCCCCCTACCTTCCAGAGCCCATGGGATCTCTCCAAGCAGTTTCTCGAAGAGGTCAAATTTAGCCCTCCTGAAGTCCAAGGTTGCAGTCCTACTAGTTGTTTTGTGCAATAGTACCCATGATCCTGAATTCTATCTTCTCATGATCACTACAGCCAAGGCTGCCCCCAACCTTAATGTCCTCCATCAATCCCTCTTTGTTTGTCAGTATTAGGTCCAGTAGTACACTTCTCCTTGTTCGTTCCTTCACCACCTGAGTCAAAATGTTATCAGCAATACACTGGAGGAACATCCTGGACTGTACATGCTTGGCTGTGCGGCCTTCACAGCAGATATCAGGATGATTGAAGTCCCCCATGAGAACCAAGGCCTGTCACTGAGGCTACATCAGCCTTTATAAGCTTCGTAGGATAGGTCTGCAAAGCTTTGTAATGTCTATCCATGTTTATTCAATGTCTACCCACAGTGCTTGTGGAGGAAGTACCATGGATCTTAATAACGATGGAAGCGAATTATTCCTTCTGTATAATATATAATGAGGTCTATAATGGTTCCCAGGAACTGAAGAACCACTAAGAGCCTTCATTTTCTTTTAATATAGGACAAGTTCCACCCAAAGTGGACACCCTTTTTATCTGTAAAGGAGAGGACGCATAAATCGGACTATTACTGTCTCACATGAGTAGAAATGCTTACAACACCAGTGCTATGGAGGCAGCTGAGCAGGGGGGGTCCATGCCATCATTTGCAAATGCTGAACCAATGCTGTGTTCCCCACTCTAGTTCTTAATGAAAAATGTCCAGAAAAAAAAAATTAAAAAAAAAAAGTTATATGCAAATTAGAAACACTAAGGAAAATTTACCTTAGAAAAGATAGAAAATGTGTCAAAAAGTTAGTAACACCCTTCACAAAGTCCTTTCTTTTCACCATACCTGTGAGAATAACCTCCAGCTTCTTTCTCCTCCCTCCCTGCTTTCCAGATTTTCTCTGGCTGGAGTCCACATAGCAGAAATGTTACACAAGAAGGAGCTCTTTGCAGAAACTTAGAATGAAGGGTTGGTTGAGGGCATCAAAACAGGGTTTATAACGGAAACTCTTACACTCAGAGTATGGGATGGCTGCTTGGGGTTCCACAGTCCATGAGATTTTATCTGCAGCTTATCAGAAGCTATGCCTATTAAATTGCTATTTGTTGTAACCAACTGTTTACCATTTGCTATTGCCTTTTAAGACTGAGTACAGAAATGCTCTCTGAGTCTCTGTTGGATCACTTAGAATGACTGCTGCATATTGCTGCACTTTAATAATTTTCAAAGGCTGATAGCCAACAGTGAAAAGTACAACCTTTCCACTTGGCAGTACCATAAGCACTGTCTTCAGTTAGATTTCAGAGCTAGGTTAAAGCTGAGGATATTCACTGGCTGATGATACTTTGAAATAACTTTTCACTTCCTTGTACTGCTGTGTTGCTCTTCAGACTTTTTGATATGGTACTAGACATTTGGTGTCTTTTAGGCAGAATATTTGTTGCTCAAACAATTCTGAATTCCAGGAAGTGATGGACACAAAAAAAAGGTATGTGGTTTAGGGGGATGCTCAAAGGGAGGAGAAATAAACTCACATCATGAGCTGCTGTGTCTTTGCTGGATACAATGCCTTCAGGAGCCCTCCTTCTTCCCTGGTGATAACTTTACTTGTCCATGCCCGTATTGACTTGCCTACTGCAGGCAGTGCTTCAGTGTTTTCACCTAAATTATATTCCTGATATTGTAAAAAATAAAAAGTTTAACAATATGCCTACAACTGAGCAGGCATAATTTTCTAGAAGACCTCTCCATTCATTTTGTGCAGGAAACAGGAGGAGGAAGTGGAAGGAAGGGAGGTCCTATGCGCCACGTCTATAACTATTGAAGAACGTTCTCTACTAACTGATCTCTGGGTAAAGAAACACCGCTCTTAGCATTTTTCACTGGCTGCTGTGAAGAGCAGCATTAAAAAAAGAGAAAGTGTAGGCTAAATGCTCTGAACGCTATTTAGGAATTCTCCAGAGAGGAACAGAGAGAACCAGCATGAATAACTGCTAGCAACTTTCTCGTTAATTAAAATCTGACAAGCAGCTGGCAGCTGAAAGGGGGAGCTGTAGGTGGGGGAATCCTGTGGTTCACCACCACATTCCTTACATTCATAAAAGCTACAGAATATTTCACTGTACGCCTGCCAGAAATGTCGATGGAAATGTGAATTAAAAGAAAGAGCTGTCTGAAGGTGATAGAGATGTTGGATGTAGCCCAGGTAATCCAGAGATGAAAATATATGAAAGTTTAGTGACATGTACAAAGAAACTTCTGTAAAGAACTTGTATTCTGATGAAAGGTAATATGATTCAAGGGATGCTATAGTCTGCAAGATGAACCCTTCTGGGCAAGAAACTGACTTTGGGAAAAGAGGTAGAATAAATTCCCTCTGTGCCATCCCTCTGAGCCCAAACTTTAGGGTAATGGTTTTGGCCAGAGTGGATGAGCTATTCACCATCTCTGTGGGAGCTTCGCTGGGCTGCAGCATGTTGTGGTGCACCTTTCCCTGCCCTTCCCATGGAAAGGCTGTGACACTTTTCATGACAGCTCTCACGCTCTGAAATCATGCCTTGCAACAGTGGCTTTCAGGTTTCTGATAACAGACAATACCTCAGAAAATGACCCACACATTTCCCGAAGGCCGGTATTTTATTTTCCACAGTACCTTCTGATTTGTTCCTAGTTTTGGGATTGGACTGCATGTATATGACTAAACTGAGTGCAATGACTTCCTCTTGCAGCTTGGTCCCTTTGCTGGTACCTCTTGGTCTTTACAAATTATCCCCCCCATGGTCAGGCAAAGACTTGTAAAATAATGCAATTATTGCTTCATAACCATGAGATTTTTGGCCATATAGGATGTAATAGAATCTTATTTCATACTCACTGTCTTTCCTCTATCAAGAAATTAGTCTGAAGGGCTTTACAAAATATGTGAGGTATCAACAGTGCCATGACTGAGAGGTCCACACAGAAGCCATTTTGAGTGCAATAATTAAAGACATTTCCTTGCACTGAGAACAGCGGAAAATTGGCCAGTCATTATCATGTGGAAAATAATTTTAAATCCCCCTGGACAGTCACCACAGACAGCTGTAAGAGTTTACCCTGAAACAAAAAAATCATCTTGAAAAATGATGTCTCTGGTACCGTTATTCTGAATGTGAACAAAAGCCTTGAAAAAAAAAAAGAAAATTTAAAAAAAGCGTCTTTTAGCTTTTCTGTCATCAGCTACCTTAATTTCTTCCCCATTTCAGCTTCCTAATGCTACATTTCTGTTTGGTGGCTGTCATTTAGGCAGTATGTTTGTTGCCCAAAACATTTCCAGATTCCAGGAGGTGACAGAGGAAAAAAAAAAGCATGGTTTTTTAGATGAGTGCTCATAGAGGACCTTTTCTGGCTCCCCTATCTCATGACCACTGCTGCCTACATTAACTTTCTCATTTGTGTAATTGGAGATTTAACTAAAACTAACTTTAATTGTCCTTTCATCCACAGAGGGTAAATACTGGGGACTTGTTAATGTTTCCTTATTTTTAATGAGGTGTTTTCTCTTACTCAGTTAACAAAAGTAGTAGGCTTCAATTTATCTTTACTAAGATGTCTGACTGCAATTCTGTTTTCCAGCTGAATATTTTATCTCTTCTTGTCTGGTGTGGTACAAGTGCAATGAAGAGTGCTAATTGCCTGTGTTGTATTCCAAGACCATCTGCTGAAATCTGGGTTTACTGTGGTGGTTCCTTTCTTCAACAGCTTATAATTCAATTCCCTCACTTTACTTTCAGGGCCTTGGCTTTCTTTGCCCATCCTCTGGAAGTCATTGCCTTCACACACACTCTGGTGCTTCTCATTGGAATAGATAATTAGTACAGCCAAAATTATTACATGGACAGTTTTTACACAGATTTTCCAGTTTTGCAGTTACATCCACTCCTTTTAATTTTGCCTTCTCTTTTATTCCTTTAACTTTTCTTAGAACATGTAGTGCAGTAGCATACACTGAAAGTGGGGTTTGAGGCTAGGAAGTGCTGTAGGAGCCAAGAGCCCTTCACTAGGAACACCCTGAGTATACAGTAACAAGAGAACTGTGCTTGGGGTTACCCAGTGAGCCTAATTGGGGGGCCCAGGTTTGGTGTTTAACTCACTGAGTGTCACCTCTATCTGCCCCCCTGCAGAGCTTGTTAGAGTTGCAACCGTGTGGCCTGAGAATGTTCATGAACTATAATAATCAAGCCCTGAACTGTCTAATTCAATAATCCAAATCAATGTAATATCTGTTGCTTCATTTGGGATGCCACAGTTGACCACTGCCTCCAGCTACAAACGGCGAGCTGAGTGACTGCAGTTCTGACACCTACAAGATCATCTGGTGAAATAAATGGACTATATATGCTCTCAGAGGCAATATGTCTTATATTTTTATTTCCTTTCTTCTTCTGACAGTGGGACATTTGGCTTCCCTTTTTTCCTTTACCACTGATACAATGTCATGTCAAAAGCAAACAAGGCTGGGTAGTGGCAGAGCTGTAAGCTCAGAGGAGTATGCTCTCCATGCACTTACATATGTTGGGAATTGATGATGTAAGATTGTGATCTTGTCCTACATTACAACTTTCACTTGAGATTTTTTTAAAGTTTTTCTTTCTTTCTTTCTTTCTTTCTTTCTTTCTTTCTTTCTTTCTTTCTTTCTTTCTTTCTTTCCTTCTTTCTTTCTTTCCTTCTTTCTTCATGCAAAAAACATGAAGTATCACAAATTTTCTGTGTTATGAATATTTCCAAAAAGTCATGGCTTCCTTCTCAGCTCATTGTCGGTGAACCACTCAACTATGTCTACCTGGGAAAACCTTCACTCCTACCATGGCATCAGTCCCCACACAGCCTGAATAAAACGCACCTACTCCTGGGTTGGCTTAGTGGTTGGAGATGGTCCTCAAGACTTGTCTGCTGTATTGATTTATAGGGATTCATCCTTTCCAAGAAAATTACTATATTGATTTATAGGGATTTTTCCTTTCCATGAAAATTAAGTGCCTGCATTTGTTGTCATCTGAGTAAGCATGCGACATACTTGAAGCAAAAAGAAGTTTTATCCTCATGAAGCAAAGCTTTTGATTATTAAATAAGTGACACTTTTATAAAAGAAACACACACAATCAATAAAATACAGATATAAAGTATATCTGACATGAACCTCATGTTCAGCTGCTCCCACGGTAATTTTCTTTCAGGGTGCCTCTCAAAGCCTCCCTTCTAGAATGGAGTCTCATACTTTGCTTTCTCTTTCTTCTTTAAACCTGGGCATCTGGTAGCTTCTCAGTTTAAAGAAAATTCCAAAGCATTTATCAAGCAACCTTTTCTTTGTGAATTTAGAGGACTTTGTTTTGTGGCATTGCCAGTAGCTACTTGGCATGGGGAAGAATGGTAAAGGCGCACTCAGGCTATCTGACAGCACAGCTCTGATGGGTACATCAGGCCACGGCTTGTTAATTCTCCTCTCTCCTTGCCTTTCCTCACAGGGTCTAAAATGAACTGCGCTCGTAAGTGAACGTGGTCACATTCTGTAGAACGTACACCATACATGATCTGGTTTTGTTGGTTCAGGCTTCTAACTTTCCACAGAGACTATCTATAGCAAAATAGATCCTGCAAACTTTGAAACTGTTGTGACAATCGTTCCTTTCGTATAATAGCTTTCATTTTTTATAAGTAGTTTGAAATTATCTAGAGTTTTCAGGTAAGAATGCACATTTTTAAGAACAGTAAAAGACTAATAAAAAGTGATGCTTTTTCAAGAATGGTTTTTATTTCCATTAACCAACATTCTCAATAGATTAAAAATCTTGGAAAAAATCCCCAAACATTTTTAGCACACTTACACACTGTATTTGTTCTATATATGTGTAATCATGCAATACAGATAATTATATAGGCTAACACTACAGCACTAACATGGTTCCAACAAACAGTTTGAAAGATCACACTCACCTCTTTTCTAAAGCAAACTATAGGAGAACTCTGCTGATATTTTTTCATATACCTGTATTACTGGAATCCATTTTTTCCTTTAAATGTTCATTACTGCTCTGTGTGTGGCATAAACAGATAAAAGCAGTCAAGCAGAATGTATTACACAATGAAACATTTTTGTGATAGACCTGGTTTCTGCTGAATTGAGGAGCAGCCAAAAGCAGACTAACCAGAATTATTACTCATCCTGATTTTGCTGGATTTATTCATCAAAAGGGTGTCAGCCTTTTCTGTTTCCTCTAAAAAATCCATATGTATTTATATTGAAATAATGATACTGTGTTGGACTGGCTTACCATAACAGCCTGTATTACTTTCCTCATTCTACAAACTGATATTTAGTTCTCTGCCAGTGAATGCAATGAAAGTCCCCAATGAAGAGCAATGGACTCCTTTTTGGTTGTGAAGAGACTACAGTCAACATTTCCAATAGGGTGCTAGCGCCAGAAAACCAAATGCCTCCACAGTAGGCCATCTCTGTCTCTTGCCACTTCTTTTTCTGTACTAAATATTCAGGTTTTTCTGTTTGCCTCAAAAGCAGAAAGTTTTAATTTTTTGCATTTCAACTTGTAATAAAACTTCCGTCTTCGGGGGTGTTTAAACATTGTCACGTTGCTGCATCCTCCTTCCACTCTCTGAAAATACTGTTGGTAGGATCAGATTCATGACTTGGCAGTCTGATTGCGCTCTTCCCTTTGTGTTTTTGTATTAATTCTTTCCCCATTACTGTATCAAAAATAAACTTCCTATCTTTGTTTGTAAAATCCTACAATGTTTATCTCCATCCTATTCCATCTTCTAGCACAGTGGTTTGCTTCCATCTTCCGACATGCCCATAATGTTTGATTCTACTGGAGTCTGGAGTCTACTCCAAGCACAAGAACCTTCCTATCACTCCATCTATACCCTGAAAGACACCACCTTACTGTCTGAAGTAAGGGTGTCATGTTTACGGAAATCATTCCTGCTCATCATTTGACAGACTGTGATTTCCGACTGCATTTTTTTCTAATTTGATTTTTCTGTTCTACTCAGTTCATACCTTAATTCTGAAACCTACAGTTTTTCTGGATCACATCCGAACAAATATACTGAATGTGAGTGCTTTAGGCAGCACCGCTTACTTTTTTAATTCTTTATGCAGTACCTACCACAATAACTGCTTGACTGGGACTGTGATGGTGCTCTTAAAAATGCGTCTTTTCAGGAATATAAGTATGGAAAGGACACAGAGAGTTCCCCATAGTCTGACTTGTTTGGGTAGTCAAGCACACAAGATAAACAGGAGAAGAAAAAAAATGGGTACACAACTGGCACACCATGTCATTGCTTGCAATGGAGATACAGGCAGTTAGCATACCTCTAGTGGTGTTCAGCCCCGGGAAGCTCTAGGAAGCTCTAGGATTAACTCTGGCACCTGCAGAATCAAGACCAGAAAAAGGTTGTGCATCTTCCACAATAAAATGCAATACAGGAAAACATAAATCAGAGATAAAACAATTTATACAATGAACATAGAGAGGAGAAGGAAAGCACAGCTTCAAAACCAGTGTTATTTTAAAAGGAACAAACAAACTATCACTTACATACTTCTTTTTCTAAAAAAACTCTTACTCCCTTATTCCATTGTTAAAAATAATACAAGTCTTGAATGGGCAGCTTAAACCTTTTGACTTTTCTATAATATCCTTCTTCAAATGTGTCTTTTTCCCATGGAGATAACAAAAAGCTTTGAAGTAAACAAACCTCAAGCAGACCTCCTAAAAGTTTCAGTGAATCCTAACAAGCACATCAATTGCAGTATCTGTAATTATTTGATCATCTTTTGGTTTTATATTTCATGTGTGGTTATTTTTGTTTTTCCCTTGATCTCCTGGGAATTGTCTGATAGCTGGCCCTCCCTGGGTTCTATGTTTATTCTCTGAGATGAATATTTACAGCTGGCTGACGATCTAGTTCTGCATCCCTGAATGTCTCCTGCCTCCCAAGCAATCCCTATTCCATCTTTATTTGAAAGAAATTAAGAAATTAATTTCCTTACCAGAATTTCTCTGAATTTTGCATGATAAAACCATAGTGGATATGAAAGAATAAGGCATTTCTGGAATGTTGACCTATTTTTAACTCTGTGTATTTCAGCGGTCAAAGTTACGCAAGCATTTTCTAAAATAGTGCCACATGTCCTCACAGGGGAACATGCACAGTGGAACAGCCCTAAACATCACAGTGAGATAGCTCTATGGGTGGTCTGAAACTCCTATCTTTCCTTCTTAGAGCAGAAAGGAAACTCAAGTATCAAGTCCTTGCAGGAGACTAACGTGTGGCTAGAAGATCAGATAATTATGGGACAGTTTACACTGATAAGGTCATTAAACCTTGCTTTTTCTTAGGTTTACATGCTTAACAATTTTTAATCAGCAATTTGGTGTTTGAAGAAGTGGGTGGCCAGTTGATGAACAAGATGATTCTCTTATTCATCTTTTCACAATCAATTTGAGGATATGCTATGGACATTGTAAAGCATTAGGATATTTATACTCATCCTATAGAGTGCAAAGGCAACTTCGGTCTCTGCAATGGACAGATCTTCCTTCATTTAGAATGAAATTAAATTATCCACTATAAAAGCTATGCCTGAAAAGACAACAGTGGAAACTTTTTTTTTTTTGGAATGTGGGAAATCTGGTTTTTGGTAATTTCTACTTTTAATGTAGCAGTGTAGCACAGTGCAGTGTTCATCAACACTTTATACATCTCTGAACATAAAGATTACAAGGTGATTCATCCTTCAGCCTGGCTTTTTCAAATGTAAAGCTTTATCTGTAGAATGTATCCAGTCTAAAATAAAGACAAACTTTGTCAAAATCTCAAAATTTTTATTTAAGACTCACACTTTACAGGAGTTGCTAATTAAGGCTGTGATCCCTCAGACTTCTCCTTTTCAGTGTTTGGACCTAGTAACTTCATTAGCTTGACAGGAGACTATGAAAGTACGAGTATGACAACTAAAAACTTGCCCAAAATCTGCTGGTCAAGGTCTGCTTTCAGATCAAACTAGCGTCCATACACTTGCTACTTAGAACCCTTGCTGTGGATTTAGACTTGCAAACCAAGTGTAATTTGATCTGGAGTGTACCCCAAAGTCAGACGGATAGTGTCTGTATAATTATAAATATTGTTCAGTGTAGGTCATAAGTTTCCTTCTCTCTTTTAACCAAATCAATGAAGTATGCAAATGAGAAAAAATGTGGGAAATGCAAAATATTTGTGAAAACTGGGGGAAAAAAATTCTAGTTAAACTCCAAGCTCCATGATCTTCTCTTTTTCCCTTTAAGTGAATGACATTCAAATTCTGAAAAAGTAAAGCATTAAGCAAATCATGCTCACTTTTGTACAGCAATGCTGTTTAGGTTTTTGGACAATCAAGAAAACCAAAAGTCATAATCAGTTTTGCTTCTCCTTCCTATCTCCTTCCCTTGCTGTCAGTCTGCCTAACGCAGGACCCTTGGTGATGGGCTGCAAATGCTGCAGGGCAAAGGAGAAAAAATGTTTTTAAAAAGCTCTAACTTTCCTTTTTCTTTTTAAAATCTTGAAAATGCTCCCATTAATGAAGCCTTTTGTAGACTTTCTCTCCTTTCCTACCAAAGCTTAGATTTTTAGTCTAAGTTACTTGACAGTGACCCTTTTCAAACGCTCAAATAAAACATGTAACTTTATTTGCAGCTCCTGAGGCAACCACCGTAAATGGTGGGTTTACTGTTATGTCACTATGGTGTCCATATATAAAAGCAAACTACTGTTTTCTCTGGAGCTGTAATAAATACACTTTAAGGCACCTAGTTGCTAAGGGCACTGATTGCTTTCAAGGAAGAACCTGAAAACATGTTTTGCTGGTGCCTGGGAAGGGGCCCTGGCAGCCCCAAGTGTCCCACCTCAGCACCCAGCAGTGCACCCTGCGATGACCGTCTCTGCCCAGGCTGGCAGAAAAAGGGAAGGGGTTGGCTCCGTATCCTAGGATGGCCCCTCACGTCCAGCAGTGGTGGGTAGGTACTGGGGCATCAGGCAGGCTCGGTGATGGGAGACCAGTGAAGCCATCAGGGCTCTTGGACGGTTGCCCTCGCACAGCATCACAGCTCCCAGTGGGTTATCAACTATGGTGGCTTTCACTCTCCCTATTCATCAAGAAGCTGAGCAATGGGACCCCAGAACTTTTGGGACTAGCTCCCAGCTAGTCATGTGTATCCTTGAATGTGCATGCTCTCAGGCAAGCTGTTGAGATCAGGAGGAAAATATGAGGGTGCTACTTAAAAATTTGGTGCTGCAAAGATTCCCACTACCTTGCTAGCGCTTCCCTAGGGTGTTTTTTTAATGGGATGGATTCACAAAGATATTTTAAAATGAAAAATGATTAACAAAATATTTGCTTTGATTCGAACACTTAGGCCCTTTTTAGATTCATAAATGGAGTAGCAAGAAGCCCTGCTCAAGAAAGTCTTTGTGGTAAAGGATCCCTCCGTGGTTCCAGGTATGTCTGTATCTGACTCCATATGATACATCCCACTCTCCTTTGTAGCATTTGGTCTTCAGAGACAAGCTAAGGTGCAGAGCTAGAACTGTCTCTGTCAGCTCTTGAGGATCCTGCAGACTGGCATTAGTTCAAACAATCTGCAGGTTGCTTTTGCATTTGTTATATTTCCTTCCCAGCAATCCTCCAGTGGAGCAGTTTGTATGAGGGACCCCTCATCCACTGAGGAAAGAGGGGAGAAGAAATGCCGGAGCATGTTTATTGACAAGGAGCTTGGAGGGAACCTCTTCCATTCTTCCATACGGGATTTCAGAAGAGGCCACCTGTTCACTGTTTATGCAGTTATTCTCAGGTCCTCATGCATAGAAGTGTACGGCCAGCACAGCAAGCCTGTGTTTGCTGGTGCAATCAGGAGCAGAGGGCTCTGTATGTATTGTACCTTTCCATACTCAGACAGGTAGAATTGCCTTTCTCATTCTTTCTCTCTTCGGTCTAAATATAGTCCCCAAAAATGCACTAATTGCCCTGATTTCTTTCCTGGGAAAACAAGACATACATTCACCCTAGTATTCAGAAAGTTGTAACGTTTGGCAGATGGCAGATTAAAAAAATATATCATGTGCCTAACTCACATCAAAACGTATTTCATGGGATGCAGTTTATCATCAAGATGTTGTTAATTATCTTTAAAAAAAATTAAAGCTACTACCTCACCAATGTTTTCCTTACTTTTCACATTATAGTAAGGCAGGAGCTGGTGAGAGTAAGTAGCTATCCCCTTTTCAGAAACTGTCCTTAAAGATCTCAGGAGATGTGGACATATATTTACTCACATTTACCTGAATATTGCTCCTGTCATACCGGTATGTAGTTTCCTGATGGAACTGAAGTATTTAAAGAAACTTAAGTCACCGTTATTATAAAATACATCTTTCAGTCTTCTGTTTTTGCTTTTACTGATCTGGGTCTGCCCCTTCCAAAGCTTTACATTACAAGTACTGAAGCACTGTGGCATGCTATCCTTTCACAGGTGGTGTAATACAGTTTTAAAGAGAATATAGAAAATGCAGATAAAATTACATTATTTTTAGAATGTTCTACATCTAAAAAAGAAACTCCCACAAAAACTAAGGCTCATAAATAAGAAAGTGATATCCCATAATTCCTTCTCTTTTGTGTCCTTTTTTTCTAATTGGGCACCACTATTTTCCAAGGCCAGAATCCTGAGAGCCAGGTCAGACCTGCCCATGTCTTCATCTTCCCCTGCTCGCCTGCTTTTGCATGAAGGTGTTTCTAGGAAGACCTTGACGCCTGTGGTCCAATAAGGCTGTACAATGAAAAAACAGTAACTAATATTCCCCAGTTATGCTGTGGTCATCCAAGACCCGTCTGAAAGAAAACAGCCGTTTCATTACCAGTAATTTCACTTTAAATATTCAAAAAAGCTTACAATTCTTGCAGTGCAAACCAAACAACTGAAGTTGCAAGTGATGGGACACTTCTAAGCCATAATCTAGTGTCTGTAGATGCAGATCTGTAATTCTACAGATGCTCTACATGTAAGAAAGAAATTTCTCTTTGTGTCTGAATGACAAAGAGCACGATGCACAGCACCCTGGTCATACAAAACCTTCTTACAACCTTCGCAGCCTTTCCAACAACATTGCACCACCTAAGTTTCTGGTCTATTTGCAAAACACAAGACCGTATTTACACTTTCACATCATCTCAATTTTCTTTCAAAACCCGGCAGAAGGAAGAACATACAGACACCTTACTGCTGTCGCCAAGGTTATGCTTCTGACTCACCTGTCAGAAGGGACATAACTCTGCCGTGTTTGCTCAGCCGGCTCTCCAGCCCCAGAGGTGAATTTGCTGAGCGCTCCACGGACTCTGCCAGCTGCAGCAAGGCCACGTGAAATTAGTACAGTTGCTCCCATCCAGCTTGATCCAAAGTGCTGTGTAAAGTTTTAGTGAGCCTAAAACTTGTTCACCAACAACTGAAGCATTCAGGACACAAAAAAGCGAAAATTTATCACCACAGAAAACACAAAAAGACACAAGGAGGTAAAATTATGTTTAAGTGAGAAAGCAGAAGAAATTCTGGTCCTCATTAAGAAAATTGCATAAGCCTGTTCTTACCATTGAGCACAGATGCAAGTTGCCGTGGCTTTGATGAATGTAATTAATGGATGTCAAACTGGAGCGTAATCCATGTTCAGCACAACACTTACTCCCTGCAATGGTGTTATGGTGAATATCAAAGCTATCATTTATGCACTTGCGGCCTGCTTTTAACAATGTAAGCAATCTGAGGATGCAAGGCAGAATTTCAAGACCAATCAGTGCTCTAAAATCTTTTGACTTCTGAACAACTTTTGTAACTGTTTTGGGAGGGGGAGTGTTCATTGCGGTGAATGAGATTACTAAAAGAAAAAAAAAAAAAAAGACTCCTACGGCTTTTCCATGTTTTCTTTCAAAATTTGAAGACAGTGAAAAAGAAACTTTTAGCTAACCACAGAAACATTGATCTTAGTTTCTTTCTCTCCAGCTACATATTTTCATAGCATAAAAAGAAGAAATTTTGAAAAGGTAATCTTTTTTCTTTTTCTCTTAAAAATGGAAAAATATGGGGAAATAAATTCTCTAAGTGAGCAGAATTTCAAGCAGTATTTTTCTATTATGCCCTTTTTGACTAAAAAACATACTCCTCTTGACTTGCTCTATTGGGAAGCTAAGAGCAAGTTTGTGAAAATGTAAGTATGCAGAAAGGATAATAGTAAAATGCTTAAAGGATCAATTTGGCAATCAATAGGTTCAGCATAGGTAGTGACATTCCAGGTAAGGGAATCCAAAAGAGACAGAAGCATTTTCTTGTGGTTAGGTGGTGTGGTTGACATGCCTGAGGGACAGGATGCCATCCAGAGGGACCTGGACAGGCTTTAGAAGTGGACCCATATGAACCTTATGAAGTTCAACACAGCCAAGTGCAAGGTCCTGCACATGGCTGGGGCAAACCCATGGTATCAACACAGGTTGGGGAATGAAAGGGACTGAGAGTAGCCCTGCTGAGAAGGATTTGGGGGTACTGGTGGATGAAAAGCTGAACATGAGCCGGCAATGTGCACTCACAGCTCAGAAGGCCAACCATATCCTCAGCTGCATCAAAAGAAGCGTGGCCAGCAAGTTGAGGGAGGTGATTTTGCCCCTTTGCTCTGGTGAGACCTCACCTGGAGTACTGCGTCCAGCTCTGGAGCCTCAGCACAGGAAAGACAGGGACCTGTTGGAGTAGGTCCAGAGGAGGGTCACAAAAATGATCAGAGGGCTGGAGTACCTCTCCTATGAGGACAGGCTGAGAGAGTTGGACAACAAGTTGACCATGAGCCAGCAATGTGCCCTTGTGGTCAAGAAGGCTAATGGCATCCTGGGGTGCATTAAAAACAGTGTGGCCATCAGGTTGAGGGAGGTTGTCCGCCCCCTCTACACTGCCTTGGTGAGGCTGCATCTGGAGTACTGTGTCCAGTTCTGGTCCCCCCGTTTCAAGAAGGACAGGGAACTGCTGGAAAGAGTCCAGCAGAGGGCTACCAAGATGATTAAAGGATTGGAGCACCTCTTTTATGAGGAAATGCTGAGAGGAGAGACCTGGGTCTTTTTAGCCTGGAGAATAGAAGACTGAGGGGGGATCTTATCAATGTTTATAAATATCTAAAGGGCGAGTGCCAAGAGGATGCGGTCAGGCTCTTCTCAGTAGTGCCCAGTGACAGGACAAGGGGCAATGGACACAAGCTGGAACACAGGCAGTTCCACCTCAACATGAGGAAAAACTTCTTTATTTTGAGGGTGACAGAGCACTGGAACAGGTTGCCCAGAGAGGTTGTGGAGTCTCCTTCTCTGGAGATATTCAAAACCCACCTGGATGCGTTCCTGTCCAGACTGCTCTAGGTGAACCTGCTTTGGCAGGGTGGGGGTTGGAATAGATGATCTCTGAAGGTCCCTTCAAGCCTCTACAATTCTGTGATTCTTAGAGCTGGGATTGTTCAGCCTGGAGAAGAGAAAGCTCCAGGGAGACCTTATAGCAGCCTTCTAGCACTTAAAGGGGGCTTATAAGAAAGACGGGGACAAACTTTTTAGCAGGGACTGTTGAAATAGGACAAGGGGTAATAGTTTTAAACTAAAGGAGGGTAGATTTAGACTAGCTAGAAGGAAGAAATTTTTTACACTGAGGGTGGTGAAACACTGGCACAGGTTGCCCTGAGAGGTGGTAGATGCCCCATCCCTGGAGACAAACATTCAATATCAGGCTGGACGGGGCTCTGAGCAACCTGATCTAGTTGAAGATGTCCCTGCTCACTGCAGGGTGGTTGGACTAGATGACCTTTAAAAGTCCCTTCCAACCCAAACTATTCTATGATTCTGTGTACAATTTGTATCAGGAATAGTCCCTGGGACACTTCTAAACATAATTTTTAAAATGAGTAAATGGTTTTGGTAAATGGACAATAAGATTATTTATTCTGAGCTGAAAATGCTTTTGGCACAGGAAAATACACAGCAGGAACACAGTGGCTGATTATTTGGAAATCATATGTTTTATTCTGTGAAGATTGTTAGCATTTCTTACAACGTCCAGATTCAGCAAGTGTGGCAAAATAAGACCTTATGTTGGACAGGCAGCACGTTAAATTCAGCATGCTAAATAACCATCCAAAGTAGAAATACAGAAGTATTAATTACAATACTTTTTATTGCATTTTTTCTTCTGATGGGAATTGAGAGGTAAAGGAAATTTAGTTTGTGCTTCGTGAACCATTTGATAAGACATCTGATGTCCAAAAGAGTTTGCTGAGAGACAAGATTTCAGTTGAACTGAAATTGATGGTATTACCAGTGAGCAACCCAAGGCAGAAAGTTTATCTGCACTTCATTTTAAATGAAAGAAGACCTAGAAGCTGAGAAGAGTTACCAGAAGCATCTGTTCTAAGAGTAAGGAGTAGCATGAAGAAAGAGCAAATTCAAGATGCAGAAAAGGGCATAAAGAATGAGATTAGTCTATCTGGAGGAATGCAGAGCAGAATATGCAAGTGGGAAATAAAAGATACAAGCAGGTGTGAGATGACAAACACAGCCTCCTGAAGATAAAATTAGGGCATCTGAATGTTTTGATGTAATATTAAGGCAATGAAAGGAGCTCATCTGAGAAGGGAAATTCTATTAAAGGAGTAAGATAAAATACAAAGTTGAAATATTTAAAGTGCATTACTAGTAATTCTGAAACTTATCAGTCCACATTTTCCAAGATATAACCAGATTCTGTGTTGGAGTAAAAAGGAAGCTTCTGCTAAAATGAAGGGTGAAATGGTTTCTTATAATATTTAACGCAGATTTACAGAATGCCTATTGTGGATGCTTATCAAAGATGAGTGTAGTTTCAAGAGACAGAGTCCCCCAGTAACCAGAAGAGAATTCTTTCAATACGTTTTTTTGGGGCATAACTGTAACATTACCAGGCACCTTATTGAATTTCTGTGAATTGGAAAGGGATTTCAGGTTATTTTTAAAAACTCTACCTCTGACACATAATTTTCATTGACTTTACACGGGCTTAAAATCTTGAGCTATAACCTTTTCTCACTCAGTGCAGTCATAATCTTCCAATAATGCAAATCATTAGCATTTAGCTATAGCAAGTTAATCCCTGCAAAACTGAGATATGCGATGTAACTGAACTTCTTCTGACAATTGCAGTGGTAATGAACTTTTAGTATTTGCAGATACTCAAATGTGAAACCCCTTAAACTTAAGACCAAATTTCTGCCAGACAAGCCAAAATTAGGCACACTCTAAGTGTGTCAATAGATGCTATGCTAAATTTCCTGAACTGGAAAGAAATTCTCATATTTGGTGTGCACTGTAAAGTTGCTTATACTCACAACACCACTTGTAACATTTTAATCCTTCTTACGTTTTTCCTTCTAAGGACTTCAGAATATTTTGCACATATTAATCAAATTTTAGAATGTTTCAAGGAGGCATTAGCTCACTGAGGAATCATCTGCCTACATTCTTCTTTTCAGGAGGATATTTTTCTTTTCAGACAGTGTTGAGTAATGGATCTACCCAAGTTCTGATGAGATCTCAGTAAAACTCCAGCCAGTTTCCATCACATCTGGCCAGTCCTCAGGGTTTGGCAGGTTTTCTCATATGTTTAATAACCCTCACCTCTTGCAGGAACTGAAGGGACTGACCAGAGAGGATGACGTTTGTATTAGAACTGTAAATGAAATTTTTAACATGTCCTTGCAAGCTGATAAGTGTTCCTTTAAAGTGGAAAAACCACCATCGAAAATTACAGGCAATAATCAGTTCCTCTGAGAGCTGTTTGTTTAACTTGAGTTTACTTTTAACAGGTGCTCCCATAAGCAGGAGAGACTTTATACCCTGTTTTGATTTATTATTCCCAGATTTAATACTCTGTGTTTCTTCAGACTAAATTGTATTGTGTGCTGACTGACGTAGTACACAGAAAAGTCTTGCATCCTCTAGATCTGGTGCAATTGCTCCTCATTATTTGATCTCCGCCTTCAATCAATAGCTTGCTATCATTTATTTATTTGTTATTGTTGCACTGTTGAAACAATGGATTGGACAGCTATCCTTGAAGAGTTCTGAGTAAAAATACAAGTGACAACAATATTCATCAAATTCAACACAGCTAGCTGGCAATGCCCATTATGCACAAGTCACCTCTGGTAGAAAAACCCAAGTTTTCAAAAGAAAATTACCATAGCTAGGGTAAATGTTGCAGCTGCATTTAAACAACAGCACAAAACCGGGCCTGCAAACCGGGTGATGTTACTTTGTCTGACATTCAGCCGCGGACACCATGAGCTACGTCTTTGTTCCTGGAGGGGCTTCCCTATAAAGCTAGTCCAAAACAATGTTTTGCTTACTCAGACACACTTATCCACAAACTCATGAAATGGCTTGGTCTACACATGTTAAGACAGCAATGAGGAACAAAGGGAAGGAAGCTTTTCTTGAAAGAGGGCCTCAAATGAATATAGCAGCAGATAAAATGTTCTCTTGCAAATGGCTTGGCTGCTAGAAAATGCTGTGATGAATAACTGCCAACACCAGCACCACCTATATGTAATGGATGAAGTTAGGAGATGGTTTCTTAGTGACCCTGGTACACTCTGTTTAAGATGCTGGCTTTCTCAAGTGTGGGTGTTCCCGATTCTCTTGTTTATACACATAATATTTAGGAAAGCTGTGTCTTCCCAAGAGTCCAATTTCAGTAACAGGGGTCAATGGTGATGGAAGTCAATGGGATTTCAAAATATGCTTAAAGATAAACACATGCTTTGGTACATTGCTCAATCAGAGCCAGAATGAATGGTGCTGTTCAGCATTTCTAATCAATAAGATCTCATATTTTTGAGACGTATAATAGCTGATTATGGTCTTTATCTGCTCTCTGCCCTATGAGTCTGTAAAACTTCTATTTGTCCTTTTGTTTTAGGGGTAGGTTTTTAGTTGAAAGTCTGATCTGAGAAAATATTCTGAGATATTTAATAGCCAAAATTGAATATCCACTCTATTTTATTTACAGTTCACATTTGGCCTTTCAAAGTCCTCATTTCCAGAACCTCTCGCATTTTCTGCTCCATGAATTCGTAATGAGTTCCAGTTGAAAGTGCTACAGATCCACATTTGGATCATAAATCCCCCTGAAAGGTACTGTTTGGCTTTCCCAAAGCCCCCGTTCTGCCCTGCTGCTCCAGCCTCCCCCTGGCTTTTTGCTAAATGTTGGCAATTTCACCAGCAGTCGGGCTGCGCCACTATGTTTTAAAACCCTTTTAATCCTCTTTATAGTAACAGAAACATTCAAGACTGATCTTTGAAGGCTTTGTACGGTGCAGAACACCTGTGGCTTAACGTACCGCACTAAAAAACACCCCACATGAGTCTAATGAGGTCTGGCATGGCAGAGCACCCCCACGCAATACTGCCGCAGTAATGAGGCCGTACCTTCACCTTAGGACCCTTACCTTCACACCCAAATCCACTTTATCGTAAGTTATACCAGCCCAATCACTGAATGCATCTCACAGGTGCAAATTGTCCACTGGCTTGACTGGAAGCCAGATGCCCCTTCTGCACCACTCGGTCCAGCACCCATCTGTCTGTCTTTCTGCTCTGTGCCTGGAGATGTGAGAGCTTGGCTAACCTGAAAAACAGGGTTAGATACAGGCTTCCATCTGCACTTGTAAAAATATTCTCCCTAACAACCTGAAGCACCTGTGACTTTAGACATTACTCTAAAAAAAAATGTTTGCAAACACGCAGATGGAATTAATTTGGTAAGAAGTAAAGGTTCCAGAAACTTTTAAAGCCTTTTAAGAAATGTCACTACAAGAGTTGTCATCTATTTCCTCATATTTCTCTGTTGACTTTGAGATGTTCACCTTTGGTATTTTATCTCAACACGTATCTTTTATTTTAGAAGGACTCTGGTGTACCAAAATGTGTATTTATTAAAGTGTTAGCTCAGAAACTTCTCTGAGAAGGAGATAAGGAGAGAGAAAGAGCCAAGACATGAAGAAAAGCAACTTGTGCTGAAAGATGTAAATCCACAATTACATGAGGAAATCCACTCTGGTATCTTACAGCCAATAAAGAAGGTAATTTAGTGCAGAGGACAGGCAAGGAGGCCACAGAGGCATTTGGGAAGACTAAAAGCTCAGATGGGAGGCTGGAGAGCAGGAGCTGCACATCGCTCGCTCTGGATTTCTGAGTTTGCTCTGACTGTTTTAATGAGTGCAACAAACAGGCTCCTCTGATACACGCTTCTCCAAATCAGTAGAAAGGCTTTTTTTTTTTTTTTTTCCCTTACTTCCTCGGAATACTAGAAAGTGCAATCCATCATTAGCGTACATAAAATGCTTTGAGGTCCCCAGAGGGCATAGACCACAGAACTGCAAAATGCAGCCATGACAGAGGCTACTAGCACTGGCTTGGATCCTGAGACAGAGGGAACTGGTCACGTAGAGGAAGGGAATAAAAAAGGTTTGTCTGTTTTAAGTACTGCTGACAAGCGTGATACTAGTTATCCTAAGGAGAGCAAATGCACATCACACAGGAAGGCAATAAAGAATTTCAGCTGGTTGTCAGCGTTCTCTCCATGTTGCCTCCTCAGCTTTGAAAAATGTGGGAGTCAAATGTTCCCAAACTGATAACGGCTCACCCTGAAAATTAATTTTTATTAATTACTGAGTCTGCCTAGAAGATGATTTTTTTAGTGAGAAACAGCTATAAAATGCCAACTGTATTTGACCTCCTAAATTCCCCATTCACTAACACATGATTAATAATAAATAATAATTTAATTCATAAAGTACTCTTAAACCACCACTAAAGTGTTTTAATGAATCTTTACTGGCTTGAAACTGCCTTTGAACAGAAAATATTAAGCAGCTTGAAATAAAATGGAAAAGTAATAAAGTATCAGGCTACATTTTGCTTTTATTTACACTGGTGAAAATATGGATTTGCACTTCTAATCCATTTTAAGTAAACCTGCCATGTTTTTTCCCCTAGATCTTTTTCTTGGAAGAAAAAAGTGCTGCAATTCCCACCAAAACCAACTTAGGGATGACAAAAATATAGGATTAGGTCTACGTTTTTCTGGACAATCTAGAAACATTTTACTTCTCTGGTGACTTGCACCAGTAAATGGGTTTCCAGGAAATAGGGTGGTTTACTCACTGCCGAGCCTCCACGCTCCTCTGACAAAGGCTGTGACACTCTTTGGAGCGAACATGGCTTCCACTGGAAATAGGTTTTTAAGATTATACGTTTGGGATTTTCAAAGATCATCCAGCAAAGTGCTCATCCAAACTTTTCTGCTTCCAAAGTGCAAGGTGGCCCTGAGTTCATTGTTAAGATAAGGAGCTGAATTCTTGATATCATGCAGTTTCTCACTGGTTTCATCAGCTGTCAGAAGTGCTCCAGCTCACGCAAGTTTTGATTCAGAGATCTTTCCCTTTTGTTTTTCATTGGAGCAACACGGTCACGTCCTTTACACGCTTAGGGCTGAAACGCCTTTTTGTATTAAGAGATGTAGAGTATAAGACCCAGAAAACCCTATGAAATTTCCAAAACAGAGCTCAAAGCTTTTGTTTGGAAATTGCTTAAGACAAAGTTTCCTCTTTTGAGGAGTTCCACCTCCAGATTTCCTTCTGACAAATGTGATTGCTGATGAAGCCCTGTTTTCAGATGCAAAAAGTATAAAATAGATCCTTTTCAACTAGCACTAACTGAAACCATAACCAGCAGAGCCAGGGGGAGAGGAGCCCCGTTCCCAGCTGAGCCAGGAGGCGGTGACTGTAGCTGCACCATTTAGATGACGCCTGTAACACCCTGTCCTTCTGCTCAACTGTGTGTTACAGCAACACTGCAAATGCATCGCCACTCTGAGTAATGACCGACACAGTGTTCAGTTAAAACTCAAAATTTCCTGCTTTCAAGCTATCCTGAGGAATGCGCGCAAATGCTTATATCAATAAAGGGGTACTTTTGAAAGTATACCTTAGTGCCAAGCGATAGCTTTTACTGATTTTTTTCTGCAGTTGCTATGGAGTCTCTGCTGAATTGTACACCGTAGCATTTGGGTCACTGCTGCTGCCGCCCCACATGGGTCCATCATCTCAAAGAGCTATTGTATTAAGTTGGTATCTGTGAATGGCAGAGAGAAATGAGATGAAGACAGAGTTATTTCACTGTGATTTTATTTCTCATATTTTCTCACTGAAGTAGCACCTAAATGGCAGAACTTTGACTGGAAGGAAATGCTATATCAAAGAACAGAAGTCTAGAAATCAAAAAGCAATCCTGTGCTCCTTTATGTTGAGTTCTGGTTCAGTTTAGGAAACAACCTGGAATATAGATAGCAAAGAAAATCAGTAGCAGTACACCGCTCCTAATAACCTTAATTATGAAGCAAAATCTAAAGCCTCCCCAGATTTGGAGGAAATTCGGATCAGAGTCTAAATTTAGGACATAAGTCCCTCCAGTGATGCAGTAACATACAATAGAAACACATTCTGTAGGATTAATAAAAATGTGTCAGACTCCTGCCTGATATTCAAGATCATGCACTAAGAAGCTGGATAAAGTCTATCTTGCCAATATTAAAAACAGAAAAATATGACTTACCTCTGTGTAGGTCCCCACCATACCATCTCACTCCTAGAAATTAAGGAGACAGGGAAAAAGGAGTGGAAGGGATGTTTCTCTGCCCTTTCTCCTTGTTTCAGAGGTTCTGAAAAGCACATAATTTAGCCAAATTTGTGTCTAAATGAAATTACCAGCCTTCCTTCCATATTTAGAGAGTGTATGCTTGTTTCTTTAATATAATTCCTCTGAGGATCTGCCAACTTCCTAAGCTCCTTTCCCTTAGACTTCTTTTTCTCCATCTGTAATTCTGAATGTGTTTATTTTAGAAGTGAAACAAAATTCTTAGTTGATCTAAGGCAAGGCAATCTTTTAGGTTAACCAAGTTCTCAGCTATGGACATAAGATGATTTGTAGATACGTATCAAAACATGAGCGTCAACCATCAAATGCAGACAAGCTATCATGTAGCTGATGTTATAGTGAATCCATATTATGTTCCTTACTAAAACCATGAGAAACATTCACTATAAAACCACAGAGTACAAACACAGAAACTTAAATCATGCTCATTGAAAAGTTTGCCAAGGTTCATGAATCTTTTGAACCAACCTGGGCCTATTTTGAAATGAACACAAAACATGATCTTGTATTGAAACCAGGTGGGACTCTTAGGTTTTTGTTATTTGGGATTCATTTGGACTTGAAACTTGAAGCTGGAATCAAAGGATGGAACCCGAAATTCATCCAGCTGAAGAAAATCTTTCTGATATGACCGATGAGAAATCACAGATTTTTCTTTTTTTTTTTTAAGTGAAGCAATCAAGGCATGTATGCCATTAGACTGTGAATCGTATGGTAAGATTGCACACATTTTTTTGGAGAGTGCTCTGAAGGAAGGCACAGTAGAGGAACATAAGTAGCTGACACACATATCTTATCCATGAAGAGACTTCATCTGTACCAGTGAAGGGCATACAACTTCCTGTTATCTGCTGGATACAATCAAGACAGACAAGAGTCCGAAAGTCCAAAATTCTGTATTGCCATCATCAGAGAGAACTATAAGCTGTCACTTGTGATAGAGAGATAGAAGGAATAAAGATTTTCCTGTCCCAGTGAGATGCGGAGCACTCGGAGTGTCCTAAAAGTAGGAGTCACTCGTGGCCATAAATCTGTAACAATATGATCGTGGGCTTGTACTGAATTATAGAAGGTACATATGGCATCTAGCAAATGTGACGCCCACCCACAAGAAGGGCCGGAAGGATGATCCGGGGAATTACAGGCCTGTCAGCCTGACCATAGTGCCTGGGAAGGTCGTGGAACAGATCATCCTGAGTGCCATTGTGTGGCATACGAAGGACAACCAGGCGATCAGGCCCAGTCAGCATGGGTTCATGAAAGGCAGGTCTTGCTTGACAAACCTGATCTCCTTCTATGACAAAGTGACCTGTTTGGTGGATGAGGGAAAGGCTGTGGATGTTGCTTACCTGGACTTTAGTAATGTCTTTTATACAGTTTCCCACAGCATCCTCCTGGAGAAACTGGTTGCCCATGGTTTGGACAGGAGTATTCTGCACTGGGTTAAAAACCGGCTGGAGGGCCGGGCCCAGAGAGTGGTGGTGCATGGAGTTAAATCCAGTTGGCGGCTGGTCACGAGCCGCATTCCCCAGGGCTCAGTATTGGGGCCAGTTCTCTTCTTTAATATCTTTATCAACGATCTGGACCAAGGGGATTGAGTGCACCCTCAGTAAGTTTGCAGACGACACCAAGTTAGGTGGGAGCATCGCCCTGCTTGAGGGTAGAAAGACGTTGCAGAGGGATCTGGACAGGCTGGATCGATGGGCCGAGGCCAGTGGTATGAGGTTCAAGAAGGCCGAGTGCCGGCTCCTGCACTTGGGTCACAACAACCCCATGCAGCGCTACAGGCTTGGGGAGGAGTGGCTGGAGAGCTGCCTGGCAGAAAAGGACCTGGGGCTGTTGGTTGACTGCTGGCTGAATATGAGCCAGCAGTGTGCCCAGGTGGCCAAGAAGGCCAACAGCATCCTGGCCCATATCAGGAACAGAGTGGTGGGTAGGATTGTCCCCCTGTACTCAGCACTGGTGAGGCCCCACCTCGAGTACCGTGTCCAGTTGTGGGTCCCTCACCACAAAAAAGACATTGAGGTGCTGGAGTGGGTCCAGAGAAGGGCAACGAAACTGGTGAGGGGTCTGGAGAATAAGTCTTGTGAGGAGCGGCTGAGGGAGCTGGCATTGTTTAGCCTGGAGAGAAGGAGGCTGAGGGGAGACCTTATCACTGTCTACAACAACCTGAAAGGAGGTTGTGGAGAGGTGGGGGTCCATCTCTTCTCTGAAATAACAGGACAAGAGGAAGCAGCCTCAAGTTGCGCCAGGGGAGAATTTTTATATTAGGAGAATTTTTTACACTGAAAAGGTGTTAAGCATTGGAACAGGCTGCCCAGGGAAGTGGTTGAGGCACCATCCCTGGAGGTATTTAAAAGACAGGTAGACATAGCACTTAGAGATATGGTTTAGTGATGTTTTTTGTCAGAGTTAGGTTGATGGTTGGACTAGATGATCTGAAAGGTCCCTTCCAACCTAGGCAATTCTATGATTCTATAAACAAGGAGCTGTTTTTGTCCATTTGGAGGTCTCTAAACTTGTAGTCCAGAAGTGTTGACTCTGCTAGAAATGAACTCCCTTTGGTCTCACTTTCTCAGTCTACAAAATAGGTTGCATGACGCAAAGCTGATTTTGTAAGGCATTTTAAGATCTTTAAAAAAAAGCACAGTATAAAAGATAACAGAGAGTATAAAATAGTAAAAAACCTAAAATATGCAATTCACAGTTACTAGGGTAAATACTCACTTAGATGTTCTTTTTTGGATAAGACAAGGAAGAGGAACTTACAGGCAAATGTTTTTTGTCCTTCTTGATAGCCATGTGAGAACAGTGGGTTTTTTTATAAAAAGTATGTGAACAACGAACAATCCACAAATCAAACAACATCTTCTGAAGTAGTCTCATTTCTGAAAGCAAAATAGTAGATGAACAGGGAGCTGACTGAAGAAGATTTGGAGTTTAAAACTATTTCGACCAGAAATTTTTACCAGCTCCTGCATTAAACAAGGAGAACGTTAAATATGTCTATGAACAGTAACTGTTGCACATTTTACAATCCAAGAAAAGGCAAGGCCAAATTAAAGCCCACTACATTTTCAGTACCATGAAACCCTAAAGCAAAGGCTCTGGGGAACAGTTCAGTTCATTGCCACGAAAGCAAACACATGAGAAAAAACTTTTTGGATCCTTTTCCTACCACACACAGCTAGAGACACATGAATGTGGGAAAGAATTTGATTGACTTTTAAAAAAATTTAATGACATGATTCTAGTATTTGCAAAAGGTACTGGATTAAGACATGTCTGGAGGTGGGAAGGACCCTGCCAGCCCAATTTTCCCACGTTGTCTCCTGGGTAGTTTGCAGATCTGGCTAGCTAGCAGAAGTAAGCCAAATCCATTAAATTCATTTCATAAAAACATTCAAAGAGGAACCAGGTGACCCACGTTCACCTTCACATCTCAATCTCTGCAGAGTTTGAAACAGGCTCAATTCAAAGGGTGTCCTTGCCTCCCAGTGTATTTATTTTTCCTTAGATATTAATTTCTGGATACAAAGTTCTCCAAAAATCTGTGCGTTCAGATCAGCAGCTCTGGTTCATGTCCACCTCTTTACACAGTGATCTTACTTGCTTAAAAGGATGAAAACAAAGAGCTTGCCAATATAAAATGATCAAAGCTGGTGGAAAACTCTTGTTTCTAATATCATTTGTGAAGAGATTTCATCATTCTCCCTGTAAGGCTAATAGAGATAAGAAGTTAGATAGACTTTGTGTATTTAAACGGAAGTAACTAAATAGAAGTAATTAATAAAGATAACAAGGTTAATTCTTATGGCATGGAGTCTGGCTTCATGCTGAGCTGGTACAATAAAGTCAGAGGAATGACTTTGCATTTGCCATTTTGCAGCTCTTAACATATGATGTGATCAAAGCACTTTTCAATCCAAAATGTGAATATTGGGAGCAGAACTGCATTTTCTCTAAGGGGTGTGACCTACGGGCAGTCTGGGTTCCTTTATCACATCATGCCCTCCTGCCTAACCTGGGATCGCTTGACAAGGGGCTAAGAATGATAGGATCCCACATAACGGTGATGTTGTGTCTCAACCCCCCCAGCTATCCAAGTACATTATCATCAAGCCCCATATGTATAATCATCTGAAGTGAGCCCTCACAGGATTTGGTATCTGATTAGCATTAGCAGATGTTTAAGGAACCAGGGAAGAAACAACAGCAATTTTCACTTCCACTGCTCTGCCTCCTGACCTGCTTTCTTATTGTTTCAAGGAGTTTCCATCCCCCCTTCCCAAAGCCATTTCTTTCCACACCCTTTATGTCCCTCCTTCCTTGTACCAAATGTGGAATTGCTACGTGGCTGAGCTCTGCCCGAGAGGCAAGATGGGGGAACAAACAGCCGGCAGCAGAGGACAGGAACTTGAAAGGAAAATAAAAAGGTAATCCCATGAACTGATTACTATTTACTGAGCCCTTCTCAGAATCCAGAAGAGAAATGAAAAGTGTCGGTTTAGAAACCTCATTATTTTAAGCCATTCTTGTGAAGGCTTGATTATTTTTTTCACATTTGGTATTACCAATGCTGTCACTGCAATGGTAACAACTCCCAGCTGTTCTTGCCACCCAGCTTCCCAAAATGGAGGGTGAATTTGGGGTGGGGGAGGTGTGCGTGTGTGTGTGTTGGGGGGGTGTTTGTTGATTTCCCATGCTCACAAACAAGACCTACAGCTCCCCCACACAACAGGCACGAGTTTTCACTCACACGTACTGCGTGGTAATGAGAGGAGGAAAGTTCAGGACAGTGACTCTGCTTGCTGGACAACAAAAGTACTAACAAACTGGACAAAGAGCACATAAGGATTAAAAAAAAAAAAGCCTCTGATTCAAAGCAAATATTTTTATTTGAATTTTCAAATGAATGTACTTTTACTGCATTCCTTCCCTTCTGGGCTCACTTTCCATAAACATGCTAGTGAATGAACTTTATAAACAGGAATACTTGCTAAAAGCTAATTTTAGAGACTGAGTTTTCAACTGTCCTCTGAAACCAAATTCCAAACCAAACTTTAATAAGAATTTTACACTCGGCGATACAATTCGGGCACACTTGGCCCACCTAACACTGCTACTGTTGACGCAGCTACAGCAAGTGCCATCCCCAGCCTCCTCCACATCCCCACTCCCTGCCACCACTGCCACGAAAGGAAACTCTCCTGAGCTCCAGTCCCTGGCAGCGCAGCTCTGCCCGCCTTTGCTCTATAGCACAGCTCTGTGACATGACCTTGGTTTAAAGAATAATGTGAAACTTATTATAGTTTGGTATTTTTTTAAAACTGAAATGCATGGGACCAGGCCGGAGACTAAAGAAATTCCTAATTAATTATTTAACCTAGCAGATCTGACAGGAAAGTAACTTCTTGCAGAAGGGAAGGGACAAGCAGCCAGGAATGGCCTGGGAGTGGGAACGCTTAGCACAGGTCAGCAGCACTTTGTCTGACTTTGTCTGATTGCATGCTTAGAAATACGAAGTTCTTGGTGAGGTGTATAAGCCATTTCATTGGGGAGCACAGCTAAAACCATCAAACAAACGGTGCAGTACTGCGCAAAATTAGTTTTTCCCTAACGGGCTGCTTTCCAAATGGACCCAAAATGTTGTTTTGGCAAAGAAGCACACGAAGAATATAAAACATGATAAGAGTAAACGTGAACATAAAAGCATCAATGCCATTGGAAAAATTGCTATTAATTAGTTGTCTAGCTCTAAAAAGAAGTTGCTTCAATCACCTCTCATGGGTTGTTGCATCAACTGTTCTCCATTTCCACAAGAAGTAGATAAATGGCCAACTGGTAAAAATCTGCACGCACCTTACTGTCCCCAGCGAGTCAAGAAGCACCTTATCTTCTGTTCCACTTCAGGCCCATCTCTAATAAGAAGCTTAAAAATGAACCTACCATAAGGTATAGACACATTGAGCAATACAAAAAAATATGAAAGCAACAGAAGAGGTTTGCAATGAAACCACAACTGTGAGAAAAATCAGAGTTAAAGGAAGTGAAATCGCAACTCTCTTCTAACTCACTGTGTGGTCTTGGGCAAGCCACAAAGGGCCATATTTTGAACATCTTACTCACTCTAGTAACCAGATCCAGAACAAAGCAGTTCTGCTTAACATTGCAGTCCATGAAACTTGCGCTTGAATTATGGAAACAGCCTGAACATGGGTCTACTTACATGAGGACAAGTTTTGCAGTCTGCTCCTGGAGCTCTCTTTGCCTCCATCTGTCCATAAAAACCAGATAAAAGCTCCTACCACCGTGAGAACGGTATTCCTGGGATTCGATCTAATTAGTTAAAGTTTGCACGGCTCTTGGAAAATTTAAAATGCGAAGTAAGTGCTATGCAGATGGATGGGATGTAGTTTAAGCCTAATCTCCCAGTTTTGACTTTGCAGACTTTTGGAGTAGCTGCAGAGTAGAGCAGCGTGTGTGTGAAAAGAGAATAAAGGACTGTCAGGATCTCCTCGCTGGTAGGACCACAGCCCCTGTAAAATAACACAGCACATGCTAGTTTAACTTGTATTTCTGTTCCCCTGCCGTGTTATCGAAAGAGTGGCCTGCCACAAGCCACAGACATTACTTTACAAATCTTTTAGTGTGCTGGGAAGTCCCAGAGATAACTGCACACCACATCACCATTATTACATAGTGTGGGTCTAACAGCAGTACATTTCACATATTCCAAATCTTTTCCATACATTTGGCACTGTCATACCTCAGTCCCGTAGATTTTGCTCCACCTTTCTTGTTTCCCTAATATGGTTAATGCTACCCAGCTGTTTGCAGTCAGCTTTAAATACTATAACTAAGTTAGCATTCCTGCTGAAGCTTATTCCCTGAGTATGTGTTCTCTACATTACTGATGTTCTCCATGCATTTCTTGACATTCAAGTATGGCTTCACTTTTATTTGCACAGTGTTATGTTTCAAAAAATAACAGTCATTTCGAAAAAAGGAGAGATGGGCCTGGAGAAAAACTAGGAATCCAAACAGTCCCTGTATGCTGGATAAGTTTGCGTACAGGCTGGATTAGAAATGTGCGAGTAAACCTCCTCGCTTGTCAGATTCCCTGGCCTTCTGTTAAACTCTGTGTTCTTACAGCATGTATGCCCTCATAATGGCAAAGCAAGACCTGCCCTAATGACAAATTAGGGGGATAAGTTCAATGACAATTATTTAATACAACAATTACATGTTAAAATTCCAGGGCTGAAACTCTGTCATGTATTGCTTGCACCCCAGCAATGCGTTTAGGCATCTTTAAATGAGCCTTGTTTTTCAAGGCGGGACATTAGCTTGGGTTGCTGGTTCAGATCTTTCAGGATTAGGTCCTAGAGAAAATACAGGTTTTAGTAACACTGTGGTATCACAATGTATAATTTTCTTGGGAAGTGGCAATTTAAACAACCTCTCAGTATTTAAAGTGCCCCTACCTAGATTTTGAAATCTACAAAAATTAAATCATTTTTTATTATTCATCCTCTACGCAGTCCTTCTGCCCCTGTAAATGTCTGTCTTGTTTGAGCGTGGCTTACAGGCATTTATTCAACAGGATTGTTCACCCCTCCTGTGCCTGACTAATGTGAATTTCTTCCCTTCCTTGCTTACCATCATTTGTACAAAACAAATTTCCTCCCCTATTCTGTGTTCAAAACCTGAGTTGGCAGTGAGCATGTTTCTCACCTCCGGCTGCGCCTGGTGGGGGAGGAGCGAGTTGGTCGGCCGCGGGTACTCCCGGGAAGGTCTGAACCGCTCGCTGAGAAACAACTGGCTTAATGAAGGCGCAGGCAGAAGGGAATTAAAAATGCATCTGCACAAAGCAAACCGGTCCCCAGCAAGCTCCCGCTGGCAGACCATGCACTGGCCTCCGATTGAGCAGGATATTTAAGCGGAGGCTAACTAATGATTTCACTGATGGAGAGAGGAGCCCGTGTGTGCCGAGAGTTCACTGCATGCTGAAATCATTTGTTCATTCAAGTTTCAAAGGCCTCCTCTGTCATCCGTGGCATTAAGGGTCAGATTGTTAATTTAATGGAGTGGTTGTGCTGTGCAAGGAAGTGGAAAACAATCCACTTCCACTTTGGCCAGAGCAGCAAAGCCTAGAGCAGCTTTACATGGTTTTTCATCACTGTTAGCCCCTGCAAGAAGCAGAATCATGTCCCTGCTGCTCCTCACCCCAAGAAATGTTAGTGTCAGTCCTGGCACAATCCTTCCTCCACTTTTTGCCAGTAGGAAGTCACTGATTGCAGCAGACCTCTCGTTTATCCATTGTTGATCCCAGCACAGCCTGCTCTCACAAGTCACCAGTGGATCCAACACAAGCATCAGGAGCACAGAGCACTAAGTGTGCACACTTGAGTTTCACGTATTTAATTCCATGTTTTGTTTGAGGGTCCTTAAGCAGGGGAAGGGCTGGATAATTATAAAGTGGTGTGTGTGTGTGTGTGTGTGTGTGTGAGAGAGAGGGGGGGGGTTAATACTAATTTCATAGGAGGGAGATACTTGGAAAACAATGGTACTGACCTAATGGACATTAAATTAGATATGAAATTTCCATCTGCTAAAATGGCAAAAAGCCTCATGCAAATATGGGATGCATTTACAGGCAATTCATGTCACAGGCCAAAAAAAAGGAAACTTTCTTTCTTTAAATGGCAAAGTACCAACAATGGCATAATACCTAGAATGCTACAGTCAGCTCTTGACATTACTGTGTTCAAAGAGTTCAGAGAAAATTAATAGAAATGAAGAAAGGCTGGAAGAAGAGGTCTATAAAAAGTGTTAAGTGACTGTGTGTGTGTGTGCAGGAGAAGGACACAGTCGTCCACACATTGGCCCCAGAGCACAGCCCAGAGAGAGTCCAACATAACCCAGCCTGCTTTAAGTGCACCAAAACAGACTCATCTCCAGGCCAAAGAGAAATTAACCCAAAGGTGGGGAGTCCTCCTCCACAAAACTGAGCGGGAGTAGAGCTAGATGAAAAATGGAGCTTTTTCAGCAGAAAATATTGAGAAAATAGAGCTATTTTTTAAAGCGTTTCCAAGAAACTGTATTCCAGCCTCCTTGTATAGAAGAGGAATCCAGAGATTTGCTCTGAAGATAGAGTGCTGAATTCATTGACCACAAACATTTGATGTGTGCAACTCTAATTACGACTTCCCAAAATAAAAAGAAGTGCCTGAAAATTCCAGGAAAATAATCTATTCTCTTCTCTTTTATCACTTTTAAACATAACTCATACCTCAATTTCTTTCTGTGTTTGCCCCTACAACAATATCATGTCCCTGCACTATTTTTTCTGCTTCTTTTGTAGACATTTCTCCCTCCCAATTAAATGGGTGCCCCACTGCAGGGAATCCAAAATGTTCAACTCGGCTTTGTTGTGAATCCTGTCCTCACTTGACCTAAAGGTTTAATTGGGGTAGATACTTAAGTATAATCCAGTATTAGCATAATATGGGTGGTATTTAATCTTGTGTTTGAAGGAAGGATTATATGCCCCAGCATCTTTCCTTGTGGCTGGCAAAGCATAGTGGCACAGGGCTATTTCGATCACTGTATATCCCAGATTAGGAAAACTCTAACAGAAACACAAGATAAACACATTTCTGCTATTATTTTATACTTAAATAAAGACTGTTAAGGCACAAGCGAATACAGTGGCAAAGGTGCTTTGGAGGCAAGAGCATCTAACTTCAAACTATTTTTGTACGTAGCATTTCAATCCTGAAGGCTATGACGTGCATTCTGACGAAATTTGCACTTGACCTACTAATTATGAAAGTTATCGCAGGATACGCTGCTCACTAATAGGAAATAATAAATAACCATATCAACGCAAAACTGTTTCCTGTACTGCTAATTGCACAAGAGAAACTCCTTCCAGTTAAAGGAAATGATCTATTCAAAGAGCATTAACTTTTCTGGCCTAATTGAAAAAACGATTCAGTGAGTGGGGTCAGGAAATGAAGTCCCTGTCCCTTGGAGGGACAGGGAAACGGCCTGTAGAGATGCTTCTGAGATGGAGTTCTCACACTATGGGCAACCAAACCTAACAAGCAGGATTTCCTCAGTGACCTGTCAGAGACCAGGAGGAACCTGCAGAAATGCTGAATGGGTTCTGTCATTAAAATATGGATAGAGAGGAAAAAAGTATTAAAACAAGTTTGTGAATGGGAATCATGATGGAATTAGCATACAACATCTTTAAAATCCCTGAGAAGAATAAAAGCATAATTTAATAAGATAATTTAAAAGAAGACTCTCTGGATCAAAATTAGCTCTAGATGAAAACACATACAGTTGTAGAAAAGTACAGAAATTGGCGTAACTTTTTCTGCTCCAACAAAACTTCCAGAGGCTTGGAGTAGCTGAGCTGTCAAATTCCCCAGGGTTGTAGAGTGTGGAAGGAAATGGCCAAGAAGATCTGCCAAGGAATGAATCCATCACTATTGCCCATTCCCCATACTCCCTGTTCTCACATCACAAGTCATTGGAGAATGGCTTGCTGTACATTTTATTTCAGCCAGTTCCCATGTGAGTGGATACAATGATCTGGTTTTCCAGTGATGCTTCCAGGTTTTTGAGGAGTTGTACTGAAATCAGGATATTGTCCTGCAGAGTTTGGGAAGAAGGCTAGAAGGAAGAGAATAAAGGGTAAGCTCCCGCCAACCAAAAACGTGGGCCCCCAACTCATTATTTCCTATGTTCCTTCCTCCGTTGTTCATCTAGTCGTATCATCCCACTGTGTCATCCTGTGACATGTGTTTCACATCCCATCCCTTCCAGATCTAAACTTTTTTCCCTCCTTCTTCTATTTCTTTCTACCCTGTCTTTCTTCCAGCAAATAGCCACCCTACATGGGCCAAGCAAATGCACTCACACTGAGTGTCCTTAGAAAGGCTTCCAGGGTTGGCTTCCAAACTCTGATCACCCTCCCAGCTCAGAATTGATGTTGAAAGACTTGCATAAATACACACCCTGAGTCTATTCCCCTGTTCTGTTCTTCATCCTGGTGTGAATTAGGGAAAGTTCTACTAACATCAGCTATGTTACACTGGTAGAAAAATGACATGGCCGAGCAGAGAATCAGGTCCATCCATTTTCTTCTTTCCAAATGAAATGATGTAATTTGTTTGCCTTCTTAAAATGAAATGGTCTTTCAAAGTTTTTTTTTGCACTGGATATCACATGGGTCTTCCATTAATAATAATAATAGCTACAAGAACAGACTAATTAAAGCAGATGGACTCCTTAGGGTTTTTTTATTACTGCTCTCAACATGTACTGTTGAGACAAATGTGAATAGCAGGAAAATAACTCAAAATATTACTTCACAAAGATTGATTCAAGTTGCTGCTCAGAAGATACTGCACCATATGGAAAATGTAACTGAGTAGCTGACATTTTTGTTTAGTTTAAACAAGGGTAGGTAAGATCTGATAATGCATGGGATCATTTTGGCACACGGTACAGCTCTCCCAGAACCACTGCATTATGCCTATCATCAAGTTAGTTCATCTAACAGCACAAAGTGGAACACCCTGACCCTTCTTATCCCTGTTAATCACTTTTAAGTAAATAATACCTCTTTGGAGAATAGTGATTCATATGCTGCAATCAAAGATACGTTCAAGCTGTGAACTGGTCTTCCTGCAATGATAGGTAAAGTCAGGGAGCAAAGATAAGGAAGGATTTTGTCAGATTATTATCATTACTTCACTTTTTAATTGCCTATAAAAGTTTCTTTAAAGCAGCAGGACCACATCGAAGAACACAATCCTTTCTGTTTTCTCTCAAGACAGCTTCTAAACAGCTGTTCTGTTTCTCTCCCATCATCACCTATTTAATTTTAAGATAAGGGATCCTTAGGAATCATTTCCTCTGTGAGCAGCTAGGAAAGGTTATATATCTCTAAAATGTCCTGTGCTATTTCCTTTAAAAAAAGTCAGACCAATTCTTGGTTTCCTGAGGCATTGTTATAGCCCTGATCATGCAGGGCAAAAGCTGAGCAAGATGTTGAGGAGCCTTGCAGTTCAGACATTTACTTTCCCACTTTTCTTTCTGCTATCCTCTCCCAGAACCCAGCCCTGCTCGATACCTGCTCCCGCGTCACCACAGCCCACGATAGGTAGGACCAGGCTTTTGATAAACTGCTCCTGGCAGGATATTGGAGAGCTGGGCAGTCAGCTGTCACTCCCTCTCTTGTGATATTGCAGGCCTTCATTGGGATACAGAGCTGAGGTGTGCTCCTAACACATTAAGTTGGCAGACGTGGAGATCCCTCTTATGCACCCAGAAGGGTTGTCCACATGGCAGAGGAAAAAATGATGCAGAATCACTGAGTTACCTTGGATTGAGCTGTTGTGCACTGTGTGGCCAGGTAGAGACACTTGCTCAGACCCTCAGGTCAGGACAGCAGTGCTCACACACTGCAGTTCCAGGGCTGGTGATCTATATGGCTATATGACTAAAATCTTGCTGCTACAGTGTTTTATACTAATGCTTATTCCTGTTGTGGATAAAAAGTCAAGATTTCATTTCACAAGATGTTTAAGTCAATTATCCAAACTGCCCAGAAACCAGAGTCAGTTTGTTCACATAAAGATGGATGATGTGTGCAAGACAGGTACTTTGCAATGGATAGGTCAGGAAGCTCCACTTTATATGTCAGACAGATACACTAAAAGTTTAATTTCTCAATCCATTTAAAGGAAACACATCATGGTTCAAGGAATAGTGACTGTATGCTTTTGTCCTTTTACTCATGAAAACCCGTAAGTAAAGACTGTGCTGGAGCAAACCTGGCTGTGGATTTGATTTTGTTTTGATTTGCTCTCTCACTTTTTGCTGAGTTTGGGGGAAAAACTGGCACAGTATTTGACTTGCCTTCACAATGAGTAGGTTCAATACATTGAGACATTTAACACACTTGGATGCTTTTATTCCATCATTTCCCTAAGTACTTAGATCATGGTGCCCATTGTTAGTTTTTGTCAAAGATTATGTCTAACAAGTCTGCTCAGCAGACAGCAAGAGGTCAAATGCCCGTCTGGTGTAAATCAACAGTACCTCACTGATGTCCACAAACTCAGTGGAGCTGTGCCAGTTTAGGCCAGCTATCTGGGCTCAGGGTTTGTGCCGGACCATGTAAAGTCTTCTGAGGTGTTTGCAGTTGACTTGAACATATTTATCTTCAACACCTCAGTCAGAGAGCACTGATAATCTCCCGATTATCTCTAGAAGCAGACTCTGAATACTTTATTTCCTGAGAAACCAATGCAGAGTAAGAGTGTACCTTTCATAAGGTCTGGGAAACACATATTTAAACTGCTTTGGCAGAGAACCAGTTCTTTGTAAGTAACTAACGCTGAATGAAAATCTTCTCCGTAAGAAACATTTTCTCCTATGGAAGTTTTCTGCAGATGCCCATATTCCTATTTTTATCTCTTTACTTGCCACGATATACATAGAGCAATACTATAAGTTTATCTATTTTATGGGTTTTTTTTTTAAATTTCATCTCCCTACTTGTTTTATGTATTGTAAGCATTCATTAGGCCTAATCGGAGCTTGAAATGGTTCTATTTACTGTAGGATAGAGGGGGAAAAAAGCACAGGAGAACCAAAATCCTGCTTTTACTAAGTGGGTGAAAAATTTTTGTACACACTGAAGATTTCTGATAGACCTTAGGAACAGATATTTAGCATGACTTTGTAGCCCAGTGTAGAGCATAAATGAGAGGCGTAGGACTCCACAATAGGACTTTGTTTCAGGCATTCTTTGAGGCTCCTCAAGAAAATGAGGGAGATTCATCTATAGCACAACAAAATCCCATGTGACAAATAATTCGTTCAGTGTAGTGTGAAACTGAATCTGCTCCATGTTAAGTACATAAGCCAGGCAAGTGAAAGATTACAGTCCTATAAATTCATATATGTGTAGACAGGCACACACAAAAGTGAGCTTACTGTCTTACAGAATACTTTGTGTCTCTTTAATTCACTTTTATGTAAACAAAATAGAAAGTGCATACCCAGTGCTTTACTGCTTGACACCATGACTGTGCTCAAAGAAATCGTTTGAGTATCTTTAGAACAACTTTTCTTTGTGTGTTTCTATGTCCTCACATATGGTCCTCTTCTATCTTTTGTCATTGAATAAAAAAAATTCAATACTTTTATAGACATGCAACATTTTACTTCCAAAAAGATGTTGCAAATAGTTTAGTGTCAGAGTATGAGCTTAAGAAATAGCAAAAGAACATGTTTCGGAAGTTTTTGATCTTATCATGACCTTTGAAACTTGCTGGGCAGTGAATTCATTAAAAAGATGACAAAATATAAGCTGAAGGTCTCAAATTTATTTAGTGCTATAGAAGCCTTCCATTCCAGGAGGAAATGCATCAATAACTGAATGTGCATATCAAACACCAAACCAAAGTATGCCGTGCTATTGGTAATTTCTTGAATATTGAAGAGTTAACATGAAAATTCTGATTCAATGCAAACAACTTTTTTTAGAGATTCTACATTTTTTCCAGACCTTTTTTATGACAATCAGGTTATGCAATGTGTAACTCATATCATAATTTCCACTGTACACAATCAGTAACATGTGATGCAAATTAAGGATGGGTAAACCTATTCAGATACAGACAGGAGGAACAAACCTGAACCGCAAACAAGAATTTACTCCAAGGTGCTCAAAACGTGCTTTCAGATTTGGAATGTTTATTCTTTCAGTTTCAATCACTTTTATATTCCTTCATTCTGAATAGGCCAGCAAGTAGAAATGAATACACATTGCAACATGTGCTTTATTAGAAGAGACTCTCTCTATTTGTCTCTTTTCATGACCAATACCATTGGTACTGTCAGCAGTGCGAGTCTCAGGGCAGTATTCATTTCTTCTCCCATTTAGCACTTTCTTTTCCATTATCCCCGATTCCACACATTCAGTCCCCAAACTTTGTTAATTTACATCATCTTGAGACTCATCAATTTAGGAGTTACTCATGTTCTGTTTCCTTGCAAAATTCTGACCATTTCTGCACAATCCTGAACTCAAATCCCACACAGTAACTTTCACAGATATTGATTTAAATGAACAAACAACAACTGCCCCAAACTCTGAAATGTTTAAGAGGACCAATACAGTGTTCACTAGATAAAAGAAGAACACGGGAAAGGGAAGCAAAGAATGGAAAGAATACAGGGTATAATCCCTCAATGAGATGAGCTCCAGTGCAGCTAAGTCCTCACTGGGGAAGGGAATCGCAGCAAAAAGGACCATCAAGGGGGTCTTTGGGGGGCTTTTTGAAGCCAGGAAAAGCGGCTAGCCTGTGCCAGAAACTGGCAGCTTGTGGACGGGCTGCTGAGGAGGTGTGAGCGGAGCCAGCACCACCGGCGGCAGATCTAAACGAGGCGTACTCGCCGGGACCACCCCTCACTTCGTAAAAGAAGCCTTTCGGTAGCAAGCTGAGTAAGAAAGCAGCAAGTGCGCATCACCCAGGGCATCACCTGGGAGCACCACGACAAGGGCGGGCTCCCTGGGCGGGCGAACGGAGCAGGCAAACAGGGCGCGGGGCGGCACGACACAACAGTCAGACCGCAGCAGTTTGCACAGGAGAGCACTGAAAGACTGACAACTCGGCCAGGAAACCTCCTGGCCAGAACAGGAGCAGCAGATCTCGGTGTGCAGGGGGGTTTCCCGAGGTCTTCCTGAGGCAGGGAGACACCAGGGGACCGGGCAGAGCTGCTTCGAGAGAGAGACGCTGACGAGGCATAGGCATTGCCAGGACAAGGGCGCGAGATGTAAAAGGCTGTAAACCGGCACTCAAGGTCAGTCACTGAGAGGAGTTGCCTCGGACCCTGCCTGGCCAGAACTGGAGCAGCAGATCTCGGTGTACAGGAGGGTTTCCCGAGGTTTTCCTGAGGCAGGGAAACGGCAGGGGAGTGGAGAGACCCGTCCAGAGCCGGCAGCTCTCGACAGACGCTCTGACAAGGCATGGGCCTTGCCAGGGCAACGGCGACAACACCCACGTCCTTAAAAGAAGCCTCGGGGAGTTCGGGCACAGGGTGGGCGAGCAGCGCATGGCCATCAGGTCTAGCGGGGTGTAGCAGGGCACAAGGAAGGGCACACTGGAAGGAAGTGAAGCTCTGCCAGCTCGACAGGTGTGTCCTGTTGGTGGTCATCACCCTCTCAGAAGGAGCTTAGCTATGGTCTCCACGCAGCTCTCAACCTTAGCCAGAATGGATGTGGGAACCCAGACAGAGCTCCCACAGAAACATGCGGCTGTCCAGGTCACAGGCTGCAGGGAGTGCTGGAGCCTTTCGCTGGTAATGGGAGGCAGCTATGAGAACTGCTGTGTGTGTTGTGAACAGGTGAATGATCTGCTCAGCCTGGTGACAGAGCTGTGAGAGGAAGTTGAAAGGTTGAAGAGCATTAAGTACCTCTGAACAATAGATATGAGGCTCTTGTTGAGGAAGGCCAGTCAAATGAGGATGTGGATAATGGGCAATTTACACCAGAGATGCCTCTACGGTCAGAAAGGTGTACTGCCTGTATCACGACCACATCCACAAGGAAGAAAAGAGGGGTTATAGTTGTTGGTGACTCCCTCCTGAGGGCAACAGGGGGTCCAATATGCCAGCTAGACCCTCCTCATAGTGAAGCCGGCTGACTTCCTGGAGCCCAGGTTAAGGACATCACCAGGAAACTTCCTAGCTTGATACAGTCCTCAGACTATTACCCATTATTGATCTTCCATGTAGCTGGAGAGGAAGCTGTGACTTGGTAGTCCAAGTGCAATCAAATGGGACTTCAGGGCCATGGGAGGGTTGGCGAGGGAATATGGGGCACAGGTTAATTTTTCCTCACTCCTTCCAGTTGCAGGCAGTGATATTGTAAGGAACAGATGGATCCAGTCTATTAATACATGGCTCTGTGGCTGGTGTCGCCACCACAGTTTTGTTTTGTGTGACAATGGGATGGCCTATGCAGCTCCAGGCTTGCTGGCATCAAATGGGAGACACCTTTCTCAAAGGGGGAAGAGGGTCTTTGCCCAAGAGACTGCAGGGCTGATTGAGAGGGCTTTAAACTAGATGTGAAGGGGGAGGGGGATAATAATATCAGGCTTGTCTGTGACAAGGTGTGGGACAACACATCAGGGTTAGAGGGATGGAGTGCTAGTAAGGGCCTTCAATGTGTTGCCCCGAGGCATGCTGCGGACACTGCATCACAGTCAGAGTCTTATGGAGAAGAGCCAGGGGCTCCTGAGGTAGTCAGAGCCAACAGGGAAACACTCGTGCAACACCTCAAGGGGCGTTCCTCTAAGAAGGTGACACAGTCCAGCTGAAGTGCCTCTATATGAATGCATGAAGCATGGGCAACAAACAGGAGGAGCTGGAAGCTACAGTGCTGCTGGAAAGCTACAACACAGTGGCCATTACTGAAACCTGGTGGGACAAATCCTATGACTGGAGTGTGGCTATCGATGGCTACAAGCTGTTCAGAAGGGACAGGCAAGGAAGGAGGGGTTGAGGTGTTGCCCTCTATGTTAAGGAACGGATAGAGTGTGAAGAGATGTCCCTAAAGAATAGCCAAGAGGAAGTTGAAAGCTTATGGGTAGGAATTAGAGACCAAGGCAACAAGGGTAACCTTGTGGTTGGTGTCTACTACAGGCCACCTGATCAAGGGGAGCCTACTGATGAAGCCTTCTTACTCCAGCTACAGAAGGCATCAAGCTCGAAGGCTCTCATCCTGCTGGGGGATTTCAACCACCCCAACATCTGCTGGAAAAGTAACACATCGAGCTGTAGACAATCCATAAGGTTCCTGGAGTGCCTCAACGATGACTTCCTAAGACAGGAAATAGACAGCTCTACACAAGGGGATGTGATACTGGACCTGACAGTCACCAATGCAAGTCACCAATGCACACCTGGGCTGTAGTGATCACGCACCGGTGGAGTTCACAGTCCTGTTTAATATCTTCATCAACGATACAGACAGTGGGATCAAGTGCACCCTCAGCAAGTTTACAGATGACACCAAGCTGAGTGGTGCGGTCAACGTGTCAGAAGGACCGGATGTCATCCAGAGGGACCTGGACAAGCTCGAGAGGTGGGCCTGTGCAAACCTCATGAAGTTCAACAACGCCAAGTGCAAGGTCCTGCACTTGGGTCGGCACAATCCTCGTTATCAATATAGGCTGGAGGATGATATGATAGAGAGCAGCCCTGTGGAAAAGGACTTGGGGGCACTCGTGGATGAAAAGCTGGACATGAACCAACAATGTGCACTTGCAGCCCAGAAGGCCAATTGCATCCTGGGCTGCATCAAAAGAACTGTGGCCAGTAGATTGAGAGGTGATTCTGCTCCTCTACTCTGCTCTCGTGAGACCCCACCTGTGTCCAGCGCTGGAGTCCTCAGCACAAGAAGGACATGGACCTGTTGGAGAGGTTCCAGAGGAGGGCCACAAAGATGATCAAAGGGCTGGAGCACCTCTCCTATGAAGACAGGCTGAGAGAGCTGGGGTTGTTCAGCCTGCAGAAGAGAAGGCTCCAAGGAGACCTTATAGCGGCCTTCCAGTACCTGAAGGGGGCCTCCAAGAAAGCTGGGGAGGGGCTGTTTGCAAGGGCATGTAGCGATAGGACGAGGGACAATGGTTTTAAGCCAGAGCAGGGTAGGTTTAGATTAGACATTAGGAAGTTCTTCTTTACAATGTGGGTGGTGAGACACTGGGTCAGGTTGCCCAGAGAGGTGGTGGAGGCCCCATCCCTGGAGACATTCAAGGCCAGGCTTGATGAGGCTCTGAGCAACCTCATCTAGTTGAAGATGGGGTTGAAGTTGAAGAAGCTTACTGCAGGGGAGTTGGACTAGATGATCTTTGAAAGTCCCTTCCAACCCAATACATTCTATGATTCTATAAACAGACCAACCCAAAAAGTGTGGTGCAATTGGAGGGAAGGCAGATATCTCCTGGACTACTTCCAGTTGCAAATTTTGCACACAAAGTCTTGGTTCCAGTTGCTCTAATACTAGGAATTTTAGTCCAAGTACTGCTTAATTAGACACATGAATTGATTGTTCAAGTCTTAAGTCATTTTTTTTCATGGCTCTTGGTTGAACCAGCTTCCATAGCACGAATTATTACAGAAGATAAAACTTTGTGAAATCCTTTGAATACCTAGAACCAAAACCTTTCTTCTGCTTTGAGGGAGCTCCTCCAGAACCTGAATGGGAAAAACTGGTCCAAGCATATTTAAACCTCTCTGGCTGTGAAGAGTGATGGTGAAAGAAGCTACTCCTTGGCAGAAAACCCAGACAAGCACTGAGTCAGTGGTCATGTAGCTTAGGGATGCCATAGGAATGTTTAGCATTCATGGAAACAAAACACATGGAGAATATCACAGCTCAAGCTACTGGTACCCCTTGCAGCTCGAATGGGTGACAGGTAACTCCACAATCACCATCTCATTTCTCCTTAAATGTGCAGAACTGAACATGCAGTAGTCTTTTCCCTTCCAGGAAGAACTCTTTTCATCTGATTCCAGCTCTGTTGATCAGTGGGCCCCAATGGGATAGTGCAAGAATTATACCACATGTGGACAGATGAAACGGGTTAACCTGCTTCAAAGCAGAGCACTTACAGTTAGTCAAGTTTGGTGAGGGGGCACATGGGGGAGAACTGTACTTCCAGTCAGGATGGAGCCTGAATGCATTACCTGGGAAATGTAAGTTTCTTTATAGAAAATCAAAACCATCCTAGCCCAAGCAGCCAACACACCAACAACTACAGTTCAGTCATGCATTCAGATGCCCATGAGCAAAGCAATCACTCGGGATCAGAGCTCCGTGAAAAACTCAGATTGCTACAAACCTGGCCAAAAACAAGGACAATTTAACACTTTTGAAATGCAGTAAGACATTTTTCACCCTTACCTCAATGTTCTGGAGAAAATGAATTGCAATGTTCTGGAGAAAATGAATTGCAATGAAATTGCTCTTTTCTGAACAGAAGGACTAACATTAAGCCCAGGAACACTATAACCACATAATTGAGTAGGCAGGAACTGACTTGTCATTTGAGAGGAAATTCTGCTGTTTTGAAAGGAACAAGGCTTCAAAAATCCCATGAAATACAAATTTAAAAAACAGTTGAAGTCAGTTGCGACATCTCATCCAGATAAAAAAGGATGCATTTTGGTTAAAAGTCGATCACTTTTAACTTTTTGGTTTTTAATACAAAAAATGGTCAACTTATTCATCAAGAGATATCTTGCACATTATTGAAATGCTTTGTTTTGTTTCTTTTTTCAAAACAGACATTTGTTAAAATTCATGTCTTAACATATTTAGGTTTCAATGGAAATTATATTCCTCTTTAAATACTTATTTTGTTAAAAATTCTTATTAATGTTAATTTCCAAGAGCAGTACCTGGTCTTTCTTGAGAAAAAGTTAATGTATTCGGCCCTGCTGGAGTTAGTTTCTGTATTCTTGAACTGCAACAAAGTACTTCGGCTTATTTTATGTGCTGGGTAGTATATTAATGTTATTTTAATTTAGATGGAGCAGTGTTTCATTCTTGGTCTTCCCTCAAAACTGAAAAGTGCATTTTTTTAATCATTATTAGTTATAGCATCTAGTCAATCATTTTGCTCATTTTCTCACTACTTGTAATAGGAGACACAATCTACCGTTATCTCCACTTCTGTAAATTTATAACTCTATTATTAGAAGTTCAAATGCAATAGATTTACAACTTGCATTATCTTAAATGTAAGTGCCTCTTCACACTCATTACAACAGAATATGATCCAAAATCCTTCATTTTAATTCTAAGGTCAAGAAATATCAATGTATTTCTAAATGACTTATTCTAGATATTAATCAGGTATTTTCACCATTTTATCCTTGTACAGAACCTATTAACTCGCATTTAATTAATGCCTATCTTTCAGACCGGTGTGGAAAATCCACCATTTCTGTATAGTTTGTTTGAAAAGTTATCATCTTTATTGTTAAATTTGTCTATTCAGGGATAATTACGTTATGCGTGCTTATTCAGAAAACTCATTTATCTCTTTAACATATGATGTGTTGCCAGAAAATGACACATAAACCAAACTCAGTACTATGTTTGGTCCTTCACTCTCAAAGGTCCATTGATTTCTGGATGGAAGTGGTCTGTTCAGGGATGATTTTTTTTATACTTTGTTTTCAGGTGGCTGTTGTAAGTTGGGTTTTGTGCATTCTGATGAAATTATGATTTGGGATGAAAAGAAATATTTAAGCAATGTTTGAAAAGAAAACAAGACAAACACTGCACCTTTGAAAAAGGGGGAGACTGAACAATACTTCATAACTATTTTTTGAGAACAGTTGGTTTAAATTTCCAAATAACTTTCATTTCAAAGGGACAGTATCAAAACACATGCAAAAAATAAAATTCTAAATAAGGTACAATAAATTATTTCACTGCCTAGGTATTGGATTTCAAAGGGAGAAGAGAGTACGCGCAAGGATATTAGAGTGGACTATATTGTATCTTTGGGAATTGCTGTCAAATATTGATGAAAACAGAGAGACTGCTGGAGATCAGATAAAAGAAAGAAATGATTACATTTGGAAGAACAATGTGAAATGTGTGGCCAACAGAGATTTCAAATGTAAGCTAATAGCAATCCACCAAAGAACAAAGCTGGAGGAAGTCCCACATATTCAGTCGCATTTAAAGTCAGTTAGCATATGTAAACATTTTATGGTGCATTGTTCCTTGTTTAGAAGCTCACAAAGTATGTCGTTGAGTAGACCTGGCTGTGACACATAGTCACAGTGCATTAACAAGCATCAACAGGACAGATGAAAAAATGGTGAATGCTAGTTTTAGCCATTTTGTCATAACTTGTGCTTATCATAACACTAACAAAACTTTGGGCCTTTCTAGAATTTAATGGAGTTATGAAATACAGGAGACTTACTGTTTTTACATATTACACATATAGTCACAAAAAGCATTGTCTTTCAAATGCTATTTCCTGGATATAGGACATGTCTTGGTTTAAAATTTTTAGTCATTGTATGAAACTAAAAGCCATGACAGCAAGGTTTGTTAACATATTGCTTTCCCTGGAGTGACCCTTCCTTTCCAGAAGAAAAGTATTTTAAACAGTCTCTCTAAAACACAACTTTCCAATAAGCTAACTGCTGTTATCAGTGAAGATTTTAAGAACTGGCAAATCAACATTTCCTAGGGCTACATAAAGATGTATTTGCAATATTTTTAAGTTAGCTTAAATAACTACAAAATCATTAATCCTTAAACATGGAAGTAAGGAAGTATAGAGTCCCTCCATACAGACAGCCACGGGCAGTATTACCAGTTCCCTTACAAGCTGAGTTTGTAACTCACACAACTACACAAACTGTGTGACTACATAAACAAGGTAGTGTTTTCTGTAACAATATAGCACTGCAGATTTTATGCAGTTTACGCATATATTTTTAGACATGTTCATTTTTGTTAAAAAGAACAGTGAATGCTCTGTCCTGTATTCAGATCGCTTGTAAATCTAGAGCAACTCTGTGGCCTTCAGCATAGTTATTGTATACATACGTGTTGTCACTGAGATGATAGTGTGGTCTTATATTCATGGTGAAAGACGACAACCCATCCCTTGATTCAAGCAGCTCTTGGATCTAAATTTACCTTTTGAACCACTGCACACAGGCTCTGCAAAGCCAACTGCACTCTTAGATTGAAGATGAGATGGGGTTCTTGGTCCTGTTGCTTTCGGCTTGAATCTGGAGTTTCATTCTTTCTCCATCTCATCTTTATTTCAGTAAAAACGTACAATGAGGATAAAGCCATCTCGTTATAGAAACCTTCACCATCTTCTTGTCTTACCCTTTTGTGACCATGGGAATGTTTCATCGGCATGTGCTTGCAAAGCCCTGCTGAAACTGGGTAAATCCCCAAGGAAACGCAAGACAAAATAAAGATGCAGCCCCTAAGGGAAAATTCTTTGACTAGCAGCGACTGCTGCATTTGAATTTGAAAAGGCATGATAACATCACCTAAAAGATTCTGCACTTATGATATTTGCCATGTGATCTTCATCACGCTTTTATTAAAAATACATAGCTATAGCCCTAATTAGAGTAGAGCACTTCTCTAGCCATGCTCTTCACTCCTGCTGGAAGTGAAATACTGGCTGTTACATGCATCACATAACACCTCAGATCCACACACACATCCCATCTTTTTACCAACAGTATTTTTTCTGTATGAAAAAGAAATCTCCAAAGAAAGTTCAGGTAACCCGAACCTCTGCAATACGCACAAAGCTCAAACCAAGACATATTTTCTCACTTTTTCCAAAAACACCCACCACCAACTAACAAACTTCTGATTTTCATGTCCTTGCCCATTTTTAAGAAGAATAAAGACAGAAGATGAAAGAATCTTTCTACTACTTTATATTTTTCTGTAGTTATGTTCTTCCAACTGAGATAATCAGAGAGCAGCAGCTTTCAGAGGAGTCTGCTGGCTTGGTAATTTTTCCTGAAGAGTGCTATAAAGGAGAGATGGTCTCTGGGAAAAAAGATTGGACAGTTTTGTTTTGATATCATACTTTGGAAAAACCAAAGAATTTGCATAGATTGGTAAAGAAGTGACTTGCTTGTTTCTTACTCAAAATGAAATTGCATTAAGTTTAAGGCATATCAAATTTTGTCTGGTCTTATAACAGGTAACGCTGATCTGTCAGGAAGCCCTTAAACTATGCTAAAACGTCAAATGATCTTTGCTTTTATTGTGGCAGGTCCCCTCTGTTTATAGCAAGTCCTGCACATTTTCAAGTCAATGTTTTCTGTCTTGTGTACCAGGGTCTTAAAAAAATTGTTTAGTCTCCTAAACAACAACATGCTGTTGGCACTCTCTAACGGGAACACGGTTAGGGATAACTGCACCAAAGTTAAATATAATTGGGCAAATTATTGTTTACTAACATACTGCAACTGCACAGGTATCATCTTGGGGGATTACTCTGATGAACACAACAATCAACTGAGCATTTGGAGAAAGGGAGGGGAGTCATAACTGTAGCCCACGGGAATTGTAGATAAGAGGAGTTGTACTGGAAGTGCACATGATGGCTGCAGCGTGCATTTTTCTATTATTATTATTTGGAGAGCTGTTAGCTGCATCTGAGGAGATAACAGGAATTTGGATTTTAGAGAAAAAAACATCACTTCTGATAGCTCTACATGTTGTCCCCTGAGCTGAAAAGGAGGGCTTTGATTCCCAGCAGCAGAATGAAACAAACCTGTGCTAAGAGACGGTGCCGTGATCCAAGTGGAAAATGGTAACATCTTGACTGCTACCCATGTGCGTAAGGTATGGAAAGTAGCTCATAGGTTAGAGAGAGGACGAATTTGGAGAAAACAGTAGGCCCTGTGAAATTATTATACAGGGAACTTTAGCCAGACTTGGAATTGCTCTGTAAATCACTGCTTTAATAGAGCTTATTCTATTTACAAAGTTTGGTCTCCTCTCAGGTCTCGGCCTCACATGAAGTATCTCAAATTCAACATTTAAATGCAATTAAAGTTATGACACAAATACACCACACCAATACCAACACGTTTTATGGGAAGGCATATGGTTCCCTGATTTAGGACTCTGATGTTTTCTTGGTTTGCACTGTGTTTATAAAGTTATTTTGTTATCTTTTAAAATTTAATTTCCTATTTATGTGACAGTAGACAGAAAAAAAAATGTTACTGAAGCTTATAAAAGACCTAGATTTTACTGGAGAGGCTGGTGATGTGATCATCTACTGATTTCACGTGGGCTGCATGCTTGTAACTAAAAGCAGAATTTGAAAATCTGTCCCTTGCAGTGAGAATGTGCAGACATACCAAATGTCATAAATGTTCCCAGCTGGAACCGAGACCTATACTTTTCTCATAGGGACAACACATAGACTGGGAGGTTTGTCCTTCGTTTGGAGCTGGGTGGCCTAATTCCTTCTGTTTTAGGTTTTAGACCAAAATGAATGTGTACATCTGGGTCGTAAGCGCTGAGAAATTTTGGCTTATAGTGGAAAAGATTACAACAAGCCCAGTGTTAGTGGTATAGGAGGAGCTGACAGCCTCATGTACTCCCACTGAGTGATTGCTGGGCCTTCCCAAAGAAAAAAGGCTTTCAGCAGGCAGTCTTGGCAGCAAAGAAGAGAAGATGAGTAGATGACTGCAAGCCCGAGACATACTGGAAATGGGCAAAGTTGATGGCCATCTGGGACGTGAAACTTTGCTGAGTTTGTGTAATTTTGCAAATCTGATTTTGCTTACAGCTATACTGCTTTATTCAACTCTTCAGAATTCAAGGAGATGAAGGATGAAGAGATTCGAATAAATATTTCTGGTATAGACTACTTCTGCATGACAGAATTTTGTTTCTACTTCCTCTTATCAGTGGTATCATCAGTTCATGGCCTAAATGGCCACGTCAAGGATTTCCAGAGAAAATGCAAAATGTCTTTTCCTCAACAGTACATTCAGGTTGCTAATTAGGGGAAAATGCAAAACTTCTGTGTTGCCAGAGCTGCTACTTTCCCTCTTGGCCAGCAAGCTCCCTTTGCCCACCCAGTACCGTGGGTGACTTGCCAGATTTCCCTTGGAGGAAGCAGCAGCAATGCAGTTTGAGGTAAGAGGTGGAGGGGCTGGAAGATGTGACAAGGAAGAGTGACAAGAAAAAAGATTACAAACATTGGTAGTTCCTGTTTGGTGAATATTGGTTTGGCATAAGCTCAGGTTTATGCATACTTAGAGAACCTGTGAGATGTCTCCACTCCAAGCACTATGGATGGTTCAGGATCATGAGTTGTCTTATTCTGTAAAAAAAAGGAATTCTGAGTCTCTTTTGAAAGGCAAAGACTGTTGGAAAAAAAAGTCAGTCACTCCAAATACAGAGGGAGGCATTAGGTCTGCTCCTGACATCCAACAGGAAAACAAAACTTGGGTATTATGTGTTACTTTCTTTCTCAGGCATTTTAACTAGGAAGGCTTCCACCTACCTTAAATTTTATGGGTTGCACATGGGAAATCTCTTCACATTGGATTTGGAAACATCAGCATTTCAGGGTCTAGAAAGTCGTCTTATCCCTGAAAATCATAATTTCTAGGAATAAGCCAGTCCAGGACAGCAGTGAAGCAGCAGCTGCAGACCGTGACACTCAATGGTTCAGGTACAGGAGTTTTTACTGCCTCTTAGTTTGAGCTCAGACTTTGCCCGAAGAGGATGGAGCCATTTGCGCAGCAAAGGCAGAGGCTGCACTATTTTTCCCCCTACTTTGAGGACATTAGGCAAGAATAATATATGGTCTCTTGCAACTCCTCGGAATGATTCCACATTATCCCCTATTGAGTCGGATTGCACAGTTTGGCCCCTGTCTCTGAATTGCAGAGATTACCAACAAAAACACAAGTTGTTGTGGAGGACACTTGATAAGATTTTGTTTACACACTAGGAGCATTTTCTCAGAATTTTTAAATTAAATTAAACAACATATTAACTTTTCCATCAATATCTAAGCTCTAGTGCTAGTCAGTCATTAACTCTGACAGCAGTAAATCCAGCATAAATAGAAAATACCATTAACTTTAAGTAATTTACATAATAATTACATTACCCAGATGAGTATTTCTTCCAAAAGGAGGTCAGAAATGCATTTCTGACTCTTTACTGTTCACAATAAATTGGGAAGTTCAGTCTGCACGCAATAATATTGGAAGAGATTTGCAAAGCATTATTAAAAAGACACTAGTGTCAAAAGACTGTTCCATAAAAACACATGCACTAAAACCTTCAGCATTAATTGAATCATGCTTGTGTTTTGGCAATGCTGGAAACCTGGCTCAGTCATAGCTCTGGTGATTCATTAGTGCTAATTAATGCTTTTTCCAGGCTAGTAACAAACTAAAGAAAGATTGTTTTTCTCTACTGCATTCCACAGCTACAGTAATGGTTTGATTTATGTATCAGCCACTTAATGCCATGTTCCATTCATTTCTAAACAAGTTTCAAAGGGACTGATGGCGCTTATGTGAAAGTTTGAGACAAGCAAACAAACAAAAGTGTTTCCTCTGAGTCTTGCTAAGGAATAATGCCGGGTTTCCCAGGGATTTTTGTCCACCCTGCTCTGCCTCTTCTTCCCTAGGACACAAACAAAGCCAGCATCCTCCTGGCAGGACTTTCACACTCCCTTCCCCGTCCCCAAAAGGCTCGGTCAGGCACAGAGCTACCGGCTGCAGGTTGCCCAGCCAGCTGGACGCTCCCGGCAAGGACCTTCCCGTCCCCTTGGCGGGGCCACCAACCTCACTTGCTCGTCCCAGCTCCACTGACAATTTTCCCAAAAACTTCTCACAAATTCATACAGGCAGTTCAACCTGAGGCCACAATTGTATCTTCAGACCTACACTGTGGACCTGAACTTCAATATTATTCTGCTCTCAGATCTGCAGGGTAGATTTTGACTCCAATATTTTTCTCTCTCTACAGGCACAAAACTGCGTGTGCCAGCAATAGCATAAAAAGTGTAAATGCTGCAAAAATATGTTACCATTTCCTTTCACTCTGCTGCCCATTTTAGAAATTTGGCTGGAGGCATTCACTGCAGTTTGGAATTTTCTTTTAATATCGTTTTTCTGTAACTGTTTTCTTTTACGTTTTTGAAACATTTTTAGTGCTCAGGAAATGTCTTTGAAGGGGAGCCTGGAAACAGAAGCACTTTACTTATCCATAGATCAAGAATAGGGTGAGCAGTGCCCTTTGCTGCCAATGAGTTTCAGCCCTTGGATGAAGTGATCTTCTCGGTGGCTGAGAAAATATTTCAAGCTTCATGCACATTCAGTTCCTGGCCACTTTTGGCTGAGCATTGACAATTCGAGTGTTGTGGATCTCTTTCCATTAAGTACAAGGCTGACATCACCAATGCATTTCCCATATGACAGTAAAGATTTTCCAGATGGAAAGAACTTTCCAAATGCTGTTGAGTGGCCATGAACTGTAGTAGTGGCACAGAAGTCTCTGCACATCTGAGTCAGAGAAAATTGCTATTGTAAAATAATAATAATAAAGACAATAATAGTAATAATAATAATAATTTATAATAATAATTTATAATAATAACAACAGCCACATTAAAATACCTGGCTCAGCATGTATGTGAGGGGGAAGGAGGAAGGTCATGTCAGTTTTACAGAGCTTGCTCATGATACAACAGATATAGGACAAGACAGATTCCCTTTGACAGAAACAGTAAATCACTGCGGCCTTGTAAGAAAGGCAGGTTACATTTAAATTTAGAAAACCGCTTTTGTTCTCTATCCTTCAGATATGTTAATGATGAAAATACCAGCTCCTAATACATTATATGCATATGTGTACTACTAATAAAATATTACTCTTCCAAAACCCAAGTTAGTATCATTTGCAACTATAAGGCATTTGAATTAGATACAGCTTAAAATCCAAGTAGGGAGAACAAAGGGGAGGAATTGGAGATCTGTGTGCAGTTACAGGGCTGCAGCCTCACTGAGGTCAGAGAGATGTGGTGGGATAGCTCACACAACTGGAGTGCTGCAATGGACTGATACAGGCTCTTCAAGAAGGACAGGTGGGATGGAGAGGAGGAGATGTCACCCTGTACGTGACAGAACAGTGGGAAAGCATGGAGCTCTGACTAGGGAGGGATGACAAGCCAGTTTAGAGTTTATGGGCCATGATTAGAGGGCAGACCAATGTAGGCAACACTGTGATGCGTGTCTGCTAAAGACTGCATGACCAGGAAGAAGTAGATGTGGCCTTCTTCACACAACTGGAAGAAGCCTCATGTTTGCAGGCCCTGGTCCTCACGAGGACTTCAGGCACCCTGGTATCTGTTGGAGGGACACCGCACCAGGGCACAAGCAATCCAGGAGGTTTCTGGAGTGCACTGATTATAACTTCCTGACACAGATGATCAAGGAGTAGACAAGGGGAAGCACGCTGATGGGCCTCAGACTTACAAATAAGACAAATTTGTCACGGATGTGAAGGTCAGGGGCAGCCTTGGCTACAGTGGCCTTGAGATGGTGGAACTAAGCATCTCAAGAAAATAAGAAAAAAGCAAACCTGGACTTCAGGAGAGCAGACTTTGGCCTGTTCAGAGGCCTGCTTGGAACAACCCTATGGGAGACAGCCATGGAGATAATAGCGGTTTAGGAGAGCTGGTTGATATTCAAGGACCACCTCCTCCAAACTCAAGACCAGTGCATCCCAATGTGCAAGAAATCAAGCAAAGGTAGCAGGAGGCCTGCATGGATGAATGAGGAGCTTCTGACAAAATGCAAACAGAAAAAGGAAGTGTACAAGAAGTGGAAACAGGGGTAGGTGACCCTGCAGTAATATAGAGAGGACTGGAGGATAGAAAAGGTTAAGAACATACAAGCAAGCTGAACATCCATGGGATATGAGGGTATCCACCCATGAGTGCTGAGGGAGCTGATCCATGCCATTGTGAAGCTACTTGCAATAATTCTTGACAGATCATGGAGGAGGTTACTGAGGACTGGGAGAAAGCAAATGTTCCTCCTGCCTTCACAAAGGGCAAGAAGGAAAATCTGGGCAACTACAGGCTCGTCAGCCTCACCCTGATTCCCACGAAGCTGATGTAGCTAATCCTGCTGGAAACCATTTCCAAACATATGAAGTACAAGATGATTGGATTCGCTAGCACGGATATATGAATGGGAAATCACACATGATCATTGGTGGGTGAGGGGAGAGAATTGATGTTGTCTGTCTTCACTTTGGCAAGGCTTTCAACACCATGTTCATCATAGACAAACTGATGAGATACAGACTAGATAAGTGGGCAATGAGGTGGGCTGAAAACTGGCTGAACTGTCAGGGTCAGAGCACTATTATCAGCAGCTAGAAATTCAGCTGGAGGTTGGTCACTGGTTGTACGACCAGGGGTTCATACCGGGTCCAACACTGTTTAAAATTTTCAGAAATGACCTGGCCAACAGGACAGAGTGCAACCTCAGCAAGTTTGCATGCAAACCAAAATTGGAAGTTGCTGATATACCACATGGTTGTGCTGCCATTCAGAGGGACCTCAACGGGGTGCAGAAATGGGCAACAGAAATCCTATGAACATCAACAAAGGGAAAGGTAAAGTCCTGCACTTGGGGAGGAATAACCCCAGAGGTGCCTTCCAACGTCAGCCATTCTTTGGTTTTGTGATTCTGTTATTTGATTCTGGTCAGCATATAAAACACCTGTTCGTTGCATCATTACAGGGGACAAAAATCTTCCAGTGATTATTACTTTAGGAGACCTTGTGTTTTAATAATTTTAGAGTATTACCATACAGATTTTTTTTACAAGTTGACACATTTTAAAAGAAGACAATAGACTAATTTATTTTTCACTCTGAGCGCGCTGTAATCTTACCATTTTACCAGATGTCATATTGCATTCACCTTAGAGAAATTATTTAAACTAGATTTAGGACTATCCTAACCTGAGCTGGTTCTTGAACTAATGATGTATTAGAGACCTCTATTTGGGGAAGTGTCACGTTTTGGAAGCAACATAAATCTACATCCCAAAGACTGAGATCATGAAACAGTCCCTGGGGCTTTCTCAACAGTATTGCTCTCAAACCTGCTGAGCATGAAAAATGCTGTTTTCAATAATTATGTGTTTGCTTCTATGAAAGTCCTTCTTTGATTTCAACTAGCTGTAATTTTTCTGATTCTCCAATAACTCTTAGAGTTTATAAGCTGTAATTCCATATAAATCAACGCATTTGCACAGTTGCAAAACTGGTTTGAGAACAGAGCCTGATGCAGAGCTCTCCTAAATTGTGCTTTCCTGCATAGCATTAAGCAGCTGCCACACCTCACCATAAAAGCATTCTGTTGGGTATATGGGGCATTGGTACATTGAACTATAACCAGGTTCTGAAGACAAATATGCATATTCAGACATGTGGTCACTGAAGTTATTCCAGATTTATACTACTGAAACTTAGATCAAAACCATCAGCTTCCACACAGTAACTTTTGCATGTTTGCTCAAGGCTTTCAAGGAGTTTTGAAAAATGTCCAGTTGTGATGTAGCTACCAGGAACTACGTTTGTATGGTATTGCTCTTTCAAGCTTTAACTAAACACAGCAAAAAGGGAGAACGCAATGGAGACCACCTGCTCTGCGGGAGTTGTTTAGAGCGTCTACAGTAAATATGTCACCAGCACCGTGATAGCGTTCAGAGAGGATGTACAAGAACTGTAACTTGCATATCAGGAAATTGCAGGGTTAAGAAGAAGGAATATATTCACTGTACTAACATTAGGAAACTGATAGCTCAGTATGTAAATTTTCATGCCAACTTCAAGGTTGGTCTAAAAGCTCAAAGTTTGTAACAGTGTTTTTATTTGCAAAATAGCATGCAGAACTAGAAAACTGAGCTTAGGCTAGATTATTGTTCATAGTCATAAATCTAAAGCTGATTTTGACAACAACAAAAAAATTATTGGCATATATTTAGACGATGCATGACCTTGCTGAATCGACTTGACATTCTCGAGAACAACAAAGTAAAACCAGATGACAGATTCCTGTTTTCAGACTCTATAGATGCATCTCACAGCATGTGAAGAAGAATAATTGCAGTGGGTATGAGGAAACTCATCTCATCCCCTATGGGCTTTAGGTGACATTTGCCTAAGGCTTTACGCATCACTGAAATCCTTCAGGTAAGTCCTGAATAGGGCCTTCAACACAGACATGGCTTCCATTAAGAATCCATGGCAGAACAGACTGTCTACTTAGGAAATAAAATGTCCGCACACAAGCAAAACCTCCTGAGGGGGTATGTATAGTACAGCTAATTTTCTGAGCTTTTCTGGAATTGCTACAACACAAACTCTTCAGAGAAACTTTTGCAATAAAGGTTTTCATATGGTCTTCCCACCATGTACAATGGGGAGATCTATGGAAAAATCTAGTCCTAGCTCTGTGTGCCTCTCATTCTTCTGCACTTTTCTTTGGATACAAATAGGTAACAAAGCCTATTACTGGTCTCTCTGACAGAAGCATCTGAGGTTGAATGTGGGAAAACGAAACACAGTTGGGAAGTAGAATTAGAGTTGCTGTTGTTTTCCTGCACTTTCCATTAATATTGCCTACAGATACGGAATGTAATGTGGCTGTTCCCATCCCCAGAGCCTGCTCCAGCCACATCTCTATCTACCAGAGGGATCTTGAGTTACATGCTAGAGTTGCTGTGGACTTTTGGGAAGATGACTGGAGAGTGTCCAACTCACGTTGCCAGGAGGATCATGTTGTTCTAGCTCTGCTGCAGGAGCCAGAGTCACCCGAGCCACAGGCTCTGCAGCATCTGCAACATGCCCCCTCCCTCCTTCACCCACAAATGTACGTAATGCTAACGAGGAGGGTGAAAACCAGCATGGTGAAACAACATAGCCACCTCCCTGAATTTGGCTCCACTTAACTGGATTAGAAATTGGCAACAACAGACTTGTGTCTGTGAGTGTCTTGAAAGACTACAGCAATATAGACAAACACGTGGAGGAAGCTGGAAAAGGGAAAGAGGACCATTACCTGCTGAAAGAATAATCAACTGTTCTCACACACTGAAAACATTATTTCACAACACTGAATGTAATCACAGCACTTTATTCTGTAATAGATAATCTTAATACAAGTGTATTTGCAAACAAGCACTTGTTCCTCTCTAATTGCACCATCTGTTCACTACCTACGCTGCTTGTAAAGTAGATGGCACATTTTCTTTTCCAGTTTGCATTCAGAGTGATGTTTAATTAATCAAAGTTCACACTTGATTAATGCTCCCCTGCCATCACTACCACAAAACTGACATTTAGCCCAACCATGAACAAGACTGTTGGCTGCAGTTCTCCTATCATTAGCGTGTATTTCCTTAATATCCCATGTTAACATGGTGTATATGACTAGACAACAAAGACAGAAGCAGAATTTTCATATTTCACTTCAACACATTGTATTCTGGGAGTTGACATTTTGGCACAACACAACACAGGCTGTAGCTCAGCAAAAGTATCATTTGCTTTACGAGAATCTTGTGTACAAGTTGTTAATTGAAAATTCTTGCTCTGTGGTTGGTTGGACTGGATGAAATATAAATGTATGTTCCTGACACTTTGCCTGAGAGAAAGGGAGGAATGAAGCAGGTTTTTAAGGTTTTGCTAGACTAAGATCTGTGGCTTGAACCAAGATGATACTCCAGTTATTCAGTAGGCAGGAGGACAGATTCAGAAAAAATAAGAATCCCACGTATTAAAATAATAACCCGCTTTTTAAACAATCAAAGCCGAAGCAGAACTTTCGGAGGTTCCAAAGTGCTTGTTTTTATTTTCTTTTATTTCCTTTTTTTTTTCTCTTTAGCGCGGGAGCAGTAGTCGAAGCTGAGCTGTTGTGTTATTCCCAGCACGATCAGACTGGGTGTGTGAGAATGCTTGGACCTCCCAGGGCTCAGTTTTGTAGGGGCCCGATTCTTACCCCGTAGCTCTGCTGAGTTTTCTCCTGGGCTTTGTGCTGCTCTTACACAGCCATCACTGCTCTTCCTTCAAAATAATTATTTCTGATTCGTACCACAGGCTGTGAGAGAGGAACTGGCCTCTCATTTCCAGTGCGGTTGTACCAGGGTATATTTGACTCATGGGTGTCAGATAATCTAGGTCAGCATTAGCTGCACATGCAAGCTCTTGGGTGGTTTTCCCAATTAAAACCATGCTACTAGCTCCCTTCCTTCACAAATTGATAGCTGAAAAATGCACACAACTCCAGATGACAGAAGTTATTGAGGAATGAGGACTATTTGAAACACCATAAAAAGAAAAAGAAACAGAAGTAAATGCTACATTGAAAGCTCTGCTTTCTGCTATGGTTGATTCTTATTAATATAGCGATTCCCCAGATAAACTGCAAGGTCACTGACCCTATCTTCTAAAGTATGGTCATCTATGTGTGGCCCATATGACATCTCACATACATATAGCACTAATGGCACTATGTCACTGTATTTAGTCATCTGTATTATGAGGTATGCCTCACTTTAAAATTGAATTTACTCTCACCCTCATAAACTTACTTACTAGTAGTAGGAGTTGTGGGGTCACTGAATTTTTGGCAATAGCGGCTTAGGCTGTAAGCCCAGCCTGCTATGGAGATCAAAGGAGGAACATAGTCTGAACATCTTCAGAGCCTGGTGAAGAGACCTCCTTTTCTTTGCAAAAATGAACCTTAAATGAGGTCAGATTCACACTGCTGCAACTGACAGGTCCATTTGCATTACAGAACTAAAAGAAAGGCAGCAAGGAGAAAGACACAAACTAAAAATGAAGATCTTAGTCTTGTCTTACACAACTGCTGGTAGCCATTGCTTTGATTATAATACGGGGTTTACTTTCAGCTTTCTACAGAAAGCTTTGTGTATACTATTGCATGGATTAGAGCTCTGTCAGCTTTCTAAGGGAATTAGGACAAGGAAGTCCTACACATGCAACTCAATGATGTGCAACATCAATTGTTTGCACCCTGTGTCAGAGGCTTAAAGAGGCACTAAAAAAGCTGAAATTGCCCCAGTAAGCCTTGTCTTGGGAAATCCCTCACTAAAGGGGAATTTCCAAGGAGCATAATGTTTCCACATCCAGATCCTCTCACCACTGCCACTGCTCCCGTATTCAGGGTATGCTTGTGGTGGAAGGCAGTGAGAAACAATAATGGAATAGCAAAGTGAGCAGTGCTCCATTAATCCTCTAGCTCGTACAGTCACAGAGAGTAACTGTACATTCATCTCATCCAACTTGGCTACCTAAATTTTAGGCATACAGTCTAAATTAGTCATTCCCCTCCGGCCTACAATGGCCCGGTTACTTCCATCCTAAAACAGATTTGTGAGGGTGCCTACCTCTCTCCACTAACTCCAGAGTTTTAATGAGCATCGTTGAAGTTAGGTGAGAGACAGACCCAACTCTTAAGGATCATGATTCACTGACATGATTCAGCGCAGCCCCTCAGAGATTTCAGGGAGAAGTTATTACAACCTGACACATGCACATTTCTCACCGTTAACTCCCCAGGCACTAGATTGAACCAGCACAGTGACACTGGATGAACGTGACCCTGCTTATCCTACAGCATCCAGCTTTCAGAGTGCCTGCCCACTCGCCCACCAACAAAGAACGAGAGATTATACCCACACAACTTCAGTGATTTCATGTACTGAATATACTATCCAGACTCTGATGCTTAATCTCAAAGAAGGCATGATAAATAAAATCAAATAAACCCCATCTGTGATGAATTACAGCTGCAGCACTAACCGAAGCTCTGCTCAAACACCAGTCTTCTTGTCATCACTGTAAGGTATTTAAAAACTCGACACAAAAGGTTACAAATGAAATCTCCATAATGCTTTAAATCCTTTCATTCACTTTCTAAAGCTCTGCAGTTTTTCCATATATTCCATGAAAAATATTTTAAAATATATTTTAGTGGCAGCACCTGATAAATCCTCCTAAAGGATCATTAATTAGTTACAAGATCAATTGCTCCATTCATTTTTGAATTTTATTCATGTAAAATTTATGAATTCCCATAGTATTCATTTTCTTCCCCCTCCCCCCCTTGTTTTCTTCTTTTTGCACCTTTTGTTCTGAGTTGAATTAACACACAATTTTGCTAAGGCAGTATGAAAAAATCAACCAGCTTCCCACCCTCCCTCCCTCTCTCTCTCTCCTCTTCCCTTCTGACATGTCAGTCACAATTCATTTTAATTTTTCACATTAGGAAATGAAGGATGTTGCGGAGCAGTTTAGAATTAATTATTTGAAGGATTTCCAAATAGAAAAAACATCTTTAAAACAAAAGCACCCTCCCATGGGCTTTGGAATTCAGATGGGACATTCAACAAAATGCTACTTTTTCTTTTTCTTTTTTTTTTGCTATCTACATTTCAATCAGTTCTTTTCTCTGTTATCTGTGTGCTCTGGAAGGGTCAGCAGACCTCTGCATTACACTGTACATGGAAAGTCTGCAAGTTTTCCAATAACTACTGTAATTAAAGGACAGGATAATTTAATTTGATCCCTACCAGAAACTACAATGATTTAGGGATTTAGGGATCTTCTGTTTTCTTACACTGCAAATCAGTAATAATTAATAATCATATTTAGTTTTGACTTGTGGTAACTTTGACTGATCAGTCTAGTTCATAGAGATGAAGGTCTTGTGGACTCTGGCTTTGTGATGGTAGCTTAGCTTATGTAAGTGGGCTGGTAAATCAGGCTCCCAAGACCCTCTCTAGCAGAGATATTTCTCAGGTTAATTGCGTAGGACTCTGAAAAATTGTAACACAGCATTTAGGTCACTAGATTTAAGGGAAAAAAAAAAAAGAAAAAGTGCCCCAAATTATACTCTGTTTGAAGACCATTAGAACAGGATCCTGGAAAGTTGATGGTCTTTTGGGTGAATAGTCCTATGGCATAACTCCTAGAGGGTGATTTATAACAGGACTGCAATAGAATGGGTATATCTCTTCAACATTGTCCACAAAAGTTCTTTTCCCAACCCCCAGTGACCTGTTCCCACTCCTGTATTTCAGGGAGAAATCTTTGCCTACAATATTTCTATCACCCTTTTTCAGACAAGGAAAGGGAAATTTTTGTTCAAGAGATAGAAATAGATTTTTTTAACTATTATTTTAAACTCTTACTGACTTGACTATGTAGGACAACTGATAAGCCTAATTTTGACCTCCTGTCTTGGTTGTATGCACCATTGCCCTCTATTGCCCAGGCCCAGAGCCCTGTGATGGACCTTTCCCAAAGAAGACCAGCTCACCTTCTGGAAAGCACTTGGGTGGTGTGAGAACAACAGGCTCCTTGTGACCGCTTCCTGGCCTATCCTTACCCTCAGGACGGAGCCATAGATTTGCTGTAGTACTAAATTAATTACAGCTGCCTCTCCCAAAGTTTGTATGTCCCATTTGGACAACTATTTCAAGGTCCGTATGTTTATCTGTACGTCATCCAAAGTATGTGATCAACCGGGGTCCTCTAAGCAGGGTGGGAAAACCACCACATTTCTGCTTCCTTTTGCTGACTAGGAACCAAATCAACACCTGGAGCGGAGCACCCTTAGGGAAAGCCAGGGAGGACAGAATTGAGACCAAAGAACTGCACTACTAGAAAGTCTATTTTCCTGACCATGATGACGATGACAGATACGGAGCTCAGGAACCCGCAACAGAGAAATGGTGGAAGCCTCGTTACCTGGGCCTGAAAATGATTGTCATTGAGGACAGTAGTCAGGCTGTGAAGATGTGCAGAATATGGAAGACCACGAGAGGAGCAGATGGTCTGTAGAGAGAATGATTTTCACAAATAGAGATCAAGAGGGCAACAAGCCAGAAAAACTTGACTTAGTGATTTTACAGTCTAATAAGGCACTATTAGCATTTCTTTGGCAAATGAGAATTGATTTGCTTGTGTATGATTGATTACCAAACACGGAGTTAAAAACTGGTGATATGCCATGTAAGTATTGCTCAAGTCCCTTTTTAAAAGTACATTGGTGCATTGTTTAAAATCAGTATGAGCGGTCACTGGAAGACATTAGTTACATGGCTTCCATCAAAAAAGAAAGTACCTGTTTATAGTTATGTATTCATGCAAACAGACAGCGTAGCATAAATAAATATCACCATTCTGTACTTAACATCACAATGGAAGTGAAATAAGAAAAACCCAATGCATAAAATCTTTATTGGATCTCAGGAGTAAGAGAACAGCAACTTTTTCATTGAAATGTCCATTGCTCTGTGCTGTCAACACTAGTCCTCCAATGCTGAACAGTGTTCCTAATTGTCCACAGGAGAGGAATATAGTGTTATAGAAAACATTTGGTAACTTGATGTAACCTGGTTTCTTCTGCACAGAAGTTTTAACTGTTTACTGATAGATGTCGCGCTGTTCTTGAAGAAACGTTTACTTTTCATTTCTTATTAGGGAGGTTAAAATGAACTCCACTTTTTGTGCTTCACTATGAAGTCTTTGGACTCCTCGTCTGAGGAGTGAGTGTAGGAACTTCTGCCTTCCACCTCCTGCTCTTCCCAGTCCTCTTCCCACCTAGCCACTAGAAAATGATGCAAGGAGAAGGGGACAAGGACCCAGCCCTCTTTTCAACTCACTCTGCTGTCTGATGGGAGATGATGTGTTCCACTGCATGAGTATTAGGGCACAGCATAAGGTCCACTGAAATACATACTTTTCCTTCTGATTTAAACCCCAGCAGAAGAGCAGGTGCTGTCCTAAGCACAGAGGTGTCCATTAGGCACAGCACAAAGGCCAAGCAAAGAGGGAGGATGATCTTCAGTGGTCTCCTCCCTCTTGCACAACTCTGCATGATGGCTGGCGTAACACAAAGTTCTCAGAAAACCCTTAAAAAACAGAAAGAGAGAGAGAGAGAACTGTACAAATACTTTAAAACTGGCTTATGGACAGGAAACACAAGGCGTTAGTAAGAGTGAAGAGTTCAATATAGGGAGAGGTAGCAAGTCGTGTGCTCAAAAAGTCAGTGTACCATACATATGGTCTTGTGGAGTGTGAAAGTTTTACTTCAAAACTGGTTTTACTGATGACAAAGTAAGTGAGGGTGGGGAGCAAAAGAAACAGAGGAACCAAGCCAGACGGAATGTGAGGGCAGAAACGGAGTGGAGACATGGAGAAGGGGAACGAACCTTTCACTTGGTAAGTGGCAAAGGCATTTTAATGCAGTGTATAAAAGTGAAAAGAAAATGTAGAAAATAGTTTCCTTTCCTCTCCTCAAAAATGATGGGTCTGGTTCTCAGCTTGTATAATGATCACAGCTCCAAAACAAAGAATCAAGGGTTGAAAAGATGTTGTGTAAATCAAATTAATTTTAGACAGTAAATTCAATTCCCACCAACTTTAGTGAAAATACAAAGTACTGCGCAAATGACATTTTGACTTGGATTTTTGTCCCCAGTTGAAAGGAAGAAGCTTACCAGTCTGGTCCTCAAAGATACCTATTTTTTGTATAAAGTTCATGAACACAGGGTTTGTTGAATCCAGCAGTAAAGAGTGTTTCCAGAGTTAACAGGAAGAGTTTTGGAAATGTCATACCAGAATATTATGACTTTATTTAAATAAAAGTTGTCAAAATCATATTTGAAAATCCAATATTTATATTTAATGATAAAGCAAAAACTATAAAGAACACTGTCCCCTGCTGTAGCAGTGAAAAGCTGGATACATAATTATGTAGTCATTCATCTAATAGGTCAGATTTTACATTCAGGATTAAAACATACTTTAAAAAAAAGTGGTTTTGAATTATAAAAAATGTATAGTTTTATATTGCCCTCTTACTACACAATTTTATTGCTTGGTAAAAACAGTGAAACACCTCATTCCTCCCTGGAGGCTCTTTTATACAGTTCTCTTCTGGCTGATCAGCAGTGAATCATTAAAACACATTGAAAAATTACAATTAATTTCTGAAAACTGACTTTTTCCATTTGTTTTAGGAGCACAAAGTTGACATAAGGAGCTCTTGCCTCTGCTGTTTTGATGCCCTCGCTGCTTCAGGAAGTATCATCTTCCTGCTAGAGTAATGGAGATATAACTCTTTCATGCTTAACATTCATTTTTACTTTTGAAACGCAAGGATCACACTTCAAGCTTTCACACTACAGGGAGAAATAATCCTTTACATTTTTCTATCAATATTTCACCCTAGACCCGAAATGAAAATGAGAGTCTCATTTCTTACTTGGTCTGTTTGAGATCTTTCATTTTGTCCTCCCTATTAAGGGAAATATCACATATACAGCATTCCAGCCCCGGAAAAATTCACAAGAAATGTCTCTGAAAGTACTTGTAAAAAGCGCAGCTCATTTCTGACTAGGTGTTCCTCAAGCTTATCAAGATACCTGCTGAAGCAAGAAGGATTACATACATCCTCCTTTGCCAGCTTCTCCTGTATGCTGATGCATTCGGTAACAAGAGGCCGTACAGCAGTGCCCAGGGACTTCTGTTCCTGGATGCCAGTTTTAACTTCTCATGAAGGCACTCGGGTATGTGTGTAAGCCACGTCAGCTGAGGCTGTGTGAAATCAGCCTGGAGCTCGGCACTTTGTGCTGGCAGCCTGCAGGTTTTCTGACAGTCAGGATGGACACGAAGCGCATCCCACCCTCTGGTCACCTCAGGCACCCATCGCCCAGGCACACCATTCACTGCCGAAGCACGTCGCAGGTAAAATTCCTACTTGCGTTTCAAAGGAAGCTCCCAAGGAATTACTCACATCTGTATCTTCTCCCAGCCCACACTGGGAAGAGTTTGCAGGATTGGGTGCAGTTCCTCAAAGCTGTGCTCTGGAGAGCCAACCCTTCGTCTGCCCCCCCTCTCCTCTGTGAATTCATGCTCTTCTCACTCACACACCTGAGGTTTTCTTTATATCAGATAAATTCTCCCATACCACATGAAATGCCTTTGTTCTCTCCGCAGTATTTGTTGAGAAGGATGGAGTGGATACACAGAAAGATCATGGTAGGCATGGGAAAACATACCTAAAACTTAACTTAAGCCTACATTCATTTAGAGTAGAGCTCGAGGCTTTTCTATTGCGGCTTTTTTGGACTTCATACTTGCTTGCATGCTGTCAGATAATGAAACTCTAGCATGGATTTGTGAAAGGCCACAAGTAACAGGTTGTGTCACTAGCTGGGGGTACTAAATGTTTTGGGTTTCCCAGAATATATCCTCTCTTTCTGCCTGGAAATGTTCTCTGGGTAGTAAAAGGTAATTTTTCCCATTTGTCTGAATAAGTCATCCCAGAGTAAAGGTTGTTCTCTGGCTGCCAGATGTACAGCAGCCCCAGGCAAGTGGATGTGCAGATCACCAGGTGGATGTATTGCTTCTTGTAGTAAGTCAGACGGACCACAAATGACTCCATTTTGTGCTGTATAGTATCTGTGACACCCCGCTGTTCGGATATCTGGGACAGAAACATTGGAGCCCTATTAGCTAAAATTCCTTGGGTTTACATTATATGGTAGTACAGAAGTGACATCCTATACTTTTTCTTCTTAAAATACTTGTGCCTGATTTTCTGCATTTCCAGCATCTCCTTTCCACGTGAAACTCTCAGGTTCAGCACACCCTACTGCAACAAGCGTTTGATGCAGGTCTGATGATTAAGAGATCTCAACAGTGGGAAAATCCCAGCCCATGTCTTGGGGAATTAAGGGGTTCTGGTAGTGTGTTGCTTCTGGGATGGCTCCTACAGCATCACCTAATCAAGTCCATCAATTTTTGGGTGCCTGAAGAGCCTGAAGTTGCTGGGAACTAGGCGAGTCACTGAACCACTGAAGGCTGAGCGATGGATCAGCAACATGTGCTCCTGCCTGACCTCTCCACTGACTGAAAAGCAGTTCAGATGTTGATTCATAGTCTGTGTATCTACGGAGATGGAGCTGGTCTTTGGAGTTTGGGATTCTAGCTATCTGTAAGAATTGTCCCGTATGTTATACATAACGCCATAAACTGGTTTAACTTGTACTCCTGATTTTGATCACAAACTCCCCACTAAGAAACTGGCTAAACATATGTGGATGTGGTGGCTCATGGGGACAATGCAAAATGGGCATTAGTGCTGCAGAAAAGGAGGTCTAAGACGTGATGTCAGAAGCAGTTTTTTGTGCTTGACTGTGGCCATAATTTCACCCATCAGAGGGAAGAAAAGTGCCCATTGTCATGCTGTCTTGCAACTGCTGTAACACACTGGTGAAACCTCCTTGTCCTGCCCTACATAGCTCAGCTGTGTTTTCACTGCTGTGTGCCTTCCCAGTAAAAAACAGTGTGTGTTTCTTTTCTTCAAAGCAATAGAAAACCCCAGAATCTACCCTGCTTTGTTATCAGATGATTTCCCTGATGCTGTAGATCAGCCTCCCAAATTTTCTGTCTGCACCGGGAGCTAAAACGAGCTAACCTTCTCTCAAGCAGTGAATTCTGGGACATTTTTTCCACTTTTGCAAACATTGGTCTGTTTAAGTGAATCAAGTACTTAACATGGCAGGATGAGGAGGAACCCTGGGGAAAAACTAGTGAGCTCATAGTCCAAAACTGATGTAGTCATAGGACTCAAAGAAAAAGAAAGAAAAAAAGCACTCAAATTTTCCACTATGATAAAACCAGAAGCGAGCGCTGGAATAAGTAGGTTTTGACATCCATTGTTCAGTGTCACTAGAGTGTTATTTTTTCTGTATAGCAGAACAGTGGTTAATTCATAGCTCTTGGGATTTTTTTTTCAAGCATAAATCACTATAGGGTTTTTTTTTCCCCTGTATCAATCAGTGGTTTGTAAAAATCTGCAGGGAGAAATAAACCATACAAGCTGGCAAGTAGTTTTTGTGGCATTTAAAACAACTGTGGTAGTTATAAACAGTAAACAAAACATAGTAACCAATTTAAACACTAGAGATTGTTGTATCATAGGCGCATAAATCATTAACTTAATAATTTCAGCAGCAGTGACTCAAATACAAAATTAAGCCAACAGTACCCCCTGTGGCAATTATGAAGTACTGTATTTCTTACAGAAAACAACTGACACAATTTGTGGTTGCAGCTTGGAAATCCTCTGAAGTTGATCCTTGGAAGGGAGATCTCCAAGCAGCTTTAGTACGAAGTACTTTTATAAGGAATTATATACCAGACATATTTTCATGAACATAATCCAGAGCCCCTAAGCAATGGAGATGAGGTTAGAGATATTGAGAGAAGAGATGCACACATATAAACATGACGGCAGATCACTGCTGGAATTCAGACTGTTCTGTGTTTTCAGACAACATTACTGGCTATTTTTCTGAAGAATGCAGTGACACACCAGTGTTATGAAGCAGGAGATTAAAACATAAAGGGTCTGAAGATGCAGTGTTCACTCTGGCTATGCTCCTATTACGGTAGGACTGAAGAGTTCAGTGCCAAATATCCCAGCTGGCCATTTACAAAACACTGAAGCATATCTGAAATGAAACTACACTCTCCTCCCCTCAGCCAAATCCATCCTACACCCCTTCCTACTGCCTGGAAATGAAGCTTAGAGTGACTAGGCTTCTCTCTAGGCACTAGTAATGGGTCGAAAGTTGTGTGGCTGAATCTTAGCTTTACGTCTCCTTAATTTTCCAAAAAAATTGCAGAATTTCTAAATTTCTAGGATAGATGAGTGCTGCTCAGACAAAATTTCTTTTAGTTATCATCTTCAGATTTTGATACCGCTTCAAAGAGATGAGAAAACCCAAAAAACTGCTGTCAGAGTTGGTAGGGAATGCAATTCACTTTCATCTTCTTTCTTTTTATATTTCTCTGCTATTAGTCCTTCCAGTACAGCATTTTGGGGATGGGAACAAATCATCTATTTCTGACGTTAGATGATACTACAGGGGGGGAAAAAATCATGTGATAATACCTCACTTCAGAAGTGCCTTTTAATTAAGGATCTCAGAATTCTTGTTCCAGATCTCTACATACGGATTTCTACATATAAAAATATGTAGAAATTTAGTCTTGGCTTTGGTCAAAGCTCAGGTAGAAAAAAGTAGGAAATATTACTGTTGAAGCACAGGAAATTTTCAGATGGAAGAAACAGAGACAATATTGGTCCCTGTTCACCTTTCAAATAGCTGATGCAGTGCTACAATCTTTTCTGCTATTTTTAGCTCAAAAAGAAAGCATGTATAAGAATAGGGCTTATTTCTGATAAATTTAAAAGAAGAAAAAAAAAACCAAGAAAAAGAGAAAAATTTAAACATTCAAACAGGAAAAGAAAAGACAATCAAATACTCCTACAACAGGAATCAGACAGAAGCTCTGATCTCCTTTTCTACATTATTACCGCAAGTCCCAGTGTAAAGTGTTGTCTTCCCTTTGCTTCAGTGCCTAAGAATCCTATTTATATGGCAGGAACCTTGTACAGCACAAAATAAGGTAACAACTGGTGTCTCAGTGAAGTTATAATCTAACTATAAGACAAGAAATTATAAATCAAATCAGTGGTGCAGGGACACCTTTCACTTACATATGTACAATAACAATTCTTCAGTAAATACTTGAGTATACTGGTTTTCCTCATAGGAATCACTTGAGTCAAACCTATCTTCCTCAGCTGCCCTTTGTGTATTTTGCAGAGTGGTGATCTGTAATTTCAGCCTAGTCCCTTTTTTAGCACAAATAGATTTTTGTTCCCTAAGTATGTTTCATGATATACATTAATGCTCACAAGAAATATGAAGTCCTTCCCTATACCCTAGGGAAGACACAGACTGAAAAGTAAGGGACCAATTCCAAATATTCCTGAATGTAAATCCAGACTATTGACTCAGGCCTACATATCACATATAACGTATACATTAACAAATAAAGGTGATGAAAGGAATTTGCAGAAACAATAGGCACTGTACTCCATCCCTCCAATTTCTAAGATTTAATCTTAAAAAAAATCGTTTAAGAAAGAATCATTATCTGCAATAGTGTTAACAGTATTACCTTATCCTCTCGTCTGAAAGCCCCGGAACAATATGAGGTCTTTTTTCTCAGTGTATCAGAGAGAGAAGACACAGCAAAGTGCTGCTACTGCTGGTAAGTAATCTGGATAATTTATCTGAGTAACCAGTGGGGACTGAGTCAAGCCTCAGCTATCTGAAAGTCTTCCTCCTGGGACAGCCTTCTGAGAATCAGAGCACAGAACAAGGAACAGAGAGAGACTGAGGATGGACACTGGGAAGCTTGACATTTCTGTCAGGATAGCAGGCAACAAAAACGCTGAATTCCCAAACCTGTGGCAAAGCCATCACAGATGCAGGTGGTACAGCTGCATTAAGGCCACCTACCAGAGGAGCCCAGGGGTTACTGCAACAGGTAAGTGCTGATGGCAAACAGGACCCAGGAGTCATGCCGACAAGCCTAAACATTTGTAAGGGCTGAGGAGTCATGATATCTCCTGTTAAAAAGTAGCAGGCAATATTCTCTACGTATTGATAGGCAACTCCATGTGAATGGAGAAGGACTACTTTGGCATTTTGGGTAGCTTTAAGATGGTGTCATTTACATACTAATAGGTAACAGATCAGAATCCTTCACCCTCAATGCTCCAGATCTCATATCATCCTCCAGGGGGATCATTCAGATTTATATCCTTTTAATACTACCTACAGGGTAACCAGTTGCTGTATACAATACCAGTTGTCCCCAAATCTAATCTGTATTTGAACTATAGCAGTGAGATATGCCAGACTTTGAAAGGAATGAATCCAGTTCATACACAAACACCTATCCATCAAGGCTAGCAATCAAGTACCTTGCCTGGGCTGAGATTTTCTCCTTTCAGATGTGCTGTAGTGTTTGCTTTATTTCTGAAGCAGTGTTAGCCAAGAAAATCCTGACAATGGCCAACTATCACTGTTGTGTAGCCAAACTGAGGATTAATAACACATTTAGCCAAAAGCAGAAGTTTTAAGGATATTTCCCTGCTGAAATTTTTTTCAGGTATAAAACACTGCTACAGGTCTTTGTGTGCAGAAGGATTCTGCATCACTCACTAGGAAAAATTGCATCACCACAAGGATTCCTTGGAGAAGACTGAAAACTGAAGACATAACCTGGCCAATTACTCAGCTCTAGCTACTAGTAGAAAGCTGCTTAAGGGAATGAAGTGGTTTGTGAGGCTCTGCACTGGACAACACGTCCCTGGTATTGTTTTTTTAGCTCGAGACTATTAGAATCACTGGTTATCAGAAAAATCATGGATACTGACCAAGGCTCCAGCTGTGACCACTTTGGGAGACTGTGGGAGAAATGAATGCTCCCCAGGTGAGTGCTCCACCACAGGGCACACCCTGGCCTCCTGGAATAAGGGGGATTTTTTCACCAGTGAAGGCTATCCATTTTTCACAACAGAAGCCAGCTCAGACACCAAGGCCATCACTAGCTAGCACTGAGGCAGCCCACTATTTACTTACAGGCATGCATTAAAAAAGATGCTAAGAACTTCCTTGAGTTCACAGGTTTGTAAAGCATTGTAAAATAAAGACTTCCCTTCAAAACGTAGGCTAATGTTGACCACAGAAAACTAAGGAGGTCTTGTTTTGCTGCACATAGGAAGCAAACATCTTCCAACTCTGGGTCTTTTTCAATACATACCCTTGCAATAAAATGATTAGGTTGTTAAGTATGAGTCAAATGTCACTTACGTTATAAATAGTGCATGTCTGTGTGATGAAGAAATGCTGACTACATATGAGTTCAGCCTCTTAACTAAATTTTCAGCCAAAACTGCTAGAAGTTACTTAATATGTGTGAACAACATAAACTGTAAACAAAACTAAAGAGGGAAATTTGGTCCCTGAAATACACCCTTTTAGGTCCCAGAGATTATTAAATCAGCAAGTTAGCTCTGTCATTAATCTGTCTTGAACAAAAGTGGTCTATTTGTGTCCAAGTAGATGTGAGAAATAATGTGTAATAATGTTGTAATAAACAAAGTTGCAGGGTTCCAGGCAACACTGTAAAGGTATGGTAGGGGGCACACTGCTGTTCTTCAGCTCCTATCAAGAAACATCAAACGTCTTTAGAAAATATTTATTTTGGAAACATTGTGCGAGATATTTACCAAAATGGAGAACTAAATGAGATAAAATCACAAGTTGGTACGAGACAAGATGGAACATATCTTCATTTATCCTGTTCCTTATAAATTCCTATAAATCATGTTACTTTACCTTTAGAAATTCACAAATGCCCTTGATGTGCCACAGGATTTAGTCACTATGACAGTGTACAGACTGGGAAACAAGTCACTGTTCTGTAAGCACCCTTCTGAAAGCACACCCACGCTTCTCTTCCAAATTCTCATCTAGGATGACATCTCACTGCAAAGTAGTTGTCATGACCTTCCTGCTCCCCTTTATTTTTCAAAAGAGAATGTAAGGAAAATGTCACCTAATCCAACAAGTCTACTTTATCATAACTATGATGATGAACTACTAGTAAGGACTTTTGCAAGCCCTTAATCTTGGTTGCCAAAAACATTATTCTGATTATCATTCTGGAAACACTTCTTATCACCAGAAAGAGCTAAAACAAACCTTATTGCAATTAGTATTCTGTCATTATTTTGGTCACATGAACATTCTGTTGCCATGTGGCCCTCTTTTATGCACATCAATCCATCAGCTTGATTGGATTGCTTCTACTGTTATTCCAAGCATCTCACTAAAATTCATACAACCCATATTACATCTCTCTAATAGATAAAATCTGCTACTTTAATGGCACACATAAAACAAAACTCCAAATCCTGTGTATACTTAAAGTGATAAAGGAAAATGTGACTATTGATGCCTCCAGGATAATTAGAAGTGAAAGAACGTTAGCTTGCCAAAATTACCTTACCAGGAGCCTTATACTTCCTTCTACTTTTAAAAATGCGAGCTTGCTGTCTTCCCTTCTTCTTCTTACAGCTTATAGCCAAAATTCAGGGTGGCAGCATCATGAGTTGTACCTTAAAGCATATTTAGGGACAGAAATCCAGTATAGATAATGTGTTTGAACTCGTGAGTAACCAATAATGTAAAACATAAAACCATTTCAAGCAAAGAAAAGCTATTTGTGATCCCTATTATCCACTCCAAAGTAAAGTGAAAAAGTAACACATTCTCCATATAAAAATGCAGTGACATGCCCTATGTACAGAGATCACCTAATACAGTCTTTGAAGATCCTGCATGAGATCAGGAATAACTACAAACAAACACGTGTTCAATACTTAGATGCCTTAAGAGCATGAAGAGAATGGTGCAGCCTAGATGAGAGAAGCGGTATAAGAATCTGCTTTTATGGGATCACTGAATGCCTACAGGGAAAGAGGGGTGATCTATACCATCTTCTGCTGCTGTATCTTCGTACCAAAGCTCGATGTCTAGAAAGGCGGAGAGAGTGTTGTTTTTTTAAAGGAAGTGACTTTTTTAGGGGAAAAGCAGTAACTTTCACGTTCTATTATATTAATTTTTTGCCTCTGACAAAATACGGTATATTAACGATGCAAAAATTCTGTGGGTTCAGAATCAGAATCTGAGAATCAGAATTAAGACAGTCTAAGGAACAGAAGATTGCCCTACAGTCCTTTAAGAAACTAATCTTGACCTTAAATCACTGTTTATCTCTTGCATAACTTATTTATTCCATAGAATTGGAATTACTCCATTGAATTGTGCCCTGCAATCACAATGAGAAGGGTGATTGCAAACTTTATCAAAACATTTACAAAGGGCCCATTTGTTCTTTAGTTTCTGTCAGACTCTCCAGCTTTCTCTAATGTGAGTGTATCATGACCTGTTATGTCACTAAGAGAAGGCAACCGTCTTTGTGCTATCTTGACTACTCCATCCCTGAAACGGTTATTTTATGTAATTGAGAACTGACCAGGACTGTATTGTTCAGAGCTCATGAAAACTTCCTCCTTGAGGCCACTCCCCAGTTCACATCTAGTCCAGGCAGATCCTGACTGATATTTGAAAGCCCAATGCCCATGGAGGGTCTGACATATGATCTTCAAAGAACTGATAATGGCAAAACTGATCACAAATGCAACATTGGCTACAAGGCAGTCCCATTCCTTCAGGAGATCCGTTTCCATAGATCAGATTCAACTTGCTCAAACACAGAACACAGGGTTTATCAGCACTGCTAGATTTCGTGTCTCTGCCATGTTCCCCTGTGTGGAGTGGGGATCTCTAGAGTTGTATGAGAACATCAGCCAAATATCCCATGCCAGGAAACATGGAATAATTTTGTAAGTATCGTAATGCAAAGTGAATAGTTTTGCTAATCACTCCCCTTACTTGGCTTTCTTGAGGGTGCATTTGGAGTACTATGTCTAATTTTGTTCCTTCCTCCATTCAAGAAAGACATTGACAAACTGAAGTGCAATGGAGAGACACCAAGACAGTTAGACTGGAGCACATGAAGAAAAAGGAGAAACTGAGGGTGTCGGGTTTGTTCAGCCTGGAGAAAAAGAGGCCCAGGGTGGGATTTAACTCCTGCCTGCCACTCTCTTATGAAAGGGTGATCACAGAGGAGACAGAGGCAGACTCTTCTCAAGGTGCACAGCAAAAGGAGAAGAGGTAACACTCCCAGGTCACAGGAAACAAAATTCCGTCTGGACCTTAGAAAAAAAAAAACCACAGTGAAGGTAGTGCAGCACTGGAAGAGTCCACAGGTGTAAAATTAGACACTTTCACCATCGTGAGAGCAGCCCAATCACGTTCACCAGCAGAGATTCTGGTCTGCAGGCCCTGATTTTCTCAGAGGGAGTAAACATCAGCTGTTTCCACTGAAGTCTATAATATTAATGTCACTCTATTACTTTGAGGAAATTAAAGGTAGGTCACTGAAGATTCAATTACCAGATTTTTAAAACTCCTTTATGCAAGGTACTGAACATTGAGGACAATTGCAGACACATCTATCTGTTTAGTGCCCTAAAGCTGTGAATAAAACTCCACAGAAAATTAGGCACTCATTGTTTTACATGTCTCTCTTGTTAGGTACACCGGTCAGATTTCTTTTGCTATCCCACAGTGCTGTGTTTATTTTCCAGGTCAAGTAGTTTCACGCACTGGAAATTTAACTTTGAAGAAATAATGAGGAAAAAAAAAAAAGATAATCTCAAATCTACCAAGTTTAAAGGGAAGAGAAAAAACTTTAGTTCACATGATTAACTGTCATAAGCACAGTTACATACCATCAGAGGTGCCAAAGCCCGACTTGAAAGGTTTTAAATGTTTCAAGCTGTGCAAGCATGCGTTTCTTCAAACAGGCAGAACTGATTATGATGATTACAGGCAAAACCTTAGTTAAACAGAGGATGTGCAATTTTTGTAAATCGTTATACAGCGATTACTAACCATTGAAATAAACGGCTTGAATGTTTATTAGCATTAGTCTTTTTTCTCCCCTCTGTATCCCTGGGAAGGATAAGGAATTTTGCAGGTGATGAAGACAATTTTCATCATCACCAAAGGATAGGCAACAAGTTTGGAGAAAATCAAACTTGATCAAGAATTCTTTAGATTTCAAAAAGTTTGGTAAACTCTGGGATAGTTTTAATTTCCGAATAATTCTTTTCTAACAGTTAAGGTCAAACTACTACAAAAATTCTATATTTTTAGGGGTTTTTTTACCCCTTTATTACTTAAAGTATATACATTCTGGTCATACCAAGAAGCTGAATGAACGTCTGTTCCCCACTGTGTCAGGAGCTGTACACACTCCTGTACACTCAACATTTTAGATGAATGAATGGAAAGAAGCACAGGAAATGTTGAAAGTAAGGATAAGGTCACGAAATCCACATTATATTTTACTGTTCATATTTCTAACTCTAAACAAAACCTTACTCAGCTGAGCTATATATACTTTTAAAAAACCATCTTATTTAAACTGGCACAGATCTTTGTTTGGACACTCCTAAATCTTATTTAACTCGTACAAGAGACTGAATTGACAAAAAGGTATGAAGCAAGCTTAGAGTTTAAACAGAGCTTTGCAAGGGATCAATTTTGTCAATTCAAAACTTAAGCTGAACCGGCATAGCTTTAAGACTGCAAAGGTGTATATTATTCTAGCTATGTTGTGCTTGCAAAACCGCTAAATGCTCCCAGCTCACCTCCAAAACACCATCTTCACCATTCACCAGCAGATCAGACAGATAAAAACATCTGGAGGTGGATGACGAAAACACCTGAATAAGGAAAAACTTTACCTAGAAGATGATGTGAGTTTACATCTTTAATTTAGGCCAAGGCTACTTCTCCTCTTCACTGGCAACCTCCTCCCATCACACGGACAAATGAATCAGTAGTTCCCAGGAGCAGAAAGGTCTGCCTGGGCAGATCAGGTTGCAAACTGAGGCTTAAACACGTGCTTGCTATCTTGTGTATGTCAGAGACAGAAAATTTAGGAGCAACATTGTGAACTTCAACCTACCAAAACAACAAACGATCGTTACAATTTACTTTCCAGAGAAAGCTGAGATTTTTTTCCAAAGGGTCTAGTTTTACTGTCCTACCATTTGCTCTTCTAGCTGGAGACACCTGAAAGAGGTCCAATTTTCAATAAATGGTGAGTGCCTGCACTTCTTTTTAAAATGTTGCAGCCATTGCCCTTCTGGATTACAATGCAGCACTCAGGTTGTGATTCACAGAACTGTTCCTTGTTAGGATGGGCCATGCTTAAATCCACAGAAACAAGGAGGTGTTCAAACATTATCCTCATGAAACTACCTTTAATGTTTTCCTGGTGGGGGTTCCTGCCCAGTTAGATTTAGAGTACCTTGAATAAACTGGAATAATTTGCTCCATTTTTTTGAATACTAGCAAATTTGATTTGTTCAGGGTGACAAAACATCCTGACTCCTATGCCTGGCTCTTAGTCATAGTTTCTCCTTTCTTTCATTTTATGATTTATTTCGTGAAGTAAGATCTGTAACCAGCAATAAAAGATTGGGTTTGCTTTTTTGTGTAGACTGAGCATCTCATAATGAACCGATGCACCAGTTTGCCAGCATCTCACTGTCTCTCTAAATACAGCCATACACTTTCATCTATCTATACTCAGCTCTTTGTCACAGATGTACCTTTTACAAATATGTATCAATTTCTGCATACGTTATTCAGAAGAATAATATACAACGTATAGTATATTGAGGTTGTCGTTCTACAATATCCTGAAATTTGTAATGGAAAAAGCCAGATCCAAAGGGAAATCTAAGAGGCTGATTAATACCAGAGGAGGAGTAAATAAGATTGGAAACAGAGTGGATGCCTGAAAATCTTACTTGTTTCTACCTAGGGTCACTAATTTAATTTTCTCCTACCGTCCATGTGGTTTTTGTTTTTTCATTTCCAGGAATTCCTGACTGTTTATTCTATAGCAAACCAATGGGATTTTGAGGCCATGGTATGTTGTGGGAAATGTCCCAGTAGTATGTGTTCTTTGTTAAAAGTTTCCGAGGAGCTGCCTTGTGTAATTGAATAAACACTAACTATCCCACTTTTAAAAGGGAGCATAATCTGCACATCAATTAAAGCCAAATGTCTGCTTAATGGCTAAGACCCTGCTATGTATCATCCTCCCAATATTCGGCAAAGAACTGTTCTGTAAGTGCCTTGAAATCAAATTGCCAGCGTTAAAAAAAATCTTCAAATAGATGTGTGAAGGCAGATGGCTTATTTATATACAATTTTAATAAGAATAGTGTTTTTCTAATAAAATCTTGTGTGATTCATCCAACATGTAAAGCACAACAAAGGAAAACAAGGAGTGGGCTATACGCACACACATACCAGGTTCTGATTATGCAAAGTGCTCCAGCGCCTGCCCCAAGCCTGTCCAGCAACATGCTCCCTCCCTCCATCCCACCCCAACTCTCGGGCTGGCTGGAGGAGACGGGGGGCTGGGGCTTCAGCCCAGCACCTGGTAAGACAATGGCCACCCTACTCAGTTTTCCCCTTCCCATATCCTTCTCCACTTCTAACAAAACCTTGACGTTCAATATAGATGTAATCATGAAAGAAATAAGAGAGGTTCTGACACTGGCGGTTCGTAGATGTCTGTCCCTCGTCTAAGTCCAACCTCACTTGTCCTTCCTTGCCTTCTCCCATTGCTAATATTCCTCCCAGTGATTCACAGATGTTTTCTTATCATGCTACTGAGTAGTTATTTTTCAAGTGATTCTCAGAGCAGATGTTCTACGTGCACGTGCTCTTTAGCCTTCTGTTGACATTATTTCTCTTATAAAAGCGTTACTGCCACGCTACTTTTTAAAAAAGGAAAAATAAACCCCAGAGCTTCAAATAAACAAAAGAATCACTGGTGGTTTTAAATACCTGCTGATAATATTATAAGACATCACTGATGAGCCTGGATGCTGTAGTTACTATTGCACATTTCACAAAGCAGCTCTTTCAAAATGCCTCTTGCGCAGAAAGCTCTAGTCTCTACCTAGTTGCAGGACAACTCCTTTAACACTTAGCAAAAGGCTACATGAGAAATAAAATGTGGCACGCACACATTTACTCTTTAGACATGCATTATTTCACTACTATATTTTTGATTGTTTGCTTTATCAGAAAAGTCTCCAAATAAAATATGCATCATTTGGTTTTATGTAAGCAGGTGAATTAATTCACTCTTAGTGAATCCTGCCTCTGCCCCCTCCACCAAGTTCATACATTGGGGCGTGTTCTGTTATTTACTTGGTCCTAGCATCTTTCTTTCATTCCAGTTACTAACGCAGACGTATTTACTAGCTGCAGTTGTGCTCAGGTTTTCACAGGGTGTTTGGAGGTGCTGCACTTACACCCAGCTAGTTCTCAGGTCAACACTTCAAAACTAGTGAGGAAGAACTCATTGCAGAGAAGTATCGTTGGAGGATGTGTTTCAAAGAAATGTACAGCAAAGCAGTCACGTGGAAATTAAACTGGGTTGGAGGCACTATCTGGGTGGAGAAAATGAACAAATATTGTATGAGTTTGGGAGCTACAACCAGTGGCCAGGTTTCCCCCTGTGAGTATAAAACTGGAACTGCTCCATGAATTAAAACTTGGTTTCATGGGAGCTGTGCCAGTTAAAACCAACGCAAGAGGCAGCCCACAGCCCACAGCTTTTGGCTTTGACCAAACTGCACATCCCACTACATGTCCTTGATGTGGAAGCATGGCCTTGAAGAATGAGCACAAGAGCAAAAAATCCTGAGCCACTTCATGCCTCTGCTCCAGTTGGCTTTTCTACACAACCAGTTCATTAAACAATACTTCAAGTGCTTTATTCATCCTCTTTTATGCCAATGAAATTGTTGGATCCAAACCAGCATAAAACTGGAGCCGCACAGGGCTCAATTAAGCCCAAGGATTTTGAAAGGATTGATTAGCTAATGTTTTTTCAGTTCTTGTTAGTATAAAGCACCGAATGTGTTTCTCTTGCAGAGACTTTTTTGACTTCCAGAAACTTAGGACATGAGGCTGGGGGAGAGCGGCAGTGTGACAGTGACAGGTATCAGGGAATGGGTTTTTGAGACAGTCTATCTACCAGGTAGCCTTCTGTAACTCTGAGACTTCTGCTCTGAAAGGCAGCGTCAGTCCTGCACTCATCAGTTCAGGAAAAATGAATCCAACTTTTTCTGTTTATAGTCTCTCCCTCCTTAGCCTAACATCACTCCTTTCTCACTGTCCTACAAACCACCAAAACATCTGGAGTGGTGGCCCATGCCAGAACTCACACCAAGTTGTCCAGTTGGTTGGATGTTCCCAAGGATACTACAAATGCCTCGTATCAGATGTCTCTCCATCCCACTAATAGTTTTGCTACACTAAGAAAATAGTGCAATGGTTTAAAAAAGAAAAAAAACAGCAACACCACCCCAAATACAACAGTGGGATATAAGCGGTTTGGGAGCCAAGGTGAGGAGAGAAAGAAAAAAAAAAGCCTAAATACAGTTGTGTGTGTGCATGCATGCGTGCATTTACTCACACGTACACTATATATCGCATTCTCTCAAAATATATAAGATGGCCGAGAAATTTCAAGGGTGAGCACAGAATATTACCAGAAAGCATAAGAGAAATAAAGTAGTTGACTTTGAAAAGAGTGGAAAGTACTTCTGATTGAATTCCTACTAACTGTGGGAAAGCTACTAGGGGAAAAGTGGCAACTGTTGGAAAGAGTGCAGTTGAAATTCTTCCCACTTCAATCTAAACAGGGAAAAGTGCAACATAGGCCATTGTGGTTAGGTAAGGAATGAAATGCAAAGAGTTTTACAAGCAGAGAGCTGAAAGCTTTTAAAAAAGATAAACAAATCTGGTGCAGAGGATTTGGAGGCACTGTATGTAAAAATAAGCAGAAGTAAGTTAAAGGATAAAATTAAAGGAGCAAATGGAATTACTGAATGCTAAACTACATAAATAGTTCAACTGACAACAATGGGCTCTTTAGACATATTCACATTAAAGAAAAGGGAAAATATAATAGTGGGCTCCTAAAAATGCATAAAAATGAGAAACAGGGACAAAGGAAATGGTCTAATAATAATATAGAGAAGGAAGGGAAAAAACAAGGATTGTATTACTGTTCCTGATTTAGAGCCCAGTCCTACAGGAATTGAAATGCATCTCTTTACTCTTTTAGGGGCAGATCTTCATCTGCACCAAGTGGAGGCCAAGACAAACTGTGTCACTTTTTCCACCTTTTCTCCCAGTCGTGACTATGGGGCTGGTTCAGGCTGCTGTGCTTGTACAAAGAGGCATGAAACACCTGCAAATTTTGCCTGGCTGCAGTGATCCTAAAAGCACCTTTCTGCTATTTGTGAATCACTGGGAGTCAGCTGTTTTCTGATCGCTCCAGTCAGATAGTCAGCGACCTACATTTTCCGGACCTAGAAGGCTTGCTTTACGTGGCTCTCTTCTGTCATACGGACCTTCAAAGCTGGGCACTTACGCCGAGGAGAATTTACAGGGGGAGTGGGCTAGGAAGGCTATACCCCTCTTTGCTCATCTATGCTCACGCTGTTTGATGGAGAGAGACCTCTGCACTGCTCTGCGGTGGATAAACAAGTATTTTTCTTTCAAGCTCTCTCTCCCCATCTGGCTCCACACCTGTTATGTGTTAAGCTTATTTTCAGTGACGATGAAAAACATTTAGGATGACCTAATAGATGTGTACAAAATAATGAAGGAAGTGATAATGATGCACATGGTAAAACATCCTCCCATCCAAGAGGCCCAACAGCCATGAAACGTGGCAGAAGCATTCTAAATATAAACATGAATAAAATCCAGTAAGAACCTTTCTCATGAACATAAATAAACACCTGGAATAAGTGGTCACACTGGGCAATAAAAACAAATTGCAACAGTGATTTAAGTATTTTCATACTGCAAATAAAAACATAAAACACTGGGAAAGGGAATGAGATAAACAGAACAAGAAAATAAAAAGAAGACACTTGGACGTGTCCATGTGCAGACCGCGTATGGAATAAAAGCAACCATAAAAGAGCAACTGTTTATTATTATTAGAGTTATCATTACTTTGTTCATTCGTCTGACACCAAATGTATGTGAAGCCAAAGTCATATACTTACAGTGTAATTGTAAGTACATACATGCTTACAAGGTTTACAAGAACAAATCCTGATTTCTTATTTTGAGCAATCACTGTTGAAAAAGTTGGCACTGATGTGTTATGCCTGACCACTCACAAAGGATGCTAACCTTTCAGAAGTAAGAAAGACCACTGTTACCAAGAATATTTTCTGCTTTTAAAAACCCACCTGACCTCTCAAACCGATTTGCTCTATTTCAAGTTAGCCCTGAACCTGAACCACAAATTCAAAACCTTAAAGGTATGGATCTGTCCCTAAATTTGAAACTTGGACCCTTCTCTGGGCCTGGTTCTCAATAGCTTTATTGGTGACACATTGATTTACATTTGCTGACTATGGGGTTCTCTATGTTTATTCCCTAAAGATGAACTGAAAAAGTACATATACCCTGTGCCCAAAGTATGTATGTTTTGACACAGCCTTTGAAAGTGTAAAAGGGTAGTGTTAAATCCTTAATATCATTGAAAATATGGAAGTACATTCAATTTCTTCTTCAACAGCTCTGCTCTCTCTCAGTTCTGCCAATTTTTGCCCTGAGGCACAATGCTCACATGTTCAGATATTGCCCAAACACTCTGGATGACAACCCTCTGTTTATACACAGGACAACTCTCAGCCCAAGTTTCTCTTCTCAGGCTTCAGAAGATGTTTTCATGTTGTTCTCAACAGTGTCCTGGGGCAAGAAGCAACATGGTTTTGTTATTGCTTTGCTTGGATGATTGCTGAATACCGCCCACTATGAATGTGGGGGTTTCCGCCGTGTATTGGCTCACGTGTGCTGGAGGTCTTGCCCCGTGTCCCACGGCTAAACCAGCAGAAGACGGTGATGACTGTCACTCCCCATTGCCCTCTGCCAGCTTGGAAACCAGACACTGCGAAGCTGCATCTCATTACTGCCGCTGGACAGTGCTGAGCTGCGTTTGCGTACAGTGATTAATTCAATATATTTGGCATGCAGAAAAGACGTGTCTCAAAATTGCATTATTCCAGTGAAAACACCTGGATACCCTTAGGAAACAAATATAATAACACTAGCATTGAGAAAAAAAGAATCACTAGGAATTTTAAAAGGGGGAAATAATTTGAAGTCACAGCTTTTATGTATCAGAACCAGCTTGGTAAAACATCCTTTTGTAGTTTTATCAAATGCTCTGGCACACGGATGACATGCAAACTGCAGGCTTCCCGTTCTGCTAAAGTACTAGGGCAGGACTTCATTCACTAAAGGTTTTGCTTTACTATTAAAAACTTTGATAGGTGCTTTCTATGCTGCTATGAAACAAAACCATATCAAAAGGAGTTATATTTGTATGCCCCATAAATTAGACCAAAATCTACAACTTTGACTCACAGACAGTAATGTCTCTCTCCTCCTTCCTCCCCTAGCTTTTTGACAAGAGAAGGCACGGGAGAATTTGAGGTTCACTGGTCTTCTTCCTTCTCCCTTAATAAAATATAGTGAAATTGAAAGCTTTAGTAAATCCACACACCCTGTCCTCATGTATCAAAAGGCTGAAAGGTACTGGTAAAACTCAGAAGTCAGGGTGTTTAAACCAGCAACTTTTCTACATCATTACAACAAAGGCTCTAATATTAAAACACTTCAGCTGATTAAAAAGTGTCGTAGTGGCACAACTTTTTGGAGTCTTTCTGAAACTGAAGTTCAGAATTACAAATGGTCATACAATGCAAGAATCAGCAAAAAAGCTTTGTCTAACCGTTGTCATTTAGTATTTCAAATAGTCACCAAACAGAACCGCAGTGACCAGGACAGAGAGGAGTAGAAGAGAATTTCACCCCCAAATCTACTCAACAGGATTTTATTTGTTGTTTTAATTAAAAAAATAAAACTCTGCATTCCTGAGCATTGGCACCAGATACATAACAATTGATTGATACTATGTATCTCTCAGTTACCCATTTGTGGACAATATAATCTAATTTCAGTACTATGAGCTAATCAAGAGGGGCGAGTGTTTCCAGTACTTTTCTGAGGAAATCTCCTGTGGACAATTCTGTTAAAAAAATAGAGATTCCTTTTAAAACTATAATTTCTGTATTCAGTCAGTAGAGCTAAGTTCATATATGACCTCATGGAACAGAAGAAAGGGAATGTGATGATGTGACAAAGGTATTTATTTCCCATGTTCCATTGCTATGAAGACCTATCTGTTCAAGATCACTGCCTATAACATCAATTTAAATGAGGTATAACAGGACAATTCAGTCTTGTTCTGCAGCTTTCACCTAGCTTGCAAAATCCTTTCAGTAATTACGATTCCTTATTTACTTTTCAGAACTATTTTTTTCAATTCACCGGTGTGATGAGTAAAGCATCTTCTTCACACCAATGGTCTCTAGAACATTTCTCTATGCTCATAACTTAATTAGGACCAACCATATTCAATAAAAATTCCTGGGTTCAAAACCCACAGGGTTTCTTTAACTGAAGTACAAGAACCATTTCTGCTTACAGTCACTGTGACAGCATACCCAAAGGTGTTATGTGTACATACAAAATACACCATAATCTGAGTTGCACTAGTCTTGCCCACACAATTGTACCTACGTGTATAGATGATAAATGCTTGCCCCATGTTACGGACTTTTACATTCTCTGTATCTGAATAGCAAAACGTGATATAAAAGCAATATCATAATTTGTAACCAAAGCTAAGCTGAAATCCTTACACATTCAAACTGTTGTTTGAGCCCCTGTAAACTAGCATTTTCTTGATTGAGATCTTACTGCAGTATTTTGGATGAGACTCTTCCGTATAAAATACTGATTTTGTTCATTATAAAACAAGAGACCATGACAGAAATCTCTTACCTCATCCTGTACTGAACTTTTGCTTAACTTAAAACTTAGATAGCAGCCACATTTGCTTCCACAGTATCTCTAATAAATAAATACACTCACTTGAAAAAACTTCACCCCAAGTTCGCCTTGGTCCTCTTCTTAAAGAAAAGGCCTATTTTTTCACTCTGACCTCTTTCCTAGCAAAGATAGATAGATTGCGTACAGAGTTTATTACAAGATCGATCAAGATAATTGAGGTATAATTTTCTCAGCTATTTCTGTCATCATTTTTAAAGGCAGAGATGATTATGTTTCTCTTTCACCCATCTGGGAAAACACACTGTGTTCTCATTTAATTTGAACATTTCAGCAAGGATGTGAGACCATCTTTTTGGATGTAGCTAATAGCTCTGCCGTTAGGCCATCCTCTCTCAAGACTTCATTTTTCTTATTAATAATTGCCAACACTATCTCTTTTTCAGAAACAACCAACCACGCCTAAGTCTTCTCTTCCTCTCTGGCACGCCACCAGCTAATATTAAGTCCAAAACGTGGCTATGGTTCTGAAGCTCCTTAAAGATTCACTTGCTCCTTATGAAAAGACATTTCATAGACAATCCCTTTTCTACAGCACACTTTTTCTTTTTAACAATGATTATTGAACATTTATGTGAAAACAAGCTTCTTTTTTTTTAAGGTCACATCAAAATTAAACTCCAAGCTTCATATTTTTGCTGAAGTGGCCATACACGAAATTCTCTTCTCATTCATGCCAATCTTCCAGTGCCATAATTTAAACGAATTACTCTTAATTGCACCTAACCTTTCAGAGAACAAGATCCTGATTGTTTGCTTTGTTGTTTTTCACTCAGTCCTTTTTTTTTCCCCTCTGTGCCGTTCTATTTCTGGTAACTGTGATATCAGTTACCACAAGAAGCATTCCTGTTCTGAAATACATTTTTTTTGATTCAATATTAGATAATTTTCAGGATCTGCAATAAGAACACTCTGTTTCACTATGGTCACTTATATTTCAATCTATTTTAACCACCAGTTTTCTACCCAGGAATTTTGTATCAGTCACCTTCAGTCCGTAACACTTGAAAAGGTTAAGACCTCAAGTGAAGGTTTTTGCCTCTGCTTTCCAGTAACGTAAAAACAAGGCATCAAATATGTTAACAACACATGCGTAAGAGTATATTATTGTGTATATCAGTGGTTTGAACCCCGACTTAGTTATTTTTCTAGAACTGGCAAAGATAAAACATTCCTACTGGATTTAAAGCCAGTAAGTTCCAAGCATGTTTGTGACATTAGCATATCTAAGCTTCAGTGTCCACACCATACCTAAGCACCTGTGCCCAGATTAAACATTCTTGTATATATATATACATATATATACACATATATGTATATCTTTGATGTACCTTGTGCACCAAATCCAGTCATTTTATAAACATAAGCAAATATAGCTGCTTGCTCTACATTTGGCTTAGAGAAATAATAGTAATAATTAATCCATACTGTTCCAGCTTATCCTTTAACAAGTTTTTTTCTCTACTACCAAAAATAAGGCACCTGAACTAAACAGTTTTGTGAAAACAACTACAAAACTGAAAAATCAAATCAAATCCAATAGTAACCTTTGAATACTGGCTTTTAGCTCAGCAGGACTTTTTTCAGAACTGTCAAAATCTCTTTTAAAATGAACCGCAAATTATTCACTATCTGGAAAGTTCAAAGCACATCAACACTGCAAAATTACCATTACCCACGAGTTTGCCTGTTCTGACTGGCAGCAAAATAAATATGATGGGTGGTCTGTTTAAGGCACCTGTCCAAGTCCAATCACATTACATTTTCATAGTATCAACATTTGAAAACACTATAGCTGTTGCATTAACAAAAGTGCATGGGAATATCTCCAAAGCAGATGGCAACTAGCACATCACAAAAACATGCAGATTCCTCAGCCAATTTATATAGCAAAACAGCATCTACCACAGAGCAAAGGGAAGAATAATTAGCATATTCAAACGTTCTGAACTTCCCAACATCACATGGTTTATACTAAGGACCATGAAAAGTAATTGCTCTCACGTAATACTGGCTTTCATTTGGACAGGACCAACTTACAGCAGGGTTTATTCAACTGAGTAATTCCCTTTGAATCTGAAAGAATAGACAATTAATTTGAAAATATTGTCTAAATTTTGCATAACAGAAAGCACAGAAATCCAGACAAGGATCGTCTTAATTCAAGCACTTAAGTATTTTGCTGTCAGTTCTTTTAAAGCAATACGTTTCTAATGTCGTTAATGTATCAAATTTTATTTAATTCACAGGTATCTAATAAAGGTCACATTTCAAAACAACAGCGAGCAGTTCGCCGCTATATAATGCATAATGCTTCATGCTGGATTTTCTCACGTAACACATGCTTAGGTCTCCTTGCAATTGTTTCTGAAAACACTCATTACATTACATTAATGCAATGTACATGTTGCACATTGTCTGAAAATCTAATTATTTAATATTCTACATAATTCTCTCTGTGCTAATGGAGAATGGAGTCATCCAGTTATCCACAGGTGGCCCAGTTTTGCAGTTTTCACATGTATGAGAATTCATTCAGATATGTAATGGAAAAACTGCTCTACACCCAGGCTTAGAGCAGATCCAACACCCTGGTGGGTAAGCTTTCTACAGTGACCTGTTCATATTTTTCATACTCTAATTCCATAGTTCCTCTACTTCAGGAAACAAAGCAAAACCTTGTTATTGCTAGCTTGATGGTGCCAATTTTAAAAATGTAGGTACATTTCAGATGTGACAGAACTGGGTCACAATTAATTTGCTGTCGCACAGCCATCACACTCCAATAAGAGTTAAGAGATCCAAACTGAGACCCAATTACATTTCTCAGAGACATCATTTTCAGAGGCCTGCTAATAATGGTACAGCCATGACCTGGAATCCAACAACACAAAACCAAAGTAGAAATTTAGGATGTGCTTAATCTCACCTAACTTGAGATGTCCAGACTTCAGATGGATATAGCTGAGCTCATCACCACAGGCACCCTTTACTATAGACCATACAGAAGACCCACTGCCTCTACTGACTACGGAAAAGGGCCAGTGTTACTGAACCAGAAAAAGATACCTAATGCCCTTAAAGCCCACTTAAACAAATTAGTAAGGACCAGCTATAGATTTCTTCCTCAGCACATGGGAAAAATAGCACATCCAGAACTTATTATCAGAGATTACGGAACTACTCTTTTTGGGACATATTCTCTTTAAGAAAAATAAATAAAACATAACAAATGGATATATGATAGTCACTCTGCATATTGGTTTTATAGTCAACCATAAATGTTCATGTAGGAAAAATGTATTGATGTATCGTATGTCCTTACGCTATATCTGGTCTCTGATGAAAAAGACACACCACAGCGGTTCAACTTAAGGCATCACAAGTATTATCTTAAAAGCTTGGAGAACGGTATTGCACCGTTCAGCTTACCTCAATATTAATACTATATGTATGTTTGTGTATATAGACGTTGGACAGTCTCTTTTGGAAGAATTTGGTGCACTGACACTAAAATAATTTAAAAGATAATGTATTCAATTTAAAGAAATGGGGTTTCCATTAATCCACTGTATGAAAGTGGAACTACATATCTTTAGGACACCCTCTGATTTCCAGTCTTCCAAAGGTCTTGGTGGTTGATCTTGTCAAATAGTCACAAAATTGTACTGGAAATGGGAACAAGATACTCATTTTCCCAAATGAAATGCTATAAATTTAGGCCAATATAAACCTGTCAGAATTACCCCTCTATAAGTTTCACACCAGGGTGTGGTGCTGCACAGCTGAGGAGCTGAGCTAATAAGTGTTGAAAAATGAAAAACGCTGCTTTATGGCATCACGTAAATTGGCACCAAAAAAAATGCTTGCACCTACGCCCCAGTTTTGACAAATAAATGCAAAAACATGGAAGCCACACAAAGTCCCACTGGTAGGAAAGCAGAAGGAAAGCAACAAATAGGTCTGTCATGGAGTTCTGTATTATACATTTCCAGTGTTGATATAAATTTCTGCATTTTACCTGCTCAGGCTCAGAAGGAGTAAATTAACCAAAATCAATGTGAACATAGACACTTTCTACTTGCAGATTAAAAAAGCGATACCTGCTATTTCCATGTTCTAATGTCATTACAGCATTGTGAGTCCCAAAGACTCTTTTGTTGGGTTCAATTTATCTTTGGGTCAACCAGAGGGAGTTACTCCAGGCTGACAGTAATGTAACCAAAACCAGATTTTAGCATTAAGAAAGCAAATTTAGATTTTGTTGTGACTGTATAAAGTCTTGCCAATATATTTATATGAGCAAAGCCCTCTTTCAGACTTGCAATTTATACCGGCAAAAGTGCTCCACATTGACATGAGATACTTCGGTTGGATAGATTGCATTCCTACGGAGAAAACGAGAGAGCTTGCTAGCACAGCTATGTTATTTGAAAGCGTGATATGTTTAACACTTCCGATTCACATACATACACATGAACACAGAACCGGGCAGCACAGATCTGGGCACACTCATGTATGAACTCCAGTGCAGTAATCTCACTAGAGCACTCCTGTTAATTTCAAGAGATGCTAATTCATAAGTCAGAACTCAAAAAAATGACTCAAAATGATGAGAGTTTTAAAATAGGAATCTTGGGGTTCTTTTTCTTGTATGTCTGGATTTTAAGGTTCATGTTTTCACAGCTTTTTCCTCCATTCAAAAGCACTTATGTCCTTTTAAAATAACAAGAACCTGAGATTAGTATTCAGTAACATATATGCCAGAACACTGGTCCTCAAGAGAAATACCAAAGCACACAACAAAATCACAAAGTATAATAAACTTGACAGATGCACAGTTTAAATGGATGAAGGATCCTTCATTCCGAGTCCAGAAATTTTACTGAAGACTGGAATAATATTGTAGTCCCAGTACCAACACCTTCCCACAGGCGCAGCTCCAATGGAGCCAAACCCTCCCATGGCACTTTAAACTTCCCCTAAAAGTCTTGAACTCGCATTTCCTATGGCCAAGGTGAGATCACTACCCAGGGTAAGCATCTTTGAAATACTCTCTGCTATATAAAGCTGCTTTGCTAGAAATTGTCAAGTCAATGTAAAACCAGCCATACCAGTTAGCAGCCACAGCTCTAATCACCAACAAATTAAATAAAAGAGAGACACCACCAGTCCACATATTACTAGAAAACAGCTTTGCTATTTGCTGAGAATACTGTTAATGTGCTTTTGGTAAGCCCCGAGCACGTCTGTGAGATTCCTTAGGGGATTCTGGTTGAGGAACATCCCTCCAGGCTCCATCAGGCTATAAGCTGAACAAGACAGGCCAAGGAGCTTGCCTGGGATGCAGCAGCTGAGTGGACGTCCAAATGACTCAGAAGTAGCAAACCCGCTGCAAAGAACAAGCAGAAGAAACACACAGGCACCAGTAATACAGCCAAGCCTGGATTTGTTTTGGCAGGGTGTTGGCGAGTTGCAGGCTCAGATTTCTGAAGAAGGGAACTGCCACCTGTTGTCCCTGGGATTGCGCCCTTATTTTTAAACAAGTTGCATGGCATGCAGTAAATATCTGTCTCCTGCTAGCAAAATTATCTCACAAGGCCCTAAATACCAATTATCTCTTAGGCCAAAAAGAACATGATTTGTTTATTTATTATTTGTTTACCTTGCTGTGGTAACCAGAAACATTGGGTCAAGATCTCATTGTGCCAGACAATACTCATACTGCGTTCTACAGAACGCAGCCTGCTTTTCTCTTTGTGTATTGGTTTCCCCCACCCAACTCCCACCTTAAATCATATCTGTGATGCACAATATTGGGGATGTAGCCTAGCCAGGAAGCCTTTTTTCTAGTAAGGAACTGGGGAACTCGGCATCAAAATATATTTGTCACTGGACAGGAAAACAACTTTTCAAAATCTACATATTTTGAACATTGATCACTTGCAAAAACTCAGTTTTCTAAATAAAAAATATGAATGGAAATACATATTTATTTGGCTTGGTAAGGCTATGCATAGTTCAGCATGATCAACAGACCACTAGGTTGCATGTCTGAATAGCAGCCCCTATAGCACTTCCTACCTCAACTGTAGCAGTTGTGCAGGGAACTGTTTACAAGAACTTTTTTAGAATAAACTATGTCAAGATGTACACTTAAAGAGGAGACCTAAAAAAACCCCATGCCATATAAATTCTACATCAAAGCACTGCCACTGATTTCCAGTGAATGAAACCACCTGCAAATTTGAGGATAGCTGCTTATTTTTATCAGATCACAGTAACCAGTATGACAGTCTTAAAAATAGTGGACGTACCCTTCAGCACGTAAGAAATTGGAAGAAGGATAAGAGAGGGAAGGAGTGTACAAAAGAGTCAAATCATTTCAGCGTTTAATTTCAATGCCTTAATAATGAAGAAAGTATAGGATAGTTATCACTCAAACCATAAAGACTAGATATTAATGATGTTATCTTCTAATATGGTGATGACAATGTCATGATACTGAGAAAGAAATAAAGGGTGTGTGTAGAAAGATCAAAATACTTGATATTTGTATTTCCATACCAAAATCCCTGCTTCTGTCAAAACCATCTAAATGTGAATATAATCAACTACAAATCAGATATACTTCTTTGCAATCATCGTCCCAAGTAACAGGTGATAGGACAAGCCGAAACGGCCTCAAGTTACACCAGGGGTGATTTAGACTGGATATTAGGAAAAATTTTTCCACTGAAAGGGTTATCAAGCATTGGAACAGGCTGCCCAGGGAAGTGGTTGAGGCACCATCCCTGGAGGTTTTTAAAAGACGGGTAGACATAGTGCTTAGAGATATGGTTTAGTGATGGTTTTTGTCAGAGTTAGGTTGATGGTTGGACTAGATGATCTGAAAGGTCCCTTCCAACCCACGCGATTCTATGATTCTATGAAGCATCTGTGGAATAACTCACCTACCAAAAAAACCCAACAGCAACTGTACAATACCTACGAACTATTTTTCAATGTGGGTTGCAAGAGCCTTAGTTCTGCATACACAGTTATAATAGTATTTCTGGATGTTATATATGTACACATGCTGGACATAAAAATTACTCTGCATCATACTGTTTTCAGCTAAAGTTAATTTTAAAGTGCACAGCCATTTTAATGAGAAAAATATCAAAATGGCTGCAAGTAAATTAAACTCTTCTGGTTTCTTCTAAACAGAGTCAGTGTGAGAGAATGGAGTCGGAACAGAGAGCACTGTGAGAAAGAGCCTATCCTAAGGAACAAAAAGCAGCTCACACTTAACATTTACTTTCTTTAGAAAACTTAAATATGGCCACATATTTACATTTCAATACTTATTTAGCATTTAAATCAAAATTTAATCTGTTTATTTCATTAAGCCCAGGGGAAAAATTAAAAAGAGAAGCAATTGCAACAGAATATGTTTTTAAGGGTGTGGGAGGACATTTTATTGACACTGTGAAATGTAATAAATTCCTTTTGGAGATGTCAGCAGTGAAAGACTTGTAAAAAACCATAAGCATCAGAACTTGAGCATATGTTAGTTTAACAAAATTTGCAAGCTATTTTCATATTGCCTATAATTTTCTACACTTATTAACATACTGTTAATTCATTCAGGATAGTTCTTCCAGTTAGTAAGGCTAAGTTTTAGCAGCAGCCATGATTTTCATGGTGTTCATGGGTTACATCTGTCTGCTTCACATTCTTCATAGGTTTGGCCCAGGGAAATACTTATAACCCTTTTCCAGTTCCTACTCCAAGCACGTTCCCTCTTTCAGGTAGATGCCAGAAGACTGGCATCACCCCTTTAACAACAGAAAACTCCCAGAAACAACAGAATCGTCTCCTGGCCATTTCTGAGCACTTGATTCAGACCTATCACGGTTACAAGGTTCTTTTGCTGTGGTTTGTGGGATTTTTTTATTTCAATGTCATTAAATTATATTTTTAATATCATTAAATATAATTAATATACTTAAACACACTCCAAGAAAATATTTTCCTCTGGTATAAATAACAAGTTATTACAGTAAATTTGTTGTCATCAGAACTTTAACTCAGCTCTTTTCCCTTTGTTTGTTCAGAGCTCCTATTCTTTCACAAGTTTCTATTCAGTTGTCTATTTTGTCTTCAATTTTTTAAAAATACTAGTCTTTCCCGTCAAGCCCTGGAGTCCTCCCCACTCAGGGAAAGACAAAGATAGCCCTTTGCTAGTTTTTTAATGGAAAAGAAAGAATAAATCTTATGCCTTGACAGTTTATTAAAAAAAAAACAAACACAAAAAAACCCAAAAAAAACCCCAAAAAACAAAACAAACAAACAAACAAACAACAACAAAAAATTCTCCAAACCTAGAGTACTATTTTTGCATCATCTGATATTTTAGCCTTTGTTTTATTCCTGGCATCAAGTTTTATTTATTGGCACAAGGAAACCTTGTACCTCTGAGTTTGTAACTCAGAGGCAGGGAATGACAAACTATAAGCTTTAAAAAGGCTTGATCATGGTTTGTTGCTCTAACTGTGCAGAAGAGTTTGTCCAAAGCCACATGTCACTGTTGTACCTTTGTTCAGTCACCCTTCACATATAATAGCCCTAAAAAGTTACAAAGCTCATGAAAGATGGCAAGATAAATTAAAATATAACAAGTAAGTACAACTAAATGAGTATGTCCTATAATCATGATTAAACTGTCCTGCTAAGTTGATTTTGAAAAAAAAAAAAAAAGAGCCTTTATGTCTCAAATACCACAATTATTTTCACATACTGCGAAAATAATAGCTAGTGCTATTAGGCACCAGCAATACTGACTTGTTCATGGTGGCACTACTTTGCTGAGATTTTGTACTCTTCAATCGGGCAACTGACACTAGAAATTTTTAGATATATCTTTCATCCCTCCCCACGATGCAATTTTCTCATTTCCCCAACAATCAGATTTTTTTACTTCTATTTACTTCTTGGACCCACTGCAGAATGTTCCTAGATACAGCTGCATACATTCTGAAGTGGCAATATAACATGCCGTTTGTCAGTCTACGTTTAACTGGTGCCCTAAGATTTCATGGCCTAAATACATAGGAAAATAGTAGTCAGGACAGTAATTTGAACAGAAATACAAGCACAGCATGCTCTTCATATTACACACACACTGATGTTTCATCTACTTAACCCACAGGCCATTCTGAAGCTAATAACATGCTACCTCAAGGGGCTAAGGTTTCATTACATTTTTAAGGACTAACAGGTGTGCCCCTATGGCTTGCCAAAATACTTCATGATGAACTGCAAAACTAATCTGTAAACTTGCTGCTCACCCCCTGGCTCGCCCTGCACCTGGCTAGTGAAATGACAATGGTGGAGTTTATGCCTGGTAATCCTTGTTTCCACTGCCACAGAACTCAAAGCACCAAGGCAGGTGGTTAACTGACACACCACCAGGGCGAAAAAAAAAAAAAAAAAAGTCTTACAACTTTGAAAGTGTTTAGGTTACCTAAAAGTGCAAAAGAAAGCTCCTACTCCTTATCCTCCTACAGCAGTTCAGTAAACACTGCCAGGAGCACCAGAGTAGCTGTGCTCAGACGCAGATTAAGAACAGACAAGCTTTCAAATGTCTTTGACTTTCCCAGCCTTGGGCCTTGCAGGCCAGTCGATTCCTGAAGTGCCTGGCAGGAGCCTTGGGAGCCCCCCGCCACCTGCCTCCCTCAGTTCCCCGACCAGTAGGGCCTTCGCTCCTGACAGTGAGCACCTGGCCAGGCCAAAGCCTCATTGCTTTTCCAAACGCATATTAGGACATGAGAGGGGCGACACCCGCCACTTCACCATTTGATCCCCCGTTCGATCACCATATGGGGCCTGTAGGGATGCAGCACTTTCTATACATAGATTTTTGGTAACGGCGCGGCCATTAAACGCGAGAACTTTTCGGGTTTGGGTCCAGGAGAGCTGCTGCTGGGCGCAAGGGCGCCCGAGGAAAGCCGGAGGCGGGAGACAAGGCCCCGCGGCCGGCAAGCGCCGGAGGAGGCCCGACTCTCCTTCCCGGCCCGGAGCTGCCTCTGCGCCGGCGCAGTGGGCCGCGCTACAGGCGAGGCCAGGCCAGGCCGGAGCGGGAGGAGGAGAAAGAGAGTGAGAGTGCTGGGTATGGCGGCGCCTGCAGCTTTGCAAAGGAGCGTGGTGTTCCCCGCGGGCAGGCACACCGCCTCCCTCATCTTCCTGCACGGCTCAGGTGGCTGCTTCTCCCCCCTACACTCCCTTCTTTCCCCTGCTACCCTGCGGCGGGGCCGGGGCTTGGGGCTCGGGGTTCGGCGGGGCCGGGGGAGGCCGCCCTCTGACCGCGGGGCCGGGGTGGCTGCCGCCGCCTCCTCCTGCGCCGCGGGGCCCTGCCGGCAACCTGGCCTCTCGCTGGCGGCCCGGCGCTTTGTGAGGGGATCAGCGGGACACGGCCAGCGCGGCAGCCGGCAGGCTCGGCGCGGCTGGAAAGCGAGGAGGAGGCGAGTGAGGTGTCCCCGTCCCTGCGGCTCTGTCCTCCCCCGGGGACAGCGCGGCGACGGCCGGCCAGCAGGAGCCTCAGTGAGCAAAAAAAAAAAACGGTGTGCGGGGACTGGGTCCGGCGTTTGGGCCGCCCCGGGGCTGAGGTGGGTCGGCGGTGTGCGGCTTAGGGACGGTGCCGGTACGCACCAGCCCGGCCTTCTTTGCCATGAGAACTCCTTTTCCAGAAGATATTCCCTTAATCCCTCCACTCTCAGGGTAGCCACGTGCGATTTACAGAATTAAAATGGCTCTTGGCCTTTTTAGGCTCAGGGTGAAAGTATTGTTGGTGCCTGTTAAAAGCCAGTGTTGATAGACTGACTTCTCTCCATCCAGAAGGATCCTGGCCACGTCCAAACTGGCTTCATGGCCACCATCTGCAGGAGGCAGCCACTTGTATCAGTGACCAGACCGAGGGCAGGAGGGGAGTGTGTGCTTTGTCAGGGTTTTTTCTTAAAGGTTATTTCTAAAATGCTAAATAACAACAACAAAGTCCACATGACTTTAAAAAAACCCCACACAACAAACAAACCCTGAAAAAAAACAGTCATCATAGGTCTTTATTACATCAAGGCCCTGGGAATCAATTCTATTGAGCTGCCCCCGTGCATGTGGCAACATGCTCAACTCTTTCAGTGTCTTTCTCTTAGTTTTGCTTTTAGCTGATGCTTCTGTTTAACAGAGATGTACGTGCTTATTAAATTAGTTTCATTTTTATAATCTAGTTTAATTTTGCTTTTCTCAAGTTCTGTGAGTTAAAGAATGAAAGAGTTCACTAGATGTGTTCAGCCCTCTTGGTAATGCTAATGCTTTTAATGCTTGAGGAAATAATTTTCTGTCATGTTGGAGGAGTAAGGGAAGATTATGGTTAGAGGTTGATTCCACATGTGGTTAAAGTACTCTACAATTTTTCATGTTTGATATGATTTCATTCATAATGTTTGCAATGGGGAAGTACAAGAGCGCTGTTACTTGGTTTTGTTTAGCAGTTCTGCAGAGTAGAATTTAAAACAGAAATAGCCGCAGTGCCGTTGCTGTGGCTGGCCTGTGAACCTGAATTGTAAACCTTCTGTACAGTGGTTGTGGTGGAAAGTGGCAGTCAAATGGCATGAATCCTTTTTGTTCACAATGGTTGCTCCAGATAAATTATAACAAGTGGAGAATGTTTTAGAAAGAAAATGTTTTAGAAAAATATTAGAGAATTCCCGTGCATCAAATTTAGGTAGAGGATCCATTTAGTAGGTCATCAGGGAAGGCAAATGGAAGTAACAAATGTATAATAATTGTTTAGACTTAGATTTACAACTTTGTATCTTGTAACATGCAAAGAATCGTAGAATCCTTTAGGCTGGAAAAGGACCGTAAAGATCATTGAGTCCAACCGTTGACCTAGCACTGCCAAATCTACCACTGAACTGTGTCCCTAAGCACCATATCTACATGTCTTTTAAATACCTCCAGGGATGGTGACTCAACCACTTCCCTGGGCAGCCTGTTTCAATGCTTGACAACCCTTTCGGTGAAGAATTTTTTCCTAATATCCAGTCTACATCTAACATGTTTTTAAGTTTAAACTTTGCACTGAAAAAAAAATTGGAAATTCAAGCTGTATTTGAAAGGAAAATAATTCGACTCAAAGCAGAATTTTCTGTGCACTCTTTTTAGTAGTGTTCAGAAGAGCATATAATGCTAAAATCTAAGAACAGCCTGAAAGACAAGCCTTTCAGAAGGTTGTTGAGTTTTGTTTGGTGTCACAGTCTCCCCTCTTTTCTCCTCCCCTTCAAATTCTATTCTTACCAAATCAAAATACAAATGCTCTACAGCAGTTGCAGAGCATTTGGACCATAGGGACTCTTGACACACAGAAGGTCGTAGTTAAATTTTCTCTTACTTAATGAGTTTTCTATGAACTTTTCATAGACAAACTAGCTTCGTTAACTGTAAATGTTTCTGCTGATCTTGGCAAAGCTAAAGAAATGTGAATAAATAATAAAATATGTGTCCAGCACCATTAATGACTTTGTAAAGATCTAAGTAAGTCCCAATTCTGGAAGCATTCAGATAGTTGCTTAGGTTGACCTACTTGAGGGTTGGTCCTGTGTATTTGCAAAGCCCAGACTTTTGCTTTCTAACTGAAAGAGGAGGAGTGTATAGGAAAAAAAATTTGTTTAAGCCTCCTTAAGATATGTTGTTCATAAATTAGGTGACAGCAACCATGAGGAAACCCTTGCATGTCAAGAGTGTCTGCTGAGAATCAGAGGTGTGTTTGAACTTCAGACCATACTGCTCACATAAGGAAAGTGTTTGTGGGAATGTGTTCTGAAGCATCCACTTAAAGATGTAACTTTGATTTTAATGTAGCACAGAATAAGATTTTTGTCAGTTTTGTGACCCTGTTGCTTATTTGTCACTTGGAATATTTAGGCCAAACAGAGAACTTCATGGTTATGTCATTTGTGCTCAACAGAAATCCTTCTTGCCTTCTGTTTTAATTCTGAAGGTACATTAATTTGTGTGTAAATCAAGATCACTGAATTTTGTTTGAGTGCTAAAGCAAGATCACATCTTTTCCTTTGGGGAATTATAATCATTGTAACAATGAATCAGTATATTCATGTGACCTTATTCAGATGAACCCATGTAACGTGGCAGTAAGCCTGGCTTCGGCCAGTGGTATTTTTTCTTGTGGTTTAGCCATTTTATTGAAAAGAATAAGGTGAGTTCTAAAGTTAAACTGACCAATTTGAGATAAAATAATAGAGAATACTGTTAACTCAGATTAGCAGTTTGACTTGATAATATGTGGGAGCCTCAACTTCAAACAAGACTGAAGTCCTATGGCATGAATGACAACCAGTTAGCTGAATCCCCACCAATTTTTTAGGGTCAACATTACTCCATGTTGTATTACTGCCTACTGTAAACCATATTCCTTGATGGGCCAGTTTGCTCAAGCTTGAAGCATTGTTTAACTCATATTGTGTGTGCATGCTGTGCAGAGGGATAGCAGTGAAGTTATAGTTGAAGGTACCAGTGATGCAAAGACAAGCTCTAGAAACTGTCTGGTGTATATACATACATTTGTTAGAAAGGAACACGTGTTGTTGTCTGCATAAAAGAATTCATCCTGTGTATCCGTTCATAGCACTTCAATCTGCCAGGGTTTTGGCTATAGGCTGAGTTGATAAGACTTGGAAAAAACACATTGAGAGTCAGATCTCAACTAGCTTTCAAACGGAACTCTGGAATTAAGGTTTTTGAGGAGCCTGCCAGATATTTAAACCCAAACTCGTGTCTTGAGCTCTGTTACAAAACATTGGGAGTATTTGACTGATACTTTCCCTAAAGTCTACGTGTAATATTAGCATAATTAAATGTGAAGATCCTTTTTACATTCTTGACTAGGTTTTGAGGTGGGTTAACATAAAATTCTGTAAGAAAAATAACTTTCTTTTTTAAGGGGAGCAGCAGGTATTTTATCTCACGTTTTAAAATATTAATCAGTATTTTTTGATTATCACTGTTACCAGCAAATAATGTAAACTGCAAGTAAGAGGTTAGGCCTTGTGCCTGATTAGGAGGTACTTAAGCCATTGGATGTAATAAAGTATTAAACTTATGCTGTGAGACTTCTTAAGTAGTCTGTTTCTAAGAAGTTTTGAGTCTGTTTTCATTGAAAAGGGGATTGAGGTTATTCTAGAAAGTTATTTGAGGATTAACTTTGTGATTTAGAAATTAGGTCAATCTGGTTTAAATATGTTTTATATTGTATAGTTTCTTTTCTAAATGCACTGAATAATTCTTGTTGTACTCTTTTGTGTGATACAGGTGATACTGGCCAAGGAGCAAGAGCATGGATAAAACAAATTTTGAATCAAGACATGGCTTTTCAACATATAAAAGTAATTTACCCAACAGCTCCTACCAGGTATTGTTTTATATATGATAACTGTAGTATTAAATTAGTCTATTCCAGTACTGTAAAATACATTTATGAATGTTGGTACGAACTGTCATAAGACTTCCTCCTTCTTTCTCATGTATATGTTTTTTGGCAAAACTGGAGTTCCATAGTGCATTGCTGCCCAAGGACTGTGATTTTTAAATGTTTAAGACTCTAAAGGATTAAGACTTCATGGAAGTCACAGTCTCTAATTCAAATTCAGGTGTTGTCCTCATAGTATCTTTCCATCTCCTTGATATAAAGAGAAGAAGATACTCCAGTGTGTGTTGTAATGGCATTATAGAGCCATGTTCTGGATCACAGTCTTACCTAATATTAATTCCCATAAATTAACCACTAAATTATTCTGTTGTATTTAGTGCCAGGTTTCAGTTCTGACGGTGGTCAGTGTTTTTGGCAAGTAGGACATGAAAGATCTTCAGCTGTTGGAGAAAGGACTGGGAATTTAGAATTACACATTTCCTCTACTTCGAATCCTGACCCAACTGTTTCAAAGATAATTGAGTTCAGCATTTGCTGTAGGCACAAATCTCATTATTAAATGACACCCTGTGTTCAGTGTTAGACCGGAAATACAGAAAAATATATTTACCCCTAGTGAAAGTTAATGAGGTCAAACCTAAAGGCTAAAAATTGGGCACCTACCTCCATATTTAGCTGTCTAAAGACATGATGTATATTTCAGAGATGTTTAATTTTTCATAATATAAATTAATTTTTAAGGTGTCTGTGACTAAGTCAGGAAAATGTTTCCTTGAAAGGTAATGGGGCTTAAGTTTCTGAGTTTGTGTGTAAGCATGGATGAACGCTGAAAAGAAAAGGAAACTGTGACATTCTACATGGACTGTCGAGGTACAGGTTTGAAAGTCAGAAAAAATTTTCTTGGAGGGTATAAACAAGTATAATAGCAGATTTTGTCTGGCATTCACTAATACATGAAAAAAAACTTTCCCATATATTTTTTTATGATCTACTTAGGCAGGAAAAGCAATTGAGAGATTGCAGTGTGAATGTACTCACTGTGTAACAGAAAAATCACGCCTGTGAGCGGAAGTCTTTGAAGCAGTGTGTTTTGGCTTAGCAGGTAGTGAATATGATTTTCTGTAAATAACATGCTCATTACTTCATTGATGACAGGCTAAAGTGATGGCTAGAGTTATCAGTGGCACATCACACGTACTGACAGGCTCCATTTCTTCCCTATCAGCACAGCAGTTACTGGAGAAATGCAGGAGTTTTTGCTTCCCTATGAAATAGTCTTTCTTCGCATGTTATATGCAGCCAGAGCAGCTCAGGCCACATCTGTTATGCCAGTGCTTCATTTTTCTATCCTGCTGCACTTCTGGGGTCCAGTTGTTTTCTCGTTTGTTTTGGTTTCTTTGTATAACTACAGATGTAAACTATGTATAAATGATTAACCAGCAAGATCTCCTGACTCAAATGAGTGGTGTTTGTGGGGAGTTTGTTGTTATCTTCAGACTTTGGATTTCAGTATTTTAGTAAACAGATGGGAAGACAGATAGTGTTGTAATTAAAAGATGTGAATAAACAGTTAATTCCACTTCTTTGCTTTTTTTTTTTTAAGTCGAGGTTACTCTTCTTTCCTAGAGCAGACAGAGGTCATGCATGAGTTGATTCAGAAGTGGTTTTTAACAAAACTGTGAAAAGTTGTATATTCAAAGAATAAAAAGTACCCACACTGTTTGTCTTTGACTGGCAATATGAAGTACGCTTGGGAATATTACTGTACAGCCCTCTGTTGCTGATAAGCACCATTAGCTGACATATTGAAATAAAGCAGATGCCCTTAAGTACAATAATATTTGCCACTGTTTGCAGCAATGCTGAAGTGAAGTTTGTGAAGATATGCATTATTGGTTGAAACCGAAATAACAGGAGCCTTTACAGACCCATTTCATTCAAGTCCGAAACACACTATGCTTTTTGAAGCATTTGTAATGGTTTGCTCTCCTTTCTTCAATAGAAAGGAAAAACAAGGCCTAGAACATCCAACCTTGAATGGCAGACATTAAAATAATTATATGTGCATTAGGAACTTAAATATATGGTCTGGTTTTGTGTGCGTATGTATATATGTTTTGATAAGAATTCATAAATGCTTCTGGCACCAATGAGGGAATTCAGCATCCTTGATAATAAGACCTGTAGCTAGATGGTTACAGGTGTGTAGATATGCTGAAGAAGGTTCTGATCCAGTCTTTTGGTCATGTAGAGACAGAGCGATATGGAGGGAGAAAGCTGCACTGGTGTGAGTGGGAGTTTCTGTGGGTGGCGCAACCTGCCACTGCATTGTCCATTATAGGAGCAGAGTGCAAAGCTTTGCCAGCAGGTTTTTACACTGATGATGCAAAGAAAAGCTTGAAGTCAAGCAAGACCATACTAGGATTGCTTGGCTAATACAGTCTTCTGGCGAAATACTGTTAATGTGGATGTAGTTCATACTCTATAAACTCCTGTCTTTTCCAGCATAACTTACCACATACACATTGAACGCTCTCCATCAAAGCAGTTATGCCAGTAAAAGCAGGTTTGATGATACTACTGCAATGTTAGAGGCTTTGGCAGAGTAAACTGCAGGTTGGGAGTATCTCTTCACGTTTTTGATGGATATAAATGATAGCTCTGACTATAGATCTATAGATTTGGCCTTATACGTTCTTCATGTCTATTAAATAGAGTTCTGAAAAGCAATGGAATTCATGCTTTTCAACAAAACATTGAATTTTATTTTTTTTACCTTGTGGAGGGTGGATGGGGTTTTGTTTACGTTTTGTTTAAATTTTATCCCAGGCGCTGAAACATACATACTTTTCATTTACTAAAACATCAGAGGTTCAGACATGTTTTGATTCAGGAGTCCGTATGTTTGAAAATTATTTTGGAAAACCAGTCCAGCATATAATCTAGGAGAATTCTAAAATATGTTCTCTGGCTTCATTAGCATTGATTTCAGCAAACACTAGAGAGGATACTTCCATTTTATGGGTAAAAGCAATAGAACATTATTGAACTACATTTTATAAAACTGGTTTTTTGTTTTGTTTTTTTTTTTTTACTCTTCTCTATAGGTCTATTAAAAAAGTTACACTTTTTAAAAAAGATTTACTTTTCTTTAATCATTTTTATAATGTGCAGGGTATGATCATTAGATGTCCCCTGGACAGGTAAAGTCTTTGCAGTGTTTTGTCACACTCATCCCCCATCACTTTGGAAAGTCCTGAGTCTCGTATTTGTTTGTTTCCTGAGGAAAAATAACAGAATGTAGACAGTGCAATTTATATCAAAAAAAGAAAAAGTTGCAAAATTTCTAAGTAAAAAGCTTGTGGTAAAAAGCATGCTTAAATAAAAAAGGGAAAAATATGTGGATTTGAAGTCTCAGTGTGATGTAGTAAGGGAAGTGGCACCTGAATTTGCAATATGTTTGGAAATTAAATACAGGTATCTAGTACATGCAAATTTTGCCTTACAAATGAAAATGTTTAGACATAGCTTAGAGAGGTTTTGTTTTTTCTCTGGTAACATAGGCAACTGAGATACTTGAATAGAGAACTTGTTTTAGTAGGTTGTTCTTTTAACTTTATCTAGCTTTCTTTCAACATCAGTGCATCCGTACATAGATTAAACTTGTTAAACACAACAGAATTCCATTTCTTCTCCCTCATAATGTTAATATGTATCTTTCAATTAAAAATGAGAAGCTGAAATCATAGTCCCAGCAGCTGATGCAATCCCTAAAGCCACATCTACAGTAATAGTTTTAAAGGAGAGAGTTTCCTTTTTCCTTTTTTATTTGGGTCAGGACGTATACAGCTTTAAATACTGTTTCAGCTGCTACAACTGTGACTTAAACATTGGATGTCTATTGAGTTTCTAAATCAGAACTGAATACCACCCAATTTAACCTTCTTTTTTTTTTTTTTAAATAGAAAGCGATAGTTTAAATTGGCATTGCAGGAGCTAACGTGGTAAAGTTAAAACGATTTAGGCTCCACTTGTTTTAATAAGTATACCTTACCTTCTATAATTCCCTTAAAAAATCTAGGTCAAAGATTCTTTGCGTTGTCTAGCATTCCATTCTGACAGTCTTTCTCTTTTGCAAGTCAGAAAGTAAACTTCTGAAATTAATAGTTCTTCGGCTATTTTATGGATCTTTTTGACATTCACTCAATGTACCTTTCTGTGGCCAGTAAGTCTCTAAGCAGAATTCGTTGTCTGGTTTTTTTGTTTGTTTTTTTTTTTTTTCTCAATTTATTCTAATTTCCCTTGTCTCTAAGTACGTGGCTTGTAAGGACTGCTCAGCTTTATATGGCCTGGTACTCCAGCCTTTCCTTTAAGTTCACATCTTTGCTCAGCTCATGGGTGGAAATGAGTTTCAGCTCATCGTAGTCCCCATTTGGCTGTGTCACAAAACCACCAGACAGTTTGGCACCGCTCAGCTACATTGGCAGTCTGTACTTGCGAGAGGCCTAGGACTGGAAAAGCAGCAGGGGTACTGCAGGTCAGACTGGAGATGGATTGGCGGAGCTGTGTAGGGGAGCATGCACCGTGCCTATCATACTGTTTTTGGCTCAAGCAAGTGTTATTAATCCTTCACTTTTGTAAGCCCTAACCTCATTCATAAATTTAACACAAAGTCTTTCTAGAGGTGGAAATTTGAGGGACAAATGGGAAGGGTTTTGGTTGATGTCATGGGGTGGTTCTTTCATCTCCTGTAAGTCAAAATTTAACATATTTTGCATAATGAAGATGGAAGCGTGCTTGGATAAACTTCTTATTTTCCTTTTATTTCTCCTCTTGCATTAAGTGAGGAAAACATATGAATATACATACATGTAATGCTTACGTCATGTACTAAATGCCATGTGGAATGCAATAAGTACTTGTCAGAGATACTTTAGTCACGCTTGGGGAAAACCAAGTAGAATATAATGGCAATAATCTTGGATTTCTAATCCCTTTAACTACCTCATGCTCTTAGACATCCTTCCTCTTGTTTTTCTTCTCTCAACCATTTTCCAATACAGAAGAGCTGGAGACAGTGGTTTTTATATGGCCCCTCCAGCAAGCAGTTTTGGGTTCTAAGTTATGCGTTGTTCTGTGCTCTTGTTTTACAGCCTTTTCAGGGGTTTCTGTGCTTCGCTAGTGTCATTCATCCATACTCAGTGTTGTTTGCCACCAGCTTGTGAAAGATACCACTTTGAATCCCAGAGTGTCTTTTAAACCCCGTAATGGAGAACTGATGCAGATTGAACCCTGATTTGCCTCTTGTCACTTTCTTTCAGTGAATTCGTAAAGCAGCCACTGTTAGCTGGTTGCCGAAGAACTGGCAGTGTGTAGAAAAGGTCATTTATGGTCTTTTGTCAATCATAACGTTATTGACATTTCTCTGATTAGTACAAATCCGCACAATTTATACCCCTACCCCCCAAAAAACCCCACAACCCAACAACCAAATAGAAACAAAGAAACAGGAACAAACTTGGAATTTGTCCTGCTGAGTTTTATGTCAGCTTCTATTGCAGCTTCCTTTGTCTTGAATAAATAAGATACTGTCCCAAGTATCAAAAGCTGTCAACATTGTATTTCTTCAGGTGACCATTCTGTACTGGCTCAGGTAGCTCTCATTTCAGGCAATATATATCCAGAACAACTCTATCAAAAGCATTTGCATGTGTTTAAGTGAACAGGCACAGCCTTTTCTGAGGAGCAGGTGAAACTATTCCTCATGGAGATGACTTTTGCCTTCATTTTTAAAACTTTTTAAAGTATACTTCCAAGTTTAAGCAGTTTGAATTTCTGACACATCTTATGCTCTGTTACCATACTGCAAAGCTTCGTTATTAAGATATGTTGAACCTCAGTATAACATAAGATCTACCTTGGACTAGAGCGTTGAATTAACACTTCTGATTTGAATAGGTGGATTCTCTGCCTTCCCCCTCTTTTCTTTTAAAATTCACTTTCTGCTTCTAGCAGATAGTGGGAATTAAAAAGCAGAATTATGGACCAGATTTTCTACTGCGGTGTACTAGTATCAGCAGTGAGATTATGCTAGGAGAGAATTTGGGAGTGGGAAATAAATTTGCTTTCATTGGAAAAACCTGCTATCAGCTTTAGGAGAGTCAAGACTTGCTTATAGAATAGTTTGAGTTGGAAGGGATCTTTAAAGGTCATCTAATCCAACCCCCCTGCAATGAGCAGGGACATCTTGAACTAGATCAGGTTGCTCAGAGCCCCGTCCAACCTGACCTTGAATGTTTTCAGGGATGGGGCATCTACCACCTCGTCAGGCAACCTACTTCAGAGTTTCATAACCCTCCTGATAAAAAATTTCTTCCTTGTATCTAGTTGAAATCTACCCTCCTTTAGTTTAAAGCCATTACCCCTTGTCCTGTCATAGCAGGCCCTGCTAAAAAGTTTGTCCCCATCTTTCTTATAAGCCCCCTTTAAGTACTGAAAGGCCTCAATAAAGTCTCCCCAGAGCCTTCTCTTCTCCAGGGTGAACAACCCAACTCTCTCAGCCTGTCTTTGTAGGAGAGGTGCTCCAGCCCTCTGATCGTTTTTGTGGTCCTCCTCTGGACCTGCTTCCACAGGTCCATGTCTGAGGGCTCCAGAGCTGGACGCAGTACTCCAGGTGGGATCTCACCAGAGCAAAGTACAACTTAAGCAGTCTGGCAGTGTGCTCTGTAGATTTTCTTGAAGGGCTCCACAGTCTTCCAAAAGTCTTCTTACAATGTCTCGTGCAACTCTGTGCCTCCTAACTGGGAGGAGATGGGTTTGAGCTGAAAGCAAAAATAAGGATTTAAAAATTTTTGATCTTTTTCTTTCTTTCTTTGATTCTTGAAGCCTAACTTCACTATAAATTCCCAGTTCTGTCTGACATCTCAGGAAGTGCTGTCTGGAACTTCAAGAAAGCTGTAAGCCAGCACCAGTGGTCTGGGTTTTATGTGACTGCATTAGCAGGGTGATCATAGCACCGAGTGTGAAGGTAGCACTACAATTGTGCATCAGGAGAAAGAGTTGGGGGAAGAATATTTACTATTTATCAACATGCTGTCTGCTACTCTTATGTTTCTTATTTACAGCAGCTAGAAGTGCTTTCTTGTCTTTTAACTTAAGATGTTGGACAGGGACAGTGATTTATTGGATAAAGAACAAAAACAGCTGTAGTTTTATGTGAATTGCTATGCTATAATAGCATCATTTTGGAGATAGGATTTGACATGTTTTTAGAGCTGAATTTGAACCTTGTGTAGCATCATTCAGTTGTTCTCCACTTCTGTTAACTTAAGATAATTTCAAACTATTTAGCAGACTTCTAAATGTGATTAAGAAGGTCTTGAGTATATAATCTTCAGGAAGGCAGAAAAAGATGATGTTATCACTTCCTGCTTTGATTATGTTTTCATGGTTAGTATATAACTCACATTAGCAGAAGCTAACCTATTTTCAATTTTTGAAAACTTGAATGATCTGTATTACTTTGAAATTTTACAGTGAAATCAACAGTGAAAATTACTTCTATCTGAACACATGTTTAAAAGATTGAAAGGATGCTAAATACTTTCAGAGATATTACAGGATCTATTTTCCTCTTAAGACATTGAAATGTTAGGTATGTAGGATCTTCTTGAAACTGCAGTCTCACCCACACCCTTAAAAAATAAGACCTATAAAGTAAGCAGAAAGCATGGTCTAGAGTGATTTGAGGATGTTAGGAAGCATTTTAAAGATTCTTTTCCTCAGGGTGCCAGCAGTTTCTTAAATCCTGTTTAATATTATCCATGTCTCCTTTACGTCCTCTTTTCTCTTTTACTTTTAAGTGTTAAGAGTTAGTTCAATTCATAGGAAATTGTTTCAAATGTCTCTTAAATATGAGTACAAGTTTTGAAGTTGTATATCCCAGTAGAGAGGGTTCTTGATTCTTGTTTTGTTATACGGGTTTGAATCTTTTGTGTGCTTCAGAGCAAGCAAAACAAAAACACATACCCCTGTTAAAACTAAACAACAACAACAAAAAACACCCCCACAGAACTTGGGGGCTATATATTCATTCTGAGTTTCAACAGCACACATTTTAGAGACATGGAGCTTTATTTTTAGTATCATTTTAAAAAAAGAATAATGGAAGTGAGGCACAGAGGAAAAAATCATTGGGACTAATGTTTCAAGTTTTGATTAAACTTAAGAAAACAAAAAACACACAGACTTAAAGGTCTGACACTGTCCTTAACAGACCATGCTGATGTTAGCGGATGGAGTTTTAACTCCACTCTGTATTTCTTTGCTTTTGTGTATTTTAGTTCAGCCTCTCGTGTCACTGTAACATAGGGATTCTTTTTATTTTTTCTTTTGTGGTTTAATTGTATGAAAAAATTTTGTGCTGTATTCTTGGAGCTGTACAGATGGTTCCATGCCAAACATATTTGTTTACCGTGGTAATGTCTGAGTTGTAGTGTGCCAGCTAATAAAGGGATTTATTTAAGGAACAAGGTGAATGACTTAAACAGATGTGCCAGTTGGGTGAACCATTAAAAGAATCTTACTTCTCAGCTTTATGTAAAGGTTATTTTTAATGCATTTTTGAGAAATCAAGAGTGGTTGCAAGGATGTTTTTGAGACAGCTGAAAGCATCTTGTCCAATTTCTTGGGGGTCTTTTCCTGTGGGGTTAAGAAACGTTAGTCTTTCATCTATCTCGCTGAAGAATTTGCAAAGACAGTGGGTAAAAGTCCTGACTTTCATTGCCTGATCAAGTATTATAATCTTATCATGGGTTTTGTCCTGTTTATAAATTGTATGATTCTGCCTTTCAGTTGTGGGGAAACACATTTTAATATTTCTGTAATGTAATACAAATATGTATCTTCATTCCATGGAAATCCTGAGACAACCTGCTGTAATAATAAAACCTTACACATCTTTTCTCACACAAATATAAGGTACTCTGGGTTTACCAGAAAATGAAGCACTCTGACTGCTAAACATTTTAACCAGGATTGATGTAAAAATGTTTAAGAGAGAAACTAAAACCATGAATTAAATGCTGTTTGCCCAAGTGCTTAGTCTGTTGTACATCACATCATCCAAGTGACTTCCAGAAACTCTACTGATTCTGCTGTTGTTGATATTTTTGGCTGGGATGTCTCCTCTTAGAAATTGATTTTTGTTAACTAGAGACCTTTTTTCTTAGGTGTTGATCAATTAATTGTGAAGAATCCTGGAGAACAGTGGTAATGCTAAGGAGAAATTAAAAAAGGAAAAGAAAAGCACTTTTTAAACTTAGCTTTAACTTGTTGGGTATACAAAATATTTCCACTTTAATTTAGGAGTTACCTTTTTTTAATAAACAAGTAAGGCTTAACTTGAAAAAAAAATATTGTTAATTCTGGTGCTTAATTATATGGTTTGGTTTGAATTAAGCAAATGAGGGGCTACTTAAGGCACACACAGTACTAAACTTGACTACATAACTTGTGTGCCATTTTGAATAACATTTGATTTTAGGTACTCATTCTTGAAGCTGTGCTCAAAAAGATGAAACAGTGTAGTCTGTCTGTACCTATCGTTGCTGTTTATTGCCTCTTTCTTTCTATTTGGCTTACCAGCTTCTAAGTCATGGACTTTATTTCATGTTCATGGCACCAGGCAGAAGAAAATCTGTGTTCTCTCATTTTTGACTTGTGTGACTGAGTAATGCAAATAGTATACTGCCTCTTGTACACTCATACTAGTAGCAGTATTTCTGGTTAGAAATAGCCATTTACATATGTGAAGCCTCTCTGATATTAATAAAGGCAGAATTTGTTCCTTCATTAAGAATAATTGAAATAGTGGCTCTTTCATTTTAGCTTAGTTGTGTTTTTGTTTAATCCTAGTACTGAAAAAAAACACAGAGACAGCACAGAAGTCAATTTAGCATTTTCAGTGGGTTCCCATTCAGACAAATTTATCAAAGGCCGTCTGTTTATCAGCAGTGATTGTAATCTGATCTGAGCTTAAGTAAAAATGAAAAATGTGCCCCCTGATTAAACATTGCAATTAAGGATTTTAGGGGGCTTGGTTTTGGGATGAAGCATTGATCTCAAAGTAGTGAGTTTGGTATTAAATTGTAGGGCCATTGCAAGGCAATTAGATCACCTTTCTTGGGATTTCAGGGCTCTATTCATCATCTTTATTTAAAAACAAAGAAAAGGCTGCTGTGAATTGCAGTTTCCCTGATTATCTGAGGATTGATCAGCATGTTGAAGTACTTGAAATACTAATATGACAGCACAGTATTATGGGGGGTAAGTATCATTATGTCTCTGATTTGTGTCTGTGCACCAATCCAGTAAGGAACATGGCATTTCTTTGAGTTATTTTTATGAGATACCTGCCCCGTTAAGGTGAGGATGGCTGTATGTAAGGAAAAGAAAATAAGACAGAGAGAAGAAATTTTTGTAAATAGATATAGGTTTAGATACCCATCTTCAGTCAATTTCAACAAGAATAAGACAACTGAATGCCATAAAGTTAGTTCCTGCAAAGCTGTCTTGTTTAGCAGTTTCTTCAGTTTGTCCTTTTCCAAGGTGGGTCTCAACCTTAATTTTGTTTAGGTTTAAGAACTTCTTGACAGGGTTAGGATTTAATATGTTTAACTGACCTGATCAACCTTGACAAACAAACTTGTATTTTATACAGCTTCCAAATGTTGTCTTCATCCTTGAAGGACAGTGTTTGAATGCAAGAAAATGCAATGTGACTGGATGTGAATTGAGTTAGACCCAAAAGAGGTTCCTTCTCTCCTTTGCTGGAGAGAAACTGAATTGTTTTTATTTATCGGGTATGCGGAAGGCTTTAGGTCTTATGCTTGGTTAATCATTTTTTTTCTTTCCTTCAACCACTCCAGGCCATATACACCTATGAAGGGAGCGTTATCCACTGTGTGGTTTGACAGGTATAAGATCTCTAATGACTGTCCAGAACACATCGAAAGTATTGATTCTATGTGCCGGCGACTTACGGACTTGATCAATGATGAGATTAAAAATGACATTGCAAAAAATAGGATACTAATAGGTAAGAGAGGCTTATTTTTAATGTGTTTGTTTTAATTTTTTTTAATCCTTAAGAGATCCTCTACTTTGAATTTAGTCCATCCTGAGAGCTCACGAGCGTGCCTTGCAACTGCTGAACAATGCCTTCAGCAGCCAGTCCTCAAGAATATTGAATCACTGTTTAAACCTGTATCAGGTGGGAAATGTGGCTAACTGGAAGCAGTGTCCTCAAAAATGTATCTTAAAACTGTGTTTATTGTAAATAGTGATTTGTAATCATTATTTAGAATACAGAGTGGGCAATTATTTATTTTAAAAAGGACATAATTTCATGTTTTCCTTTTAGCTCCTTTTCAGGATGGAAAAGCATACTCTCCCAAAATGACTTGTAGCATATAAATATGTAGCATATAAAATGACATGTGGCATATAAATAATCATGAGGTTTTCCTTACTGCTCTAATCATTTAGGGTTAAGTTAATTCATGGGGAAAAATTCGTGTTACACATCATGAAGGCTCAACACTTGATAACAAATGAAGTATTAGCTGTCATAATTCTTACGTGTCTGTCTTCCTGTCCCTCTTAATTTCCACAAATTTCCAGTGACTTTCACAGTACTTCTGTGAAACAGTGGGATTTTGATGCAGAGGAGTTGAGGGGATGGAGTAGCTTGTGTCAGAGGAGGAATGAGAATTCACAAGTCTTTGGCTCCCTGTCCCATCCCTAGACCACAGACTATTTCAGGTTGGGGGGAAAAAAACTCTTAATGTGGGAACTTACAAATTTATGGCCAGCTGAGTCAAGCCAACAAAATCCTGCGTGGTGGAGCCACTACCATGCAGCCTACACGTTTTCTTGGTCCAGCCCATGTTGCTCTTTGAAGACCTCTGCTTACTTTCCCTTTCTGGCTTATTGCCCTGGCTGCAGAATGCATTGTTTTGGATGGCTGTCAGCGCAGTCTCTTTGGTCTGTCTTTCCTGTGTTATACCTGCTGGCTTGGAAACAACTGAAGAAGCGCAGGTGCTTTTCTGTAGGCTGTGCTGGGAGGTGTGCTATGTACAGATCCAGCTTGCTACTAGGCTTTTCTCCTTTTTCGGTAGCCTTCAAAATTAGATCTACTGAGACTGCAGTTGATCTGCAGTTGATGAAAGTTGTTTTACAAATCATAAGCAGAGTAAGGAAGTTAGTATGCACCAATTGTTTCAGCCCGTAGATTCTTTGGAAGTCCCCTTCTCTGTGTATTTGCATTCCTTATCTGTAAATCAGAAATAATTATGCTTATTTTCTCACTCTTGAAAGCTTTGATTTCAGGCTTCTATAGCAAGGCACTGTTTCCTTGCCTCTGTGACAGAGACTATGTGCATACATGCTCACAGTCGAATCTAAGATTCGTGCAACAAGCAAAATAAGGCAGCCTTGAATTAGCTCCAACCAAAGTGCAAAAGGGGAACCATGTGGATGCATAAGAAATTCACTAGTGGAAAATTAATTGTGTCACTTGTGGCTGCACAAGATTAAGTGTTCTTCCATGAGAACTTTGTGCCTTCTCTGCTCTGGTTTTGGTGATTAACCAGTGTGTGATGCAGTGGAGAATGAAGGTTAGAAGTCCTGTAAGGTTTTTGTGCGTAAGGGTTGGGTTTAGTATCTATCTGAGTCAGCATAATGTGACATTCTTAATTGTTTTAGATGTGACTTCGTGCAAATAATTGCCCATCTTCTGACATTGTTTCTTACAGCAAATCAGGAATTTTGTAAAGGTACCTGGCAGCTTTATAACATTTTGATCGAAAGACAATATGAAGCCAAGGTTTGGTTATGAAGATGTAGTCAGTATGTCTGCACCAAACTGTAATGTCCACTGGAAAGGGAGAAGTGTGTGGCCTGAAATTTTTCAGAGTTTGAGAAAGATTGGTGTGCAGAAGATGATGGAAGATATGGTCACTTGCTTAGAATGTCTTAAGAACTAACTCCTGTGAGATGTTTTTAGGTTTCTCCTTGAAAAAGTCAAGAATATTCATCTGGTACGAGAAGAGAAAGCTTGAGGTAATGGGTAGGGAGGAGACATCAGATTTGTGAGTGCTAGTGTGATAGAGTTGGAGGAGGCAGCCTTCTTGAGGTGAAGGGAAAAATAAGACTATTATAGCAGAGGAAACCACGGTGAAATGTTGCTATGAATATTTCCCCAGTGCATTCAGCGATGTTGAGTTGTGTTGAAGATGCATAATGGGAATACTGGTATTTATCTTATTATGGAAAAGAGACAAAATAGTTGACAGAAGAGACTGGAGGACTTGGGAGTCTGTAAAGGGCAGTGGGGACCTTTTCAGGTAGGTCACAGAAGCCAAGAGAGCAGAGCACTTGCATGAAGAGCGAGTTACAGGGAATGAGATGGTAAAGGGTTAAGGAGAACTGGGTTGTGGGACTGTCTATTTTGTCATGAGTGGGAGTTTTAATGAGTGGAAAGAAAATGAGGAGGGTAACAAGATTGAAGGTTATGGTTTTATATGGAATAGCGGACTAGAAATTACAGGCTGAGGATGAGTGTCAGATATTGTTAGATGAGGGTGAGAGAGGTGTTAGGCAAGCAGTAAGGTGGGTAGCTGCTGACAGCTCAGAGGTGTGGGATAAGAAGGCAAGATCTGAGGGAGCACTGTGCAAAGGAGAGCAAGTGGGAAGACGGGAAGCAGGAGCAGGCTCTCAAGCAGTGGAAAATGAGAAGCCCAACACCTGGTGTTCTCGGGGGTGATTCTCCTTCTGGAGCCATTCAAACTTTCCACAAGGCTCAATATTGTGGACACAGTAAGATCGTTTGTTCTGAAAGACATTATAGCCTGCGCTGTTTGTTTCGGTAGCACAGTTAAGCTCTGAAATCTGCAAGTGGCTGTTTGTAGGGCAGAACTCTAAAGCTGAGGATGGAGTCCAGGTTGTGCAATTTCACTCCTCTTTTTCTATATCAAGAAAAATATTGGTGCAGCCTTGTTTCTAACAGCTGCTCTATGAATCTACTTCTGAAGAATTAAATTACTTAATTTACTGGACCTAAATAAAGTCTTATCATTAAAACCTTGATATCAATTTAGTGTAACAACCAGCACACAGCACACCAGCACACATGGCTTATCTACCCATTCCTATTTCCTGACAGTTTCTGAGTTGCTTTCCTAATAATACAGAAGTCTTTTGAAGGAAGTGGACTTCTGGTTTATTAAGGCTTAGTTCCCCTGACCTTGGAAAAGGAAGGAAAGGAGACTGACTGATAATTATATCATCCCCAGAATTTGATAATGGAAGTCACTCTTTAGTTAAACATTCTTGTTGAGTTACTCTTACTGGTCTTCCTGGCTAAAGCACTTCTTGCAAGTAATCCTGTAAGTAGGTTTATATTGACTTTGGAGATAAAAGAGGATGATAAAATCAGTCAAATTCTGACACTTGGAGCTTTGATAGTGTCCCTTCCTAAAAACTGGATGTATTCCTTCTGTATAAATGCCTGAATTCATTGCTAAATTAGCTAAACAAGCAAATAACCACAGTTTGAAATGTGTGATGGTCATTTCCTTTTCTGTTTAAAGGTGAGTTGGTTTTTCAGGTGGTGGTGGTTTTGCTTTGTTTTGTTTTCTTGTATTTGGTTTTGTCGGTGTTTTTGCACTGCTTCCATAGTGATAGCGCACTACAAAATAACTCCACTTAGGTGGAAATTGTCAAAGATTTCAACAATCTTATTCAAGAATATGTTAGAAACTCTTGAAAGAAATGGCCACTTCACATTTGGAGCCTTCCGATAGTGCTCAGTTCAGTCAACTACACTTCAGTGAAAGGCAGTCCTTTTGTTCTCTTTTCTTTGTTCTTAATTTAGTGCTAGTTTCGTACTTTTACAGGTCACTTTTTGTATAGCACAGAAATGCTGATCCAAGCGTGTTGGTCTCTGCCACCTGTAGTCACTTGTGTAAGCAGCCAGTGAAAATAAACTTTCCATAACAGTCCTGTAGATTTGACTGTATGCCAAGAAACACATACATGATTCCTGACCCCTTGTATTGTAACAATAACACAAGACAAACAACCACTTTTTGTTTATTGCTACAATTTTTACATAGCTACTGAACCATGGTGGAAGTAACATGAAAGCTCTGTGCTTCTTGTAAATATTAGCATTGCCATCTCTCTCAGTGTGTGTGAGAATGGGATGAGGAGGAAATATCTTGGTTTTGACATCTCAGAGAAAGACGATGATGTAAGTATGGGAAGATTAAAAAAATCACAAATAAATAGTTAAAATGTTAGGCAAACTAATTCACCTATAATCTTGGTATTTTATGTCTTTGGCTTCTAAGTCTTTTGCTGTCACTTATACAATCTTATATCTCCTGTCTTTATTAGGAAATAATTTTCTGTCATTTAAAGGCGCTTACTACCTTGCTGTCACAGAGTAAATTAATGGTTTTATATTGCCATTTGTCACTGCAATTCAAATGAGATTTCTCTTCCTGTAGCACCCATTACACGGCTTTGGGGTTTATCTGAATTATGCCTGAGATGCTGGTCTCAAAACAATGGTGTTAGTTCATCTCCTCATAATACCAACAAACATTTTCTTCATTTTCATTATGTCAGTGTGAATTTGCATTGCATTTGTACTTTGGGGAAAATGTTTGCTCCTCTTGTTTGTTTGCACCCGAACTGGCCATTTATTTTTCTTTTGGATCTCTACTACTCTTTTTACTTCCTGATGTGCAAGCAAGAGACATTAACAAATGAGTTTCTGTTACCTTCATAAATCATTCAGTAGGAGGTTCAAATGTTAATAATTTTAACCAGAGAGTAGGATCCACCACTTGTCACTTTGTTTCCCGGATCTTGACGATGTCCACACTAATGTATCTAGAAACAAGGGTTTTTGAAAGGTGGCACATTCTCAGTTTCGATCTGCATGGTGAATGACAAGTTTAGCAAACGATAGTGAAGATTAGGAATAAATAAGGCTCACAGCAATAAAATCAAAAATAATTTAATCATGATATTGTCATCATATATTATCATCAGATAATGGCTTTGGGAAGAAAAGAATTATGAAGTGAATCAAATTCTCATCTTTTCAGCCTTAGTAGAAACTCTGTTGAAAACATATGCTTGCTCATCTTTAATATATGCCTGAATTCTGTGCAAAATTAAACAGGTGGATGGGCTGTTAGAACGCTTGAGAGTCATGCGTAGACATGCCACAGGGCGCACATTAACCTGTACTTTCTTCACAGTCGTGCCTATAAGATCATAGAAGAGTGAGGCTTAACAGCATTCGCTAATCCATCTTCATGTGTTGGTGCAGGTTCAGCTCTATTTAGGCAAATCCTTACCATTGCTTTTCTGACTTGTTCTAAAATATCTACATTAATGGAAGGTTCACAGCTTTCCAAGGCAACCTGTTCCTGTGATTTACTATTCTTTGCTTTAAAGAGCCTTTTTTCTAGTTTCTTTTCTGTGATTCAGTTTAAAATCATTAGTACTGTGAGCATAAAAAATAGGCTATTCCTTCCTTTTTCCATGTTGTGCAGTTATGCCGACTGTGAAAATGAGAGGTAAGTGTTGCAGCAGCTGTGCTGTCATCCTCAGAGACAACCAAGAAAGCGCACTAGGTAAATAAAGCGAGCTCTAGATTTGATAGAGTAACATCTTATTCAAAGTTGATTTGAGAATTTTCATGGATTTTATTTTCCTTCTGGTACTAAAAATTCCTTGGGTACACATGTTGGGTTCTGCTCTACTACCCATATCAGTTGAAAATAAAACCATAACTCGGTCTGGTTTTTACAGTGAGTTGATACATTAGAAACTATTGTATACTTGTTTTTACAAGAAAGTGGTAAAACTTGTACCACTTAAATACGCATTTCAAAATGTGTTTTGGCTGGTGAGAAAGTTGGATGGCAAATTGGCTCATGTTCCTAACAAGAGGAAGTGGCTGAGCGAGTCCAGGGAAGTTGCCTTTCTTCTTGTAAAGACTCAGTTACTGAGTAACAAACAGAATAAAAAGGCTATCAAAGGTGGAAACCATTCATTGCAGTTTTGCTAGTGTGTAAGGTTAGGGCTTAGTGAAGTTTCATGAATAGATTAAAAGGAGAAAATCACTGCCGTGAGGAAATTTACTTGAGATAAAGTGCATGTTTGAGCGCTTACACAGGAGCAGTGTTCAGGGAGTTCTGTGGAGAAGGGAATTTGCAATTCCACTGGCATTTGTGCTCTTCACTGATCTTGATATATGAACACTGTTAAATGTATATAATACTTACATTCATGGTTGAAAAGGGAAGGTCAAAACAGAAAGTCAGCTTCTTCGCAGATGATGCGTAGAACAAGGTTTTGCTGTTACCATTAATGGAAGGTAAATCCCAGAAAGTCCCTGGGGAGATCAGAACGTAAACTGAAACGTAGATTTAGGTAAAAATTCCTGATAACAAGCTGATTAAAGTATACTCTAAGTTGAAATACCTAAAGAAAGGAGAAATTGAGAATGAAAAGTGCTGGGAGAATGCAAAGAAAATGAGGCAAGAATATGTAATGTATTGTGATGATAACAGAATGGGCAGACAATTTCTAACTGTGTTAGTGGAGCCTTATACAATAGGAGAGTATTTGTCTCTCCTTGCAGTGTTCTGGCACAGGCACTGTACGCTGTAGCATTTATCTCTTGCCACTCTGTTACAAAAGCTGTACTGACGTATTTGAAGAAATACAGGGAAGACGAAGAACAACTAGTAGGGAGAAACTAGTAAAGAAATGGTGCTTAAAATAAACACCCCAAAACTCACCCCTAAACCCAAGTCCCAGTCCTTATCACATCAAAGTCGGGATCTTAGCTTCTTCTCTTCCTCTTTTGGTTCTGTGCTGTAATGAAGCAGTTTCTACCTCTGCCACTCAAATTCATGCAAGAACAGCTCAAGGTCCGTCTCTGAAGGGAGCAGAAGATCTGTACTCCATGCAGATCCCAGAATTCATGCACTAAATGTGATTAAAAACTAAAATTTGTTTCCTACGTCTGTGATTTCTAGTGTGGAAAACAGCTTTGATCATGTATTAAAATTATACTGGAAAGACCAAAAAAGTGATCTAGTTTGTTGCTTCCTAAGTCCATAATTGGTATCTATAACAAATTGACTAAGGCATTTTGCAGTCAGATCTATATATATAAGGAAGCAATTGGCAATGTCAGACCTATGTTTGTTGGAGAGGTGTTTTTTCTGTAAAGAAAAATGAAAACCTAAAGAGCTTTCTGAACTTAGGAATAGGTCATTGTAGGCACTAAAGTGGAGCATGGGGGAGAAGGCAGCGTTTTTAGCATGCTCTCATGTATGTGGGACACAAGAGAGAGACTAAATAAAGAAACCTTTGTGGTAGATAATAAAGCTAGTCATTTTCTGAGATACAAACTCAAACATTGTTAGACCAAGTACAAAGAAATGAATAAAGCTGAAGTTTGACAGTAGGTAAATATTTGGTTTCCTGAACTGATATAATGTTGAAGTGTCATCGTGGACCAGATTATCATTTCAGACAGATACAAAGGAGGGGCAAATTAATATAAATCAAGATCTTTACCAGAAGTGAGATCAAGGTTTTATACAAACACTATGATGTTTAAAAGTCTCCTAAAGCCATTTACAAGCTCTGTAAAGAAAGTTTTGTCACTGAAAAATGGCAGCTGTGATGAGGGTTTCTATTTTATTCAAGCAGAATTAAATTACATATGAGAACTTCAGTCTCTGTTCACTCTGTGTTACATCATCATATGGCTGGGATTACCTTAACATAGTTACAGATGATATTCCAGCAAAGAATGTTTTGGTTTTAGTAAGTATTACATGGGAGTTTTCTTCCGAGTCAGATTCTTTAATTTGGAAGTGTGACGATCCTGTGATTTCAGCCAGTCTTTCTCAACTAGCAAAGCAAGTTACAAGCAGCTTTCTTCTCACTGCAACAGGGCTATTGCCTAGAAACTAGCACACAGAAGCAGATTTGAGGTCATAAATGCGTACTTGAGTGAAGTTTCTTTGCAACTGAAAGAAGAGTGCTTTACTTAATTGAGTCTGGTTTGTATGTGCTTACCTTTTAGACTGTGTGTAAACCACCTTTGTAAGGCAGGAGAGTTAATGCAAATAGTTAGATGCTTTCCTGAACTGGTATCCTGAGTATTGTAGCACCAACACTCATAACTGTTTAGAAACATTATTCATAGATCTCTTTAAAAATAGAGATAAAGTCAAAAATGGAAAATGAACGTAGCTTTTATGTGAAACCTTTTGGAAAATTCTGAACTTCTATGCACACGTTTTGCCTGTTGGAAGTAGATTGGTCTCAAGCAAAGGTTTGCTATATTCAGCCCATGTAAGGTTGAAATGTTGCTGTGTCATTTTTGATCTTGATTAACACTCCTGACACAATCTTCTTAGCAATGATCTGAGATTTACGTATTCTTTATGCTGAGAACGTTTGTGTACGTAAGCATACTTGCACTTTTCTTTTGTGTTTTGCTTACGTTCTGGCTGTCATTTCATGCTTTTGTTTTGTGTAATATCTGTACCTGACTCTTATTTTTCCTTAATCTAAAATTTGAATTCTTATACAAGTCCTTGACTGAGTATGCTTTTTATGTGTTATGTCAAATTTACGCTTATACCGAAATATTTCTTGTAATTGAAAAAGTTTGTCTCCAACTACAAATGCTTATTCAAACTGTTGTTTCTGAAGGACCTACTCTATGGCGCTTACTTAGAGGTTGTTGTGGTATCAAGTGATAAACTTCAGGTTTTCCCCAGAAAACCAAATTCAAAGAACTAGTCCTTTGTATTAGATTTTCTCATAGTGGTATGAGCCACATAAAAGAACCATTACCTAATATTCTTCTAAACAGAAGGTGACTGCATTGTCAAAGACTGCTGGTGAGTAATTGCAGATAGTGTTGCCAGATTGTGACTAACTGGGTACAAAATTTTAGATTAAATCATTTACAAACTAGTAATGAGTTTTCAATGCAGCTTTTTTCCTGTACTCTAAAATACTTGAAATGAACTTCATTTTATATCTGGACAAAGTACATCTGTATGTCTTTGTAAACAAATGCAAAATGGTCTCTTAAAGTATAAGTGCTACTTTTTGGGTTTGGGGATGACAGCATCATTCAGAATGATCAAAATGAAATGAGGAAGTAAATGATCGGATCCCACAGAAGAGAATAAAGGAAACATTAGCACAAGATGTTGTTGTTTACATAGTAACTTTGCGTAATGTTTGTGGTTTATATACTTTCTCAGAATGCTGTATCTTTCTCTCTCTCTGAATGTGGGGTCAATGATGCTGAATTTTTGTGATTACTATGACACTTGTGCAATATATTTACTTTTTTTTTATTGTAGAATTCTTGTACATGTGACAAAAGAACATGTCTGGTAGGAAATAGTGATGCAGATGAAAAGTTTGCATTAGAATTTTCATTGTTTTTATTTTTGTGAAAACAAGTTTATTCAACATTTCATGAGATGTGCGCTGTGTGAGTTTAAGGTGTGCTGTGAACCTATTTACCCACATTCCCACTTTTTCTCAACTACCTTTATTTCTGAACTGCCACTGGGCACTTAGACATACTACATCTTACTTTGAACTGGTTAAAGATTGATTCGTAGTGTAAATAGCAGGCCCTGGTTTTATTTACCAAAGATAAATATCAGGGTATTATCAGCCTCCTGGCTGCATAGCTAGGGAATCCCAGGTATATCTCCTAGTTTGAGGACACAACTCTCCTTATTCAATTAAGCACTGTGTTTGAAATAGGAAAGCAGGACTCCAGTCTTCCACGTTGTGTGGTCTTGTTCTTTTTCCCTAAGATCCAAGTTCTGTAAGTCAGGAACCTGCAGTTACGGCTTTTGGCCATAATCATCTCTTAAGACTGCAAGGTGAAAGTAAGTAGAAAGAAGAATCAGAAATTCAGTAGAAGTTCTGATCAGAAATTCATCAGAAATCAAAAAATAATGTTGTATGGGGGAAAGTAAGAAAACACTTCGTGTCTATGTTAGTCTAGTGTTTTCAGGAAAATTTCCTACACAGATCCAGCCAAGTCTTCCAGTCATGACGTGGGATAGAGTGTGAGCTAGAAGGGCCTCGGACCTGCTGGGACTTGCAGAAAACATGCTGGAAGAAGATTCCCCATTAGGAATGGTTTCACCGTGACCTGGCTAATATTTATGAAGTGTATTGTTTTCTGCTTCTGAGCTTGTGTGCGCCAGAGATTTCCTCTATGGTGCCAGGATACAGTGAAGTACCACAGTTGCAGTGTGTCGTTGGGCTCAGTTTCAGTGGTGCAGGGGCACTGCGTCCTGGTTGGGTTTTGTTTAGCACCCATGTCAAACTTCTGCGCAGCATAGAAATCAGCCCCAGAGGGCTTACATAGTAGCCCTTGAAAAAGAGCTGTTCCCACTCTGGAGTCTCATTTTAATCACTTAAAAAAGATAGGAAGCTGAAGTGTTTTGGTATTTTGTCTACTACGTTTGCATTTCTTCTTCAATCCCTTATTTCATGTCTCTTGCGTGAAAAGGTCTGGGCTCAGAATTTTGCAACTAATTAACACCAGTTAATTACCTGGCACAAATGACTTGTATCACCAGTATAATGCTGCTCGAAGTAGAGCTGCAGTCATAACCTTTTTGCTGATTACCGTCTCTGTGCTAGAAGAGATTTCAGCAGCCAGTCATTCTTCACCCTGGTCATTATCTGGATACAGTCAGTATGTACTGTGTTCTTGTGAAGTAATGTGGTAGTCTGGATTTCTTTCCTAATGAATAAGCATTTGTCATGTAAAAATCATCCCTGAAGAATTACCTCGTGTAAGGAATTAGTGCAGCTGAAGAGACATACAGAACACAGAATGCCATTAATTCAGAGATCCTTTTAGAGCTCAGGTGGGGTGCATTGCAATTTTTCCCTATTTATTACATATCCTAAGGTGTAACAACAAAACAGAAACTCTGTGTACTAGTCTGAAGTGGTGAATGTTCACTGATTATGTACAGTAGTGCTACAGATCTTTCACATGTGAATGCTACTAGCCTAGGAGAAAAATAAATTGAATAAAAAAACAGTGAGAATTACCTGTTCATAGAGTTTTGCTTACTTGAATCATGCTTTGATTTAAGATTATTGTTACCTTTATATTCCTCAAGATGTTTTTTGATTGCATTGTGTATAAAAAGAGAAGTCTGAAGATTAAATTGGATGCTGGGTTACAAAGGCACATAGCAAAATCCAATCTTTGTTTCTTTTGTTGCATCCTAGGAGGCTTTTCGATGGGAGGTGGAATGGCAATGCATTTAGCATATAGGTTTCATCAAGATCTGGCAGGAGTCTTTGCTTTGTCTAGTTTTCTCAATAAAGACTCTGCGGTTTACCAGGTGAGTGTGTGGTAGAGTTTACAGAAGAACTGTGTAGCTAAAAGAAAAATGTGATAATTTAAATCAAGTATAGAATGTTTATTCCTCTGAAGCAGTTGATTAATATTCTAAACTTGTGACATTTCCTAGAAATAAACAGAGTATTAGGGAAGTGAGGCTTTAAAGCTGTCCTTACATGATGTTTCGTTGCTTTTTTGCACAGAGAGTACAATTATTTTATTCAAAGTAAGTCAGCGTAGAAGGCAGATTAACAAATGAAAGGCTTTGCAAGTTTGTCCTTAGTTGTTAGAGAGTCCACGTAAGTGTAACTATTCTTTGAAAGTTTGTGATGAATTATAATACTCATGGGCTCCATCTACTGTCATTAATTTTTTCTATTTCTCTTATTTGGAGAGGGATATAGATCTTAAAGTAAACCCTATCATTTGTCAGGAGTTTGCACATTTGAATTAGAAGTGCAGGGTTTTTTCCAGTATTTTTTTGTTTGGTTTTGTAGAGATAGTAGAATATGACCACTAAAACACAGGTTAATAAACGAAATTCTATGTAAAATGTCACCATGTAATTGTAACTATTGTTTAAAAATTTTTAGTGGTGTGTCTGACAGTGTTTCTTCTTCATTTAGGCTTTGAAAAAAAATGAAAGTGTTCTTCCAGAATTATTTCAGTGTCATGGAACAGCTGATGAACTAGTTCTCTACTCATGGGGTGAAGAGACCAACAAGATGTTAAAGTCACTGGGAGTACCAACATCACTTCATACTTTTCCAAACCTTAATCATGAGTTGAGCAGAACTGAAATAGAAAAGCTAAAAACCTGGATTGTAAAAAAATTACCTGTTGAAGCAACAAACGAATAAAAGAAGATGCAGTTTTCATATACTTTCTGATTTTTGTGGCTTTAAGATCATGCGTGGCATGTATATGGGTGTCCCATATACATTATATAAGCACAGCTTCAGGTAGACACTGTTGTATTCCATAAAGTTCATTTAAGTGGTGTCATGATGGTGCTGACGATTAATACTCATTTTATCATGTGGGTTTCTTTTTCTGTTTTCTCATCCAGTTTTTAAATAAACATCCACATCAGTCTGTGGAAATTAATGACTGATAAGTATGAAAACCATTCCTAAGTAATCACAACAGTATGCAGGAAGCATTATTTTGTGTGTGTGTGTGTTACAAGATGGAAAAATATACAGTGGTGCGGTTGTCTTTCTAATGGCATTACAGCAGAAAAAGGCCAGTCATTAAAACAATGGACTTTTACTTGTAGGAACACATGCATATATTCAAGTTAGTTCACAGAGAGGAACAGCATTGGCTTCAATTGGATTCTCAGCATGCGGGAATGAACCTGCATCAAAGCAGAGTTTTATGTCACCTCAAAATTAGCTGAGGTTTGACCTGTGTTTTTAAAAGTCATAAGTAGCTGTGTCTAGCAGTACCACAGGCTCTTGTTATTACCCATTCTCATTGTTTTGTTACTCAGAGACCTAGCTTTATGTGAGTTGCTTGATCCCTGTGTGGTTTATAGTGTAGGTTTAAAAAAAAAAAAAGTGCCCTCATAATTGCCGAGATCTGTTCTGTTTTTGAAGAAATCATTCCTTGGGCACTGTTCCTGTAGAAATTTATTTTTGCCAACAGTTTTATTTTGGTCTGCAAGATCACATTTTAAATTAAAAGATGAGGATACTTGACTCCTCCGTGAATATTTAAGAGTTGTAAATAATGATTGTGATATAAAGAAAACTTGTATCCCGTTATTTTAATGGTGGATGATTCATCTCCGTGTCAGTTTGATAAATTAACTCAGAGTATAAATATCTATTCTTATGTAATTTAAATGCTTTTTTTTTATTTCCCCCCCTCTGCCCCATTTTCTCCTCCCCAAATTCAGTAATTTTATTAGCATGACAAGGTATTCAGCATTTTGCCAAAGTCAATAGATCCAAGTCTCTTGCTTAATCTTCTCCTTCCCCCTTTTCTGAAGAGTGGATCTAGGACACTGTTGTTTGCTCTGTCACAGCAGAGCGCTGCCAGTATTGGCTATGACTCCAGAAGTGTCGGCCAGCTCCAGGGGACTAAGTTTTGTTCGAGTCCTCATGCACCGAGACCTAAGCCAGCTTTTACCTATCTTGAAAAATAAGCAAAGGGGAAAAAATTTCACTGTTCAAGTACAAGGCATGTAATTGGCAGTAGCAAGTAACAACTTCCTGCTGCTAAAAATATTTTGCTTTATTTCATTTTGCTAGCATTAGCAAGTCAGCAGTCTGTTCTGAAAAACAGGATTTTAAATGGCACATGAAAACTTAGCTATTTGAAACAGTAACTGAAAAGCGTTTTTTCCTGGTGCCCTAGGCTTCCTAATTACTACAAATTAAATTGAAACAGGTGTGTTCAGAGGCAGCTGAGCTAACATTGCCTTGGCCTAACTCTAATTACAATCCTTGACAACTGAAGTTACAGCATTTTAGCGATAATACATCATTTTGAGTTTTGCAACATTTTTCTGCTCTTCCTGCAGTTCCTATTAATTTGAATCACTAATGCAAGGTAGTAATTCATTTTGGTGACAAGTGCATTCAGATGGGAAAGTGGCGGGCTCCTGGCAAGGTGGCTTTTAACAAGCAATGAGGATAGCATAAAACAGTTGAAATAAGGTCAGGGAGGGAATAGAAATCATTACTAAGACAAACCCAGTTCTTTCAATTGTTTTTGTGGTCTCAATACTTGCAAATACAATGGATACAGAGTTTGGTTTTGTTCCCTTGATGCAGGCTGAGAAGCAATTACAGAGATTTTATGACATTCTCAGAAAACAGTGAAGTCCCCAGTTTGCATCTGTCGTCTTCCATCTTCCTCAGCTTGTGAGTGAAACGCAAACTAGTTGTGACATAAGATTGGAAATCTGTTAGATATATGCTGCAAAGGGGTCCCAAATCTCAAGAGTTTTCAGGTCATTTTGGGGATGTTAGAGAACATCTCAATTTGAGTTTTCTTCAGTCTGCAGGTAGCTACAGGGAGGAGAGTGTAACTGGCCTAGCCCATTTGCTGCGGGTGGTGTGGCTCTGTGTCCCAGGTGGTGCCTAGCTCAATTGGACAAACCGATTGAAGTTTATCCCAGAGAAAGCTGGACTGCTGGTTGGTATTGAGAAGCAGCCAGAGGCAATATTAGTCCTTGAAGACAGTGGGCCTGCTGTTAGATCTCTAGTCAAGTGAAAACTTGAATAGTCAAAATTAGCCCAGCTGCTTGACAGCATGTTTCAGGAAGTTATCCATATAGGTTTTTGACTGACGGGCCCCTTTTTACTACACTTAAAAAAATTCATTTTCAAATTGATACTGGAGCACAAGGTAGGGGTTCATTTGCCGAAAGGGCATCTGAACAATGTTTATGGCACTACAGCTCCAGGATCTACCTGTTGATTGCTGGGTGGACTGTGAAGTACTTCGTAGAATCTTTAAGGATCAAAAGGAGTTCTGTTTTGACTAACTACTTGCTTGTTGTTGGGACAGTTACAGTGGCAGGTGCTGGGGCATATAGAGCCCTGAACTGGTCTGTCTTGTCAGTTGTATCTAGAATTAGATGAAGAGAATGCAGCTATTTTCATTCATCCCTCATCTTTCACTTCTGATATCGTTAGGGATGTTTACATGTCACTTGAAGACGTAAAGGAGATAGACGCCATGTCCTCCTAGGAGAAGCAAACTTGGGGCTCTGGGTTTTTTTCCTTGTACGTAGGATTTCTTCTGTTTCTTTCTTACATATTGAAGGAGAAAAAACATATTCATCTGTATCACTTCAGGTACTGAAGATACAAGAACACAAACTAGAAAGAAGGCAGCTCTGTGCTGTGCTGATCCAGAGGAGGCAGGAGCAATTAGTTGTCATGCTGTTTATGTTTCTACTGTAACTCTTTCAAGATCTCAAGGTTTTTGTTTTGGTTTTTTTTTTTTCTTTAAAACTTAGAGGAGAGTTTGTCATTTAAGCACAAACTTTTAGTACCATTTAAAAATATAACTGAAATAAGTGGGTGGGTAAATCCATTCAGATTCATGTTAATTTGTTGGAGCTTGGTACTGTTTTGGTGAAAAATACAATTCAGTAAGCAAAAGAAAACTAGTTTAAATTAAACTTTAATGCTCTTGGTCTCATTTAGTGTGTTCTGTACTGCTTCAGAAACAAAGCAGTAGTGTTTGGTGAGGTGATTTTTTCCTTTCTAATTTTCTGATATTACACGTTTGTATTTCAGATGTTTGAAATTTGTGACTAAGTCATTGCTGTGAACTTGGGTGCCTTCTGAGTTATTACTGTGCTAGTACAGACATACAGAGCCAGAGAACAAATGTAAGGCAGAAATCAGCTGATCAATGTGGGAAGCCAGAAGTCATTGGTAATGTAATTTTGACATTAAAATAACAAGTTCTCTATTTAAATTAATCTCTTTTCATGTTAAATCTTTAACTCTAGCGTTTTCAGTAAATCATCTTTAAAGCCACTTAACAAGTCTCTACAGATGAAGTGAGCCAAGTGGGTGAATGTAACTTGTATTTATAAAGATGAGATCCAGGTGGCAAAACATGGAAATGGGAACCTAGTGGACGATACTAGAATGAAATTTCTTAAGACATAGGTGGAGGAGAGCTTTCCAGTTGACACGCCTTCTAGGACAACTGAGAATGTTGTTTAAGAGATCTTAGAAGAAAAACCTATTCTGGGAGTTTTCCACCTTGAGACAACCTTCATTTGTGATGCAGCTGGTTAAAGGTGCTCTAGAGAAAGGAAATAACACAATTACCAATTCCTGTAGTATCCTACTTTTGTTTGTTTGTTTTCCAAACCCCCTTTCATTGTGGGAACTTGATATCGCTACTCAGAAGAAACAGCAGCTGGCGGTTGTCTTTTCAGTACCAGATTGTCTGCTCAAATGTTTCTCTACACATTGCAATGGGACTTAGCAGCATCCTATTCCTGTCTTAGTTACAGACTGATCGGTAGCACTCGCCAGCCATGTAAGAGACAAGCGCTTTTCCGCTACAGAGCTGTGAGTGAGAATATTTGTATTTACAAATGAGAGCCAGAGAAAAAGGCAATGGTTCCCCCCCCCCCACTTCAGTGGCTAATGTTAGCTGGGGATGTGAGACACCTGGGTTTAATTCCTCTGTCCATCTGAGCTTGTTCACCTGTGTGCCAGGCCTTAAAACATTACTAATGTAGTCAATTTATCTTGTATCTTTTTAGTATAGACTGTATTCATTAGAACAGAAAAGGTATTCCAGATTTGCCTTTGTTTAGGTGAGTACCTGCAAAAGAGTTACGCCTGTTCTCTACCTCTCTCTTAAGGAGTGTTTAGCTGTTGCAGATGAAATAGAGGAGATAGAGCGTCCTGCATCAGTTTACTGATCACTGGTTTGAGTAATTGCCTGTGAGTGTGGAATACCAACCCGCACCCTCTCAGGTAGAGGAGGGAAATGAGCTTGTTCCCTGTGTCTTGAGTGAGCACTGTGTTTACTGAACAGTTAGAGTTAAAATAATTAACATTTTAGAAGAGCCAGTGGCGTGGATCTAGTAAGGCCCCATATTCCCCAGGGCACAGCAGTGAGCCTGACTACCTTAGCTAACCTACCGTTGTCGAAATAGGTTCCATTTCAAGTACAGAAATTCCACTCCTTGTTAAGCATGTGAGGGCTGTAGATGCTGCTTTGGTGAGGAGGCACCTGAAGGCTTTTGTGGGTTCATTGTGCAAATCTCTAGGCTCCTTTGAAAATGCAAGCAAAAGCTGGTTGCTCTTATATTAAGTTCTCAAAAACAGTTGTGTAATGAGTGTTAAATATTATTCTTGGATCATTAATTGCTAGTGACAAGGAAGTTAGATTCCTGAGAACAAAGCCAATGAGACTTTGTAACCTGGGCCTTAAAACATAGTGAAGACAGTCAAAATAGAGTAGGGAGTATACTTACAACTTTTCCACTACTTCACAGGGCCGGTATTTTGTGGTTGGAGGATATGTTGCTCAGAGTTCTTGAAAGTGCTTATTGTTTTAAATTAAATGCAACATGAAGGAGTAATAATCTAATGCTCTGAAGCTCAGAATAAAATGACAGAAGAATTAATTGGTTGCTTCTGCTCTCTTGATTTAATTAAAGGTGTTTTTCAGGATGTGTATTGGTAGACATCAAGCACATCAGGTTGTAGTTTGCATTAAAAAAGCCATAAAGAGATGTTACTGTCATGTATACAGTAGATAATTTATAAAAACATGACCTTGCTGATTCTTGGCCTTTAAAATATGCAGAATTAAATCTGACTGCAGGGCTTACCTGCTGTCATAGTTGGTCTTAACGTAAAAATCCTTTCTGCAGCGCGTTTTGGACAAATCCTGATATTCAAGCATGTGAACAACCTCTGCTGCCTTAGAGCCTATGGTTCCCACTGATGGATCTATGTAGAAAGTCTGGCTTCAAAGATGGAGTTTATTTTGTTTGAGTTTGGAGGGTTTGGAGTGAAGTTCTTGATGTAGCCAAGGTCTTGTGGGGGGCAGCCAAAACAGTTACGAACCTTAGTCACGGTAGTATGCCAAAAATGTAAAGGCTGTGATTTAGTACTTCCAGAGTAATAAGAATGGTTGAATGCTCAACCATCCTTCTCTTCCATGGCTAATCTCTAGCCCAGTTAAAGTATGCTTATATCCGAAGAAGGTATCTCTTTTGGGTTTACTTTTTTTATGAAGTGTAACTTAGAATAATTTGCAGGGTAATGCGATACACCCTTCTGGCAGCAAACTTCATTTATACGTAAAGGAAAATGGAGCTTCCCTTTATTTTCTTTGCACTGCAGAAATAGTAATGGCTGATTGATGACCTTCTGGGCAAGAACTATTGCGTTATCATCAATAGGATTTTTCCAAATATGCAATAATTTAAATTAGTTTTATCCGTAGACCCATCTTGACTTAAGCCTTGATCCTGTACCTTTCAGAGAAATGAATATATTTCAGGTTCCATTGAACAAGTTACGGTCTAAATCTGCTAAATAAATGCCCAATGAGGACCTCAGGGTTTGGAAATGGGCTGAACCCTTTCTTTGGTATGTATCAGAGTATTTTCCGGCTAGGACTTAGAGGTGCCTGACTGCCACCTTTCCTTCCCCGCTGGTTTGGGAAGGGAGAGGAAGCTTGTTTAGAAGTAGGTTCCCTCTCCTATTGGGCAATAAGCTTGTAGAGAAATGTTTGATCCCATGACACATCACATCAGATTTACGCTTAGAATCATTCAGATTTTTCTTTACAGGAAGAGATTTTTGTACTGTGGACACCCACAGCATGTAAAAAGGTGGAGTGCCATGTGCTAATTTAAAATAATTTCCTCAGTAATGAACTGGATCAAAAATGAAGGATGGTACTACCAGTATTTTTAATAATATGTTGACATATTTTTTGGAAACAATGTGGCCCATGCCACATTATTATGATTTAGCATGGCTCATAACCAGCAGTCAGAACTGTCCTGGTGAAAAGAAAAGAATGGATATTAGGATTACAAGTGCCAAGGCAGATTTTGTGTATCGAAAGCTGACAAAAATGACAATTTTCATAGGTTTCAGTAAGTGCATCATTAAATCATCCTTGGCTCCTTCTCAATTGTTTTTTTAAAACAATGCTTCTCTACGCAAAAATATAAACATGCGAAACACTGAAGGTGACTTTCTTGGAAGAACTGGGTTTTTTCCCCACTAAGGAAATATATTTTTTCTGAAGATGTCCAATTGATTAATGCCAGACTACATGGAATTACTAAGTGAAATCCTCAAGATGTTCTTTTGTTTTTATAGCACAACTCAGTTTCCAGTGTTTTTCTGCATGTGAAAATATTTGGCAGCTTTGTTGACCAGATAGGCAATGGTATGTGAATTTTGCATTTTATATAAAGGCCCTTGGTTTTACATCTAGAATTTAGGGGTTTGATGTTTATCTAAAAGAGCAGGTAAGTGATTGCCTTCATAATTTCTGTGGAGTGTCATGAGAAAGGAGAGCCTCGTGTCATACTCCATTCCACCGGGACTGGACATACATGTTTGGTTTTCCTGAAAGCGTTTTCGGATGCAGCAAGCTGTCAAGCCTGGAATTGCCTGTAGTCCTGCTGGCCTCAGCAGCTCTCCCCATGGCCTGTGAGGAGACTTAGGTCTGCTCGCCCAAGGTTACAAGCAAGTTCCATCTCCATAGCAGAACCCCCTTACTATGTTTGCCATAAGCAGCCCTGGGAAGCATACGCATTATATAAATTCCCTTCTTGAAGCACTACCAGTACTTTGGTTAAGCCACTGTAAAACTACTGGTATGTATTTGTTCATAGTTTGGAAAATACTGTTTTCATTACAGTAAACCAATATAAACATCAGCAATATTCCTATCAAACAAATTAGTTCTCATGTGAAATGTATGGTGAGTAAATTTGTTGTGTAGCTGAATACAGTGTTATTTAATGGAACTTGATTTGGTGCCAAACAAACATATGGATTTTAAATGCATTTCCCCTTGTGTCTATGTTGAAATCATCCACCAATAACATGTGCTGAATTCCCTTCCAAACTTGCAGGCTGCCTGCCCTTATTGTATGAGGTTTTGAAATGCAACAGATAGTTTTGGTAAGGGGGGGAAAATGCAGTGCAACAATTCCTGTTTTGTTAGTTATTAAAAAAAATATATAAATTGCTTCACTAAAGCTTTTCTTCTCTCACTTCCCTTTCCTTTCAGCCTGGAAAATAGTTTTGTTTTGTCTTCAAAAGCCATAAAGGCTGTTCATTCCTTTAAGGATTTTTGTCTCCATTTCTCTTCTACTGCTTTCCTTTTTACCAAGGAAAATTGATGAAAGAGAAAAGGGGGTATAAATGGAAGACAGGGAAAAACTATTTTCCTTGCCTTTTTACAATATTAAAATTAATACTATAGGAATATATATTTCTGAAAAAATAATTTTTCAGAAAACACTGCCTTTTTTTTTTTTTCTTTTTGTTGTGACAGTCTATGTTCTTTGACAGGAAGCAGTATTGGGAAAGCTACTTCAGCCATCACTTTCTTAACCACAGAACTTTAACGGGCTAACAGAATAGATTACATTACTCTTGCAGCAGAAGTAATAGCATAGATCTTTTTCTCCCAAATGCTTCAATGCGTACTTACATTTATTGCTGTGTGTAGTAGCATCTGACATCAGTGTCATTCCCTTCTTGTAGTGAAACACATACACAAGTGTCAGAAAGTTTAGTACAGTGTTCCTCCATAGCAGTCAGTGCATTAAGGTGGGCTTTAAAAATTACTGTACTGTAATTACCTCAAGTCATTTAAATTTAACTCACTGCAATTTCTTTAAAACTTTCCCTTTGTACTTAATCAAATGCTGAAGTGATGCTAAGAAGGATGGGCCTCATTTTACTTTGTTGAATTGCTTCCAGTGCTTTAACCACAGTGTATAACATCTGCATGCGCTGATGTCTCTTGTAGTCGAAATTGTGTTTTGGCTTACTGAGGCAATTAAGTGGCACAAATCGTGTTCTCGAATATGTGCCCGGCATCGTATTCAGAGCTTTGAAAGCGTTTAACTTCTGGCTGGCTGGCCAAACCTGGTAGGGTTGCCTGACGGTGGCACACACAACTTGCAGGCATTCAAAAATAGCTTAACATCCAGCTCTAGGCACTGGATTGAGACCACCTTGGAGGGACTTGGCTTTAGAGCACATCAGGAAAATAAAACGTTCTTTCAATAAATAATTAGGAGGACCTGTTAATGCTATATGGAGTAGAGCGGAGTTGTCTGTGCCAGTTCCTTCTGTAAATTGATGTAGCCCCTTTGGGACTGGTTGACCTATGCCAATATACATCAGCCGAGGACCTGACATGAGTGGAGTTACTGGGGGTTTGACCCTGTTCCAGCTGAGGAGCCTCTTCTCCCGAATGGTACCTCAAGTAGAGGAGGATGTCGAAGGGGCAGTTCAGCTGTGTGGTTTTTTTACCACACAGGGAAAATGTCGGTGAAATGGTGGCATGATGCTGGCAGCTGGGAGGGGGCACTTGTGTTGCAGTTAATACAGCAACCAGTGGCAAGCTGAAAGATGTTCTTACTCTCACAAAAACAAAGTTAGGGGCTAATTATAGACCCGCTGGTGTAATGGGAACATTCTGACCCACCGTTATTGTCATAATCACAGTTGTAAGTTTGGTAAATTAAAAGGTCTGTTTTCCTTGCTTTCTGCGTACAAATTTAATTTCATAACATTCTGGGCTATTTCAGGGAGGTTACAGGGCTCCATAGGTGATTAAACTTACTCAGTCATCAGCAGCTTGACTTGTAACCCACCCAAGGACTGCTTATAATAGTATTGCTTCATTTCGTTATTTCTCTTGAAAATTTCGTAGCTGAAGGTGAGATGTGGCCTAGAGAACATCAAGTGCCAGACTGAAAAATGAGAGTTCTGTGCAGCTAATACATTCTGCTGTCTGTTTTGTTAAAATCTTGGTGGGAAGGGGATGATGAGGAGAGGAGACGGTCTGGGGGTGAATGAGTTTTCTGTGTTGTCCTCTTACGGTGCAGCATGGAGCAGTGTGTGTACAGGGCACCATCCAGAGCAGGACCAAGAATGGGGGGGATCACCTGTGCCCTTCTGTGTGGCTTCAGTGTGTTAATCCAAGCTCAGCCAGACGTCTGCTGACACATGGGCTTCATGCCCTTTTTTTCCCAGGTGTGTGCATCAAGTCTGTTCGCAACCTTATATTTAGGCCCATGTTTCTAGAAGAAAACTGTGGCTCATGTCTCAGGCTCTCTCTAGTGGCAACTGACTCCTGAATTGTTTCAAGGCAAAATCAAACCTTCAATGCAATCTGCCCCATCACAGATCACTTAAACTGATTTGATCAACTTTGTTCTGAAATGGTTTTGAGGTGCTCACCCTGAGCTCTGTTTGGTCTTACCTGGGAAGAGATGTCTAGTCCCTTCCTTAGTGTTTTCAGATGGGACCCCAGCTCTCTCCATGTCCATTCTGTGAGAGCGGTGGTTTGGACTTAGTGTAGAAGGGGCAGGAGCCAAATGCTCAAGAAGTTTCTTCTGCCTGCAGGGGCATGTTTGCCATATGGATGACAAGGGTATCATGTGTCTGGGCAGCATCAGACTAATGTGAGCCTGTCAACATGCTGTTAGGTTGGCTGGCTGCGAGTAGGTTATGATCTTACCCATTCAGTCAGCAGTAAGCTGGGCTTAACTTGCACAAGCCAGATGCAGAGACAAAAACGTCTAGGTCTTGAGTGTGTTTGGATCTGGTGTTGCAACGTGAGGTGTACCGAGTGCGGTGTTGTTGTAGCAGCACGCAGAGATGAGAAACACGGTGCTGGAGGATTTGATCTTCTGGAAAGAAAAATGATGTTATCCTGTGTTTCATATCATTAATGAAGACACATGACTTTTTTTTTTTTTTTTTTATTCCAAAGCAATATATAATGTGGTGAGCCAACATAGTGTTTGAAGTTGACAGTCAGTACTTGGGAAGCAGATATCAGAGGTACAGGCATGATGCAATCCAATGAGACGTGACTGGAGAGGGTGAGGGAGGACAGCAGAGATGGTGAATAACCTGCAAAGGAAAGACCCTGGGGCCCATAACCTCAGTTCAGAGAAGACGTAATACTTAAAGGGACCAAAGGTGGAGTATAAAATGTCAGAAGACTTTGAGAGGGGCAGAAGGTTATGATCAGTTCCCCAGCCACCACTTGGAGATAAGCTTCTCTTTACGAAAGAATCAGCAATATTTAAAATTTATGCGATGTGCATAAAATAAAATGCTTTCTCAGCTGATCCCTCAGCCAAATGTAATACATAGTCAGAAGCTTTGAAAAGCTTCATTATCTTTTAAATTATAAATCAATGTTTTTACACTGTATTAAAATTACCATAAACTCCCAGCCTTTGTGATAAGCTACCACAGAAAGGACTATAAGCCAACAAATATTTCTTGCTAATAATCTCAGAAGAAACTCCTAATTCTTTCCCAAAAGACTGAAAAAATTGGTTCCCAAAAGACTGAAAAAATTGGTTCCCAAATTCTGTTCAAACTGGTGGAGATGACTCTGGCGCTTTGGTTATGTAGGGAATAACTCTTTAGGTAAAGGTTAGAAGATTGCTAGTTAAAAGACACTCAGAATTATGTTAGTTTAGCAAAGTGAAACAAATGTCACACTGTAAAAAAGAGAAACTGCTCTGTCTAGTTTCTCTGTCCCAAATAAAATGTGAAAAGAAAACCAACAGCGTAATGGAATAAATATAGAGCTAAAACCTCATTGTTTGGGTGAAAATGTCATGATTTTGTGCTGTATTTCATAAAGCTGTAGCTCATATAGAGTCATGATTATGTGAGAATTTTTGCTTATTAGCATATCAAGTTTTTAGTCTGAATTGCACGGAAACTGAAGATACATTCTTAAAACTCTAGAAAATCAACAGAAAGGGGAAAACCCCTCCACATTATCTTAAGTAAAAAAGATAATGTGTGGGTTTTTAAGCTGGTCATGCAACTTCAGGTTAGATATCTGAGTGCTATATTTGAGTAAACTGTATTTGAGTGCTGTGTTTCACCACCAACTTCAAAATAATTATCCAAACTCAAAATAAATATTTGCTAAGTAATATGACCAGACCAAGATGAGGGTGATTCCACTGCATGACTTCACTGCCATGTGAATTTACAGGCATGTAACTTAAAACTTCATTCTTGCAGATAAGCTTCTTTTCTTAGTCTTTATGAAGTAAATCCGGAAAGCGTCTGATCACCATTCTCCTTACATTTATTTTTTTTTTTTTTCAAATTGGGAAACTATTGCCACTTATCCCTTGATATTCTGTTCCTAGGTGAAATCTAAGGTCTTCAGTCTTTCCTTATGTCATGTTTTGTAGGTCTGCATAATTTTTATTGTTCTTCTGTGGCTTACTCCTTTTTAACACGTGATGCTCAAATTGGGTAAAGTGCTCTGGATGAGACCTCACCATTGCAAAGTTGTACAGAATAACTACTGCCTGTCTCTTAGGATGGTGTTCACATTTTTAATGCAAACCAGAAAGACCTCTGCCTTCTTGCAGCATAATGATATTGACATGTATTTCACGTGTCATCCGCTATAACCTCAGATCCTTCTAAGTTTATCTATATTTTGTAATAGTACGAAAAGTGTCAAAAAATTATCTTTTTTTAACTGCGCTGTCTTAAAAATAAGCAAATTTAAATTAACTCTCTCCTTCAAAAAAAAAAAAAAGGAGGGGGGAAGAACTAGTTTTTGGGTGGAGAGCTTTTATTTCTAGTTTCATCCCAAAACAAATTTTTAGACTGAGTTATAAACCCCTGAAAATTGCAGTTCATAATGGAAACGTTGGCAGACCTTGAACGGCGCCACTGTAAAGTAGTATAAAGCTTTAAGTTTTTCCACTTTTAGACCTGGAATAAAACTAAATTACAACACTTTCCATACAGGCATTTGATTTTCCCCCCAGTAATTTCTGCTGGATCTGCCCAGTGTTTCCTGACTTCCTATGTTGCCATTGGACTTCTTCCTATTGACTAGGCCGTTGGTTTCATTCAATCAGTAGATTTACCAATGGAGATACTCGAACAAAGTGTTTGTTACTGGGGCAGAGGATGTGAGGAAATGTAATGCTGGCTTGAGGAAAGTTACAGTGCAGATTTATGGAAGACATTTTCAGCAAATGGGGCTGTAACAAGTGTTATGGGACTCACAAAACATGTGAAATGATAAGGGTTCCTACAATGTTGTTCTGCAGAATAGAAATGTTCTTCCGGACTCCATCCAAAGCAATTGACAAAGTGGAAGCAAAGGCACTCTAAGAAGAGAATATCAAGATTGTTTTCCTTTCCCAGGAAAGGAGAAATAGAGCAGCAATGTAATTTTTCATAGCATTGCAATATTCTAGGGTATTCCAACAGGAGCAATTTTATCTGAAAGTGGATGTGAAAGCAAAAGGCAGAATGGAAGTCAGCAAGTGGACAGGGCTTTTTTCTGGAATTATTCCTGGAGTCATTTCTCATACTGGTGCAGGCTACAGGAAGCCAAAGATCATCATATGGGTTATTTATAGCCATTTTCTAAATTACTTCAGTGCAAATGATCTGTTTAGCTACTTCAGTCCCTAGGGCAAGAGTTGCAACGCCCCTCATTTGGCCCCCATGGTGTTCCTCTTACAAATTATGGAACCAGGGAGTAAGAAAACAATGTACCCTTGTTTTTTGTTTCGGGTCCCTCCTTGAAGATGACTTTTTTTGTTTATTATTGTTGTTATTGAATCCCGATGGATCTCTGGTGGTTCCTGGCATGAACAGCTGAGAGCTATGATACATTCATAGTAGGTTTGTATTTAGCAGCTTTGTCCAGGCAATTTTGCCTTCAGCCCTGTGACAACTCCCCAGGCTGTCAAGGTGTTTGGGATTTTGGCATGTGGATGTCCTCATTGTTTCTGGACTTCTCCAGGGGCAGCAGGTAAATTTCTTTGGGCCATAATGGGAATGATTCTACCACAAGATATGGGAGGCAGGTGTCTGAAAATTAGCCTTAAGATAGAATCATAGAATGGTTTAGGTTGGAAGGAACCTTAAAGATCACCTAGTTCCAACCCCTCTGCCATGGGCAGGGACACGTCCCAGTAGACCAGGTTGCTCAAAGCCCCATCCAGCCTGGCCTTGAACACTTCCAGGGATGGGGGATCTGCAACTTCCATGGGCAACCTGATCCAGTGTCTCACCACCCTCAGAGTAAAGAATTTCTTCCTAATATCTAATCTAAATCTACTCTCTTCCAGTTTGAAGCCATTACCCCTTGTCCTATCACTACATGCCCTTGTAAAAAGTCCCTCCTAGCTTTCTTGTAGGCCCCCTTTAAGTACTGGAAGGCTGCTATAAGGTCTTCCTGGAGCCTTCTCTTCTCAAGGCTGAACAGCTCCAACTCTCTCAGCCAGTCCTCATAGGAGAGGTGCTGCAGACCTCTGATCATCTTTGTGGTCCTCCTCTGGACCCATTCCAACAGGTCCATGTCCTTCTTGCGCTGAGGGCTCCAGAGCTGGACGCAGTACTCCAGGTGGGGTCTCACCAGTGCGGAGCAGAGGGACAGAATCCCCTCCCTTGACCTGCTGGCCACACTTTTGATGCAGCCCATCATACATATAAGTTGTCTCTACAACCCCTGGGTGACTGAGAATCGTTTCCAAATAGTAAATTAGCTTAGGCTGGATTAGCATGCCTGCTGAAGGCTTTGTCCATACTATTTCTGCACTTGCGTTTTCCTGGATGTAGAGGGAAAGCAGTTTGTTCTAGTGAAAAACCCAGTTGTTCTTTCCCAGTTAACCAGAAAATTTTCTGCCTTTATGGGGGAATTATAGTAATGACATTGAGCAACTAAGAAACTGGGCAACTCTGCTTTTCCTTACTGTGTTTGGATGTGAGGAATGTATTCTTCATCATGGGAGTGGCTAAGCACCATAAAAAGTCACTTTTTGGAGGTTTTTGAACCTCAACTGGACCTAATCTCACTTCAAAAGCTTTGAAGCTGGCAATGCACTGAGGAGGATGTAGCAGGTGACCTCATGAGGTCCCTTCCAAACTAATTTTTCCTATGAATGTGAATTCATTTTATCAGAAGTAGCATCAATATGGAAGGGGGGAAAAAAAAAGTACCAGAATTGAGGATTTGAGAAACAGGTGTGTATAGATATACATGCGTGTATAGTATATGACATACTGAGAGAAACAGATTTCCATCTATTTACCTTTAGTGGTTTAGTTTTCCTTTGGAAAATAAAATCAGGAATAGTCGAGTCTGAAAGTGAGAAATTCAGTTATAATCAGAAGAGCTTAATATTTTTAGCTCCTGTTTTTCAAAAGGAAAACATCATTAAAGTGTATATTTCCACTGCAAAGCAGAGAAAGACTGTAATGTTTCTTAATATGCATTGAGAAGTATCAGTCACATTCTCCAAGTGTGTTTGTGTATGTATGTGTATATTAAATACATATAAAATTTGATTTATACATTTGTCAGTCACTTAATGTACATCATTTTGCATTTTAAAAATAGTGAGCATGGAGTTGTCACATAGGATGTTTTGGAACACAATGCTCTCAAAAAATTATATAGCCTTATGAAAAGCTAAGGTGATTTCCACTTACTACTGACTTTTTTTTGTTTCCTTCAGCTGAAGCACAACTCTGGAAGGCAAGAAATTTGAAGAACTGGCCTTTTGCTAATATATCACCTGTAGAGGAATCAATGTCTTGTCACTTTACATTAGCTTTACTTTAAAGCTTACCAAAAAGATCACCTGCCCTGTAAAACAGTTTAACTTGACCAGATGAATAGCAACCAGGGACACAGTAATTGATGCTCCACAGTGATCTTTGTGAAGCCTCTGTTGTGCAGCCTCTGTTGTGCAGGAAGCCAGGAGACAGATTTGGGATCAGAAACCAGGTCTTCTGTACTCTGGGCTAGTCCAGCTTACTTTTCTCTGTCCCACTCAGTGCTTTTGTTGTTAACACAGGAACCCAAATCAACCAAAAGCAGATAACCTTCTGTTATAGGATCGTGTTTGTTTTTAAACACTGATAAGGGCACTTTGTAAGATCAGCTTTTGATTTGTAGCTGTTTACATTTGGAATAGCCTGAGAGATGCTAATGTCCCTTCTGGCATTTGTAGCTATTTTGCTTTCTGAAGATTTGTGGGTTTTACATGGCATAAGATCAAGCAATAACAAAGCTGTGAGAGACAGGATGGCTGTTGAGGTACAGAATGAGTCTTTCGGCTCCGAACACATTGCCTACTTTGCAAGTCAGTGTCTACTCACTCCAGTGACTCCTTTTGCTTAAGGGTCATCACTTCAGATGTGAGATTCTGAAAAAAAAATACACAGTTGGGTTGCATCTGTGAGTGGATGAAAGAAGGCTCTGAGCTGGGATTTCTTTTCTGCTCAGGTAGGCTTTTTCCTGCGCCATAGATGTCCTCACAAGACAAGCAAACATAGTCTCTGTTATTAAGCCAAAAGGAGCAGATAAATTTGACAGATTTTGCTCTTCTGCTGTTTTTCTCTTCTTGGTTTATAAAAGGTCACAGTGTGAAACACTTCAATGCCTTCCACTGTTTTCTTTTACATTTTATAGTGCTTGCATGATCTCAGCGAGGGAGTGTATTTATTGTGCATGCCATTCAATTTAGATTCAACTGCAGCACATGATTACAGCAACTTAGAGGGAAAAACTGGAAAATAAGTCCCTGATGTAAAACTGGTAACCGAGCCAAAACAGTAGTGCCAGTTATTTCAATGCCTCACACAGTGATTTACGAATTCACTGCAAACACATTTAACAATTTATTGGGACAACTGTGCATATTAACCAGCTCTTTCAAAACCTTGGATGCAAACTTCTTTTGATGATAATTTTTCCTTTTAATATTTTACAGAGAAGCATTAGAAGGTGGCAGTAGGGAAAGCTGGTGTTTGCATCATACTTTTCAATACCACCCGTGAGTTTATCCCTTCAGTCTCCACTGTATTATTTTAATTGGGAAAACATATGCAATGTCTCATGGAAGAATGAATACCTACAGGGCCAATCTAAATCCTATAGATAATTAGTAAGCTGATGCATAACCCATTATTTTCACACACGTGTATTACACTTTCATGTGCTTACATGGCTATTTTAGGCTGCTGAAGAGCATGAGAAGCGATTTGTAACTGGCATCACTGGTTTTGTTCCAGCCTTTGCCTGCTCTTTCCTAATTTACACAAATTAAACCTGCAGGTTTTACAAGGACACAGTTGAATGGAGGATGGAGGGTTGCAAGTAAGGACAAAATAATTTTTAGGAAATGTCTGCTAGCATTTACTTAGCTTTATAATAAGTTTCTATCACAAGCTTCTGGTCCAAGAAAGATACTTCCAAATTGTGCTTGTGTTGATGGTAAATGCAGAAGCTCTGTCAAACCTTTCAGACCATGTATGAGACCCCAAAATACCTTTTTACTAAAGAATATTACAGCTCCCATCTTCCTACTAAGCCTGCCGTGAGGAATGACTAAATGCTGCATACAAAATTTTTTAAAGGTAAATTAAATCAGTGAAAGCTCCAGGTTATTTCTTTATGTTCAGTTTAGAGGCTAAGAGATGCTAAAACTCAGGGTTTTCTCATCCAATAAGGTCCTGTCTCACAACCTTATCTATATGATGGTAAGGTAAACACAGAGCCAAGGGTCAGCACAAAGTAGATAGTAAGAATGGTCTAAGGGTTGTAGGAGGAGGTTTGATGTAAAGACTTGTTTTTCACACAGTGTGAAAGCTTAATCTTTATCATCCCATCTGGCTGATTACCTGCAAATAAGATAAATAACATTAAAATCACTTGGGAAGATATTCTTATTTTTGTAAATGTTCAGCGGGGCTTGGGTGGTAATGACAGTAGAAAAGATCATAGAATCACAGAATGGTTTGGGTTGGAAGGGACCTTAAAGGTCATGTAGTTCCAACCCCCGTGCTATGGCCAGGGACACCTCCCACTAGACCAGGCTGCTCAAAGCCCCATCCAGCCTGGTCTTGAACACCTCCAGGGACAGGACATCCACAACTTCTCTGGGTAAAGAATTTCTTCCTAATATCTAATCTAAATCTCCCCCCTTTCAGTTTAAAACCATTACCCCTCGTCCTATCACTTCACTCCCTGATAAAAGAGTCCCTCCCCAGCTTTCCTGTAGGCCCCCTTCAGGTACTGGAAGGCTGCTATGAGGTCTCCCTGGAGCCTTCTCTTCTCCAGAGACAACTCCAGCTCTCTCAGCCTGCATACATACTGCATGTGTCTAGGGCTCAAGTATCTCAGTCCTGTTGCAGATCTATTTTTAAAAGCTATATTTTTTATAACTTACATACAGAGTCTCCAAAGCACATTTATGTGCTACAATGAGGTCATTTTTCTGGATAATTGGGAAAGTTAAGTAATTGCTTGAAAAAGTAAACATTTCTTTTAACGTCCATGAACCAAGTCTTAGAGCTGTTTGATACCTATACTCCTGAAGTTAAACAGTGGTTTACATCAACATGAAATCCATCTTGAGCTATCCTATGAAGTCATATGGCACTGCCAGGGCATGTGCAGGCTACTTCAATACCCTTCGTTCATGATGGGGAGCCTCATTGTGATTTCACTTTTCCCTTAGACAGGGAAAGGCAATATATAAAATGTGGTATCCATATGATTTGTGTGTATTCGTAGTGTACCTGTTGACAGCTTAAGACACCAGTGTGACAGATAGGCAGCGTTTTCTCTCTATCTTTTATTGCCTTTATGCTCCCTAAAGCATGACCTTGTGGCTTTAAAGTAATCTACCTGTTGGCATACTCATGTGGCAGCAAGATGCTTCGAAACAACCCCCTTTATTTTTGTGTGTGATTGTCGTATTTATTCAGGACCAAACAGAACAATCTTGGTCTGTGTCTAGGCTTCCTTATTTTGTGTGGTTTAGGGTCATAATTTCCCATTTCAGCCCTGCTGATTGCAACTTCTATGCTGATATGCCCAGCTTTCTCTGGGACACTTTTGTACCTTCTTCAGTAGAATTTCCCATAAAAGTTTGCTAATTCATCAGTCTCTGGATAGGATTTAATTATAAGATCAAGATTTGTCTTTGCATGCCAGAAATGTTGATTCTGCTTCTAATGTAGCATTACAGTCTAATCACTTCTTGCTTCCACCCACTCTTTGTAGTTTTTACTACCTTATGTCATTTGCCAAACTCTTAGACTCAAGCTCCATCACACAAGACTCATCTTTTTGTCATCTCAGTTTGATGACCCAAGCTCTGACTGGGATGTCAGTTAATAACCCACAGTTATTAACTGTGTGTTAACACAGTCTACTGTGGTTATTCCCAGTAAACAGTAGTATTCAAGACATTGAGACAGGGATGAATTTAGGTAGCAAAAAGCCAAATGCCAGTTCGATAAGAGAAGGGCAAAGTTTGTGATCTAAATATGAAAAGGAGGGAACAGATTTTAAATTTTGTTGCAATAAAGATGGGTGCACTGTATGGGAAGAAGGGAAATAATCTGGTCTCAGAGGCTGAGATTCTGCATAATGGAGTAGACAGTGGAGCCCTCAGTTACACTATGAAGTCTGAGAACAAATACAGACTTGGGAGGTTTTGACAGTGTGGAAAAATAAAACGTCCAGGATGACTTACCACAAAGGCCAATGAAGGGGAACCATGGCTTTAGTAATCATTCTTGACAAGAGGGAGCAAAAAGCAAGAGGAGAAACAGAAAATAAGTGCCAGATGTAGATCCTCAGCAGAAGTTACTGATAAACTCAGCCCTCTGATGGGAGGTTACATATTCTGTAATACTTCAGAGGATGCTGATGTGTCCATCAGCTCCTTAGTCTCTTTGATTAGTTCTGAATAGTTCTTAGGTTAATATTTGGAAGCTTTGACTTCATTTGAATTCTTTTGGAAAAACCTGAATGTAATAGACAGTTGTTGATTTGTATGCTTGATGTAGCTTCAATTACTTTCTCCAAGGGAATCAAAACCTCCCAGGATTTCAACAAGTCTGGGTGGATCTTTCTGCTGGTGATAGAAATCAGTCACCTTAATTTTGTTTTTCTGAAATATCAGAAATGTCTGTTATAGACTAAGTAAGCTTGTGTTGCCCTTTGCACACATCACCTTCCAACCCTGCATAGATTTACCTTTCAAACCCACACGTTCCCTCAAAAACATTAATTAGATTTGCCACTGTACCTTACCACACTTCTCAAACTATTTGGTATGAGTTTCTAGGTCATTGCTTCAGGAAATGAGTGCATAATAAGCTCACAGCTGTTAGACTATGGTCGGCTTCTTCTGACACTTAGTGGCACCATCAGCGCTATGATGTATTAGGATAGGCAATACAGAAAATAAAATTATGTGATTGTTAAGTGCTCTGTTTTGAAACAGATTTACACATAAGGAGTGTAAGTTATCAAATAGCATCTAATGATAAGTTGACCAAAAAATATTTCTAATAAGAGAGCTAGAAAACATCACCATAGACATACTACATTTTTTGTAGAGTTGTAGAAAAGCAGAAAGTATAAATGCCCCAATTTTCCAAAACAGAGCTACACAGTCTCTGAGGTCTCTGAGGTGAATCAACAAAGAACAACAATTAAGGTTGATTCTGCATTCAGTTAGAGGTCGAGCTGTGCAACATCTATGGATACTGCACCCTTCCACTTCTAGGTGACAGCTGGATTTTTTAGTTTGCAAGAATGGGGGGCAGGAGTGGGAACGAATATCATATACTTAATGACCTATTGTCAGATAAAGAGTAAAGCCTTCAAAGTTGCGGACAGCCCCTGAACACTAGCCGTTAGCCCAGTTGTGTGAAGTGCTGTCTTTGGTGCATATCAGTAAGTGGGGCAATGAGGTTATACATAGCAATAGACTCAATAGTTTGGGGGTTTTAATTATAGAGAGAAAAAATGAAACTTATTTTGCACAGTAAAGTGTGTAATGAGAGAAAGCATTAAAGTTAATATGATATTTAGAGACTTAGAAAAGAAAGTCCTTCGGTTATAAATGCGTTATAAATTTATGTGCACTCTCTCTAGCAGCATCATTGGATGACGGAATCTCACTTTTTAATAGCTTTGGGTCATCATGAAGCAATTGTTCTGTCTGTCATCAGTCTTACAAATGTAAGCCAAAGGCATGGTTTAAGTGTAGGACTTCTCTAGCAAAAAAAGAAATTAGAATTAATTCTAATTAATTGCAACAGCCATGTTACCAACAGTTCTACAGGGCTGAAATCTTTTGCCAGCAGTTAGCACTAATGGGGTGGCTCTCAGAGTTGGATATTTTCTTCATTGCTTGACCAAAACAAATTTTAATTTTGACCTATTGAATATTTTTACTGGGGAACAATATTTTAAAACCAAAACACATTCATCCACTTGTAATAAACTTTCAAAGCAGTAAGGTCTATGGAACAAGATCTTGTAGGTTAGCTAGTCACGCTCCCTTCTATTGTTAAGTTACGGTGCAACCTACATATTTAAAAGAAAGCATTGACAACCGTAGAAGCACCACCGTAGACCATATGCTGGTGGTGATGATCTTCATAATAATGAACAGGCATCTCATTAGTTTTCCCTCATTCCAGGGATGATTAGGGCCTGCATTTTAAAAACGGCCGGAGAAGGCTTACTTTAATTTGGTATGTGTCCTTTTACCTCCTTATTTCATCAAGGGGCTAATTCAGACATGGGCTTAGCCATGTTTGATTTTGACTTTAGTTTCTCTTCCATTTCAGTCAGTGATAGTCTGTTTTGTGTTAAAGTTTATGGTGGAAAGTCTGTGCTTTTTGCTTTCCTCAAGGACAAATGGAAGTCACGAAGGAATCTTTAGCAAGTATTTCAGTATCTTGGTTGGAGATGTGAAGTTTTGAAACTTATGAGAAGTTTCCTGTGTTGAAATGCCTCTCTCTAGGAAAACAATAGAGGTCTAAACAGCAGTGTAGAAATCCATAGCTCCTGAGGCTTTGTTGCAGTAAATTAGGAAAGAAGGGAACAAAGCACAAGCAGCTTTAGAAAGAAAAAAAAAGTTACAAATGATCAAGAAATGCAATCCAATCTACTTTCAAGCTTCCTCTGAGATGGATGTCTCTGTAAGAATAAAGATGAAGATAAACCAGGACGAATGAAGATGTTTAAAACCTCTTTTGCATAGTAATAACTGCAATTACAAGTCATGCCTGTGTTTATTTTATATTTCTACACATGTAAAAGTGTGTTCATAATCCATTTGTTCATTCAGACGCCAATCAAACCTGACTTACATACTGACCAAGCAGTTTTCATAAAACCTGTGATCATGAGCACCAGAGAGCCAAATATAAATCTTTTTTTTTACTGGGTTAGTTTTTTTTTATCCTACAGCCATTAGAAAAGTGTTAATAAAGCATTTATTATGGCACTTCAGTATATATATTTAAATTAGGGACAATATGTAATTTTTTTCCAAAAGAAATAACAGAACAAATTATCTTCCAGATGATGTTATAGCTAATTTCTAATCAGACCCCTCCAAATATTTTTATAGTTCATTTCAAGACCCAGACTTACCCAAATCTCGAGAGAACCTGTGCTGGCTCTCTTGGCACAGAACGGAGTTTGCTCATTAACAGTTAAAGCCTTTGAAGAACAGCCATATCCTGACTCCGAGCAGTCAGTTCACTGATCAAAATATGAGTGTTTTTCTCATGCTCTCGGGGTAACCCCCCAGCTGTGCAGGCTGCCTGCAGAAGAACCTGCCTCAGGTGCTTTGTACCCACATTTGCAAACTTCTCCAACTGCAGAGATCTTGGAACAGGAGGGAAGTGTGTGCTTGAAGTCAGGTGTAAAATTCCATTACCTTGAAGTTTGGTTGCTTTGCCCTGCCCTCATTATAGGTGAGCAATTGGATTTTTTGCACACACTTTTGATCCCAAAGAGGGCAGAAATTATTTAGAAAACATTCAAGTGCTTCACTATGAAAGTTTTTAAATGCCAGATTTTCTTTCAGGAATGCCTTTTTTTACATTCCTTTTTAAGTTGCTAGCCATTTTTCGTGACTAACTCATTACCAAGGTTCAGTTAAAAATTTACCTCAGCTCTTAGAGGAAAATAACGTCTTAAAAACTTAGCTGAAGAATGAAGCAATGCACCTTGCTTTTAATGTGAACAAAATGTTCTCAGTTGAAGTTGGATTATTTTTTTGAATATTATTTTTTATTTAAACAAATTAGAGAAAGATATTAATGCTTGCTTGGAATCTCTTGGCCTTTTAACTCTTTTTTTTTTTTTTTAAGTTCAGCTGCTGACCTAAGAAGAGGGCTGGATGCAGAACAGATTTTTGACTGTTATTGTGCAACTACCTTAATTCAGATGAATCCCTGAACTTGTTCCAAACAATGCTGCTGCTGGAGCATCGCAGAATCAGTAAAAAACTTGCTTTCCAAATTCTGGCCCCAGCTAAATAATGGGGGTAAAACTGAAAATAAGTATTAAATTGCTTAGGATAGAAGTAGTTAATCAGTTAAATACAGGTCTGATTAGGACCATGCCTATTTCGTCTTATACAAATAACTTTCAATAAAGTAGGGATTCACATTTCTAAAATTTCCTAGAATGTAAGGAACTGGTTGATTTCCTTAAAACTTTTTGGGGAAGTTTTCAACCTTCCTTGCTTTACTAGATTTCAAAAAGAGAAGGAACAATGCCGTTGTGAAGGGTGCTGGTGAGATAGCATCAAAACTGCACTACACAGTTCTGGTCATCTGTGCTCTGGAAGGATTAACTAAATTAAAGCATGTGTCTCCTGTGAAGGGAGGGTAAACACTTGGTTTTCTGGTATAGAAAAATGAGAAAGATGACTGATCTATGTGAGCCAGTCATGGGGATTAAGGGGAAAGGAAAGAATTACTTAAACTAAAGGATACTCTTGGCCCATGAACAAATGAGCTTGAAGAATTCAAGAATAAATGAAGCTTTCAGAGGAGGCTTAAGTACAGGATCTGGAACAGTCTTGTAGTCAGGAGAAATGGGTGAAAAACTGACCTACTTTCAGTTGCAGCATTGTTAGTTATGAAAGGAGCTTGTATAATGCAGTTATTGAGTGGCCCAAAGAGCCCTGGAGGTCCCTCCCCAGCCTGTGGTCCCGTATTGCAGGGAGCACAAAAACAATAGCAGCATCCTGACAGGGATGTCGATGACTATCGCTTTCCGCAATGTTCTCATTGCTTTTCATATGTACCTTTATTCTTCTTTGAATAAACAAAAAACAAATTAACAAAATCCCCGCACTTCAAAGATTTTGACTGTAAAACATTTGAATAAGGCAGCAAGAAACGGAACTACTTGTTGAAAGAAGAAAAAATATGGTAGAACTGTCTCTTTCTTATCCGTCTTAAGTTTTTCTGTTCCTTGTGCGTGTTTGTTATCTCACCAAGAGCCTGTGTTGTTGGCCAAGTGTCTTCAGTTTTTAGTAAAGTAAAATAAGGGTAAGGGTCAAAGATACTTGCATGATACAGCTTTTTTAAAGATTCTAATTTTTTTGAGAATGTGGCATTAAAACTTTCTACTCTGATTATGATGTCTAAAGTTCAGTTTGCATTGTGGATGACGATGATTTCCATCTAGTATTGCAGGTGCCTTCTGTCTAATGATCCTAATCAACTTTCTTACTGGATAAATGGCAGGATCACAAATTCAGTTCTGTGCAAAATGCTGATTAACACCCTTCAAAGCAATTTGAGCTGAAGCCAAGCGTTATTTGGGCACCGGCAAGGATTAATGGGCACAGCTTTTTGTCTGTAGCAATAAAGTCATTCAAGGGAGATCAGAAGTACAGTAGATTAGCGTCTCCATTATGTGCCTGCCTCATTTCTGAAAAAACCTCCAGTCAAGGCAATAAAGCAGGCTTCTAGTCCCCATTGCTGTTCAGCTGAAGGCCACGTCAGGGCACATATATCAGCTTTCCAAAGCAGTAACAACACATTAGCTCATTAGTAGCTTCATACAAAACAGATCTGGAGTCCCTCGGTGAATAGTATGTAGCTGACTTTGTGTAGCTGTGATTTTGACAAAGCACTACAAAGTGTTTCTTAAGCTCTAAGGAGGAGTGAGACAATGACAAAGAAGAGACAATAAAACGTGATATATCCAGTTATGTTATTGCCATAAACCTTCTTCCCTGATTAAATCTCTAAAATATCCGTAATGTCTTAAGACAGGCACCCATATGTTTAATTTGTTGATTTGAAGTAAAAAAAAAAATAAATTAAAGCACCACATCTCACTTTTCTAATTCCTTAGGCCCTCAGGGCTGAAATCACATAGATTTCTGTGAGACTGAGGTTTTTAAGTGTTACTGTCCCTTTTAAAAAAAATGGGGTTTTAACACAGTCACTTTAAAGCCCATAAAATAAAGGTGAAAATTGTTTTCAGCTCAAAATTTCACCCCATTGTCCATACAAGGTAGGAAATTTTGGTTGAGGCAGAGATACAGGATATTTTGCTTATTACAAAATATTTTGAGATATTTATGTGGAGAGACCATTGATCCATATTTTATGGATTAATTTTTTTATTTGATCACCAAAAGAGACAGAAATAGAGGGATCCTGTTGAAACTTTCTTTGTGAAATAATTCATACATGGTTAGGCACTTTTGAAAAACCTACTCAGACATGTCTGCATTTTTAGAAAAGCATCTAAAGACCTTTGAAATTTAACTCTAATATATTCAAAATCTAGTTCCCATCAGACACTATATATTTCCATGAAAATGTAGCATTAATTTCCTGTGTGACCAGAAAGCCAGATGCTTGCCACCTTCCTCAGAAGACGTACCTCCCTTTGGTACAAAACGTATTTGTTGCAAGCATGTATTTAATGCTGCAAACAAATGTTGTAGCTGTTGCAAAGTCTGATTAAAGAAACCAAACCAACATCACTTTCATGCAAATCTGACAGACTTGCCAGGAGTTTAATTCTAAAATGCCCCTGGTAAAGAAAAATCCATTCAGGTGATAGGTATTGTAAAACATCCACCTCATGGAGTGCTCTCAAAATGTAAAGGCTGAAACTGATCAGGGTGATACAGCACTGAATTCTCTTACAATGAAAAAAATTTAAAAAGTAGCATTCATTTACTTTGGTTTGCCCTGTCTTCTCAGCTGTGCTGTTTAAGGATAGTGACTGAAAGAATTAGTTTACTGTGAACAGGTACAACATTGACAAAGGAAGGATCAATGAAAAACAAACAAAAAAATGCATTCTTTATACAGAAACTGGAATTTCATGTTCTTTCTGAAGACATTACAGAAACACAGGGTGACATTTGAAGATATTCATCCCCCAACTATGTGAATGAATTCCTACCGTCGTGGGACTGGATTAAGGGTTGGAATTTATTGTAAAGGCTCTGAACCTAATTTTTTTTATTTATTTATTGCTTGCTTGCCACAGGCTATTTTGAAAGTAAGTGGTGAGTGCAATGGAAAACAACTTGAAGCAACCACAGCCAGTCATCCAAAACCCAGAAGGTTTGCCCACTGGCTTCTCTCCCTGTTGCCAGTTTCTGTGAGCATGAATGTCCGACTTCAGTCATTTCCTGAGCATTTGTCTAGTCTGCAAGGCAAGTGTCTCAGTTTAGCTATTCATTGTGGACCTTTCCATTTAGTTAAAGAGGATAGCTAAGCTGTATTTAATACGGCTTTATCAGTTTGAACTCTGCATGGAGTCCTCAGTTGTGAGAGGGGACTATGCATATAACTTCAATACTGATCATAAAGTAGTAATGATAAAACGCAACTAACACCTTCCACCTCATATGTGGTAGCTTTCATCTGACCTTTGCTCAAAATTGTTTTGCTCTGTTTTTTTTATACCACTATTAATCTATTGAGTTTCCCAGAATTTGCTTGAGGTAGATGATATTATCGATAATTTGCAGACAAGGAAAATATGATACAGACGCTGCATCGCCTCTTGGGAAATACCAGTAACTTGGCTACCAGTGCTGCTATTATCAAGGGAAGTTTTACAAAATTTGCTGAGAACAAAAACACTAAGTGACTTGTCCGTGAGTCACTGGAAGAATTAGAAATTTAAACCAGGAGCCTTGTTACAGCTACGTACTAACCTTAGGCAGTGCTTACCACCATACTTATTTGATAAATTGCTCAAATCAAATGATGATTCTTCTACAAAATATCATATGGCTTATTTGTAAGTGCTACAGCAATCATTTTACTTCTTCCTACATAGACATTTTAAAAAAGGATGCCATCACTTCTTATCAGAAACAAAATTTCATTCAAGAAGGAGGTTGTAGAGAGGTGGGGATTGGTGGGAGTCAGTCTCTTCTCCCAAGTAACAGGCGATAGGACAAGAGGAAACGGCCTCAAGTTACGCCACAGTAGATTTAGACTGGATATTAGGAAAAATTTTTACACTGGGGTGTACCTTTTACAAAGGGTTATTAAGCATTGGAACAGGCTGCCCGGGGAAGTGGTTGAGGCACCATCCCTGGAGGTTTTTAAAAGACGGGTAGAGATAGTGCTTAGAGATATGGTTTAGTGATGGTTTTTGTCAGAGTTAGGTTGATGGTTGGACTAGATGATCTGAAAGGTCCCTTCCAACCCAGGCAATTCTATGATTCTATGATTCTAAGAACCCATATTTACTATCCATTTCTTTTCCTCTTTTGTTTTGTTTTGTTTTTAAATCCAGATATTGACCTCCCTGCGACACAATAGCTAAGCTGAAACTTTGAAATATAGTGTTAGGCCGAATTGGGAAATAGCAAGCTCTTGGGTTCTGCTTTTTGTTTTGGGGTTTTTTGTTTGTTTGTTTGTTTTTAATAGCACATTACCAATTCTGTCTTTCAGAAAAAACTGTTTAATTAAGTACATTTTTACATTTATATAGGAAAATATTAATTCATTAAGATACTGTAGATGTCAGAATTAGTAAACCTACAGATTTTTTAATTTTAAAAAATTTTCTCATTTTTAATCCCTTACCCCTGCTAACCTGAAGAGTCCATCGCATAAGCCATCCGGGCTGTCATGCCTTTAAAACTCCTTTTATGTCAGGTCTTCCAGAAGTGCCTTCTGTAAAGGGTTTCTGAGAAATGGACAACTTGTATAATCATCTGAGCCTGTATGTATAATTGAGGTGGAAATAGTATATCATAATTTCCTGGTAGCTTCCCTTGCCTAAAATACCTTGAAATTAGTTTTTAAATGCTGTAATGGCATTTTTGGTCCTGAACCTAGACAGAAATCAATGGTGAAAACAGTCTGAGGTTTCATAAATTGTTAAAACAGGATCTGCCTCCCCTTAAGCATCACCAGTATTGAGAATGAAACTGGAACATAATAATCACCTTATTATCATATTTCAATGCCATAACTTCCCAGATCCATTCAGGTTTTTTTATAAAAATTTTCCCCAGTTGATTCAGAATGATGTTGGACACGAATGCTTGTTAAAATATAAGTACGAAGAAAAAGCCTGATTCACCTTCTGATGCAGCCACGAACAGGGCAGGAGCAGGCAGAAATGAGGAATCAAAAGGCCAGGCTGGTGGGAAATGATTAAGGACAGAAAAAACAGAACTGAAGTGTAGTGACTTCTCTTTATCCTACTACCCTCGTTCAAAAAATTTAATATAAAAGAAAAAAGTCCTCTCTTCATCTCCCATTCCACAACAAGGAAATACTTCCACTTTCAGGAAAGTAGAAATCAAGTCCTAAAAGCTCCTGCCTGAAAGCAGAAGTTGGAATATCTGGTGGGAGCTGTAATTTGCTCATCACAACCTGGTTCTTTTCCATAAATCAGGATCTGCGACTGGCTTATATCACCCATAAAAAACCTTGGCCAGAGGTTCCACGGTGAACATGTCTCCCCTCATCCTGAGTGGAGACCATGCTGAGAGCACTCTGGTAGTAAATAAATGCAGAACACAAGTTGTTCAGCTGACTCTCCAGCTTTCTGCTGAAAGACAAGTACAAATGTCAAAGTTGCTCTGGAGAGCAGGAGGCCAGCACGAGAAGGGAGAGTTAAGAGTTCAGTGTATTTTTGCAGTAGTCAGGGCAGAGAATTAAGAAAGGAGGATGTGAAAAGAAAAAAGCATCCTGTCTTCTCAGAAATCACAGAAACAGACTTAAAGTGCGCTTTTGAATGTTCACCAAGACGTTGTCTGTGCTGTTTGTTAGCCATACCAAGCTTCTTAAATCCCCTATACAATCATTCAAAACCTGTGGCAGTGAGAATCTGTTTCAAACGAGTCCCAAAACTGCATTTGTATTTGCCTACCTGAGGAACTGCTTTGCCTCTCCATTCCCATCAGAGTACGGATCAGACATACACATGAAGCACGGGCAATGAGAGCTCAGGTTGAAGCCCAGATCCCAAGCCCACAGTTGCAGGGTCTACAAATAACCTCTAAAGATCACTAGTCATGGCTGGACTCTTCATTTAACCTCTTAGAATGGCAACTGATACTAAACCCACCCAATTACCGTATACTGGGAAATTCAGTGTCTTTCCTCAGTCCTGTTCTGACAGGTTTTTGCTCCCTTGATCAGAATGATTCAAAGGATACTGACTGCAGTTTAAACTGAGGGATAAAGATAAAAAAAATAAAAAAAATTGAGACCAACAGTAGTGGGGAACCATGGTAGTAAAGTACCACCTGATGAATAAAAGGCAAAGGACAAGGTGGGAAGTAATTCAGGAAGGAGCAGACTGCCACAACACCAGTGCCACGTCTCTCCTTCCTGGCAGTGAATGCAAAGACAAGCCGTTCTCTTTCCAGCAGTTCAGGGTGTCTCTACCAGGAGAGTCACAAGCCAAGAAGTTACTTTCAAAGCCATCCTTTGCAGGAAATGTGTCTGGGTGGTCTCAGCAGATCCCCTCTAGTACCTCTGAGATTATGACTGTGTCTGAGCTCTGATAGGGGTAGGTAGGAGATACCTTCTGCTCAAACAAGTTTTGTTCCCAGCAGCTTTGGCTTACCTATTAAATTTAATGCCTATGGATCTTTAGCGTCTACTTCTACCTGGTGGCTGTGTTATTTTGTTAAACAATCTTCATCACTGCAGTTATTCTTATAAAGAGAATGAGAGGTGATCGTTACAAAGGCCTAGATACTGATGATATATACCTATCAGTTAGAGAGCTGGGAATGAAGAAGCCACTCTGTGAGGAAGTCTTTTTTTTTTTTTTTAAGATAGCTATGGGTTATTTGGTTTGATTAGCAGCAGTTAAATAATCTGTTTATTTGACAGCATATTTTGAAAGACCTTTGACAGCAGATCACTGAATGAGTTGGATAGAGGCTATCCCTTGTCTCTAAGGCAGATGGATGGATGGGAGGAAATACATTTAAGACAAGTTTCCTGTGCCTCCATTTGGGAGCGAGGAAGGAGGCCCCTGGTGGACACAGCTTTCAACCCCATAAGCATACTTTCGCCTAAGCAGGACAAATCTGAGCATGAGTCAGGGGGGTAACATGAGATTAAGGTCTCTGAAACAAATGTATGAATAACTTTGCTTATTTCTTGACCTTTTCTTTTTCCTCTGTTTCAAATTCATGTTTTTTCATTTTAATAAAAGTAGGTGATATTTTAAATGAAAAGCAATTTTGCTTCTCAAATACTAAAACGTTTTCATTTGAAAATGCAGAAAAGAAATATATCAAATCGGAAAAAAATCAGCGAGACCAATTTCATAAAGCCATGACAAATTAGTGGAACACTGTCATATTGAACCTTGGCTTTTTTCTGAAAATGGCTCTCCCAAAATTTGGTATCCAACTCTAAAGAAAAATTAAAGACTATGTATTTCCCAACAGCAGCAGAGTGCCCCAACTTTCAAACACCTAAATATACAAGTGAAAATCCTTCACTCAGTTAATAGGTCTGTCAATTCCTTCCCATCCTCTGTCCCTTCAGAGAAAGGATCACTACTCCACTGCAGTCACTGTCTATGTGCTTGTCCAGGAATAAATCCTGACTCCTACCTAACTCCCCTTATCAAGGATGGGTTTGGCTGTTCATTGCAGATGAGTCCATCTATTTTCTCCATTAGAGTCCTCCACTGGGGCCATCTGACCTCATCCAACCATTTGTTCTGCATCTCCGTAAACCAAGTACTTCACTCTGTGACAGAGGGGTTTTCTCCTGCTGTTTCCAATTGTCGTCTCTCTGTCTTAACATCAGAGGCAACCCACTGATCTGGATTTCCAAAAAGCAGATATCCCTTTGAGTGAAAGTCAAGTCATTGGAAAATAGACTATTTTTTTTTTTTTAATGTCTGGGATTTTCTCTGCCACAGAAACCCCTCAGTCTGATAAGGAGTCCTCACCTGGTACTACACAACATGATACTCCTCGTATGTGTGACCTTCACAAGCAAGTGCTTTTTCTTGCTTTATTTAAGGGTAACTAGTTTGGAGTTTTCATTAATCACTTCTATGCAGCCTACCCAAAACTGTATTTTATTTGCTTAATTGAAGAAGGATTCCAAGAGCCTACAGCTGCAAATCTAGAGTTCTCTGCTAGCCAATAGTTGCTGCAAAACTCTAGGTTAGGAAAAGTTAAACTGCCCGTCACTCACTCCGGTTTGTCTTGCTCATTAAGTCAAGGTCTTTATTTGCATTGTTTTTTGCATTGTTTTTGCGCTGGTTTTGTGTCCACCCCTCTGTTCCCCCCTCCAAGTAGCTTCAACTGGGAGCGATCTCGTTACGTGTTTCTTTTAAACCCTCCTCTTCAAAATGTATCACAGAGTCAGTACGCTGTCACAGTGCTCTCTGGAAACGCACACTAATGACCTGGGAAACCGAAATAGCCCTCTGCACAGTTAAGGAGAATTTGCAGGAATTCCTTCATGCAAAGCTGGGCATCCTAAAAGAAATATGCTTTCGAGTTCAAACTGTTGTTTATTTTGGAGCATGTTTCTCTCTCTGCTTTCAATGGTGACCTAGGAATGAGCTCACCGTTGGAATCAAATCCGTCTTCTGTTTCCACTCCTAAAGGATTACCTACTCTCTGAAGTGCATGGGGTTATTGATGGCCTTACACCAAAATTATGATTTGGCATTCTGTGGAAAAAATAAATACACACACACATACACGTGTGTGTGACACTGACAGATTTAAGTTAAAAAAACTTGTTGAAACATTACAATAAAAGGAGGTTGAATTTGTAATAAATAGAAGGCTTCTTATATTGCAAATCTTCTGCTTTGTGCTTGAGCAGCAAAATATCTAATCTAGCATGACTATGCAGGAGAACAGCAGAAACATATTGTTTTGTAATGTGCATATGAGCTGTGGAGCACTTGGCAGCATCTCAGACAGAGATCCAATTAACAAACAACCTCGCTCTACTTTTACGTGGGGTTGTTTAACATGGTTTTCTACAAGCAGATCATTTGAACTGCTGCTGCTGGGGGTTGATTAGTGCTTCGGTGATGAGGCTGATGACAAACCAAGCAGAGGCTTCTCTGCCCATCGCTCCATGCTGCCCTGCAGAAGACCAGCACTGCAGAATCAAACACCAGATCTCACTAATACTGCTTTTGACGGTTTAGTCCATGGGACTTTGAAGGCAAGCAGTATCTGCCAGCAGGACCAGCACATGAAAAAGGCAAATGACAGCCACCTAAGGTGTCACTGCCAAAGATGCCTTCATCTTGATTTCGTACCACCTTCTGCTTTTTTGAACTTGCAAGTGCACACTCCTTTGAATCCCTTTCCCGCACAGGGACAGACAGGTCCAGGATCCGCTCTGTAAATGCATTAGGAGCTTTGCCATTTCAGCCTCTGCTTGGCAGTGTCTGAGAGCCAGTAAGTGACAACTGTCCCACCAGCAGGCAGAGATGGAAACTTCTTTAAGCTCAGTTAAAGAGAGATGGCCTTATTTTTCCTGTTACAGGAACTACCTATTAAACCAAATATTGATGGAAAGCCAGATACAGTAGTGACAGGCATGGTATAATACCACAAGCAGAACAAAAAGAAGGCACAGGCTCTAGGATCTCTGTTTGATGAAGTGTCATCCTGCTGTGAAGTCACTTATTCTGAAATCCCTGGGAAACTCCCTGGCAGCTTATTTCTTAAGTTTGCTTTGGTTGCTCCTTGTACATTCCTCTCCTTCTCCCTTTCCTGCCTTTTTGTCTGTCCCTCACACATTTCAGAAGGAAGGATTATAAAAAACCCACCATAAAACCCCAAATCTACAGACGCAGAAGAGACGTCTCTTAAGTCATTCCTTCTCTTTTTTCACTGATGTATTCTCTCAAGAGTGATAATCATCTTTTTTGAAATGCAGGTCTAAGACGGAAGGAATTTTTATCTGGAAGAGTAATATAAATTAGCTTTGACTGCCAGTTTCCACTGATTATTACTTTCCAGGCGGAATTCCTACAAATTCTTGAGGCATGACCTCTGATGAAAAAATAAACCCCTTTAAAACTTGTTTGAGAAATTCCAGATAACTTTCACAAGAGATTTAATTTTAGAGCATTAACACAATCTTGGTTGGAAAGATAAAACTACAATGCAGTTATTTGGTAGGAGTCATTACTGAACAGTGAAGTCATTTGAGCTTATTTTACTGTGCTTATCTTTTTGCTCTCTTTTTTTTCCCCTCCTCAAGCTAATTTTATTATGCATTACTCAGTGCACTCTGGATTCACCCTCATAAAAGGATAAAGTATCTCAGCAGATATCCAGGCTTAGGCAGTCAGTTTGAGAGTAAACTCACAAGCCTTAGTTATCTACACCAAACAGCTGGTGCACAGGGTATCGTCTACATATTGTCAGTGTTCGTTAGCTTGTAAATCTTGGGCTTGTGAAGCTTAAGGAAAGGTAAAAACTGACACAGATAGAAAAGTGCTGTTTTAAATACCAGTGCCAAGCACTTACTATTGGCAAATGCATCTCTGAATCAGATTTCACCTTTCCTAAGCAAATAAATTAAAAAAAAAATTGCATGAGCAAATCAAGAAAGCCTCTCTCCTGCACCTCTGTTTGGTCTGTAGATGCACTAAAAAGTGAAAAGCACATGTTGGAAGATAGTAGTTTATTTTGAAATCATTTTCATACTTTTTGAATGTTTAGGGCCAGCACTGTGACAAGGTGCCCTGACTCTGGAGACATGCAAGCTCAAGCTCAAGGAGCTGTGCCAGTGTGGTCCTGCAAAAGCACCCAGGTGCTTGAGGAGAGCCATACGGAGCAGATGTCCATCTTTAATTTGAAATGTACCGTGGAGGAGTGGAGCAGTGACACTGCCTGACAATGATGAGAATTGCAGTGCTGTAAAGGCAACAAGATCCAAATACGTGGGGGCTTTGGGGGAAATTATTTCTGTGCCCTCACATGTGACTTCAACCCCGTCAACTGCATTATAGCTGGCTGAGAACTTTCCAAAGCAGAAGAGAGAGATCAGGCACTGGTTTCCGCTCACTCTGAGCAGGAATTAGCAACTGGCTCCAGTCCCGTGGAGAAGTCCAGCTGTACTCTCACCTGTACCTGAGACAATGCTTATTTATTTTTTTTTCAGCCCAACTTCTGTCTTCTAAAGTGCTTCTCCTCCCACACAAGCATTAACTGCTAGTACTCCCCAAGGCCTGCTGAGAGATGACACTGAGTGCCTGCACATAAGGCTCCTGCCCAGTATCAGTATACTGGTCTGTCTTATGTCTCTGTAGGAGTAGGCACCAACTGAGGACAGGAAGCTGCGTAGGTCATTAGAAGCTTCTTTTGTGTGTGCGGACCAACTTAAAACCTAACCTTTCCTTCCTGACAGCTGCTTACAACCCTCTCCTTCAGAAATTCACTGCCCTGCATGAAAGGAGCATGATTAGTTTTTGGCTAGAAAAATAGCCTTTTGGGGAACATGTTTCCATTTGGAAAAAGTCCCTGTTTTCCTGCAGAAGCATCAAATTTAGTGCTCCCTCATCCCATTTGTTTTGTCATTTTCTAATCCCTTCTTTTCCATTAGCCCACACTGCTCATCTCACTGGCAAAATGGAAGAACAAAGCAGGGAAGGAAGAAGAAAGACAACCCAGAATTTCATAACCAAAAAATTCTTTCTCTGTATCTGTTCAACGTTCAGTTACACTTCTCTGCTTCTGGTTATGCCAGGTAAACAGTATATTAAACCTGGATCTCCTCCTCTTGCCAGGGCTTCCCTATCAGCAATCAGTGCATTGTTTCTTTACAAAACTCTATCCATATAAAGCTCCTTCCTCCTTTTCAGCTCGTCCCCAGCAGAAGCATTTCAGCTAGCTGAGCTGGTAGTAATGTAATTCTGTCTGAGCAAGAAAGAAAAAATAGATTCAAGCTGAACGGTTACATGAAGCAACATCTGCATCCAGCGATATCTTGACATACACATAGGTGTGTGACTGGTGTTTATATATACACTTTTTTCCTCTTCAAGGAGTGCCCAGCTGCCTTAGCCAAATTAGCTGGTTTCTCCACTAACCTAGCTTTATGGACCAGCTTATTTACAATGTGTAGAGTACAAGTGCATGATTAATAGTGCAGCTAAACAGGAGTCATTCATTTACCTGCGCTTAAAGAGTGTAAGTTTGTGGGGAAAAAGAACTTATTTGAAAGCCAAAACTTTCTCTGTTTTTTTATGAGTATCTCCATATAGTACCCATTGGAACAGGTCCATTCCTTGCTTTACCAAACTCATTAACCAGAGTTGGAATAGAGCTCGCTCCTCTGAGAAATGTAGGCTTTTGTTTTTAATAAAACATGTGGGCCAAATTAGTATGTAAATAAATGAATGACTTTCAAGAATCCCAGATAACACTTGCTGAGCAATGGGTCAGGCCAGATTTAATCTAAAAATCTTTCTGCTGCATGTAAATGATTATGTCATAGCATTTGTCTTTAATTACTAAACTGTTTCCAAAGGCTTGACTCATGGTATGTTTCTCGGTTAACCACAAAAACTTGTACTACAAGATTTGCCATATAGATTCTTTTTTTTCCTACAGCATTGTTAAGCCCTGGCTCCTGAAAAAGGAATATGACAATCTCCCAGAGATAGACACTTGATCTTTACAGTAGTGAGAGCTTTTTTTTAATCTAAAAAAAGTTTCCATATAAAGGAAAAAGTCACTTTTGACTCAGAAGGAATACCATAACATCCTTAACATTGACAGCAAACCACAGAGGTGGAAGTGTTTCAAATACATCTATTTAAATATCTCTGTATAAATTCAAATATGAAGGAGCGCTTTTGTAAATCTATGTGCAATGATCTCTGTAACAAGCTGTACCTTTTTCTATATGCCGTGATAGCCAACCCTTGCCAACAGTAAATATTTCAAAAAAGGCTTTATTTCTCCTTGTTCCTAGCTGTATAATATTGCTCAGTATCCGTAAACCCTTTCCTTCGTATGATCTGAGGAGAGTAAAGTACACCAGCTACTCTGAATTAACAGAACAATCTGGGAACCCAAAAACTGTTGATGAAGGAAAAAAGTTGGAATTTTTGTTGTTATAAGGAAAATGTTGACCTGACCGCTCAGCTCTGAGAAGGACACTAATATTGAGCTGGTTGCTTTATAATTCACAGGGAAAGTCAGAGGAGAGAGATCTAATAAGCAAAACCAACGTGCATGGATAAACTAGAAGTTTAAAATACCTTTTACCTGTATCTCTGTAACTGGAGTCTGACATAGGGAAAATATAGGTACCAAGTGATGCAAGCGGATGGTATTCAGGGCAGAGTAGAAACAGGCTCCTGCTGTCTTTCAAAGGGGGACATTAACTGTTTTTTTTTTGTTTAAAAAGTTTTACAGAACCATATGTATGATCCTTCCCTGCCTTGAACAGACTAAATAATGAAAAGAAAAGTCCTGTGAGGACCTTTCTTGCACCAAGTTAACCTGCAGAGTAAGAACGACGCTTCATAAACAATATTTATGCATATAGTACAGTAAAGCAGTTTCCACCTCTGGGCAGGGACACAACTAAGATAACAATGTAATATCAGGGAAGAGACACTCTGAACTGGAGATGCCTTCCTGGGAAAGGCGGGTGCCTTGGGCAGCCCTTCTCTGGCAGCAGAATATTGCTGTCGCTCAGGGTTTGAGGAGCTGGTTACAAGAGAGGTTTGGCTGGTATCAAATGTTGCCTTAGTCTTAATTAAATGCTTCAACTAAGTTGTACTTCCTTAGCCTGCATTCACTGCCAGGTGATTGTACAATATTCTGGCCTTAATCTGAGGTATATATTAGATATCTTTAAGTTGCTGAGCAGCTTGTGTAATATGTGGACTGCATTTTCTCATTCATCGTATATGCAAACTGAACAAACCTGGCTTGGACTCAAGTGAAATTTGGCATGGGACAGTGGCCTACTGGCCTCTAGGACTTTCACAGGAATGTGATTCCACATTTTATGTGGCTATATACTGGTGAATGGAATGTTTAAATAAATAGCAAATTGAGTCACTTAGCCCTGCGTCAATAAATAGTGTCCCAAAAGGGATTCCCCACAATTTATAGCCATATCTTGGTGAAGATTCATATTCAACTGATTTCAAGAGGCTTGGAGTTGAAGACTGGTAACATGGGAGCTCTCCCAGCAAATTCACAAAGCAGAGCATATTGCTCCAGCTGCGTGAAACCTTTAGGAGAGCTTTGATCCCAGGGCAGCTCCACCTGGACACATATATATGTGCTTATAACAAGAGCCTGTTCTTGTGGCTGCACCATTCAGAAATTCCCTTGCTTCTCTCCCTCTTTTACTTTTCTCTAGTAAGAGAATGCATTTTTAATGATCAAAAATATCCTATCCTCTGTGCAGCAGGTTGGTTCATTAGTAAAGGGTTAATCACAGGTTAAAAAAAAAAAAAAAAGTTGTATTGAAACATTTGGTCTATTTAAAAAAATAAAATGGGCTGGGGGGAACCCAGAAAGCAAGTTTAGGGAAGAACCACATATTGCAATAAATTTCTGCTATAATGTAACAATTTAAAATATTGTTCAGTCTTTGTTCTTCATATCATAACAGATCAATCTGTACATTGTGGACAAGGTCTCTTACCAGTTTTTTTTGCTGCCTACCTATTTTTGAAACAAAAGGACAAGCTGTTCTGACAGACAAATATGAATCTTATCCCACTGGAAATTTTGCAAAGGTCATCTGCTTTTCTTTGAGTATTAAAAGAAAAAAAAACAGTTCTAAAAGGTACTTTCCTCTCTGTGATTTAAGTTCATGACCATTTATCATTGTGCCAAGTCAGTTTGTCTTTTAAAAGAAGCTTTCCAGAAAAATAAAAAGGATGACTTATGAATTAGGACATGAAGAACTTCTCCCGCTGCCAAAGTTAGCCACAAGGTGGTTCAAATGCCATCCCCTCCATGGTGTGTCTCTGCCCAGCTGTCAGTCAGTACACGGAAATAATTCGAACCCATTGGGAAAATAAAATTTCTGGAAAAATTGAGAATTTTCATAAGAACAAACAAATTCAGATATTTTAATTTTGTGGACTGGAACTGAAACACTCTGGTTTGTATCATTGGTTTGAACCTCAGCTCTCATGAAACACTGTTTCTCACTCCCAATGAAAAAAAGATGGGAGCAGGGAGTTGAGTGCTGAGCTTTCTAATGAAAATTGAGAGTTGACATTGCAAAGCAAGTGTTTCTATTAATTTGAAAGAAAAGTTGGTTAAATGTTCATCAGACGGTAACCTAAACGAACCTTGTAGGGTAGTGGTAGCTGCTTCATGGCTGGAAGAGGAATTAAAAGGCTTTAGCCTATATTATTATAACCTAAAACAGGAATTTCAGTGCCACACCTGCTTGAGCATCTGAGGCAAATCTCTTACGTTGTAATTTAGGCACAAGCACAATCCATGTTTTGGTCACTTAAAATGTTTTTGCTCCTATGTATCGCAAACAGTTCACAGTTCCCCAGTAGAAGGCTGTGACAAGTCTCGCCACCACCATGATACCATCTGCGTGTTTAAGAAACATCTATCCCATGGGTGTTACCTTTTCACAAGGTACCTGACCCTATCACTGTTCTTTCCGTTTATCTATTAAAACCCACTTATTCTTGTTTTTTATAGTCTCATATAGCCTTCTATCGTGCCCTTCAATTTTTCTTTCTTAATCTTGTGCAACAATCTCCCACAGTTTAAACTGAACTTGTTACCTCTTTCTGGTTGAAAGGAATTATTAAGAATTACTCTAGATTATGTCAACTAACTTTAACAAAAATGGCTTTTGATTTCATATCAGTTCAGACGCTGACTAGTGCTCGTGGTTTTTTTCCCTTTATTGGATTTGACGTAAATATCCACACTGTGATTGTTGCCAGCGTTTGTTTTCCCTTTTGTACAAGATGAAGAATACAATAATTTTGCCAGTAGATTTTGTGATCGGCAAAGTATTTGCACAGCCTAGTTTATTTTTCTAAACAAAAGAGGTGGGGCTTGAATGATTCAGGGAACGCATTACACCCTCCTAGCTCTCCTGTAGTCTCAGATGCAGTGAGCTTAAATGGCCTTGGTTTTACCCAGAGGACCCACCACTGAGAGGGGCAGGTTGCATAGGTACACAGAACATGCTTTTCCTTGAATATTTATTTCACACAGGACTCAGGGCTTCCCACCAGTGCTCAATAAAAAAAATCAACAAGCCTATGAGTTATCTGCTAGTACACAGACATAAAATATGTCCTTTGGCAGAGACAACACTCTCTTTTCCCACAGAAAAGGGGGAAAAAGAATTTTTTATTGCGCTGCTGGGGCACATGCTGCTCTCCAGGGAAGCTCTCTGGAGCAATGGGGGTGTGATGCAACGTTTACCACCACGTTAATAAATGACAATCAGTGAATGCTGCGATGGAGTGAAATGTCACAATTAGGCCAGAGTGCAAGTGAAGGGTCATGATGTGCCTCCGGGTCCCGTCAGAGCTGGGGTGAGCAGCTGTGGTGGTTGAGGAGGAATGGCATGGGCTTTGCATCACTGTAATGCAAGCCCAAGCAGATGGCTTCTGGGGTGGTGCCAACCCCAGTGCTCACTACATCTTCTTTGAAGATGTATCTGGGTCCACACCTGACGATGGTAGGTGTGAGAAGCCACGGGGCTGGGTGCGATGCTTCAACCTTCCCCTGCTCTGTGTGAGCTGTGTGGATGGTAGGAGCTGACCCAGCAGTTCTCCAGTTTGTGTTTGCAGGATTTTGAGTGGGCCAAGGAAGCAGTAGAAGGAAAGGAAACTGTGCCTGCATGTCTCTTATCTCTCCAGAAAAGCGTTAATCCTTACAGGAAAGCCAGAATCATCCTCCTTGCTATTTTTCTATGCTGTATTTGGCTTTGAGGGTACCCAGGCTTGCAGAGTAGCCAAAAAGAGAAACTCCTCTGCTAAGGGAAGGCAAAGGCTTCTGGTTCCCCTCCCAAAACATCATGCAGCTGGCCAGGTTTGGAGCACGGGTGAGATGCAGATTATTAACCTTCTTGAGAAGGAAGGAAATCTTGAGAAACAAATTGGCCACTAGCCCTAGGATGGCCCAGTTTGCTGCCCTTTTTCCAGGACATGTGGCGAAACCACAGTCTTGGCTCTACTAGTCTCACCTAGAGCTGAGTCCAAAGGCAGCCTTCTGTTTTGAGGACATTAGTTCAGGCTTTTGCAGTGGGATGTTTTGCAGACAAGTGCAGTAAGAAGATGATCTGTCTTGCAGAGCAGATTCCATGCAGTTATCACAGTCATCCTCACATAATTGAAAAATAGGTGCAGCTTCTAAAACAATAGCATTTTGCAGCTAGAAGAGTTGCATTTGAAAACGTGTTTTCCTAATAATTGCAATAACTGCAGTACTGCTAGATGCTTGCATTTGGTACTAGAAAGATTTTGCTCTCCCAGTCTTTGAACATGAGATCATGGTACGTGGTGACCCAAAAGGAAGTACAGTGGATCATCACCAGACTGATGAGCCTGAAAGAGACCCTTTTCCATCCACCCATGAAAACAGATTAAATTTATCTGGACTTTTTTGGATGAGGAGTGCTCTGCTGAGCATCTTGTTTCTCCTCTGTTGATGTTACAACAGAAAATAGTAATTTATTTGTTAGCCAGTGGTACAGGCAGATATTTTTGTAGGCCTGCTTGGATGTCCTCCAACATGGGGTCAAAACATAGCCCAGTTGCAATTGGGCCGCTTTGGGAATTATCCCATGGAAGGGCTCCCTTCATTCTATTATGTAATACCAGTCAGCAGTTCAGTGCAGAAAATATAACTTTTTCTTAAAAAGCCCAAGCCACACACTTTTTTCCTTTTGTTTATAGAAAACAAAAACTGTAAATGAATCTATTTTTTGTGAAGAGTATAATAATTTTTTTAAGGATTAAAGTCTATCAAACAAATATAACCATGTTCCTGTCATGTAGGTCTCTTTAGTACTTAGCATCATGATTCATCAACTCTAGCACAATGCAGTTAATATGATGTGTAAAATTGTCTTCCTGATATATACTTAACAGAAAATATTCATTGTATTTTCTGTTAAGTATATATCAGGAAGACAATTTTATTGTCATTGAATATTTTTTTTTCATTTTTCATTGAATGAAATTATTTTTTTTATTTATTTTTTATTTTCATTGAATAAACCCTGTCTTCTCTAAACTTCGTCCTCTGAAGTCTAGGAGAAAATGCTCTTTACAGATGATCTTAAAGAGGTCCTTTTCCCAGCCTGTATAAAAAAATGCAGTGTAGTGTTACTCTTCATTATAATTAAAAGACTTTTATTATAGCATCTCAAGCCTTTTCCTTGGACTGGATTATTCTTGCAGGCCAAGTCTCTGGAGCCTTCAGCCCATGTTGTAGATCTTGCTGCTTTGGAAAACCAGCCCTTTTTGCAGCTAATACAACTATTTATCCACCCTGATGAGCCAAAGTTCACTTGAGGATCTAGCGCCACTTCCCTGGTTTTAGAAGAGTCGCTGCAACCTGTTATGTGTTGACATCTTAATCTGTTGTCCTGCAAACCTAGACTCAAGTGGGACATGGAGCGAGGTATGACTGTGGTAGGCCATTGCCAGCTACTGCGGAGCGGTGCATGAGAAGTAAGCAGTTACACATGTTTTCCTTCTGGCTTTCTCAACAAATTTCAGAGGCACTTAAAAGTATATCCAGTTGGATGAGTCAACAGACCTTGGTGAACAGCGCCGTCAGCGTGCACCGACAGCAGGATGGGACTGGACTCTGCCCCCGCCAGCAGCATGGGCAGAAGTGTGTCAGAGAGGGGTTACTCCTGAGCACAACGGCCACTGAAGTCACATGCTGAGAATTTTGTTTATGAAGTGGATTCCGTAGGTACAAGTCATCAGGAGAAGAAAAAGCCCCACGGACAATATTATATAATCCAGATAAATTTACTAATAGGGGATTTTCCAGTGGAAGAAACCTTACATCATGCTGAAGCAAGTAAAAATAAACCTGGCACTTGCATTTGTTCTAAACACAAGAAGAGTCTTGATGAACTACTAGTTACATTTTTTGGCTAATTATTAGTCATGCTGAGCAGTGTGATGATGTTGGTTGCAAATTTATTCCATAACTGCATCCTAACCTCAATATTAAAGTAGCATAGGCTTTCAAAATCAGTCTCTTTGTAAGGCTCACTGTTTAGAGGGAACAATACACTTTCCTTTCCTAATTACTGCTGATGTTTTAGCCATTACTGAACCTCTTCTGACCTTCTTCAGAGAAAAAAGTAGCACTGGAATTTGAAAACAAACAAGTTACTTGTGAAGTAAAATGAATCAAAAACTAAGGTTTGTATATCAACCCCCCATATGCCAGATACATTTAAAAAGCTTTCATATAGCTGGAAAAACAATTACTTTTCCTGTATTTTGCATCTGAAGACGACTAGTGAAAGAAGATGTGGTTTGCCCTGCCTTATTTAAATAGTGCGGGAAAAGCAAAAATTATGCACCGTGTTTATGACAGATTGAAAAAAAAAAAAAGATGCAGATGTGGAAAAGGATCCAAAGTGTGTCTGAAAAGGCATACCACGTCCTTAAGAACAAAGCAAACACATAAGATGCAAAACCAGGTCTGCTGTCTGTAAACAAAACCTTTCTTTTTGGAGAAATAAATAAATAAATAAAAGTTCTGTATCACAAGCCTATGTTACATTTAATAAAAATGGAATATTCAAGCAGACCAGGTGACTCTAGTGATACATGCATGTATCACCAGGTGGTTCTAGTGATACAGCGTGCCACTGTTTATCCATGAGATGCATGATGAGTTGTTTGCGACTTCCCATAGCTGAACAGTAGGATTATGCAGAGAGGAAAGTGTGTTTGGCAAAGCCTCACTGGCTACTTTTTTTACAAAACCTTACAGTCAGGACCATCTGAGCAAACCGAAGTTGGTGGCAGAGAGGCGCTATTTGAATGAAAATGGAAGTCTTCTGAGCCAAAACCAAAGTAGGTTCACTTGGGTGCCAGTTACAGCTTGTATGTGCTGATCTTACACCCAGGATAAGTTATAACAGCTTTAGACCAACTGGCTACGACTCCCAAAGGGCGAGATAAGAATGAGGGAAGCGCAGATGTTCCTTCTCCTTCACACATCTTTTGCTGGGGGTGGACAGTGGATCATATAGAAATTGGCAGCTACTCATTGCAGCTGTCTAAGTTTGGCCATTCCCTTTCCCTCCACTCCCACCTCCTCTTCTTTCCAAGTAGCAAATGGAGCATCTCAGGGAAACAGCTGACCTGCAAAGTCCACATCAGGTATGGGGGTTTCCTACTGGGGCTGGTCATTCCTGTACCTCCTTCACCTTTGCCAAATTCCTGTCACATGTGAATTCCTCTTCCTACCCTGAGTCTTGGCATCGCTAGCCTCTTAACCCCTTCTTTCAGCTGTGAGAGGATCAGCCCAGCTTCTGTAATTCTAAGACATGTTCCAGATCTCTTGAAAAAAACGGGCTGCTGTTGGAGCTTCTATTTCCAAGCAAATAGAGGTAGCAAAGCCTATCCACTGAGTTCACCCTAGGTACTAGAAATGGAAATAGCAAATTCAGTCACGTCACGTTCCTGTCAGGTCCCAGCTGGCAGCTAGAAGGACTGAACGCAGCTGTAGGGCTCTTCACTAACACACCATCTCAGCACCCCTAAGCAGAAACCCGGAGAAGCCACATCAGCTGGAAGGAGTCCTCAGAGGAAGACACCTTCCACGCATTGAGAATGAGGCAACCAAGCAACTCTGAGAAAACAGGCCTCTGAAAGGAGCTGAATTTAGATGCAAGGGCTGGAAACTCACCAATGCCCCTCTGCAGTTTCCTAGGGCGCATGAATTAGTGCTGATGGTCTTTTCTTGGCTAGATTTTGCTAGCAGACTCTGCTGCCAGGTGAACTGGTCCACTGTAATTAAAAAGCTGGAGGTCTTTATACAATTTAACTAGCTTACGCTGCTGGTAAGAGGGGTCTCATCACAGCTGGACTTCCTCTCCATGTAAATTCCGAGCATGATTTTTCTTTCCTCTTCTTTCAAAGGTGGTTACGGTGGCATAGGTGGAGGCAGTGTGGATACACTCATGTAAAGAGTGAACGGTGGGGTCTGTAGCCTCTGTCAGTTGACGTTAGGCATAAGAAGACAAGAAGCTTTCATGTTTTTTTTAAACCTAGCCTGTGTTCATTGAGCTACCCCTTAGAAAAAACATATTAACGTGTGAGCTCTTCAAATATCAAATGGAAACACTGACACGATAAACACTGTGCCGTTCACTACAGTTTTTTTCCAGACCAGAACTGGCCCTTAATATCACCTTGCTTTGGCAGATTTTCAAAGAAAGCAGAAGAGGGCCTCCACTGACACTCCTCCGACACCAAGTCATGGACAGGTCCATTCCAAACTGAAGGGCATCCCACCATGGGTCATAATGCAAGAGTCAAATGAAAAAAACAGCCACTTAAAAGTAAGTGGCTTAGTGGGGACATTTGGCTTTGGAACCGTGAACTGCATAATTTAAAAAATAAACTTGCACTTTGGAGCCTAGAACCGACAACCAACGTATAATATCCCACCAGCAGAATACGAAAGGAAAAATACTCTCTTGGATGGAATGTGTGGGAAGCTTATGCCTCTGAATTTGCCTCTGAATCTTGAATATTCATTCCCCCTGACCTTTCTACATTGTGCGTGTTCCCAATTCTGGAATCTAATTCCTCATCAATCTAACTTTGAATAAAAAAATAGTTTTGATAGTTTTGTAAAGTAGGAATATTAACTTGCAGTTTGGATTTTCTTCATAAAAGTATTCACAAATTTGCTGACCTTTGGCTCTGGACAATGATGCCAATAACCTTTCTGCCAACATACTGATGTAAAAGGGGAAAAACTGGGGGGTGGGGAGTGTAATACTACTGTCCTAGCAATCGGATCCAGCTGGCCTCCTCAAATACATTCAGACACAGTGGGGGGAAAAAAAGGCAAAAACCAACTTAAACATAAAAGACATTGTTTCCAAAGGTTTTGTGCACCAACAGCTTTTATGCATTTGAACTAAGTGTTCTGCATGTTTGGAAATCAGTCCCAGGAGTGGAATTATTCTGTGCCAAAAATATTACAGGACAGCTATTCCTGATTCCCTGGTTCATCCCCTCATGTTCATCCCCCTCCCCCCCCCTTTCATGTTATGTTAATGTTCGTTTAGTTTGGAATATGAAGGTTGTTTCTTTTTACCTTTCTTTCATAAGCCTTTCTGCCCTATTACCCTCCTTCTCTCTTCCCTTGTTTTCCTCATATGTGTTTCAGCCACTGGTCCTCACTGCTGGGGAAACTAAAATCCTGAAGTCATGGGGTCCTGGATTTCACAACACATGAATGAAATGACTCTGTGGCTTTGGCTCATTCTTTTGATACCCAGTGTGGTGGTTCCTGTGGCAAAGACCTGTATTAGCTTAGGTGAGAGCACCAAGCTCATTTCATGTGTCTTACACGCTAGGATGGCTGTCACTGGGAAATGATTACGAGGTTGTCTTTTGTTGAGCTGGTTATCTAGATGTGAAAACTTTCCTTCTCTGTCATCACTTACTGCAACTTTCCTACGAAGTGTCCAGTGGCATCATTTCTGTCTTGGCATCAGGTGGCAGGCACTGTGTAAGAGCTTAATCTGGGCAGAGAAAATAAGACACCAAATGAGGCATGTTTCTGCTGACTCAGATGGTATCAGCAGGTAGCCTGGGAGTTTCTAGCCCTGCTGCGTGCCCTACTGTTCTGTTAGGGGTGGATTTGTCTGTAAGAAGGAGTTAGGAACATGCCCAAAGTTGGATGCTATCAGAGAGATTCTGGGTTTTCAGAAGGGAGAAGCACACACTAAGGCATTGTCTTTCTCAGTACAGCTGCAAGACTGCCACCCTAAGGCCAGAGGGATGTGCAAAAGCATTATTTTCCTTCCTCTGAAGGCTCACATAATTATCAAGTATGCCTTGATCTTAGCAGGATCACGGGTCTGTCCAGCTTCTGCATTCATTTGTGCAGCAGCCTCCCTTGCTTTTGCATTTTAGCAGGATGGCGCTTTATTTCCTAGAACAAGTTAAAAGGCTGTGCACGCAACTGTACGAAGCAGAACAAGATGGAGCCCGAGCTCAAAAGCAGCATGATCGTGAAGCAGTTGGAAGGGGCTCCAGGTCCGGGGGGCTGCACCCCCTGCCCACACAGTGCTCAGCCACCCTGGCTTACGCTGGGCTGATTCGCCCCTGCCCCAGGAAGGGTTACATCAGGGGTAGCGATGGGAGCAGCAATGGGGGAGAAGGCGGCAGTGGCATTCGGAGAGGATCCATGGGGTGCAGGAGACCACCCTCCACCTGGGAATATGCTCTAAGGCTTTAGCGACTGCGCAAAATTCAGGTTCAGCAATATTGCCAACCCCAAGCTTTAAAAAATACTCGGGTAAATATTGGAAAAGCAATGAGATTGAATTAAAGTCATCAAATGGAAAGATAATATATTAATTTTTTATTTTGTTTGCCTTCTGGTGTTGCCTCAGGCACAGCTCATTTCACAGGCTTTACTTTACAGCTATAAATGTTTTCTCATCAGTTTTCTAGGAGCTTTAAGAAAAAAAAGCATAAAAATATTGAGCAACAGAAAAGAAATCCCAAGTCACATCCTCGAAGGACATGAGTCATGTTGTCCCTGGTGACTTTAAAAAAGAAAAAGGCCAGAACGCTCTGCTCTTCCCTCTTCCACGTGCTCAGGTCTTGTCTGAAAACAAAGGATTTGCTATGTAAAAAGTGGCAGCGATGCCACTGTGACCTGTGGGTGAGGAGCGCCTTCTGAGGCTCGTGCTCAGCTCATTGAATCCATCTACCACTGTTCGTTGTCACGGTGCAGCTGAGGGATGAGCATGGTGCCTGGTGCGACATGCAACTTGGGCAAGGCGGGGACCTGCCCCTCTGGAAGGAGCCAGAGCCAGGCGAGCCCTGGCAGACATCGGGAGGCACGGATATGTCACCTCGCCTCTTAGAGCTGGGCAAACGTAGGGTGTGCTTGGTTGTATTGCTGGGGATGCTTTTTGTCACATTTCTGTCGAAGGAGAAAAAGTTGCTTCACAAGCTCTTCTTTTAGGTTTCATTTGACATTCACTGAAGACAAAGAATATTCTGCCGTGGACTTTGGCCCTAAACTCTATTTGCTTCATAGCACGCTATCCACTCTCTTTTATTGGTTTGTTCCAAGTAGGCACGAAGCTGGCACACTCTTTGCCAAACCCTATCTTAGTCCTTTCTGCACGTGCCATTGTAACAAAATGGCACAGGTTTCACCAAAACTGAAATCTGAATTTTTAGTATTATATAAAGCTTTTCCTAACTGCTCAGGGCCCTGCTTCCTAAAATGGTCCAGAAAGAATGAAGGTAAAATTACTATTTCAGGAGTGAGATGAGAAGAGGGATCTTCTCTTTCAAGTTTGGTTTCTTGTAAGTGTTTTGTAAGAGCGTACTCTCACATGTTCAATTTTTATGTAGCATAAATTATTTTCACTGCAGTGGTCTCATCAAACCATTATTTTGGGTGACTGTAGTCATTATTTTACTTCTCAGACGAGAGATACAATTTTCTGTCTCATTTCGCTTTCTCTCATGTCAGCCCTTTAACCAAAACACTGAGCAGTTGGAATCTAGCTGCAATTTAACATAACACTTATCTTTGCTGCTGTTCACACTGTACGAGGTATTTTTGAAAGGTCAGAACAGCTGGATTCCATTACAGAAATGCAGGGAACTCAAAATAGACTTTGTAAATATATTTTTTGAGGAATTCAGGCAGCTGCCTTCGACACCCCTGGGCCTTATTGTTTCAGATAGCTTTAGTATCAGTTGAGGTCAGAAATTACTAAATTACTCCTCCTCCTCCCCCAGAAAAGAAATTTCCTTTGGATGAACATTAAGAAATAGTCAAAAGCAGAGATATTTCTGCCTTTGCATTTTAAATAATAAGTTTTATTGCAATGAGTACTAAATAAAGAAAAGTCTCTTCCATATGTGTTCAAGAACCATTTCCACTCTTTTTTTTCTACAGATATGACATTTGTTTTACAATGCTGCAGTTTACAAATCAAATAGTTTCTCACAGAGATAGTATGATTTTGTTCCATTTGTCCTTTTTCAAATAGTCCAAACATCTGTGGTTTTGTCATTAAAAGTCCAATTGGCAGATATATATGGAAACTTTATGTTTTCCAGCTGGGCAACTACTAGTTACACATACTCATTATTATTCATATTATTATTATAGTAACTGTGGAGGATAATTTCATGTGTCTCACACAGTCAACATTCAGTGATCTACAGCAAATATTGCCCTGAAATTGTTGGAACTGAACTCCTTAGTCTCTGAGGGCATTTAGATACAGATCTGAGCTTCGCGATGTGACCTTTCGTTTAGGATAAAACTAATGACAACCTCGACCCTGATTTCTGGAAGTTGCTAGTGGTTTTAGACACTTTCCTTCAGGAGGAATATCTTCAGTTGAGAATATTGGAATTCCTGTTTGGAATGTCTTCTTCTTGAGAAAGGATGGCTGGTGTTTGTTTCTCCCATCATAGTTTTACCTATCTGTAATTTTCCTGACTGCACTGAAATTATTTTTGACCTACCCCGTTGTCAGAGGAGGGATAGGATCTCGACCCTAGTGTGAACGTTGTAAATCATGGTATTATTTTGGTGGGGTTTTCAATTGCTGTGAAAAATTCTAAATCTCCAAAGCTTTCTTTTCCCCTCTTGCTGTAACTGTAAATGACTACACAGAATACTCACTCTTGGACAGAAATTTTGTATGCCATCCTATAAATCACTGAATGAACAAGTGTGTCAAAGAGCATGAGCAGACTCTAAACTCTAACCAAGCTAGTGGGTGATGCCATTATACTAGGCTAATTTATTGTAAAGCTTCTGCTGACATGAGTTGTCTGATATAGAGTAGTTTATGAAGGATGCCAGAACTCTTCCATTAAGTCCCTTCTGTAGTATTCATATCATGACCCTATGCTATATGAAAAACATGATTGTGCAATTTGTGAGGCATAAAAACCTTAAGACTCCTAGATTTGTAGCTATTTTTTACTTTTTTATTTATTATTGTAGACAGAAAGGAGAATGATGAATGGACAATTATTTTTATTATCAGGATAGTAATTGCAACACGAAGTGCCCTGAAACAACACGAAAGCAACCTCTTCCCTCCCTTGTGTATATAGGCCCTCTTTCCATAGGCTTTTGTGGAGTTAAATACTTGGCTGGAATGAGATCCTATGCGGGAGCAAATTGGGTGGATGCAGATGGATTTTTCCCTTGATTTGCAATCAGGGAGGCAAGCAGATACATCCAGCTGTTCTCATTTCCCCCAGGAAATATGGTCATCCAAGCTGAGAATATTGCCTTTCTAGATATCTCAGGGCAAAAAGAAACCCTGCAGAAACAGTGTGGAGTGAACAGAGCCTGTCCTCAGCCAGTTCCTACAGCCGGCAGCAGAGTCGTTCTAGGAGCTTTGCTTGGTCACATTTGCATCCAGTTGGCAGCACACCTTGACTTTCAAGGACAACATTTTTAAGAATTCGTGGGGTTAACAATGAGGCTTGCATCACTTTAAACATTTTGCTTCCAGTTCAATGTGTTACCCTCCATTAGGTCAATCTACTGTTGATGGTGTTCTCAACTAAGAAAAATGTAAAACGCACGTTTTTGATGGAGTTCTTGGCAAATCGTTTGATTACATTCCCTGATACTCAACAGATGTCTGCAACCCACATGGCAAACAGATCCATGGAGGCAGTAGCTCACTATAGCACTGGATATGAAGAAGTGATATATAGCATTTAATAGAAATAATCTATTATGTCTGCAACACTCCCATTTTTTCAGGATAGCCAATGACTGACTAACTTAATTTAATTTCTTTAAAATCTGATCTAAATGCTTGAAACTTCAATATCAGGGACCTTTGGACTTTGAGGAACCATAAAATGAACCAGACATCACTTCTGTTCAAAGATAAATTTGAAAATTAAACCATTGTTCATTGCAGATGTACATTCCAGGCCATGAATGTAACTGGGGAAGTAGAAAGGAAAAATAATCAGAAGCATTTAAGTGTTTTCTGAAATTTGAATTCAAAACTGCATTTGCAAGCATTTTTGTTTCTTTTTAATGAGCATTGCCTTAAGCCAGATTTCTGTATGGTACCCATGAAAAATTCCAGCTGTGATCATGATTATCAGAGCTCCCCTAGACATGTATTGTAATTGCTGTTGTACCTCACATGCAACCATAGGATAGCTGGCTGCTGGCAACTGCTGGCTTTCTTATTGGTGCCCCATGAAAGTTCAAACCAGAATTCTGTCACATAACTGAGTACTAAAATTTGGCTCACTCTCCTAAGGGAAAGCAATATCTTCAGTTCTTTTCTGAGGTGCATTTACTAAGATTAACAAAAATATACTTTTTAACCTCATTTTTACATTATTTTACAGTCTTTATATGCATGTATATATGTTTCTATTGACATCTGATATTGAACAACAGCCTTGGGTATAGAGTTTTCAGCATCTATTTTCAGAAATAAACCCTAGTATTATGCACTAAACGCTTTGAGGCTCTACAGGAGTAACAATCTCTTCATCGTTATGTATCATATATGCTGCAACCCATGAGCAAAATTGTGGTAAAAGAAGCACGGGAACATGTAATCTTGCTGTTTACTCAGTTTTTACCCAGTTCTGTTAAATAAGATCAAGGATGGAAACTGAGCTAATATTTATGAATGAATATTCAAAGATATTTTTGTTCTTCTCATTCTGAGGATGTAAAATATGGTGTGCCTAGCTAGAAAGACACTCTTAGGACAGAGGTAGAGCCAGTCTGCATGAGTATGAATTATGATAATTCTTTCTTCAACATTTTACGTATTCAGTATCATGGCACTTTATTACTACTATTCACTTTATTGCTATTATTCAGCAGATATAATAAGATTTTCCTTTCTCTGTGAGAGTGGGTACCCTTAGCTATGCAGTACCTCTTGAATTTTCATTATTGTTCACATAAGGACTGCCCAAACATTGTGGAAAGAGTTCAAAAATATTTTATTGACTTTGGATAACATCCAAAATTTTGGGGTGCTTAATTTTTTGTGTATTAAGTTTAGAGGGTAAATGTAAGTTGTCTGAGCATACCTTTTTGTTTATTCCAGTTTAAATGTATTTATACAAAAGAAGCAGTGTATTTGCATTCAGTACATCTAGACATTTCATGGTCGTATGTTATCATAAGTCCACAATATTATGGTTCATCACGCTAAGTAAAATTTTTAGGTACTAGGTGTGATAGAGGTTTAACTGAGGGGAAGAGTGTTATCTGGTCCCATTTATGATGACTATAGTTGCATATGAAGGACTGAGAGCCAGTAATAGAAAAATAACTGTTTGTTCCCTCTCAGATCTCAAAGATAGTATTGCTAGTGCATTTGATCTGCTGGTGAGACATGCAGTGACATCCCTTCTTGGTGTGCAAAAGAAGATAGACTACTTCTCACAAGAGCTGCTTGTTTTGTAGGCAGCATCTTACTGCTGATTAAATTTATTAAAAAAAGGTACTTTGTGGAATAAATTCATCACACTGCCTTTCACAGCCTCATGGAAGAAAATTCTCTGCTTTACACACATCTTGCTTCTTGACAATTTTTTTTTTTCTTGGGGCTTTAGAATATTGTGAAAGGACAAGACCAGATGTTTGAGGAGTTTGGTCACTACCAGCTGTTGTTCTTGATGAGCATTTGAAAAGCACGTAGGCATACTAATCAAATATCTTTGCTGGAAGTCCACAAGGGATTCTTTGTTAGTAACACAGTTTTCTTCAAAATATAACCATCCCTTATGGAATAATATTTAGGCTTTTTGTTGTGTAATGTTTGTAGTATTTGTTTTCATTGCTGGTCTTAGAAAAACTCCAGCTTGACCTTTTATTGTAGAGTTACTTGTTATACAGTATTCTGCATCAGTTAAAAATACAATGGTATAAACTAGGTTCAAGAGGGCAAATAGTTCATATGTGTTATTTGGATATGTAGCATATGTTTACACCTTATTCATTATTAACAGAGGACTGTAATTATGTGCTTGACAGCACTGGCAAATCTTCATATAAGCATTTAATTTGTATGTGTGAGACCACCACGTCCTTTTCATGTTCCACATTAAACAGTGATAATGAAAACTTTCCAGAAGGTATTACTCCATCTCCTAACAGCAGAGTTCTGCGCTGGTGGTATGGGAACAGATATCTGTCCTGATCCTGCAATGCAGAACTCAGTGGCGAGTTCTATTTCAGAGGAGGCAGCAATGGAGCCCATATTTTCCCTTGTTCCTTCCGTTTTAGTAAGGACTAGATGAGATCGAGCCCTAGGAACAAATCCACAGGATCCATCCCTGACTCTGACTCTTCAGAGACAAGCCTGGACCAGAGCTAGAGCACAAGTCTGAGGTGGCAGCTCTTACTCTACGTAACAGCAGAAGCAATGAACAGGGAAGCAGCCAGACTCGCTAGGCTCTTTTGCATGTGAATTCCTTCCAGGGAAGAAAATATATCAAGGCAGTCACTAGAAAGCACTTCCATTTCTACCAGCAGACTTTTTGCACCAGATGCTGTGTTTCTGGTTGTATTAACTGTGTTAACGGCTGCCACATTTTTGTTCAAAAGGAGCTGGTAGATGATATGAATTCCAGTACAGCTAATTGACAAAGCTGGTAAAGAGCATTGGGACTGCACAAGATAGACCTATTATAGATCTGTGATGTCGCCAGCACCATTTTGTTTTTTCTTTTTCCTGACCTCTCTTTGTATCTTCCTTACATTTTAGTCTGGAACAAGGTTACAAGTAGATTCTTGCTTTCTAAATATGAAAAGCTCTGGCTTTTCTGCTGGATTCTGCAAGCACTTAACGCCTTAGGAAATGCCTCAGACTGCTCACTCTCTTCTTTGATTTCTGTCACCTGGAAGCTTTTCTAAGGCTTTCTGTAAGTGTGTGACATTGTGAGAGTCCCTGCAATCAAGTCATTTGTCCATTTTGGAGAGGAACTCAATTACTCCATCTTCTTTCAGAGCAATGAAAAATTATAATTCTTCTGATAGGGAAAGAAATGAGGAGGCAGATTTGAGCCCGTGTGACACTGCTGTCATTTCAATCTATCCCTGTTAGCTACACTGCGTTCTGAAGTGGGATCAAAATCAGTATGAAAACACCTGTAGGCTGCTTTTTGGCCAATTAAATTCACTTAAATTCAGAATCCAATACAAAGGTCCTGGCAATGACCCAGCAGCCTCAACAACTGTCTCTCTGCTCAGATCCAACATAACAGCTGTGGTCTACAGCGCTAGTCAGTGAGCGTTTCCAGGGTTGTACTCACAAGGGATCCTGGGGATCCCTGAATGTAGATTTTATACATGCTGGGAATGGGGTTGACACTTCCCTAAGGTTCCAGTATAAGAAACAGTGCTGTGGGACTTCCTACTGATGATGAGCCCTCCAGGCAATGCTCTCCTTGAGGCAGAGCAGCTGGGTCAGCATCTGTTATGCCTCTCCTTGCTATGATCCTCTCTAAGGGAAAAAGGTGAGGCCTGGTGATAAATGAGGTGGACTGGGAATCAGGTCTCCTGAGGACTCTTCCAACAGCAGGATACATGTGGCATGTAAGCTGTTAACAGGTGCTCTCTGAACTGGAGATACAGATGGCTTCATCTGCATTTATGAGGTCTCTTAGCTCCGCTTGTCTCTGTCACATGTATTTAATTTCCTGTACAGCACTTTACTTTAAGCCATAAAGGTTGTATCTGCGTTGTTTTGGAAAAACATACTTGACAGCACCTGGGAGACCACATTCCCTTGCTAACTGCACTCTCACGTTGTGGGAGATCCCCACTCAGATGCCTCAGCCATGCCTTTTCAAAATGCTAGCGACAAGCCACCTCTTCAGCCTCCTCGTGTGCTAGGCTGTCTCTGCTAGCGCGGGAGTGTCCAGGAGAAGGACTCCCATGCACTTCTAAGCGCACAAACTTGTTCCCATGAGCTGCTACTTTTCCAAGAGTACAGCTTGAGTGTGGACGTTAAGGCAGGCAAAGAGCAGAAATCTGTCAAATAACCAGTCATGTGTGAATCCTGGATGATGCTGGTCAATCTCAGTGCATTTTCCCACACTGTGATTTTTGCCTGTCACTGTTATTTGGATATGATACACTGACTTTCAACTCTGGCTCAAGAAGAGGGGTGAAGGAGTGAGGACAGAGATATTATACAAGACCTGTCCCTTTTGCACACGTCATCCCATATCCGCTCACTTAGCTTGCCTCTGTCTTTGTGTTTCTGAACCAAAACAAAAAATGAGAGGAAGGCAACTCCACATGAGGAAAACCGTTTTCTGGACCACTTACTGGCTAGCATATTTCAGAAACACACTTCAAAACTGCCTGGAGCATCATGAGTTCACATGGCTTCATGAGTTCAGGTCTCTTCAGGAGGCCTGAATCCATGTCAGCCATTCTGCTACAGTGACTGCTATCAGCGTGTAGGGACAAACATGCAGACACTCTGCCATCCCCATCGCTGCTCAATCTCTGGATGCCACTTCTGGCTGGCCCTGAATCTGCCTTTTACACCAGCTCTTCCCAGGACTAGACATGTTCAGCTTTGTCCTCCACAGTTCAACCCTGCAGAGGCTTTTCCCCCATGGTTTCTTTATGCACAGCTGTATGGCAAATAGAGGCTGCGGTGTCTAGTCAGAGTAATGGGCCGGCAACCTGAGCTGAAGAGTCTGGATTACTTTGGCAACCAACAGACACCCTGCTCCTCAGTTTCTATGAATTTATCAATCAGTTTTTCAAGCTTTTCCTTACTTCAGCCTAACGGCTACTGGAGTTAGAAATCATAATGAAGAGGTTTCTGTAACTCTGTGTAGACTAAAATGGTCTTCTGAAATAAGTGGAAACCAAGATCGTTCTCTCCAGCAAAGAATGAAAGCTCAACTCAGGAACCAAGCTTACCACTGGCCTTGCAGCTGTTATTATAGGGTTATTACAGAGGCAGAGTGGCTACATCCCTAAATGCAGGGAGTGTGCCTCTACCAGTGCATGTGCATCTCCAATAGATGCAACAGTAAAGATTTGTTAGTTTCCCATGCTGAAAAAAGGCACATTTTGATTCTGAGCATGGTGATATGAAAAAAGTACTTATACAATGTTTCTCAACTTCACAATTCAGAATTAGCAAGTTTGTCAAATAAATTGAGTTCAGTGACATGATTCAGTATGCAGAGACCATCATGTCTTCCATCCAAGTATTTTCTGAATCACTTCAACCTTTATCCCCATTATTTGTGGAAAGACTGGAAAATAGGTTAATTGCTTTGAAATGGAAATGAAAAAAAACCCTGGATTTGTTTTCTATATTTGAGCTTAACCTTTTTCTGTATTTCCAACACTGTTAGGAAAATCTGTAATGCCAATCTTTTACATAATGATATCACTGCCATAAAAATCATTCAGTCTTCAATTTATTTGGTTAGCTTAGCTAGACTTCCATTCAAGTATTGAAATCTGAAGCCTAGAAAAAAGAACACCAGATAACAAACCACAAGCCTTTAAAATTATAATTGGCTTAAAATAATGATTTTTCTATGTATCTCTCTATATGGCGTACTAACTCAACACTGTTGAGATCTCCAAATCTAAGATCTTTTCCAAACTTTAATATGAAGTTACTGGGGCTACTACATGTTATTTGTATGATGAAAACATTACATTTTAAAGGGAATCAAAAAGAATATGACCAAGACAACACTAGAGGAGATGGAAGAGGAAAACATCTTTGCACACTGTTCAACATTTCTAACAAAAAAAAAAATACTGCTGTTTCAAAAACTTGGGATTATTTTACCCAATAAAAGAGAAAAATCAAGTTCCAGAATCAGAGGGTCCTCAAAAAAAAAAAAAAATGCAACTGGGACTCCTTTTTTTTTTTTTTGCTCTATTATGGTGATCCCAGCAGTGGTAATATGGCAGATGGAAAAAGAATTCTTACAAAAAATACCTGGTCTATGTCCTTTAGGAAGCTAGACACTCTCTAACTGAATGAATGCTGCTATGGCAACAAATTAACTAATAACAATGCATTTTTCATTCCAGAATTTCAAAGAAACAAGCTATACGGTGTCAGATGTATTCATAGATGTTAAGGGCAGAAGTAGTGATTACGTCATACAGTCTGGCTTGCATATCACACATCCTATAATTTCACTGAGCTGTTTACTGAGCCGGGAGTTTGCATCCAACTGCAGCATGCCTTTCAGAGAGCATTCGGTGTTAGTACGGAGACATCAAAAGAAGGAGAAAGCAGCCTGTCCCTTTTTCTTTGTTCTATTGGTTAATCAGCTTTGCTATTAAAAAAATGTATCTGGTTTCTAATTTGAATTTATCTAGCTTTAAATTTCCAGCACAGGTTCCTGCTAAACCTTCTTCTACTAGATTAACAGATCTTTTAATGCTTTCTTACCCTCTCTCTGTCTCTGTGAGAGCACTTACATGCTGTAATCAAATAATTTCTAACCAGTAGGAGCTTTTTTTTTTAGCAAAAGCATATTTTTGAGACTTTTTGCCACAAAATTTGATCCCATTGCATGTAAAAGGATTTTAATATTCTTTCCACTAAAACATCCAGTTACTAAAAAATGCTTAGCTACAGGCCATCAAAGAGCTGTCTAATTAAAGAATATGAATTACATACCAGTTAGGATATGATATGCTCAGAATATATCTGCAGGGGGATCTAAAACTTCATCTTTGGGTTTTTGAAGGTAATCGCTCTGCTATTTGAGCTAATGGAATATTTTGCTGGGTCAGCCCAGAAGAGGGGCTTTATATCTTTACCTCCATCTCCTTGAACAGTGTTGCCTTTCATTCCTGTAAAAGGGGAATTCTCAGCGGAACCTTCCTTGAAACACTAACATTCTCCAAGACCTTCTTGGGAACACGATATGACCATAACTTGACAGCAAGCTAGAAGTTGCCCAATAAACATTTGCAATTCTGCAATAAACTCTGTTTCTAATAGTGTGCTTCATGCTGTGCTAGTGAAATGCAGAGGAAATGGCAGAGGAGAAAGCTGTATGCAGTCCTGAAGAACAACCTCAGCAGCACTCCATCTACGTGCAGCACCTCTGTGCAGATGCAGGCAGCCCTCAGCTCTCTTTGGTCTGCTTGCCCAGCGTTGAAGTCCTTGCAGAGCTGAGAGGAACAACAAAACACTCTTCAGGTGAAATGTGGAGGTGCTGTATATTTTTTCTTGTTCATGATGAACTTTAAGTGAATAAAATTTGTTTTGAAAGTAAGAGTAAGTGTTAAAGATCCTAAGACTTCATAGGAGTCCTTCCAGGTTGCTTCCAGGGGCTCTTTTGGCAATGATGTAGTGTGTCTGTTACGAAATCACCCCAAACACACTACTAAACTGTGTGGTTTCCCCTTCTCCCTGCCTGCTGATACTGTCCAAACTCAGCTGATGTCAGCAGCTCAGTATAGGGGTCTTTTTCCAAAGAAGACCCTTTGACCCTAGTAAGGTTCTTCATGGGCATTAGGATTTAGCTACATATCTCCCTTTGCAGAATCAGCCTTTCTGTGGTAACTAAGGTTCTTGTAACCATGAGTCAAGATTTACTATTTAGTTACGTGTGATATACTGGTTCCAGAGCAAAAAGCACCTATGCAAAAGTTCAGGAAACTTTTAAATATGAACAAACAAACAAATCAAAAAACCCCAAACCTAAAACCAATAGAAAAGTAGAAGCCCAGATTCCTCTCATCCTTTGCTTTCTTACTAGACCTTTGTGGCCACCACAGCTTAAGTTTCTTTCCATACAAAAATCCCATCCTCAGCTGACTTGGCTGAACTCTGGCTTCCTTTCATATAGTGATATATAAAGTAGCTTTATGGCACAGCTATAAATAAGGCTGATTCATTTACAGTACTTAAAATCTTGGGTATTTCAAAGAAGCAGCCATTTAAAGAATTCTCTTGGGGTCCATTAAAGTGTGGAAATATTATGCCTATTTTGTAAATGGGGAACTGAGGCACTATGAGGTTAAATGACGACAGAAGATGTTCATAGAGAAGTGAACAATTTAGTGTAGATTTCATTAATCATAGTCTAGCACCTTAAGCAAGAAAGCATCATTCTTGCCTTGCTGCTTGGTGCTGGGATCCGAGTTATTCTCTTTCATAAACATGTCTACATCCTTAAAAAAAAAGAGGTAGCAGCAAAAAGAACTTACACAATATGTATCTCTTATGCTGAGGCCAGTACATTTGAACTGATTTTAATTTGTTAAAAAATTAAAAGTACTGTCTACCTCCTATTCAGAATAATGAAGCTTTGAAACTGAGACAGAAATTTGATATTTTGAGCATGGCTATAATTCTTAGAAAAACATACCATACATGACTCAGTACAGTTTATCTCTGTATTCAAAGGTATGCACCAGTCAAAGTCAAATGACTCTACTTCACATTCATGCATGTTAAGTTTCTGCTTCAGTAACTGTGTTAAATAAGTTTAAGAAATGCTGAACCTGTTTTCTAGTTTGCAAAAATACCCCAGAATGTACTGAGTGTGCTTTTCAAAAAAATTTTTAAGCTACTTAAAAATAGAGTTCCCCTAGAAATATCACTAACATTTATCACATGGAATTATTAGAAAAGAATATTTATGTTAAAATCTAGTGGGAGGTGTCCCTGCCCATGGCAGGGGGGTTGGAACTAGATGATCTTTAAGGTCCCTTCCAACCCGAACCATTCTGTGATTCTATGATTCTATTTTACTTTAATTTAGTCAGTTAGGTCTGATTATTATTAAAATGTTTGCTACTGTTCATCTGAGTAGAATTATGTCCATTCTTAACTGTAATTAAAATGAATGAAAAACAAGGACTAATTTGCCTAGTCTTTTATAAAAGCTCTCCTAGACACCTGGGAGAAGCTGCAGAAGCTGCCCCTCACTATTTATAAGGGAAAAGATTTCCAGAATTATGAAGGTGAAAGATCAATGTATATTCTCTTTAGAACTGGTAAAATTCATGGGAAGGTGTTTTCCAAGCAAATGTATTTTGTTCTGAGTCTTTGGCAAATTTCTCTTTCTATCCGTGGTCATGCATACTAGTGGCTGTAATCCTTTTACACATATCCTAAAAGCTAAATTCACGAAGTGGACTTAGGCACTTAAACAGCTGGCATGTCACCCAAAATGTAGATCTGCCAATTTCAAAGGATATATTTCTCTCAGTAAATCTCCCAAACGTCTAATATGCTCCAAATACCCTTAGTTTCCTGTAAACCATCATCAGAAGCAAAAGGTGGCAGACACACTGGTCTTCTGCCTTTTTCCAGTGGCTTGTTCATTAAGTCCAGTCTCACCTCTAGATTCATCTCACCTCAAATGAACTTGATCATCAATCCCAGACAGGAACATAGTACATTGAGCCATTTGGGAAGCAGAAGACAACCGCAGTCACCATCATCTTCCCTTCCTCCAGTAGCCTTGTGCAGTGACTGTCTGATACACCTAGCCCTTAAACTTCAGGCTTCCTGGTTTTAAATCCTAAGGGAAGAACCACTGAATCATAGAAACATAGAATAGTTTGGGTTGGAAGGGACCTTTAGAGGTCATCTAGTCCAACCCCCCTGCACAAGCAGGGACATCTTGAACTAGATCAGGTTGCTCAGAGCCCTGTCCAATCTGACCTTGAATGCTTCCAGGGATGGGGCATCTACCACCTCTTTGAGCAACCTGTTCCAATGTTTCACAACCCTCATTGTAAAAAATTTCTTCTATGTATCTAGCCTGAACCTACCCTCTTTTAGTTTAAAACCATTACCCCTTGTCGTATTGCAACAGGCCCTGCTAAAAAGTTTATCCCCATCTTTCTTATAAGCCCCCTTTAAATAATGGAAGGCTGCTATAAGGTCTCCTTGGAGCCTTCTCTTCTCCAGGCTGAACAACCCCAACTCCCTCAGCTTTTCTTCATATGAGAGGTGCTCCAGCCCCCTGATCGTTTTTTGTGGCTCTCCTCCAGACCCACTCCAACAGGGAGACGGCTAAAGACAGACTGCTAAATCCCATTGAAAGACAGAGTTTCATGAACATTTATACATTGTTAAAAAGCAAGACTACCTGTTTCACCCTTCTTGTTGACCGCAGATAACTCCTTCCGTGCCACTTTTTCAATTATGCCAGTGCACCAGCTTCCCGAGCCACCATCTGGGGAAAATGATCTGTATTAATATTAACTCAGCAAGAAGAGGTAAATATTCATCTGGAAAAAGTCTTTAAAGTGGTTCGTTAAGGAGTATCTTAATTGTTTTTGTCAACAGGGGGGAGGCAGTGAAGGAAGGAAGGCAAGTGGTGCAGGGGGACTTCATGAGTCTGACTGTGTATTTGGCAGAAAAGCTACCTTCAGGTGGTCCATGCATCCAGGGAAAGGTGGCCTTTCCCTGGTAGAGGAGCCAACGAGGAGAGGAGCTATGCTGGACCTTGTCCTTACCAGCAAGGAGGGCCTGGTGGGGAATGCCACGCTCAAGGGTAGCCTTGGCTGCAGTGATCATGAAACGGTAGAATTCAAGATCCTTAGGGCAGCGAGGAGGGCATGCAGCAAGCTCACTACCCTGGACTTCAGGAGAGCAGACTTTGGCCTCTTGAGGGACCTGCTTGGCAGGGTAACATGGGAAAAAGTACTGGAGGGAAGAGGGGCCGAAGAAAGCTGGTTAGTGTTCAAGGATCACCTCCTCCAAGCTCAGGAGCAGTGCATCCCAAGAAAGAAGAAGTCAGGCAAAAAAGCCAGGAGGCCTGCATGGATGAATAACGAGCTCCTGGACAAGCTCAAAAGCAAAAAGGAGGCCTACAGAGGGTGGAAGCAAGGACGGGTAGAGTGGGTGGAATACAGAGAAACTGTCCAAGTGGCCAGGAACCAGATTAGTCAAGCTAAAGCTCAAATAGAGTTAAATCTGGCTAGGGACATCAAGGATAACAGGAAAAACTTCTATAAGTATGTCAGGGATAAAGGCAAGACTAGGGAAGATGTGGGCCCTCTCTGGAAGGAAACAGGAGACCTGGTCACCCAGGATATGGAGAAGACTGAGGTACTGAATGACTTTTTTGCCTCAGTCTTCACCGGCAAGGGCTCTAACCACCCTGCCCAAGTTGCAGAAGGCAAAGGCAGGGTCTATGAGAATGAAGAACTACCCACTGTAGAAGATCAGGTTCAAGACCATCTGAGGAACCTGAAGGTCCGTAAGTCCATGGGACCTGATGAAATCCATCCACGGGTCCCGAGGGAGCTAGCAGATGAAGTCACCAAGCCACTTTCCATTATGTTTAAAAAGTCGTGGCAGCCTGGCGAAGTTCCCGAGGACTGGAAAAGCGGAAACATAACTCCCATTTTCCAAAAGGGAAAAAAGGAAGACCCAGGGAACTACACGCCAGTCAATCTCACCTCTGTGCCCCGCAAGATCATGGAGCAGACAGAGTCATAGAATCATAGAATCATAGAATGTGTTGGATTGGAAGGGACCTTTAAAGGTCATCTAGTCCAACTCCCCTGCAGTAAGCAGAGACATCTTGAACTACACCAGGTTTCTCAGATCCTCATCAAGCCTGGCCTTCAGTGTCTTCAGGGATGGAGCCTCCCCCACTTCTCTGGGCAACCTATTCCAGTGTTTCACCACCCTCATTGTAAAGAACTTCATCCTAATGTCTAAACTAAACCTACCCTGCTCTAGTTTAAACTTTTTTAAATGGTTTTAAAACCATTGCCCCTCATCCTATCACTACATACCCTTGCAAAAAGCCCCTCCCCAGCTTTTCTGTAGGCCCCCTTCAGGCACTGGAAGGCCGCCATAAGGTCTCCCCGGAGCCTTTTCTTCTCCAGGCTGAACAACACCAGCTCTCTCAGCCTGTCTTCATAGGAGAGGTGCTCCAGCCCTCGGATCATCTTCGTGGCCCTCCACTGGACCCATTCCAACAGGTCCATGTCCTTCTTGTGCTGAGGACTCCAGAGCTGGACGCAGTACTCCAGGTGGGGTCTCATGACAGCAGAGTAGAAGGGTAGAATCCCCTCTCTCGATCTGCTGGCCACGCTTCTTTTGATGCAGCCCAGAATGTGGTTGGCTTTCTGGGCTGCAAGTGCATATTGCAGGCTCATGTTCAGCTTCTTGTCCACCAGCACCCCCAAGTCCTTCTCCTCAGGGCTGCTCTCAAGCCATTCTCCGTGCCTGGGATTGCAACAACCCAGGAGTAGAACCTTGCACTTGGCCTGGTTGAACTTCATGAGGTTCACACGGGCCCATCTCTCAAGCCTGTCCAGGTCTCTCTGGATGGCATCCCTTCCCTCCAGCATGTCGACCGTGCCACGCAGCTTATTGTCATCTGCAAACTTGCTGAGGGCGCACTCAATCCCACTGTCCATGTCACCAACAAAGATGTTAAACAGCACTGGTCCCAGTACTGGCCCCCGAGGAACGCCACTCATCACTGGTTTCGACTTGGACATTGAGCTGTTGACCGCAACCTTTTGAGTACAGTCATCTAGCCAGTTCCTATCCACCAAGTGGTCATGCATCAAATCCATGCCTTTCCAATTTAGAGACCAGGATGTCATGCGGGACAGTGACAAATGCTTTGCATAAGTCCAGGTAGATGACATCGGTTGCTCTCCCCTTATCTACTAATGCTGTGGCAACATTGTAGAAGGCGACCGAATTTGTCAGGCATGACTTGCCTTTGGTGAAGCCATGTTGGCTGTCACCAATCACCTCCTTATTTTCCATGTGCCTTAGGAGAGATCCCAGGAGATTCCATCCTTCCAGTTGCACGCAGTGACTCTGGAAGGAACAGATGCATCCAATCCATTAATACATGGCTCTGTGGCTGGTGTCGCCACCGCAGATTGGGGTTTTTTGACAACAGGATGGCCTACATGGCACCAGGCTTATTGGCACCTAATGGGAAACACCTTTCTCAAAGGGGGAAGAGGGTCTTTGCCAAAGAGGTTGCGGGGCTGATCGACAGGGCTTTAAACTAGATGTGAAGGGAGAGGGGGATGTTAATATTAGGCTTGTCTGTGACACTGTGACACTGCTGCATCACCAGCAGCAGCTGCAGTTCCAAAACACTGGTAAGCATGGCACAAATGTGATAAAACAGAGCAATCCCAGCCCTCACCGTGAAGTTATCAAGCACACCAGGCCTTTGACTCACTTGACCTTCCCCAGTGTTATTTTTAACGTCTTTTTTCCTTTTTTTTTTTTTTTGGGGGGGGGGCATTGAATATGTATTAACTGTTACACAACGCTCACCAAGTTTGTTATGTAAAATTCTAGAGATAAAGCCTCAATCCAGGGCCCCCCTCTGAAGATTTTTGAACTTCCTGAGGGCTCTGGGAGCACGTCCAAGGATTTTTATTGTTCCCAGAAGATATATGGAGATTATTTGTCATTTGGAGAATGTGTGTGTGAGAGTGTACTGGGGGGCTCTGCTGAGCACACTATTGTGTTGCTTTCCTGGGGGGAAGGTGGGATTCAAGGGTGACCTAAAGCAGATGTTGAGAAAGGAGGGAAAGTTAAAAAAAAAAAAAAAAAGTAAGAAAGAAAGGGAGAAAACCTCTGAGATCTGTTAAGGATTACCAACTGCATTATGCATTTTATGAGGGTGCCTTCAATATTACTCATCCACAATAAGCTCCCATAGACCTTATAGGATTTCTTTTATTTTCCTGTATCAACAGTACAGCAGCGAGGAGCTGACACTTGTTTTCCATATCAAGCAAAGTTTTATAAGTCACTTTTTTCTGGCTATAACCTCAGCTTACATTTTACACTGAGCAGTAATTCCATTTTTATGGACACTGTCAAATACTTTTTTACAGAGTTCCTCTTTTTTAAAAAAAAGTCTAATTTTTAAGGGTCTCATTTTCAATATTGAACCTATGGAGCCACGGGTGCAGATAACAGCTGGAGCAATCGAAGAGTGAAATCCTGGCCACACTGAAATCAGTGGGAGTTTTGTTAGCGTGATCAGCATTTCACGCTACACGTTTAATATTTACCTCATCCTTAGCTGGACCCACAAATAGTCTGTGTTGACCCAAAAGGTCTGTTGGCTTTTGTAATTGCCACTGTTTGATATGCCCAGAAGAGCTGGTAACTAAATAACGTTTTCCTTTCTGGTGATTCTGCCTTTTTTTCATCTGGCAAACACCAATTTTTATCTCATTGTTTGGCCTGGATTGTGAGCAACTGTGATCTGGATCCAAGGGGTATAAATCTGTAATATCAGCATATTATCACAATGTCCCAGAGAACTCGGGCTTGCTAATTACCTCCTAGGGTGATGGAATGACTATTTTGGGGACAGCACGCTGAAATAATGCTGGAGTCAGTATAATAAAAGACATTCCAGGGCTTTAATAACAACATTGGTGGCACAGTGGCAATTTGTGTTTGCTGTGGTATATTTAGAATCTTGACAAGTATTATGAAATAGATTCCCATTTCAAGATTTTTGGAGAGAGCATCCAGTTAACATCCTTTTAAATCTTAAGTGTATAGTGCCACTGTTTCCTGAACTTGCTGTGATTTGCTGCTTCATTTTTAAACAAAAGGCATTCACTTTTACTGAAAGTGGAATCAGATCCTGGATGCTGGACTGAAGTCAGCCATCACAGGGTGACTTTTGAGATCTTAGATAAGCAGCTCTTTGGAAGGCAAGAGGAAATAAAGAGAAAATACTGGAGGTCAGAAAGCTATAAATGGTCATATGAGGATATTTACATATAGCCCTGTTTCATTTGTGCATCTGCAGGAGGGCTGCTGTGTCACATCAGGACAAACATGACAAAATCTCTGTCATTTCAAGTCATAGCAGCATTTTTGGAGCTTGGAATGATCTGTTCCAACTGGGGAATGGCCTGAGCTCTTGACAACTGAGCACGTATGCAGTGATACCGCTCTTAGAACATGAATACATCCATAATTTCTGGTTCAGCTTGTCTGTGGAGCACTCATTTTAGAAGAAGTGCCCCTATTATCAAATGTAATGTGGGACTGCAGTGGGGCTCGCTGCAGCACCCTTCCCTCCAAATTTTGAGTAAGGGAGGTGGTCTGTACTGTGCTTAACCATGGAAAACTCTTGCTCCAGAGACAGCTTTTCAAGTTTCAGTTTGCGTTCTCAAAGGAGTAACACTGTAGCTTCTCGCTTTAAAACGACAAAAGGCAATCGTAGCAATCATGGCAATCATCTGAAGTTCAACCTTTGCCTCCTACCAACTTCTGATACAGAAAATGACTTTTTTTTTCTTTTTATCTATGAGGTTTTCGTTTAGTTCACGAGCACGCAGTAAGAAGACAATACTAGCTGTTGTGTGTAAAACTATGTGTACAGGAGATAACTAAGTGCAACATCATCAGAGTTTTGAAGGAGGAATATAAGAAGGTTTGGGGAGGTTTCTCTAGAAAATTGCATTCATATTTGGTCACGTGGAAGATAGGATGAAGACACTTTTTTGAATTATCAGCAATTATTTACTAAAGAGTGGCATAGTGGCATGCCACATGAGAGTATCCAGAGAAACAAAAAATGTTTAAGAAGTGGCGAGGAAAAAAATAATCTGAATTTTACGTCCTGTCCAAGAAAGCCAGAAAGGAGATCCACAAACATCATGAATACCATTTTTAATGGTAGCTTGAAATAGGAGTATTATATCTAGTTTTCTTTCCTAATGTTGCACTGTAGCCAAATACCCCTACACCAGGTGGCTTTACAGATGAAACTAGACTAGTATATATTAAAGCAAAAGAACAGGAGGTATCAAAATTCCACTCATGCCCAGATAGCTGTGAACGATCCATTAGTGACCTATGCACAAAAAGCAATCCATGGACCATGCAACAGTGGAAGGTGAATACCAGCAAGGTCCTAGCTATCTGAACTGAAGAAAAAGATCTGCCTAGGCCCAAATCTGACAGTTGAACTCATTTTCCCTTTCCAACACTAATCGTCTTCCTTTATATTTTAAATATTGCCCATGTGACACTATACGAAATGCTGCAGAGACTCCCACTAGAATATTAACTTTTCCTATATGTAACAGCACTTTCTCATCAGAGAACTGTATTTTTATCTTCCTTCATTAGTTTTTAACCCATTATCCACACTTCTCATCTCTTTTGCACACGAGTTTCTATTCTATGTCCTTCAGTTGTTACATGTGCTATGATCCTATCACAAGGAAACTTTTTATGCGATGTGCTGGGGTAGCAAAACCACTTTCTACTGGAGCTGATGTTTCACATGCCAGTTCAGGGGAGGAGATTAGTCATTTCTCCTGATCTGAATGCATTAAGATTTTTTGAGTTGTTTTTCCTCTACCTCAGCATGATTCCTTTCTATCCCCTTGTTTCTGTTAGCCTTCTGGCAGTGCTCTACCCCATCTCCAGACCTCTTCTCTGCAAGTTTCCATTTCCTGAGGTCTCAAGCTCCAGAAAGTTTTGAGTTGCAGTCTGATGAGCCTCCTCCATGCTGATACTTGGGAATTCTGAAGTCCAATTGACTTCACGCTCTGGGTATATTAAGGTACTGAAGTTTCTCTTTCTAAAATAAAGAAATCTTGGTTATAAGTTTTTGTTTCACTTTCTATGTAATTTAAACTGACTCAACTTGTGATCAGTTTGATCCAGGGTTATTTTCTATGACCAGTACTTTCATAATGTCATCACCGCTTACAAAAACAAAGTGGCTTTTGTGACTCTATCTTTTAACTTATGTTGTATTTCCATTAATGCCCTTGGCTCAACGGTTAGGGATGAAATCCATGAGTCTATCCTTTGCTGTGGTCCTTTGTAATCTATAGCTTGGTTTCATGCAATGCAGACTGCACTATAGAAAACGGGAGGTTTAGCTAGCACAGCAGGCATCTGTCTGCTGCCTGGCAGGCACAGCCATAGAAAGAATATTACTTCAGTTCTTCTCTGAAAGAGATAGCTTTTAAGTGGCAGCTGGATGCTTGTCTTGGCTACCTGATATCTAGGCTTTCACCCAACGGCTGACATCAGCTAGAGCATGGAAACTGCAGATTCAAATATCAGTGTGTTCTTCCGAGAAGCTTCTTAGATCTGTCACTCACTTTTTCTCACTGGCCTGACAGAGGCTATTTGTTGACTCTGCAAGTCATAAAGAAAGGCCCATTTATTTGCTCAAACCATTATACACTGAATGCTTCATGTTGTTCAGTCATATTCATGCAATTAAAAAAAATCACATCCTTCATCATGCCCAATAGAGCACATTATCACAGCAGGAGTCACCAGCTGGTGCAGTAACATAAATGTCTTGCAAATTGGCTGTTTTTTAATAAGCAGAAAAGTTTTCCAATTTTGAAGGAAATCTGTGCTTAGTTTTGCTATACTCTGAACAAATCATCATATACAAAATTTGTGTCTAGCTATCATTTGGCAAATAATAAGATATTTTCTCTAATTTGACCTTAGTGATTATGTCTACTGCTAGCAATTCAAGCAACATGAGGAAAGGTTTCTTTCCTCATGCATTTGGATTTGTCTGCATTTGATTAGATGAGTTTACTGTACTGCTGAGTTGTTAGATTAGTCCATAGGACAATGGAGTCATCCCTGACGTGCTTTTGACCAAAGTCAATGAGCCATCTCCCCAGCTGAGACTTCTAGACAGGGGGCGATTTTTTCCCTCCTATTTGTCCGTCTGGGCTAAAGTATATTTTGGGATTTGGAATACACCAGCTTTGTCTAATTTTGGTGACCAGGATTTCTTTCAGCAGACAGTTGACAAGGATATACAGTCAGGATGATGGGAGCAATCCTCGGACAGAAGTGACAGCATGGTCCTGAAAGACAAGACATAGGTATTCATTGAATCCTGCAAATATTAGTGAAGATGTATAGGTTGTAATATTTAATATGCTTAATATTACGCATATGAGCAATTCCAGCAGTTGAATCATTCGCATTAGGAACTTAAAGACAGACAAGAAGAAAGGGTAGACCTAGACGTGTTTTGTATGTTAAAGATATCTTTTTAATGTTTTTTTAATGAGTTTTTAATATGTAAGTGATCTGTTTGATTTTCAGAGCACTGTAAACTGCTTTATAACTTTGGACTCATAAAATGATTTGCGAACACTGGGTAACAATAGTGATTTCTGATTGGCTGGCAGTGATGTCATACATGTGTCAATATTTTTCATTAATAGCACAGGTATGACCTTTTTACCTTAGAGTTTCCATACCATAATAGCTAGAAGGCACTCACGGTTAATAGATTTCTGAGGGATTATTGCACTCTTTGAGTAGCTGAAGTCACTTGGCTTTTAGCTGGTGCCTCATACTGCACCTGAGGTGTGTGATAATCCCTCAGAAATGCACTGCTTGTTGAATCTCATGGCTTAATTATAAACATTAACTGAAGTCAGCCACACATTAACTAGCTTGCCCAGATGTTTCTGTACCTGATGGATGGATGTGATGACTGATGAAAAGAAATCATGCAAAAAGGTCTGCTTCTGGTGAGTTCATTTGCCATGGAAAAAGAGCAGGAGAGCAAAGCAGTTGCACTACCCACTAACAAGAGAACTGAGACCTCTCAACTGCAGGACGACACACAACAAATTTAATTCTGATTTCTCCATCTAGGGGAGGAGTGGCTCAGTTTAAAATCCTGAGGGTCACCACCACTCCTGCCTGCACATCACCCTCCACCTGCAGTTCCCCTTAATAAGGCCCATGGCCACGTAGCTCCCTTCTGTGCAGTCTTAGGTCTAGGATGCTTGGAAGGCAACTCCTTCTCCAACAATTTTCTGTCATCCAGGAAAGACAATTTTGCCCCCCATCAAGGAAAACCTGTCTCTACTTTACAGAACTTAAAACTCTTTTTCTGACTTGTTTTTTCTTCCCACAGTGTTGTTCTTTACTAACACTTCACTGCTTTAAGGTCTGTGATATATTTTTGGTATGTGGGCATTCGTTGACTCACATTTTCTTCATCAATTTCTTTAATGCAAACAGTAATTGAGAAACAATGCAAATAACCCTCCTTTTAAGTGGTTTTACAATATTTTCCTTTACAGTATTTACCCAGTATATAAGATTGTGGCTAATTTTAATTTCTGTAAAGGACCAAACTCTTAGAAAAGCTACTCGCGAGCGGGAATGTCTTGGGCAGGGAAAAATTTTGTGGCAGCCCTTCAGGTCCAGGCCAAACACACAACTGAAATTATGTGTAACCCCACTCTAAAACCCACACTAACTAATTGACAGCTGTCCTAATGTAACAATACCTGCAGCAGTGAGATAGGATTCATGCCCACAAAGCACGTGCAGGCATTAACCTAACATCTGCGTCTCTTCCTAATAACTTGCAGAAATTAGGACTAAAGTTTGTGCAGATTGCCAGGGATCCCTTGACATTAACAAAGCCTCAATGGCCCTGCTAGGGCTGTTTTCCTGATGTTTTGCCTGGGAAGAACAACACGTCTGTAAGGGGAACTGAATTGTAGTAATTTGGTTTCAATCAGTATTTGTTTTCATGCCCAATTGAACATTGATTGTAGTGTTGCTATTAGTGCTTCCATAATATTAATAAAGTCATGGTTAAATGGCCTGCATTTAAACATTTGTAAAGAGTAAGTCTTTGTGCTTCCACGTATAAGTCAGATTCATTTTCTGAAGTTGAAAACAAATATTCCCCCATAAGCATTTCAATGTATTTCAGTTGCCCTTGGAAGTTTCACAAGCTCTCATAAAAGTTTTGGAAGAAGATTTTGAATTCAATGAACAATTAGTTGAATTTTATTGAGATTTATTTCAATGAGTAAACCTTAATGGTGGCTGATAAATGATGGTTTTGTTGTGGCTTGCTGTGTGTTCTGTCATTCCAGCAAACACAGCAAGCAAGGAAAACACAAAGCTGTGTGCTTTGCTGGAGTTGTCCTGCCAATGCAATATGCTCCTTTGCTTCTCAGTAAAAGGAGAGGTGCTGTATGATACTAAGAGATACCACAGTGTATATAGAAGAAGCTGCAGACCTAGTCTCATTTCATGCATTCAGAAAGGACTGCATATAAAGATAGTTGTGCTAGTGTCCTTCATCTTTGGCATTAGCTGCAGTGGAGGGAATCAGTGAATGATAATAATGAATTAAAGAACAGGTGTCTTCATGCTTCTCTCTCATTCTGCAAGCAAACACGAGATTCCTAATATCACCAAATGGATAGATACTAAATGAACTATGGTCATTACCATAACCACAAGACAGCACACTTCTTTTTGCATATTCTTAGGTCCTTTTAGACTACACATGGGTATTGACCCCATGGGCATGCAAATGAGAGTCTGCTCCTTCTGGTGTTTGTCTTTGAACTTCGGCAGTGACGCATCCTTGGAGAAATTCTTGTGCAGCAATTTGTGCTCCCTGAGGCTGTTCATCTCTTATCAAAACATATTGAGTGAGATGACCACAATTCCTTTTCTTCTGGACTTCTAGTTTTTGGGGTTTTTTCTGTCTACTGTTCCACTGTGGTCTTCCACTGGGGATTTGGCAAAAGAGGAACAGTTAAAGGAAGAATCAGGTCTGTGACTTAGAATGTCATTCTGATCACAACTTCTACAGGCCCCAGGTAGGGCAAGAGATTAGTTTCATTCCCAAGGATGTTCTGGATCTCTGCTTTGTTACTGAAGCCCTGGTTCTTCTTGATTTCAAGCAGCACTGCTCCATGTGGGCTGCATAGCAAGCATCCTGCAATGTATCCTTTTAGCAGGAAATCCCACTGAAGTGCTCCAGTCCTTTCTAGTTGTTATGGAACACAGTGTTCATAAATCTAAAGAAAAAGTGACACCCTCTTTTGTTGTCCACTCTCTCCACTCTTTCCTCCAGCCCATGGAATACACTGCCAACATTCTGCACAGTCAGCAGAATAAGAGATGCTTTAGTTATCTCAGTTAACTGTAGCTGAATACTGACAGGGCTTATGCACTGCTGGTGAGAAAAGGGACCCACTTTAAGATGTTCCCTGAGTATCAGTTTCATCTCCCCTAAGAGTGCTCAGCCTTCTCCAGGTTCTTCTGAATCTATTGGTCTTCTGGTAAACCAAGGTTTCACAGTGGTGAAAATACCTTCTTTCCGCTGTATGCAGTAGGACACCTCCCTTTTCACTCCCAGAGAAGCACATTGACTAAAGCAAACTACCCTCGCGCTTCCTTTTTTTTTTTAATCTGTCAAGAACATAAGAAATGATGTGCCAGACCAGCCCACAGGTCCAGCCAGCTCACTGTACTGTCTCCAAGAGTGATGGATAATGGGACATAAAAGAAAAATCAGAGAACAGGCAGGCGTACCATCATTCATAGTGCCTCAGGATACTCTCTCAGAAATTTGTGGCTCAGGGACTTCCTGAGTCTTTTCCAACTTTACTGCATCTTTTTCATGATGAGGAGACAAGAACCACACGTAGTACTTATGAGGCAGATGAAGCATGGGCTTATACAGTGGCATAACGATGACTAATGTTTTCTATTCTTTTCCTAATTATTCCTGGCTTTCTATTTGGTTTTTGTTTTGCTCTGTTTTCTTTTTAACGTCATATATTGAGGTGGAGTTTTGTAGAATTGTTTTACGGAATTATTTGTTTCAAGGATTACTTTTCCCATGTGTACTGCTTTATATTTCTCTAACCTGAATCTTGTCTGCCATTTTATCTGCTGGTCACGTTTATTAAAGCACTTTTGCTCATGTATCTTTCATGCATTTTATAAACACTATTGACTTAATCACTGTAATGCTCATGTCAAGTAAATGTCTAATAATAAACGTATGAAGAACTACACTCTGTTTTACAAAAATTCTCATGAAATCCACATTTTACAAGGACAAGGTTGCAGGGAGACTTTTGGCAGGCATTTTTGAGCAAGCTGGAATATTTGACATATTTGACAGTGGGATTGAGTACACCCTCAGCAAGTTTGCCGATGACACCAAGCTGTGTGGCACCGTTGACACGCTGGAGGGAAGGGGTGCTATCCAGAGGGACATGGACAGGCTCGAGAGGTGGGTCTGTGTCATTGGAAATCAGAGAACTGAGCGCCTGGCAGAATTTAGGCAATTGAATATTATCCTAGAATTCATTCCATTACTTTGATGTTTGGAAAAGGTCTTTTATGAGCCCATTAGCAAAGTGTGATATTCTTACAGTGAGGTGTAGAAGAAATTACTGTAAGGCTTTTCAATGTTAGTGAACGTTTCATCACACCACATCTTTATAGTCTTCAGCACCTGCTCATTATTCTGAAAGAACAAGTAAATAAATGAGTAAATAAATAAAGCAAGCAACACATGCACAAAATCCTAGCAATAGAATTTTTTCAAATCAAGTCCTCTATTTTATAACTTAGGTTTTGGCCTTCATTCATGTCCCAACCAGCTGCAACATTTCATCTTCTGAAGAGCATAACTGACATCTGAGAGCTGAGTGCCATTGTGCTAACGACTCCATAAACAACCCCACCAAATCCTGTATGATAAATTTCCCCCTGATTAGTTCAACAGACATTGTATCATGCCAGCGGAAGGAGTTTTTGTTGACACAGCATCTCTGGAGACAGTGGTATGTTTGCTTTTACTATTTGAATGCTCAGCAACTGGAGTAGTGAGAATGACAGAAAATCAGTCACTATTATTCAGTCCTGATGCTCTTTCTTACCTTCATTTTTTTTCTTTTTTTTTCTTAATTTTTAAAGAGGCCTTTTATTACACTGCCAGATTATTTCTTGTAAAAATGAAATTGAGTTGAGTCTTTGAAGGACAGAACGTGAAAATATTTTTAGCTCCAATCACAATATGCTTTTTTTCAGTCTATAATTCATTAGAGTTACTTCTGTGTTTCAAAAGGAAAGAAAAAAACATTGTACTCGTTTTATATTTTGAGGTTATTTTATTTTTAGTCCTTGGGTTTTACAGTAAATGCATCAGTGGGTCACTTTTGTGCAGTATTTTTACATCTTTGTAGTACTATTTCCATGAGAATGTTGGTTTTATAGTAGAGTTTCCACTTAAGGCTGTTAGTAAATCTTTCCACAGAAGTCAGGACTTTATAAATGACTATTGTTAAAGAAAAGTTACTGGCTACGATAAGTGTGACAATAAATGTGGGAAGGACCTGGCTTTTGGTTACTACTCCTGTATCAGCTTTCCCATCCTGACTGGGCGAAAGGGATAATCATGTCCTCCCTTCCCTCCAGCCCCTACACTTTTGTTTGAGCAGCGGTTAGACGCACGGTTTTCAGAGAGAAACTTATGATGCATGGAGGAGTGTAATCACTGTGGCCTGCTCAGACATAAAATATGGACTTTTGGATAGACTTTCTGAATAGTATGACATGTTCCAGATAAACAGCAATTTACTGTAAAGGGAATGTGAATTCAGTATGCAATGTCTTGGGTTCCTAAAGTAGTAATGCTTTTTCCATGATAGGTAAGGAACATTTCTGGTCTTAGCTAACCGCAGTAAGGAAAGCCCATGTACGTGAGCATCTGATCCACTGGATTTTACAGTTCTGTGTCATATAGGGCTCTAATTACCGTGCTTTGAATATTAGAGAACTCAACGCGCTTTTAGTCAATCCCATGGGCTCTGCTATTTCCATTACTTAGCCTCAATCCCTGTTTAAAAATTGGTACTGAGAATTTGTTTCACATACTTAGTGAATCCCTAAGTGCACTGCTCCTGAAAGCAGACACTCACACTAAATCTGGATAGTTTATATTCATTCTAAATGAAAACAGCAGAATGGTGGGATGACTGGGAGAAATTATGACATAAAGCTGATTCAGGACCTACTCAGACTCTTTGACTTTTGACTGAGGTCTAAAGTGCTTTTAGCTATGTGCATTATTTACGAAGGAGCAGACAGAGTCCATACATAACCCTCAACACAGGGGAGTCCAGGCTGTTTGAACATCTTCCAGTCAAGCTCCCTTTCTGATCAATGGCCCTCTATTATCATATTGAGCCATCCTGTTCAAATACGTGCGTGCAGATCTTAAATAATAGTAAGCATTGTCCACTAAGTGAAAGAAGAGCTTTGGTAACTGATACTTAGTGAAGTAATTGGAGATTGAAACATAGGTAAAAGCAGAACTGGCAGGACAATGGCCATGACTTGAGAGGAGAAAAGAGAAGGGAGGGATGCAAGTAGATTTGGTGTAAGTGTGCACATTCCTGACTCTTCTTAAATTGTATACAGTGAAATATGGTGAGTTTTTGTTCCCCTGTGGTGATGACCTCCAGTGGTACCCAGGGATTTAGCCCTTCTGAGAAACTGCAATATGACTAGAACAAGGGTCAGCGTGTTAGGGGTGGATTCAGCAAGGGTCAGCTGGGACAAGTAACCTTGTGCTACAGTCTTCCTTAATGTGAAAGATGATTTGAATCTTGGAATAATAACTTGGGGGGGAGGGGGGGGACATTATGTAACATTTTGATGTGACTTTTTCCTTAATCCTGCAGGAACGGGAAAGTTTGATTTCACACTTTTATTTTGTGACAGTTTTTGAAGTAGTTATTCCTTAGAAATGGAATAGTTCATTAATTTTTGAGTGAGTACTAACACAGGTAGAAAGGTCTAAGAACATCAACCAGTAATCAGGACAACTTCCAAAATTCAAGATAAACACACATTCAGAAAATTTGATGCAGAACAGCAGCTTCTGATGTCCAGACAAAGAAAGAGACATTTCCCTATACACGTTCACTGCCTGTAAGCCTGAACCCAGACCTCAGATACTTAGGAGAGAGCTGATAGAGCTCTCTTAGAAGAGAGCTTGCATGCATGCATGCAAGAGAAGAGATCTGAAGGAATCATCACTAAAGGAGAACAAAAAGGGACATTACGTTTAAGTCCACTGCCTCTCTGTTAAGCGCAACAGTTTTTATTAATAGCTTTTTATATATGGAAACCTATCCATTGGAACCCAGGCAACGGTCACCAAACCTGTTCAGAGCAAACACTAGAAAGCAATCAGATGGATCGCTTCAATCTTTCTTAGATTTGACCCAAGACTACTGAAAAAAGCACGCAGATTGGTTTATGGGAAGATTTTGGCAGGATACAAGCAGCTGCTGCTGCCTTCTAAATCCTTGGATTTCAATGGGAGATGAGTTGATTTCTAGCATGCCAAATTTGGTGCGCTCTGTCCTATAGGACCAGATTTGAGAAAAGAAGACCAGAAGCATTAATTTGGGTGATACTTCCCTAATGCTTGTTTCCCAGAAATTATTTATGCCCATTTGCAAATTGGGGCTGCGGTGAACAAGGGTAGACATGTATCAGTCCAAAGTAGTGGTTTAAATTTCCCTCGGTGAATTTAGTGTTGAATCTCCATTTGACTTCTGTGAAATCTGAAACTCAAATTAAGGTGTGGGTGTCTATTTTGATGAAACCTTAGGAATTGTTCTGTTTGCAAGTAGCAGATAAAGGGGTTTTTTAGGAAACTTGGAGTAAAGTACAAGGAGGGAAGTAAATGCAACTCCTACTGTCAGAAATCCCACATATTTTGTTCTTATTCAGCAGCTTTTGTGTAAGAGATCCGATTGATGGGTGCTGTTTTATTAATACTGAAGTGTCTTCTCTTCAGAATACTTTCACATATGTCTTGCGTGTATTGTTATGCTCTCCTGCATTATAGAGCTTTCTATCTCATGTCTCACTTTCTGAGTAAAATCTTGCGCTAGAAGCCTTACTTGACAAAGAGTAATTAAATTTGAGAAGGATCTTATCTGAAATGAGTATTTTGTAATGATTAGAATAGATAAATTATAGAAAGTATATTATTTTGAATATCTGGGCCTGTTTCCTTTTGAAGGATGAATCCAGTACTGATGTATCTTTATTTCTGCTGTTCTTGGCTCTGAAATACTGTCATTTTCATTAAGATGAGTATACTGTATTGTAAGCTAGCCTTTAGCTAGCTACTATTTGTGTAACCATAGGATCATTTTTCTAAAATTATGCGTAATGAAGAGTAACAATAGTAAATCTGTCAGTAATTCGCAGAATAATTTCTGGTCCAGAAGTTTCTCATTAAAAATGTGTCTGTGTTCCTCTCTGTGTTCAGTCTAAGGTCTAATCCATAGCTGATTAAAGGCAACAGAAAGGATTTCACCGAGTTAAGTTCTTGGTATTTATTGATCTTCAAGTGGGAAAGAGATACTTGGGAAGGAAGTGGTGACTTCAGAGAAAACATCTCTGTATATTTGTATTCATCAGGTGATCAGTTTCACTTTTGCATTGCAATGCTGCTGATGTTCTTCCTGAAATATCAAGAAGTTTGCTTTTGAAAAAGCAAATATTGGAAAATATTCTCTAAACATCGTGTAAGTTCTCATATAAAGTTACGTTTTATAGGAAATTTTACTGGTCTTATATCCATTAGCCAAAAATCTCAGGTGCTTAAGTCTGTGGAAAAATAAGCTACTGTCTGTTGAAGTTTCAATAAAACAGTCAAAAAAGTTGATCTTAAAGAAAAACTGACATGCAAAACTAGTATCATTTTAAAGACTCAAAGGATTATTTTTTTCTTTCTTGGCTTATAGTAGGCACATTAGAATTCTTCAAGAGTTTATTTCTTTCAAAGATCTTAGATGTGTTAAATACTAATTTTCACTTTGAAGTTGAAGTGGAACAACTTGGGTTCAGAAACTTATCCTTTTTATATAGGATTTGTTTGTTTTTTTCTAATACTTTCTCTTTGTATATCTGTAAATGTTTCTGATGCAGAGGGTGACACACACAGAAATCTATTGAGACCTTAGTGGCAAAAAAGAATTCATGATATGACAAGTAACATGAATATCACTCACTCTCTTAATGTGACATAGGTAAGACCAAGATAGAATCCTGTGCTTTCAAGGGCTAAATAGGGAATATATTGCAAACCACTGCTTTGGTGTTTCTAGAATATGTAACTGCTGGATGTTGACATCTGATCACTGAGTGCACTTAAAGCTTCTTTAAATTTGCTTGGTTTATTTAATTACAGTTCAACTTACTTAAACTTGAGAATAGTTTTAACATAGATCACATAAGCATTTCCACCGTGAACAATCAAATAAACATCCAAACTCTCCCTTCCTCTTCCTTAACTTTTAAAAAAATGTAAACATTTTAATTTTTTTGTGTAACAACATATACATCCTGTTAGTTTTATTCCTTACCTTAATATAAGAAATTAAAAAAATTAAACAAACAAAACAAACAAACAAACAATCAATTGAAATATTCTTTACAAGTCTTGTTTACCCTACGTGTCAATGTTGAGCCCTGCCCAAACTGTTAAATCAATGGGAAGACTGTGGATCACTGAGATCCAAACTAACATACCCATTTGGGGGATAAAGGCCAAAATTTTTAAATTAACCATAATAAAATTTCCCTGTAACTGTTGCTTTGCTAACTACACATATTGAATGAAATAATGAACTTAATACTGTTCCCCAAAGATTAATATGTGTGCTTAATGGCTTTTTGTGTGTAGCTTGTATCAGTCATTCCCAGTGATCATTGTCTGAAGGGCTGAAATTCTGGTTTTGACAAGAAAGCTTTGCCATGGACATTAAATAGACCATCAATGAAAAAAAAGTTCTTTTCAGTCTTCTAGTTTTGGGTTGTTCAGTTGTCATCAGTTTCTCTTTTTGATTTTCATTTAATGGTAGTCATGTTATTGTCCTGTATTTCTGACACCAAGAAACTATTTTATTTTTTTTATTAAATTAGCCTCCTAACTTTGTGAGTAACAGTTTTCTGGCATGCAAATTCAAAAGATTTGCCAGGAATTTTTCTTTCTGTGAAGCAAAAGTTACAATGATATCAGCAATTTCGGTATCATTTATGCGTTTTCAGGACATTACCCATAACCATTGCTTGGAAAAGGCAGTCTATCAAAACAACCATAAAATCACAGGTACATAAGCATTCTGTACTATCATTCAGCTCTCTTACACTGAAATCAGTAGAAAAAATAAGAAGCTTGGCAAACTCCTCTCTCTTGTAGTGGGAAAGCTTTGGTTTCTGCCAGTGCTCTTGGCAGAAAACAGAAATCAAACAGTAACGCAGGTTCCCTTCCCAAGAAGCACATTGCTACCGTGGCAGCTGTGAGGGAGAGGAAGGCACAAAATACAATAAAAAAATCCATTTTTATGTCATTCCCTTTCCATGACTTCACATCAGGTTGTTGGCACTCAGGGTGCAATAGCCCCTGTTGCCATTTTACAGTCAAGATGTCCATCTTTGCCACATATGAAGGTTACGTATTGCCCTTTAGATATTCTGCTAATAGTTGTCTCAAAATGTTAGACCATGGCAAAAACCACCTTTTTCTGCGTGCCACAAAAATATTACATACAAATGCTGAGCATCTTTCCTCTTGCATGATGGCAGGCATCTTTTGCACAAGGGTTTCGGACGCATTTAGCCGATGACATAAGCCAAGGCTGGACTGTTGGGAGTTTTTGGTTTATTCAAGTAAAGAAACTTCAGATACCTTTAACCTGCTTCCCCCAGTGGATCGTGCTGAACCACGTTTTTACTAAATCATGCTTATAACAGGTACCTGAAAGGTGATGATCACATTTGTGCTGTTGAAAAGAGTGTAAGAGCTAACATGTGCCTTTATCTTTTGCTATTGCAAATAATGCAGTTTTTTTAAAAGCTAATAGAACAATATTTATTTCTACCAGCAAAAATTTTTCCTCTGGTTGCTGTATCACTAGAACTTCCCTATCTTTATGAAACTTATAATAAAATATTTTCATAGGGAATTATAAAATATAAAATGATTTAAATTACACATGTAAAAAAAAGGAAATGTATTTTAATGAGTTCCATCTTTGGGGCTCATAAATGTGTTTCTTCATATAAGGCCTGATCAAAAGACCCCTCAAATTAATAGAAAGGGTCCCAGAGATTTCTACAGAATTCAGATTGGTCCCTTGTTAAGATTTAATTCCACACAGTTTAACTGAAATTTAAGTCACATGTGGAGCTGGTTGGGAGCGGGTTTTATTTCTTGTGAAAAATTTCTTATGAAAAATAATACATTAAAGAAGTGTTTTTCCATTTGCAGTGAAAGCATCTACTAACTCCAAACTTAATGTTTTGGCTGTGTCTTTGGCAATGAGGAAAATAGTTCTGGCATTCCTAGATATGCTATCTAGCATATAAGGATAGATAATAAAGCCCGTTTAGGAATTCCTAAAATGTTCCTGATCAACTTGTTAATACACACAGATGAAAATAGTCATATATACCATTTGCTTTTGAAATTATGATCGCAATTTGAGTGCTCCTACTTATTTACTTAAATTCTGAATAAGGGTTTTTCATGTTTTTCCTTTTTCCTTGCATGATGTCCATAATGACTAATTCTGTCTTAATTCTCCCAGTTTTTCAGTTCAGTAGGTATGGTCCCTTATGCCTCCACATGGCCCTCAATGATGAGAATTAATTTCAAATCTCACTTGTGTACCTTATATTTTGTTACAAAATCAGAATAAACACATGAATCTCTACCTTCAGAATTTCTTGTCTTTCTGCAGATGTCAAAGATTTATGATTTTATTCACAAGACAAAACATTATATATTAATATAGCAAATTGTTGAAGGTAAGCAATGCAGACAAGCTCAGAGGTTCTTCAGGGCTTTCTGTTTTTAGAACTCAAAAGTGAAAATTCCTATCAGCAACAGGACAGAGTTCAAGAGCTGTTCACCGTTATAAAGTATTTATGTAAAAGACATCATTAGGTTACTTCTCCACACAATATGCCTCATTTATAAATATGTAAGTGTTTCTTGTCATTGCCAATCATTTCAACCCAGCCAGGCCTGGATATTAAGCTAGGTTCTTCCCTTGTTTTCTTTCAAAATACAGAAAGTCTGTGGACCAAAGAAGTCCTTCGGCTATGCCTGTGCTAACCCATATTGTCAAGTGATGTCATCAATGATGGATGGCCGTGAGGTAGGTATACCTCATGCATACAAGGGTATAGTAGACAAGGTAAAAGAATTTGGAATGTAAAAAGCGATAATATTCCTGCTACACAACATAATATAATCTAGCTCACTGCTTCAGCTCTGAAAATAAAAATAAGGAACATGTAGAAAATGTTGCTTTATCGATGCTTAGCCTCAGGGACTGATGAGATTATGACTAATGATAATGGGAGCAAGGGAGACATTTTCTGGTAATTGATAGTCAAATGCTGACAGCAATTAACAGAGGAGAAATATCCAAGTTCCTGGTCAGTTACTGATATCTCAGACCAGAAAAACAAAAGACATAAAATTAAATCTTGACTTTTAATGTGGCCCTCAGTAGTGCTTACCAGTGTTTTCTTAGAGGGAATGGCTCTGCCGTAACTCAGAGTGATACTTAGTATTTTGATGCCTTCCATCTGGCTTATGTGCCCACCATTGCACTCAAATAAACAGGACTTCTGGTGGCTGCAGGAATGGACTCCGTAATCTCAATGACAAGGTTTCAAATGCTCAGAAACATTTATGACTAAGTTTATGCTTAGTTTCTAGTCTGCTTTTATGTTACCGCAAAGGCTGGCTGCTCTGAACTCACTGAGAAGGGAAGGCTCAGAGAGCACAATGTCTGAGCAGCCTGGAGGGTTGAGAGACTCATCCAGTTAGTTGAGCCATTTGAAGACTGACCAATTTGTACCAAAACTAGGCTGTTCAAAGATTTTGCTTGCGTTTGCAAAGGGATTTGTATGTTTCCACTGACTCATGAAGCAGTCTGACTTTGGAAAGCTATTTTAAATTAAAAAGAGGTATTCCAAACTACCAAGAACATTCAAAATCAAACTCAACTACCTTCTGTAATAGCCATATTTTCCACCTCTAGAGAAGACTTACTTCAGCTTCATAGAAGCTCACCAAACTGCCCGTCTTTTTTATGTTCTTTGGCTTACTTGTCCAATCACCAAAGTAGGAAATACTCAGAGAAAGGACCATACGCTGCGGCTTAGTATGATCCAAACTGCAGATGTGCTCCAATTACAAATGGTTGAATTTGCATGGAAACTACCCCATTTGTATACTCTGCTCACTAGGCTTGCTAACAGAGGACACAGATCCTTTCTATTAAGAAGCTCAGAGTTATTATTTGGGAGTTTGGTCAGAATATTCATTAGAACATTCAATCAGAATATTGATAAGAAACCGTCCTCACTTTCCAAATAGTAAAAGTATATACTATATATTTTTACAGTATAGTTGTTGTCTGGGTTTTTTTTTAAAATGGCTCAGGAATCCTTCAAGTCCTAGACACTGTCATAAATAGCGATACACTGCCTTGTGATATAGTCTAAATAGGTACGTATGACTGTATCTTGACTTACTAGTCAAATCCTCACACTTGACTTATTCACCATATTTAGAAATACTTTTTATTCTTGACAGAATATTCTTAATCACAAACAGGCTTTGACCCATATGTTAACAGGGTGGGTCTTTTAGATCATATCTCAAAATTTATAGCTTCTCCTTAGCTCAGATTCTCGTTACTTTCTGTATCTCCTTATTTCAAAATTAACGTTTGACTCATTCATTCTTTGTCTAATGTTTTCTGACCCAGAAATGTCAGTATTTCCATTCTACTGTTCTTATTTTTAGTGTTATTGCTGTTGTAGCAACACATGGTAACCTGACTCAGGGACCGACTCCCATTGTGCCAGGTGCCGTCCGCACACAGAACAAAAGCTGGTTCCCACTCCAGGTCTTTTAGCTTGTTAAGTGCTTTGGGCTGAAAAGCTTTGAGTGGATATAAAATATTACAGCTCATTTGCAAAATTTGTTTAAAAAGATAATCAGGTTCTAAAGGGAGCTGATTTAACAAATGTGTGTAGTAATATATCAAATTTCACTGGGGTCCCCTGTGATTTCATAACGATATGTGCAACACTTAATTCTCACTTATACTAAAGCCAGTTTGCATTGCTTTTACAATGAAAAGTTTAAAGTAAATGCAAAAATGGGCCCAGGGGATGCGTTCTACTCCTGCTGCTATGGCCAACGATAGGTTTCAAAAGGAATGGATACTTGGAGCAATTAGTTCTCCTTGGGCATGAGAAAGGGCCCAAAGAGACCAAGGAATCCATATCCTGCTGAAGGTCCCTGCAAGTGTTGGCACCCTCTCTCTTCTCCTCACCATCTTTTCCCAACTGCTGTGATGCTCTCTAGTTGTCCTGCTGTGGGTATTTTGAAGTTTCCACACTGAAATCAGGCATATTCATATGTCTGAACTGAGCTGTATAAAATTATCCAATTTTAAGGACATCTGGAGGCTCCAGCCGATTTTCTGGAATTCTTGGTTTCAACAGTGCTTTAATAGTTGTGCATGAAGTCATTGCCATCAAAGGACTTTCAGACTGGATTGTGCTCAGCTCAGTTGTTAATACCTGGAAGACAATAATGTAATAATGGATCAGCCTAGCAGTCCATCTACTCTGCTCTCCTGTTTCCTGCGGAAGCTTGTGGTTACATAGAGAAGATATCATGGTGTTTCTCCAGTATATCCTGCTAGCTTCCTTCGGCCTGGGGTTTGTGAATTTTTGAGCCTGAGTCTGTATGCTGGTATTCTTCATTGTCCTCAATGACTCTTTCTCTCAATAATTTGTCTAATGAGATTTTTGAACTTACATAAAATTTTGGTAGCTACAGCATTCTATTACGAAGAGTTTCACTGTTTAATAACTGCATGCAGGGTGAACAAATAATTGTAGTTTTTTACTTATTTTAGAACCTGCCATCTCACCAGTTTTTTGCATTCCTATGTTATGAGAGGTCAACTACTGGCCCCTTATCACTGTCTCACTGCCACTTTGGAGATCTCCCCATATGTCCCCTCCCCATCAAACACCCACTGCTGCAGCTCAGCTCGCTGGCTGACAGTAAAGTCACTGAGACCAAAGCCACTCATGGGGACATGTGGACTCATGTTAGCACTGCTTCACTTGGGCAGGAACAAGATACATAACTGAGACAATTTTGGTAATAAAGTTATAACTTTTCATGCATTTTAGATCGAGAGAGAGCTTTGTGTACCACAGCTGACAATTACATTAACTTAAATAGGTAACTGGCATTAATGCTCCCCCTCAACTACATAACAATTAGATTATCAATGTTTTAAAGACCAATTACAGCGTTGGCAAGGATTTAAGAAGATTGCTTCTAAGGTTGAACCTCTGTTGCAGTTCCAAAGCCATGAAGCAGCCATGGGTATGGGTAATGCCATGGCTCTCACAAGGAGGATCACAAGGCACAGGAGGAACCTGGCTGCATAACCACCCAAAATATTATGTTTGGGACTCCCCACTCCGCCCCTAAGTGTAGAATAGCTTGAGCATTAGGTATTTTTAATTTGTTATAACTTGCGAGCAACTGGCTACATTGGCAACTGCAAAGGGGCTGGGACTGTATCACAGTCTAATAAAAGCCCCAATAAAAGTTTTAAACTAGTTCACACATCTGCAGTCTGATGGGGGGCATTGCATAATGTGTGCTGTTTCTGCCATGCTCCCCACTACCCCCTCACTTGTCGCAGGGGGGAAAAGTGTTACTATGATGTCCCCCAGGCATTTTTATGGCCTTCTCTGAACCACCACCACCATCTTCAGACAAACCTCCGGATAATTTATTAGAGGGATATAGGTAATTCTCTGAAGTGCCTATAATTCTCACTTCTCAAGATTCTTTGAAAGTGTTATAACCTACCCTCTGGTCCACAGATTCCTTCAAAGGGAGATAAAAATACATGTCTGGTATTTTTATACCTTGGATAAAAATAATCAAGCTGGTCCTCTGGGTCCAACTAGTGTTTAAAAGCATTTCTTCCTCCAAGTGCTATGATTTCACCACACAATTCACAAAAATAAAGTCCATAATTAATTTCCAAGATTTGAAAATGAACGGAGGCATTTAAGCCTGTCCACATCTGGGAGGGTGGGGAGCTCTTAGTAGCTCTGCATGTTGTTAGAAGATGAAGTAGATTCGGCTAACAGTGGTGGTCGTCCTTGCTTCTTGTATGTACGTATGTGCGCTGTGTCCAGTGGGACTTACAGTCGGACTGCACAGCATTTTATTAGGTGATAACCTAGGTCTTCAGATTTTGCCCAAATGAGACTGTGTTCCAATGGTCAAAGACTATAATAGACAACACAAAGGTACAATCTTTGCTTTAAATATAGAGACATGGCTCCGTTACACATCCCTCAGGCTCACACCTCGCCTTGTTGCAGGTTCTTCCCAGGCACCGTGCTTCCAGCATGGCAAAAGAGCCTGAAAAGCTGCACTATAAAACCATCCGAATGCCCTTCATTTACAAAGCTTACAATATTTCAAGACACATTTTAAAGATGTGCAAGCTGCCTGCCTTTCTATACTCTTTCCATTCAAAGGAAGTCATTACAGTAAAATGCTGAGGGGCCGGGGGGAAGCAGCGTCTGGCAGAGGCTGGTAGAAATTTACTTTGAACTCTGATGAAGAACATTTCCACTCTGTTTATTACTAAATCCACTGGCCATAGATGATCCAAGGCTCATAAACTCAGGTATGATGGAACTCCCTAGGGAACTATCAGAGAGTGGGGCTGTGCACGCATGTGCACATGTGTGTGTGTATGTGTGTTATTTCTCTTTCATTCTGGCTGTGAGAAAAATAGTGATCGAATGACAGAAATTGTTCTGTGCTCTCAGAAATGTAATGGTACATGGCAGCTATTCTCAGAATGAAGAGAAAAATGCTTATTAAAATATCAACATCACCTCTTTTTTTCTCCGTTTTTTTCTGAGCTCTCTGGAAGTATCTCCTTTATACTTTAGAACTGGATTGTGGATTATGACAGACTTTTCAGCAAATTTATTTCAGAAAGGAAAATCTGTCTTACATCACCAAGTAAGCCTGACCTGCCAAAATCAGGATGAGGGAGAAGTACTGATGCTTTTCTTTTTTCTTTTTTTTTTTTTCCCTTCGGCTACTTTAATTCATTACCTTAAATTATGAAGTCTGTGTGTTATCTTGTCATGACATTCCTGGGTCATGTAAGTTTCAATCCTAAATGAGAATGATTATCTTTAGTTTTTCTTTATGTTTATCGGAGCTGAAAGATCCAATTGAGCAGGACCAAAAGAAAAGTGGCAAAAGCAGGCACTAGATGGTAATGCAAAACTCTGATCTTGAAACCCCTGCTAAGTTGCTGCTTCTCTGTAGAGATATTTAAGCTTCATTAGCACATTATTTTTTTAATTCTTCAGACCTCAGTCCGAAGAGGCAAACATTAAACTACCAGCGATGCTGCTCCCTGGGGCAGGAGAGAAACCACAGTAGTTCCCAAGGGGTTTTTGAGGATATTTTATCCACTGGCTGCCAAACGTAGAACAAGCTACAAAGCAGGAATTGCCACCTAGATCCCTCCTCCCCTCTGAGTACCCCAGGGAGGAGGCTACAGGAGTGGCTTCCTCTCCCTGCTCTGGCAGGAGAAGCCCAGTGGCCCCAAGGGAATACCATAGTCCCACCCACTATCCCCGGATGTAATTTTAAAAGCAAAGCATGACTCTGCTTTGGCTCTGAAAGGTCAGACAACAGGCGCTCCTTTCAGGCAACAAGGCAGCAAATTCCCATTTGGCATCAAAGCTTCAGAGAAAACCTGAGTTAAGACAAAGTCCTGTCCTCGGAGTTTCTTGTTGGTATGAATTGGCTAGGAAATTCCCTGATCAACACGCAGGTTATTTTGGAGTGCGGCTCTGGAGCAGCACAGAACTGTCACGGAAGAGCAAGGCACAGCCTCCTAGAAGCTACTCAGCAACACAGATTTGAATCTGATGATAGCTCCTGGAAAGTTTAGCTAGATCTGCTTGGGTAAAAGCATTTAAGAAAAAGCTTAGTTTAAAAGGGACTTAAATACATGCCCTTGCTTAAAGTCAAGCAAAGGACTGATGAATCAAACCCCAAACTCTCTTGTCAACTGACTTGGTGTGACTGAAAAATAAAAACGCCTCTCAAATTTCTTCATTCATAAGTCTCAACCACAGCACAAGGGAAAAAGCAGTAAACATTAACAAAAGTTTTACAAGCTCTTTTGTGACCTTTAGGTTTATAAAAGCAGGGCTAATACCTGAAAAATAAAAGATGAACTCTTATCTTCCTTGTCAAAATTTTACCATCACCTGATTATGCTTGCACGGCTTCATAAAAACAGAACCATTCAGAAAAGTGTTTTACTCAAGCAGCTTTTTCCACGGATAAAGAAATAATAAGTTAACACAAAACAAATAATTTTAGCGCTCGCAGTTACTCTCAACTGCAAAATGGATTACAATAAAATAGGGAGAGTATACTCACACCAGTGTTTTTGCTTAGATATATGTTTCCCTATTGTGACTACGTTAGATCCTTTTCTTCATTGATTGGGGAATAAAATACTGTATAACATGGCTGAACACAGTATTTTATTATTACTGCAATTATGTCATCTATTACCATCATCTTAGCGTTCAGTTAGGATCGGAACGTGCTTGGCATGATTCAAACATAAACTAATGAACAAGTCTCTCATTTAAACAACATATGCCATCCACATAGCAGTAAGATACAGGAGATGGGGCTGGAACTCAGCTGAGATGACAGAGAAGGAAAGAGTGATAGCTGAAGGAATAGCCAAATATAATAAATACCTATTAAAATCAATAACAGCTTTTCCATTGGCTTAAGTAACATTTGGACCAAATCCTAAATGTACCATTTGGAGGATTTATGGGTTTCTTTTAATAGACATGAACAAAAGTCTTTTTTATTAAATTATGCATTCGCTGCTGTGGCTTATGGAAACGGCACGCGTATCTACTACTAGTGTGACGGACCTTCATTCTGACAACACTTACGCATTTGTTCAGCTTTATGTGGTGAATAGGCTTAGTGTATAAAATTAAGCATGTGTACAGGGCTGAGGCTTTTCTTAATTGTATAATAATTTTATCTGGAGATGTACCAAATCCAGACCTACTTTTCTCTGACATTTGGTTTTGGTTTTAGTCTTCATTCTCTCTTTCTGGTTCCTGGAACCTGCATTTCTGTGCAGAGAGCACTGCGGGGAGCTGTACCCGTGCACAACAGCCTGATGGACCCTTGTAGAGAGGCAGCACAGAGCGTGGGCCTCTTGCTCTCAGGCCTCATGACTGTACAGATGACATGGTACCACCAAAAAAAAGAAAGCTGAGCCTGCTGAGTGCTTTGAAAGAATGGCTATGCTCGGGAGAGAGTTTTCTCAATCTTGAATCTCACGTAAACAAAGGCACATCACTTGAGAAGCTTAAATTTGGGAAAAATATCATATCTCCAAACCGGTATGCTCAGGTTCTCCTATTGGGCAGGTTTAAGTCACTGTACACTTGTCACATACGTTTTCCAACTTTCCTTTTTAGGCATCAAACATACACAATGAATGTAGAGATAGCCTGCGTGCAGGGGCAGAAACTTAAAATATAGGCGTTGAAGCACCTCAAAGTACAGTTTCATGATACAGTCAAGTTCATCTGTCACTGCTGCCTCAAAGGGATGGTGGTCCCCCAGCATCACCTCCTGCTCCAGCCCATGGGGTCCTGCTGTCTTGTTGGGCTAACTCCTGAACTGATTCAACTCACTTAGAACTGGCAAAGTAACTGAAAAGAAAAAAAACACCCCAAACAACCAAAAAAAAAGTGAAATATGAGCTGAACTGACTCGGGGAAAAGGCCAAACAGCTCGTGAATCTCAACACAGGCTGGCACCAGGGGCAGGAGGATAAGTGAAAGAGGACAGGGCATCCCAGAGTGTTACCATAATCTATAGTTGGGAAGATAACAGCACTGAGGACCCAGCTGCTGGGAAGAAGAAGAAAGCCACTTCCTTCCAAAACAAGCTTCTGACAATGGTGGTTTCAACCATGAAAGTGGTTATGAAATAATGCACTCACTGTTCGCCATGAGGCCCTACATAGTAGCATTTTTCTAAGGTGAAATGGAGGCAGGATATCTAAGTTAACTATAAAGAAATGTGTCACGTATCACTCGGTCTTATTTAGGCAGCTCTGCAAAGGACTAGTCCCATATTAATCACATGTTTGTAGCATTATTGATGCTAAGAAGGTGCTTATGCTGCTGGCAGCATGAAGATGGATAGATATATGCTTAAAAATGAAGAATGGATTCAACTGCTTTTAAGAATTCTAATCTTAAAATGATGCTGATTATACACGGAGACATAGAAAATGTTAGTTGTAGAAATCCACAGTGCTACAGACTGTAGCTAAATTTTGCTAAATTTAGACATTTTTTTATTTTCTTAAATGAACTTGCTTTAAAAAGGAATCTACTCTATTCTGTTAAAAATAATTGTAGAAAAATAATGCTTTTATATTACAATGTTTGTTCCTCAGACTCTGAGTATTTCTCTCTTAAAAACTGAAACCAGTGATTTAGCTGAAAATGTTCCTGAAATTGCTGAGGGAAAGACGCATTTCTATGTCCCCTACAGTGCTTGAATCACCAGATCCTACCGCTGCTTTATTTCGGTTTGTCACTTCAGTGCCAGGAATATCTGCAAGCTTCATGAAGTAATACTTCTTCCCCGTTAGGGTAAAAGATATACCCAGCAGATATTTCAGACTCACTCAAAATCAGAATATTCAGCGATTTTAATTCACCATGCTATGCTGTCCTTTGCTTTCACATGGCTTCTGCATTTAAATTATTCACGTCTTTAAATTTAAGGGCTGCCTGTGAAAAGAAGGGACCATTCTGGATTAATTTAAATTAATAGAAGGAAGTAGGATAACAGAATAGAGAAGGACAATGCGCTTTGGGGTGGAGAAATAACAACACCAAAAAAAAAAAACCAGAGAAAAAAGAAAACAAGGGAACCAGTATGGAGTGTCCTTGTTAGCCTCTTCCAGAAAACTGGAACTAAGACACTAAGATACTATCATTTAGAAGAAGACTAGAAAAGAAATCACTAGTGAAGTCTTTCAAGGTTCAGAAGCATGTAGTTGTGTCCTTATTTTTTCAAATTCCAGCACTGTACATTTCTAAAGGCCAGCCAGGGATAAAAGAAAATGTGCCAAAATACTGTGAGAAAGATTCATTTCGAGTGTTGCTGGACCTAACAGAAACTGGACATGGAAAGAAAATCATGAGAAATCCATATTGCTTGAGATTTATTGACGATTTTGTAGGTCCCAGATGTTTTAATGATTTATGTAAGCTACGAATATTTGAGGTCTTATCCAGAATGAATTCCAATATTTTCAAAATTTGTCTGTCACTTGTCTTAATGTCCTACTGTACCTGAAATGATGAAGTAAGTCTGTTTTCCCTTAAAATGTGCAACAGCTGATGAGGCCAATGGGAGAGCCAAGCAGGGATGGGATGTTAGGTCAGAACTGCTCGTCAACTGGAGACCCAGGCAAACCCTTGCTTCTCTATTGAGACAACCCATGCACAGCAGAAGTACAAATCTGGGCATGGGTGGGATACCTACATCCCCACATTCCCTTGACTTTATTCTTAAGGTGGGAACCTGCTGTGAAGTTGAGATCCATAGAGGCTGTTGGGTCTGTAACCTTCCTGCTCTCTTATCTTTGTATATAATCAGTAGTCATGACGTTTATTCTGCAAACACAGTAGCTGTTCTCTGGGTGATTTTCTCAAAGGGGTAGCACAGCAGGGGAAAAAATCAAATATGCTGTAAAAGTTATTATCAAAGTTACTTTCCCTCTTTAAAATGTGGAAATCCTTATTCTTCTGGCATTACTATGGAACAATTTAAAGAACAAAATGTATTCAATATTTTGCATGGAGCGATTTCCATCACACTTCGAGGGAAGTTAATAAATCAACAGAAACCACTTAACTGCAGCATTTTCATGGGTCCAGTGGAATTCTAAGCAAATAACAGGTTTGTAAGAATGAAATGTTACTTATATTACACACACAATCTAACGTTCAAAGGAGTGTAAAAGATGCTTAAGTGTTAATATTTTATGTAGCCTTAGCTCTCAGTAGTAATTGCAAGCCATTAAAAAGAATGTTAAACCATAGCTGTTAGCACTGGCACAGCCCCAAGTAAACACTGAACCTTCACGGAAGGGGGTTAATTGGTACAAGAAGAGGTAATTTATTAAGGAACACTGAAACCCTGTATACACCCAAAGATCAGACTGAACTGCAAAAACCTTGTGTGAATATTACAGCTGATAATCAGATTTTTTCCTACGCTGCACTTAGAGTCTGAGCCGATTCAGAAAACTGAAAAACCAACAAGGTTTTTCTACTTGGCTCCAATAAACCTTTACCTGGTGCCCTTCAGTCTGCCACTTCCCCCCCTCCACTCCCTGGAAAGCCTGTTGTTCACTAAACCACAAGCTTACTATCAAGAAAAGCCAACAGGACAACCAGAGCAAGTATGTGGGACTCCCATACCTTTCTTTTGCTAGGTTTGGCACACTGTGCTAGAGCCTTACTGGTCCTGCATAGGTCCAATTAACTTTTTCTGGATTGATAAGCTTGTATTTTTATGAATCTTCTTAAAGGGCCATCTTCCACAAGACTTCTGATCTCCTAGGCCATAATAAAGCAAATGAAAGTGGGTGGCAGTCAACCCTTCTCACCCCACTGTCTTGTTAACAACTTTTTTTTAATGACTGCTCAGAAAAATACAGTTTAGTTGTTTAGACATCAGGAGTGGAGTTCTGCCTTCAAATCTCCACATACCACTGTAAGTCTGGGACGCACCTTCCCCCCAGTAAGCCTTAGGAGATGCAGACCATTAAGAAAAGCTACCCAGAAATTCTGCAGAACCAAAGGTCAGATCCAGTTTCCAAGCTGAAAGAAAGGGTATCAACTTTTTATGCCTCTCTGTCTCCCAGGCATAATCTTTTTCTTGGTCTGCCGTGCAGGTGTCTCCTGCATATTTAGCGTTTAAGTTTTATGTGAAAGGTGCACAGAGTACGTGGCAGACATCTGCAGTTTAGAAAGGCCAAATTTTATGATTTGGTTTTCAGAAATTTTGTCTTTATAAAGTCAAATTCAAAGTTCATTGAGGTCACTGGGAATTCTCTCACTGTGCTCGTCAGGATTTGGATCAGGACCATGAAGTAGAATATCTTGAAATCAGTTTTTAAAAGTCCAGACAAACTAAAAACAGACTTGTGAACGTCCCCTTCCCCTAATATGTGTCAATGAAAGAACTAAAAAAAAGATACTTCAGTGATTATAAGGACTTTCCTCAAATTTTGATTTTGGATTCTCATAAAATAAGCCAAAACCAAGCTTTTATCTTGAGAAAATGAACCAGAAAAACCCTTTGTGAATTTATTCATAGTACTTTTTTTCACTTCTAATTGCTGGTTATTAGGACTTAACAAGGATTTTACTTTAAGGGGGCCTACAAGAAAGATGTGGAGGGACTCTTAATCAGGGAGTGTAGTGATAGGACAAAGGGTAACGGTTTTAAACTGAAAGAAGGGAGATTTAGATTAGATATTAGGAAGAAATTCCTTACTCTGAGGGTGGTGAGGCACTGGAACAAGTTGCCCAGCGAAGCTGTGGCTGCCCCATCCCTGGAGGTGTTCAAGGCCAGGCTGGATGGGGCTTTGAGCAGCCTGGTCTGGTGGGAGGTGTCCCTGCCCAGGGCAGGGTGGGTTGGAATTAGATGATCATTAAGGTCCCTTCCAACCCAAACCATTCTGTGATTCTATGATTTTGTGTGTAAAATTGAAGGAGCTCAAAATTATGTTCATACTAAAATTAAGTTTTGAATTACAGCTCTAATAATTTTTAGATTTCTTTTGCTAGTTCAGCTAGTCTGTTCAATTTCTTTTCTAAAGTTTCTTGTTTATTCATCATTTTTATTGCTCAACTATAAGCCCTTGAGACTCTCAAAGAAGTGTTCGAGTATTTTGTCACCCAACTGTATTAAAAATATTATTCTAATTTTTTATTTTCCATTTAAATGTCATCCAAGAATATTACATAATTCAAGCCTTTATTTTTGCTCTACTCATATGAACAGAGCTACTTACTTCTGAATGAATTGGAAGTAAAAGTTAGCACTTTATTTGAAAAAAGCTATCAGTCTGCAAGGTAGTATCTGGAGTATCCCTACACGCTCAGACTCAGTAAATCAGAAAAATGCTAAGAGTAGTTGTAATAACAGTCGTATGTTAAAAATGTCAGTCTTCAAAAAAAAAGATGTATTCTACGTGAATTCAAGTCATTAATAGAAATTGTAGAACTTTCAAAGTTTCTCCTATTTTTTTTCCAAAATAATAAAAAGAAGTCTTGAGTTCAGTGTGGTGGGGTTTTTTTGTTTATTTGTTTGTTTGCGGGTTGTTTGTTTGTTTATTTGTTTGTTTTTGCAGGGGGGCACGCAACATAGTGCTTCTGTAAGACAAAGCAGCACTAATAAGGATTATTCTGTCCTGTCTGGTCCCTGGTAGGCAGGTTTTCTGCTTGGACATCTCTCATAACATGCTATCGGTGTGGAATTCCAAGGATGCACTGTATAGTTTTCAAGGATTGGAGACTGAAGCGGATTGTGGAAGATGTAATCCATCCAAGGAGGAGCTAACTACAAAATCTTCAGGGTTCTTTTGTGGTGATACAACTCAGCAGGCAGGTATAGGTCAACAAATAAGTTACAGAGAACATTTCAGTACAGCACAACAAATTCTTAACATTCCCATTAAGCGTGAGCCAGTGTGAAAGGAATCTTTCACTAAATATTATGACATTTCTGCAAAATAGCCATTTATTATGGCAGATTCCAATTTTATACAAAACCGTTCTGCACCTCAAAAATTCCCTAGGTGTCAAGAAATTCTCATTTAAGTTGCCCAGCACTTCTGCACAGGTGTCTACTCCAAGATGTGTGCATGTCAGTGTTTCTTAAAGCAAGCTTAAAACAGACACAAAATGGTGAACAGGTACCCCAGAAATGTCAAGGCACTGTCCTAAACGTGTTGCTTCTCAGCTGTCCCGTGGCTCATGCAGCTGGGAGCGTGGTCCCCAGATGATTACTTCGCCATGACGTGGAAGATGCCACAAAATCTACTACTACAAGGATCTTTAGAGAATTCCCATGTCTTGTAATGGTTTTTGGGACCCAAATACACCAAGGTGGTATAGAGCAGATATATGCAACAAAGGTTAGCATATGTTATTTGTCGATATATATATCCACTATATCCACTGCAGGATACTGGATACCTTGGAGATGAGTACAAAGACAAGGTGCAAAGATGTCACCTACTGTACATACAAGATCTAAGAAATGGGAAACAAGAAGCAGCTTTACTGGTACAAAGGTTTTTTACCATGAACTTGAGAACTTGTGTTGAAGGAGTTGTTCAGAGCTGCAGTTTGATTTATGCCCATCTCTAATACATTTGCAAAATGTGATGAACTTAAGGACTTTGCATGACAGCTCAATTTTGCCTTGTACACCTGTTGCTAATAAACATACATACATGCACACATATAGATTAGTGTGGTAGTACCATCCTTAGGACTAGAAACCGAACCCTCCATGAACCATCAACACACAATTAGATACTTTTTATTAAGACAAATATTTTGAGGACAAAAGCTACTCAGTATACTACTGCATAAAATTTTCTAATGGTATTAAGAGTTATTGCTTTAAGAGCCCACAAAAATATGTTTTTATCAGAACTATTCTTTGTCACATTCCTTAGTTTTGTTTATATTTCAGCTCTTTTGTAGGCTGTAGTGAAGCAATATTTTAGCTAAGAACATTGTATCATGATATACAATGTTATCAAGAGCAGTATATAGCTTTCAAAGCAAATATAATGCTCCATTTGCATTCACCACTTGAGTTCACTTTTGAAAATAAATCTTCAAATAACCCACAAAACAGGGAGGCAAAACCAGGCAGGAACCAGAGGCAGTGGAGTTAGTGGATAAAAAGGGGGCTCTTGGGGAAAGTCCTTCTAATGTTACCTACACATGCATATATCATGCACTTCTGCCGAAATATAAGGATTTATCTTTCTTATACGCACATATGCCATAAACCATATGAATGAAAGTATAGTATTATTTCATACAGAAAAAAGAAATAAAAAGATTCCTGAATTTCAAAGTCAGATGTTCAAAAGGTAAGAGATGCTCCCAGCAGCCTAGCTTGCTCTGCATTTGTTCTATTCTCCTCTCCCTCCTGAAACTACATCTAGGTCTTTACTTACATGATCACGTGCTATCCTACACAAGATCTTTGTTTTAGTCCACGCATATTCAAGAGAGCAATGATGGTTAAATGCTAGTGAACAACCCTTTGGGTCGCCTATTTTACATAAATCTAAAATTCTCAAAAAGTTAATCAAAATAAAATTCTGCTCAAAACTGATCCAAAAAAAAGAGCTGCATTGACTTAAAAAATTTGTTTCAATATGTTCCCCCAGCTACACAACGCGAATGCATGATGAGGGACAGAAAAGATTTATTGTCACTCATTTAGGATGATGTATATAATTCTCTCATGCCTTCACTATATATAATACACACATCCCAAAATGATGCCACTAAAACCTGCATTTCCAATCATATCACTGTGTGCTTAGAATGTTTATGATGCACACAATATTAAAAACAATACAAAACAAAACAAAAACTTAAGAACTCTAGTATACAAAATATGTTTTGATTTTACAAATTTCAGACCCTTTTCTTATATATGCTCTATGCTTAAGAGACCAGGTGCTTTAGCTACTGGCTCCGGCTGACTGGGACTCAGCAAAAGCCATTAAAACTTCATATAGTGATCTCAGATCTCTTTCCTGGACATAAAAATGCCACAATTTTAAGGCTTTCTCTCCCTCGACTCTTCTGAACTAGGAGCAAGTCAGGTGGGAAACCTGGGAAATAGTGTTTTCCAAATCTTCCATTTTTAGTCTGACAAGCAGTGAGATAAGTATCTGAAACACATCATTTATCTAAAATGAAATATTGTTGGTTTTGGCTGTAATACTGTGATGAGAAATCCCAGATTTAAAAAAGATAGAAAGCAGTGATATATAGGAAGCTGCAGATTCTTTAATGACATCTGTTCAAAAAAGGGTTAGGTATCATTTCAGTAGATACTAATTAGTAGACATCTGTTAATGGAGAAAAGTGAATGTGATTTTATCCCGTAACTAATTCTCGTAGATTAAGTGGGAGACTTTTACTGTTATGGTTCTGGACAGAAATTCAAGATCTCCTTTTTTGCCCTCATCACCACTTCAGGTTTTTTCTTGTTACCTTGCAGAGGAAAGTGTCTTAGAAGTAAATCTTGTTCCTGCTTGGATCAGTGAGAATTCTTCAGCTGGGACAGAATTTCCCTTTCAATCATTTTATGCCATCTCTAAAAAGAGCACTTGAGGAAAATGTATTCAAAGCACTTGTGATGTCTTTTCTTTAAGTAACAAGAGTTCTGCTGGGATCATATTTTGCTGTACTTGCAGTTTGGGGAGAAAGAAAAGAATTTTCAGCCACTAAGGAAACATGGTTGCCCCACCTCCTTATGATTCCACTTGTTGAGCTAGTTTGCCTGGCCAGAATACCTCAAATTAATTTTCTAATATTACAGACTATATTAAGTATATGAAGAATTAAAAGTACAACTTTTGCAAGGCATCATAATTTTCTCCCTGTAAAAAATCTGAAGGGCGTTTTCAGATTAACAGAAATGTATTTTTGCTTCTGTTCTTTGTCTGTATCTATTTAAATCTAAATATACATCTCTACCTCCTGGTGTCTGTATCCATTATTCCTTGACAGTCATAGCAAGAGTAAGGGCGCATACTCTAATAGAAAGGAAAGACAACACCGCTTCCTAAAAAGCTTTAATCTGGCTAATGCTGTAAGGAGTGGAAGGCTACACTCTGTGACTACCTAGACTAGAATATAGCTGATGTTATGCACTGGTTTTGCATAAAACCACTTTTTCTTTAGCATGCTAAAATCTGACCTTCTTGTTTGGACAGTCTTTGATACCCATCATAAAGTCTTCTGGGAAGAACTCAAGTCTATTCAGTTTTAAATAGCAGTTAAATTACAGAGTCTGCACTAGACAGTAAAACCTATTTGCTTGAGTATCTTTAGGGCGTGTTTCAGCCCAGTGGCAAGACTGGTCTGGAAAGATTTTGCAAGAGCAGAGGTCTTGAAGGTGCGGCATTATCTTAGTCAGACCTAATCCAGCCTGTTAGCTGAAAATGTATGAACACCGTCGAGTTCATTTACCTTCAGCGAGAAGACATATGTCCTCCCCTGTCAGACATTGAATCTTTAGACGGGAAACACACTGTGCTCATTGTAGAAACATTTTCTCATGGCTATTCTTTCCAGCTTCTATGAGAAATTATTGGACAATCAGGATCAGGATGGGATTGATACCATGGAAAATTTCCTGTTTCAAGAACTGAGGTGCTGTGCTTTTTACTTTTGGTGACATTTTCTCAACTGAACCAGGAATAATAAAATATTTGATTCTTCCTTCTTCACCAGATGTGCAAGAAAGACCCAGAATTTCTGGATATAAAGGTATCATATGAACTCCAGATCAGTGAAGCATGCCTGTGTATGAACTCAGAATTCCCAGCAGGCTTCAGGAAGAGTTATTTTTCTTTCAGGGATACCATTTGTTTTCTATTATAACCACCTTCTGTTAACATTTTTCTGAGATGAGACCTTGTATCTAATCGTATTCATCCACAGCTCAGCCTATGACTGACTTTCCTGGCACCACATGCCTGTGTTTGTCCTGAATCCAAGATACTCCAGGAACTGTGTGACTATCTATGATCATTTCTTCCTCCCCCATGCAAAAAAAAAGACCTATCTAGGAAGAGATAATTGAATTCCCTCCTGCCTGAAAACCAGTAATAACATTATCATGATCCCGCAGAAAGATCATGAGTGCTTGTAGAGTGAGATGTCTTCAGAATTAAGTGGGACATCTTTCAATTGCCTGTGCAACCGTTCTTCTTAAAATGAATTGTTTCATGTGTCTAAATTCACTCTTTCTGAGGGAAGACTGCAGACAGGAAAGGATGGTCTAGTTTAGTCCTCTCAGCTTGTTTCCTTGCTGGCTCTCTTTTCCCATTTTGCAATTAAACTATATTTCTGTCTTTTGACTTTTTGTGTATCTTCTGTTGACTTTTACATTTCTGTCCGAAAAACCTTTTCTGTTTCATCTTCTCAGTTTTGTTCCAATATTATAGACAATCTTTAGTCTGAGCGTAAATTATGTACATGACTTCTGCTTTTGAGACTTTTAGATCATCAAAAAGCTCTCCCTAATAGTTTTTTACTACTAATCATTCAAATCACATTTCTCTTGTAAGCACTGGGTCTATTCTTCCTGACTGGTCAGTGTTGTGTGTAAAATAGCTACTCCTATAGTAGCTCTCTTCCGCTTTTGAAGCAAAATATCTTCAGTGCATTTGTCCAAAAGTTTTCAGTTACCACTTCACCTGGACATAGTAACTTTCAGTAGCGTTATGATATTTCTCGTGTTCTTCTTAAATCTGTTTACACTTACAGGCATATAGAAAATTAATTTCTTAGATTTCTCTTGTCCAGTCCAGTCCTCACAACCACAGGCAACCACACAAAAGTTGCACTTCCTCTAGCAGTCCACAAAACTTACTACACACAGTATAACACAGTTAACATGTGTGTGTGTGTGTGTGTGTGCTAGAACAAATACCTCTAGTAAAAGCGAGAAAGGCTCAACTGCGTTTTGTAGAAAAGTGAGCCGGAGAGTTAAAAAGCATCATGAGTTACCTCTGCAATAACAGTTCCTGGATGATCATAGCAAATATTCACATCCTTGAACACACAAAAAATCTTTTCTGTCTATCCTTCCAAAACAAGCTAATCCCCTCTGTGGATACGGTTTTTCTGGCATTTGTCTCTGAACTTCGGTTATGTGGTAAAACTCTTTCTTTCTCCTTTTTGTTTCCCTGCTCATCAATTATTTTTTTAAGGTTACGTCCAGATATGTTCTTTCCCTTGTAAGATCACACCACGATTATCTAATCCGTGACATTTCTGAAATATTGAGAAGGAAATCAGTTGAAGATAAATATCCACCGTGAAGATTTAGAGATAGTTCAAGAAGGAGCAACACTGCGAACTTCTGCGTCTAGAAATAGGATGAGCATCTGAAATGAGTGGCAGTTTCTTTCCTGTGTTATCTTTCCATGTGAAGGTTGAATTAAGGACTTCATACTTGAAAAGCTTAAAAGTTCCCATTCTGAACAAGATGCCAAAACTTTATCTGATTAAAGCAGTATGTAGGCTACTTTCCTGAGAACACAAAGAGACTGATGCAAACTGGAGGTCCAACTCCAGATGGAAGACCTGCAGACAGTGCTGGGAAGAAAGAGCCAAGACTGATACAAGCCCTACTCATTTTGAAAGGGGTAGTTTTTCCCCTGGTGGACTTGAAAATTTTTACCCTACGATATATATACCTTTTTTGATACCTGCCACAAGCCAGATGTTATAATCTTTTTCAGATGATTGTATATCTTCAGCTTTTCATAAAGTTTTCCTTTGTATCAGTAAGACCACAGGGAAATGACGTTCTGCGAGGCAAATCTAAAGGCTCAGAGACCATCTAGCTGCCTGAAGAAGTCAGTCCCATTTTCCCTCTCGTGGGACAGGACTCTCAAACTCTACAGCATTTGATCTGAGCAGAACTACACTTGAGACACTGACCTTCAGTGTCTGTACATGTGGGTCAGATGACAGCTCCATGCGTTTGTCTGCTTCTGCAGTGAAAAGCACTTCCAGAAGTTTGGAGTTCCCCTCCTACCTAAGACTGAAGGATCCTGTGTCTTTAAAATGCGAATAGCCTGACATTCATTTTAGCTTATCTGTGCACCTTGATATCTTAAAAAAGAAATATTTTTCTTCCCAAAGAGTTTCCAGGATAATTCATCAGTGTTTGCTTGATGTCCAGATTTTGCAGTAATATGCACTACATAAATATGTAGACAGCTTAGTTTCATTACACAGATATCACTACCCATGTGTTATTAAAAAATAGATTGAAGGAAAGGCCATATTCTTTGAAATACACTGTAGCTTCATCTGTCACTTCCTGAAGAAAAGTAAATTTACCTTCTATTGATCATTTCCTACTGACTTAGTAAAAATAGTGAAAAAAGCGGTAAGGCATGTCAGAGGCATTTACCAAATTTGACCCTGGTTTGCAAAATCAATGGAAACTTGCCATGCTTTAAAAAGTAAGCAAAAAAAAAAAAAAGAATAAAAAGAAAATGAAAAAATAAAGATGCTAAAAATAAATTGGTAAAAGAGAAAAGTTCCTGTAATTTTAGGTTTAAAATATGAGCCTGAGTAATCAAGGAAAGTATTTTTACTGCCCTGTCAATATTTTTCCTGGAAGCTCTGGTAAATAGACTTTCTTTAGATCTGTAGTGTGCGTGCCTAATGGTCTTAGGTGTCTCTTACCACAGAAAACTTTATCCTTAAGAAATACAATAAACAGGAACTCTGTGGTTGCGTAGTTCCTGAAAGAAAAAAAAAAAAAAAAACATGTTGACTGCCATGACACACAGACAATTTATACTGATTTAAGAAGAAGCTGTTCTCTTCTATTTTGAATCTTTCATGTCAGCCTTTGTTTCCATTGCATTAAAAAAAAAAATCTATTTTTAAAACCTATCAGTGAACTGGATCATGTTTTCTCAGTCATTTGAATTAATATCCTCATAACCCCAGGAGCCTTGCAGAAGTTCTGGAAAGCAGAAAAGAGCTTTTTTTTTTTTCTTCCTTTCTAAAGCTTATTTATTTACTTTGCTGGAGAAAAAGATGAGCCATCTTGTCTTCTGAATCAGCAGCTAGCAGAAGTTGTGATCCATCCAAGACTTAACTATGCTAGAAAAATTATCTCAAGATCACTTAGACACATAATTCTGCCAGGTTCAGTGTCACCTCAGTCGCTTCTTTTTTACCACACTCTTTGCTTCAAAAGTCACCACCTGTGCAAATGAAATAACACACCTTGTTGGCTCTGCAGATTTCCCCATCAGCTGCAGCTCATCCCCATAACCTGTTTCCTTGATTAACGTTGGTCCTACGTTCACAATGAAGTCCATCTTTCCAGTCTCCCAGATGGATGCACAGTTCAGTTGTCGATCAAAGGGGAAGGCTGGCATTACAAATTGTATGTTAGCAGGGGAATAAACCTCAGTATTCAATGTTACTGCACTGCCATGCAGACCAGGTGCTCTGTCATCATGCCTTGTCAGTACAAGCTTGGTCCATTCTTGACCACAGCACTGATCAGAAATACTACTTAGAGTATCTTCTTCTCTTAATTCCTGTTGATGGTAGGTACAACCATAAAAGACGTGACTTAAAACATTGCAGAGACATGCAGATACGTTATGGCAATATTATCTGAAAACCAAACAAGACCAAAACAATAATCAAAAAAGCGACATAATGTTTAGATTCTAAATAGCTTGTTTTCTTTAATGACAAATTCCCTTCTTGTTAAATTCACTGGTCAAAAAAAAAACAATTACTCCATTTATTTTATGATCTTTGCTATCTCCCCTATCTGTGCAAGGTCACTCCTGGTGAACAGGAAGCATGCTGAATGCACTGTATGCTTGGCCTCAGCCTCCCAGGTTGCAGTCCAGTGAGGAAGCTGAAATTTGGACAAATACCCCATTTTCTGTTATCCAGTTGTGGTGAATTCTGTGTAAGGATAGGGTAGGTCAGTGGGAGTTGTAAGATGTTAAAATGACAGCATAAGACATCAGCATGCCCCACTGCTCACCTCACCCAGAAGCTGCCAGAGTTGCTTCTCCAGGTGAGAGAAGTGGTCACCATGTATTCAGATAAGCCTAAACTCATGCCTCTGAGCTTGCAGTAACATCCATGCTGGCAGAGGCTGGGGCATGTGATTTAGGTTTGCATCGTTGAAGTATTTTTTTTAGAGGACACCACTTATCTGTCTGAGAAGCTGGAAAAAAAACCCTTACGCTTTTTGTCAAAAGCACTGCAAAGCCTGGACTTGTGCTGCTGCAGCCTTGTGCCATGAGTAAGACCAGCAACACAAAGCAAGAAATGGCTGAGAAGACACAGATAAGTCAAACCAACTCTTTGTCATCGCAATGTAAGTAGGGCAAAAAGAGGATGGAGTTTGCAGGTGTCTTGTCTTTTGGTCTGTTCGTTTGTTCCAGTGATCTTCAAGCTCTTATCTCTTCAAAAACTTATCTTTCCCAAATGTCCTCTATTATTTTACTTAATTTTCCACTTTGTCTGAAGTACTCCTTTTTTGTCACTGTAATTTCTCTCATTCAGATGGTTTAGGTGTTGCACACAGCAGTAGATGAAGATGATGAAGGATTTCTGTTGTCCTATCAGAATAATATCTATTGCCCTTTTCCTAGTTGACTTCATTTCTCCCAAAGATCACAGCTCACACTTTTCTCAATCTATTTTTGTTGGTCACTACAAGAAACAATCTTTCCAGCCTGTGTTGTCAGCACTGTTGCCTCTGAAAAACACGATTTTTTCACACAAGTCATAATGTTAAAGGAATTTTTTCACTAAAAATTGCCAGGTTGCCAAAATTGGAGTTGAAAGAAGGGGAGGAGTCAGGTTTGATGAATTTCTTCACATGAAAAAAATTGAGGTTAAAGAAACTTTTTAAGAACTTTTCAAAATGACCTATCACTTTTGAAATATTTTTTTTTATTATACTTTGAAACAACCTAATTCAAACACCACGACCAAACACTGGAAGACAGAGAGAAACAATAAAAAGAGAAAAAAAAAAAACACACAAGAATTGGCAAACATTTTTCAGAAGAATTTTAAAAATTTCAAATATTTTTGATGACTGGCAGATACACAATCTAAAAAAGTCTTCTGAAACCAAAACAATAGGAACCTTCTAACACTTCTAGTGTGATAATTAGATTACTGTAGTAAACCACATGATTGCTTTCAGTGACCTAAGGTAAATGAAACCCTGCTTAATAAAGTTTTCTCTAGAAAAAATTCTTGACTTATTTGTTAGGCTGTCCAACGAAACATGGAGAGAATTTTTTGTCGTATTTTTTCCTTAGAGAGTGTCTTACAATGTGCATTTATTTTTCCAAACTTCCTAGGGGTGCTGTAGACTGTGAGTTCAGATCCTTTCAGAGAGAAGAAAAAAATGGATCCACAACTCCAGCATCTTCAAGGGATAGTGTACCACTAATTAATGGGCCTCCTATTTTCAGTGTAATTCTTTCTTAATAATTAATATGTCCCTTTCAGTTGAAATATAATTAATTTTCATTCTGCACTGACAAGAACCCTGGGTCTGTGAATACAGTCAGTTTTATTATAAATAAATAAGTTTTAGAGCAATTATGAATGAACAATAAAGTTGATTTCTCATAAATTATTTCTAGCACAGTTAATGTTATCTATTATATCACCATATTATCCCTCATGATTGATACATGTTGAACTTCCCAGAGAACTGAAGCACCACGATTTAAGTCTAGAATAACATCTTGGAGGTCAGCAATAGGAGTTAGAATCAGTGGCAAGATCAGTGGCAGCACCTGAAGAGGACAGTTTTGGGAACACCTTTTTGGGAGTGGTAGGAGGTCAGTTCAGGTCTCTCCAGAAACTGCACCTTGACCTGAAAATTTTGAGGGAATCTTCTAAACTGCAATCAAGATGTCAAGATGGATGTCACAGTGTCTCTTTCCAGCTTTCCTTTAAAAGCTTCACAGGTGATGAAGAGAGCAGTTTGTGGAAGTCAAGATGAGGTGGAGGGCTGGGCGGATGGAAATACTCCTCTCAAGTTCAAAATATAAGATGCTGGACCCGTTCCGGTCGTTATCTTTCCCCACGAACCAGCCAGGATAGGAGTCCTCCAGCCGACGTGCTGCCTCTGGTGACCCTGGTCTGCCTTTCCCAGGGCTCTCGATTGCAGTACAGACGGGTCCAGGCATGCCTTCCCTGGGTATGATGAATCACACACAGCAATCATGCCAGTGCTCATGCTTGCTTACTGCCGCTGTGCCTCCACAAATCTCACTCCTGCCTTAATGAGAAATCTCACTCCTGCCCTGAGAACCGGCACAGCCCCCTCAGCGATAGCCATGTATTTACAGCACGTAGCAGCAATGCTCTGGTCCACCCACGAGCGCAAGATCAGTTCGTACGAACAGGCTTGTGCAATAAACAAAACATTAACTGTATCCGAAAAGCTTTTCTCTGCTCAGCTTTCGGCTTTGTACTGTTTATTTTTGTTCAACAACAAAAACAGATGTTTTCTAGTGTTTTTGCTTCTCCAGATGTACCATTTAAAATGTTGTCAGCTGTTCAAAGACACTGCTGATTTTTGGAGAGCAGAAAGAGTTGTGGGAAGTTAGCTATCTCGCACTGGAAACTGAATTTTCTAGGTGCATAGTCCATTTTTTTTCCAGTGGACACACCATGACTAAGGATTCACTTCGGAGTTCGTCGAAGGGTCCCAATGTGGCTTAGGCCCACAGTACAAACTCCATAAACCTCAGCAAATTGGATCTTTGCATGAGCAAGAACGTGTATTAACACACAGATCACAGCTGCCAAGACACACAAATTCTCTGTCTGATCACATGGATTTCTGGTCTCTCTCTTGTTGGGGAGGAAATGTCATGATCACATGGAGATTTAGCATGAGAGGCCACTGTAAAAAACAAATAAAATGGATCCATATTTTCTAACTGGAAACAGAAACACAGTTTTCCATCAGATTTTTACTGCAATAGTGTTACTTCAAAGTATAAGTAATGCTACATTTTTCATACAAAGAAATACACAAAGTTTTGGGTTTTTTCTCGTTTGTTTTTATTCAGTAAAGGCAGAGGCCAAAAGAGCCTGACTGAATTCAGCGTTTAGATATGGAGAGCAGTTTCCTCACGCGTGCATGTTTTGTTATGATTCCATATTTACCTCAATGCCCATATCACACTAATGTATTGGACTGTATATGTGCAGCAAGGTGAAGGATATTTATCATAATTTGTAGTTGGTATCAATCCATCACATCTCAAAACCCTATATTTGGCTTTTAGACTTACAGCATGGGAGAGACTTTTATAAGCCAGAAGATGATAGTCCTGATAACTTGAAAAAACAAAGACTGTAGTTACTTCCATATTCTTGCCTGAGGATCTGAAATCAATAGTGTTTCTTTAAAATTCAATTTATGTTTTATGTGTATTTAGACTCTTCCACTGAAGCTTACCAGTTTCACATGTCTTGTAAGACACTGCTCTAGAAGGGAACCTGATGAAGGCTTAATCCTAAAATTCAGATCATTTATTTAATTCATAGCTACATTGAACTGCAGATTTAAACCTTTCCTAATAGGTAAAGCAAATAAGATCATTACTATTCTGCAGTGTGGATTTCTATTACATTTTCTGTATCATCATGCCCTGTAAAACCCGAGTAAATCAATACAACTTCACAGTTTCAGATGAATGTTTTCTTGACTTCTATATTAACTGTATCAATCAAATCACTAATTTCATTATTGAAATTAATTCATTACTTTTGGCTGTACCACTTTGAGAAAAGACAGCTACAACTTGCAGGCTTGGTCCCCTGATAGATACCCTAGCAGGCTTCCTAGTTCAGGAATTAGGAACACCCATCAGCTGTAGCCCCAAAATACTTCACAATTCCCTGACTTCAAAGAAGTTCACCAGGTAGATTGACCTAAACCTAGACCTCCATTCATTCTACAGAAACGTGGAAATGTTTCAGTCTTGTTCTGAACAGGAGTAAGAGATTCCAGCTGAAATATAAAGAAGAATATAAGAAATATAAAGTGGAATGTACAGAATCACGAATTTTGAGACTCACCTAGGACTCTCTCTGTTTTTACAGTGAAAGGGAGCCACAGATGACTTGATCCATTGATGAACTTGATTGAAAAGGAGCAAATGTAAAACTAAATAAGGAAATATTATGAGTGTTTCTTCCTAGAAAACTCAACACCACAAATGATTTGTGGAGGCCGGAAGTTTCTTGGATTATGAAAGACTATTTACTTGGGTGATACGATCACTCAGAGTTAAAAGTAGAGGTTTAGAAACTGATGGAATGTAAACTTGCTTCCAGAGATAAGCCAGTTTCGAAGTGGTGGAAGAGACATTCCTCCTGAGCAGATCAGCCTAGTAGATCAATAAGCCTAGCATGCTTAACTGCATACTTCTAATTAGTCTGTGGCATCGGCCACTGCCAAACATTCTTATCAAACTGTAAGCTGTTGGTTTGATTCAAAAGTTTTATAATTGTGTTCTGAGAATTAAGTGTTTATAAAGAGACTCAGGACACAGTTACACTGTTCTTGATCTATATCTCTTGTTACAGTGAACAAAGAGCATTCTTATAGGAGAAGATGTGTGTCATCAAAAAAGGCAGTGTCAGCTAGGGTCATCATTCCCGAGAAATATTTGTCTAGCCCGTTTTTAAAAATCTTCAGTAACTACCAGTGTTGATAAGTAGTCTATTACATATCTGCTCTGTCCTCATACTGGAAAGTTTTTTTAGAACATTTAAGGATGCAGCTCTCCTGCTACGCTTCAAGTACATTATTTCTCCTTCTGCCCGTTTCCAATACGGAAAAGTTCCATTTCTCATCCTCTTTACGGTAGGCTATTCTGTATTTGAATATTGTCATTATGCTGTTCCTCCGTTCAACCTATCCTTACAAAATAAACATTCTGTTCCACCTCCTCTCCCGGGCTATGCAAGGCAGAGTACTTCAACTGGTGTTTCTCAGTAATCAATTTTTATGGCTTACTTGTACAGCCCCTTTATGAAGCTTTTGCACGAATTACTTTGAGACTTTTCATGTTCAAAACATTCGATGTGCTCATTTCATCTCACAAAAGTATAGCATGGCAAGTGACTAACCTGTAAATAAGGTTTGATCCAAACCTGACTGAAATCAAAAAATTCCTTTACCATCTCTGGCTTGTGAATTGGGTACACACCAAGGAAATAATTTAATTTTCTAGTAGAAGCAGCATAAATGTTTTTAAGGAAAACGACTCCACCAGCTGTTTCCTTTGCCCTCTTACCCCCCATCTCAGTTATAAATGTGTTCTCAAGCTGATCATCTTGTTACTACAGGGATTGCAGTGTGTTTATTTTTGTCATTTTAAGTGGTATGTTATCTAAAGATTTTAATTTACTGGAGAAGCTGAGTTCTTTTAAAACCCTTTCTCAAGAAATGATCATCTTATCAACTTTGGCCCATTATAATGACATTTATTACATTTAATTACAATAAAACTTTCAAAGAGTGGAAAAAGAAAGGGTTGATGGATGCTAAGCTAAGTAAAGGTTGTAACATTCCTGCATTTTACCAGAGTACAGTAAACATGAAGCTGTATTTTCTGTTGTTCCTCTCCTGGCGAATGAGCTATTGGAAAAGTTAATTTCAAAACGGGATTCTCTCCACATGCATTGAAAATGTTTCAATCACTAGACGCACAACATAATTAAAACTTAATTTTGCCAATGTTATTTCTCCTCTTAAGAACCCTTTTGCAGCAGCAGTAGTATTTACATTATGCCCATTTTGTGTCTTGGATCACAGGATAAGAGCAGGAATGGAGTGGGGCTTCCCTTTACAAGACAGGTATTGGCAAACATAATAGTAATAATAGCAATAGCAATAGTAACAGTAACAGTAGTAATAATAACAATAATCTCCCCAATAATGAGATACCAGATAGGGATCCAACTTGTTGGTTCTAAACAATGCTACATTCTGTGTAGGCAGCAAATAAAGACCATTAAGCAAGCACACGCTATACTGCGGTGCCTCGTGCTGACCTGTCCACCGATCAGATATGTGAAGGTGAGTGACAGTGAGAGCAGGAGGAAGCCTGTCAGCCGTTTGGCCATCCTTGTCTGGTGAACTGGTCCTCTTTGAATTCTGATTGCTTCTTCTTCCTGCTCAAAAGTTGGTTCCAAACTAAAGAAAAACAAAACCCCAAAACATCCAAAAAATAAATGTACGACAAACTACAGCAATTACTGAATCAATTGCTATTTGGACAAATCAGTTTCCCTTAATATCCTAGAAAGCAGGTTAGAGCACCTACTAGTAAGCCATTTTTTCATATTTTAGCTGAATTTCTTCCTACTTCAAGCTTGCCTGAGAAATGGCGATTTATTCAAGTGGCAGGCAAATTGTGAGAGACTCAGACTTTAAGTTTGCTTCAACTAAATACCTAAAGATTTAGATAATTATTCAAAGCTTATCTGAACAATTTGAACCTCTTCGGTCAGCACCCCTGGCTGGAGATTTCACACAAATATGGAGGCTGTCTTGTGAGATGTCCAGTACTTCCTGTTTCTGGTTAATATTTTGGCCTTTCTCTGTTCCTGTCTCGGTATTTTGGCTTTTATCTGTTCCTGTCTAGGTATTTTGGCTTACATTGGTTTCTGTCCTAGCTGGAAATCAAAAGTGCAGATGCATGTGAAAATGAGAAATAGTGCATAATATAGCTAAACTGAATATTTCATATTCTAAAAGTTTTGATTCAAGTTCAGATTTAAAAATGAGGGAATATTTTAGTTAACCTTTGGTTTTTTTAAAGCACATATGCTTCTCCCTACCATAAAGGTTCTCAGAACAGTATTATATTGTCAATTTGTGGCAGTTATGCTGCAAGACTCTAGCACTGTACTTTTTGTGATGATTAAACTTCCAAAAAGATGACATTGAAATCAGCTAATTTTTTCTAAGAAAGTAATCGATCCATGTCTTCAAGGGGAGAAAAAGGAACAGGGAAAAAAAATGGGTCAAGAGAGTTCCTACATGAATTTTTTAGGATAATTAGTGGGTTAGAGTTTCCTTGCAACAAGCGGGTATTTTCCAGCTGGACAAGGGCAGCAGTGATTTTAGATCCAGCAAGTCTGATGACTTTCTAATGAAATCCAAACAATGTCTGCCCTGGCTCTTTGCAAATAGAGAAGTCTGTGCTTAAACCCTGGAAGGCTGTAAGGCATGAGCTCCTCTCTGTCAACTTAGAGATTTGCAAAGGTTTACAAGAAAAGAATTTTCCAACAGTCCAACATAATGGCTGTCAGAACTGCTTGTTCTCCTCTCCACAGTTGGACACATATTCTCCAAAAACACCCAGTCCAGCTCAAAATGAAGCCTAGCTCATAGGCTCTGACATCAAGGATCCAAAAGTAGCTCCAGTTGGTGAACCCTAGTGATTCTGGAAGGGTTCTTCAGAGCATCAAAGGACGGGTCATCTCAGATCCTCGGAGCTCCCTTCAGTGAGGGGTGGCCAAATAAATAAGCAAGGAGAAGAGGGATTTAAAAGTAAATCATATCACAGTGAAAATGCTGCAAGAGCTTGTGGACTCAGTTATTTCTAATATTTATAGTATCATTTCCAAAAATTTAAAGACCAGCTGCAAAGCTTTAGGAATGAACAAGTAAACCAACAAAATGAGCTTAAGTACTAATGTGAGGCCACCCAGGTTCATTCCCTCAGTAGTTACCAGAGTAAATGTGGGATACAGGAGTAGGTGTGTCTTCCCAGAACTATGTCCTGTCTCAAACAGGAATTTCAGGCACCCTTCAATGCTACTACCCACTGCTGACCCAGCTGTATGACTTGGATGCTCTGGGCAGAGCATGAAGTGAGAGGGAAGGAGCAGCTGTGCTTCTGAAGTTGGCAGAAGCTGCTGCCTCACAGGAGCAGGAGAGCAAGGCAAGACGCAGAAAAGCAAGATCAGCCCCTGCTGGCATCTTGCTTCCACAATGGCAGCAGATCCCAACTCCTCCCAAACCCCCCAAGCGAGGGAAGTCCCTTCTTTCATGGATCCACCACCCTTGGTGCCTGGTGGGGCAGCAGCTCCCAACTCCCCAGAGCTTCCCCATTGCATTCTGCACGCTGTTGTGTGCAAATAAGCTGGCCCTTTGCAGTGAGTCAGTCTTCAATGGTCAACAGCTTCATACCCTCTGGAAATTTTGCCAAAGTCTGGAACTAACAGTACCCCAGCCCAAGACAGGGCTCTGTTCCTAGAGAAAAATGGCCAGAAATGCGAAAACTAGAAATTTTCCTAACTATGTTTCTGAGCAAGGGATGAAAACTAGTGTGATAGTCAAAATGCAAGAGCTTTGCTCTGGCTACACAATAAGTAGATACTTACCTGGGACTTATTTAATATTATAAAAATAATATTAACATAATATACTGAAAGGGAGTCAAATACTACAAAATGAGAATTTGGCCTCCAGTGGACAGCTCTGTCCTGGCTGCTGGCAGGTCAGGACACCGCCGCAAAGCCTGGTGGGGTAAAACTCAGTGCTGAGGGAATGCATGCCAATATCTAGTTCTTATGATCCCATTATTGGAGGACTGAGGTCTTGGCATTGGAAAATAATTTTCTGGGAGGAATGAAATCTCGTTTGGGAATTAATCCGCACTATGTAATTATGTGTGCATTCACATGCTACTGGTGTCAGTGAAGAAGAGGAACGAACTGTTTAGTGAGACTTGTCTGGATTCTTCATTGTTATGATGCTTCATCTCCTAAGGTGAAAGGTATTTGATGCCTTTTTCCATCCCTCTCCTTTAAAGGTTTTCATGTATAGGGGGGGAAAAAAAAAGGAAAAAAAAAGATTATAATTCAAGTGAAAATCTGAGTAAGCAAATGCATTTGGCTCTAACGTACGTGGAAAGTTTATTCTGGAGCCAGAAGTAGTTACTCTGATCATAATTTTACACAGACAGTTACAAGCAGTTATCTTGGTGGGTTCATACTATTTTAATGTGAAGTACTTTAGTGTTTTACTTTTTAGTATTTTTCAATAAATAAAGCAGAATGAACTCCAATGGTACGTGCTGCCAACTACTTTCCCAACCACTGCTCTTTACAGAGAATAATTTATAATGATCAAAGATAAACTAAAGTATTAGGCTTGAAGAAATATGACCACAGGTTTAAAAGTTCATTTTATGAGGTAGATAATCTTTAATATTTTTTTCAGGCCTCGTAAATTTGATTGCTTTTTCCTTAGTTCTTTAATTGTTAGAAAGGCGGAAAGTTCAGAACACAGTTTCATTTATATTCCCAGGAGTTTCTAATCATTGCTCCATCTAGCTACAAGAGCATGGGCCAGTCTTCATAGGCACTGAACATGTATTGCTGACCATCGCATTTGTATTGGGAAAGACCTATTTAACACTTCTCAGCCAAGAGATAATCTGAGTGATAAATTTTCCTCCCATTCTATGAAGAGCACAGCATCCAATCCGTTTGATGCTAGTTGCTAAATACTAGCGCAACGAGAAAGATAAGATCAGTTATTGTTTCTTCAAAGGCACGGCATATGTTAAACTTGTGCCAGACATAAAACAAAGGGAGCTCTTGAGTGACAGCAGGCAGTTCTGAACCAGGCAAAGGACAAAAGCCAGCACTCATGTTCTCACATGCAACTCCCCGTCAACTTCCCACAACAGGTATTAGGGGGTGAGGTGTGCCCATACACACACCTTTGCATTTGGTCTCATTTCACTTCTCCAGAGTTAATCCGTCAGTATATGGAAAGGCAAAATATATCTCTCCGCATGTAACTGGTGAAGATTTCATCTTGTGCTGTAGTGAAGCACTTATGCATCTTCTTGTGTGACATACATCTTTAAAATATACAGATTCAAACTATAGAATCTTTAATCGCTCTGTCTTCACATGTTTTAGTTAATTATTCATAAATTTCAATGGGGTTTAAAGACATCTTCCTAACCTCCTCTTGAGTGACCTCATGTGTTTTTAATGTCCTCGTAAATGATGCATTAGTACAAGGAGGGCATGAAGAGTTCAGCATTTTTTTCTGGTTGAGAAGAAAATGCAGCAAAAAATGAAAAGCTCAGATGTATCAGATTTTCAGCCCTGTTTGCATCTTTTTTAACCCGGAAATGCACTGTAAAACATACAAGTCATATATTTCAATAGAATTAAAATTCAGGGCTCAGGAAGCACAAAAGTGGGACAATGACTGTTAAATGGAGAACCTTCATGCCTTCTAGGTACTCTAAAATAAAAACTACAAAAATAAAATGCTTAACCTCACTTTTTTTTGTCACCAGTAGAACCTAAAGAGTGCTGAAAAGAAGATATATACATTCCAGCATTCTCATTTCTGTGTATAACATGATCATTTTGTGATGATATAGGAACTCAAAACTGAGACAGAGCAAATAAGGGTAGGGAAAAAGATGCCACTATTTCACTCTTTACACGTGAAAAAAAAGTGAAATATTAAAAAGGTGAAGGTGAATTCAATTGCAATCTTTTCACATTGTGAGTTGGAAAGCTGTGTTCACAGGAGGTGCATTACTCATAAAACTCAGCAGACCAGATTTGTTGAGTTTTGTGCAACCCTCTGATGTGTGTGAGATGACAAAATTGAGTGCATCACCCATCCCTGCACGGCTTTCAGTGCAGGGAAAGGCCTGATGGGGGTATTAGTTCTGGGGAAGAGCTTGACTTCTGTATACAGGGCACAAACTTCTAAATGCTCCATTGCTGTCATTGCAATGCAGCACTTTTAATCCCTCACTTTTATTGTGTGGTGTCTTTGAAATCTGCCTGTCAATTGTTCAGCGTAGCAGCACATTAACAGTGAGCTCATGAGTGAGCGAGTAGCCGTGAAGCAGTGGCTACACCATGCAAGCTCAGAAAACATCATAGTGTCCTCTGAGGCTGTCTACTTCTAAAACTTTTACCTAAAATTGAAGCCAGGACTTACACCTATGGGACATGAGGGATGTGCTATTGTACTACGAGAAGGAATATGATCCAGAAGATGACTTTCTCTTTCCACACACTGAGAGGGCAATCTCTTAAAAAAAATCTAGTGTTTTTTAACTGGCTATGAAATGAAAAAATCAAACATTTATGTAGTTACAACAATATAGTTCTAGATTATCCCAACATGATGCCACTTAATGTTTACAACCTTACATTCAGGACTACTGCATTAAGTCAATGGAGCTTCCCATTGTGCTTATTCCCATTTTAAGCAGCTGGGGGGATGTCGAATTGTTCAAACAACGTGCAAAGCAAGAGTAATATCTTCACTTTCCTCAGAGTTTAAGGGTGGGGGTGCACATATGTGTTCGTGTGCACATGACTGCAAGGGAGGACAGGAGGGTGGAGGTGAGAGAGAGGGAGGGAGGTTATGAGGCTAGTTAGATCAACAGTTAGTGACAAGCATTCTTGTGGCACCTGTGACAACCAAGATTGATCAGGTAGTTCAGAAATGCAAGGCATTTGGCAAACTCTGATCTCTTAATTCAATTGATTCTTTTCCAAGAGTTTTTCAAACGGATGACTTTTCCGAACCTAATTAGATGGTAGGAATCAGAAAGAGGACACTGGAGAATTTTAATAAAAGCAATTGAATTGTTTCTTCATCTTCACAACTTGGTATTTATGAGGGAATTGCACTGGTTTTGTAGCAATGTAAAATAAATAGACATTAGATGATGACAGGGAAAATAGAATTGCTGCCAAAGCTAAAAAGAGCTTGGCAAAAGAAGAAAGAACTACTACATAGTCAGTCGTTCTTTATTGTACAAACCTTTTCATAAGGCACAGAAAAGAGATATACAGAAATAATGGACCCTTGCTAAAAGATGAAAAGGACTTTCTGTAGCTTACATTTTTCACCAGCAAGGGCTAAGACGCATCTCAGTTGCTACAGAATCTTATTGTTCTCTTTCACCATTCAGAAAACTGATTACAGCTCACAAGGAGCATTTGCAGCCTGAACTTTTAGCATCAGAAATAAATAACTGAAACAAGAGGTCAGGAAGAGAACAAAGTTGTTATGAGCATAAATACATTAAAGAGATATCAGTCAAACTCCATTCTCATATATTTCCTTTTTAACTGTGCCTTTCTGAACTACGCAGAGTGATTTTTTCATACAGTGAACTTCGAGTGAAATTGTGTTTCCATGCTTGACAGCACTAAAAATATATTCATACTCAGAAAGTTTCAATATTTGAACATTCAAAGGAATTGGAAGTGGAAGAAGCCCTGTCCTTCATGAGCTAAGATATTTCCAACGCATTTTTATTTTTCATCATCCAGACATAATCTAGGAACTCTACTGGATATGCAAAATACAGAGTCACTACAAATGCCTTCATCCAACTTTATACTTACTTCTGCTGGCTTAAGTCATAAAACAAGATGTCCAACGGTAGTAAGCATCACAAGAAAGCCAGCTGAAATGTAGCTTGTCCTTCTTGCTTTTACAGGGGCCTGAGACGTGTCAGAAAGCAGGTATTGCATTGGATCTCAGCAAGCCGTCTGATGCCCCATGCTACCACACATTCACTATGACTCCTTCAAGTGCTCTCCACTGTGTTAAGTAGGGTGAAAGATATCCTTTTTCTGCACCAGAATAATTTTTATTTGGTGGGTTTAATCGCTTTGAATCTGTCCCACATACCAGTCAATTCCAATCAAAATTTAAAAAGCAGTAGAAGGCTCAAAGATAACCAAATACCTAGAGTTTTCATGAAAACTACTGGTTTAGTAGATGAGGGACCAAACCTGTACTTCTTGTTACCGGTGGAGAGATGATCAGGCAAAAATCAGGTGTTGGACTTTCTGCTCAGGAAAAGCCAGGGGATTGTCACTGCATATATACCGCAGGACTCACCACGGTGCAGTTGTCTTGTGGTCAGAGAGGTATCAAAGACATTCAGAGCAGTGCTTGAGTTATTGGAAAGGGAGACTACTTACACAAAAAATACTGCAAAATAAAATTGCATTCTATTTGTCTTTTCCCACTGTCTCTTGGGGGACTAATTTGCAGCAGTAATATTTCAGTCATTGCCAACAATCTTTGTTGCATTTTAACAACATCTGTAAAAGACATAAAGGAAGGTTTAACACAGAGAAGAGAGGAGTCACATTTTTCTGAGATGGCAAATTGCTAGTACAGCAAAAGAACGTGACACTGTGAGGTGTGGGAACACAAATCATTATATAAACTCTGTAGGTAAAATCTAGGTCTACTGAAGTCAAACAGGTTTTGCTATGAACTACACTGGATTCCGGATTTTATCTGCTGTAAAGTTGGCAAAGCTGAAAACAAATCTCAGTGAATGATAAGTGTATAGTTTTGTATACTAACCGAACTCTTTTAAATTCTTGGAAGCAACATATCTAGCCGGTTTAGGATGGCCACTCTGGTTTTCCTTTCTTAAGAATTAACTGCTTTATTCCATTGCTCATGCTTAAAAAAAGAAAAGGATCCTTCTGAAAACGATAAAAGCTTTTCTCGCATAAGACCGGGGGGATTATATATGGTATAGGTTTGGAAACAAGGACAAACGCCCAGAGTAGAGCCCAACAGCTGTTAATATTGAGGAGCTATTAAAGGGGATCTCCTGGTATTACATTGCAAGCTGTCATTTTCGGTAGTACTGGAGGTATCTATTGATGTAATGGTCTCGGGAGACAGGAGGGCTTAAGTAGTTTTTTGAGACGTGAGGGTATTGACCTGACCTACTCACAGCACTTGAATTGTTGGGAATGTTGATTCATGATTCCACAAAGACCTCACTATTCTTATTCTCCAGAGTGATTATACACCTGACAAATGGTAAAAGCAACATTACTGGACCTCAGAGAGTTATTTTACTTTTAATGCATGCCATTATTAAGCTTGATAGCCTCACTTATTGCTGTTTTGATAGCTGCCTGCTGTTTAAATGAAAGCACCCCATTTTCTGATAGCTCACGCACAGGTGGCCCCACTCCCATTCTAAACAAGGAGAAATCAATCTTTGTGAGGAAGGGGTAGGAGAGAGGTGTCAGTACATGTCATCCCAAGTTTGAACAGAGAATTTCACCTTGTCACAGGGAGAATGAGGGAAAGGGGCCCAGGGAGAGGATGCTGGCAGGCACCTCTACTTCACTGGTTTACTTGTTCTGGGACCATCTCTGCTGAGCTTTATGATGGCAAGACAACGTCTTGTAGCCCTTTCGTGTAAAGGCTATGGTATCTATACCTGTAGACATATAAGGTGAAAAGCACTGACATCATTATTTATGCTGTATTCCTGCAAACAACAGCCATAAAATATAGATGCAATTATTACCATAGCTGAGTTACTCTCCCTGACTACGTCAGTAAAGCCTTTTTCACAAGTCCATGTCACTGTAAAAATATTAATGCTGACTAGAAGGGACCAATGCTAAAGGACAGGCCATGTTTGTGTGTATGCTTCATTGCCTAACCTTAATGAAGGTTGGGCAACGAAAGAGAAGAATTGTCCCTTGATTTGTAAATATGTACATAAGTGGTTTAAAATACCTAGTTTGAATTTCAAGGTCTCTTTGGGCTGCACTAAAGAACCACAAAGCAAGCTTTGACCTTTTGAGGACTCTTTTGGGTTAGCAGTGTTTTCTAGGAGGGTTATGAGACTTTGGCTGGCAGAGTCAACAAGAATCCCTTCCAGCTGCAGATACTCTGTCACTCAGGAGCCCCGTCACAACCACTGTGCTCCCCAGCAGCTATGCCTCTGAAGAATGAGCTCTCCTTTAGTAGGTATTTAGCCCCAGACAAATTCTCAACAGCTGGAGAAGTGCAGCCCACAGACGGCAATCTGAGCTTCAGAGAAGTAAGACACCCTTCTGTTGTAGTTCTCTCTTCCGGGAAACATTTACCATTTGCTAGTTTTAGGAGGTTGTCCTTTCTCTATGCAGAGTATCTCAATCACGCTTCATTGATACCAAGGACTGACTCTTTAGGAAGCTTGGACACCTATCTCTTCTACTTTGAATCACTGTGCTGCTCCAGCTGATCATTTTCAGCATTGTGGCTTGTAAATTAAAAATATCCAAAGGGGCACATTGACTCTTATGAGCCTAAACCAAAGATTGTGTGTGGATTAGAGAGCATTTGAATCCTCTCTAGACACTTCTAGACTTATAACCCCTGTAAACCTGAATCTGAGATATTGGTGCCACGAGAAGAACTGTGATGCCATCCACCATAAATGCAATTTTCTCTAGATTTTCTTGCCTTGTTAATCCCTGCTTCCTCAAAACTGTGGGAATGAACTGAGTCATGCAGGTCCATCAGGAACAAGGGAAGTTTCTTCTCTGGGCATTTATTTAGCATCTCCTTAGCACTGTCCTACCACAAACACAGTTCTGTCCTTCCCTTCCCAAATTTGCTTTTACAAAAAAATCTTACTAAGCCTCTTACTTACAGCAGCTTCTACACCCCAGTAAAGTTCAAGGGTGTGGCTTTGACCTCAACTCTAATTATGGCTTGGGGTTATATTGGTTAATTAGCTGCTAGAGATTTCTGCATTTCTGGCTTGATTGAAAGCAGAAGTTGCAAAAGCCACAGGAAAGACAGTTGGTCCTCAGAGAATTTTTGGCCCAGAAGCAGCAGTAAGTACTAGAAAGCTTGTGAGTAAACCTCGAGAGGAATTTGCTACAGGCCTTCTGTAACAAGTCTGTGGATATATTTTTACCTCATTAAAAATGGTTAAAAATCTTGAGAAACTTCCCTGAATTCACACACTTAACTTCAGTTTAAGGTTTTGTGAAAAGAAGAAATGTTTTGCCTGCGATGTTTATTTGGTAGCTAGCAGGACATCTAGGCAAAAAATTAATCTAGAAAAACTCTTAAAAGCATGAGGACCTAACATAACCCCCTGTTAGCAAAAGGTGAAGGTTCACTCTCAAAAAGGAAAAGTAAGGTAGCATTTATAAAAAGCATTTTTGCAATGAATGAATTCTGCTCCCAATGAAGCTGGAGATAAAATTGCCAATGCCTTCAAAGTGTGCAAAATTAGAATATCACTTAACACCTTTGATAATCCTATCCAGGCAAACTCCTCCTGGGTAACAGCTGTACACTCATAAGCTTCACTTTAAAAACATTGTCAGAAATACAGATTAAAGAAGCTTTTTATTCTTTCCTTTCTGAGTAGTTGGATGTTCCCCTCACTGCAGTACTTCAGAGATCACTGTCATTTATTAAGGTCCGAGTCCCATTCTGAAGATCAGAAACAAAAAGAGGTTAAGGGTCTGATATTTCAGAGCTGTTGTACACATGAAAGTCACCTTTGATTTCAAAAGGATCTTTCCATGTATTTTTTCAGGGTCTAAATTATTACAGAAGACCATGCAGAGCAAAGAGAAGAACTCGGACACAGTGTCCCCTCAGCCCTAAGAGTCTCAAGCATCTGACCACACAGACTCACGGTGGAACTTGCTTGATGTACTGGAGAAGGTTTGGGATTGCTGATGAGGCTTCTGCGACTACCAGTGCTGTGGGCTGCATTACCTTAGCACTCGGATCCCTCAGCTGAAGTCAGGACCCCACTACAACAGATGGAAGGAAGAATGAGAGTTCCTGCTCCAAGAGCTTGCATTTTAAACAGTCAAGACCAACAAATAGCAAGAAAACGGTTCACTCATGGCCATTTGGCAGGTCAGTGCAGACACTGAATCGGAATCCAGAGCCCCTCATGTGCCTAGTCCAGAGACTTACCTGTGGCCAACCCAGGGAAGTCACCTTGCTGCTCCTAGCTCCTGTCAGAAGAGACTCCTTTTCCCTTTTGACAACACCTTAAGTTTTTCAGTAAATGTAAATGTGCAGAAACTGAAAAAGGACAACTCTAGTTCTACACGTAACCACATTTATACTTGAAGTTGGCCTTGCTATCAAAGCCTTTTCCATCATTTTCATTCTAAAAAGATAGTAAAATAATTCAGCCATCTTTGAAGGCTGAATACTTTAGAAGCTAAAGAAAAACATTTTTGCCATGTCTCTCCAAAACACTAGAATCAACCTTTATGGGTTTGCTATTTAGCTCAAAGGGTTTCTTTTGCCAAGACACCTTGTTCTCTTGTAAGATACACAGGCACTTTGACAAGAACTCCCTGTAACTCTTCTCCAAAGTGTTTATGTTTCCTCCACCAAGATCAGAGGACTTTCAGGCTGCATGAGGATCTCTCCTTGTGAGTTTCCCTTTACGTATTTGGCCTTCTGTTTATTTTGAAACCAGGCTTAGGGACTGATTCTGATCTGTCTGATACCAAGGTAAATCAGGAGAGCCACAAGGAAGAGAGGCAATGCTTTCATGGAAAAGCACCAGAAATGTGCTCAAAATTTGATGTGCACCAGCCATGGTATATTGAGAAGTCACAGATCTTGCTGTGAGGTCCAAAAAACGATCCTGAGTGGAAAAGGATTTTTTAAGTGCTTTCAGATTTCCAGAGGAAGCTTAGTGAAGAGTATACAGAACCAGCTACAGGAGAGCGCATGTTGCAACAGCCTAGCCCAGGACAGCAACTTTGCCAGGCACAAAGGGACTCCTGTAACGGTGGTGCCTGGTTAGTGGCTAGGGACTTCCAGCTTGCATGTAGCCTGTTTGGCTACACCCATACTAGTAAACCAAACAGGGCCAACGCATGGATGTGGGCACTGTTGCACAGTCATCTCTGCTGATTCATTGCTAGCATGCTACACTACGCAGGAAACCATACAGTAAATACACTCCCTTTTACATCCATATTGTTAGGCTGTCCTGTGCCAGCTCGCATTCCTGGGCACTGTTCAAGGGAGAGCACAAGGCAGGGACTGTTCCTAAAAGTCGGGTTAGATGAGTCCATTATGTTGACAAGAGGTAAAGAGAGTTTAGCCATATGGATGCAAGCGAGTCCCTTTGCTCTCATTCAGCCTGCCTGTGCTATGTGGTAGATGTTTTTAATATCCATAAGAAAATTTCACAGGTACAGTAGCCTGGATGCTGCGAGGTAGTGATCCATACCAACTCTGTCATTAGGTCATCACCAGTTCTTAATGAACATTGCCTTTTGTATTTTAAATAGGGTCACTTCTGTTTTATAGAAAATGCTCTCCTTGGCTGCATGTAAACCTCATTACTAAGAGCTAAGCTTCCTTTATTTTAAAGTATGCAGCTGTTTCAATTGTTGTTAGGCCTGCATTTGGGGATTATCACTTTTATTTCTGATTAAAATATCTACATGGTAATGTAATTGAAACAATTGTTCCAAAGTAAATGCATTGGTTGTGGTTTTCATTATCAGGATAATCTTCCTCTCTCCCTCACACCCAAAGCAGTGAAATCCTTCCCTCTCTAGCAATATAAAACCGCATCAATGTGCACAGCAGATTTTAAACAGTTTACTGCTCACTACACATTAAACTGTTTTACAAACAACAATGAAACAGGAAATAACAAAGCATGCTCTTTGAATTAATACTTGGGCTAAAATACTCAGAGTTTCCCTGCAGTTCATAAACTGCTCCAGCTGCGTGTTCACAGTTTATGACATTTCGAGAACCGTGCTCCTCAGCAAAACTAAAACCTTCTCCAGACCTGCTGCAGCCCCGTGGGTTCTGCTGTGTGGTGGAAGCGTCAGAGGCGCACCGTGTTGCTGCACCATGCCAAAACCCAAGGTAGCTCCCAGGCTGCTGAAGGAAAGCCCTCCCAGCACAGGAGAAAGACGGAACATTTATTTTCTCTCTGCTGTAAATAGAAATAAATCAGAGGAGGAGCTGATGATGCCGATGCTGTGAAGATGAACCGTGCGGTGGCATGAGGCGCCCCTTGGGCCCGGAATGGTGGAGGAGCACTGCCACCTCTTGGTTAGACGCTAAAACGACGGTGTCCAGGGGAAGACCCCTCCTGTCCTGATCGCAGACAGCGCCGAGCGCCCTCTCCCAACGGGTGGCCATAGCCCAGTGGGGCGGGAAAAAAAAAAAAAAAAAAAAAAAAAAAAACAAAAAACCTGGTTTGTCCCGTGTTTAGACTGCTAAATACTACTTGCACACGTGAACTTTTACTAGCGCTTACCGGTTTGGTTTCCCATCTACTATGGCTGAGGCAGTGTCCTAACAAGGGTGCCAGAAGAACACTTCGAGAGTCATTGTCTCACAGCAAGCGCAAGCAGCGAACTCGGTTGATGTAAAGCAATCCCTCCAGCCTTTCCGTGCTGGGCTTATCCCAAGGCAATGACATTTGTGGGGAGATTTATGTTATTTTGTTATATTGTGATGGAGTTCTTCCAGAGGAATAAATTACCTATCAGTGCTGCACTGACGCTAGGCAGGTAATGATAGTCTCAGAGGGGACCCAACAACATCTTGCAAACATCTGTGGTCATTTGTATGGGTGCCAATTAACCTGTGGTGGTCTGGTAAATGAGAAGGGCTGTCTCTTGGGTTCTGGAAGTTAAGAAACTTTTAGGAAAAGGGGGGATATTTCTTCTTCAGGTTCCTAATGGAAAACAAAAGCTGCATGGTGCTCTATGCTCCCCTGCAAGCCATCGGCTGTCCAGCTGCAACTGGTTGAAGTGAGCGCAGGGTAGACGGTAGGGCAAGAGCATAGAAATGCGGGCTCATTTTTTCTGCCATTGACTCAGGGAACATCTCCAAGTCTGGTTTCGTGTATATGCTTCAGCCTCCCTGGTAATGAAAGTCTGCTCACCTCCCTAAGGATCCTCAAGATGTACAGTCAAAAGAGTTGCAGCTAGTGCCAATTTGTAATCATCTTTTCTGCCCAGACAGCTCTGTGCCCCGAGTCCCTAACATGCACGCGTCCTGCTTAAAATCTGCTGGTTGTTTTGTGCCTGGCAGGAGAATGCCATCATTGATTACTTAATCCTGGAGACCGATAATGGACTGAATGTGGTCTAAACTACATACCTGGAACCACTTAAGGCTATACAAAGCAGGGAATATATATGTGTGAATGTGCAGTGTGTGTGAGTGTGCATCCACATAGACACACATGCTGAAGACCACGACTTCGCGCTGACACCTGGAGTGGTCCAGCAGATCTCATAGCCATGCCATGGGATCTTTAAACGATGCTTTAAAGTGCATTTTTTTTCTCTATACTTTTCAACAACTACTTCAAAACTATTTCTAAGTTTATTGGGAGATCCCAGCTGAGTTCAGGATTGAGGACAATCACTGCGATCTTTCTGTCATATTTCTACATAAAACTTTCCCAACTTATTAGTTTCCACAAGAAGATAAAGTTTTTTTATTTGCTCAGTTTTTTTGGTCTAAGTTTATCAGTCACTGAAAACACCTTCCGGAAGTGAGCCCTTTAATCTGGCAAAAGGAATTAGAGTTGCTTTTTTTAAAATAAGAGAACCCATACTGCTGCTCAAATACAAACAATAAAGCATAGGTTTAAGCGCTTCCTTTTTATTATTTTGGGTTTAGTTTTTCTGATAATTGGCAAAACTTTCAGGAGGGGTTTTAGTTTTGCAGGAGGACTCCAAGAGTTGCTTGGCTTTTTCCGTCCGTATGGGTAACAGTTTTATAACAAGCTGATCCCTGTGACTGTAAACAGGGAAAAAAAGAGTGTGTTGGGAAATGCAATAAGTTTGTCAGAAAAAGCAAGCAAACTGTGTCCGGAAAGCCCGTTTGTATTCACCTTCCAAAACTGCCATGAAAATTAGACTTTTCAAGATGACAAGTACTTACCAGAGTGGAAATTAAAATTAAAGTGCTGAATGTCCACAGCTTTACACTCTATAATACAGAAGTCTTTGCAATTCTTTGTTTCTCGGAGATCCTCCTCCTTATTTCTGAAATGTTTTATGGTAGCACAACTTAATAGTAGGTTTCCCTGTTCGTTTTGTATGTTTATATAGATAGAAAATTAACTTTATAACATATTTCTGTATTTCAGGCGAACTTACAGAATAATTATAGCATTAAAAACTAAGCTTTTGCAAGAATAACTCTGATATATTGTAGAATGGCTTGGCTTTGTATGTGTTGCTGTGAAACATCCTCAGTCTGCGTAGATGCTGAGCATGTTTAACCAATTTTTACAATGTAAATACTTTGCAATAAAGAACGAGGCTGTACTTTCATGTTTATGTATCAGACACAGATCCATGCTGTATGCTGCCAAGCTTTTGTAACATTTAAATATATGTCCATACACATATATGTTCTAATAGTACTAATTGACTGATGAAACATTCTTCCACTTCCTATTCCCTCCCCTCAGGAGGCAGCTGTTTATAGCACGTACCACGGTGAGGGAGAGCACATGGTTCAGACTTAGGAACACGGTGTAATCAAGGCAGATATAAAAATAATTCCACTTTGTAAAGGTTTCTTAGGTTTAATTGAGCTCTTAACAGACACAGTAAAATGTGGTGGTGATGTGATTGACAAAACGTGACCATATCTTTCTGTACGAGATCCTGAACAGAGGTGTATTTTGTTCCAGGGCAGATCAATTTTACCTCCTGTTTCACTCGATCTTTGAAATTATCACTGGAAAAAGAGTTCTGAAAAACTGCAGTGTTTGGAGCTTATCTTTTGGTTCTGCAAATAAAGGTTTGGTCTACTTTTCTGCTCAAATATACGGTTACTTTCTCTTCCTGTTTCAGTAATAGAGGATTCATTAGTACTCAGGGTGATGAAAGTAACAAATGTGATGGCCTCGCTAACAAACATTGGAAGGATTCTGTCACAATTTTATTTCTATAACATACTGTGTTATTTAAAGGAAAACTTGATTATCTCAAAAATATCATTTTGAAAGTTTTCAACTGCATGATCAACGGGTCACACCTCTAAAGCAGATACTCCCTCACAGCTGCCAGTATGTACTGGTGCTCTTCTAGCCTGACCACCTGAGCAACTTTTCTTCCTTCACTATGCAAAGGGAACTCCTCTGTACAAATACACATACCTCTATCTGCCTGACTCTGGTTATTAAAACCAGGATAATTTTAATTTATAGATGTGATTTTCTGCCATTTGGAGCTTTTCCATCCCACTGAGCTTGAGTAGGAAATCCACAAGGAAAGAGGGTCTGTGGCCAAGGGCTTCACCTGGCCCTTGTGCGCTGACAGGGAGAAAACCTGGGGTGGAGGAGGGAGAGGGGTATCTGGATCTCACAGCAGCACCTTCCCCACTTGCTCCGACCCCCCGGTTGAAAATCCACAGTCTGTGCACGAAGAAGGAGAAAAACACACTGAAGGGATCATTGGATTTTTTATGTGCAGAGTTACTGTCTGCCCTGCGAAGGCTCAGACGTGACTCACTGTGGGCTTCTTCTTATATGCTTATTCGTATTAAGTAGCACCATCGAAGTCAATGCTGTACGGATAGTATTTATATAATGCTTGGTAAAAGCCTATAACGCCCTGTGAGTTGAGTATTCTTATTACTGCTTCTGAGTTAAAGGTGAGGGAATTATCACAGCGGGGCTAATAGAGGAGACTTGCCTTTCAGAGGCAAGTCATCTGTTTTTTTTAATCCACTTCTAACTCTTCATTGTCCAGTGCTTTACTAGACTCTCTGGTGAAATAATACTCATCCCTTGACCCTGGCATCAGTGTGTGCTGGTGCTTCCCTGGCAGAGCAGGTTGGACCCTTTCTGCTTCCTCCATTAACAACTTTCCCCTCCTTCTCTGCCGACTTAGTCTCTTCTGCCCTCGTCCCTGAAACACCTGAGGTAGTGGGCTTGTTCTAGAGAGTCCTAAAAAGGTACATCATGTCCTAGGTTATTCTGTCCAAGCTTAGATCAACACCCAAGTCAGAAATTATAAAAGCAAAGGAAATCTTGTAAGAGATTGTTGATTGCAAAAAAATACTGGGGGGGAAGGAGACCTAGAGAAACAATATCGGTTTTGCTGTAACTACTAATCTACCTATGGGAAGCAGGAAGTTCCTGCTGGTTTTGATACTATGGTTTCCTTAATTGTTGCCAGGATACCTGAAACTGGGATAAGTACCTCTTCTTGGCCAGTGCTATAAATCTGCAAAACCTAAGGCACGGGACTGGACCTCCTGAATCATCAACTCCAGTGCCTTGCTGACACAAGCAACTGCACTATACATTAATCTATAAATAAATACACTGGAGGGATGATGTTGAGCAGAACTAGTTGCAAAAGGCATACATACAGCAAAAGAGAAATAAGGCAGCTGGTGAGAACAGTGCTCAGAAGGATCTCCTGGCTCTGATCCGTTAGGCCTCAGGCATTCTGCAGGCGCATCCACTGAAATAAAATAAGACCATTTCAATTAAAAAAATATAAAAGATGACATATTTCCACCATTTCTGGTTCTTTGATATCTTTTTATTTCAGTAAGAAGGTCTCTAGTCTTACAAAATTCTGAGAAAAAATAACCAAGAGAATGAAGTCCTGCAAAATGGAAGGATGAAAAAATTCCCTTAGCATTTCACAAAATTCCTCCACTGATAAAATCCTACTTTTCCTCCTTTTGAAGTATCCACGAGAGGAAAAAGAATTACATAAAGCTATAAGTATCAGACTGACACATCTTTACAGTACGGTGTAGCATTTTTATTGTATTTGGATTATTGTAGGATGTAGGATTATTGTATTTATTTATTTTACTGATGATAAGAACAAAATTTTATATGAATTACTTTGGATCACTGTAATATACAGTAGTTAACATTTGATGCTATTAAAAATGGTGTTTCAATCACCTGGAAAAGTCAATTTCAGTTCTGGAGAAGCTAGGAACTGTACGATGACCCTGTCAGTGACAAATTTTCTACAGTCTTTGTGTTATTTATGCCTCATCTTGTGTTTTCAACTTCTTAATTAAAGTGGAAATTGAATGCATTTGTTTTAAAAAGGAACAAAGTGGAAATGATTGATAAAAAGTAGCTGCAAGAATTGCCACTCTCTGAAACTACTTGATTTGGCTGTCACAGAGGACTTTCCAAAGGCTAAATTAGAAGGGCAAAACAAAGGAGCGTTGTATGTTGAGACTACAGATGGTAGTCTGAACCCTGGGTGCTAGGCAGATTAATTTCCGTATGAATTTATAAAGCTTTAAGGATATACTGTTGCTGTATTGATAACAGTGTAATTAAAGAATCACCGTAGATTGATTTAAAAATACAGTAAAAATGAAACCTTGCAGGAGAGACTAAAACGTCAGAGAAAAAAAGTCTTTCTTTCAAGGGACAGCTTGAGGGCTCTTTTCCATTTTTTTAATGTCTCAGTTGTCTTGCTGCTTTGAGGGTCTTTGATACTTGGCCAATACTTGAGCACAGAGTAATGAAAACAAGAACAACTCTAAAATCCTGAGTCGTATTTTATTGCAAATGCCTTTGAAATGTCTAAGGGAAGCATTTCTTCTTTGAGGTTCATCTATTTTAAATGTTTGTGTTGAGCTGAGTATAATTTGACTGAGGAATATTGTCTGATGCACTCTAATGTTTAGGGTCAGGGTGATATATCAGTGTGCATTGAATAATGTTCCTCTCTCTGTATCCCATCAGAGTATTACTGAAGCAAAGGCTTTCAGAAAATAGCATGCTGGACGTTAGCTTTCTCTGTTAAGACTGGTGCAGGGGGAAGTAAACATTTTGGGGGGGTATATATATAGTTACACGCATTTGAATGGCTGCAAGCTGACTACTGTGCCTAATGTAATAATGCTCTGAGATGAGGGGCAGCTAATATTCAATCTTGTCTCAACAACAGACTTAAGGTCTATCTCAAAAACAAGATTCATGGGGGCTAGATGTAAATCGGATTATTATTACCTTTACATATAGTATGAGAACTGGAGTCTGAGTCCATGATGCTGCCTCCTGAACACAGAGACCAGCTCTGCTCTTAGTCAGCCTTCAATCTAATTAGGTAAAGAGCAGTATGGGACATAGGTGCATATTGTAGTAACAGTGATCTTATCTAGTAGGGAGACTGTAAAAAAACAACATGAACTCTCACTCTTTCCCCTGATGGGATGGCAGGAAATTTGAAGAAGGCTACTATGGTTTAGGTTGACAGTAAAGGACACAGGAAATATTTATTTAGAACTAGAATTAGCACCTGCTCCTTCAGTGGTGTGGTAGGAACTACGTGAAAGGTGTCATTAAGGAAGTGAGTAGGTGGAGGTGTGGGAGGTGCCTGGGAGATCTGAGAGCTGGTAAGAAGCTCTTTGCTAAGGTCCTGTTTGTATTTGTGTGGGCATGAACAAGTACAGGGAAAGTGCCCAAGGATGTTATGTCTATATAGGCATTCACAGGATTTAAGCAAAATACTATTAACTTGAAGGGCATTTATACAGTCCCCATGAAGATCTTCTAGCACAACCAGATCCAGCTGATCCACTTTCTCACTCAGAGAAGTGGCTGTCAAGGTCATTTATGACTATCCTAGACCTAGGACTAATTATGTGGTGATTCTCTCCTAGTGCTGAGGGCATAGTGTTCCACCACCCCATACTTACCAGCTCCCGTGTGCCCCTGGCTCCCCAACAGGAACTTTTGTTATATAGCTAGAGGGAGCTCGTGCCAGGAAGTCCTACATCAGAGAAATTCTTATCTAGAGTAAGGTCCCTTTGCAATAGTCCAGTAAGGGAAGGAAAATCTGGTGTTCAGTATCTATAGTAAAAGTGTAGTCTTTCAAGATCTGCTCATACTCATTTCCCTCGGTAGGATTCATCTTTCCTAATTTTAGTGGGCTACAGTGGAGGAGTCTACACCTGAGCTAGTCAGGTTATCTCCCCTTATAGTCATCTGAGACCCAGCTAGTATATCAATGGCAGTCTGAGGCATGATTCATCTGATCCCTATAGAAGCCTATCTTGATTTAAGCCCCAAACTCTACTGACTGTGCTGAAGTGACCTCTATTGACTGTGAAAAAAGTCTCAGTGATGAGCTCAGATACACAAACTTTCTAGATCCCTAAAATTAGAGAAGATGAATCCCAATCTCCGACCATACATTCAAATTTTTAAAACGGATAGTCATATCAGGTCGTTATGGTCAGACAGGAGAAAGGAATCAGGACCTGCATTCAGAGATGGATTTACAGATATTATCTTCTCCAGCTTATATTCAGGCCACTTTACTACCATATTTAACCATATTTGTAGATGTAAATTCACTGGGCCCATATTTCCTTTTCATACAGATGACTGTGCATGGACAAGGCATGGTCAGTACCTTGGCTTTGCAGGACTGTTTCACCATTAACTCCTCCAACACATCTAGGAAAAAGGCCCATACAATTTATTCTCCCCATAAGCAACTGAGAACCAAAGACTGAATTATGTCTCTCAAAAGCATTGTGCAGCCTGTGCCCTGTGTAGAACATCTATGTGCCAACTGTCCTTTGAAGAAGGACACAAGGTACCCACTGTAACCATTATGGGTTTGTTTTAAGGGAGCTCAGGTTCTGCAAACAAGACAGAGCAATGTTTTCTTCTGGTAACCCACACATTTCGCAACAGCTTTCACAGGCTTTACCAGGAGACAAACAAGTAGCCAACTAGCAACGAGAGAAAGCAAGCCCTCTCTTCAAATGGAGGGAGCCACTTGCTAACCACAAGCAGTGGTGCGTGCTGCTTCCACAAGCATGTGGCAGTGACATGCTGGAGGGTGGAATGGGCTTGCCATGGGACAAATTCAGGTGGAATTCATTACAAAGCAGCCCTGCTGGTCAACTCTACAATAGAGCATGTGTTTTGAGGACATCCACTATCTCAGTTGTTACTGTGAGCTGTTATTCTAAGAGTGTAAACACCAGCCATGCCTTACTGAACAAGACACGATGTGGCCTGGTAAGCTGCACTGAGAGTACCTCTTTACAAGGCATCTGTTTTATCCCATGTATTACTTTTATTGTCCTTGCTCAACCCTCTGTGTGCATCTGGAAATGCAGTCACCAGAACTGTGCCCTCCACTGTAGGTGCCAGTGGACAGAGTTGCCAGAATGTGCTAGAGAGGACCACTGGCAAGAGCTACCAGAGAAGAGGGTTTTGTTGCAAACAGCCATGTAGGTGGATAACAACTTTCATTTGAACGTTTTCTTTAAGCAGCAAGTGAGCTACTTCTGCAACCAAAACCTTGTGGCTTAGGCTGTGGACTTCTAGCTCTGGCCATGCCAGTGGAAGAGATTACTGCTTCTGCCTGCTGGAGGTTGCTGTTCCCTCAGCTGACCATTGCCCACATGAGTACACCCTACCCTATTAAAGGCAAAATGTGCAGCATGGGCAAAGTCTGGTTATTTAAATATGGATCTGAGTTCCTGTTCTGTCACAACAGGACACAAGCTGAAGGTTATTGCACCTTCGCTTGTGCTGACACACAAGTTTTCAGACTTGCATTGGCTTACACATGGTTTGTTGGATGACAGGGAAGCAACTGTATAGGCAAGGAGCAAGAGATATTGAATTTATCTGTTACGGTAGTAAACTTTTGCACTGAAAAATAGGACTAAGAAATCTAATTCTATTGGACAGACTTAGCTACTGTGAAGACCAGAAGACCCGATGCCCCCACTGAGACTTATTCAAGTCCTAAAATACATGATTCAATTTAGACTTGAGAGCTGCAAATTTAGGACATGAGTTGGATGCATGCTTCTTACAATAAAATAAGTTAGTGGTATGTAGGTGTTTCTTTTTCTTAGCATTTGTTTTCTTTTATTGTACGACATAGATCCATTCTTGAACAGAGTTGGTCAAAGACCATACAAGAAATTCTCCTCTTCCAACACCTCCAGCAAAGTACCACACCCAGTTCCACTACAACCTGGCACCAAAACCAGATGCCAGTTAGGTCTTGGTGGATGATTTTCTGTTACTTGCAACAGGTTCCCACAAACAGTAGTGCGTCTCAGCTTTGACACAGCATTTCATCAGACAGTGATCAGTGTTCTCAGTCAAAAAAGCACTTCCTTATAAATCTATGTATATTGGGACCATCTGGAGACCCCCACCATAACAGTGCAATAAAATACACTTTAAATTCATATTGTGACATTGTGCTTATTATAAGTTCACTTCTTTCAACAGACGTATAAAACAATAACTTTCCTTGTGTTAAATATTCCCCAAAGAAAAGTAAATTGACCTCTTCAGGGATTTTCCAAGGATCAGAAAAATGTCTTTTCAGTATCTGTTTTCCATTATTGTAATTACAGAGGGTGATGATAATCCTTTCAGCATTATTGTTTCGACATGTGCATGATTTATAGTCGGACATCTAGGTTCGTTTGATGCCACTGTGGAGAGCAGCGCGATGTACCAGAGATAAAAGGAATGAAACAGACATGTAATCTGATAACTAACTTAACTTGTGAGTGGAATAGAAATGTGGTCTTATTTAACATGATTATAAATAACTGCTTAGATTTCAAGTCATCAGTGGAGTGTAAATGCTCTGAGATGAATATTATAAATAAACAATTTCACAAGAGGGTATTCAGATCAGCTGATAATATTCCAGCAAAGGGACAAAGAGTTTCTGATGTGCACCCCAGCACTGGGTCCCGCTGAAACTCCTTAGACAGGCAAAATTCTCAAAGACATCAACAGGAAGTTCACATAAACAAGCAGCAGTAAAGAGTCTGTTAAAGGCATCTCTACTACTAAAAGCCTTTTTTTTTTTTTTAAATAAAAGGGTCTCTGATAAATTATGCCTACACAGGTGCTTGTACATGCTGGCAGGATAAACTATGTCAGTGAGGGAACAGTTTGTGCACAGAAGACATTTTTCTCTTCCCAGGACAGTGGGAAGCTACTACTCACAGCAACCTCTGCCCAAAAATGCTTCAGACTAGCACGTGGTAGGATTTGCTTGGTATGATGGCAGTGAATTCCTAACAACAGATTACCTAAAGCCCCCTGGAACAGAAGAAAAGCATCAGTCTGTTTTCATACCAAACCTTTTGTCTTCGGAAGTAAGGACATGTAGGTCTGTGGGCAGGATGTCAGAGTATTCCTGTGAAGAAGCCGAGGAAGGGTTCATGGCTCAACTGCTGGGCACTAGTTCTCACCACAATGGTAACACATCAAGCCTGAAGTGCAGATATCGGTGCAAAAGCACACTTTTGCCTCTGCTGCTCCTTCACAGTGTAATAACCCTCAGGCTTGCTCGGGCAGCTGGTGTCAAGGTTCTCTTCAGGGACCTTTGTGCAAGCTCCCGCGGCTCTCAAGTGAGATATCCCAGCTCTTTAGGGAGATGTAACTCACATGCACACATCTACAGCTAAGCTGGTCACCCTCAGCTCCTCTTGTTGACTGCAGTGAGAAGTAGGCACTTTCAGGGTCTCATCCTTCTGGACGAGATGAACTGTGTCCTAGAAGACACTACTTATCTCCAGTGACTGTGACAATTGTATAAGGTATATTTGTGTGTCTGTGCTGGAGATGTCAAAAAGTAACTGAGATAAGATCCACCTGCAGTGCTTGGCAGAAATCAACCTTTATTTTATAATGTCAGAGATGTTCTTTGTTTCCTACTCATGCATCGTACTGTGTAACAGTGTCAGTGACATGGATATCCTTTTCAGTTTTTTAAGTGAAATATTGGGGTACAAAGACAATCAGGAGCATCAGTCATATTTATTTTAAAATGGATTTATTAAAATGTGTTGAACCCTGGTACAGATACCCTTGCTTACTGAAAATACCCTTTCTTAGTCAAAGAAGTAGCTTTATCCAGTTCATTCAACTTACTTTAGAAATGAAATTGTTAAATTGAAATAAAGTCACTCAGATTCTCCCAAACATTAAAAATATGTGGACTGCATATAGTTTAAGCAACACATTCAAAATTTACTAGAATGACAAAGCTGATGATAGAAACCCAAAGTCCCACATCTGAGTATCAAGCTGTATTAGCTAATTGTTTTCTCTGAGATTTAATTTCTTTTAATTGCTATGTGTAACCAGACTGTCTCCTTATATGACAGTCATCATTATTGTTCTATGGGCTGGACTGAGCCTTTGTGATAAATCTACTCAAGCCACTAACTGGTGCTACGCTGGCTCACATCAGCTGGAAGGGATAGACTATTATCTACCATTATTTGGGATCTGACTGAAAAATTACTGGTGGAATTATTTCTATTAAACATATTGATTTATTCAAACCAGCATTTTTACATAAAGTTTTAACTGGATCATGAATAAAAATGAAAAAATTCTCCCGGAATGAAAATCCTGTAAATAGGAATTTTATGTAATCCAAACATTTTGATAAAACTTGTTTCACTTCGCTTTTTTGTTTGTGATACGAAATATCTTGGTATTTTAAAACATCTAATTTAAAAATTGTTCCAAAGCAAAAATGAAAAGATATTATTCTGAAAATATTAGCTGATAATTTCTAAACCATCAGAACTTTTTTCCTCTTTTCAAAGCTTGGGGAGAAAACAAATTTCAGCAAAAGCCAGCCCAGTTTGTCAAAGTAGTTCAGTGGAGAGTCTGGACAACCTGACAGCAGTTCTTTGTCCAGGTCTCATTACAAACTTCTTTCCCATATTTGAAGTTTAATGTGAAAAACCTATGAAAATAGGAGCTAGGGAGGAACAGAGTTGAACTTGTATTGTTCCATCCTCTTTTTCTCCCTGATGCAACACTGATACATTCTATTAAAAAATGCACTTATCTGTGTCATGAGATCAAAAGATATTTAAATCATCAGCTATGATGTTTGTTTAATTAAACTGAGGGAGTGATTTAATAGTTATGGCTGATCTTTATATACAGTTTTCTTTTTTTTTTTTTTTTTAAGATTGTGAACTGTGTTCTTGAAATTAGTCTGAAAGTAGCTGTATATTTGACCCTCAGCAGCAACAACAAATGGTACACAGCAGCTCTGACATGCTATCAGAGTAACGGATCATTTTAAAGAGCCTGGAAATGATTAAACACGGGTGCTGCTGCATGCAGTCTTTAATTGACTGATTTGAGTCTGCGGTCAGAAAATGATTGTCAGCTACAGCTTATCTATAATTATCAGTAATCAAAACCAGACCTTTCTCTCTTCCTAATGGTGTAATGCTCTTTCAGTGCTCTTGACATGTGTGTGACTAAGGCATGCATCTGCAGTTGCCTAATAGTGTTAGCCTGAATACCAATATGCTCCAATACGCACTCAACAGAAAAAGAAATACCTTTGTACCTCCGAAATAATCACAGTTAGTAAGGAAGACAGAAATTGACAGTGAAAGGTCTGAGGTTTAGAATATTTTTTTCATGTTGTGCTGATGACAAGGGAACAGCAGAGAAAAATCACATTATTTTTTTCTCCCCCTCTTGTTTGCGTACTGGATGAAGAGCAACCAGAGTACTCCCGGAGTAGAAGCAAATTTTATTCCATATCTGTTAATGGAAATAAGCAAAATCATCCCATTTTCTTGGGCATTCCTCCTGGTGTGATTAGAAAGACATTTGCATTTGAGGGAAGACCCTGAGAATTGCTCTGAAACCTACTTTGACCACAGCCTGAACAAGAAGATGCTCACTCTGATGAAGCTGCTGTATGGTGTCATCAGCATCCCTGTTGCTGCAGAAACAGAAGTGACACTCCTGACATTTTTTGATCTTGAGAGGACTGACGCACATCAGGCCAAAGGGTTGAACCCACTTCTGTCAACTCCCACTGGATGCTCTTGGATAAAAAGAGGAGGGAAAAATCAGGTCCAACTCCTTTTCAAAAAAGGAAAAGAACTGCTCAAGTCCCATTCACTTTTTTAGAACAAATTATTTGGTCACCTAATACCAGAGCAGAATCAGGGTTATAAATGCTAAGTGACAGAAGATGCTTCCTGCAACCAGAGGTAGGAGGATAGGTCAGAAGCTGATTAGGGTGCAAGTCCTATCCCTTTGTGGCATGCTCTGTTGGCTATGGTTTTAGACATCTTACAGCTCAGTTTGTCTTTGTGAACCTTGCTTAAGACCAACACTTCCTTTAAGTCCAGCTCAAGGATGTAGCTGATCATGCACCTGAAGAACAGGCACCACACCACCTATCACTGCAGTGCCAAAATCCCAATTAGCTTTAGCTTTTCATATCTAAACTGAATTTCCCTTTAAGGACACATGCAGGAACTCTTCTCTGTATATAATGCCTTGAAAACTATGGACCAATGCAAACCTATGGACCTGTCAAAATTTGAATGCTCCCATTTGATCTCCTCTCACTGTTTCTCACAGAGGGATTAATTTTCACAACATGTGAGAAGCACGTGAGAGTTGAGATGTGCAACAGTCAAGTTGGAAAACACAAATCCATTTTTTCTAGTATATTTCTGGATGGGTGGCAAAAAGAAGGGAAACACAAAAGAAGGGAGGGTTTCTGCTTTCCCAGCAGAAAGCAGGGGATGGGAGGGGTGGAGGGGAGGGGAGGGATGAACCAAAAAAAACAAACAACAAAACACATCAGGGAAGACAGTAGTGCTGAAAAGGGAAAAAATAGGTTGTGAAAAGGGAAAAAATAGGCTGATGTATCTGTTATGCCCTGTCTGCTTGCAGTAACTAGCTCAAGTAATTCATCAAAAGATGAAAGCTGAAGATATAGAAGGATTCTCTAGAAAACATGTTTTCAAAAGCAGCCTGTCCCTCCAATATCTCTCTGCATGTAAACATCAATTAGCTTTTTTTAGATGGTTAGGAAGGGTAAATCTCATTAAATCTAGGAAAAAATAATCGAGGAAAAAAATAAATCTTCCTCATTAGATGAATCATGAGTGGATACATTCTATATGTATAACGATGAGAAAAGAAGACAAATTGCTAGCAAAAAAAAAAATCATATTTGTTAAGAAGAGGTGAATAGTCTTTTATTTTCGTACTTTGCTTCTCCTGTTAGCTAATGCTGGCAGAGCAATGTATGCCTGCCAGCTGCTCCACTCCAAAACACATTGATTCTGGCTGCACTTACTATTTTTTTATTTATATGCTAAAATTGCAGAGCACTTGCACAATGCTTGTCAGTCAGCACATGAGTCGTCTAGCAGAAACCTACCGAAGCATTTGTGGTGAAAGAGAATATGCACTGTGCTGGACAAAAGCCTGAACAACCAGAGTCAAAATTCTGGGGCCAAACGGCTCTCACCGATCAGAGGGGTTCGGAGTCCAGAGCAGTATGCTGTAGCTCTGGGTCAGCTCTGGGATTTCTACCAGATCTCGATCTCCTGCTCCTGGGCTGAGTCAAAATCCAACAGTGGCAGCTCAGCGCCCTTTCTCTCTTCTCAGAGCGAGCAAGAATAAAAGATAAAGCCCTAAAGCAGTCCGTGTGTGTGTACCTCCTTTTTCTTGCTCCCTGTAAAATGGGTTATCAATACCACTCTCACACCATAGCTTTCGGGTTGTTTTTTTTTTTTTGTTAGAAAATCTTTGTAGCAGAAAATACTGACAAAAAAAAAAAAAAGAAGAAGAGGGAAAAGGCACATTTGTACTTTGATACCTGCAGAGGGGAGATCCCTGCTGGTCCATCACTTCACTCATTTACCAGGGAGGTGTTGCATTGCACTGGATAGAAATGCTACACCAGAAAATGTTAAAATGTTGCAAGAGAAGGCTCCAATGGAAAAAGTATTTTGGCCCCCTTTGAATTTCTCTCTGACAAGTATTTACAGGAAGCAGAGTTGACAGGATGATAAATTTCTGCTCCGGTTTTGAGATTGAAAGTGCAAGTTGGCACACCGCGATACAATTTCTTAATCAGTTCAAGATGGATTTGGAAGGGGCACATTGTCTTGGTCTTTCATGTCTTGCACAGCGAGAGTGTGTAGCATCAAGCTTAAATATCTTCTCTGATTTCCTCAGGTGGCTACGCGTGCAACTGAAAAACCTGCCACAACACCGACACATTCGTTCATCTGAAATGCAAACTGTACTCTGGTGAGGTGCTTCACGTGTTGCTTTGAATGAGGCGAGACCTGGGGCACAGCTTTACTATACCAAGTAGCAAAACTGGAAGAAATGGAACCCCTGAAGTGGTAGGGGGTGAAATTAGTCACAACGCTGGTTGTGCTTTGTGACAAAGCAAGCATTGTGACAAGCTCCTGTGGCTTTTCAAGACACAGCACCTGATGCTGGGTGTTAGCACAGGAGGTTAAGTCAGAATAGGTTACCTTGTGCTCTACCAAAATCAGCTGGTCCACACACACTGTGTCCCTAGAAGCAGTATTCTACGTGTAAGCTGCGTGTGCATGTGCTGATGGGGTTTGTTCCCAGTCACCACCTGAACTAATGTGCACCAAAAGCAATGGAAATACTCCTTGTTGACTTCAACAGTGCTGGAGCAGCTCCTGGAAATTTAGAATCATAGAATCGTAGAATTGCCTAGGTTGGAAGGGACCTTTCAGGTCATCTAGTCCAACCATCAACCTAACTCTGACAAAAACCATCACTAAACCATATCTCTAAGCACTATCTCTACCCATCTTTTAAATACCTCCAGGGATGGTGCCTCAACCACTTCCCTGGGCAGCCTGTTCCAATGCTTGATAACCCTTTCAGTGTAAAAATTTTTCCTAATATCCAGTCTAGACCTCCCCTAACGCAACTTGAGGCCATTTCCTCTTGTCCTATGGCCTGTTACTTGAGAGAAGAGACCAACCCCCACCTCTTTACAACCTCCTTTCAGGTAGTTGTAGAGAGCGATAACCTCCTTTTCTCACGGCTAAACAATCCCAGCTCCATCAGCCACTCCTTATAAGACTTGTTGTCCAGGCCCCTCACCAGTTTCGTTGCCCTTCTCTGGACCCACTCCAGCACCTCAATGTCTTTCTTGTGGTGACGGCCCACAACTGCACACGGTACTCGAGGTGGGGCCTCACCAATGCCAAGTACAAGCGGGCGATCACTTCCCTAGTCCTACTCACCACTCTGTTCCTGACACAGGCCAGGATGCTGTTGGCCTTCTTGGCCACCTGGGCACACTGCTGGCTCATATTCAGCCAGCAGTCGACCAACAGCCCCAGGTCCTTTTCTGCCAGGCAGCTCTGTAGCCACTCTTCCCCAAGCTTGTAACGCTTTACATGGCATAAGCAGCTATGCATCTCATCTGATTGCCAAAGAGGTGCCAGCAAAGACATATAGGTTCACAGCTTCATAATTTCAACAAAAAAAGTGATAATTGTGCTCACTTAATCTACCACCCTGTAGAATGTAAACCACAGGATTTCTTTAAAATCTCTTGTTTGGATTTCAGCCTCATTCCTCATTGAGCTATTAATTTTAACGAAGCTCATTGTAAAGGTATATGTAAAAAAACTGGTTTTAGTCTGAGTTTGTCATGCCTCATCTTCAAATTGCTTGCTTCTCTGGAGCCTAAAAGCTCCTTAGGAACAGTTTATACGATCCTTTTCTGTAATGTTATTGACTAACTTTGCATAGAATTCCCAAGACCTCAGAAGACTTCTACATTACATTTTGGTTTATTTTTGTTTCTTATCGTAGGCTGTTTTCTTATACTTCTGTGTATGAAGATGCACCCACACAAAGAAACCCACAGACCACAGTAACCCCTTAGATGGGGGAAAAAAAGTCTCCAGTTGTTATGTACATTTTTGGAAAGTGTGTATGAACTACTCGTAATCTGAGTTCATCCAAAGCTATTTTTGAAGTCTAGCTGTCAGCATTTTTGTCTCAGCAATATTTCTGCTCTGCACTGAAAGTCACTAAATTAGAACATTGTGGCATTAAGCTTTCAGAAAAAAGGAGTCAAAAATGTTTGTGTTGAGTTGAATGTACTTTTAAAATAGGAATAAAACTAGAGAGCTTAACTCCCACCCCAAGAAAAGAAGCCATGGACATATTATATACTTTATTTTCTCATCTCTCATCATAAAATGTGTTAGATGACAAGTTTGGGTTTTAGCCTTTTCTATATATCAGTCTGCACATTTAATTCTTCTTTTAGTCATATGTTCATAAATTACAGCATGATGACAAATTGGCTATTGAGGGTTAATAGTTGCTATTTTTACCTCTGAACAGAGTTGATCAAACTTAGCCAAGACAACCTGAAGAAAAAAGTGTACATTTGTCACCAACTTTAGACCTCAAAAAAATGTCCCTGCCTTCAAGTTTTCTGCCATTTGCCAACCCTCTCCAATTCAGAATCATGCCAGGCCTCTTGGGTGAGTTTCCTTTATTCCCTGTGGGTACCATGGACCCAGGACTCCTGTTACAGATATAAGAAGGTCATTTCTCTTCAGTGATATGAACTGTGATTGTCCATCAATGTTTGTCATAGCTTGTGTTTCCAAATCTCCCATTTGTTTCTGAAAGAGCACTATATATTTGTAAGCAAGCTGTTCATGCCAGTTGTTTTACTATCCCGTTTTCAGAAGTCACAGATATTAACAATATAGGTGGAGAACAATCATGAACTCTCTTTCCCTAAATTTAAACTCTGCAATAAAAAAGTACAGGAAAATGTAGTGTTTTAAGTGTTACTGAATATTGTTATAAATATAATAAATCTTTCATAGGTACTTCTTTTGCATCCTCTACATATTTCAGTCAGTCAATGCTAACCGTTAACAATTATTAGCAGTCCGTTAGCAATCTTTTTTCATGTAAGCTTGTATTACTTATGTTTGCAATTCTTGTTAATTTTCTCCCTAAAACTCTAAACAGTGATGGTCATATTCTTCAGCAGAAAGTTCCTAAATGCCAGTTTTCAGATCTACTGCAGCACAAAGTTCATAAATACTTTGGACAAATAATTTTTCTTAAGTAATGGTGTTTGCTCATATTATTTTAGCTTAGTATTCTCGCTTTATGTTAATGTGGGTATATAAATTGTAATGATCAGTAAAACCTCAATAAACTTCAGAGGTTTGTGAAAGAGGTCTCTTCATCCCAACTGAACATGCTCTTACATTAGTTTCCTGGTATGTTCCAATCCGACATAGACAGAAAAAAGAAAATTTCCAAGAATTAATATCTCTTCTTAAAATAAATCTTTGCTTCTAAATATTAGAGATTATTTTCCTATGAAATGAAACTCATGTTTCACAAAGACCCTGGAGAAGGTAGAAGTAGAGGATATATATACATTCCTATGCATATCCTATAACCACATCAGCCCTTTGCTAAAAGTGATGCTAGGACAAAATAATACACTGTCACCTCTTCATAGGAGCAACATCATAGGGAAACAATGACAAAAATCTAAGCTTATAGGCAACACTTTACTGCTTATAGCATATAACATGCAATTCTAATAAAATCTCGGAAAGAGATTCTGGAAGTATTTCTAACAAAAACAAGGACACATTATATACTACAAGCATTCTGGTATTATAAGATTTGTCTAGCTAGCAAAAGAAGATATGTAAGATCACTTGGAAGAGATTCAGCTGGTTATACAAGTTCTTGTTCTGCTAATTAGATGGTTTTAGCCCACTCTTTTGGAAGGGCAAACCTACACAGGAAACAAACAAGTCTTGACAAACAACTTGCCAAACCTACTGAGTACAGGATGCTGCTTCCTATCTTTTAAAAAAACTTTAATTTGAAGTGCTATAAAAAGACAGAGTCCAGAAATGAAAACAGAAATACAAGTGTATACAAGAGTATGAGAGTGATATCTGGGACAGTGCTCTCAGTACCCTAGAATATGCGTAATACACACAGGACTACATTAAAATCCTCCGCTCATCTGACTTCCTCCTATTTAAGTTAAATGCATCCATAGCACAGGATCAGGTGAACACCAGTTGGTTTTCCATAAATATGAAGGATAGGCTAAAATAATTAGGCATTTGAAAAGAAACTGGGGACTTTGGTTTGGTTGATAGTAGCCAGATATCACTTTTTTTTCTTTCCCCAAAACTTCGTGCTCTATAAAAGCTACACAGAATGATCTACTTGTTGAATGAATGGGAATTGCTCTCAGAAAGCTTATCCGGTTAGTATATGTTATTCCTTCCGCAGGGTCCTAGTGGAATTTATTACCCTCCAACACAGTGAGGCTTTCTTTTCACAAATGAGGATGAGAGAAAGTGGTTTATTGCTTGCTTATTCTACATGGACTTTTCAAGGCAGTTTTCTAGTTGCAAATGATTTGCTGTGGCATTGTAACCCGTAATTATAAATATGGTTCTTTGGCAACATATTAGATACTCCAAAACACGGAAGTTTAATAGTATTAATAAGTATACCTAGTAGTTATGTTCTGCAGTTCATCTACACAGCGAAGTGTTCTTTGCAGTAGGGACACCCAGGAACTTCACATTACAAATAAGGAAAAGGGAGCATGAAAAAGTGAAAAACTCACAAAGAAAGGCGATAGGAGAACTTCCATCATTTGCCTTTATTTTTTCAACCATTTCATATTCTAGTTTTATTATTCTTTATATGTTCATATTCAATATTCACCAAAACAGACTTATCTGTGGTGCTTGAATTGTTCTCATTCCTCTGAATTGCAGAGGTAATTAAAAGAAAGAGAGAAGATAGTCTTCTAGGATATATTTTTGTTGCCAGTTTGGACGCAAATCTGTGAAATTAGGAAGAGTTCTTAATACATTTCACAGTTCCTCTTTTCTAATTTTTACAAACATTTTTTTACTCTATTCTTCAGGGATTTTATTCCCAGACTGTGACTTTTCACAGCCTAGTACAGTTGTCATTAATTAATTCTTTATTCCCCCTATAGTACTCTAAATGTCAAGACCTGTGGAACATAATCCAACCTGACAGCAACATCAAATGCCTACATTATCACAAAATGGCCTTTTATTTCCCATTTATCAACAGCTAAACCCAACAAGATGCTTACCAAAGGAAGTCCAATTCAATTGGTTACAGAAGACATTCACGTCTCCAATGACTAACATCGGATTCCTTTTACAACCATCAAAATGCACTTAAAACATTAAAATAGGCATTTCATTTTACCTAGGATTTGAGGTAAGATAGATACATGAACCATTTAAGTTCTGCAAGGCTAGATATATAAGCTGGGGAAATAAAAAGCAGCCACTAAAAGCTCTGATCTTTTTCTTTAAAGAAAAAATGTAGCAAACAGATGTTATTTTCAAACCCATCTCTGCGTAAACTGATGGTGAACTCTAGCTCACTTCTTTTAAAGACCTAATCTGGGTCCAAGTTAATCAGGAATGCAATGAGTTCTACTGCTGAAGTATTTGTTGCTAATTTGAGAAAATAATAAAACACTAAACAGTTATGAGCAATCTCAGCTCTTGAAAGCTAATAATATACAGCTCTTATTTTACCAGTGATTTCTGCTCCACCTAACTGTAGTGCAACAGAATTAAATGACTTCTGTATAATACCACTAGCTGTTCCCCCCACACATTTATTTTTTTTTTTTACACAGGTCCTTAAAGGCAACACCACTACATAAATATGTCCCCTTTACTTGGCGTAATGGAACCCAGGCTGGGGTGAGTCCAGTACTACCCAACACTTGATTTTCTGAGCTATTTATAGACATGATCTTTAAAGCAGCATTAATATGACCCATTTTAGAATGACTGAGAATTTGGCCCAACTTTCTTACCCCTCCCAGAGCTATAGCTGTCAAGGTTTCGAGTAATGGAATCCAGTAGCATGAAATAGTAAATTTATTTTTCTTAGGCGCGCACACACACACTCACACAAATGGTCGTCATAATTTCCTATGACATTTAAGAGAAGAAAAACTCTCATACATAACATTCTAAAGGTTGAATATTTGGCTACCAAATTTTTCCAAAATAACTATTAAAATTGTAATCTAAAGTGTTCCAGGCCACAGGGTTGGGTGATTAAATTACACACTGAGGGGGAGATGGGCTGTGAACACTCAATGTGAGCTTTATTCTCTCCAAAAATTCTTTCATTAGGGAAAACCTAAGACCGGCAGCTCAATTTTATAATAAGAAAGTGACATTTTTTTCTATTGAACTGACCATTTTGGAAACTCAAAGGGCTCCAAGCACACTATTAATTTTTTACAATGTCAGCATGCTTTTTATAAACTGTTTGGGGTTTTTTTTCTGAATTTTAACAGTTGTCCATTTGGGAAATATTTTATACTACAGAGGAAAGATTTTGCTTTCCCCAAAGTGGGCAAGAGCATCATATTTAAGACGTATGACCTATTTTTAAAAATGCCATAAATACGGAACAAGCCCTTCCCAAATTGTTCACATTATAATCAGCACCTAGCAAAAGCTGTAGCAAGGGCTTTGTTTGCTTTTGTTCTCAAAGGAGATTTCTTGCAGGGACTTCCTCTGCAAGCATCAAGCTGAATGCTCAGCACTGCTTCTTCTTTGTCAGGGCTGGGAGCACGCTGGCACAGAAGGCGACGTGGGTGGGCATATCTCCATTGTCCTTGTGGCTACCTCCTATGTAAGTGATCCAAAGGCCACTGAAGCCAGCAGGAGCCTTTCCATCAAGGACAGTAAGTTTTCATCAAACCATCTGGAAAGGCATACAATATACACTCAGGGTAGGTGCTCCAGCATGCAGTGAGGTAGGAGGAATCAAGTCCCTTTGGGACTGACTGTGTTCCCTTGGTCCCAGTTCTGCAGTATCACCATTGCCTGCCACAACGCATCATCCATACAGTCAAAACACATTTATGAAGGTTATGAGCTGCGGGGAGCGTGTCCAGAGGGAAGGACCTGGCCAGCCACCGTGGGGTCCCGCCGCTGGTGATCGGTGCAGCTCTGCCAGGCTTCCTCTGAGAGCTGCTGGTTTTTAGACCACCCGCTCGCATGTTCCTTCCTCCCTTGCCCTGGTTTAACAAGGAGGTGAGGCCTCATCTTTGAAACAGATTTTCTTTCCAAGATTTTTTTTATTTTACTTTATTTATTGTATTTAGAGGTGGCATATAAAAGGCACAACCTGGCAAAGGGTTAGAGACGAAGAATTCAGTAGCTCTATGGAGAAATCAGTTACAGGCCTGGGATTTTTCTCTAGTAACCCAAAGGAGTCAATCTCCTCCTTTCACATAAACAAGCCTTTTGTGGAGCCTAGGTAATAAAGTAATTACAACCACACTTCACATACGCATTACCATCTGCCTTTTTCTGTTCCGACAGCAGTTCTTAGGCTTATGTGAAAAGGAAAAAAATGATCAGCAGAGAACAAAAACATATCACTACAGAATAATGTGTGTTTCCTTATCAGAGAGCCTAGGTCCTCTCCTCCTTCTTTATTTCAGTACATACAGAACTATAAAACACAGAAATGTTCACAGGATATTGAGTATTAAAGTGCTGATGTCAGCAAGCCAACAAAAATGCAAACGACAACATACAGAAGTGTTACTGGGGCTAAGACTATAAAGTATTCCTCTTATGACGAATTTTAAAGTTAACCAAAAAAATCTGTAGATACGGTAAATGCATAAATTGCTAGATTAACTAAATCACATCAGTGCCATACATTCTGCTCCTTCAGAAACAATTTCTTAGGGCCATCAGATGAACATACAGCTGAGCCCTGACATATTTACAATAAGCAACAACACCCTTCATGATTTGGTGTTCTTCATCACTTTGCTAACAACTTATATATTTCCTAATGTTCACCAGGCCCAGACAGGCATGAAGACAAGAAGCCAGTTATATATATATGTAAACAGTTATTTAATCAGCAACCTTCAGATTCTGAAATTTCTTGCATGTTAATTTACCAGCTACACCTGGGAAATAACAAAATGTCTGTTTGCCTTTGACATCAAAAACTCGTTTACTTTATTAATCTAAACTTTGCATGATGTCACTGATACAGCATTGACAGACATGCCACCGGCAACTGCCACTGAAGAGTTTGTATATGTGAATGTATGGGGATGTGTGTGTGTGAGCAAATGTGAGACAGAGACACAAAATGTGCATGCAGTCTTTTCAGAGCAAACAAACTGGGAATCCTGGCATTTTTAGTCCCTGAATTGTCTGCAGTGCACAAGGAGTGACCTGTGGGCGAATTGATGTAGAAACAGCACATTCCTCACTCTTTCCTAGAAAAAATCCTGCCAAAAACCTTAGTAAATGGTGCAGAACAATTTTTTTTTCAATTGGGCCCCAAGGAGTCACAAGTAAGAAACAGAGAGACAAAGGAAGGTAGAACACATCTATGCACTGCATGTACAAAAGTGCGTTTATAAAAAATAAAAAGGAAGGAGGGTGTAAGGAGAGGGGTTTAGACTTTGGTCATTTTATCCCTTGAGTGCCATTAAATGTTCCAGGCTGTGTGTATCTGGGATTGTGCCAGGTGTTTCATGTCTTTTCCATGGCGCTGCTGAACATTCCTGCTAGTGGCCAGATCCTCTCAGAACTAAACCTGTTGACTCTTCCAGGTAAGAAATTACATTCGAGAAGGTGTTAATGATGTGGGCTGAGCAGAAGCACTGAAACACAGCATCTGAGCAGAAAGGTTTCTCTCTGCTCAGTGCTGAAGCAGTCAAAGCTTCTGGTCCCTGTGGAAGTTGAGTGGCCTGTTCCTCAAATGCAACAGTCTGGTTTTAATCTCGTCAAGAACTCAGGGCTTCTGCACCCAAAGGAACACCATCTGGAGAACAAGTGGGGTCATTTGGATGGGGAAGATTGCGAGGTCAAGTCCTGCTGTACAGCACATACATCCTCAGCATCCTTTTTCTTTCTTACGTGGGGTCCATATGGACAGTGAGGAACACTATCACTATTTGTTTGGGGTGCTTTACCTCTCAGCCTTGGCATCATGTACTTGAAATCTTCCTCTCCTTGAAAGTCAAATGGAAAAACATACTCTATATAGTTACAAAACTAGGCGTTGACCTGGAGTTAGAGTGCCTCTTAAATATCATTTTGTGTTTGAAGTCCTAGGGTTTCTGGTTGAAGTCCTTGGGTTTCTGTTCACTTACCATAAACTATCTCTCTTGATTTTTTTTTAACATGGGGAATGCATACATCAGTCACTCTGCAGGGCAAAGGCAAATGCTGTTCTCTCATAAGGAAGAGTTAAACAGGACAATTCCAGAACTGGTCCCAGACCCACTTCTGCTATATACATTTCAAAATATGTGGTGATGGTCTTGTTGCTTCCCTGAAACAGCTGGACACAGTTCAATGAATAACCTCTCTCCATACAAATTGCTTACTGTTTCCTGATGAGCCATCTTTACTCTGCTGCTTTAACTTTCTTCCAGGGATTGCTCTCTTGTGTGTACCTCCTTTGACTATAGAGGCTTAAGTTTTAAATTTACCTTTAATGTTACTACTGCAACAAACGAAGCATGAGACTGACATCTTATGGTTATCAAGACATGTAATACTCCTACTTTTCATTGTCACTATGTTGGGCATGTTTTCCTTAGAAATCAGGAAAGTGCTTGCTCCAAATTCCTGTCTCTAACCAAGGTTTTGTCCAGAGAGGGAAAGAATTGGAGTCTTTGTTTTTAATTGCAAATACATTCCATGCTTTCAAATTGTTTTCTTTACTTGGCAATAGGTTTCACTGTTTAGGTTGTTTCCTTGCTTCCCCTTTCGTCAGCAGGAGACAATATAGTCCTCTTAGCCCCTAAGAAACTAAAGATCTTTTGTGTTGATTTTGAATATATAATCACAGAACTGTGATATCTAGGACTTGTGGCAGTTGCTCTTGTCCCATATAATAAGTCTGTATTTCAAGGGTATTCTTGAAAAAGACATGGAGTGAACAACAAAGAAACACATAAGCAAGAAGGAAAGACTACGATACATATGCCACCCAAACTTCCCCTCGCCTCCTCCAGCCCCCTCAAAAGCAAACCCTCTACTAAAACCCAAAGCTCAACATGAAGCATATGTGAAAGCAATAACTTGTTCTGGAGAATCAATGTCTTTATGCTACCCTTTAAAATATTTCAGACAAATTAGTCAAACAAATAATGGAAATCTAAATTAAAACAGTTGGACAGAGCCTAGAAGCCCAGTGTTCCTGGAAGTGCTCAAATAACTTTCCCTATCAGCCAGCAAAAGAAAATAAAAAAGCCAAATATAATTGGGGCAGCGGGACAACCTTATTTACAGAACATAGCTGCTTTTTAAATACTCTCCAAACTGATTTTTATTTTTAACGCACTGCTGCTGTTTCAAATAGACACGTATTTAGCTGAAGGAGTTGCCATACCAACATTCAGGAGCCTAAAAGAGAAGTAACATTAACACAGCCCCACAGCAGCAGAGGTAGGTCTGCATTGCTGCCCCCACCTACACCCATCCTTACTCACAGTGATACCTATAACTATCCTGTAGTGCTTGGTGATGCCATATACGTTACCCCCCACAAGAGGCACATCTGCTTCTTCTCAGATTCCTCTAAAGACCTTGAGAGATAAGTTATGTAGCACCCTTGGAAGCAATTACCTGTCTCCAGTCACTTTCTGATAATGTATAAAGTAAGAAATGTAAAAACCCAAACCCCAAACCAAAAATGCCCAGTACCGTGTGTGGTGATCCCATACAGATGCTGGCTGGCAAGTGCAAGAAAAATAAATGTGCTCATTAAGACATGATAACACTCCATGATGCCGTGTGAAGGTTGTACTGCATGTCATGCAAAGTCTCTAGCAGCAGAGTTTGCACCTGGAGGAAAAATAAAAGGAAGAAGTTAAAAGATAAGAAAAAAATTGTTATATTCATATTCAGGTTGCATCAGTACTTGAAAATACAGACTTTAATAACACAGCTTAGAGTTAATCTGCTAGCAGAACTGTTGCCATCGTTCCCCAAAAAATTTGGAAAGGCAGGGGTGGTCTTGTTTCTAAATTACAGGGCTGGGAATCAAGTTCTTGTTTCCAGAAAATGCGAAAACTTCCCTCTGATCCTCAGCAAGTGCTTTAACCTTTCAGCTCCCCTAACTTTTCCGTTTTCACACAGATAAAATACCTAACCCATTTTAGCCCAGCCTGTCCTCAACATCTTCCAAGAGGGACTTCTGAATGTCCGAGCTGTGCCGGTAGTGTGCTTTGAGGGCAAGAACTGAAATGTTCCAGTGGGAAATGCAAATAGTAATACTGGAGGGTTTTTGTCAGCTTAACATCCTTTCTTTTTGTGAGGCTTTCTGTAGCTGCGTGTGGTGTCTGATGGTCCCATTCTGCAACACTTCAGTGACAATTTCACCTACATTAAAACCGCATGATCAGGTCAAATGCAACACACATTTGTTGAAGGCTGAGCACCACTGATGTAAATACATACAGAATCCAATAAATTGGATACATTGAAGCTCAAGAAATGTACCAAAAAGAAAAGGTTTCTTGTGTTAGAAAATTTGTATTAGCATTTGAAATGCTGGTCTCCTGTGGACCCAGAATATATTTTCCGTATGACCATGTGTTGGAAGTTTCATAAAATGCTGAGCACATATATTTAAAATAGCTCTGACAGTATAAAAAAAAGCTCTAAAATGTTATGACATGGCCAATTTCCATGCTTTTTAAAATCAATAACATGACACAATATATTTTATGTGTGGAAATATACATCATAAATATTGGCCAATGTCATAATATTTTTAATGTTTTATATGTTGTCAAATCTGCTTTAAACACAGTATGTGTGCTGTACATTTACTGAATCATAACTCAGAGAGATGCAGGAAATCGACTATATTCTTTTTCCATGTGACTTTATTATATATTTTATGGTTTTGTTGCTTCTTACACTACAAAGCTCTTTTTTTTTTCCATTTTTCCTTCCTTCTCTTTCCTTCTTTCTTGCTTTGTTGCTTATTTGCTGCTTTGCTCGCTTTTTCTTTCTTGCTTGCTTGCTTGCTTGCTTGCTTGCTTTTTCCTCCACTTTTCTTGAACAAGGTGAATGTTATTTGAAAAACAGGAACAGACTTTGCAGTTTTCTGCTGCTCACTTTTCTCAGCTGTGCCTCTGATCCAAGTAACTCCAAGTCATGGACAAGTATTATTATGTTAACCTTGTCTAACCACTGGGAGTGAGGTGTTCGTACACCCACTTTATAACCAAGGAAATTGCCTTTCCCAAGCTCCTGCAGGGCCAGAGCTCCCACCTTCTCAGCCCAACCATGGGGCTGCAGCTCCACTGCAGCACAGTCAATCAAGCCCTGGGATATCGCAAGTGCAAGCGGAGCAGCTGAAATCATGCAAGACAAGAAAATCCTTTTCTTTGTGGGACAATATCATTGCAAGGCAATGGAACTCTGCGAGGTAGGGTAAAGGTTCAGCTCCTCAAAGGCATCGTGTCCCCAGGCTTTGATACCTCCTTAGTTTCCAAGGGGCCTGGTCAGTTTTGGTGTGGACTGGCCACAAAAAAAAAAAAAAAAAACAAAACCCCAACCAAAACAGAACAAGAAAAAAACCCCAAATATTTGAAAATGTTGCTTCGTGGGTTTTATTTTATTTTTTCAGGCTTTTCCCTTTCCTTTTTTTATTCTTTCTCCATTTTCCCTTTAGAAATGGAAGGGAAGCTTAATTAAAACAAGTTGTTCTGCAAGCAGCAGAGCTAATGAAGCGTTGTTTCCTGTGGGTTTTTGTCCTATATCCACTGCTGTGATAACCTTAGCTCCATTCTCATATCCTCTATGGCTGCCCTTGCCATTCCCCGAAACAACCACTCGAATTCCCCACCATGTTCTTAAAAATCCACGCTACGCATATGCTACCGTGTCCCCAGTTCCTTCCTAAACCTCTGGCTTTGTCAGAAGTTGTAGCAACTTCATTACCCTTGTGATTGGCAACAAGCCAGATTGCTCATGTGTCTTTAAAATCAGTATTTAAACGTCACTCCAGTACCTTGCATTAATCTCAGTGTAGCCTTCTACTGCAATGTTTGTTCAGGGAGCAAACATAACTAAATTTAACTGTATTCTGCAACATTAGACATGCAAAAGAAACATGAGAAAGAACTAATGTGAATGAAAATACAGCAAATATGTTCCAGAATAGCGCTCCATAAGTTTTCACATCTACACTCGGACCCATTAAATATTTTACTGTGAAAAAATGTTGCAACTGCATTGGCACAGACAGGCCAGCTTATGAGCCAGGCCTTGGGCTTGCTACATAAATTACTACTGGATTCCTGACAGGGTGAGGAAACCTGGAAACCAAAGCCTGGGAATTTGGTAGGTGGGCATTGGGCACTAAATCAGCATATATTTCAAGAAGAAAAGTGTTTGTGTCTGCAGAAGCAATAATCCAGAGCTGAAGAGCCCCTGTGCTCTGCACCTGAAGAGTATTTTGTACAGCAAGACTCCTGGGAGCAGTAAGGTATGGACCAGCTCCTGTGTTCGTGTGTCCCCATGAGGGTGAACTTGACCCATGCTCATTTACAAGATGCTGTTATGGTGCCTGGGTCAAATCTGATACACTGCCTTTTCCTTTGTTTTTGTTTCTGAAGTACGTGCACTTGTGCAGCTTTGACCCACCCCCATCAGGATGGCTTTTCCTCAGGAATTACAGGTTCCTGCTTTGAACAGCCAGGATAGGGCGTGAGCCTCAGTGCAGATGTTCAGCCCTTTCCGAAAACCCAGCCCTTTTCAAGGGCTTCACCTTGGTCATCCAAAAAGCAAAGACACTGGCAGGGGTTAAGCACTTGTGAAACACTCTGGATAGGATAGAGTGTGCATGAGCAGGATCAGCCTTAACATCTGAAGCTACACAGTGTTTTGCAAATCAGTGCAGGCAGGCTCTGCAAATGCTTCAAGCAGATGTGAGCTCTTCCTCTCTGCCTGCATTTGAAGGAGACCCAGATCCTGTAATTCCCATTGGTATGGAGCCTGCAAGCCCTGCAAATAGGCTATGGGCATGGAGGTAGGCTGAGATTGTACTGATGAGCTTTTCTAGTGCTCAGAATAGCAAGGACCAGCTCACGTCTTTGCAAAAGCCCTTGTAGCCATCCCTTATGAAATAGCCTTCTCCAAGTGCAACTGAGCTCTGTCCACCACTAAGCAGAGAGCCAAGGCAGGGAGCCTGAGGAGACCTGTTGCCAAAATGAGTCTATGGAGTAATTCACAGCCTTAAATGTCCTTACACAAGTGTATAAGCCAGTGGGTCATTCAGCAGATGCCTCCTCAGGAGTAAAGCTCGTCTCCATCTCCACAGCTGTGAAGAGCATTAAAAATTCTGTCTCAGTGTAATGCATCCAGTTTCCAACATTTGTGCTCTAGTCAGTGAATCCCAGCACCTGCAGTGCTTCCTGTCTAACTCGTGGCTCATAGAAATACCTATTTAAAAGCTGAAAAATTAAGAGAAAAAGAACTTATCTGATTTTGACTAGTGTGATGGAGGCAATCAAATTAGAATATAGGTCCTCACCTCTCACCTTCTTTCCATTTATCTACTTTACTCCACTTTATGCTTTCAAGCTACCTCTTCCCAAACCAAAATTACTGCAGTCAAGCTAGAAAAACAAAGTGTGCATAGCAAATATATGAAAGAGCACGTTTGTTGATGCATTTCCCTTCTTATTTCAGGAACACACTCTTATAATGTGGGCCAGTAATTGTGAAAGAGGATGGGGGAAAGAAAAAAATGGGGAATAGTTTTATTCTGGGAGGTGGGCATGGAAAAAGGGAACAAGAAAGGAAAGAAAAGAATCTACATATTTAAGAAATACTAACTTAAATATATCACTCGATGTACAGAGAAGACATTAAAAGTAGCTGAAAACACAGCTCTGCTGAAAACAGCAAGCTGAGACAGAACATGAAGCAAAATTAGTGCCATCAACCAACAGCATGAATGAATTCTGGAAATACTTGTGGGATGTCCTACAATGCTTATCACTCAACATTAAGCTATCAAAGGCAAGTGTCCAGAAATACTGGGGGGTCTGAAGCAAAGATGTTTGGATTTATTTTTTTTTTAGGAGGAACTCTGTCATGAGCCTTGCTCGGAATTTATTTCTTTCCCTTTAGGGAAAGGGAAGATTTTCATGATGTTTTTAAGAGACGATCCTTGTCTCAGAAATTTTGTATCACATAGGTTAGCTGAAGACACTCGGATCTGAAACATCATTCTTTTTTCCAGAAGTAGCACTCTAGCTAAAAATGGTCCCCTTACACCCATGGACAATGTTTCATTGTTCTCTGATAATAAAGTCCATGGACAGATAACTGTGAACAATGTACAGTATGATAGTATTTTTAAAAGATGAGGTCTCCCAGTATAGCAGCTTGTGATACAATAGAAAGAGACAACATGAAGACAGACAACATCAAGCAGCTAGGAATGGAACAGTTTACCATTATGTCAGCCATTTCAGTTTGGCTGGGATCAGAGTCTGGGAGCGGGCCTTGCTCTGCATGGAATAAATACACCACTCCTGACAGCACAGAAAGTAAAGCAGAGGAAACCACAGAGCTCAGATAATCGCACTTGAACAGAGAGGAATTGCTAGCAACCTGGGTGCGTGGTTCAGGGATCTAATTCCTCCAGGGTCTCCCCAGGTACTTTGAGAGAGCAGGAACAGTTACAGCTGTAGTGAGAGCGAGAGTGCAGGGAAAGGGGCAAGAGAGGGACTGCCAAAAATAACCCTCCGTAAGCTGCAGAAGCAGTGATTGAGAAAACAGAGTCAGGGCACTACACAGATGGCCACATGTATGAATCTCAGAGTGGTGAGTGTTGACTTCAGTCTGCAGAGCTTTTTGTGGAGGGGGAGAAACCCCACTTCCTCTTAGTTCTAGTATAACTATACTTCCACTTGCCACATCTTATATCCTGCTATAATTGCATCCCAGTGAGACATGCCCGTACTGCATATGTACTTCCCAGCCTGCCCATATGCTTCTTAAGTGGTGAGCTCATCTAAATCATCCCTCTCATTTCCCTCCTACAGAAACTATTCATGGCCAGTCTATTTCTATTCTGACCAGATCACTGATGCTCCACAGGACTTTGTGGAGCCAACCCCACCGAGATAATTGTCAGATTTAGAACCGGTTAAGAAAAGCTCTTCCCAAAACTATTTTTTTGGTTAAAAGAATCCAAGAGATTCTCCAATTCCTGTGAACAGCAGGTGATTGTTTTTGCCAACGTGTGCCCTCACTTCTTATGACATCTTCTTATATAGCTGTAGGCACCAGGCGCATTAACCTCTCTGAGGCCATGCTAGGTTCAGTCCATACCAGGCTGACAAAAGCTGACAAGCAGAAACAAAGGCGAATTCCAGATGTCTTAAAAGTCATGTACAAGTTCATTCATGACCAGAAGTACTCGGCACACACAGTGGGGGAACAAATCGTCAAAGTTGCTCATGGCCAAATTTCCAAGACCTCTGTTTCCACTGCAGAAGCCAGATTTCAAAACATTTTCTAGGTCTCTAAATAATGGGCTGTACTTTTATACAACCTCAACCCAAGCAGCTGAACTCACTTGACAGTGTGGCCACTCATGTAAATATCCAAAGAGGTGCAAGATCCTTCTGAAAAGTCACAACTAAAATGTGCTGGTTCAGGACACTTGATAATCATGGATGAAAAGGTGAAAGAGACTCAGGTCCTTCAAATATAACATTTTCAAAGGAGATCACCAAAGTAATTCTAAGCCTCTCTGATTTAAAGCAGTGTTCAGTAGTCTGTATTCAAGCTTTTCCCAAAAGTTCATTTTTAGTGAAGAACACCTACAATTTCACCTGGATGTGTGAAAGGTATAAGCAAGTCAAAGTTTTGACAGCAGCATAAATTTTAATGAAGGAGGGTTAGAGCAGAAAGTCTTTATCCCACTCCAACTGAAACAGCTACAGGAGCCTGTGCCATACTTGAGTTTGAGCTACACAGATAAATGTATCTACCCAAAGCAGGAGTAGGTGCAGCAAAAGGCTTACATGCTGCAAAACCACATAAATATGAGAGATAGCATGCCCGTCTCCAGACTATGAAAAAAAAGCGTGACTCTGACCATGCAGGGGAGAAGAGACCTGAATTCTTGTCCTCATATGTTACTTGCCATGTTACAAATTGGAACAGAGGGAGACTGTCCCCTTCCTTGCAGAACAAAAGGAAAAAGAAATAATCAGATACGTCACTGTACAGTGTTGTGGGTGGGGAAGGTGACTGATAGTATTTAATTAAATTTTTAAAAATTGAGTAATAGAAGGGTTTTGAAGGATGTCTGTTCTAAAAGAGTGAAACGTATTGTTTGGAGTGGCCCAATGGGACACAGCTATGAACCATGGAACAAAAGCACAGGAAGGAAAATTCAAGATAACTGTTAGGAAAAACTTCCTAATGGCGTGATATACAGACTAATATTGTGGAATAATCTTCTAAGAGAAGAGGCGGAAGCCCAGCTGAATGAGTAATTTTAAAATTAGACTGGAGGAAACAATTCAGCATTGGCAAGGGGAATGGACAAGATGACATCACCATCCCTTTCCTTCTCAGATTTCTATGGTTCTGAGGACAGAGGACAATAAAAAGCCACTGCACAGAATCAATCCCAGAGAGAGTTGCAATGGGATAAATGGGATTGGCTATTAAAAGATGTAGATTGAAAAACAGACTGTGAATGAGGAAAAGTAGATGTGAGGAGAGATGAAGTCATTGATATGTTTAGAATGTAGACTTGGAGGCAATGATAGGCAAAGTCCTGGGCAAGGAATATAAAATCGGAACAGACTAGCTTCAAAGAGATAAAAGACAGCAGTGCGTGAGGTCGGGAGGCTAGGAGATTTTACGTGGAATACATTTTCACTTAGTAGGTCCCGGGTGTGAGTGGCTCACACTCGTTAAGAACCATCAAGTGTCGGGGCAAAGCCATTTTTAATACTAAAAGATTATGTGGGAATTTAAAGATGATGCTCAGGTATATTTGGAAAGGCAGCGATATGGGTATTATTCTTTTTCTTTACAACCATGCACGTCTGCTGGGCTTGCCAGCATTTGCAACAACAAAGGAAGTCTCCGCTCATTTGGCTGAAAGGCTCAAGGTGCATGGATTTCTTTGCTGAGCCAATGCCATCATGGACTGTTAAGCACATATGGTTTTCCTTTTGCTCATACACGAACCTGGCTCTGTAGTATTTATTGGAGAATAAAGCACTGCAAGAAAGAATAAAATTCAGAATTCAGCTTGATCCTGCACAGGTAACTAACTATACAATTATTTTCTACTGGGGAGCTGAAATTAGACATCAGCTTCATAACTGGTAAATCTTATGCATTTCGGCCATTTTGGGAAGGGTTGGGAGTGATCTGTCTGTAATTTTTGCAAGTGGATTTATGGTTTGTAATTACTCAACCTTATTCTCAGTCAGCTCCCAAACTTTATTTGTGATTTGTGGCGTATGACAGGTCCTGAGTTATTATTTCTGCTTGTTGACTGGATGCCTGGAACTTTTTAAGCAGTGGCATAGCAGATGCCATTTCACAGACTCCATTGCGCAAAGTTCATGAAAATTCCAAAATGCATAGGTGTTTTCATGAATACATAGTGAACTTTGGCATATTTGCAGAAAACAAATATTGTGGGCCTCCCCACAACTAACGCACACAAGGAAGCTAATCAAATGTGAATAATTTATACATCAAACCAGCTTCTTCAACAAGTTTCAATACATCGTAAGAAAGAAAAGTGGATAATAGCCTAAAAATGTTATGCAATTCAGTTAAGAACTTAGGAAGCACATTAGAAAACTATGAATTTCTACAGTACTAGAAAGTGATGTTGTCATAGTTGTTAAAGTACCTGTTTAAGTACCTGTAAGAAATAAAAGTCATTGTTCTCTGTATAGCAAAGGGTCCCCTGTTGTTTTAGGAAACATGCTAAAAGTTTATGGGGAAGTTTTCTGTAATGGGAAACTTTTCCCTATAACTTCATATTATCCAAGATAGGAGATAGGAAGTCAGTTCACAGAAAAAGCATGGGAAGGAAACTTAATTCAGGGATGGTCCCTTTACTGTATTTATTTTGTGTTTGTCCTTAGAAGTACCATGATAATTACAAGTTTTATCAACTTAAATGCAATTAGAAGTGTGAGATTCAAAATGAAAGGCACACAGCAATGGGCCTGAGAATAGTGACAAATAGTTACTGTTCTGTACCACTGGTAACACTTCATAAACAAGTTATTACAGATAAATTTGACATAAAAGAGCAAATCTGTCTCTGCAGTCTCAAAACCAAACAGTTGTTGAAACCCAGAGCTAAGTCCCAATTAGTAGCAGTTCCAGATATTCATTCACAAAGGAAAAACAGCAATAACACTTTATTTAAAGCATACATTATGAAATACTGTCATATGTATAAAAATATAATAATTTCTGTGCTATAATATATCACACAATATATAATTTCTGTAATATAATTGTTTCTGTCTTAGGCTTCAGTATAATATCTTAGAAAGAAGCTAGCAAATCTGCCTACTACTAAATGGCTGTCACGATGTGATTTACTCGCCCCTAAGCTGTTGATTGTTAGATATTATCTCATTGCTATTTATTATTGTTGGGTTTGCTTACTATCACCATGAATGTTCTTTATTTCGTGCCAAAAATGCAGATAAAAGCTTTACAGCATTTTATAATGAAGTCAGATAAAGTCTCTTCAGGCACTTTCCAACATAATCACTGAAACATTATTTTATAATCTTCCCTCAAATAAGTAACAACATTTTGAGGGCACTTAGATGAGGGAAGATTGCTGCCATCAGCAAAGTTTAGAATACCTGTTCTTTAAAATTCATCCTAAAAAGATATGTAATAAAGCAAAGTACCAGCAGGCAGAAATTCGGAAAGGGAAGTTACAGGGGGACCCAGAAAATATGCTATTGCTCGAATACTGAATTGCTGTGAGGAAAAAATAAAAAGGCATAGTACAGAAAAGCAAAACAAAGAGTATTCTGCACAAGACATGAACACATACTAAACAGCGAATGGAATTCAAAGGATTTTTTGCTGGTTTTTATATATAATTTCATAAAAATGTGTATGTTTGTCTTATATGGTATTTCTTGGAAAAAAATCAGTAACATCATAATGGACCATCTTGAAATACTTCCTAGGTGAGTATAGGAATGAATTAATTTCACTGTTAGAGTACACTAGCAAAATGAAGTTTAATTCATTCACAAAAGTGTTTTGAGCTCTGATTTTACAGAGTTTTCTCTCTCTTACACCAATCACCTGTTGAATGATGGGCCACTGGAATAAAAATGCTTCCTGGAATAAGTATGATTTCTTGAACTGAGATTTTCTTGCACGAAACAAGGTAAGATCACAATGCCACTGTTTAATTATTCAGCCCTTAAGCTGCCTGTTACAGTTCAGGGTAGTTACTGCCAGAGGGACTAACTTTAGTGGTATAAACCTGAGGTCTGAACAGACATCCTGGAACCATAAGGTTTGAATATTGGCAGAGCAGAGCAAGTTCTTCATCTTCTGTGGTAGCTGTGTTTTACTACTAGGCAGTTTATTGAACAGAGGTATTTAAGCTGTGCCCTTAAAAACCCAGAGCTCATGTGAAAGTCAAAACTCCCATGCTGCTTTCCATGAGCCAACAGGCCTGCCCTAGTGTCATGGGCCAAAGTTTTCCATTGAGCCACTATGCTATTCATTTACTGTCATCTACTGCAGGGATGCTGTGTGTCATCTGGGAAACCATACTGGGAAAAGTAAGGGGCTGTGGGAGCCTTTGTGATGAAAACTGCTACACTGAAGTAAATCCTAATTATCGTTACCACATAGGTGAGCCGCTTTAAATGCATTCTGTCCAGACCACAGTTAGATCCGCTAAAGACTAATCAATGAACTTACAATTTATAATCCTGTTCTCAGCTCACTCTGCAGTGCTTGGGGATTGTTTAGTACCTCATGCATTTAACGCTCAAGCCCTGTGGTGATATTGCCTACTATCATGATTTAACACTGATTAATACCCTGCTATTCCTGGCAATATCAACTGTTAGTTGAAAGAGAAAAGATTAAAAACACAGTTGGGATTTTCCCCGCGAATTTTTGTGTTATTACGTAATGAATTCTGTTGGTAAATATTCTTACAGACTTTATATACTTTAAAAAAAAACCTTCTGGCTGAAATTATATTTTGGCCCAATGAGGATATCTTCCAGGCACCTGGACACGAACTATCTGTTTAGATGAGCCTGCAGAAAACTACATAGAAGAATATGTCTGTGCACATACTTTTGTGTATGTATGCATACACAATGCCCATAATGCCTTTATATCAAATGTAGTCATGAATACACTCCGAGTGCTTCACAGGCTATATGTTCATGGATCAGTACAAGCAGTGCTGAAACCCCCTCTCAGGTGGAAAGCTGCAGACATTATGCACCACTACACAGCGATACACAGCTGTGTTTGCAGAGGGGGAAGTAAAGTCTTCCAAATTAAACTCTTGTAAAATTTGGATAGGCAAAATTCAACTACCAGAGTTGGACTTGGCTGGCATTCTGAGACCTTAATCTTTACTCTTGCAAAAGGTCCCATGTGACCTCTACAACCATAAATGGCCTGTATCTGGTTTTACATCTCATTCAGGAGATAGTAATGTCTGCATCCTGACAGAGGCATTCGCCTTGCACAGCACTGCTCTGCCACAAGGACTTTAGTTAGACACTTGCCTATTCTGACTGTTTCTTCTAGCTTCAGGGCTGTGCTTTTCACTTGCTTATCTCCAGTCTATCCACCAGCCACCTCACTTGTCATTGGTGATCGCTTCAGAAAGTCCAAACAGGCCACAGGGCTGTCACTGGACTATTACAGGAGCTTGTTACTGGACTATTACAGGAGAATGGTACATGAGAGAAGATCTGACATCAGCTTTTACATGATGCGGTAGCTCTGATCACACAGGGCTGATTCAGAAGAATACAGGCATTGACTGAACCTGTCCTGTCCAAAGAAGACATTTCCAAACAACAAATGGTCATAGGAAAAATAATAAAAAAAATAAAATAAAATAAAATAAAATAAAATAAAATAAAATAAAATAAAATAAAATAATAAAATAAAATACAATAAAAAAATAAGCTTACAAAATACACTGAGTGAAAGAATGAAAAAATAAAAAGTCCTTGCAGAACTAGAGCTTTGCAGAACTGAGGAACAGAAATGAAGGTGAATTAATCAGTAGTCTGCTCTATGTCTGCAAGTAATGAACATGGAAGGAAGACAGAGAATATCCTTATTTTCTCACTAACTGCAACTTCTGAGCACTTCCAAACTCGTTTAGGTCTAAGGGCTATACCTGATACTGCAGTGTAACAATTATCAGGGAAGCTACTCCTGAAACTGATACATGCAAGTTCTGTGTTGTTTCAAAGAAAAAGAAGAAACATGGAAGAATTCCCAGATGACATAGAGTGGATGAACCAGTATGGCAATGCTGGGAAGAGCTTGAGACAGGTGAGAAGAGGTGAACTTGCAGCCTGGAGCAAAACACTCATCAGGGTACCCAAAAGACCTCAGATGGACCCATGCCAGCACAGCTGGACTATGCCGAGCAAAGTTAGCCTGGAAGTCAGGTGATCCAGACTGACATTTGTGTTGACTCTAAAATATAGCCATAAACCTGAGTCCTAATCACTCCAGATAAAAAGACCTGAGTCAGAATTACACATGCCCAGAGTACAGCCATTGGACTTTTACAGTTCCCAAAACATACAAAGCCCTGGTGTGGCTGAGTGTGACCCACTCACCCGCTCACCAGCATGAGGTGTCTCTCATTTTCCTAGTGGCCTTAGGAATAAAAAAAATGCAATATTAGAGTTTAGTCTGCCCTTATTGTATTCCTTGGCCAGTAGCAGTTTCCAGTACCTAAGAACAACCCAACAAGAATGAAACTTTTTGGTTAATAGAATGAGCCTGGCTCCTGATATTGGAGATCTGCATTCATGTCTCAAGTCTACCACTAATATTCAGTGTGTTTGGGCAAACCAATACCACATTCATTTTGTCAAGGAATAAAATTTCTCTTTTTACCCTGTAGTGCTTTCTCTGCTTTTTACACAAGTCTACCACCTGGACTGTGATGTCCAGGGACAAAAAGAGTACCTTCTTTTGTGCTTGTGCAGTGCAGGGCACAACAGAACCTGTTCCACACTAGTGTAACAGAAACAATAACATAACAGAAATTACTAAAATTATGCATTTTCAACTTAAATGAATGTCTTCACTAGCAATGCCTCCAGGAACATTTATCCATTGCCAGTAATTCCTCTTACCTGCCAGAATCTCTTCCACTGAATTTGGAAAGGGTTTCTTTAGAACTGAATTGACTGTGGAAATGTCTTTTTACTATTCACCTACTTAATACAACATCAAAAATCTTGCTCTTCTGAACAAACAAAAAGAGCAAACAAACAAAATTCTGAATGTTGCAGAGGAACAAAAATGCTTTCCTTGGTTTTTTTGCCACCATACAGACAGAAAGACTATCAGGACACATTGCTCACTGTACGATTACAAGGCATCACATTTCAAATTGTCTTTGTTCAGGAAGGTTGTCCTAGCTACATAAAGTGACTAAGAAAGAATAGGACATAAAACAACACATTCACAAGCCAAGACAATCACAACACTCTGTCACAAGTATTTGCAAGTACCCCTTCCTTAAGAAGAGAATAATATTTATATATTGATATATTGAGTGTCTTAATTGTTGGTTTATTGTGTTAGCTTTTTTCCTAAATTCACTAATTAGTCTGGCTATTGTATCAGATTCTTATCCCTGTGAAAGCTGAGTTGATAGTCTTTGAAGCTGCCATTCTCCACAATGGCGAGGAGGAGGGAGGAGGAAAGGACGGGTAGCCAAGAGCTGAGGAGAAGCATGTAGTGGAATGAAAGATGATCAGGGAAGGGAAAGGGAGAGTCTGTTTTGTTAATGCTGTTCTGGCCACCTCTCATGTCTTCCTCTTGAATTTTTTAAGTTCTTCAGCTGCATGTATTTAGCTTTCTGGCTGCTTTTGGTTTTTGGCTACCCAGCCTCTCTCTTTGCATCTACTCACTTTCTTTTTCTTTTTTTTTCTTTAAGAAACTTGCTTAAGCTTTCCCAGCCACGTCTCTCTCACATTGTGTGGCCGCTTCTTTTAGCTTCCTTACCAGGCTCTCAACCGGGGCAGCTTGACTTAGACCTCCCCTTACTGCTAGATGCTATCATGAAGGTTCAGAAATTTGCAGCATAATATGGGCATAGAGCATTGAACATGTTTATACAGATAATGTGGTGTTTCATGCCTGCTAACAAGGCAGGGTGATGAAGACTAATCTGCCTGGCCCTATTCTCACCTCACAGATCACACAGCAAAAATCTGCCTTGGAGAAATCTGTTTCCTCCCAGCTCCACCTCTCCTGAAGTACTAATATGCAATAATGGGGAAAGCAGGCAAGACAGCTCCTAAAACACTCTCAGTGCCAGCATAGATGTCTTCAATGGGCAACATAAAGTTTAAGGTAGTAATCTCCACAAACTCTGCTACTGCATTCTTGGGATCCATATTCTAGGCAAGGAGTACAATTTAAGACAGTTCATGTACGCATATCCATATTTATCTATCCACTAGCTAGTCTATCTACAAATGTTTTGAGGCAGTAGATATTCCTGTGATCCTAAATATCTAAATGAAGGCTCTGTAGACACTTTGTACGCTCATCTGTATACATAGTCTTAAAGTAGGAGAGCATGGGAATCATAAAATCAGGTTTACAAAACCGCTTCCTGTAACACTGCCTCATAACTCAAAAGGAATGCAATTCACCAATGTAATTAAATAGAAGCTTAATCTTAAACATACACTTTGGCATGAGAATGGCACTGTTTATTTCACTTGTAACATTTGTTCTGAAGTGCAAACACTGTTCCTATTCTAATGAGAGCAGCAGAAAAATCATTTACCCATTAGTGAAGGAGGAAAAGGGCAAAAAGGTGTCAATGCCGCAACGTTACATACATGCATTCAAGCGTATAATGGCAAATCCATCCCAGAAGGCAGGAGAGGAGAGAAACTCCCCACTGCAGTATGGAAAAAGACGACGAGAAATGGATCAGCTCGTTGAATTGCTCATTCGTCAGTATATATTCACAGAAATATTTGGTGCGTATACTGTTTATGAATTATGCTGAGGAGCTAAAGTATCGAAGGGTTGGATTGTCCTTTTTTGCTCCCACTTTGTTCTCCAGTTCATTTAGCCATAGAGTACTAACAGACCCTCAGCAGCTCTGCAGCAGAGCATGGTTTACAGAAGCCTTCTGCATTCACTGATGCAAAGTCCTGGTGACTAGGGAAAGCAGGAAGCTCTTGAGAAACTCCAAATCCTGCATAAACTGCTTTTTTCTAGCAAGCCACAATAGTTACTGAACGAAAAAGCAGAAAAAAAACAAACCCAAACCTTTTCCCTGGTCTGGCAAGGCTCCACTCCTGTATTGTTCTGGCACCTCTGTTGCTTTTGTAGAGAGTCCCAAGTGTCGTCTCATTTTTGATCTTTGTGTTTACACCGAAGATGATACACTGTAGCTAAAACATAATGGAAATATAAGAAAAAATATTGTCTTATTGTCAGATTCTAATTTTAACATTTCAGAAAAGTGTAATTTGGGACTTCACTGCAATGCTTTTACTGTTTCAGTTTGGAATATGGTTAAAAAACAGTCCTGCTCTCATCAGAGGTCAATAACTGTTTGCACCCATGACCAAATGTTTTATTAATTTTTTTTTTTTTAAAGGCCTATTCTTCTCATCAGATCTTAAAGAACTAGCTAGCTATACATTGTAAACAAAGGAATTCTTCTATATACCACGGAAAGTCTGCTACTTCTTGGATGGTCCTTGAAAAAGGCTTAACAGCATATTGACAAAGGAAGTCAAAATGAGTACGTCAGCTGAAATCAGAAAACTGGAGGGTATCGGTACAATATAATTATTTAAACTGGAATTCCTCCAGAACACTGGGATGATTATAAATCTGGATATTCTTGTAAGTCTTGTAAATGACTGAAACTCAGATGTGATAAATTATTCATCCATACAGTGGGATCATTTTTGAATGCTGCAGTATGAATTGGAGTGCTTACATATTGGAAAGACTTCCACATATCACTTTCCTCTCCTGCATGTCTTTTCTTTTAGCACTGCAGGTGTGCTCCATGTTTTGCAAGCAGAAAATCAAGCCATTGGTGCCCCAAAGGTCTTGTAACTTCAACAGAGAAGATAGGAAATGAAGGCACCAAGGAAAATATGAATGTTCAGGGAAATTTATGGGTTTTGTGGTCTATAATTTGGTTTAGCTATCTTTTGACATGGACAAAGGGGGATCACACTCAGCTATAGCTGCTGATTCCCCTCAGAAATTTTCTAAACTTGAAAGAATTCATGAAAGAAAAAATCAGAGTGAAATTTGCCAAGTCTGACGGTGGCCCATGATAACAAGTTTTGGGAATCAGACTTTTGGGACAAAAAAATCAGAAGAAAGTCACAAACCTCTTTGGTTCATTGGTATAGACATGAACAGCCATTTCCCGTTCCTATGTATGTGTGTACCAGGAAGAGACACTGCTACTTAAGTTTAATGCCACTAGATGTTTTTAAACTATACTAAGGAAAACAAATTTCTAATGCACATATGTACCAAATCAAACAAGTCCACTGAGTTCTTAGTAAAATACATGGACTTCAGTATTGTTTATCTGTGTTGAGTTTAAAGAGACTTCTGAGTGGCTTTGTAGAATAAAAACCAGTAAATTCTATCCAAGCTTCTACCCTTTCTTTATTAAAGATCGCCCACTGAAGTCTTTCAGTGCAGTCTTTCAGGCAGCTGATCTAACGTTATTCTTTGCCAGCCAAGTGTCGTTAGGTGATTTTTTAACACACTGAAATGCATCTATCCCCTTGCCATTCCAATGATTCACTTTGATTTCCATGGAGATTGGCTTGCTTCATGCTATATTGCATGGCAGAGTTATTTCACTTTCCATTGAAGAGAGACAGTGAATCCAACACTGCTCACCCTAACTTAGGGAAACCGTGCCTCATGGCATGGCAAGAACCACTAGCATTACATTTCTCTGTCAGTGACACAAATCAGGAAGTAATCCTACTTACAGTGGTGCAAATAAGAGAGTAAGGTCTATAGATTTTAATATTCACTGAAAAAGATACATCACAAGGCCATACTCCACAAATTACCATTATATAAAATTAATAGTCAAATATTAAGTAAACATTAATTAGTATCTCCACTCCTTCTTATTAAATTGTAATCAGTTAAACATGTAATTCATGTCACAGGAGGCATTATAGGGACAGAAAAGTTGTTTACCTTTCAGTTTTGAAGCTGAGACTCTTAATGAGGGAATTTTGTATGAAATAAACTTTGCCAAGTGAACGCTAAATTCCAGTCATTTTTCAGATATTCCTTACTTCTATTCTTACTGGCTTTTCTAATCATCCTATTAGCATGTATTACTTATTTCTTGGTTCTGTGTAGCTTGTATTTCCTTAAAAATTAAGACAGCCTGTCAGATTTATACCATTCTTTCTGCTTTCCACATCAATAAATTACTACCCCTATAAGCCAAGGATTGTAATTCACAGATATGGAAAATATAAGATTCAGAATAGAATAGGAAGAGGGGCAGTACCGTTGTGCAACTGTACACCATCTTTCCTTCAACAGCAGTCCATTTTCACACCATTTCTGTATGGATAAAGATATAAAGCATTGAAAGCTGAGCAGAAAAGGTGGGGGCGATTTTGTGACCAATTTTCACAGTGCAAAGAAGAAAATGGGACCTAAGTGTCCTTGACCGCTTCTTCTAAATAGTATCTTAAAAATTAAAACCATTTAAAGTTTATTCTCTCTACTGGTTTGAAAGTGGGAGACCCTTAGGAGACACCCTGTTTAAGCAACAGCTACGCAAACAGATTGCACTTGAGTGGAACCAAAGTCAGTGCTTCTTTCCATAACTGTTTCTTGTCATATTCCAAGATGAGCTTTGAAAGATGTTGAAATGGGGCTGACAATGGCTATCACCGAATGCTCTTGATGACTTAAGTATAAGTTCAGTGATCTCATTTCCTGTGCAGTGAATAAGTACATAAATGAAATAAGCAAGATACCAGGAGTGGTATTAAAGTGCTTCTCTGCTGGCAATCTCATAAAGGATGTAAATGATGATTAACCAGACATACACACCGCACCATTCAACTTCCCTAGTGTTTTTCCTTCTGGGTTTGGAGTATTGCACCTCTGTAGGGCACTGTGGGAGAACTGGAGCAGTTCTGTGGAAAGGCAGAGGATTTTAGTCTCCAGGACTGTGATTCAGACACATTTTATAACCACTGAATTCAACATACACATTTAATTTAAAGTAAAAAACGTCCTGAATAGGCCCATTCTAGAACAGCCCTGGATCAGAAAGAAGCAACACTGTGGAGGTTGTGCAGCTGACATGGCCACGGATCCCAGCGAACATCAACTCGCAACTGAAGAAGCCATTGAGAGAGGGGCTTTTGACACAGTTCTGAGCTTAGACCACTTGACTGCACAATTTCTCTTGTAGCTGAACCTCTTTCACAACCTCTCTTTGTCCAAGGAAGCCCACATGACAGTAGCTCCAAACAGAGATTACAATTTAGCAAGAACCCCTGAGTTCATTTATGGGTGTGACATTGTGAAACATGCTGTGAATTATAATTGACAGCACAGATTGTAAAATTATGGCCCTTTCTAATTGCTGTCTCCATGTTCCTTGGCCATGAATTATCATTTCTCAGGAAAATGCATTTCTCATCCTTTAATCTGGAACCACTTTCATGTCCTACACAGGCTCCACTACATGCCAGCAGAGTCTACCTCTTCCATGAGGATGCTGTCTAGATGTCTGTGACTTATGGTCTGGGGTCCTCATGGGACAGATGATACCCAACACTTGAGCCCAGAAATTTATTGTCTGTGCAGAAGTATGACACCAATAAAACTTAATTCAAATTACTCTGATACTTCTCAGTGCTGTTAATAATATAACGTGCTGATAACCAACCTCATAATCCACTTGCAAAACTACATGTTACTAACCAACCACAAAACGCAGTTTTTCCCATTGTAGTATTGCGGGTACTTCACGCCCTGCACACCAACATCTTTGGTTGAGGGAGGAAGGTCTAAAGAAGTTTCACAGGTTTGTGACAAAAACAGCTTGTATGAGTCTAATTTTATCCAATAGTTGCATAAATGAATTTTTAAAACATGATCCATATTCTTAATGTCTAATCCAGGACTGTGTGGTTTCATGCAGGGCTAATCCCATGGAGTAAAAGATGACTTAAAGCCTTGGATCAGAAAACTACTGAATATCAGTTATACCAAAATTATGGTGCCTGAGGAAAGCTAAAATAAATAGAAGAGAATGGCACGCAAGCGAAGAAATAGAAAAGACAGATAAACAGTATGAAAAAGATCTTGTCCAAAACACTGAAATTCCCTAAGATATCATTTAAAGAGTTGGAAAGAGGACTATGTTAGTTGAAGAGGCAGACATTAATTAAAAACTGCAAGTTGGGAAACCCCAAGAGAAAGAGAAGTTATATTTGTACATTGAAGTCAGAAGATAAGGAGAATCATAGCAGAGACACAAAAATGCTGGGGGACACAAAAAAGTGCTTCAGCTACCAGGCAGCTGCTTCTCAGAAACCTGGTCCTGCACTTCATGAAACTGGTGAAAATTTCAACAGAAAGAGCCTGCCAGGGTGGGAAGTCCTCTACCCACACATGCTCCCAGAAGGCACAAGTCTGTGCCCTTCTAGCTTCTTCCACCTCTCTTTGCTTTGTCTGACACAAGGGTTTGCCATCCTGGTGCAGCCCCCCAGCTGAGTCTATGCTCACGTGGACAGGAGCAAGGGCTGCAGCAAGCTGAGCTAGCAGGAGATGTTGGCTCTTCCTAGGTTACTTTGGGATCCACCTCTGCTCCTTCTCTGGCAGAGCAGTGGGACCACCTTGCCTGTTGCCCCTCGGGGGTCCTGCCCCTCTCAGCATTTCCAGGCACATAGGTTTTTCCCTTGTTGTGCTAGATCACATGAAGATTTTGTTGGTCACACATGTAGTGGGACAAGGGATGAGTCCCTTACACAACTACAGCCTGCTTGTATCACTTTGTTTGTATCATAAGGTATCAAATAAATCCTAAATACCTTTATCTATGTTGCACATGCACTTGCTTCAAAAATGACAGAAAATTGCCTCCTGAATCCACTCCAAAGAGCCAAGGGGCACACTCCTATGCTGTCTCTTGATGGCAGAGGTGATGCACTGCCTGTTGCACATGCAGTGTCTTGGAGGACAGACCTCTGAGCCAGCACTGGCCTGAGCACCACCAGCCCTTGCATGCTCACTGCCTCAGGGCTCGCAGCCACAGGATTTGTGCCAGTAGACCCTTTCTCTCTGCCCCATCCCTCCTGTGCTGGGCTGGGGGCATCAGGCAGAAAACCAGTGGGACACAACAAGAAGAGAGGTAGTCTCCCACTTTGGGCACCTGCTGTGCCAAGGAGCTGTGGAAATGCTGCTACAGTGGAGGAAAGTCAGCAAACAGCAGATATGAGGGGCAATCTCCAGATGTTGGGGGAATGTCAGCCTCCCACAACTGGGAAAGCTGCTTAACACCATTAATGACAGAGTCACTCTTTAATGCCTTCTTTTCTCTCTTACTTAATCCTGGCAAAGCAATCAGCAAGTTCAAAGCTGTTACTGAACTCAGACAAGAAGGGGATGATTACAGAGTGCAGTAATATTCTGCGTGTAAACCAAAGCACTTGCCATTATGTAATGCAATGGCACATATGTTACACGCCTTTCGCAGTGTGCTACCCACAGCTAGTGCGAGCCTGCTCAGCCAGGGTGCCTTGGCTCTTCTTCACATGCTAACCTCATATTTCGCCTCTGGAAGTGCTTAGTTGTGTCCCCAAGTGTCATTGCCAGCTAAGGCGGCAGTTATTATGCTCCCTTGGGTTTCTGCTACATTGATGGTCCAAGTCTCCTAAATGACACTTGTAACACATCAAATGAGCCTGTGCTTAAGTTTTAGTTGATGAATTCGACAGACAAATCCATCACTGCTTTTCCCTTGGGTCTTGTGAAATATTATCTGAAGAGATAATCTGCTGTGATAAATAAAACAAAACAAATGAACTCAACAGCTGATTTCACTATTAAAGTCTGAAATCAGAGCTGAGAAAAACTTTATATCTGTTATGAAAGAACATCTCATCAAACCTGACAGATTTTTCCTGTTGTTCATATTTATATGATGAAAACAATCAACACGATATTCTTTTTAAAAGGCAACCAAGAATCTCAGCCCGGCCTCAAGACAAAGCTTTTATTTCCAGATGTTCTTCACTTCGTAACATGAAACATAAGAACACTTGTAACGGGGTCAAGATAAAATTGCATCTAGCCTAGTGTCCTGACTTGGAAAGCAAACAGTAGAGGGTGTTTCAGAAAGTGTGTAGAGAACATAGTGAGTACACCATGGTACTCTGCCTGGGCTAGCCTCCTGGTTTCTGGTCCATTTTCTGCTTACACATCAGCCTTGCACGCTAGGTAAGATTCATAATAATAATAAGATCAGGCATCTTGGATGGGTGGATTAAGTGAAAATTATTTTCCATGAACACTTAAGACACCTGCAAACCTAAAATACATTTTTACTAAAACTGAAGCAGGCAGACAAGATCATTGTCCAACAAAAAACAGATTACTTGAAATGTTAAAAGCTTTCGCTTTCACTACAAATTTTGTGTACTTCTGTACAAAAATATTTACCGTTTGTCTTTTCAATTCAGTATCTGCTTTTCTATTAAATTTACCTTAAAAGATCTATCTTCTTGCCACTTCTCTAAAAATTAAAGGCAAAATCCCTGTTAACCTCAAAGGGAAAACACCCACCCTAAAAACATGCATGATCAGAATATACAGATACATTGATCCAAACTATTGGTCTATGCCCTACTCGGTCTATATTTGTGTGGAAGTAGCTGCGCATTTGAAACAATCATATTAAGTAACTCCAGATTTGTGGCAGCATAATCAGGATCAGGCAGCTTTGCCTAGGTGACTCTAACACGGATACACACCATGAGAACGGGTCCTCTGTCTTTATCCAAAGGGGTCTCTATTTCTAGTATGAGGTTCCACACAGTAGCCTGCATGTACAAGAGAACACTCAAAGACTCTGAAAAAAAGCCGGCCAGGTCTGTTAAAAATACATTGTGAAGATGGACATCTTAGGTTAAAAATACAAAATAAATTTTTAAATGATAAATTGGTCTCTGCTTATGAATTCTATCCTGCTGGAAACAAAAGAAACCACTATGTGCACCTTATGGTAAGGTTTAAATAAATATTAGTTAAAAAAGCAAAAGTGTGGTCTCTTTTATTGCCAATTACAGGTTTACAAAGTTAAACAGGGAAAAGTAATACTGTAGCCAAAACAGACTCCCAGAGAGCCCTCCAGAGTCTTACTTGCTGTTCACTGGACTAACATTAGTTATATTTTCATACCACAAGAATGGGCAGGGAGTATTATTAGGGTTTTGGTAGCTTTATGATCCGCTTCATATTCAAGATATTTTCTTCCAGAAATCTACAAGTTTATGTGCAATCCTTAAGGAATATATCAATGAATTGGAAGAAGCAGTAGTAGTATTTGTGAGCAAAAGAAAAAAAGCAGGCTCAGGGTCAGTCTAGAAGTCAGATATAGCTGTAAAATTTGGTTCAACACATTCAAAGCAAGTTGCTGGCTTTCTGCTCCCTGTGTTCCAGGAAGAGAGCATTCTTTGGCAGGCACTTCATTCAGAGGTTTCAATTTATGGGAAAGAGGCTTGCCTCAAAGAGGTTATTTTTCTTATTTGACCGAAGTTTGGTGTTTTCCATCATTAGAACTTTTTGCCTCAAAAAAAAAAAAAAAAAAGACATTAATTTTCAAGATGTTTCTTTCCATCCAGATACCCAGGAGTTCCTGGGTTTTTGTATTAAAGCACTCCTAGACGAAATTGAAATCTACAAAACAAAGATCTTTAAGATGCCAGAAAATAAAAATATCAACCCTTAACCAGATATGTGTAATCTTTCTGGATGCCCATACTGATCCTGCCGCTGTAGCAACACACCCAGGGGTGCCCAGGTGAGCCAGGGAAGTACGCTGGCTACATTTTGTGTATGGAAGCAAAGGCAACTCTGCTTTGTCCATGGCTGCACAGTGCTTGCAGCAGAATTCACAGATGAACTCACATTTACTGAGTAGTAATCCAGTGCTCTTAATCACAAAAAAAAAGAAAATATAATGGTCTAGATATTCTGATTGAGGAGGCTGTATCTCAGTTTTGCCACTCTTACGTTGTCTGAAGATCTAGCCCAATATATACGCACTGTGAGATTTCCGGAAAATAAAGGGGTTCTTGGCCTATCTGGTTTCCTATCTCAGATTTCAGATGTTTTTTCAAGAAGAGAGATTTTCACTAAAAGAAGTATTGTACATTTTCCAAAGTTAGTGTGCAATAATGCCATGCGTGTAGCAATGGAACATAATTTGACATCAGGGTTTACATGAAGTAAAGTCATCTGCATCACATCTCTTTTGCTATGGAGAAAACACTAAAATGTAATTTGAGGTCAAGATTGTAGGGATTAGGATTACTTCTTTTAAAGTACACTATAAAGATGGAAACTTTAAGTGGGCTTGTAAAATGGAAGAATCCTTATGTCAGGTCATTTTTTCAGCACACTGCCTGTTTTTGCCTAGAAGACTATTTAAAAATTAAGTAAAAGCCCACCGTATTGTACTTTGATGTATGTACCACATGTTCTTTCTTTATTTGCTTATGCTGATTTAGGAATCCCTATGTCTGATCTTCTCACAAACATTCTGGAAAGCAACATGTTATCTCGAATTCTAAGGCAGGATGAGTCTCCCTTAACTTTAAATGTCTACATTATGCATATCTTAGTTTGGTCATGTGGCCCTCTAAATTACGTACTCATTTTGTCTCATCCTTTGAACTAAATTTGATACAGCATGTAGAAGACCTCCAAGCTGGATTTCTTTTTCTCGGAAAGGAGAGAAGACAAGCCTCTAACAATTCACCTGGAGACTTGACAGCATAAAGGGTTAAATAGTCTCAACCATAGAAGGTGTTCAGCAATACCTAAATCCAGACCTCCTCTCTGTGCCTGATTTCTGTATTTGTGGCAATACCACCACTTCCCTGCAGCTTTATTTGCCTCACGGCAATAGTAGCCTCTCTTTTATTTCTGCGGGCTCTGGCTTTGACCGAGCTGACAATAGAGCTGTTTATCTGTATAAGTTCAGGATTTGTTATGGATTTGATATATTCCTTTTTTTTTTTTATTTCATTCAAAGTTTGTGCTTAAATCCAATCCTCTCTGAATAAGAATGAGCAAAGACCGCTGGAGGAAACATCAAGTTGAAATGGAGGGTTGGCGTGGCTTTTCTGCCTCTCTGGCCTGTATTTTCCCAGAGATTCTTTTCTTGGGCATCTCCCCAGTTGCTCTTACTGCATTGTCTGAGGGTAACTTTAATGGGTTTCTACATCCAGTTCCTCTGTTAGGTGTCATGACCCTCATTTTTTCAGCAGTGAGAACTGAAGGACTGAAATTCCAGGTTATAGGTAAATCTGTCTCGAGGGCAAGGAACTGAACAAGTCCCCAAGGAAGGCAAATGGCTGCATTGGGTCCCCTTGTCTAAACTAATCAGGATCAGAAGCCTGGACTGCACAGGGGTCAGTACATCATCTAGGTACTATGTAGTAACGGGACCGCTTCTATAAAGAAAAAGAACACTGAAAATAGGATTTCATAAAATTTCGCTCTGGTGAACTGCTTTCACATGATCAGAGAAGCTCCCCAGGTGGTGGACTAAGTGGCAAGTTTCTAGACTTTCACACTAGTCTGAAAACTCCCCATCTGGCAAAGGAGCAGAGACATCTGCTAAAAATGAGAAATTCTTATTAGCTGAGTTCAGGGTAGAGAAGCCTGCAGCTAATCAATGACACCACTACCACCATCATCACCCAGAGCTGCCAGTGCAGCCCAGATGAATTCAGAGTCATGATAACAGAGCTAAACACTGAGAACAAAAAAGGTTAGAGACGTTAGGAATCACAGGTCAAAGACTAAGTAGAGGTCAATCTAGTCATAATTAAGGAGGCTGAGTAACGAGAAACAGAAAAACTCTGTATTATGCAAATTAAAAGTACATGAAGCTCATTACCTCTTTTTACCCTCAACCATGCCAGTGAACTGGAATAAAACAACAATCCTACTACTGAGGATTCTGTCTCTGGGTCTTGTAGTCACACCTGTTGAAAGGGAGAACAATGTACAGCTGTATCAGAAAACTCCAACAACTTGAACAGGTGAAAACTTCTAGCACATCTAGTCATTTGTGCTTCAGCGTAAATGATTATTCAAGGTGTAACACAGTAGTAGAGCTATTCTTACGTGCACACACGTATCAGTAAGAAGCAGGAGAGAGATTTTGAATCTGCTGTCATTATCATTTTTGCCAGAAGCTGCGCATAAAGAGATGTTTTAAATAGTTGAGAGAGAATCAAGCACAGAATAGTTCAGAACATGTTTTTCAGTTGTATTTAAGAACCTAATTATTTTTTTACATCTTATCTGACTGACTCCGCAGAGAGCTTTTTCCACGAAACTAAGTCATTCCCTTGTGTACTAGAAAACAAGACAACACAGAACTCTGCTGGTGCCTGAGAGTTAAAAGATGAAAACTAATTTGGAAAAAACTCCGTAATGAATGTGCAGAAGAACGAAACTGGTATCTAAACTGTCTTGCACTTCCACAACCCACTGTGTGAGTAACAAGGGCAAGGGCACCTCATTAGCACTATTAAAACACTGCTGTTTTTACTTCAGGCTGTCATGGCATGCTAGCGTAAACTGAGAATGAGGCCAGAATCAAGCCCAATTTTTTTATACAATCTCTGAATTGATCCATCTGTATTTTAGTCATTACTTACTTGCATTGTCTTCTAAAACTCATCACTGCCAATAAGCATGGCTTATAACTTCTAAGGATACAAATATTTATTATCTCTAGTCCCAACACATTACATATATTCCTTTTGGACTGCTCTGACAGGGAGAAGTAAAATGCTTTCTTTATGCCTTTGAAATGAGATTGAAAATGTCCTTTTAAATACATTTTTTAGGGCAGGGAGGACCAAGACAGAAAACCTGTGGGATCTATTCAGTAGGCAGAGTCCATGGCTGAAGCATTACACCTTCCTTCCCTGGTACCTTAGAGCTCCCATGGGACAGTCGGTAATCCCCTGTTTGGCACTGAGTGTCCCAAGATCCTGGAAACGCCTTGAGGCTCAACAACAGTCACTGGAAACTCAGACTTGTCAGGGCACATTTTTGCTTCAGAGCAGCCTTGATGCTGAGAAACTCAACCCAAGTCTGACAAGGTTTAGCCTTTCACCAGGGCTAACCAGTATGAATGCTGCCCCAGCTCAGTATGGCTTTCCAGAGCCTCATATACTTCTGACCAGGGCTGGCCCGTGCTGAGGGGACATACAGGCCAGCGTGGAGTTCCACAGGTCACTCACAGGGCCACACTGCTCTTTGCCCCTTGTCCAGGCCCTGCCTCACATTTCGAGCACCTCATTTAAAAATAAATAAAGACTGACTAAATCGGTTTTGCTTTCTCATAATGACACATGCATGATTACGTGCCTGGCAGATTTTCACTGGATACAACACAGAGGGAGTGAAATGTGTAAGAGCTTTTTCCTACTGTGCGTATGATGAGGTATTACAACATTAGGATGCTCAGTCGAAAGCAAGGCTCTGGTTCAAAGGAAATACAGGTGGTTTCGATTGTTTCTGTAGACCAGAATGCCTACTTAATAAGAACAAGCAAGTACATGCAGGATTCAGAGGATCAACAAACTGTTCTCATTAAAGGCTTTCCACCACAGTGTGCTTACAGACACATGCACACAAGATTGAATAAATGTCACAACATAAAAATGTGGGCTATCAGCTATCGTATTTTAGTTCACCCAGGGATAATTGACCAAGCAGTGCATTTTTTAGTGATGTAATATAAGAAAACTACCTCCTAATTGGCAATGGTAAGTAAGTAATATGACAAGAAAGAATAATGCACAGTGTAGAGGCAATTCAGAGTATGTATTCTATTTACCAGGCCACCATGGAGGTTGATTACTTTGGTCAGCCATTTTTCTATAGTTTCAGTACAGCTGGTTAAGTAGTAAAAGGTTCTTACTTTTCCACAGCTGCCACCTGCATGGAGTACCATAGACACTTCTTAACTGGCATCTATTCTTACTGAAAATAAATGTACTGACTACAAAGTGGTCCTGATTATAGGAGATTAGAAGGAATATATTGTTTGGAAGCTGTATTGTGTTTAATATCTCTGACAATGACCCGGAGCGGGTGATGGAGAGCACCCTCATGAAGCCTGCAGATGATACTAAAGTGGGGAGAATAGTTGATACGCTTGAGGGCAGGGCTACCATACAGAAGGACAGAAATGGGCTGGAGGAACGGGCCAATGTGAGCTTTATGAAATTCAAGGAGAGCATATGCAGGGTCCCACACCACAGAAGAATGAGACCCTTGCGGAAGTACAGGCTAGGGACTAGATGTGAAGCAGCTGTGCTGAAAGGGGGATGGGAGTCTTGGCAGAGCACAAGCAGGGTGCCCTGGCAGCAAAGACAGGCCAGCATCCTGGGCTTTATCAACAGTATCGCAGCCAGTTACTGTGGGAAGGGGTTATTTCCTTCTACTCAGCCCTTCTAAGGCACCATATAGAACAGTGCATCCAGTGTTAGGGCCACCAGAAGAAAGACTTCAATAAACCGTCCATGAGGACATTCAACATGCAGAACAGATTGCCCAGAGAGGTTGTGCAGTCTTCATCCTTGAAGGTTTTCAGCTGGATGAAGCCCTGGTCTGACCTAATACCTGACCCTGACTTTCTGTGAGCAGGAGGTTGGACTACAAATCTCCTGAGGGCTCTTCCAGCTTGATGTGTTGTATGATTCTGCAATTCTGTAAATTATTCGCTGGGAGAATAATTTCTTTCAACCCATCTAAAAAGAATAATGCCAAAAAAAATGAATGTTTAACTGATCTCTGGGTCCACTAGAATAAAAGAACAAGAGAGTGGAAGATGAAATACAAAGCAAGGAGGTATCAGTTCTAAGCATCAATACAACATTGTCTGCCGTTTCTGCATGTTCTATTTGTGATGCATTGCAAATGAGAAGTGGTAGTCTAACCTGTTCTTTAACACATTTAAATGAAGAAAATCCATGGTGTCCTTGAGTAACATGCCCACAGACTCAACTGTCTTCACCATTAAAGTCTTCTCCTTAATCTCTAACCTAAATATTTTTCCTGCAAATTTAGTCAATTTTCTGTCCTATCCACAGTAGACATGGGGACAGATTGTTCCTTTTCTTTTTGCCTTTTGCATCTTTGGAGATTGTTATAAGGTCTTTAGGTTATCCAACCCAATTCTTCCAAAGTTTCCTCTTAATTCATAGTTCTAGACCTCTAAAATATTTTCCTTGTCTTTCTTTCCACTTTGTCTGGTTCGTCTGTCTTGAAACATGGCATTGGGCTTTTACCAGTATTGAGTAGTGAGAAAAGATTATTTCATTTGTCTGGTAGTCTACACATCTATTCTTATTTTCCAGCACAACACTTGATTTTTCTAATGTGGTGTCTCTCTACGAGAGTTGTCAAATAGCAAGACACGGCAGACAAAGTTGGAAGAAATACACAGGAGGCAAGTCTGAAATTATCTTTTTGCTATATTTGGACTGGGTCTAATATCTTTTAGCCAGGATGAGGTTAAATAACATAGGGAAGGCCCCCAACTCATTCCTCTCCCCACTCTGGCTTCTAGCTGTGGAGTCCCACCTATTGCCTTTGCTGCCACACTTTAACTGCCCAGTAAGCCAGTTCAACTCAGAAATCCAGCAGGTGTTATTTGCATTATTTATGTTAATATTATATATTATATATATATTTATATATTATATTATAATAAATATTATTTATGTTAGTTTTCTTCTGTCTAAACAAGTATACTAACTTCCTGTGGAGCCTGAATCAGAATAAAAGATGAGCAAGAACATGAAGGGGAGAGAGATGGAAATGGAATATGACAGTTTTGTCTTAATCTCTATGGCAAACAGTTCATGTCCCCTTTCAACATTTTTGGAGTGGAAGGCTTCCAGTAAATGCTCATTCAGCCTCACAACACCCCTGTAAAGCAAGTCTTATCGTCTTTAACAGATGAGTAAAGCAAAGTCCAGAAAGAAATAGTCTTCCTCAAGGAAATTAAGCAAGGTAGGAGGACAGCTAGAAGTAGGGCTAAGCTCAAAGCCTCTTGCTTAATCTACTTACTTCTCCCTTTATCTCCATGGCCTGCTTCTCATGCCACTGCTACTCCGCAAGTTTACAACAGCTAAGGCTTTGAATGTTTTAGATATCGCTACTAGAAATAATGTCCCTACCAAAAGATATGCCAATAATACAGATTTTGTCAAAGCTGGGCAGAAGGGATTAAGGGATACATCTAATAAAAGGAGTAAGTATTTAAAATCTAGGAGATGTGATATGTTTTATGTTTATGGCCTCCATAACAGAATTCCCATGTGATGGGCAATACATGGCAGCTTTCAACACAGGGCAAGCTAAACAAAACGGGATCAGAAACTGAAGTACTTTAGGTAGTGATCTGTTCAATGTCAATACACTGAGTTAACAGCCGCCTAAAACTACTCATCAATCTCTCTTGGATGATTTCTGCCTTTTATTTAATACTTGTTTGATGTAAAATACATTAAAAGTCCCTGGAACCCAGAAAAAAATCCATGGCTCCATCCTCCTTTCTGATCACCTCAAGTCACAAAATCACGCTGTCATGCTGGTCTAGTGAAATATTGTCACATTAACACTGCTTCGGGACAAGATGAAGGACTTGTGTCCAGCTTGGCCTGGTCAGTAAGATGCCCTCAGAAGCAGTGTGATGAGGGGAGACTGAGAGAATTAAAACTGAACTTCTTGCATTAATGTTATCCCTATCACATTATTGAAAAATGAAATAAGAAAGCAAATATGAAAGCAAGGGAGGGGAGTTTTCCTGTTGCCGCATTAAAAATAGTACTTTCCATAAGCATTTTGTGAGCAGCGCAAGCTTCCCAAAGACCTTAGCTAAAGTGTCTGTTTTGAGGATCCTCTTCAGGTGAAGGCATAAGCATAGTGCAAAGCTGTGCCACCCTCTTGAGACTGGAAAAGTTGTGAACAGGAGCAGAGAAGCACCTCAAGATGCCAGGGGAAACGTAAAGCCAAAAAGTCAGAAAGTCAGGGAGAGACAGACCTATGTATCAGGAGGATTTAAGCACCCAGATGATGTCAAGTCTCTCATTTCAAAACCTATGACCCGATTGAGCAGGGACTGCACTCCGTACCCGTTCTGTATGCTTTTCCTCCAAAGAAGAAATAGTGCATAGGTCATTGATCCCAAATTGCCCAGCTTGGGTCTCTGACCAGAGCTTACCCCAACTCCTTTACAGCCTGCACACCCAGGATTTTCTTCTTGGAAAGCATGATGTGGGAGGGGAGCTGGCAAACAGCACTGTCTCAGTGCAACACAGGGTCAGGATGCTACCTGGACGTGTACCCATCCTTGAAGCTCTGAATCCTTCTCAAGTCCATCAGTTCCTCAGATACAATCTTAGTCTGAATTTGAACACCGTTTTCTCCTTTGCGATTTCATTTTATGAGTGAAAACCTTACCTTCTTGCAGTTGATCATTATTTTGATACCAGGAATACATGCATCTCAGCAATATTTATTCTTGATAAAAAGGATATAAAGAACTCTGCAAATACATTTACTGTCTAGAAAATTGTATGGGCAAAGCTGGATATACACCTAAAGGCTGATCCTGCAAGAACTTCACATACAAAAACCACATTTAACGCAGGCTGTGTTTTGCAGGTTGACTATGAATGCACCCAGAGCTCCCTCTTGGCAAGGCAGAAGTATTTTTAATTGTCATGGTAGGTGATCCTAACAAGTACAAAAGTCAATAATGTAAAATTGTATGTAGTCTTGCAGGTACAGTTTCACTGAGAATCAGCCAAATGCACGGGTATTATAGATGCGTGTAAGAAATATCAGCAAAATATACCTCATTTTATACAAAGGATGAATTTTGGCAAAACTACAAAGGGGCAGCAAGGATTTGAGTGCGCACGCTTACTGCATGTATACTTACGGATGCTGCTAAGAGGGCCATACTGGAAACTTTTTGGGCCTGATCCTATGAAGCCGGTTTCAAGTCCTGTTAGTGTTCGTGAGCAGCACAGGTTGTCAGAAACTTGCAGGATTTACACGTTAGCCTCCATGCAATGGTACCTGCAAAGACACATAGGAGGCCTGCTTACCAAGTGATTGTAAAGCCGCCATTTCAAATCTAGTTGGAAGCCACTCATCTCTACAAACTGTTTGCCCATCCCCAAATAAAAGGATGCAAAAAGATTATTACATGGGTTTGATTCGTTTTTTCCTTGGGGTCAAATATAAAGGGTGATCCAAGTAACCCCCTTTTTCCTACCCAGATGCTGTAGAGGTAGCTGAAGCCACAGCAGTGTGAAGGCTGGGTGACAGCCCTTACAGGTTTGGGGGGGCTTGTTACACTTTGTTCAGACATCGTTCCAACACCGGGAATATTGGGGAGGTGGGTTTGACACTGAACTGCTACCACCGTGTAAGAGGAATCCCACTGCCGCGGCCAGACCCACCAGCTGTAGCCAAGGTTCCAGTACCAGAGCCTCAGCCTAAGCTCCTAGCTACAGAGACAACCCCATAACTGCTGAGGTATAAATCCCAGATTTATAAGAACTAAATCTATGCTTTAAAAAAAAAAAAAAAGAAATCTTTTTTTTTCCACTCTTAAAATTCTGCTTCTACTAACCAAGCTAAATCTGACATAAATATCCTGGACAAATGTGTGGCTCTGGAAATACTGAAATCCTGGCCCCGTTACATGGTTGCTGGGATTCCTGCCATTCGCTAAAAAGTTAAGTTGGGAAACACTTTGTCCAATTACTAAAAAACAATGAAGATATAAAGGGATTATAACCTAAAAACAGAGGTGTTGAAAGAAAGAAAACATACCCACGTAATAAACAATATTGATTTAATTAAGGCAGCAGAGAAAAATGTTCACAAGCTTGGATGCCCCTGGTGCGTGTGTGTGCGGGGGCGGGGAGGGCGGCAGGTGTGTGTGCAAACGTACGTGCTCTTCTTGGGACTGGCTTCTGCCAGAGTCCAAACAGGGGTGTTGGAGACATGAGGGACATAAACATCAGCTCCTCTGCTCAAACATCAGCTCCTCTGCTCTAAAGCAGCTGCAGAGCACAGTACTGGCATGGACCCTTCTGAGCATTCATGGCCTAGACCCCACCCGTGGAAACCATTGCTCCTTGTGTATGGGAAGATGGACACTGAGATGGTCTTTCATGCTCTGAGCTTCTGAACCCTGCAGGAGATCCGAACCAGTGAACCACACTGCGTTTTTTTGTGAAGAGAGTAATTTATTGAGCTCCGTCCTGGAAGAAACCACAAGACGTTCTGAAGGGCTAAATTCAACAGCTAAAAATATTCCTCCAGAATTGGATGCAAGGAGAAAGGCTTCAAGATTTAGACAGATGCGTGTTTCCAAGGGCAGTATTTTGTTCTTCAGCTCTCAGAAAGTAGTATTTTAGTACTGTTGGTAATTGGAACAAAGACAAATTCAGCTCCCAGTGCATAATGTCCAAATGACCACAGAACATTCCCTGGTTGTCCTTTTCAGGTGATAAGCAACGTCAATAACGTGTTTGGTAGTTCTCGTTTCTCTGACAGGAACCTCCAGAATGCTTGTGAGTGATGTGTGCTGGAAAGGCAAATAAACTAACAGATACATCAGCTGAATATGAAGTGATCTGGAGAGAGCAAGCAGGAGCAAGAGGAAAGAGAAGGAGGGGAACTTCATGTGTGTTTAACTTAGAAAATATGTGACCACATACAAAGCCCTGTGATTCTTTTCCTTTGCCTGATGGTTTCTGAGCCTCTTGGGAATACCTGCGCCACGTTTTGAAGCTTTTCTTTCACACACACAGAGTCTAGAAACTTACTTTAAAACAAGCTGCACAAATTTTTAGATTATCATATACTCTAATATCGCAATAGGGGATCTAAACAGATTGCCAAGTATCTTGGGATTCCAAACAAGGTGAGTTGGTACAGCCCATGTGAAAGGCAGCCACCTAACATCACAGTAGAAGGAGACCGTAATGACAACCATCTTATTTAAGTGATGCCAGAAAATCCAAGCAACTACTCTCAACATCAGATATTTTAGGGACCTTTGCACCATGCTCTCGATTTTTTGGCTGGTCACTTTCTAGATGATTCAGTTCCTGTTGCCGTGAAAGTATGCTGAAAACCACAGAAATAGCTGTTAATCTTTGGGAATGCTGAAGTCTTAAGCATCTCAAAGCTCCCAAATGAATTTCAAGAAGCCTGAGCCTTTTCTCATAGGAGTTCTCTGATTTTTGTTTCTAGGAAAGAACAGTTATAGACACCACTCAAAAAAGACTAGAAAAGCAGACATAAAGTTGCAATGTAGTTCAACTGTGAGCTGAATAGGTCTGAATTGGGAATAGGGCTTTTGTTACTACAGAATCCGCAAACACACTGCTAACTATTAGCTGTTAGGAAGATCTTCCATGCACGGAAAGTTAGGAGCTCAGGCTGCAGGGCGAGATCTATGTTCAGTGCCCTGAACAGAGCTGTGATTGTTCAGTAGCCACCCCACTACAATTTAGGGTAACTACAGAGAGGAGCCTGATATAGAGGACCAGGAGCCTGGGTTTTCCACAGGCAAAAGGTCCGCATGGCACATCTCCACATGCCAGAGAGATGTGTGCAAATACGATACTACAAAATCAATGCCAATCACTTTTTCCTGTACAACAAAAGCAATCTCTCAGTAAGACTGAGGGAATTAAGAGTTTACTGTACCTTTTTCTACTGCAGAAGAAATAGAACCCTAGCAAGGTTCGTTTGTCGGGAGTTTTGTGGGATTTTTTTGTACTGTCCAGATCTGATCACACATTAATTTTGTTTCAAGGGACTTTTTTTTCAGATAAGCCAATGCTCAAGAACCACAAGGGGACAGACTTTCAGAAACAGGTTTTCTTGTTTAAATAGCTAAATGAAATGGCTAGGTAGGTTCACGCTTAAACATCTAGCTACTCTATTTATGTGACACCTTGCTGAAATTTGAAATTTTTTCCGCTGACTGGGACAATTTTGTCCCTGACACTCTGGAAAACTGCCCACTGAATTTCTTACTTAAGGGAAAGTTGATTACTTTGCTTTAGGATTACTTTGGTTTAGGAACACACTTTCTACTATTTTGGTCATTGTCTGTTTCTTCCACTACAGTATCACAAACAACCAAAGATATTAATATCTTTCAAACTTGGTGAGAGAAAGTAGAAGAAAAAAAAAAGCGGTAAGAAGAATTACATAGGTATATGTTCTGCACAGGGCATAAGCATATCTGCATATGCTGCACCCTGCAACAGTTGTGCTTGATGCCATGAAGCTTCCAAGTGTTACCAAAGCACAAATATTATGGTAATAATCCACTAATGTATTAATTGCTTGTAGGCTTGCTTGCTTCCACAGAGCCATTTAAGGCGGAGGGACCTCGGAAGGTCGTTAGTCTGACTGCTTCCTCAGAATATCCTTTTCATGCCATGTCATGATAGGCTTTAGTTTACAAGCCTCTGTGTACTTTTCTCTTTTCGTTATTGTCATTTTCTTTCCTTCAGAAGCCCTGCATTATGGCCTATCACTCTTCATCCATATCTTTACTGCACTGATAGTCACATCCCATTTCACTGATTTTTTTGCCTTTTCCTGTGTCCAGCTACTTTTTCATCTATATTCTCACCTCTGAGGCTCCACTGATGGACCCTCTTCCTTTGCACGCTTTCACTGCTCTGTTGCCTTTCTCCAGTTCCCTCAGATTTCACTATGTATGACTTGTTTGTCAGTGCAGGAATATATTCCTGTTACTCTTAATCACACTCCACTTCCAAAGACTCTTCTTTATCTAGAAGAGATTGATCTGATTTTATTCCATCAGAAGAAAATCTGGCTGGCGGGTACACGTCTTCTTTTAACAAACAAAACAAATTCACCAGGTTCACCATAAGCACATGCCCAAAGCAAGCATTGTTAAAAAGTAAGGAGAATTTTAAAGAGAGGGGGGAAATGAAGGCAGCCAGGGAAAACACAGCTTCTGAATTTTGCAGCAATTTATTCTCCAGTGCTCCCTTCTCCCAAACCACCTTGATCAAAGAATCAGTACACAGTTTGCACTGTGCTGGGTCAATAGTAGCAAAGATCCAGCTGTGCCTGGCATGCAGGTGTTTGGGTTATGTGTTGCCAGATACAGGTGGACTGATATGATGTTGTTTTTTTCTTCCATGCAGGATGGAAGGTGAGAGAATGGAACGGGGCTGGGCATGTTCTGCACTGCAAATCTCATGGTCCACTGGCATTGCAATCCCCCCTAAAAGACCCAGTGCTGTATTCAGAGCCCCTTTCATATTTCCCTGCGTGACCATGAGTGCTGGACAATCTGACACTTTTCCACTGCTCGGAAGTTACCTCTGAAGTGCAGTTCACTTTGGGTGGGATTAGGTGGGCACAAAACTTGTGCTTGCTACCACAAATCCTTTTGAAACACGGCCTCGCTTCTGTAGCCCTTCTCAGGCACTTACCAGTTCAGGAAGAGCAGGTCAGGTCACTATGGGCAGGGGCTCCACACAGCACACGTCTCAGGAAGTAACTATTGTCCCAAATCACATTCTGCTGCCTGGATTTTTCCTGTGTTTTTAGTTTAAATGACAGCAGAAAACTCCTCCTGAGTTCCTCCTGCCTTATCATATCTCACCAACGCATTAGAAACTGACTGTATCTGAGGGCTTCCAGCTGTTAGCTTTGATGATAGGCCTAAATCTCTTCACTGACTTTAGCCGTCTCAACTTGAAATGTTTTTGTGGTTTTCTGTGGTTGAAGGAAGTTAGTGAAACCTTCCTGGTGCAGCTGTTACTATGAGTTAATAAAACATCTCTGCACCTCTCCATTAACATCTCCTCTGAACGTTGCTGCAATAACAAGCCCCCACCCAAGGATTCCTATTCTGCTTCTTCAGAAATTAAGGTGTCACAGCTGATAAATTAGCAATTAGCAAAAGGGCTTAATTCAGAATTCGCTGAGGTGTGATCTGTGCGTTTACATGAAGAGGGGCAACGTATCTTTGGCATTTGGCACTGGAAATGTATGAAAGTCTCTCCAAAGGTGATTCTGTTTCCAAAAAAAAATACTCTGTGACAACTTTCAGCAGTTGCTCTTAGGATGATAGAATAGGGTAACACAATTATACACACCGACATCACCGTTATCAGTGCCTGATTCAATATGTTTGTATTTCTTGGAATACAGAACAAGCAGAAGCTTCCTGTTCTTAGCAGGTGTGGAGTGGCACTCTTCAAACGAATGCCATTATCTCCCACTGTGTGTTGGGGCAACTTCCACACATCATCTTTTTTCCCTTCCAGCTCATTTTTTCCCATTTTCATTCCCTGCTCCTTCTCCTTTACTCCCACAGAGGGACGGAGAATGTTGGCAGCCCCCTTCACACCCTGTCTCCTCGCAGCTCTCCAGCAGAAAGGGCAACCTCATGGAGTCAACTGTGTTTAGCTATTTAGCATACAAAGGCCAAAGTAGTAAAGCTGTGGTAGGGGCACAGTTTTCAAGATCAAATCTGCTGTTTGTATGCTGCATTGCCAGCACTTTTATTGCAATTAATGCTTTTCTGCAGTCAGGTGGTTTTGATTAGCCAGAAAAGAGAGATTCCAGGTGAAGATTTTATAAATGTGTTGACAAATGCCAACATTTTTTATTCAAGTTATGATTGAAATGATTGTAACCTCCTAGGGAAAATGCTAGGAATGCTCTTGATGTGGTCAGGAGGGGGAAAAAAAGGCTGTGTGTGCCAGAATGAACTCTTTGATTCTTCAGAAAAACTGTACAACAAGCCAGAATGTAGTTTTTTCATACACGTGTTGTGGATATGCGGCTTAGTACAGTGTACTGTGTACACAGGTTTATAACTGAACCACAGAGGTGCCATTCTGATCCAGGTTACAGGTTGAACTAAATTATTAAGTTCAACCACTTTCCACAGCCTGAAGCCCAAATCCTAGCCTTCTGATATAGATACTGTTTCCTATTATCTGCAGGTTCTTCTTCTCGTCATTACCAGTGTACCAAGCAACACAACTGACACTTGCCATACGCTTCTTCTATCACCTTCCCCTTAGGAGACATGTATGCCTGTCTTTATGGTTGCATTGCACAAGGTGACAAAGAATGATGCCTTTCATTTAGAGCAGATAGTCGCATGGTTTCTGACAGCCCTGAGGTCTTGTTTTTACTTGCAGGTCTAGTCAAGATCCCTGTCTTGCATTACACTACCTGCAACCACTGCATATGCTACTGAGAGTGGGTGTGTCATTTAGGTCAGCTAATAACCGAGGCTGTTCCCTGAACTGGCTCACAGAGGAAGCTCTAACTGTGAAATTGCCCCAATACATATACAGTAACGGTAACATGAATCCCAACCTGACTTACCTATAGTGAAGGAGTGCCACTGCGGTCTCAGAAAGTTGTTTGGCAGCTCCAGTAAGTTAAAGAAACAGCAGACTAAGGATTTATATGCAGGTTGCCACCAAAACAGGGAAGGATTCCTTCCCTAATCCAAAAGAGCTCCCTCATTTTGTCTTCTTCTACACTGATTTCTATGCTTCTATATACTTTTTTTAGTGTGGCACCCACAGTTCAGAAAGTCAGTATTTGGCTGACTAACCCTTCTTTACACTGGGATTGTGTCATCAGTAATGGTTATGTTTTAAGAGTGCAGGATTTTCAGGCCAAGGAGTTTCACAAAGAGCAAGAGCTTCTGTTGCATCCAGGGCTCCCAGGTGAAGGGACTTGCGCTGCAAGTACCAAGCAGCGTACAGCAGAGAGGTCTGTGCTGAGCCCCCACATCCCCCTTGCCATTGGCCAGTGCTGGCATCTGTCACACCACATGTCCCTAGAAAACCTGTGAGATTCCAGCTCTGTACCATAACACATTTCCATTAGCAGTTGAGAGAGGTAATCTATTTTACAATTACCACAACCCAGCAATCCTACCAGCTCAGTAACCTGCTTATGTGCACTTTCACAATCTTTCTATTAATAAACTAAGCCATGAAACAGCAGATTACTTTCTGTACATGAACACCTAACCTAATAAGAAGGAAGGGAACATGTTCTAAAATTAGACAGAATACGACACTTACCACTGCAAGGCCATTGAAGTGGCCCATGTTATGAAGCTCTGGTGCTTCTCAGTGGCGTTCTCAGTGGCTTCTCAGTGCTCATTTGTCTTCAGCACACACACATGTTTCAGTACAGCCAGAGAATTAGGTCTGTTACTGCCAGAGCTCAGTTGAAGTCAGTATGGATGCTGCTGTACAAAGAACAAAAAATTAATGATTTTAAAACTAAACACCAACCCCCATTAATTGCAAGCTGTCTTGAAACAATAGGGAAAAATTAGTAAATTATTTGTCAGTAGAAATGCAAAAGAATAAAATCACTATGGAAAGAATTTTTACTTTCAAAAGCAGACAGACACTCTGTTGTGGTTTTAAAGGAGAAGGGAGGAAATGTTGGTTTGGCCCATTTTGATCTCTAAAGGCTTGTAAATCAGTGATAATAAGCTTTCCTAGTCTAGCCTGGGAGAGGCTGTCCTGGAGTGATTCGCATTTCAAAGAGCTCAGGATAAACAGTGCGCAGCTCCCCATTGTGTTCCTGTGGAGTAAGCAGGACAGTACAAATTGGGGAAAACTGCTATTCAGGGTGGACCAAATCTTCCACCAACCTCAAAGCCAGCACAATTAGTACAGTGGAGCTCAGATGCTTTCATATTCCAGCCAAAATCACTCCCTTGTTAAACTCTGGTAACTAAACAGAGGATAAATAAATAAAGGCAAAGGATGACTGTTCCCTTGGTTTTGTGACTGGGTTGTGCCACAGGCTCGACTTCCTCCAGAACTGTCCAGGGCTTTGTCTTTTAGACAAAGTCTGTTTATTTTGTTGAATTCTGCAGAAGGACATTGGTCCTGAGAAAACAGAAGATATTTACGGTAAATATAATTCATCTACAAAAGGTAAGTGCCCCAAACCCTTTGTGTCAGGTGAAAGGCCATAAAGAAAGTTGTCCCAAAGTCAGTCTCACAGCACAAGCAAGACAAAAGGCAGTGAAGCTCCAGGGCTCACAATAACGGTCATGGAGAAGGGACCATAGGGCAGCAATATCAACTGTTGTGGCAACTCCAAGCAACACTGCACCATGTAGGACAGACCAGAAATACTTAAGTCCTATGTATGGAGGACAGTTTTCCAGTATAGCATAACGACTGCATTTATACAAGTGAGTAAGTATATAATATCCATTCTTTTCTCACAAAATCTCAGTTCTAATACAGCAGGAGGCTCAAGTGAGTCGCCAGTTGAGAGTAAAAAAAAAAATCCATTTGTATCAGTACAACAGATAATTAACAAAAAGCCAGAGACTTTCTATTGGATTAGCCGAGAATAGAGAACAAAATCTCACAGAGTTTTGCAAACTAGACAGACACAGCAGAATTTGAAAGGCAGCCAGCTGGCATTAAAATTGCTACAGAGTAGCAGATCTGGGCAAAACAAACTAAATGGTATAAACTCTCCGTCATGAAAGTACAGGGGTTTTAGCACCCCTGGAGTGCCCATGTTATTCCAGGGACAGTAAAGGTGCATGTACCCAGCGGCCTGCAAAGGCTGCAGAGCTAGTGCTGACTTACAAACTGTAGAGGTTTATTACTTCACTGTCCCTGTGCGGGTCTAGACTTTGCTGTATAGATCTCAACACCATACTGGACGGCGCAGACTCGACATGTCCTACACTGTACATCTACTCATACCGTATCTTTGCCTGAAATACCTGACCAGCTTACTCAAATCTTTTCAGTAGGATCTGGAAAACTGACGTGATCAAAAAATCAACCAATACAAAACAGATGTCATGGTAGCAAATAGGTGAAGACACCAAGGAAGTGGTGGGTCATTGGCAATCAAAGGCTGTGATTTTGCATTTTGTGTTTGGTCTGCAGGCAGCAAAAATAGAGTACCTTGGAAAGAATGAAACTCTCGCCTTCCCTCTTATTTATGTTAAGGTAGTGCCTAGAGACTACAGTCAGCATTGAAGCTCAGTTGTGCTAGACGTTCCACAAACATAGTTCTCACTAATCCCCCAGCTGAAAATAATTTGAAATCCAACCAAAAATACAAAACAGAGAGAGGAGAAACAAAGAGGCAGAGATGGAAGGACTTGGCAGCAGTTAGACAACAAGTCAGTGGAAGAAACTGGAGACAGAGTCATGCCTCCTGCTTTCAAGTGAGTGCCCTCGCCACTAACTCATGCTCTAGCTCAAAGCCAGGCAGTTTATGTGCTACAAACCTATTGCTTATAACGCTGTGTATACTGCTGCTCCCTGAAAGGCTCTGGGAAATTACACTTCTTTCATGAAGGTATAAAATAAAGATCAAAAGACAAAAATAGATTCTATGGAAGGATATTGATTCACATTTTGGAACAAAATTCATATTCAGAGCTTTGAAAGCTTTAAGGTAGCAAGCTAAGCTGAATTATAACCACTTTGTTATCCAAGAGATTAGATCTACATGAAAAAGACCTGGCTCATAAGCTTTAAATAAGGTCTATAGAATAAAAGCAAAAACTGGTCCATCTTCCTCATCATTATTTTTTGCTCACTAGAAGAACAAGTTGATTATGGCTGAATTACAAGGCAATAAATTCTGACACAACTACTTTATGGGCCTATGCTGGAATCATCCTGTGGAATTTGCTTGTAAGGGAGGTCATGCAGTCAAACTAAAGTTGGTCTTATGAAGGGCTGAATAACTTCATGAGTCATTACCGCTAACTCTTGTTGTTGGGCAAGGAAAGGTATAAAAATCTTATGTTCTAGAGTACAAGGCGGTGCTTTACATATCTCATTTTTAACAGAAAGGCCGTGAGTAACGGATTAGGAAGAAGCAATACTGTCTGATATTTACGCATTTCTCCAAGCTTGGTTTGCTATCGCATGTTCATGTTGTCCTTTTTAGCTGTGGATTTACTCTTTTGGCGAGAGTTTATGCTAATACTGACATCCCAACACACAGAATGTGTGAAGAATATACTGTTTCAGATGGATGTTTTGTATTTGTGTTAAAAAAAAAAAACAAATAGGATTTCTGTGCTCTATAGTTGACTCCGATCTGTAATTTCATGAGACTTGGACATTTAATATTTTGTAACTCCCAAGACTTGGCAGCATAATATTTTACACCAAATTATTGCTGACTATAACAGCACCCCATCCCTTAAAATCATGCCAAAATTAAAGCTCAGGTGTGAGGTTTCCCATTCTTACAATGTTCACTCAAAGTATCAAGAGAAAATCAAAACAGAGATTTCCATTACACTCTCAATGAGACATTTGTACACTGCCAAGAACACTAGAAACATTAAAATACTATTATTTTGGTAGTTTAAAATACAATATGTAGTATAACCATATTTCTTGGATTCAAGTAACCACTGGAGACAATGAAGAATACTGTATTTATAGCCAGCTCACCTAGGTGCTCTACTGTGCCTCCTGGAGGCATGTGCTTCTTCCTGCTGACAATCTAAGGAAAACTATCCCCTAAACTTAAGTGCTCCTGAATCTCCTGTTCTTTGGCTGCCTAAAGTGATTTAAAATAAATTATGCAGATACCCACGGGTGTGTCTGCTGCTGTTTATTTTACTCACACAAGCAATATGACTAATTCTATTTTAAGGCCAATCAGCCCTGTTAGGTCATTCAGTCTGCATCCTGTATAAAACAAGGCAGGGAGTTTTGCTCAGTCCTGTAGTGAGTTCAATGAAAGTTATTCGAAAAAAGTTTGGTTTTAAGCTTTTCGGTCTGACTGCTCCAGGAACAGTCACTCCAACAACCATTGTGTCAACACAGGTTTTTATCTAGACATTGGCACTTCTTTCCAAATCATTAATAAAAAATTTGGAAGTGACAAGGCTGCTACAGTCCCCACAGAACCGTAGTAGAAACAGACCCATTTGGTAAAGATGCCCCAGAAAATACAGAGATATGGAGAAGATATGTCTCCATTTAGTACCGAACACCAGAGAAAAATCACAACCATCATTTTAAAAGCCGGAACTTTATTTCTAAATGGTGAGTTTATCTGGTATGTTTAACATCAAGTGATTGGTTTCTGTAAAGCTTGTGACATGTTGGTTAAAGAATCTTGTCATTCCTTCCTGACTAAGGTAGTTATGAGCCTTAACTCAATTACAACCAGAGGGTCCTGTTATTATGCCAGGGAAATCAAGTATTTTTAATCTCTCACTCTGAAGAATTTTCACCAGCACTTTTGCACAAAGTCTGTGTCCCTTTTTCCCAATTTCCCTATCCTTTGTGAAAACAAATGTGAACAGCCTAGCACTGGCCCAGCAAGTGGCGGGGCGGGGGGGGCGGAAGGGGCACCATCACCCCTGCCTCTCCATTCCTCCCCCGTCAGCCATGCAAATGCTCAGGTTGACTCGCTTCATGCCACTGTGACCCCTCACATTTTTGGAGTCCTGCTGTCTGAGAGGCGATCTCCCCTCCTGCAAGAATAGCCAGCAGTCCCAAATGCACCCAGCTGCGCTCAGGAGGAGTTTTCTTCAAACAGGCTCCATGCAACCGGCAACTCAGATGAACCAGTCTGCCTCACCATATTTTACCACTCGGCTTAGCCATTCCCCGCAGCTCCCGCAACTGACATCATAAGCAATTGCCTTTAGCGCACAGCACGGGGAGCTTCACCAGCCTCGCAGAACCCCACCAGGAAATCTATAACGCCCTTTTGGTAATAGCACCCTACCACCAATGCCTGCTTGGTGTCCAAAGAGCAGATTCTTAAAGCACTCACCACGTGCTGTAACAAAGTTGTGTAACACTACTTTGCTTTACTCAGATGAATTCATGTTGTGTAAGACAAGAATCGCCCACATTTCATCGAGTCATTTCCCTGTGGATCTTGGGGGAGAAGCAGACTTCAATACTTGGGGTGCCTGTCTAGGAGTCTGGGTCATGATAGGGATAATTAAGATTACAGCATCTTTCCTATCACAACTTCTTTCCCTCAGGAAGCCTCAAGTTTTCAGAAATGTAACTACGTCAGAGTGAACTCCAGCTGGGGATGTGTTGTAGCATGGATACCATGCCACAAAGCTTACTCCAATTTCAGGGATATGAACCCAATGAGTAATTTCAGAGAAGCTTTAGCAGCCTAAACAAGAACAAAGGGCTGGTGTATATAAATAATAACTTCATGCTCTCAGACTGAAGACACCAAGAGACATTAAAGAAAACATACAGTTTCTGAGGTTCTTCACCTTAAATAGAAAGACTAAAACATCACAGGCTGGAAAAATAGAGTCATCCTGCCACAGGACAGAAGCAAAACAGTCTTTCAGCAGACCAACACTCAGATCTCTCCTCTCCTTGCAGCAATTTGGATGTGAAGCCACAGCCAAGCCCTTGCTCAGGGTTGGTGTTTGGATTAACCGTTGCTGTATGATACTAAGCTCTGACTACTAATTTTTGTTTGCCCCAGCTTTAAGTCCGCTGGCCTCACCACTACTCTGCGTGGTGCCAGCTCTCTCCCACCATGAGCAGAGTAGACACCATTACTATTGTTAGCTGGAGCAATAGAGAAAAGTATGGCTTTAGACAGGCTACCTTGGATAAAGCAGAAATCACACTATCTGAACAGTTCCATTTCAAAGGGTTGGGTGCTTTTTCCAGTTACTCAGTTTTATCATCTTTTTAGGATTCAGCTTTCTCCACCTGGTTTTTGCTTAAGACAACAGTTTATGCTACGTTTGACCACAAACAGTTAAGCCATTTCTGAGAATGTTGACAAAAGAGCATGTGTATAAATCTGCTTTTTTAATGTTGGCAACCTTTCTTGTTTTGAACAGCTCAGCATCTCAGCAGGAAGTGGAAGAGAGTTAAAATTTGACCCTAGGTCAAAAAAGTTTTTTGATGATCCAGTGAAAATCCGCTTTTCTATCACCAAGTCTGCAAGATACAAAGCTTGAGTAGCATGCAGTTAAATAGTTGGTCAACCAGTCATTCTGGTTTTCATTGTGTTACTAAGATCTAAGGCCATGCAATTGTTCTTAACTAGCTCTGCTCTGAATTCTCACATGGCGAAATTAGTTATTTAGGAACTACTGGGCACTGGAGTGTAAGTTTTTATTCATGTCTAGATAGGACCACTCCAGAGAACAAAAGCTTAAAAACTGTGTGAACTCAAAATATGTTAAACTGCCTGATTATTTCATTTAGGGTTGAAGTTGCTTTAGGCCAAGATTTAATCAAATTATAGCAAAGTGTGATTACTTATTCTGTAAAAGAAGGTAACTGTATCAGTTTTACCGACACAGCCTCCTTCAGATCTTTTATTTAATCTTACCTGATCATCTTAGTTTGTGTCCTTTGGTGTTATATAGGAAGCCAGAAATGTAATATTCAGTTCCCCGAATATGTATATGGGAAGAACAGTGTTTTTACACGCTGTCTTGCTTTGTGAGAAGCACCTATCACTTCATGGGTTTATCGTTCACTGCATTCTCATACGGGTGAGGTGAGACACTCAAACCTAGAGCCTTGCCATTTTAAGATCTGATGGCAGAACGCAGATATAAGTTGTAGCTTGTACCCAGTAGGAAGCAACTTGTAAACACAAAAGAAAGCAATGCTTACAAAAGCGCTGGCAGAAGCATGGGCGTTGAGAAAGTTAGCAGTTTTACTATCTGAAGGAGCTAAGCCAGCAGATAATTCTTTAGAGTGATTTCTTCCTCTTAGAAAGTACTGAAGTGACCTTAAGCTGCTGAGCTGGCAGCAAATACGGCTTGAATTCAGCAGAAGCACGTCTGCACTGCGTGATTCCTCTGCAGGGACCCGGGACCTTGTGAAGCAGCTTTAATTGAATAAAGCCATCCAGGGCATGGGCAGCACTTGCATTGAGTTACTGGAATGGCATGAACCGAAAGAAACGCTATGGCCTAGAAGCCACAAAACTGTACTGGCCACATCGTCTAATCATTTTTTTTGATGCTGAATTTTGGCGCTGAAGTTGTCTTTTCTTGTTTTGTTGCACAGATATATATGACACAGAATATTCATTCATTTTTCAAAAGAACATACATAAAAATTATCTTCAGAATATCCCTAGATGTGCTGCTGGAAACCGCAGCATAAAATCCTTTACAGAAAGGGTTCTCCTTTTTTTCCCCTTTGCAAAAGAAATACGTACATCTATCTCTTCAATTCAAAATGAATATTTGCTAATCAAGCAAATAACACACGCATATAATTTATATATTTATATATATTTACATTAAGCCTATTTTTCCAAGAGTTCAGAAAACAATGAGAAAAACTCCTGCAAGGAAGTCTTCCTCACACTTATCTTGAGTCTTACTATCGCCAGTGTAGCAGCCTCAGGTTCCTATAGTATTTAGATTGAGTACCTGATGCATGTGAAATACCATTGATAACGGCCCACATTGACAGTACTGGCAGCAGAATAGTAGAAATTGTAAAATACAAATTAGCAGGTAATGTGCAAATAGTGAGAAGTTTTTTATCAGGCAACTAGCATTAAAAGAAAATAAAATTATAAATCCTTTTTTCACTACAATTTTGTTTCACATTAGCTTACAAATTCTTCCCCCCAGTGAAATGAAGGCTAACAAAAGGAAATAGGACAAACTAGATCCGTAGTGTAATCCAGCTAATAGTTCATCTGTCACTAAATAAAATCCTGTAAGAAAAATGAAAATATTACCCAAGGCTATTTAAACAATGTTGTGGGTCATACATTATTCACGTTTAACTTGCTGTATACTATGCTGTATATAAAAAATCATGAAAGTTAACCTGTGACATTTCAACGAAGTCAGCAAATATTGTTTCAAGAATCTTAAGTGGAAGCACCTTATAAAAACACTTCCATGAGTAAAAAATTACCCATACTGGAAAGGCTGCTCAGTCAGGCTTTTATACTAAGATTGTCCCCAAGATGCCTTAGAAGCTGTGGGTTTTAAAAGCATACTTCCATTTCTTTGTCATCTTTTCCTTTCCTTTTCCCTAAAAAGCTTTTTCTGCTCAATGAAACATAAATAGTAGATCTTTATCAGAAAGAGACAGAAAGATATTCTGGATAGCCCCTAATGCTTTTCCAAATCATGATTACTTTAATGAAATATTAGGGCTCGAGAATTTCTTCCTTGGCTCCAGTATTCCGTCTAGTTTGTCATAGAAATACAGCAAAAAATCAGATGCAAAGGCGTAAAAGTATTTTTGGCTTTCTTATTGCATATGCTGTATGGGCTATTTGACCTAAGAGCAACTGTAAGTGACATTGAGTGAAACATAAAACATTGATACTCCTTATGAGGAATAAACTAACCACTGTTTTTAAGTGTGAAAGTTGTACAATCTCATTCTTTCATATTACATTCTATTGCGCTGCTTCTTTCACAAACAACTCATGCTGCCAAATGCTTCCAGAAATTTTATAATACAACTATACAAGTTTTCAAAGTAAATATGGTAGGTACATTCTTAATTGTACACTTTTTCCTAAGGAATCATGTATGTTAGAAGATGTTTAGCGTCATTGGAAAATACTCTGTATAGCACTTAGCTGTTTAAATAGCATTGCTGAAATAGGAAATCTGAATGGAAGCGCCTTTAGTTTGCATTTCAGAGTAGGGGAAAAAAACAAACCAACCAGACTATCTGTTTCAGGACAACTCAATTCCTCCATAAAAGCATCAATTCATCAGTTTAATCTGGTTCAGCCTAATCTAGGATTTATCTCCTTTCCTGGTCTAACGCAAGTTATCTAAACCAGGTTTTCAGATGCTGGTATTTTAAACAGGTCATATAAGAGTTCAGAAAAGCATCATCAATTTGAGATCCTTACTAGGAGCAAACCCCAATGCTGACACCTACAGAAAACAGCTACATGTAGTGGTGGTTTTGGGGGAGTTCCTTCATAGCTTTTATACGCTCTTCCTCAGGAAAACTCAAGCTATTTTCAGACACATTAATAACACTGATTGAGGGAAAGCTATCTTTAAATGGAAACTGCAGCTGTTTGTTACCTGGCCTGGTCAGAAAGCATTCCCCATTCTTCTTTTCACTTACTGAGTACATTGGCTACTTCAGCTTAATATCTGGAACGTTTATGGTGATATTTAGCATACACAGAACACTTTCTATTGGTCTCTTGCACTCTAGTAGAAATCCTGTCTTCATGAAGTTAAGCACAAAACACCAGCCGACTTCAATAGGACATTTGCGGATCTTCTCTTGCATTTATTACCATCACACATGAGCATCTTTGGGGTTCGTAACCAATTATTAGTGTTTCCATGAATTGGCACTAATGTCATCCCTTTCTACAGAGATGGAAATTGAGATATAGAGAGGCTACAGCTTCAATTTTAAATGCTAAGCACTTAAAAGCTTAATAAACACTTCAAGCGTTTTTATTTTGTTGGTTTTTTTTCAATTACTTTATGTTCCATGTCTTCCACATAGAGGAATCCCTCTTCTCCTGACAATAATTTCCCTGTATTTGTTGGATGGTAAAAGTGAATTCCAAGAATGCCACTGCTAGACTCATATTTAACTTAGTTTAAGTTAAAGATTTTGCCTAAAACTGAAGACCTAATCAGCGAAAAAGGTGGAAGATACAGACTGAGATTCCATATTAACTTCAATGGACAATCATCTTATTCCTTTCTATGTTACAATCCAATCTGTTTGTCCCTTTCTATTATTATTAGTCTTTCATACACTACAATAACTTAAGTAGTATTAAAAACCATTTATTAGTCTGCTGGCCATTAAGAGAGTTAGAGTTCAGGGTGTGGACACCATGAACTTCAGACTGGAGTGCAAAGGGAATTACACAAGGGAGAAATCGATGCAATCATAATAGACTCTCTCAACTCCTTCCAAATGCATTGATGATAGATCGTGTGCTCTTTTTATTCATGTACACAGTGATCTCAGCTTTATTCAGCCCTGTCTTTTGAGTGCCAGTATTTTAATTGAATAGATTTTAAATAACCAAGAGGAGTAGGTAGCTTGCTAGTCTGATAAATGATCTAGTTTTTGATAAATATCTTCACAGACCTGTCTTTGAAAGGTATTCAATGTACCACTATAAGGACTAGAGAGAGTCAGCAGAGTAACTTATTCTACTACGTCTGTACGCTTCAGGTCTCCAGCTTTCGTTTCAAATGCATCTGGTGAGAGTCTCATTTGCAAGCTTTACCTGCTGGTGAGTGCCAAAGACCTCTAGCAAGGGAGCTGCTATACTCTCTGAAAAGGCCTGTGTGCATAACAAATACCACTGCTGTTGCTTGGTAGCCCTTGCTCATCTTCCCAGGGCCTTGCATGGCCAGGGTACACTGTGGAAGACTCTTTCTACAAAAGACATCCGTAGCAAGAGTGCACAGAGTGATTGTTTGACACCAACAATGGATATGTTTACCAGCTTGTGATCCATTCGTGCCATAGTTGTTTGCAGATGCTCTACAGCCTGAATTATTTATGAATATCTTAACTTAAAGGGCATCAGTTGTAGACATTAGAACAGGGCCTCCATGAGATAGCTGCTGCCACATCAGCTCGTGAAACTTAAAAAAGCTGTGCCTGCAGCATTCTCATCAGTCATTTCTCTTGGTATATGTTTCTACTTTCTAATTTTAAACTTGAAGCTGTCTGCTGAAGAATGACTCAGAGAAAGGATGGTGACTTAGTGTGGAGGAAATTAGAAGTCCAGTCATAGTCAACTCAGACTTTTAACCCTGAGCCTGAGTCACATTAATTGTATGTACCGTAACCCCCACACAAAGATATACAGAGAATCAAACAATTACTTTTTAAAAAGTGTCCGGACTTTCATGAGGGTCTGACTCTGGCTTGGTCTGGAACTGAAAAAGAAGACAAAAGAAGAAAAGGCTCTTCATGCAGTTTTTCCAGTCCTATTTAAAGAAAAAAGCATGCGCAAAATCTTGGCCTTACCATGACAGCAACGTTGTGCTTGGCTTCATTGGGTTATTCAGGAGTCCAAAGCATATTAAGTGTTTGGGATTCTCAGCTGATATGGCAGGCACAAGGTTTCTCACTTCAAAAAGCATTGTCACAGTTGGTCTCAGTTGTTGGCATTCTCAGAAAAGAGGGCAAAAACTGCAAGGATTTGAGGGACAAAGCAGCCTTCTGCCTTATGTTTTTTTCTAAATCAAAAAAGTCTATGAGCAAAACCCTTACCCCATATTAAAGTTTCAAAGTGCTTTTAAAATTAATAAAAAGCTATTTTCCCCCATTTTAGGGAGGACATCTGCAGGAACCTATGGAAAGGAGCTGCTTGTAAAAGGTCACAAACAGCAATGCTGGCAGTAAGAACTTCTGCCTCTCATAGACTACCCAGCAATGCTCTGTCCACTAGAAAACACTGGCCTCCCATCGCGCAGGGGACATTCAAAGCAAATTATGCTTGTAAGATGAATCTTGCTGATTTAGCAATAAAAAGAGCCAGGAGAATTCCTCGTGTTACTGTTCCCTTACTTAAAAATTCATATCTTCTCCTAATTTGTCCCCACCTGCTGTCTCTGACAGACAGAACCTCTGATCATCTTAAGGGTAAAACTAGGATGATGTATTTCTTTAATTTACTTCTCTCTGCTTAAATCTGAACATAAAGATAATTTTCTGTTAGTGATGCAAACCATGAAATATGTAGGAGATCAAAGACTGCACACTTACAGTTGCTGGAATAACTCCAAGTATTCAGAGTGGTTTTAATCTTTTTTTCTCACAACTTTAATTTAGCATCATCTGGGGCAAACTGTCTTTCTGCAAGTTTTGCTAAATATCAAGACAATAAAAAAGAGAAAGAAAGTTATCTGCAATATCCCAGAGAGGTTGTGAGAATTAGAATGGAAATTGTGTCTTTCAGGGTGTGCAGGGATCTTCCCAGCTCACCAGTCAGCTAGTGGCAGGGATGCATCAGACTAACAGAGAAAATTACTGAATTCTTTTCTTGGAAGTGTTCCTCCTCTCCCCTCTCCGAACACATAGACGTAGTCACCGTCTCCTCTTCACGTAATCTTTTTCAAAAGATTAGAGAGGAAGTTGGTGTCCTTTGGAGGCTCTCAGGACCCATCCTTGATGAGGCAGGTTTCACTATCCAGATCCTTCTCTGCAGTGCTGCACTTTGTAACTCTCAATAAGTGACATTAAAGACAGGTCTGAGGAAGGAAGGTCAGACCCCAGGATGGGAGAGGCAAGGGGAGATGTCCCTGCTTCTTGAGGAGATAACATATCCATTGCTTCTCGGACTTTCTTTTTTAATAACTGCTTGCAGCAGCGCAATTGTACCCAGGGCCTCCTTTGCAGTAACAACTAAGATGTACTCTGTTACTGTTAAGAACTAAGCAGTGAGCACTGCAGCCATTATATGAGTTACCATGTGACTGCTCCTGCTGAAATCAGTGACTGCTCTTATCCCACGTCCAACAATTCCTGGATCAGCCTAAGGCAATAGTCCTGCTGCACAGTCACAAAATTATTTCTTTCATCAGTTGCAGAGAGTACTTCCCAGGTTGGATCACACAGCAGTACTACCCTCAGTTCTCCTCCCAAACATGGAAGATGGCAAGTCCCTTAACATTGTAATGAAGAATAATTTCATAAAAGAAAAGTGAGCCTTTGAAACTCTAAATGGGGCCAAACAGGGTTCCCTATAGGAAGGAGCAAGCCCACATGAAAGTCCCAAAATAAGATATGCCTCTGCCACTCCTGAAATCTGAATTTTTCTATTTTCAAAATAGAATTTTTCAATTTTCATATCAAACCTAGAAAAATATAACAGCCTGTTGTCTGCTACACTTTTCCTTGGGTTAAATGGAAAAGAACCAGAAAGAAAAATCATGAGACTACCTTCTCCATATACATTACATCTAACAACTAGTCTGCCTTCACTCATTGTGATAGTGGCTCTCCTTCTCTTCGAAAATTGCTTCATCAGTGGAGCCCTGAATTTTCTTTGCTGTTGCTCTACCTCAGGGGAGAACTGTTACTCTAAATTTGAGACCTGGCCTGAGATGAATCTGTTCTATGGACACAGTCATTTATTCAATTACACAGGCTCTACTTCTTTGGATGAGTTTCTGGTGATAGGAGAGCATGGATTTGGAGGAAGCTCTGTTTTTAAGAAGTCCAAATCCCTAGAGATCAGATATTCATGAGACCTCAACCACTCTACATTAAACAAAAGGAACATCTTCTGCCCCCAGTGAAATGTGATGATGTTTCCCCTCTCACCATAATGAGCTATTTGAACATTGGTTCAAAGATAACCACTTCTACAGCACTCAGAAAACATTTCAGTAGTTTTCTATACCTATAAATAAGTGACTTGTAGTGCATTAGGCTATTTTCTGGAAGTGAGTCTGGTGAATACTTTTGTGGCTGTTTGCTCAGAAAAGGTTTCCTCCCATTTATTAGCATTCTGTCCAGCAAAATTGCAGACTAGTCATAGCCCACTAAGTCAGACTACCTGAACACAGAGCAAATAGTTCATGACAAACTTCCAAATCTGAAATGAAGTGATTCACAATAACTGAAAATAGCTGGCTATTCATAAATGACTTACAAAGAGAACAAACGTTAACCTTTGGAAAGTCACTTAGTACTCAGTTGGTCATGATGTCTTTTTTTTTTGCCTCTTAAAATAACAAGAGCAATCAAAAAAGCAAAACAACCCTTGAAAGACAAGCAACCTAATCTCAGAGAGATGAATCTTTAGATCATGCATGAAACACCCATTGCTGGCTCAGCGCATTAATTACTTTGTTTATTTCTGCAAGAGGTGGGAGTCGTGAGCCAGAAGTAAGAAACAAGGCCAGAACCAGCACCAACTTGCCACTAGCAGTAAAAAAATGTAAAGAGGCTGCTCTAACTAGGCATTTCCAAATCTACAGGGGTCTCTCTTTGCCAGTTACCTCAGCTTTCTTACTCTTATTCTACCTGGCTCCAGATAGGTCTTCATCGCATGTTCAGCTGAGCATCTGAGCATTATTTTTTAGTTCAGTAAAAAAGTGTCTAACATCTCTCATTTCTGATATTTTTATTTCATCTGTCTTTTCCCCTAGAAAAACAGTCTGTGTGAATTGAATATTTGAGACAGCCTTGAGCATGATTCATGATTCCATCTGAGTAATACATAACTATCTTTCTCCTCATCTCTTGCGTGCTTTTTCTGATGTTCTGCTACCACTGTGGCCTTTCATATCTCATCTGAGCCTAGCCTGTGAGTCTGAAGAATTATTGGCAAATAATAGTGTTACAATTTTCATCTCTTTATAGGGAGCAATTTTTCAGATTAGAACTATATAATGAAGGTAAAAAACTCGTGATACCTACAATACTATACCTAAACTGCACGTGTGCGTGTGCGTCCCTGCCCAAGGATGGCCTGTACTCACCTGGTGGTGTGGAGGAAGACACCATTAATGATCTAGACTGTTGTGGGGGTGAAACTTCACTGAGCGTTTTGAAGGATCACCTGTATTATTACTACAGCTTCATCCATGACCAGTGAAGCAAATGGTTCTGTCTGTCAGTTATTAGTACCCCCAGAGCTAACAAAAAAAAACCCTACGTCCAAAATACTGACATCTTTTGATTTCCTTTCATCACATGTCTTAAAATCCTATGTCTTTGGAGTTGGTTTTAGACCAACATATTGAAAAGATTTTAATTATATATTTCCTTTTGCTTCTGCCACAGGATATAGCATTAAAAAGAACTTAATGGGCATAATACATATAGATTTTTAGCAAGGCTTAGCTTTGCTCTTCTCTGCTTTCGTAAGATGTGGAATCATAGAAATCCAGCTCCCATTCCATTAGTTTGATTGGACCCAGGGGATTGCACTGCATTTACCTATCTAACACTGCAAAGCTTTTGGTATAGAGGGGGAGGGAATGTTTCCACAGATTCACCTGGCCAATACAGGCCTGCACCCTGCAGAGGGGACCAGGGGATTCCTCATTTAGGAGGCTAGCAATAGCTACACAGATGCCTGCATAGATCTTTAGCTGATACACTGAGTTGTACCATGTCAATGCAGAGACTCAGCATATTCCTGGCCTGGGTTGATAAGGGTGATGAGGAATAAAGTTAAAGTCTTACAATGTAAACCATCTTCACAGCAAATGCTGGATCAAGCTCCACTAAAATTCAACAACCAAACTGAAGTGATTCAGTTCAATGACCTCAGCTTGTTGACTGCAATATGTAACCTCTAAAAGGTTTCTTACACGTGACCTGCTAGCAAAGCCATTTCTGAAGTAACAAGATTGAATCCTGGCAGACCAAGCAATTTCAGCATTTTAATGTGATCAACACCCGGATTTGTGAAATAGACACATTACACACACAAAAAAAAAAAAACAACCCACAAAAAAAAAACAAATATAAACCTTTCCTAACTCTGCCCTTCAGACCACTGAGAAGCAAGCAGTGAAGAGCAGCATGGATGCTGTTTAGATAAAAGAGGACATTTAATGTTGGTGCCTACAGAGAACACAACAGAAGTAAGATTTCCATTCCCCACAATTACCGGATCAAACCTTGTACTAATTAGCACCCAGATAGCAAGGCCCAGGGTTACCCAATGCCCTAAGAGACCCCACAGGGTGGGAAGGATCCTAAGGTGGAGGAGGGGAATTAAAAACTTCCTTTAATTGTTCTGCTTGTGTCTAATGAAAGTTACAACCTAGCAGGTTTTCGGCAACACATACTGCTGGGGTATTATTTTAAACTTTGCTTCCTAAATCAAATAGCCTACTGTTTCAAAGCAATTTTGTTCCCTATCCTAAGGATTAGCTCAAGCATTAACAAAGTGGGCCACGGAGGGCTGTGACAGAGACGGCGTGTGGGCAGTGCTTTTTCTAATTTGACCTCTTTTCACAGAAATGAGAGGAAACTCTGATCTGAAGCTGACATTTCCTTAGAACATCACCCAGCTTTCCTAACACTGGGACCACAATTCACTGATAACAGGGCTTTGAAGTAGCTGGAGCAGAGCCAGGAAACACTGGAAGTATTCTTCAGAGAATATCTGTTTCAGATTACCCCAATTTATAGTAAGCCACACATGCTAACTTTAGCATTTCTTTTGCCTTTAAAGCTTTTCGTCTTCTGGCTGATTGATCTAGAGCCTTTTCCTTTGGCTCAGTACAGTAACATTTCTTGGCCAAACACTGCATTCCTACTTTGCATCCAATTTCTTCCCTACCATGTGTCACTAAGTTCACTTATCTTTCTCATCCTCTGACCCACATTAACTTTTGCAAATATATGATTTTGCTGGAGTTGAAGCAGAACCTGTGGCAAACATGCAATGAATGAGGCTAAGCAGTCACATTTCATGGTTTCTTTATTTTGTTTCTTCACACCTGCAGTACTGAGTCTTCCAGTTCTCCTCTTCCCCTCCTCTCCATTAAAGGCTACATAAGGGTAACTCATAGACTGTAGTTAGGTTTTTCTAGTCCCATTTGAATTCAATTGGAGTTGTATATCCAGCTTTCATAGCAGGTAATGCAAATCAATAGGAGCAGCCCTGCAGGGAAAAACACTTGTTGCTGAGGATCTGCCATCCACTGTACGTACACCTGAGGGCATGGAGTTTCCTCATGCTAAGTCTAGTCTGAATCCAGGTACTGACCATTCATTTGCAGCTGCAGGGTTTTATGTGCATGTCTTCCAGGTTGGTTTCATACAAAAGGAATCCAGCTCATGAGCATCACAACCTTGGGCTGCTGCAAATCAAAGCTCAGAAAGAGGTGATGGCTGGTAAGGCTTTTCCGATCCAGACTGTAACACCAGTACAGAAGCACTATTTGGTCCTTTGGAATTCTTGGCTAAGAAAGGGTGCCAGACTTATAGAAAGCATGACTCTCACTGCCCAGCCTAGCCATGATTTCTAGGGCACAAATGTTGACAGCCTAACAGAGCCTTTTAAAACAATTCCACAAGCTTGTGGAACAATCAATGCCAGTATGGTTTAGCATCTAACCTATGGTGTGAAAGAGTCTATAACCTGCTATGAAGCTCTGAGACACTCTTTTTACTGTTCCCCATCTGAACTTAGCATCAATTAGTGTTACACAGAGCAAGAAAAGTGAATAGCAGGCTATTCTACCATCAGGCACTTGTCTTGGAAAGACAGTCAGCGTTTATACAAATTCTGAAGTTCAACACATCATACCAAAACAATGACAGAAGTAACCCATATAAAACCATCCCTCCATTGTCAAATACAACACACACACCTCTGTCTTCTAATAGGAAGACAATATTTCCTTTTGTCACTATTGCAAATAACTCAGGATGCTTTGCAATCTAAACAAAGTAGAAATTGTGAGCTGGGCTCCGAGACACTTACATTTTCAGTTGCTATTTTTTGGCCTGTCATCTACCGACTTCGATAATTTCCTCTGTCAGGAACATAAAAAGTATCTGAAATGGTGGGAAGACCAGCTCATTCAGCAGCAAGGAAGGGACTTTACACACGGCAGGTTGTTGCTTGTTGCTCTTTCTCACAAGCCACAAAGTAAACACAATAGAAAAGCACACATCCATTTGTGCATCCCACTAACATCAAGGGTCATGTGCACTGCAGTCAGAAACTGCACTAGGTTGGCCACTGGATGCTGGAAGCAGTCTGGAAATGTAGAAGCAGCTTTTCAAAAGGGGAAAATCTACATAGCAGTTTGGGATTGGGTGGGCAAGCATCTAGAGAGCTCCAACTAAATCTGAGCTCTACCATTAAGCAAAAGGCAGCCTCATGTACTCCCCTGGAACCAGGACTAACTCCCCTCCATTTCCAACCCTTCAGCAGTTCTCATTCTTATATAAAATACTGTTCCCACTGGTTTCTGTGGGACTTCCTGTAAAAAAGTTACTGCTGAACATGAGTACAGATACTCACCCAGTGAGTAGTGCCAGTAAAATTTGGGAGAGCGCAACTTCCCTGCTGTTATCATGTGTTTCCGCTCTTTCTATCCTTCTCAGGAAATTAGACTACAAATTCACAAGAAGCTGTTTCCTGAAATTTCTGGGTTTTCCTTACTGTCATGAGAGCAGCCAAAAAAGTAAAAATTTTGGAAACAACAAAAATGGAATTGATCTATTTTCCAGATTGATGCAACTTTTTGAGATCAAGTTTACCTACATTTATCTTCACTGAAACAGTATTTCTCTTCGTGCATTTGATTTTGAATGGAAAAAATATTTAATTACCAAAACGTGATGGACGAGAACTGATCTCACCAAGAAAACTGGAAGTCTTTCATTTCATGTTGACCTACGTGATGATTTTTCCTTCCATTTTTCTGTTCAAATGTAATTGTTCAGACAGCCACTTGGCAGAAGGCTTTACTGTTTTTAAGGAAAAAATTCACTTGATATCAAAAGCAGTTGGGGAAGCAAGCTATCCTGTTGGGGCAGAAACTCACTGAGAAAACACGTGCCTTAAAATTAAATTGGGTAGGAACTGCACTCTCTAGAGTGACCTAAGAAATTCAGAAAAGGTGCAGACTGTCCTTTTTCCTGATTTTGGTTGCCATCAACTTCATTTTCCCAATTTTAACATTTGCAGCACCTGAAAAGTTGTAATTAATGACAATCAGAGGCCGCTATTCAATGACAGTCAAATGACAATTTTGGTACGTCCTGTTTGAATTTCCTAAATAAAGACAAACTAAAGTTAGAGAAGAAATGGAAGGCTCCAAGAAAGAGGCATGTGTCTGCTTGATAGCAGTGGTCTTACACATCTACTGTGTTGTGAGGAACTTAATATTTGGTACATTACAGCTGGTGAAGTGTTACCCGAATGTATAACCCAGAATTAAACTACCTTCTAAATTGGAAAAGCATGTTATTAATGATGACAAGCTTCCCACACAGCACTTTAACCACTCTTTTCAGAAGCTACCATCTAGCATATGAGTATGTCATAAACTCCCTAAGTACCATGATGTCAAGTAGAGAGGAGTGGTTTCATCAAGGTCACAGAAAGGTTGCACAGGGAAGGTGAAAACCGAGTTTAGTTCTCCTGTGTCACAGTAAAGAGCTTTGATAGCAGGCCATCATTTCTTACTGATGTCAGACTCTGTAATAAATGATGTCTCCTTGATGGGGAACTGCCCAATCTGACATCATTAGCAGCTCTGGAAAAGCTAAAAGGCTCCGTCGTGTTTTGTTTTTAATTGAGCATGAAACCGTCTTGGCAATAATACCAAAAAAATCCTTACACCCAAATAAAATCTGTTTGGATTGGCTGGTCTTCATGAAGTGATTCAGAACAACAAAGCTGCACCTTCTTTCTTCATGTCAGCACAGTTGTCAGGACTAAATATTGTGGGCTGCATGTCTTTGAATGAGACTGATTGCACAACATTTGCAAAAGCGCAAAACATTTGAAATGCATCTTGTGTGGGAAGAAAACAAATGGATCAACCCTCCTCCCCTTTGAATCTATTTGGATCATTGTAAAAACAGATAAACTGCTGAGTAGAAGACAAATAAGTAGGGTCATTCTTGCAGGGAAGCGTGCTCATGTCACGTTCACCCTGAGTAAAACTAATATATCCTCATACGGCTTTGGAAAGATTTCTCCTTCGTTCCCCAAAATGAACAGTTGACAGTACCTGAGCTCAATATTTAGAAATAAAAGCACCTTTCTAAATTTAGGAAAAATAGCACATTAAACCCTGAACTTCAAATCATCTTTAATGGCACCATTTTTCTAGTGATCATTGTTCTTGCTAGAGCATACCACTCACATTAACACAGGCTTTTGAAGATCAGAATTCAACAAATACTGAAAGAAGTTTCCCCCATTCGTTCCTGACTCCTCGTTCCCCAGCTCATGAAGGCGTTCCACATGCTCCATATGCCACGTGCTTCAATTTCCAGAATGTATATTATCCATAATTGATTTAATCCCTCAGCATTAGGAATCATAACTGTAGAATAAAAGAAACGGATTGTGTCCGTTTCTTGTTCTCCTCACCCCTGTAATACATGCATTTTACACAGATGACAAAGATGTTTTTTCTTCTGTCATCAGATTTGTTCAGTAAGAGCCCAGCCCTACCACATGGGAGTTTTACTGCTCACTTCAGCAAGAGCGAGGTCCCAGTTTGCGACTGTATATCTAATGGAGCATTTTCACAGATGTCTTAAACAAATCCGTGAGGTGCCTTTGAAAGGGGTGCCTTGCCTTTACCTCATGTGTGTTCTTGTTGCCTTCCCTGTATACATTCCAGCAACAGTGTGGCCCTGCAATCAGCCAGATCAATCAGCTGAACTGGCAGAATTGGAACTCTAACAAAAAGTTAAAAAAAAAAAAAAAAAAAAAAAAAGGAAACTTTTTTAGCCACATCAGCTTGCTGCATGATCACTACTGACAAAGCAAGGGATGCGTGTGGGCATCTCATTAGATGCAGTGGCAAAGGTGGAATATTCAGTTCTCTTACTGCTTGAATTCAGCTCTTCTTTGGAGGGTCATCAACAAGAAACATCTTCCAGATGTACTTTGCCCATCCTTTGCTGATAAGTCAAAGCTAGATCATCACTATAGAGGTCTGAACTTAAACCAGCTAACAATTTGTCCTATTATAGCCAGTCTCCTCCTGAAGCTGAATATATTAGGTAGTTATCCAATAAAAATGAAATATATCCTCACCACCAGTCACTCCTGGTTTCATAAAGGGCAAAGCAAGAAGATGTATTCTTAATCACATGCCTGACTCAGCAAAACACGTTGTGCTTATCTTTTCTTCAGCCCACAGCCATTATTCAACTGTAATTATGACTCTTCCCCTGAAATAGCAATTTCATCTATGATTATTATCACTGCTTTTTTTTTAATGGCAAATAGCATCTACCTTTGTGGAATGTAGGAGGACTGTTTTCCTTTTGATATTAAAAAGTCCTCTTGCAAAGTAAACATTGGCTGAACATCAGAGTTGGCATATGGTTTAGGAATGCAGCCTTGCACAAAGCCAGAGGCTTTTCAGAGCATTAAAAGAAACCTCAGGCATTGGAGTCATCCCCAGGAAGCAGATGAAAACGATGTGTACACGTGTCAAAATGCCAACTTCAACTGTGTGAATATGTCAATATGATTTGAGCTGGTAGGAAGGCAGGGGCTGTATGGAACAATAAAAAACACTTTTTAAAAGGCTGTTTTCTAAGATGGATTAAATGCATTTAAAAAAAAATAACTTTAAAAGGTAACACATCAAAAAAAAATCCCCACCACCAAAATGAAAGCTGAAGTAGAAATTAAGAATGGGTCCCTAACTGCTGCTCTTTAAAACAAGGTTAGTAATTGCAAGCACGCAAAAAAATCTAGAATGTTATACACTTTGTTCATTTCTAATTAAGACCTCAGTGTTATCTTAATTTTCTCTCCATTCCATATCCTTTGTTTACAAGTTGGAAAGTCTCACCAGCTGTCCCAAGCTGTTCTTAGAGCAGACTTTGTGGAGAAGTGAGCGTTGCTTATAGGACACAATTTCTACACTATAAAGTCTCCAGAACTAATCAATGTTTCTTTTCTCTCCACAACATAGCTACTGTTTCCAACATTATGGGAGACTATTTTCCCTACCTTCACCATACTATGAGGTAGTGGCAAAATTAGCTCTGTCCTAGCAGGTCCCTGCACTGTCATGTCCTTCTGGTGCTCAGAGAACCCATGTGCTCCCACAGTGGTGGACTCGGTCCTGCTATTCAGGAGCTGGAGAGGAACAGGAGCTAACACCATTGCCACAGTCTCAGGTGTCTTTGCATAACTCAGCAACTCACCTAGAAAACCCAGCAGATATGAAGAGATGGGCAGAATAAGCCCCTTATTCAGCAAGGGCAACCTGCTAGGTCTCCAAAATGGTAACATCAGAAGTAGAGCTAGGCAGAAAATGGAAAAGAAAGCCATAGAAGACAACTTTTCCGCAGAAGCATTAGGATCAAAAAATATCCTGTTTCTGAGCTACTGGCCCAGGCCCTTGAGGGCCATGTAGTCATAGCTGTCCATCCTCCTCCAGGACAGAGTTTAGAGTTTATGCTGGACTTTGCCTTGCCATGGCGCACCGTGGTGTCCACCTCTCAGAAGTGAGGTAGGCAGTCACAGGGCACTCTCATCAGCACTTGTCTTGATGAGATATCCCAGGTCAGAGGAGCTTGGCTCAGAGATAACACAACCACTGCAGCAGCGTGCTACAACCCAAAGGAGACTGATGTTAGGCTTTGAGAATCTGCAGGGTAATATGTTTTCTGTCTTGATTTTCCATTTCCAGAAAAAAAACAGGCATTTTTTTGTGCATACAAACAAAAACATATTTCTCCCTCATATTTCTAATAACACGGAGTAGTAGTGATAACTCAAAGCTGAAATTCATGATCTAGCAGGAGACTGAGCTCTCTGACTGATAACAGTAACAAGAACAAGATATATCTGATCAGGCTTTCTGGCTGGTAAGGGAAGGATAGACAGTGTTTATGAGCCTCTCGTTTGCACAGTGCTATCACATAATGATGGAAGGTTTCGTCTGTTTAAGTGAAAGGTAAGATGCAAGACAATGCCATGTCTGACCTCCAGCAAAAAAGCAGAAGAAAGTCTACCTGCACAGATGCAGTAATTAAATGGCTCAGTAGCCAATACTGAAAAAAATGCAGATATTTGTGGTTAGGAAATCAAGTCGGAAAATTCGATAGATGTGAACAATCCTGTCTTGAGTAGTGAGCTTAGTGAAGATGCTTAACACACAGGAGCAAAACTGAAAAAAACACAAACCTGTCACAGATTAAACAATTAATATATTCTTGAAACTCAGCATGGTTGTAGTGATGATATTTAGACTCATAAATTTGTTTTAACAAAATATTTGGGGGGCTTACTAGCACAATAGGAAAAATAATTATTTTCTGCTCCCTTTCATCAAGTTAATGAGAAATCATTTGGAATGGGATGGACTAGACCTCCACCACCACCTCTCCTAGGGTAATGAGGATAACTCCACAGGCTCCTTGTTTGGGTTTGCCCACTCCAAACTGTCATCGCAGATTCCTTGAAATATGAAATACGGTTCCCAGCATATGCTATGAAGGTATCAAACAGAGACGGCTGCAAGCAGAACTGTATGTCAAGTCACATGAAACCTGTCCATCGTACCAGCATAACCAGCAGAACATGCAATCATCATGAGTTCCACATTTCTCACTGAAATTAGGTAACAGCGGAAGAAGAAAAGTAGCCATGCCAGAAAAGAGAGGCTGCCTAATGCACATCCACCAGTGCAGATTTTTAGAGCAGAATTGTCTGCACTGGGCACCGGTGAAGGACTTCTGGCTTACTGTTGTTTGATCCTCCTCAAGAAAAAGCACTGGAAGCCCCCAGAGGTGATCTGACACAGTGCTGGAAAGAGACCCTGACAATCAGTATAGGAGGGAACAGAATAGGGTGGAATTACACAAAGTTGAGGTAAATACTTTTTGTTACAGTTTTTCTGCGCACTCTTCCATCTTTGTGTCTCTGATCTAATAGTCAGTATCCACAAACGTTAAAGGAAATAAATCAAACATTGGACTTGTGCCTCTATAAAAAGTCGTGAACATTTACCTACTTTAATTCACACTCTTAATATCAAGCTTCTCAGTAACATGGATAAGAGGAATCTGAAATACCTCATTAAATGTGCAAGTAACACATATAGATGGCATAGGCACCATTATAATCACAAAACTAGCCAAATTCTAGAGTGTCACTTCAGTAGGGTAGAGGGAATTGTACCAAGCAAAAAAAAATACAAAACTCACAATGTTTGTGAGGCAAAACTTCCAACATAAAAAGTAATAAACTCAGGTCCACTAAAATATCCTGCTCTGGAAGACAAAATATTTCATTTGATTTTTCTTTTTTAATATATTTAAATTTCCATTTATATATATATTTGCTTTCAGAAAGAGAAATTCATTATTTCAATTGCAACAAGTCCAATACATAAATAAAATTTGCCTCCAAAAAAAGCCAAAATACAAATGTGTGTCCAGATAAAGAAATTTTGTCTTTCAACCTTATTAAAGCACACTACTTTTTTTATCGTCATTATTTTTAAAAACAATTCACTGCAAAAAATATTTAAATCCACTGGAAATTTTTCAACACCCTCTGCCTACTCAGACAGCCACAATCCCCTCTCAGAAAAGTAACCTTAACTTTACTTCAGAGCATTTTTAGACATCAAGGGAGCAAGGAGTATCTCTAAGAGAGCCTCCTGTCTGTCAGCGTGTCTTTAGCACTGGTTGGCACAGAGGCAGATTGTGGCCCTTGTTCATATAGCAGCTATTCAATGCACCACATTCGTTATTCTTTGCTGCCAAGGAGGCAATCTGTTTTTCATTTCCTCTGAAGAAGAGCATAATACTACGAGTAAAACATCAGATATAATTAGGCAAAATGGTTGAGTGCCTGACTGAGCAGAGAAATTGAACTGTCCTGGATATGAAAAATAGCCACACACCTGAGAAAGAAAAGAGAGAATAGCACTGCCCTCCCAACCGGAGCGCGCAGAGGTTGTCATGAGTTATCATTTCCTTGTGCAAGTGGGATATTTCCTAGGGACTGTACAAACTAATTAAGTGTCCTCATAACATCTGCGTTTCCTTGCTTTCCCCAGTTCCCCTTTCCGGGTGGGGAGGGGTTATCGGGTGATAGAATAACTGTCTAAATGACAATAACTTGTTATGGGTTTTCTCAAACCATAACAGCTGCTAATAGCAAATACCAATTTATTCATTACAATTCATCAGAAGGGAACATTTTGGAGCAAGAAAACTTGAGTTCTCATATTCCTGTGAGCCATGACAGTGAGCAGCAGCACTTTATGCCTAATAACCCATGAGGTTATGGAAAGCTGCAGGACCTTCAGAAACAAGCAAAAGGGTCAGCTATCATCAGGTAGCTGAAGCTTCTCCCTCATCAAAGATGGGCAATGCAAGGTGCCACTGGTCACCTTATGCTCCTCTCCACCAAAACTCAGTCAATGCAGTATTACTATGGCTAGTGACTGACTGTAGGCTTCATACTAACTCTGCGAGCCCTGTCTGGACTTGTCTCAGCCTGCCTAGAGCTTTCTTTCAAGCTTTATTCCCTTGTAAAAGTAATTTTTTAATGACTACGTGGCAATTGTTTTATCTGTTTTATTTTGCCTATCTTTGCTTAATTATATTGTCCAAACATCATTTTTATAAAGGCAGTTGTAACAAGTAGCTCTTCTGTAGTAATGAATGAAGTTGAATGAAATATTGTCTAGAAGGACACTATGGTTTACAGGCAAGTTATGGCAGCAGAAGGCTTGAAAGTGAGGACACGGGTCGCAGGGCAGAGGGGTACAGGCATGGGATGAACAGAGAGGGAGCACGAGACAGCACTGGAGGCCCTGGGGATGTAAACATGTCACCAATCAAAGAACTGCAGACTTGGGAATTGTCTATAACTAGTATTAGAGGGAACAAAGTGAACAAAAACCAATTATCTAATAGCTGTAAGATGCTTCAAACAGCAAATCTGGGTGTAATGTGTAGCTGCAGAATGATGAAAAGAAAGAAGTGTTGAAGCATGTTAGGGAAAAAAAAAAAACACTAAAAATAGTCACAAATGTAAGAAGAAAAGCCTCCACCATCATAGCCCTCCCTGTGTAGGACTTAGGGCACTGATGAGACACTGTAATTCCTCTTCCAGACTGAAGCAAGTGACTTCGGGACCCAATGGGCATTGGAAGGGTGTAACAGCAGAGAAAGGGTACATATGAGGGAGTGTGTATCATTACTGAGATATTTTCTAGAATTGTACTCTGTTTTCCTTTTCTGTAGTATTTAAATCTGGACTGATAATTATTCATTAATTACACTGATAGCAATTCAGTTATACAAGTAATATTTGATGTTACATACAAGGTATGTTTTCTTTCTGCAGACAAAATTTTGAGTGTAACGCTACCTTTCAAACATGGATGGTCTTCATACATGTCCTGGACCTCCCATGGATGTAAGAGTGTGTGTGGTGTGGCCACCTGCATTTAATGGACGACCCTGGGCAGTAAATTCAGCACTGCCAGTGGGAGAAAGATGGCCAGCACTTCTTACGAGCACAGGGGCATATCTGCATCATGTTTTGTGGGCTGAAGCAAGGTGATGCTGCTTATGTTCTCCAAGCCTGCCAGCTTCAAACGTGAAATTTAGTTATCATGGTTAGCCCAGCAGTGAACACAAGCTCTGCTGAGAGCCAGGTTTAGACTACCCCAGGTTCAACAGTGCCCTAAGACTGCCATAGCACTTTCGGTTTACAGCTGGATGACATCTTGCTGCTTCAGAGCACAGGCTTCTCTCCACCTGCAAATCACCTCAGAGAAATCCTTGAAGATACAGTTCAGAAACCCAAAACACCCATGAAAACTTCTTGCATTCCCCGCTTCTTTTTTTTCCTTTTTTCTCCTTACTTTTTCATAAACTCATTACTAAGAAACATTGCCTACAGTTTCACTAGCAGCTTAGGCAGCAGTGATACTAGAAAGAAACATTATGCAGGGTCTTCTGCAAGGTGGCCATGGTTGGTCATCCCAAAGCGGCACTGAAGATGTGTGCAAGATGCACACCTCATCCCACTACAGCTCAGCACATCACAGTCCTCAATTGGATTTCCCTCTCCATCACCAGTGTTCCCATGCAGGGCAATGCCTGTCAGCTACAAGAGCCAAATGGATCAGTTGTTCACTTCAAGAGTGCATTAAGGATATTACCTGGATGAGCAGTGACTCATGAACACTTTCAGCTGGGACACGTTGCTCAGTGATGCAAACTGATTCAGTCTCATAATTGTCACAGCTGAGAGTGTCAAGAGGAGGTTTACAATGGTTCTGCAGTCTGGCTTTAACCATAAGAGTTAGGGTGGGGACTGTAAAGAACTGGCAGCTGATAACAGAAATGGAATGAAATCAAAATATCTATCCTTTGTTTATTCATCATCTTAAAATACTTACAATGGTCCAAGTAGCACTCCACCCACCCCACACTGGAGCTTTTAAATGTGTGTCCCAACTCAAGACTGGCAGTATCTTGAGTCCATCTCTGGATTAACCCAAACCCTTCTCCTTAGGCCATTAAGAGATACCTTAACAAAACGGGATCAGAATCTAAGATAGCCTCAGCTTTGTATTTGCTGCCTAAACCCAAATTAATATCAGGTGTTACAAAACTAAAGTGATCCCTAATGAACTCAGGAAATTGCAATCCCGGATGAAGTCATGCAAGGCCTGACTCCAGTCAACAGGCCTCTGCTGTAAATATAAATATATATAAATAAATATATACAAATAAATTTAGGACCAACTGCCCTAATAGGGCAATCTATATTATGGTACCTACCTAAATGAATTTCAAGTCTCCCTCTGACTGAAGTTTAACATTTCTCTCAGCTGTCTAATTGTTCTCTTGAAAAAGAGCTGTACGCATAGCATCCATATTAGAACCACAAATGTCCATAATGCTCCTAGAGTTCACATCTGCCGTTTTCTTTGTTCTCTTTAAGGAGATGGATGCCAGTAAGGAAGATTACACGTTGCCTTGAATTTTCCCAGATTATGTCTGCTTGGATCCAGCCCGATGGTTCAGCCTTTTGTACACATGGAGAGGGCAGCTGGAACATTTCAGATACAGATGTGAACCTCCCCAGAGTTAATTATTTACATTATTGTTTGCATCTTAGATTTGAGTTACCCAGCTTGTATTAAAATCCTACATACTATGCACTAGCTTTGGTGCGCCAATGCCTTTCCAGAATTGCTGGCTGCAACTGTTGCTTCGTATGTACAATCCCAGACACTTTTTGGTTTTTGTGATTGGTGGCAAGATTGTGAACACATACATGGAAAAAAAAATCTTCTACCAGAAAAGCAATCATTTAAACAATTAGCAGCATGGAGGAGACTAAGAATAGCTCTTCTAAATCCCTTTAACTGTGTTCTTTGCTCTCCACCGTCCCTGTACATCCCCTCCCTTTGCCGATACGAAATTCCCAACCCTGCAGACAGTTGTCTTTGTGTACTGTTTTTGCTGGATGTGCAAGACAGTTTATCAAAAGGTTTTTGAACTTCCTCTCAGACCTGAAGGAACAGCTAGCTCAGTTCCCTCCCACGTCCTCTGTGCACTTGCTACAGAAGAGCTGTGAGGTGTTCATGATGATCTATTTCAGACTTCTTTAGCATTGGATGCTCTGACCTCATGGTCCGACAACTGATTGATAAGTCCTCTTTTGTGGGCTGAGAACCTTTTCCTCTTGTATTCCCATTATAGGGTAGCACTGTGTCCTCTATCTTGGCCAAGAGCCATGGGAAAGACAGCGAGCAAAGACAGCTCGAAGAATGATGTATGAATTAAAAAAAAAAAGGAAGAAGGCAGCTTTGAAAATCATTCAGCATGACTGTGCACACACTAAATATACATGAGTCTTTTTATCACGTAAGGATTCTTTCTCAGTCTCTGTGCTGGCCCTGCTGCACGTTGAGATGAGCCTTGTTTTAAATAGGTTTCCCTGGACATTTCTGACCTCTAGGAACCCTTTCAAACAAATTATCCAGTGGGATCAATTTCCAAACAAAATCCATCACACTCAAGGCATGGATTTCCAACTTAACAAGCCATTAGTTAACCTGGAAGAACAAATTGCAGCAACTACTGTGAGTTTCCCTAAGCTCTTGAGTTACATGATCTTGTCAGTGCACCAGAGGCCAGCTGGAATGGCTAATGGGAGGCTGATAGGAAGGAAGAGCCAGCCACTTAAATTGTGGGGAAAGTCAGTCACGCTCCCTGCCAAACTTATAGGATTACGTCTGATTTGATGAGGTGCTTTTCATCCACTGCTTACTGCAAAGGTACAATTTCTCAGTATGACGTCTTAAAACATTTGGTACCTTATATAACTGCGTTACCTGATTCATTTCCATACCATACTCCACCCATAACTGTGCATAAATCAATCTCTGAGCTTCCAGAAAGATTTGTTAAAGAAAAAAATAAAAAAGACAAGCTACTGAAATATCCTGATTTAAAGGCGGGGGGGGGAAATAACAGGAATTACATGGCAAAACCTGATCTTGCAAAATATCCAGTCCAACTTCTGTATAAAAGAGGTGACTAAAGTTGTCCAGACCTAAACTTGTCAGGCTGGACAAGTACTTCTGATGCATTTATTTTATGCCTAGTCATTAAACACTTTCCATGAAAAGTACTTTGTCAGAATCCCTCGATGGTGAGGACCCCGTAAACCACAGTACGAATGGTAGAGTATTAAGAATTTAAATGGCTAGATATTTTTTCAATCTGTGTTTGCGTGTCTCTGTCACTGGTTTTTGTTTTGCATGCATTTCCATTGGGTTTATCCTGTACATGTTGTATTTGTATTTGGTGGAAGTAGTTTGTTAGTTCTATGGCTTAGGACCTGTCATAACAAGGGAAGGTCTCAGAAAGCATTGGGATACCCACTGCCTTGGAGGATTGCTCAGGAATCTGACAGTGTACATTTTGTCAACTGTTCAAAGGAGATGGACAGAGATAGAGGGAGATTTTTACATTCTTACATATTAATCAAATACTTCCCTAGACCCAGCAAGATGCTCATCATACATTTCCTGACAAAACCCATGTAACCATGGTGCCCATATTGCCTACAGGTTCAAGCATCTAGGGAAGTCTGCAGAATGGAGGCCTGAATCTAGAAACATTAATGCATGCTTGTTACTATAATGTCCAAACCTAACAACACTCAGAGATCAAGTCATCTATTGGAAGGTACGTTTACTATCTGCGGGCCACGGTCAACAGAAAACTTGTCTTGGCCATAAAGACCTTTGTGATACTAAGAAGAGGAATCATAAAGAGTGAAACACCCTGTGGTGTCATTGCCACAACTTGTATTGGGTTCAGTTGTAGTGTGGTCAGGCTTTTATTACAGATGACTAAATTCTAGGACCTGCCAAAATAACTCATTCACCCAAATCTCTGCTGAGCTTGCTGCTGCTTTCAAGCAAAACTGTAAGGTTTTCAGATGCCAAGGAAGAATTTCATAGGTTGGGATGAAACAATATTAAATCCTATGGTGTGGGCCTGAAAACAAGGAAAACTCAGCAGTTTCAGATTGCTTGATATTTATATGTAGGTGAATCATTTGATGCTGAACATGACGATCTATAGAAACACTTAACTATTCTTTTACCTCATACGATTTCAGGTAGAAATTTGGATTTAAATTTATACCAAATTTAAGTGTTACATGTATTTGCTAGAAAGGTCGTGGCAAGGCACAGATCTGAACTACCCGAAGCCCTCACTCAACAGAAGATCAAAAAAAAAAATCAAGTCCAGCTATTTCAGTTGTCAGCGCATCAAACTCAGTATCACAGGCGTTTATTTGAACTCCAGTCAGTATTGGCTACCAAAGTGAATGGTAGAGGTATAATCCAACACATTACCTTTTCTTCATAAATCTTTTTGAAATCAGAGGTGAAAATGCCTATATGAGTGGAGTTCGGGTTTTCCAGAAAAAGAGAGTAAGTAATTTCACTGAGTAAATAATTGTCTCTGTAACAAAAGCAAAATGCCAACGGTGGAGGGGAAAGAATGAGGAAGGGGGTGCTTTAAGTCCTGACATTGTTTTACATTGTCTGCTTCCATGCAGAGAGACAGACATCCCACATTTCTTACAGTGTTTGGCAACAACACTTTAAATCAAGACACTGCTTCACCTGACTGGCCTAGGAAGCAAAGCCACTGCTGTTTTCAGTAGGACTGAAAACCACATCAGAGTCTCAAGAGGGGTAGCAGACAGCCTCATGGACTTCATCAGAAGGGATTAAAAACTAGCAAAAGGGTATTCTCCAAAGAGGAAGAAAAAAAACTGTACTCATCGTTAAAGGACCCAAGTATACTTGAAGAGCTGGAGCACCTTTCAATGGAGCAGAATGCAATTCAAATGGCTGAAAAATCTAATGGCTGAAAATTAAAATAAGCTGTCAGTTTGCTAAAAAAAGATTTTCTAATTCAAAATAAATCAGACCAACAATTTACAAATGTTTGGAAAGAAAATGTTTAAGTTACTCACTTTCAAAGCCTGAGCCCTCCCTACCTTTGGTATTCCACTCGCATTTTAATGGTTGTGGTGGCTTTCTGCCACTGCCTGCTCCCTCCTTATTCATAGCACAAACCTCGCAAGTCAGCAGGTCTTGTGCTCACGCTTGACTTTGAAATCATATCACTTCTATCATCCTCAGAGGTAAGCAGTGGAGGTAGGGAGAGAAACCCAAGAGCTCGTTACCACTTAACAGAAGGAATTTATCAAGGCAGAAAATTATATACATATTTACATACATGTAAAAAAAAAAGATCATATTTGGAAAATACCATTTTGGTGAAATAGCAGAAATCTTAGGTAGTAAATTAGATCCTTAGAGAAAGGAATAGAGGACAAGGATCGTTTGGGATTTGTGCTATCGTTTTCCGGAAGTACATGAGCAAAGCCAACCTGTATTGCCAAGCCAGAAAATGAACCTCAAACAACCAATTAAGTCTTTAAAGTTCCCATCTCCATCCCAGTCCTTCCAGGTTTGAGAGAAGCAGCATGGCTGGCAGGAGTCAGGTCAGGCCCCATCGCTGTGTCACTGGCTTTGCTTCTGCTCCCTCCCTCCAGCCAAACTTTAAGTGAGGAATGAGTTGACTACCATCTATTGCACCCACCAGTATTTCTTTTAATGCTGTCCAGTTTACACTGTTCTTGCTACCCAGATAGAGGCTTTCTTCATTTTTTCTCCATGACTGGATTTGATGGGATTTTTTTCAGTATTGAACTTTTTATATTTTTTTTCTTTTTTTTAAGTTCTACAATTAAATTTGGCTCCCTGACACATCCGGCTTCCTCACTGAAAGTGGAAAATAAATTTCTCTTTCTCTTCAGCTGATCATTTTCCATTCTGAAGGTTTCTCTGTCAAAAGTACACAAGAAAAAAGAAGGGTCAAGAAATACCTCTTCCTGGTAAATCTTTGGGGTTTTTGCCAATCAATTCTACTTCTGAATGTGGCAGGGGTGGGAGATAAAGTCCCAATAACTAATTATCTACATGTAATTTTTTTGTTGTTTTAAAGCGGATGAAAATATAAAAGCTGAGAAAACGTAGTGTTTTTCCCAAGCATTTTGCCTCTCCACTTAAGAAAAATGCACATTATCACCTTTACGCAAGGGTTGTTCTACTGAAAATTTGTCTTCCCCTTGTTCTATGACCTGGGAGAAGACCGAGAAGGGAAGAAGGGTGGTGGTGAACATGAAGGACATGAATGCAGCTGGTGGTACCAAAGCACTGGAAGAAGCATTGCTCAGATGTCTAAGGCTTGGTGCACTGGCTGGTCCCCAGTAACCAGTATGGGTCTTTCTTCAAAAATGAACTTTGGAGCACAAATCATTCCTGAAAACACATTCAGCGTTACCCTGGACACATCTATAACATCAGTTGTAATACTGCAGAGGAAACGTTTCTGAATCAATCTCTTATGCATTTGTGCCATCTAGTGAACAAAACCAAGTTGAAATATTTTTGCTAGAGGGAAGACAGATCTTGGCCTTCTCAGAAATGCTTGCAAACTAGCTCTCAAGATTGCTTTGGTGGCTCACTAGGTTACTGGTTTTGTCCATTGCTGATGGATTGCCAGTTACAAACCCTAGAAGGACTGGAAATGGATGTCACCTGGTAATCCAAAGCCACCAAAAGCTTTTCTGTGTCACAGGAAAGAAAAACAAATAGCTGAGTCTCACTCTTATCCTCTCACAGCCCCGTAAGTGACATTAGCAGTAAGGGTGTGCAAAAGCATAATCAGCAACTTAAAGGCATTCTGTGGTCAAGTATATTGGGTGTAACACCTAAATTTACACTAGTGTTTGTTTGGGTTTTTTTTTTTTTATATGGGAGGGTGGGATTTATGCAGGGGGAATTTTAATAATATTTCAATGAATATCTACTTGGACTGTAAAAAACACACTGGTATTATTCTGGGACACAGTTTCTTATATCATTGCTATTTTGGGACCATAACACATTATGAAGACGTAGCATTATTCACAGTAAAAGCAGTCATGAGGCCCCAGCCAAAAAAAGGGAAACTTGAGAGTAGCTGCAATTTACAGCCTAATCCAATAAGAGGGAAAATAAAGAGAAATGTTTTTTTTTTTACAGATGAGAGTGGTGAACTTAGGAAGTCAGGCAGGGTATGTTTATGCTGTATATTTTAGGCCAAATCCAGGGCTTAGTGATGACAGTGAGTTAGTGTCTGAGGGTATATACAGTACACATGCATGTCTGTAGGGTTACCTTGTCTCTGGTGTTGTGCTCCTCATGGCTTCCAGGACTGCTCAGACTAGGGGTTAAGGTGGGTTGCGAGGGTTCAAAGTCTGTATAAACCTCCCAAAAACGTTAGTTGATTTTGCTGTAGTTGGTGTGATTTAAAACTTCAACTGTGGACTTTGCTTCCAGGTTCCAGGACAAAAACTGCGAACCAACTGTTGTTTCAGTATTTTGCTTTGAGCCAATTTGTGTATTAAATGACAATAATCACACCCGGTGTAAGATGTTTTTGTTTACCAGTATTTCAAACGCAACAACTATCTGAGCACTAACTTTCTCTGCAGAGTGAAGCTCAGCTGGAGGACAAACGACAGGTACGCACGCTATAAAACACTGCCATCTAGTGTATGTTGGATGTTGCATTAAACAACCTTTTCCCCAAGCAAAAACAACCTGAAGGTACCTACTGGACACATCTTTAGCGCAATGTTTCAAGTTTCGATTGTTTGTAAAATTTAGGTCTGGGATGATGCAAATTAATTTTATCTGTTCAACATTCGAGTTCTTTCATTAAATGCTTATGTAGAGAAAACATCTACCCTACAAAAAACGACAAATTCCTAGCCACCCCCAAAATGAGGCATACTTTTATCACAGCAGTATCAGTTTCACAGCCTGTGTACTGAATTTTCCTACGGAAGAGTAAAACAATCAAAGAAGAATCACTAGCGGGTCTCAAGTGATGAGACTGGTTATGATTGCTCATTAAAATGTTCTGATAAGGCGTTTATAAGAGCTAAACATCTAAATTTACAAACCGCTGTTTTGTTCATGAGAGCAACATTTGCAATTAATACAGAAAGCCTAAAGATGTTACTTATAACACAGAAGACTCTAAAAATAAAACCTGCCAGAGCAGCACCAGGCAATCCTCAGCACACCTGTGAGCAAGCTCATACCAGAGGAGAAGCCAGGAGAATTTGCCCAAATTCTCCACGTCTCTGCCATGATAGTACATGCTTAGTGCTATGCAAGGCAAAGGAGGTGGTCTACTCTAAGAGCTTAATCTGCAGCAGTATGGTCCATTGCAAAATTAAACCACTTTTCAGGTTGGACAATAACCAAGTTCCTGCTTATGGTATGATAAATTGCAGTGTGTGCCAGTCACCAAAAAGGGAGGTGCATACCCCCATAACCCCATCACAGAGTAGTGCTTCTTCCACAGTACCCATAGGAAGCTCTCTATATCTCCCTGCTCCTGGATGCTCCACCAGACCCTTTAGGACATTGGTTGCCAGCGTAATTTAAAAGGTGCTGGATACCCCATGAAGAAGGGCACAGGTTGCCCAGGGAAGTTGTGGATGCCCCATCCCTGGAAGTGTTCAAGGCCAGGTCGGACAGAGCTTTGAGCAACCTGGTCTAGTGGGAGGTGTCCCTGCCCATGGCACAGGGTTGGAACTGGATGATCTTTAAGGTCCCTTCCAAGTCTAACCATCCTATGATTCTATGAAGTACAACCTGTACAAAATGGACAGAACACAAAGTTTGTCCTTGCAACTCTCTGTTAAAAGCTGTATTGCTTTTGATCCCGAATATACATCGTTATTTTCAGCCACGCTTGCCTGAGTTGTAATTTCAGCAATTCTCCCACGGCATGTTATTCTTGTCAGGGGTATTACTATGCTAGAAATGTACAGGCTGTAACAGTGATAATTCAATAGGCAGATGTCTTCCTCTGAACCTGCAGCGATCCAGCTTATCTGCATCAGCAGGAAGGACCCTGGTACCACTGGAAGTCCCTGCCCACCGCACAAGGTGGATAGTCTTAACTGTCTGCCCTGATTCACGGGTTCTGGGGTTGTCTCAGCTCGAGCAAAGATGTCAGCTCAGGTGTCTTGGATTAAGTCCAGGTATAATTGCATTCTTCCTGTCTATGTTTCCCTTTTGCTTTCAGTTGGATAAACTATTCTTCATGCTACAGCCTAAATAGTGTTTTGCTGCTCTGCATGCTAAAAAGCTGCCATATTCCACCCCAAAGTTGGCTGTATTTAAAGGATGGATTAACTGTTCTTTACATACGCAGTTTGGAACTGGAATGCATGGTCCATTATGAGTTTTAGGATCATTGTTATTTAAAATAGCAGTTTACCTCTGGTATCTTCATCTTACACTCAAATCTTGAAAAAAGTATACAAAAAAATAGACCACTGTGGAGAGTGGGTTAATAACCACAATGAGCCAAAAATCAGCGTTTGTTTAGAGTCCGATTGCTGCAATGTTTTTCTGGAGGGGGCCAGGAGGGAAATGGCCTCTACAGAATTAAGGAAAAAATAATCCACTTACATCATAGAAAGCTGGAATCACATCAAAGGCTATGAAAGCTCAGAAATTGGCAGCTTGAAATCCGCTAAGAATTGAAATGAATTTATACCTTTTTTGAATCATTGTTCCAGCTCTATTAAACAACAAACTAGCAATTTCACAACCTTTTGTTACTTTTCAGAAAGCCCTCTCTTGTCCTAGTGTCTCAAATCATCCATTTAAATCTTTTGCATGCTTAGGACCAAATTCCGCTCTCTTAAGTGTTTGATCTTGCTGAGTTCAATAGAGCTGCAGATGCGCTTGGGAGAGCTGCAGAACTTGGCCTCTGGCCTTGACACAGAGGGGACACTGAAACAGGGCAGCACAGCCTGACGACAGGACACAACTCAGTCTGCGTGTAGCTATGATCCACTGTAGCTCTTAGGAGAAAGTTAATTAACTTTAATTTTTAAAGTGGGAGTAACACCAACCTGCTTCCCGGGAGAGCTGAAAGGCTAAAGCACAGCCACGTAACAAAGCCCGTTTGGTATGAATTTGCAAAACCAGGCTCACTGGCCCTTCTGAATCGAGTGCTTTTGTATGTGTGACTTTTTGCAGACTGAAATTGTCGGTACAGAATCGTGCAGTTGCACGGCAACTGATGAGATTTAGCATCTGGAGTGCAGGGCACGGTCTCCCTGGTGCCACAATACACCACTCTGCCTGAACCTGTGGTGCACAAAATGTCCACGCCAAGCCCCAAGAGGTAGAAAGGCACTAACACATATGCCTAGGGCCTCTTCAGCCTGAGAGGAACATCTCTCCCAGGCAGTGCCTCAGCACCACGCAGTGAATAAACCAGATGGGATCCTAGTCCATTGCCCCTCTTGATGATAAGTCAGTGGACAGCCAAGAAGGTGAAACTCAGAAGGGAAAGAAGTGAAGGGAGCCTGATGCTGCAAGTTAAGCGGTTGAGATGCTCAGCTGGGAAGAGAGTGACCTGGGCTCTTTCCTCCTTTTAGGGGGCTGTTCAGGTATTGCAGGTGTTGGAGATAAAGAAAGGAAATAACCCAGGCAGCAGCAACCAGCAGCCCTAAGTTACCCCTTCCAGCTGAGTAGCTTGACCACTGCTCTAGGTGCTGGTCTCAAGCTCCTAACTACAGCCCTCACACAACCAGGCCAGGTCCCACTGGCACCAGCGTACTTTTCTGCAGCAAACACCACCCTTTCCGTGAAACCACAGGATAAAGCTTTATGCACACAAGCACACACACGCCTGTGTTGGTTTTCTGCAATGTTAATCCTGTTTGATCTCTACACATGCTTGATATGAAGTTACTTTTGCACATGTCGTCTGTTGACAGCCACCTTTACTAACCAGCAGTCCCCTGTTACCCCTCTGCAAGAGCTCAGGGCTCCTGTTCTGCAGAAATAACACCTTTGCACAAGACCTTGTTCTTCTGCAGAGCTGCTAAGAGTACTGGGAAGGAAATATACTGAAGAAGCTCCCAAGTGTACCCCAAAAGCTCAGGTAGTAGGAGCAGAGCTTTGGTAGTGTTTTTTGATGGCTCTACCCTCCTTCCTTAAGGCTTCATGATCTTTTACCTGCTGTTGTCTGTGAAAGAAAAGCATTTGTTCCTCATGTATTAACTCTGGCAGCAAGCATATAGCTCTAGTAAGGTCAGTGTATACTTAAGGGACTCCATCACTTTGGGAGCCAAGAAAAGGGATGGAGGACATCCCAGGCAGCTCTTCTAAAGCCAGGTGAGAAAGGGATTGCCCACAGCTTCCAATTTGGACTATTCCCAAGAGCCAGCATGTCCAGTTCAACACACTGAGCGTCATGACATTATGTAGGACGTGGTCAGCATCTGTGCTGACCCTAGAAACCTTATCTTCTATTGGTAAGCACCTTGGAAGAGGGTAAAATAGATTAAAAGCTTGCCAAGGTCCCACAACAGCCCTTGCTAATGCATTTCCTTCTATCTCAAATAAAAGTGGTTTTAATGTTTAATGGGTCAGAACCCGTTTCTCCCAGATGCTCGCAACTGGGAAGCGTTGGTCCCCAGGCTCTTTGGTTACTCTCACGCAGGAAGCATTTTGCGAAAAGTTTAATGGCTAAAATTTTTGTTTCTTCCTACAAATGCTTAGAAGCAATAGCACATAGGAGTGAATGAGTGTTTAACCTCTTTCAGTTTTAGATTCAAGGTCCTAGTCTGGCTGGCAGAGTCACATTCAGATGATAGTAACTGCCTGGTAGCAATGTCAAGGGAGGGTGCTTTACAGGGACAATAATTACAGCAATTAATTATTTGCACACTGTCATAGGTGTGCAAAGCAATACATTGTTTAGACAAGTCCCTACCCCGAGGGCCTTACAGTCTAATCTGGATGGACACAGTACAGATAATTAAAGAATCACCCACAGAAGTAAGAGCGGAAGCGAGTCGCATTTGAGTTCATCTACTATTATGACTGTGGGACATGTTTACCCCTCTGATTACCTAATGTCATTGGCAAGATTGCTTTTCAAAGGTGTGGCACGCCCAGCAGCTTCCCCAGCCCACGAGGGTGGAGGCAGCAGCGCGTCTCCATCACTGAGGTTCTGGTGCCCTCCTGCGGCCACTCCCGTTCGTCCATTTGGCCTTGACGAATGTTTCAGTCCATCCCTCTATCTATGAATGTTATTTGATATTTATGTTTATGTGGCATCCTGCGATCCCCATTATCATTCCTTTGCCAGCTGAGATAGCCCTTACCTTTCGTGTGTCCCCTCCAGAAAGTATAATTTACTGCTGTTTCCTTCAGAGCGTAAGGTGGTCGTGAAGAAAAGGGGTAGAGAAGTTCAGGCCACGTTGATACTGTGTGGTCAATAGTACATATTGACACAGGGATAAACCAACACCCACAGCAGAACCATGAATTTCTGGAGCTGTTAGCTACATTACAATGCAGGCTTACATTAACCATTTGAAATAAAACAAACAGCATTCCCAGGCCAGAGGAGGAGAGTTAGTTGTTAGGAAACTCAGACATAAATTCTCCACTGACAAGTAATTTCTCAATTTCTAAACCAATTTTCTTTTCTAAGAATAATATCCCCTCTTTTTTATTATTTATTTAAATTTCCAGGCTTGCCTAATATTTCCAGTTTCCACGGGGGAACTAGAAATAGAAGGTGACTCCTGCTTGTTATCCAGCCTGGATCCTGAGTAAGGTCAAAGAGAAACATTTACAGCACCCACTCCTGAAAGACTTTTCTGAATCCACACATCACTCCTTGTGTGAGGTGAAAAAGAACACCCTCCTCCACATGTTTGAATGTATCCTTTGATTACATAATTAGGTACAAATGCTGACAATATCTTCTGGATTTCAAAGAGTTCACTCTGAAAAGCAGAAAAGCTGCATGAATGAGGAGGAAAGAGACTTCAAGGGACATGGGAAGACTCCTTGTAGGAAATATGAAATAGCAGCAAGAAAAGCCACAGAATCAGTATTTTGCCAGAGAAATCTTCCCTGTTTCCTATAAGCACCCCAACAAATGGAACCACAAAGAATTCTTGTTTGTATTTCCATGAAAAAAAAAAAAAAATTACAGACACCAAACAGGTCCTTTGACCATGAATATGCCCAGTAAATGACAATTCGAAAAACGTTATCGGGGATAACCTAGCCACACAGCTCAGAAGACAACAAGTAGGGATGCCCCAGCCAGCTGAACAGCAAATGTTGTTCATTGCATAAGAAAACTGCGGTGGTGTAAATATTGTTGGGTTGCCACGGAAACTGTAAAAAACTTCACACCCTCCATAAATGCATACACATCCTTGGACAAAGACGTCTCTATGGTTTTGGGACAGAATGTGAGAGACATGCTGAGCCTTAAAATATACTTGAAAATGTACAGTGTGATATTGGAAAATCCAGACTATCCATTAACCTTTTACATATGTATGTATACACACATTCATACATGGACAAATATTCAGCACCTATACTTTACATGTGATTTATATGCATACCTATGCATTAAAAATACATTTTCTCAATTTTTACTGAAGTATATTTTAAATATACATTTTATAAAATGAATAGCAAAAATCATGTCATAAATATCAGCTACTTAAAAAAAAATGAAAGTGTGAAGAAGATACAAATTGTTCCAAACTCAACACAAAAGCGTGAAAAAAAAACCTTTCACTTTCTCAGAACAAACCAGCATAGGAAATTTCTCATTTCTGTAACAATTCCGTCCATTTCTGTTTCACTTTGATTTTCTTCTACTTCCTCCTCTCAAGACCGAAAAAACATTTTTTATATATACACACTCACGCTTACTATAGTCCTGATTTTCTCCAAACCCCAACAGAAGACTCTCTTACAAGCAATTTTTCCAGAGAAGCTTTCCGTAGTCATCACACTCCCATTAACAATTTATTACTTTTTTTTTTATTACCCCTTTTTACTTTGCACCATAGAATGCCATGCTTAAGATTCAAGATTTATTCCTTATTGCTGGAGTCAAAACTGTACATTTCTTTACCCATAGCGAGGACAACAAGAATTGTGACAATTGTTCTTCAGGGCAACAACAGAGTAGATTATGGACTGCATCTCTCAACTTACACTGGCACAATATGAATAAAGATGTTAAATATCACCCATCTAAAGCATACTCAAAGCCTGCTTCTACTAAGACTGCATTACAGGCCTTTCCTGTGTTACTCAGGCTTAGAATAACAGAATTACTTAGAATTACTTAGAGTAACAGAACAGCAGAATAACATTGCTCAGCTGCAATGTGGATGAAGCTGTGGAACTGCAGGGACGGAAGACAGGGAGTCACGTACGGCTTCCCATGCAAACGTCAAGAAGGCTGAATCTTTAACTTGATGCCAGTCACAACTGACCCCAGTTGTCCTATAAAAATACACAAAACATCCCAGTTTCCTGAACTGCACTCCACCCAGTCATATTTCTACAAAAGCTATGTTCACGCTTCAATTCACAATTAACATTTTCCCCCCATTAAAATAACATTGCGTGTCTCTTGGAATGCCTATGCCTCGTGTTTTGCAGTAGGAAGAGTAACATCATGCTACAGACACAGAATCACAGAATGACAGGGGTTGGAAGGGACCTCTAGAGATCATCTAGTCCAACCCCCCTGCCGGAGCAGGTTCCCCTAGACCAGGTTGCACAGGAACGCGTCCAGGGGGGTTTTGGATGTCTCCAGAGATAGAGACTCCACCACCTCTCTGGGCAGCCTGTTCCAGTGCTCTGCCACCCTCAGGGTAAAGAAGTTCCTCCTCATGTTTAGGTGGAACTTCCTACATTCAAGTTTGTGCCTGTTACCCCTTGTCCTGTCACTGGGCACCACTGGAAAGAGCCTGGCCCGATCCTCCTGACACCCACCATTTAGGTATTTATAAGTGTTGATAAGATCCCCCCTCAGTCTTCTTTTTTTTCAGACTGAAAAGACAGAAGTCTTTCTTCATAAGAGACGTTCCAGTCCCCTAATCATCTTTGTAGCCCTTTGCTGTACCCTCTCCAGCATTTCCCTGTCCTTCTTGAACCGGGGAGCCCAGAACTGGACACAAGCGTTAGCAATGAACTAGACATCCGTGTTATTTTGCCATGTAACATAAGACCAGTGTGATCATACCTGACAAATCAATTTGCTCGCTTGTGTAGCAAATCACTCCTTTTCTTTACATATTTTAACATTTATAGTGTAGTTTAACAGAAAATAGCAGAAATTGGTCTTATGGATATATATGACACAATCTAGCTTTTCCCATCCCTTCTGTGCCTACAGCCACCTGAAACTCCTTAGAAAGTGCTTTGTGTTGAAAACAACCCAATTGGGAATAAAAATTCAATTATTTGAGATTTTTCTAAAGAACAGAAATTCCTAGTATGTTTTGTTTAAAAAAAAAAAAAAAGAATTATTTTGTCTATGAGAAGTAAATCAATTGGCTTGTTTTTCCTTTTCTCACCCAGTTCCTCCAAGGACTCCAGAGGGGCAAGCTACTTGAGATGGATCCCCAAACCTAAAGCGCTGCCAGAAGTTGAAGTCAGCTCAGTATGGTTTTAAAAGAAATTCTGACTGCTGCTTTGGTGGGTGAAACCAGAAATACCAAGAGCCTCTACTCCAGTGAGGTTTCCAGCTAAACTGCTAGAAGACCTGACACTGTTCTCAAAGCTTTCTGACAAACCCATACTGAGGAACACTGCAATGCAGCTTAACACCAGTGAAGATTCTGAGGTATCAACCCTGTGGCATAGTCATCTACTCTGCTTAGGCCAATATCATCCCCTAGCACTAATTGACCATGCACTAAACTCAGCATTTCTTTAAAGAAAAAGCCATGTGAAATCTTGAAATGCTTTACCGTACCTACAACTCATGACTCCATCTAGAGATAAAAAAAAAAAATTTACAGACATAGAGAGAGATATTTAGGAGTGTAATTTTCGAACTGTTCTCCTTCAGAGATTTTCGTTTTCTCACATGCTTCTAGCTGAGAAATTAGGCTAACTTGGCAAACCAAGCTACATAAACAGCAGAGGGTTCATTAAAATATATTAGGGTGGATGTTTGTTTTTGAATTTCCATGCCAAATCTTTGAAGCAGTCGCATTCACAGCTGTCCTTCAAACCTCCACATCCAAAACAGAGATATCAGCTAAGATGTTGGTGTTATCTCCCCAAAATAACAGGCCATCTCGTGCAACTGATTTACAGCAACAGTTTCCAGAAGTGGAAAGAGAAAAGAGACATAAAATTGTTTCCAAGAAACATACTTACAGTCACCTTGCAAGTGTTACATGAAAAGAAAACAGAGTCTACAACAAAAACACAACCCACTCTCAAATGCAAGTCTACTCCTATCAATCATATCCAACCAAATGCATAAAGAGAGCTCACATGATCCAGAGTCTATTTTACAAATAATATTCAGTATTGCTAAGAGTCACAATTGTATTTAGACTGTCCCTAAGACAGTCAAAAAACAAACATGTAATTACTTCAGCACCATAAACATCAAAATGCCCATCACCTCAGAGTTATGTGTCTGCTGCTGAAATGTTTCTTACATGACCTGGGAATGCGCTCCACTTAATTATCTCTTCTGTCAAAGCATAAGTTCAGAATAACAGTCTCTGTGGGCAATAGGCAGAGAGTTACTATATTGTGGTTATGGGTAGACTTGCAGACTTGGAAGGAGAGTATCAATATTCTCATATAAAGACTAAAAATAAGCTCTGGGACTAAGAAGAAATTACAACTGTTGCTCATTCTCCAACTATGCTACCACCTTCTGAATGGCATCTGCCAACTATACAGAATCCAACTAATCTAACCGTCCTCAATAGAAAGGTTACTAAGTAGAATCATAGAATGGTTTTGGTTGGAAGGGACCTTTAAAGGTCACCTAGTCCCAGCCTTTCTGTGCCGACAGCCAGCCCTGCAACGAGCAGGGACACCTTCAACTAGATCAGGTTGCTCAGAGCTCCATCCAACCTGAACTTGAATGTTTCCAGGCATCTACCACCTCTCTGGGCAACCCGTTCCAGTGTTTCCCCACTTTCATTGTAAAGAATTTCTTCCTTGTACGTAGTCTGAATCCACCCTCCTTTAGTTTAAAACCATTACCCCTTGCCCTATCACAACAGACCCTACTAGAAAGTCTGTCCCCCAGCAAACTAATAAAAATCACACCCTTAATCAATAGTCTGCTAAGACACACTTGCAATCAGTGAAAGTCATCCTCTACATTATGGCCTAGCCCCAAAACACAAAGCCACTGGGAGGAGGGGGGGGGAGGGGGGACAGAGGACACTGTTGCACAGTTTTAATAATGCCATGTAACACCATGGCATGAATTCCACCTGTTCTCCAGGTCAAGAACTACCACATTGCAGAACATCCTCCTGCCCCCATGCATTTATAACCCATGCCGGTTCTCCACACTGCTCCACCCCTCAGTAAACATTTCCAGCCTTCCTATCCAAGTTACTTACTGCTTCCACAAGTGTAATTCAATCTATGCTAATTTGCTAATTAATTCTGTATTCTGGTCTCCAACACTCTCACCCCAGCTGACATGAAAAGCAGGCACCCAGTTTTACACTGAGATGGCAAAACAGCTGAATGCTTAATGACCTAAGCAGTTCTGTTCACTGATGATTAAATCCTAGCAAGGTTTCCAAAGTGAATTGCATGCAGTTTCCAACCACAAAAGCTAAATGTGAGATTAGCGAAAAACTTGCAAGTGTTCAATTTCCTTCAAGGGAAATAGATGTTTTCAGACCCTAAAAATGCTTTGTTAAAAAACCCTATTAGTCATGCCCTACTCAGTTAAAACTTAGCCCAAATTGAGTCTGGTCCCTGGAGTTCTTTCAGTTACCTACATGGCTGCTCTTCCAAACTGCCCTGTCTTGAGCCTGCTCTTTGAAAACGTGGTTCTTCCAACACCCCAGTCATTTGAGTGCTGTGAACCCTTCAAAGACTGGATTGTCACCTGTGCTCAGAAACGCACTACAGCTTTTCATCCTCCACCTTGCAAATGAACACTCTTGTTCAATGAGAATATTTGCCAGGACATTTAAAACAAAATAATGTGGAACTAAACTGATTTTTGTACTTAAAGCCAAAACTTTACCAGTGCTTCAAAATCCCCACGTTGGCTTCACTTCATGATAACCTTGGGAGCATTTGATGTTTACATTTTTGACATGATTTTAGAAGGCAGAGATTTGTGATTGCCAATTACAAGGTTGCACTGTATTCCTAGTTCACTGCAAGGGTATAGCCTATAATTTTATTTTTAAAAACAAAGCCTCTCAACAGCAGGGAAACCCTATGGGTGATGTATTTTGGGGTGTTCTATGGATTCTTTGGGTTGCTGGAGTCAATTCCTGCCTAAGAGTACATTTGAGGCATGTAACAGCACTCCCTCAAAACCCATGGTCTGTCAGGTCCGATTGATTAGATGATTTACATAATTGCATAAATTGCTTTCACTTCCTGTACACTGTATACAACTCAAATGTTGAAAGAACAGAGATTGGGCATCATTAGCCCATATACTCTATTCCTTAGTGCAAACATGTCATTACATTAATTAACATATTACTGTTGATTACTTAGGGTTGCACAGTACAGTAGGGCAATTACTACTACTACTGAAGTTTGCAGAAATAGTTTGCATAGAAGTCAAATTTTGCAAGTCTTAAGAAAAGCAGGCAATGCATTGTAAACACCACTGACATAATCTTTACGTGTCCAAGACAGGGCATTAGGCTTTAATTTCCCTGAATTTGCATCCCAAATACAGAACTATTTTTTTGCAAATGATGCCACGTAAGGAAAATAGCAGAGCTACCCACAGACAGCTTCAGTAAATGGATTCATTTCTGTAAGAGCCTGATCCAGTTCTTTCTGGTGAAGATAAAATGGTTGGTACTAAATTTGCACATTATAAACAGAACAACTACATACAGCCAAATATGGACAAAGCGTTAAGGTCTTCACACACAGCAAAGGAGCCTCTACAAAACCAACAACTCCCTCCACCTGCAAGCCATATTCTTACTTGGAAGAATCACTGGAAGATGCTCCTGATCAGAGATGGAGAGAAAAGGTCAGCTGTGATCCTGTCCAACTTACAGACTCACTGCTGCCTGAACTTACGTTGTTTTATACAATTTCTTTGAGTGGCTGAATTCAGCACAAACTCTGGAAAAATGGTTCCCATGAAGTACAGTCAAAATAGTCATGAAAAGCCCTTTGTTTCCATTGCACCTTCGGAAAATCCACAGACTAGGATAGAAGAAATCCCAACTTTTTTAAAAAAGCGTCCTCTCTACAAAGAGAAGTGAGTGGGGAACTCCACCAGCACCACTCACTGGAATTCCATTCATGAGTCTTCTTGGTGTGTTGAAGTCAAAGTTTGATGGAATATTTTAGTAGTTCTTTGCAAAACAAGTAGTTTTCCAACAGACACTTTTATCTAATGCAAGAATAGTGTGAATAAGCGATGAATATGCAGAAAGAGCTAATTCCATACATTTCGGTGGTTTCATACTTTTGTCAAGCAAGCCATGAACATGACAAACTCCTTTAGTTCAGTCACAATTTAAATCCAAATTAAAATGCCACAAGATAATAACTTCGCGTGTGACATCAAGGAAAGTTACAACTGTTATCAAAGCTTCAAACATCTCTATTCTGAATCGCTTAACACACAATGCCTAATAGTGGAATCCTCCATTGTCTGACAAAAGTAGAACCAGTTTCACTAAAACATAAAACCATGTTAATCCCCTCTCTCTTTGAAATTGCTTTATAATTCCAGGGAACACAAGACTGTGTAGTGACACCAAGTTATCACTCAGTCTCAGGCTAGTGTCAAGGCACTGCGTTTCTTCCCTCCGCCCCTCCCCATCTCTTGTTTCTTCTTTCTTCCTGCTTCCAACACACACTAATCTTCATTTAGAACTTATGTTTTAGGAATATAAAAGAAAGAGCATTGCTCTTTTAGCCTCCAAATCAGACAGATGTAGTCTCACAAGGTAAAGAGGAGATCCTCCAATGACAGAGCACAAGGACACATCTAGAGAATAAAAATATTTGTAGGTTACATATGGAAGCTGCAATATAGATCTAAGGATAGATCCCTTCTACTGAAGCTTCATGCAGCAGCAGCATGGATAAGCACCATTTGTGAGTGGCAGAGCTTATCAGCACAGATCTGTGTAGCCACACAAAGGGGAATGAAATACCACTGTCTGCCTGACTGGTGCATGAACACCTCCTTTTGGAGCCCTGCCTTTTCTTCTCACATCTCAAGAAAAGTCTGAAAACAAAACCATTTGAAATTCTTACCTTGAAAAGAGCTGTTAGTGATGTGGCTGCGTGGCTTGGAGAACCGCTCCAAGAGGTCTGCCCTTGGCCAGGCGCCCAGCTAGGTTGAAGCAGGAGCTTACATTGGGTCAGGAATGGGGTGGGTTTTCATGGCTTGCCTAGTGGAGCAGGCTCCACTGTTTCCTGTGAGCACCCCAGTGAGTGGGAAGCACAGAGTAGTTGTGGGATGGAGGACCTGAGAAAGGAAGCACTGGAGTTAGACATAGCAGAGGATGAAAGGAGATACAGCACAAATCTATAAGGAATGAGATTTCAGTAGTGTAACTCCTGCTTGTGGCCACCCCTTCTACCACCGAGCTGAGCAAGGGGCTGGTGAGAGGAGCTATTCCAGCCGTGGCATAGGGTCACCTGGAGCTTTACCCAAAAGTTGTCAGGTTTGTACCTTACACAAAGGAACACTTCTTGCAACACAACATTACACTGTTGATTCTACAGGAAAGTATGGAGTGATGCACCACCAGCTCACACAGAGAAGAGCCTACTGCAGAGGCTGCCACAGGCCACCCTGCAAAGATTTGTCACAGTAGGAGCAACAAGAAAACATTAATTGCAAATTATTTCTTCAGGGTAACTAAAGACAACTGGCACCTCAGACCTCCATCAGCTGCTGTTTAGGCACTTCACGCATTTCCTCGCAGATCACGCAGTAACTTCACTACACACGTACGTGTTAGAGAGACCAGCACGCTTGATCTTTTATGCGTTGCTCTTAACAAGATGTGCTAACAATAAGCAATGATAGTAATGAAAGGCACATGACGTCTCTGGCCCAGAAGCAGGTTGTGCCTGCAATGCTTGTTAGAGCACAAAGCCTGACTTTGTTTCTTGGTTGTAAATTGTTTGAATCTCTTGAAAAATCTCTTTGTAAAGACTGAAAAATTAAAAAGACATTTCAATAAAATATTTATGCCTTCTTCTTGAGGAAGAAATCACAACAGACTTTTAATTATTTTTTTTTTGCTGAATATTCAGAAGGTACTTCACAAATATTAAAATCTTTTTCTCTCCCAAGGAGATGATAGTTATGGTAATATGTAAAAAACCTCATTATTTCAATGAAAAAATCTAAATAAAATTGCTCTAAAGAGTTTTTCAAAAGTCACTGAATGAGCATTTTGGTGGTTTATCGCTTCTCATAACAATCACCTTAAAATCTTTTTTTCAAGGGTAAAGTTTAAGAAAATGTGGCCGTCTCTTTTTTTTGTTTGATACCTTCCCTTTTCCCCAATATTGGGCAATTTTTTCCCATTCTTTCCTTCATCAGGCTTCCTGCACTGCCAAGCAGCAACAGCGGTTAATTTTTCAAGTGCCCACTAGAGGGCTCGTTCCCACAGAGCTACAGCTGCACAGAAGGCCAAGCTCTTTCAAAGCATCCAAACCCCTGTTAGTCAAACCAGCCCATACGAACGCCCGTACGCCTTTGTGCTGTTGTGGAGCATTAATGATTCAGCAGCAGCTCAGATAGATACCCGATGCATATTTATTGCCTGATTTATGAGAGCGAATTACTCGATTCAGCTCTTCAAGCTATTTTACATCTGCAATTAAAATTAACCTCAGAATAAAAGATTGATACAATGCAGCAGCAAAGCAAGTTAAATGAGAAAATTAAAAAAAATTTAAAAAAAAAGAAGCAAAGGTGGGATATCAATATATATGTCTAAAGCCTACTGAAATAAATGGAAGGCTTTTCTGACAAAGTGGGATTTATTCAAGATTGAGGGAAGAATGAAAAGTCACTAAACAGGTAGTAGTTCTTCATCTTGTAAAATTCCCAGTCTCCTTCAAGAAGTGTAAAACACAAAAACTAGTCTCACTACCTGAGTGTCCATCCCACAATGACATATAGCTTCTGGTTTCTGGAGGTTAAACCCCCCTTAAGGATCTAGTCCACCTCACAGCCACACTAATTTGCAATGGATCACACCTGAATCTCATGAGATCTCAAACTGCCTGCTGCCCCCAGAAAGCCCAGAGCACCCATCACCCACCCCATGCAGTTCTGCTGAGGGAGCTGGGCTGGCTTGTGAGCCTGTACAAACCATAGTGCCACCAGCAGGCGTAAAATCATTGCAAGTCTCATGTCTTTGCATGGGTCTATTAAGCCACCCACTTGACGAATGGTTTGGTTTGGAAGGGACCTTTAAAGACCAGGCAGTCCAACCTCCCTGCAATGAGCATGGACATAGAATCATAGAATGGTCCAGGTTGGAAGGGACCTTAAAGATCATCTAGTTCCAAACCCCTGCCCTGGGCAGGGACACCTCCCATTAGACCAGGCTGCTCAAAGCCTCATCCAGCCCAGGCTTCTTTTGATGCAGCCCAGGATAGTGTTGGCAATAATGGGTGACTTCAGCTTTCATTTGGGAGAAAGGAGATTTCTAGTGCTCCTGGTGGAAGAAAAAAGCAACTGAAAAAAATGAAGGAAGCATATCCTAGGTCTTTTCCCCCTCCTCTGTGACTATGTACCCGTCCTGGTGCCAAAAGGCAATGGTCCTTCTAGAGAAGTGTATACATCTTGTGCATCCCACCCCTGACCACAGCGCACCCCGAGAGGTCCCAGGTAGAGGAGGCATCTGAGAGCCCCTGCTGCCAGCAGCGCAGCTCCTGCAGCTGGGGTGTCTAACAAAGCACAAGCATGAGTTTGCTGAGCACCATTTTCCTCATTCATCCATGGGGTATTAGCCCTGCCTTTCCCCTACCCTCCATCTATCCTCTTTCTAATGTAAAGTAACAGCCCTTATCCCCTAAGAACAACACTCACAATACATCAGAGCATGCAACACTCCCAAATGTTAGCAAAGAAGCATGAATCATCTCACAACAAAAAAAAAGACCTTTAAAAAATGAGATCAGTGAAAAAGATACAAAAAAGAGAAATCAAAGGCAGATATGAACTCATCCCAAAGGATGGCTTTTTATCTGAGAGGTGTGAAATGCCAGACACTCAAAATAATCTGCTAGCAACTTTGCTATTGTTACTGATTTTTCAGGAACAGTGCTCAGATGGCTTTGGTGAAAAGCAGCTAAAAAATGAGACAAATAGATCCATAACAGTGCTCAGATGGCTTTGGTGAAAAGCAGCTAAAAAATGAGACAAATAGATCCATTTCAAGGACTGAGACTGACCTCTGAGCAAATGACTTCTTGTTTATCCGTACAGTGGGAGGTTGATCTCATTCAGGGCACTGGGGAATGACACAAATGGGAGGCAGGGTAGAGCTGAGTGGATGCTGCTAGTGCCCCAGAGTTGACCTCTGTCCTACAAGACGAAAAGAGCCTGTGAATGCAGATAGCCCAGAGGCTGGTGCCTTCCCTCGAGGTGAGTACTGAATGGGCCTTGTTTGCAAAAGCAACGTGTGCATCAAGGACATACAAGCATTTATAGCACCCAGAGATTAAGAAAGTTCAGGTTATACAATTCATCTTTACATACAAAGAGCAAATTCTTAAAGGGTTGTTAGCCACCTCGAATGTGAACTCAAACCATAAGGTGAACCCGATGCCTACTAGGAAAGGCTGATAGCAGAAGAGCAAACTCATGGTCACCAGACTGCTATAACTTGCACAAATGGGCTCCAGGATCTGCGTCATCCGAATCTGAAAACTGCTGTGTAGGCACAGATTTTGTCATGGTGTCTTGCTATTTTGTAGAAAGCGTCTCATTCTTTCCCTGTTTTATTGCTGTTCTTCATCAAACAGTAACTTTTTTTTTTTTGACAAAGACTGTAACCTCAACTTCTAGCTGGAGATCCCTACAGCATATCTCCTGGTTATGGTTAAGTAATTCTCCATGCTTTCTCAGCATTTATCTAGTCAAGTAAGGAACGCTTTCTGCAAGGGAAATAAATCACTTCCACTTGGAACTAGCCCTGATGCTACAGTACAGAAATTTAATGTAGGGAAGTGTCCTGCAGTGGTAAATGCTAAATGATTGATTTCCCACCCTCCATGGAAGACTCAGCAGCATTGGCTCGTCCTGCAATCAGAACACATACATAACTTTTACCCAGGACATCCCACTCTTTGCAGGGAAAAGATGCCATATCTTACATTTGGCCAGCAATACTTCAACCATCTCCAAAGAAAAACAGATATGTCCACTGTAGAGGAGAAAGTGGAATGGAAAATTCTTGCATATTACAGTTATGAGAGTTATTGGGTTCAAACTGTGTTAATTAGCCTAGGTGATCTTCTCTTTAGTTGCCATATCTCTCACTTTTATTCAAAATGCCTCAAACATCAAAAACGCGTGTGGTTGCCTGCGTCATAGGTATTGCTACCTTTGTGCCAACTGGTGGTAGCACACAACAATGATAACATCTAATCTACTATTTTCTAGTTTACAGAACAGAGAAGAAACAAGGAGGTCATGCACACTGGGGAAGAAAGGGTCAAAAATTAATTTCAACAGACTGTAAAAAATGTTTTTAAAGTGCCTTTAATTAAAGGAACTGGGTTTGGCATGGTGGATTGGTCTGGTTTATTTTTTAACTCTTAATTGTGTTGGGCCTTTTGAAATAGCCACGTTTTCTCACGGCTCAGAGGTATACAGTCCAAAAGAAGATGAATGTTCAAAAAAATCCATTTTCAAAAAGTTTTTGGAGGAAAGGTTTCAGATGAAAGGAAATGGGATGGCCTTTAACTAATATTTCTTATACTTCTTTCCTTAGATAGTCCCAGACTTTGAAATATTCTTTTTTTTCTACTCTGTTCTGCTTTCTAATACTCATTCCTATATTTGGAATACTTACCCCTACACTTGGAATGTTTTACCACTTCTACTGTGGAAGAGCTCTAACTTCCTCTGGAAGCTCCAGAGGAAAATCCAGTTTTCCCTGCATATTGGCCTCACCTCCATCATCACAAACTCTGTCTCACCTTTGCTAAACAGCTCACCTTGGGAAGATTGTTAGTGGTCCAAGGTAGAGACAGAATAAAAGCCTCCTCTATTCTCAGAAGTTAGAATAAGGAAAACAGTGACTGTAAAGAAAAAAATCTATATCTGTCGACAAGGACCATTAGTCTGCTGCAATTGAATTTAAAATAGCCTTCCTAGGGCTGTTTCTGTCTCCCAAACTTTAATGATATCATGCAGAAGCGTATCGTGAAAATGCATTTAATTCCATACCTCATCAGAGTTCAGTGGTAAATGGACAGATATCTGGAAAAAAAAAAAAGTCTTCTAAGGCAAAGAGAAAATGTATTCCATCGGGCTATCTCTTTGAGACAGATCTAACTTAACAATGATTACCTTGGCTGATCAATTTCATAAGGTTTTCAGACCTGAAAATTGTTGTGTTCATCTGAGACATCACCTGTTTTCAGTATTGCCCGCTAATAATCCCAGTGGTTTATTAAATATTTTATTAAGTAATCCTGTATGCTTCTGCTTCCTAGATGAATATATGGTATTGTTCATAATACTACAAATGAACTCCCTAAAGGATATTCTTTCTGAGGTAGAAGTTTCACTGAATAGGTTTTTAAATCATATTTTGGGGGAAAGGAGAGTTAAGAAAGATCAGTACTGTGCAAAGATCTTCCTTCACGTACTTCTTCAAGCCTTGCTGCATACTTCAGCTGAAGGTTGGGTGTAAGGTCACTAGTTTATTCATTATAATTTCCTTGTATGAGGAATACTATGAGATAATATGTCTGTCAGCTTCCAGTCAACCAGAACAGCATGTCTCCTTCCCTGTGTTGTTTCATCTGCTTTTATCCAACATCTTATTACTTTGGGATTGTTTGTACTGAGCACACACAACTGCTGCTATTTTGGGAGGGGGGTCTTAGCACACATTAACCTGCCTGTGCTTTGAACAACTGTATCTTTTACCTCAAACACTGACTTGAACTAAAGGATGACTCAGGAGCCCAGCAAGAGCTTCCTCCCACATCCAAAACCCCATAGGCCTGTCTCCTGATCCCCTAATGTATGACTCCCTGTAAGGACTTCAGTGAACTTGGATCTTCAACAGATTTTGAATTCAATTAATGTTAGCAAAGAACTGACTGCAGAGGGAGCTTACCTGTAGCTAAAGCACTGCAGGTGGCAAGGCAACAGAGGTGACAATTTGGCCTGCAGCACCTTTCATAAAGAGATGAAAATGAAGGCAAGGAGGAAATATTCTGAGGCTATGCTCCCCCTGGCAGAAGGTCAGGAGCTAGCATCCTCACAACCTGCTCCACGCTGCAGCTCCTCCTGTGCACCGCTGGAGGAACAGCCCTCGTAGTGGCATCACAAGTCTCATTCTCTGGGAGGTTAATGTATAAGGCTATAGAACCACAAGTATATTTAGGACTGGCAATGAGGAGAGAAAACTCTGGTTTTAAACAAGAGCAGGATGCCTTTGTTTGCAAAACATTGGTAGTAAAAATATGAAGACTCCCCTGAAGCCATTCTCACAGCTGCTTTTCAGAGAACTGCTACTTCTTCCGAAAAAAGGAAAGCCCTGAGGCTTAGAAAGACATGGATCAGTAGCAAAATGGAGCTTCACTGGCAGCCTGGTTCATCTTACCTTTGACCACCACTTCCTGCCTCTTCTATGAATCATTATTACTAATTATTAGTGACTCAAGAACCAAAGGTACACAAATCATCATAAACTTTAACTTTGACCATGAGGCAGCACTTAGTAAACTCACTAGGATTTTAAATCTATTGCGCTTCAGATTAGACTTCATACTGAGACTTCAAGATACCGTGGCATAGACTGATTTATTCCCTGATTTATTCCAGCATGAACCAGGATTAATTCCATCTGCAACATCAATATGAAACCAGTGCAAGTGAAAGATTTAACTCAGTACAATATTTACTAGGTTTACATCTCTGGCTTATGTCAAGGCAAAGAGAGCAACACCTAAAGCCAGGCTCTTATATCATGGCTCTGGAGATTATACTGATCTTCAAGTCTAAAGGTGAAGAACGCTGACTCAGACCTCACTTTTCCCACCATTTAGTATGACTTCCCATTTAATTTCTCTTTTTTACTGAGTTTCACCTTCCCCTGGGGGATTTTGCATATAGGTGTGGGATGGGGAGGAGGGAAATCAATAACCTTCCATTCCCCAGAAATGAGCCCAAAGTCTAAAAGTGGGCTGCTTTAAATGCCTTAAAGCGAGCACTGAATTTGACCCTGACAGGAGGGCAGCAGGCCATGCAGTGAAATAGATTCCTTCCTTATTTGGCAGAAGCGTATTTAGCACCAGCCTATACAAACAAGGTGGTTGGGAGTTGTGACATGACAAGTCTTGCTCCCCAGCATGGGAGGATGGAGCTGTGGGATTCCCACCTACAATCCCAGCATGTTCCTTGAGCTTATTTGTAAATCTAAAAACATGTATATACTGCTCACACTAACCAACGCTGTAACTGTCAAGGATGTGAACCCAACACTTAGAAGATCGAGACTAGATCTCGATCCACCTCACCTCACCTCATCTAGCCCATACTTCCTCAGCTTCCTAATGAGGATGTTATGGGAGACAGTGTCAAAAGCCTTGCTAAAGTCAACGTAGATGACATCTACGGCTCTCCCCTCATCCAGCCAACCAGTTATAACATCATAGAAAGCTATCATCAGATTGGTCAGGCATGATTTACCCTTGGTAAATCCATGTTGACCACTTCCAATAACTTCCTGTTCCTCAACGTGTTTGGAGATGACATCCAGAATGAGTCGCTCCGTTACCTTCCAGGGACAGAGGTGAGACTAACCGGTCTGTAGTTCCCTGGCACCTCCTTCTTGCCTTTTTTAAAGATTGGAGTGATGTCAGCCTTCCTCCAGTCCTCAGGCACCTCTCCTGTTCCCCATGACCTTTCAAAGACGATGGAGAGTGGTCTAGCAATAACATCTGCCAGCTCTCTCAGCACTCGCGGGTGCATCCCATCAGGGTCCATGGACTTATGAATGTCCAGATTGGCCAAGTGGTCTCTGACCCGGTCCTCCTCAACTGAAGGAAAATCTTCCTCTCTCCAGACCTTCCCCCTTGCCTCCAGGGTGTGGGATTCGTGAGAGGCAGCTTTAGCAGTGAAGACCGAAGAAAAGAAGGCATTCAGTAACTCTGCCTTCTCTGTGTCTTCCACCACTAGGGCACCTGTCTCATTCATCACTGGGCCTACATTTTCCCTAGTCTTCCTTTTTCTATTGATATACTGAAAGAATCTCTTCTTATTGTCTTTAACTGCAGTGGCCAAGTTAAAAAAAAAAATCAAATAGAAACAAGGATGGAAATAGTGTTGGCAAGAGTGTATGTCCAACTGTCCCACAGGCATGTTCATTGCCTGCCTGTGAAACTCACCATCAAAAAAGACTCAACTTCATCCTACTAAAGCGCTGGCACACATGGAGGGTCTCTGATTGAGTCAGAGGTCCCCTCACTGCTGCAGTCCTGTATGTGCCTCCAGACCCCTGAGGGTGCTGCCATTTCAGTTTGTTCCTATGTAAACTAACAAAACCCCTAGGAAATTATATACTAAAGGTAAGTTAAAATAACAAAAAAGTGTTAGAAAAAGACACGCATTCAACAATTAGAGCTTGAAAAGATGAGTAAGAAGGAAAGCTCTAGTACCTGGGGATGAGGGGGAACCTATTATATCAACTGCAGAAGGACAAACACATAATGTGTCGTGTGATTTTCTGCTTATTTGCATCAGGCCCAGACAGATGCATGTGTAACCAAAGACATCACTAAGATGACAGTGACAGCATAACCCATTCTGATTTTTTCCATTCAATAAAAATCTAAAGTGTGGTTCAGTTTACATAGTTAGCTTATTTCATTCTGAGATGCAACTGCCTGACTGAAATTGTACGGCAAGTATAGGGCAGCTCATCAGGATCATGCCTTTTAAGTACAATGCAAGACTGCTAGGGGACTGCTACAGAAAGTTTATGTTTCTCTCACCACTAAGCAACTTCTGATAAGTAAAGTAAGTCCAACAGGAGCTGTCAATTGCCAGTAGTCTGCTGTTTCTTGCCATTTCCTGAAATCTCTGTTGGTGTGAAGAAGTTCAGCTTTCCAGAGAGCAGCGTGTCCTTGTGTCGGTCGACTCACTCCAGATGAGTCCTGCTGACTCCTTGCCGCTACCCCACAGCAGCACTCCCTGGACCAGTCCTTTGTGTACTGAAAAGAGGAGCAGCGAAGATTTTTATTGTTTAGAAACCCTGCAGTCTTCACAAAACACCCTCCTAGCATTACTCTGACATGTAAGAACTAAGCTGCCACTTGTTTCAACAGGCTTATCTTCAACAAAGGACATTAAAGCTGAGAAACAAGTCATCAGAGAATTGCCATGTTCTTCATGTTGAGGTTTTTCTTTGATCTCACCTTTGAAGACGCTCTCCAGGTTTGGTATAGTTGCATGCCTTGTTGATGCTCTTTGCTGTCCTACTGAAACCCATTGTAGGACTAGAGAGCTCGAGGCCTATTGGAAACCTCTAGCAGCAGCACTGGGAGTGGGCAATCCGAAACCTGGAGTCAGACCCAGAAAGTCCCTGGGCAGTGTAAAAGAAGAGGTGCGTGCTTCCAAAAGGCAGGCTACGTAGTTCATTACTAGCTCATTAAGAAACACACATTGTTTAAAATAAATGCTTAAGTTGTTCTGTGTACAGCATGCAAAGCAGATTTCTGGCTACACAGTGTGGTAAGCAGATAAGAAAAAAGGGAACTGGTTCAGGCAGATAATAAAATTTCTGATAGTATAGAGCCTATACTCCCAGACAATTCCAATTCAGCATGATTTCTGTAAAAGCAAAGGTTGTTTCCTGGCTGCTTGTGTTTGCCTTTCACAGAGGACTTCATGGAATATTTCTTGAAAAATATTAATTGAATTTTATTGACAACTCAAAATCTACAGAAGGGTAACACCCCTTAACTGCCACAGGCCTGGGACCAGGGAGCAAATAACTTCCTTTTTGAACCCACAGGTGACGCACAAAGCTTGACATAGATACCAGCACCGGCAGCCAGCCTGAGCACTCTTGTCAGAGCTGAAAAATGGTCTCATTAAATTCTTAGTCTCTGTACTAGGCCTAAGCTATATATAGAACAACTGAAATCAATTACTTCACTGACTAAAATACAACTACATGCATAAATCCTGATGTACTAACTTGTAACTGGACCCCACATCGCTAAATCTGAAGTCAAGACAAAGCAACCAAGAAGCAAGTGTTACATATACTTCTGACATTCCCTTCCCCCTAGCTAGATTGTCTATTCCCACCAAACCCCACTAAAAGCAAAACTCACATCAAAAAAATCCCCAAATTAGAAGGAAGTTTGAGAACTTGGTCTACATTTTTAGCTCTTCAGGCTCAGAAATGCTGCTCATTTTATGTTTCTAGTCCATCTGGCAAAACAGGGCTCTGGCCTTCACCTGTTCTCAGGTGCTCTTCTAATAAAGGAATGGTTAGTAATATTAAGAACAATAAACTTTAGGACATTTCTACACAGATTAACATTTTTAAACATTTGCTAGTCAAACAAGGCTTCAGAGGGTTTCTTTACAATGCTCGTCTGGGCAAGCAAAATTCAATCTTACTGACATAGTCTTATCACCGAATTCCCAGAGAGGAGGGAGTAGATTAAAAAAAATCCATCTGAGAGGACAGAGGCATTGGTTCACCCAGGCTAAACAAGCAGCAGTGATGGGTGTCACAGTGGAGGTTCATGAGGTTCAGTCCCACAGCTCTTACAATACCCATGGACTCAGTGAAGGTAGAATCGCCAGTCTTCCAAATCAGCAGAACTTCATTTTAAATTAATCAGATTAAAAGGTTAAGTGCCTGGAATCTTTGCTCAAGATCTGTTAGACTTCTTTCCTTAAAAAGAGTAATGGCAGTCAAATTAGCCAGAATTGTTTAATCATTCATACAAGAAAAGTTGCCTAGCTCAAGAGAAGTGCCCTTGTAATCACTTTTGTAAATATAGTTATATCATTCTGGTATAGGATAACAGGTTCAAAGTTGTAAACCCTGGAAATCTTTTACCATATGAAATCTTACTATAAGCATTAACTCATGATGTCTGCTTGTTATCATGACAGCAGCAGTTCCCAAGGGGTTAGGAGGTTTATGCTAAAGCACATAGCGTTGAGTAAAGAGCATATATAAATCTCTATTGTAACTGAATCCAAAACACCCTCTCTCATTCTCCACCCCAAACAATAAATTGATAACAAGAGACACACGCAGGAACATCCTTCTTGATTTTGTATTCACCCAAAGTGCTCTAAAATCCTTTTGATATCTTGAGAAAAATCATGCATCAGAAGGATGCTCTGGGTTTTTCCCAGCGCCGCTGTTGGGAGGCAGTGCACCAAGGTGGCAAAGGCAGAAAGGAAAGGCTGAGGGCAGGTCAGCCTTGTGGCAGCCATGTCCAGCCACAGTCTAGCCAGCTGGGTCTCAAATAAGATGAAAATCGGGTTTAAAAAAGGGGTGGTTTGTCCGTGCTGCAGATGGGCAGACCCTCAATGGTGGTCTTGAGGATATCTGTGGCCTTTGTCAAAGGGAGAGCACGCAGCGGCTGGAGGGATCTTTGTCTTGGGAGTCACGGTGTGACCCTGAAGGAGGCCGCGGAAGATGCTCTAGCCAATTCTTCCCGGACCCCTGAATTTACATGGTTTCCCAGAAAAATTTTGAGGGCTCACAAATATTTCTTTAAGTAGCAATATTGCAGGCTATCTTTGTGTTGATCCCTCTTCTCTAAGTTGCCTGAAACTACTCACCACAGCCTTTCCTTTTCATGTTGGTAGTAGTAGTGGTATTAAAAACCACTTCTACTCAGCCACTGTAACTGAGCTGAGTTTTCACATCTTCAAACTTTCTAAACTCTAACACACCACTTGATAGTTTTCAATAAAAAGGAGAAAATTGGCCAGCCATGTATTTTCTACCTTCAGGTCTAGATATAAAATTCAGCAGCAGTTCTCAAAAGAGCAAGTTAGGTTTTGAGCTGGCCACTCTTTCAAGCCCTATACCTGAGCACTCTGAACACCTCCTTTTTCGATTTTTTCCAGGACTAAGCTAAAGAGGACGCCAAGCAGAAAGACAGCAATCGCAAGGTAGCCAGCTGCATGCCAGCAAGGGAGAGATTAGCAGCCCTGGACAGAAGGGTGAGGAAGAAATGAGATTAGGGAGGCACTGGGTGACAAGGGAGAAAGCATCTGAAAAGAGCAAGTGGAAGGAAAATAATCAAAGGGGTCGGAGGGGCCAGAGTTTGGAGCCCCCAGATAGAGTCAGGGTGGAGTGGGACCCAGCACGCTTGAGGAAGGGCGATAAGAACTGGTCAGATCATAGCTGTTGTTGCCAGCCAAAAACCAGACTGTAGTAGCAGTTACCAACTGAACAAAGCAGCATGAGGACTTTCCCCAGGGGTCTGGCTGTATTTGGCCATCCATGCCTCTTCTTTTCTCCCTGTGCATGTCCAGCTAACTTTTAAAGACCACTTTTGTGCTCCTCTCTGCCCAGATCAACCACAGCAGGGAAAATCAGCTTGAACCTCACAACAAGAAAAGTCCACTTATTACGCCTCTGCCCTTCAGTACCCAGCAGAAAGCTGCCTCATGCAGCTGGGATCCACATGGCAGTGCTCATTAATGGCATAGAATCTATACCAAATGCACACAAAACCCTGCCGCTAGACCCTGGCAGTTTCTGCCAGGCAGATGCACAACTATTTAAAGGGCAACTATGCAATCCTGACATAATGAATTGGTCCAATTTCAAAGTGATAATCAGGATATACCAGATAGAAGAAATCGGGGGTACCCAGTAAGCGGTATTTCTATGGCACTGTGACTAAAGCAAAAACTCTCATTTGCTGAATGATAATAAATATGGTCATATATAGTCAGTATCATACAGTCATATATGTCAGTATATATGTGTGCACGTGTATATATACGTGTGTGTGCATGCAAAAATAAATACATGCACATATGTGTTTGTGCACGTGTGTGTGTTAAATGTTAAGACATTTCTCCATTTCATCAGACCCTCTCTGCTGCCTGCAAGGAAGTCAGCAGAGCTGCTGCTGGCACTTGCTGTGGAAACAACCTCCATCCTACGGAGAGGGACGTGCTCGTCGGGCTACGTGTCCTGAGGCCACATTTGCCCAGCCTGGTTTTTGCTTTTTGAGTGTGTGTGTGTGTGTGTCCCATATGAAGAAGGTTAGCCTTACCCATGCAGCGGCAGGCACGGGGCTGTACGAGAGACAGTGGATTCAAAGAAGGCACAGGCAAGCTGCCGAACTCCTTGGCCAAGTGAATGGCTACTTTGAAAGAGCTCTGTGAGCCGGGCTCCTCTTTGTTCCCCTCAGTCTCCCGTTGCTCCTGCCTCACATGATTACTCTTTGGCCAGGACACAGAGTGCTTAAGAGAGACAGTATTTGTCTTTCAGAAGGAAATGTAACATCAGTGTTAGTTGGGGGTTGCAAATATAATACAATTAGCAGAAGCCTTTGACTTCTGACAGAAATAATATATATGTGCACAGGAACAAGCACCACTGTCGGGGGTGGGGGTGGGGTGTCATTGCCTTACTGCTCCATGGCCCCTGGAGATAGCCATTGTAGACAGAAAAATAAAATTTCGTCCCCTTAAGGTAACTGCTGAGTCGCTGTGTAACTCCTTGGTGTGCAGGCATCCCAGTTCCCACCCACATGGAGAAGAGCAGAGCACAGGGCCGAATTTTCAGCTGGTGAAAATAGCCAGAACTTATTTCTAGCCAACACACTTGTGCTTACTTCCACCAGCAGACAATTTGCCCCTGTGTTCCTGCATCAGGAGCTGAATCTCTTCCTTCTTGGGCTGGCAAAGCTGAAAGAACCACAAGGACAGTAACGCTCAGTCTGCCAAAGGCAGGCTTTGGGGATAGCCTTCACGTCAGTCCACCACTAACCCCAAAAGATCAGTTTGCTTCTTGGAGGAGCAGTACTCTGCCTTACAACCAGGCGGAAGCATAATCCTTTTCCTCATTTATGGAACTTCATAGTCCTTAGGAGAACTATACCTTGGGATCGCTGCCTTTGCTTTTTTCTCTCTTTTCAGTGCAGACACACAGTGACAGCCTATTAGCATAAAAGAAGTGCTAATATTACTTTCAGGGGTAGATGGACTTAACAGCAACTGTGAATGTAAGGAGCTGGTTGGTTAAAATCAGATTTCATATTTCAGATACTAACGAGCAGAAGCAAATTAGAGTTGCTGCAAACAAATGAAAAAACTCATGTCTGGAGACAATGGGAACGAAGGGAAACTGTAAAAAAGCCTCAACACATTTCCAAGTAAGTCCCGTCCCTCCACATAAAAAGCATCCAGGAGTAGGAGGCAGAAAGATGACATATACTCCACTGCCCGCTTCTGGATGGCCTCAGAAACTGTGCTTGAACACACAGCTGCTATTCAGAGAACAGGGTTTCTGGGGCCACCGAGGGAGCTGCACAGGTTCCTACTCTTCCCTCTCCAAAAGCTTCAGGAAATCCATCCCCGGCAGCAGCTGAAGTTCATCCCAGGGGATGCACGAAGACCCTTTGCTGCAGAACGGGGGCAGGTCTGCTCCACCACGGCAAGCTGGGAAAGAAGCAGAACCCTCGTGCTCCTCAGCAAGGGCTGGGCAGCAGCTCCTCTCGGCACCGTGCAATGGCTCACGATTATTTTGGGGGCCCTGATTATCTCCCTCTGCTGTGACTTACCAAGTTACACACAGACAATTCACAGCTGACCAAACTACTCACTAACACTCTTAGAAATCACACAGCGCCAGAGATGTTCACGAGTAGCAATGTGATCCCCTGATGGCAATGTCCCCAAAATGATTTGGGTGCAAATGTTTGAAGCATGCAACAGCCAGCACCAGAACTGCAGGTACTGTGCTGCTGGCAGGTGTCCTATCACAGGGCAGGCCCTGCATGCTGCTGGGCTCTCCAGCCAGACTATGCCAATAAGCAAAGACTTTCTGTGAACAATTTAGGCAAGCGAAGGTACCTGGGGTACACAGAAAGGCTACCATCCCTAGTTCATATGGCAGTTTTAAAGAGAAATAGATAATTAAAGCAAGTTCTGTTCTGCAAGATGTCAGGGCACTCGTGCTGATTTCCCACCGCCTGTTGTACTTCTGTTTTAAAACTTCGGGGATCAGCTCATCCACATCAGATGCTTTTTACAAGTTTAATTTTTAAGGTGTCTATTGAAAAAAATGGTTGTTTTCTATCACTTGAATTATGCAATCCCTTGCTTAGAAAACTTTATACTAGGCTGTGGACCTACTGTGCCATTTCAATGACTTTACCATAATGTCTTTATGGCTTCATTTTCCCATATGTATCCCGAAGCTTCTTGAGATAGTTCTATTTCCATCCCTTCACAACAGGGTGATCAGTGATATGTGATAAAACAGCTACAGAGCTTCATTAAACGTGGGTGAATGCGGAAATAAATAAATAAATGTACTAGGACTGGAAGGCGGTAAAGCAAAGTGCAGTGTCATAACGGACGTGCCATTTGCCTGGCGCCTTTTGTTTCCAGAGCCATGCAAGCAGCGGCGATGATAGCATTATCTGCTGACTGCACTGCTGATCCAGGCAGCCTTTCCCCTCCCAGCTCGCCCTGCACAGTGATACAGCATGCTGTAGGTGTGGAAGGAGAGGAAACCTTTCAAGCCCAGATCCCAAGAAACCACCACCAGCTTCATCTCCTTTTCCGTCTGCAGGCACTGCTGCCTTGCAAAACAGCGCAGAGGCTCAGGGACCGAGGGCCTCATCAGTATTAGCAAATTAGATGGTGCCTAGGGATGAACCGTGAGCATCTGTATTAGTAAACTGTTAGAGCATTTTGTGGCCTGTGGCAATTACTGCTCCCCGAAGCCATTCCCAGGCACAGCCCGGAGTCAAGGACCTAATGTCAGCTAGCCATCAGCATGGAGCCACCCTCTTTTGAAGTGGATGGTATTGTACTAGCATAGATGCAAGCTCTTCAATACCAATTGGTCTCTGTGCCTAAAAGAAGAAAATAAACCCATCACAGCAAGGGACCACACTTTAATAGCATTACATTTTGATTGCACTTTAGCAGAGACAAGTTCAGCCACAAATCTCCAGGGGTGCTCCAGTGCCTTCTCTGGAGAGCTGACGGTCAGCATTACAGTCACAATCTAAGTGTTACTGGTTGTACATGAAAACTATCACAGCAATGCTGCCCAAGTGATTCTGGGATTTCTTTTCAAAGAGACAAGGTGATGCCTGGATTAATAAATGTTGAAAACCACCACTTTAGGATAAGAAGGAAAAGATTCGGAGTGTGCAGTTTTAATACTGACATTAACAAACTCACGTTAAGAGCAAACTTTACTCATGCAAAGGTCTTAAAATTATCCAAACTGACACAAGCTCCCTATTGCTAATGTAAATCAAGCTCAGAACAATGGGTTTATTTAAAAATACACTTTATTTACAAGACATTCAAACTTCATTTTGAAAAAATTTAACTGTACATAAAACTTCAAGTAATTTTTCACTAATAGTTAGTAAAACCACAGTGAGATTTTCCATTCATTGATTCAGTAACCATGGAAATTACATTTTGGCACATTATTTAAATCACATAATGAACAGAAAAACTGAAGGAAACGTTTAAGCAACACAACTCCATAAATGTAACAACTTTATACAGTGATATCCTTTTGCCAAGGTATCACTGTTTAAATACAGTATTTAACATAGAAAGTGCTTCCACTGTACAGCAGAGTAAGTAGTAGAACCTATGGAAATCTTCATAGTGTTTGGATTATCTTTTCAGAAACGTCCTTCTTGTCTGCTTTCCAGTTAGTGATCCAAATTTCCCCAAAGATGTTAATGACTAACGAACCCTTGTGATTTCATTATACCTTTTCAGGCTTAGAAACCAACTTTCTTTAAAAAGCTGGTTCAGGTGGAGTGTTTATAAAGAATTTAAATATATATAAATACATATATATATATTTATATGTCAGGAAGACTACTTAGACAACACTTCCACACGGATCACAGGAGACAAAACAGTCCCTGGAGTAACTCACATCAAGCCATCCATAGACCTTGGGTGATGAACTTCACTTTGGAAAAATACAGATGCTGGCATATTCCCTTCAAAGTTCAGGAAAAAAGGGAGCATTCAGGATGGTAAGCATTATAATCAGGTAGGGGAGGGGGAAAGAATAGAAAGAACTAAACAAGGTCAAAAAGTGGTTGCGATGGTAAAGTGTATCATATAGTGAAAGCAGGTGAATTTCAATAAAGTGGAGTGCAAAAATTAAGCCAGTGCATAAAAGAGGTATTTCTAAACTGTATTACAGGTACATCAGCATGACCAGGCTAGCAAAAGGATACTGCTTTTATTGATGAGACAAAGAATAAGAAAAACATTAAGAGGAAAAAAACCGCAGTGGCAGTACAAGTCAAAACAAGTATCTCGAAGAACACAAGGAGAAGGAAGTCAACTGAAAACTTGGTAACACAGAAGCAACACTCCTAAAAATAGCATCAGTTATTTTTCTTTACATAGAAGAGCAAAGGCAAGATCTGCATTTAGAGACTTACAGGAGAAGGGAACATTAACTATCAAATTGACGCGTTTGGTTAAAGGATAACATATGAAAAGGTGACAAAAACATGAATTTGCTTTAAAGAAAGGCCCACAACTGATGAAGGCCAGTAAATTTCTTTTGCATTCAATGCCATGTTAGTTTATTCCAGATTTCCCTCTTGCTCCAAAACTATCTGCCAAGGCTAGCAAATGTTTAGTCGTCATACAACTTTGTCACATGTATGAATGGTTATGGATCAGAGGGCCACATAAACTGGACAACTGGTTGAAAATCACCTGTCTTTTAAGCAGATTTCTTTTGCTACGGACAGTGATGGACAGATGGGGGGCAACCACCACAAGAGAAACTGAATGCCATAATGGTGCAATCAGAAGGGAGTAATTGAAGAGGACAGGGTAGCACAATCAATCTGCAATCATGAGAAATTTTACATTACTGAATTGGAGGGGGGAAAAGCAATTAAGCTAAAGAGGCCAGAGAAGGGATTTATAATGACAGTGCAATATGCTACAAAACTGAATTTAGAACAAGTGCCCACAGATAAGGCCAAATACTGAAATACACTGCATTTCAAAACAAGGTGAGCGTACTTCAAGAGAATTAGAAGAGATATGCCAAGAACTGAAGAGAGATAAACCAATACCAAATAGACACTGAGTGGAATGAAGTCTTCTACAAAAGTAGAGAGGGGCCACCCAGTAGAGCTTAGTTGTGCCCCACTTAAAACAGAGGAGAAAAATATGTTGCTGTAGGACTCAAAGGAAGGTAAGGATACCGGGTCAGAAACCTTAGCTGCGTACCCTGAAAGTCCCTACACATAAAATGCAGATTCACCTCATCAATAATACAGCTCTGTTGGTTTTGCTTGCTTGAGTAATAAAGCAAATTTTAAATCTGCTTGTTTTCTAGACCTAAAGATTTCTATAATCCCTGGTATTCTCCTATTTATCCACAGGCAACAATTACAGTACATTCAACCAGACAAGAAGTTTAAGAATGTTACTTCATTATATTTTCATGTTACAACACTTTCAAAACCTTAAAAAAATAGATAACCACAGTTCTAAGAAACACTGGAAGGATAAAGAAAAAGATGGTCTATTTTGCCAAATGCCCCAATGCTACACATACTAGTGTTCTCTAATTCCAGAGTAAACAATACTGCCATCCCACCTTTCAGCCATTTAATAAAATGTATGTATAAAAAGATTACCTGATGTAAGACACAAATGCGTAACTATGAAAGGGTGCTTGTTTTAGAGGATAACCGGTAAGCAAATTTTCCCATAGACTTTGTTGTTATTTTGGGAGCTTTCTATTCCAGTTCTCAAAAAAACCTACAAATATATTTGTTATTTACATGTAAAACATCACCTCAGATGTAAAAAAGGACAAAGAGAACAGAAGAAAGGGCTGTCTTCCTTTATGCTACATGCTTTCAACAGACAGGGCAATTCTTACAATGTTTCCTGATTTACACTAATTCGTGCAATAACTGCCAAGCGAGATCCTGCTGCTTTCACGTCTGCTGCTGCCAACAGAATGAAACTGACTGGAGGATTAAGCTTTCGATTATACTAACAGATAGCTTATTTATGTAACAAACCTAAGATGGAAGGCTACAAAATATATTAATTCACCCAAGAATCTGTTCAAAAGGGGTAACTACAAATCTAGAAATGGGCTATTTAGGCTGCAATCACTGCTTCAGTAAATACAATTTTCCAACCAGCAAAACAGCCTGCTGTGTGTTTTAATATTCATTGACTTAACGTAATTGTCCTTATTAATAAGGAGTTGGCTGCTTTCAAGCCAGCCTTACAAGGCGGCCCTGCTATTTTCCCAGCCCAGGCAGGAAATCAATTTTCCCTTTCTGTTAAAGTGTCACTGAGGTAAAGACACCACTATTTTATAGAGGTGTCCCCATAAACAGATGAATAAAATAGCCAGCCCAGGCCACACAGACCCTTGAAAGACTGCTTTTGACAGCAGAATGTATTTGAAAGCTTCTGGATCTGGTCTGTACAGCTGTTGAGGCTAAGAACTACACACCCTGTGGATTAGATAGTGGGTTTCCTCTCCTAAAAACTTGGAGAACAGACCTGACCTAAATCCAGCACTGGTGACAGGGCACATCATCTTGTTTTCTTTAGAGCACCCTTGCATGCTTTTCAAAAAGAAATAGCAGCAAAGAGATAAAGGAATTGCTTCACTACATACACTTTGAAATACACCATTGGGCATGGGGAGGATGGGCAAGGAGGAGGGGAAGACTTAGACCTTTACAATAAATCAGCAAGAAATAATCAGGACTAAACAAGGAAAAATTACCTGTGTTGGGTTTTCGTTTTGTTTTTAAAGCTTCCTCCATGTGATAACATTGCATATAAAACTTTAAAGGGACTTCTTAATTAATACAATATTAAATTGTGTCTTAATAATATAACTGCAGGATTTTAACTGTTCATAATAAACATATTAGCTTATTTATTCAGCATGAATAATGACAGAGGATACTGCAATCATCTCGCACAATGATGAATTAAGACCGTGGCTATTATAACTTCTGTTGTCAGGAGGAAAATAAAATAATAAAAGAGACTGAGTTGTACAATCACAACAGCGAACAAGATAAAAGTTAACTGGATGACTGCCTGCATTTCCATTTGCTAGATTCAGTACAGACAACATTAATAAGTATTTCTTTGCTATCATGACAAGCAAGCTATTCTTTAGCATACTTATCTGTGATTAGGCTAGGACTCCAGTATTACTAGTAGAGAAGCAAGACCAGCTTCTGCTCTGTCCCTAAATACAAGAGTCAATCAAGAAAATAATGCAACTCAAAATTCCTGAGTGCTTCCCTTCCCCCTTAGACACTCTAAATTTCATCCACAAACCCCACTGGCCACAAGCACAAGCATCACTGTTAAAAATGAACTGTCTATGCAAAAATGGGTTTTAAAGATCAGTAAAGCATCTCTACTGAAGGCCTTTATAAATACACAGTACTTCAGCCCAGTACAATCGTTAACTGGCCACAGGGCTTTCAGGAAAGAGCTCACTTCATCAGAAAAGGCCAGAGTTGCATTCCCAGTGCCACTCGCCATTAAATGGAAGCATCAGTGCAGACAGCAATACACCTCCTCATCCACTCTTACAACAGAAATTCACACACAGTTTGGTAAGGAACTGGGTTAGGCTGTATCAGAAAAATCTTAGATGAATGCAACACCCTTCATGGAAATATTAATCCTTATTTCAGATAAAAGGGGTTTTTAGGTGTATTTTGGTTTACAGCTAAAGCACAGAAATCTTTTTGCCACGCCAACGTCAGCTTCAGCCACTGATGACCCCCTTCCCAGCCGGGACATGTTTGTTCTGTGAAAACATTACACAGAGGGAATTGCTTAAAGTCGTGTACTGCTCAACTGTGATTTGTCATCAGACACACCATAATTTTTCACATTTTGAATGCCATCCTCTGCCTGTGGGTACTCGATAGGGATTTCAGTATCATTTTTACTTGAACCATTGTCTTTATGCTGTGCAGAAAGGCAACTATCATTTTTCTCAGTGTAGCCATTAGTTTTAGCCAGGGGGTGCTCCCGCTGACTGCAGCACAGCTGAGAGTCACAAGCTTTTGAGATGCATGGTGAGCTGCACAGTAGCTGGGAGGTCTTGTGGTCAACGTACTCAGGCTGGATGGTCACAGAATGGATCCCTGTTTCATGGAAAACCTTCCGTATTTGATAAGCAGCATCTTGGTAATCAGCAGGGGTTTGACACTTGATATGAAGAGTAGCAATATTCTTCCCACCTGCAAGCTCCCAAACATGCACTTCATGAAGGCTGCTAACCCCTGGTACACGAGCTAGTCTGTCAGCTGGAAAACGTAAGAGAAAGATATTAGAGGCTTTGGTGTACTGGCTAATTACTAGCTTTCCCATTAAGAGCCCTATCCGAAAGCAGCAGTCTCCAAACTATCTTTTTGAAAGAGCTGTACTTAATAAATACGCCTACTCCCAGCTGCCTTTTGTTCAACCTCCAGACAACCACACAAGCAGACCACCCATTCTTTTGGGTTCACCCCGTCCCTCAGGCTCCTTAATGGCCATTTACCAGCCATTCATAGAAGCAAGGTTAGAGCACCACATCCTTGGCCAAACCCACACATCTTCTGGTTTCTTTAGCCCCGAGTATAGTGGAATTCCAGAAATAATCAGTGCTACCCCACAATTAACCAGTGTGGACAATGTCAGAGAGCTACACAGTTAACCAACCTTGATGGAAATTTTTAAGCTGTTTTGGAAGAAGCCGGTGCAGGGTTCAGAAATATTGTAATTTAGTGTTGTTTCTTTCACAAACACCCCACACAAAGCATTAACAGCTCAAGACCTGGTATTTTTGATGTACTGTTGGAGTACTACATTCTCAAAATGCATGCCTTAACTAATCCACAGAGATTTGAGTCATGTTGCTAGGACACAGGCATGTGACTGTTTCTCACGGTTCTTGAGAATTTAGAGCTATTACAAGTAAATAATCCAAACATGTCACTTCAAAAATAACATATGCATTGAAATATATCATTAAAATTAATAGCATTTCAACAATAAATCTGACTTACTCAGTAGTTGCATATTAACACCTTTGGGAACCATCTGCAACAAAATAGTTGAGGTCTCTTTGATAAGCGGGAATGCAGAAGACAAGATGATGAACACCATAATTATTGTCAGGCTTGGATCGATGTAGCACTGCCAATTACATGGAGCATTCTCCAGAGGAAGTATCTGGAAGATTGTAGCGGCAACTACCACAACCACAGATCCAAGTGCATCTCCCATAACATGCAAAAGAACACCTGAAAGAAATGGCACAATTTCCATTACTGTGTTGTTATTTTGTTGGGGGGTTTGTTTGTTTGTTTGTTTGGGGGGTTTTTTTGGGGGGGAAGAGTAAAGCTACATTTTTCAAATCTGTTCTACTTGACATGAAAAATGCAATATTCCAAGCAGTAACATCATAATCAAAGTTTTCAGTAACGGCTTTCAGAAGAAAACAGCAAGGGAAATACCAACTCTGAACTACAGCTCTTAAGAGGGATGCATTATTAAACATGTAGGGTATGCTACCAACTGTGGTCCAACTGCAATGCCATGGCAACGTAAAATGTGTTTGCTTAAATGCCTGCGGATTATTAAGAGATCCTGGCACATTATATCTCAATTAAAAATTGGTGACTAAATCTATCCATTCTACCATGGAAGCTAAGAGAGCCACAGACCACCCCCAGTAACAGTTCTCCTCCTCCATCAGCATCTATGACACTTTTGAAATCTGAAAAATTACCTAAGTAAGCCCATTCCTATGGCTCCAAACACCTTCAAACTCCAATTTTTGGATCAAGCTTGATTACTAGTCATATTAAACTTTGTCCCACCAAGGCTACTAGCCCTCAGATCCTAAAAAAAAAAAAAAAAAAATCAGAATCTGGTCTGAAAGTCAGTGACATGGATGCCACAGTTTAATATGTGCCTGGACTACTCTAAATTGAGAGGAATGCTGGGTACCACTTTTTACATCTATAGATATGTTTTTGCACAAAAGGTAAAGACACCAAACAGGCTGTTGTAATAATACATTTTTAGCTGCCCTTTCAACTACGATGACCAAAGTAATCTTCTTGCTATAAAGTTACAATAATCTAAGAACTCCTTTTTCTTTTTGACTACTTTACATAATCTTCCCTCTTCCCACCATTGCTCAAATGCACTCCAGTTTTGTCAGTCTTTACTGTTCAGACTCAGACTTCATCCCAGCCCATGCCTAATTCATAACATCTCTAAATATATTAAGTTAATTTCTTTGCCAATACATTTTATTTGGAGCCTACGAGGCAATAAAATGGACATCTCCTTTTAAAATCCCTATGACGAGCACTTTCAAGAGCTTCACTCCAATTTAATCACATCCTCTGGGCTGAAGAAGCTGTAAAAGGCTCTGAAACTCATTAACAACACAGCAAAGACTTTTGTCTCAAGGTTTAATAAGACTTTTGACTGGTGATGCTGGACACTGGATTAGATCTAGAGCCATGGTTGTGCTGCCGTTTCCTGCCAGCTCTTCGCATGAACATTGATCTTCAGTGTGAGAACCACCAGAGCTCCACTGAATCACTTGTGTCAGATAAGAAAGTACAAACTTCCAGCGAGCTCAGTCCTTTCTGTTGGAGTCAGGCATGTTCTGCCCCATTTGGCAGACTCCCACAGGGCTTTACTCCTCCTAACAGTGTTGCAGTGTTTCCTTTTCACTTACAAATAATCCCGATTCAGCATGGGCTATCAGCTACTGCACGAACAAGAGGGAGAGGCGGGATGCAATTGCCAAAGCAACTAACTAACAGCTTAAAAAGAACAGGAAAATGTTTCAGAAAGTCTTCTTTTGAATTAAGAAAAAACAGTAAGCATGTCAGAATTATGACAAATTATGAATTGAGAATGTGGAATTTGAAAATGCTTATTTTACATTATTAACATGGTTAATATATACATCTTGATTACGTATCACATAATGAAGGCCTAGACAGAAATGAACCCGTTTCCCTATAGACCCCCTAAAGCTATGGTTATAAAATAGAACTGAAAATGGATTTTTAGTAAATAAAGTCAGTATGGCAAGACCATAGGTAACACATAATTTCCAGCAGCTTGTGTTGGAAAGTCTGAAATACTCTGCATATACTCAAGAAGTAAAAGGGATAATTTTACACTACAATAATTAACTCAAGCAGAATGACTGGATTCCTGTTCCTACCACTTTTAAAAATCAAGGAACCAATTCCTCTGCCAATCCATTTTGTCCAGCCATGCTTTTCAGGGAGGCTCTGATTCTATAATGTACAGAATTTTTTGTCAAGTTATTATGAAGTAAGTATAGCTATACAAATAACTTACAACAGCAAAGAAAAAACACAGATTTCAAATCAGAATTTTAAAGACATGTATCTGTAACACTGGCTAAAGAGACAAAGAATATTTGTAAGGACAATAAAAAAAGATTTTGCAAAGATGACAGACTAAAGTTAAAGTGGCACTTAGAGAAAAAGGCTCTTTTTAAAAGTTAAAGATGACAGGTATCTTAAAATAACCAATACAAAACTCCTTATCCTTCAGACATATTTGAAAGTTTCCAGCATCATTATGCCTAAGCATTGTTGTTGAGGCAAGTAAGGTCTTCCCTAAAATACACTCATCGGCTTCTTACCCTTCTCTTCTCCATCCCTGAAAGTGATGGTTTGCTTTTCCTGCTCCAGTAATCTTACCACTATAATGCCATAATATCCAGTGACATCAATTTCTAGAAATTCAGGAAAGTATTGTGGCTCTGGCACATGATTTGATTTCCGAAGTGTCTTCCCTTACAGACACATTTGTGTAAGACTGAAAACACTTTTGAAAGACTGACAGATAGACACAGAACCAAAAAAAAAACCAAACAACTGAACCCCAGGTGCCTGACTGCCATGTCAACCTCTTTAAGATTAATTCACGTGATGCCAATTCACACAAGTTCGGAGGAATATCAGATGCTGATAGGTGACCATAAGAAGCCTGAAATTACCATCCTGTTTCAGCTTTCTGGCAGCCCTTCCCTTGAGGGACAAACTCAATGTTTAATATACTGAAAGGTACCTGCTTTTGACACTGCTCAGAATAGGTATGTAAAGGTGCATGCATATAAACACCTATACAGACAGGGAAAGAGACACTTGGTTGATTTATTTCACTCTGCAGATACACAGTGACCTGCCAAGCTCTACGTAAGAAGGGCTGATACTGTCACACTCTCTCAGGGGCAGGTTCGCAGTTCAAGGACCTGGCAAAACACTGTGCTGAAGCACCAGTTTCAGCACCTTTCTCCTCGTGCTGACTACAAAACATGGTTAACCTCGAGTTTTAAAGAAATTCTGCTTTCTGCCCAAAAGCATTTTAAAGTTGAAAACTGCTCAAGTACTACAGCAGTGACACCCAAAGAAGCACCTCACTGATATCTGCTTTACCTTCTTATAAGGCCTCTAGTGACTCAAGCTTAGTGCAAGAGGCTTTGTCTCCTTTCCAAAAAGTTCAGCTGCAGTCTTCTAAAGAACTAAAATCAAAATGTAAACACACTTGGAGCCAAAGTAGCATCACACAATTTTTTTGTCATCTATGCCATTTCATACAACCAAAACCCTTCTGCTAAAGATAACTGTGTCCATATACATAGAAGAGCGCTGGGCTTTTGCTCATATTTGAGAAAAAAAAATCTGAAATGGAAATCAGAAAGCATTTAAAGTTAATATAGTATTAGCAATATACCCCCCGCTGTACCTCTGATGTTCAACGCTTCAGATTTTTTCTCTTTTTTCTTCTCAGGCCCCTCTTCAGGGCTTTTTTGGTCATTTGGTGAATCACCTGCATTCAAAGAAGAAACGCTGTGTTGTGTATAAGTTCTACAAACAGAAAAAACATCACCCATCTCAAAACCAACTTATTTCAGAGATTACAAGCAAAAAAAAAAAAAAAAACAAACAGCAAACCCTAAAGAAAACAAGCCAAAACATTTTCCATGCAGCTATTTGAGCAGCACCTCCCTCCCCTGTCCAAAGGGGACACCAGTGTAAAGTACAAGGTGAAAGAGTTGGTGGGTGTCCAAGGCAGCTTAGTGAAATTCCCCGGAGCCCACGGGTGGGTTTGGGGCTACAAAAGGGCCCAGAGGATGGTTCTCGCAGCTCGGCGGGTCCCGAGGGCGAACGGGAGGGAAAGCGGGGACAGGGAGGGATGGGGAAGGGTGCGAGGGGCAGGGAGACGTGCAGGACATGAGGATGGCAAGGCGAGGCGGCGAGGATGCAGCCGAAAGGCACCTGCTTCATCCTCCTGCCCCATTGGGGCACTGCTGGGCACAGCTGGCAGCGCGGTGGCAGCAGGTGATGGGGCGGGTGACTGGCGGCGACGACGATGGTGGCGGCAGCAGGCGCCCCAGTCCTGGAAGACGAGGAGCCCCACGAGGTTGACAGCGAGGCCGAGGGTGCCGACAATGAGCACCAGCTGGGCATCGTCGATGGGCTCGGGCCGGGCCAGGCGGAGGATGGCCTCCACGAAGATGGTGAAGCAGAGGGCGGTGAGGAAGACGGCGTTGCTGAGGGCCCCCACTGCTTCGGCGCGGCTGTAGCCGTAGGTGGCCCGGGGGCCCCGGTGGCTGCGGCGGGCGATGCGCCCCGTGGAGAGGCCCACACAGAGGGAGATGAGGTCCGAGAGCATGTTGAAGGAGTCGGACACCAGCGCGATGGAGTTGCCCAGGTAGCCCGACACCAGCTCGGCCACGAAGAAGCCGACGGTGAGCACCAGCATGAAGATGAGGCGGCACGTCTTCCCCGAGTACCGCCCCATGGCGGCGGCCGCTCCCGCTGGCGCCCCTCTCCGCGCTAGCCCCGGGGCATGCCCCGCCGACCCGCAGCCAGCGCCGCCGACCCGCAACAAGTGCGGCCGCCCCGGCCCTTAACACCGCCGCCGCCGCCCGCCCCGCCGCGCCGCGCCGCGCCGCACCGCGCCGCGCCGGGCCCCGCCCGCCGCCCTGCCCCGCAGGGGGGGCACCGCCCGCACACCCCCGCCACCGCCCCCTGGGTGAGGGGCTGCGGGGGACCACCGCCGCCCGCCCGCCCGCCGCTGCGGAGCTCCCCTTCCCGCGGCTGACGGCTCGTTAGGAACGACGGTGGCTTACGCGAAATAAATAAAATAGGGAATGAATAGGAAACAAAAAGGCGGTGGGAAGGCGCAGAGCTGAGAGGCCGGCTGGCGAAGGGACCGCTCGGGGGGGGGCGGGCAGAGCCCCTCCAGAAAATACCAAAAGGCCGCCGCCGTCCTGCCCGCCCTCCGGGACGGCAGGTACCTCCGCGCTGCCCGAATCCGTTTCAGTGACGGATCCCGTAACTGTACTCGTTCTGGGGCTTTAGTGATAGCTTAAGTGGGAAATCGAAGGATAGGGTGCCATCTACTGCACCGGGTCACCTCCTGCAGCTAGACTTTAAATGGTGTGTCGAAACAGTACCTAAGCGTGCATGAATCTGTCGTCAGCCTATGAGGAAAATCTTTTCATGCATTTTTTTCACCCTACAGAATAATCTATAAGAAGCATAATAAATGAGTAAACTTCTAACTTGTTTTTATAGATTTTGGTGGTTGTTGTTGTTACGACAGTTCTTGGGAGAGCGGTGCCTCTGCACGCAAATGGAAAAAGGACAGAGCCAAATTGCTAATACTGCATTTCGGGATGATGGGAGCCACTCGATAATCAAAGGAGGTGCCGGGAAATTAAGCCGTTCTCAACTCTGGTGTTGTCAAAAACAACCGATAATGTCACTAGATTTTCAGTGACCCCAGGCTGGACTTGGGATTGATCATCATACAGTTCTTTTTCATGTTTGACTTCAGAAGTAGGTAAAAAAGAAAATCAGAACTGGCACCAATAATAAATAAAAGACGTAAGAACTAAAGAAAATAATGTCCTTAAAATTATATCCTGCTAGAGTCTGGAGTATTTCAATTATGCAAGGGGCACAGCAGCGCTGGAGGTACTGCTTCAGCAATTGCGATTCACACTGAAGTGCCACATCAAACATTTCACCACAGTTGACAAAGTGTACATCACAATCAGATAATAAACCAGCATGACAGGGAGGGCCAGTCAAGTCCCTCCTACCAAAGATGGTGTTCTCTACAACCAGAAATTCATTAAAAGCCCTCAGGAATTTCCTCTAACTCCGAAGCAATTGCATTGTTACAGCTGTTAATGGAGTTTGATCCCTTGCTTGAATACCTCTTTTAAATGAGGCTTCTCAATTCCACCTCAATTCTGTGTATACAACCAAAGGCTTTCTTACACATAACCCAAGATGTATCTAAACCCCTGGAGTGGACATAACTAGCCGTTCAGGGGACATTTTCCTGTGTTATCTGCAAGGATTAACACACGGAACTCCCAATTAACTGGAGATTCTTGTGCATGTCCTTCACACATTCAATGCCCGAGCAATGAAAGTACCCTGCAATGTTCAAATTAACAAATGCATAAAAATAAATGTGTTTAAAAGAAGCTCACCATAAACAGAGTAGTGAGAGGAGATAGCATAATTTACATCAACACACATTTCAGCTCTATAATTACATCTACCAACATAAGATGAGAGATTTTAAACAGTTGTGCCAAATAAAAAGCAGTGGGACATAGGTGGAACAAAAAGAAGAAAAATATATAAGAGTTATAGGAAGTTAAATAGTCTATTAGATGTAAACTTTAAAATGACAGGCTATATCTTCTTTACTATAATTAATGACAGAAAATTCTGGCACTTCACTTACAAGCAAAAAAATAATTTACTAAAGCTCAGCTCATTCTAATTGCATAGAACTGAAAAGAATTTCCAGCGGTTCTTATTTTAGGAAGACATATAATACAGTAGCTGGAACATCACTAATCCGCCCGTGCAAAATATACATTAATTCTCTTTGAAAAAAAAACAACGTGTCATAGCCCTGAACTCACTTCAAAAACATGAAAATATCACTGTTATTTTGAAGAAATAGAGCTAAAAATATTACTTTCAGCAAATAAGGCTGTGACTAAGTCCTCTGACATGGAGCACAATTACAGATGACTCACTGACGAAGTCAGAAGCAATACACGTTCAGAGCCTTGTCTCTGAACCTGTGTCTGCTGAGCCATTGATTCTTCCTTCTTCTGCCTGTCGAGCTCACGCATCTCAATCTGCTTCTCACAATACAGCGTCAGTCTGAGCACCACATGCTGACACAGGAACAGAGCAATGTCTGTGCCGGATTAGACCAGAGGTCCGTCTCTGAACTATTTCCAGTTCCCGTCTACATCTGTTGGAGGGGAGGGAACCAAACCAGCAGAGTCTTCAGAGCACAGGTCAGCCACAGATTGATACAGAGGCACAGCAAAGGTCCCAACTCTCTCCTTTACTCCTTTCCCAGTCCTGCTTCCTGTTTGATTCACTTTATGTCTTCTGAGCATTTAGCAAACGTTTTTATGGAACTGAATCATTCTCTCCTGCTTTCTGTTTCTCCTCTTCTGACCAGTTATTTACGCATGCAAGGGCCTTTCCCTTTGCTCTACGGCTGCTTACAAAGCCTCTTGGAAATCCAAGTTTTCACTCACCCCACTACACATCCAAGCCTCCCTGGCCCTCTTCATCCAGGTACCACTACCACTTCAAGACAAATTACTCCTAAAACTGTCATCTGAACAAAAGTACACAATCATTCTTGTTCAGCAAGTCATCACTTCCAATAAGAAGAATAATTAATTTAGCTCACTCTTCAGAATAAAGACTGCATTATCCCCATAGTTCTTTTGCACTTCGATCCTCTTCCACACAGTCCAAAAGAAAGACTTGATCCTGCACAAAGGAGGCACCGATGCCGTTACCAAGGGTTTCACTCAGGCTCTTCCCCCTTGTGGACCCGACCGTTCTGCTTGCACCGATCTGCTTACAGCAGCGGAAAGTTTGATCTCAAATCCTTTTAGAAAGGAACCGTGTTTCTGATTGTTTTGCAGCATGCTTAGTATTTTTGTGTGTTTTATACTGACTGCAGACATTCAACAATATAATGTTACAGTTCAGCGTATTTATCCAGGACAGAGATTGCCTGAATAAGCTATATATTGTTAAACAACACAATCAATCAACCTAGATATCTCCAGTCCCTCTGTTTCTAACTATGCTGAGTTGAACAAGACACTCATAGGAGGCTCAGAAAAAGCTGACCAACACCTTGGTCTTCTGAATTATTTGCCAACTTTCGTTTCAGCTACAATACTTCTAGAAAAGGTGTTGCTGCAGTTTATTCATCCTAATCAGGCACAGGAATTGGTAAAATTCTTACAAATTGGTAACATTATACAAACAAGGCAACTTTCTGTCTGAACCCCAAAGATGCAAAGCACTCCTGTAAGCTTCTAGATTTCTGTGCGCCAAGTTTTTAAAGTTCTCTACATGCCAATTTTTAACACTTACCCGTTGGCAGTCAGGCCCTCTAGCCAACATGCTATGCCCACCTGTGGCCATAAGGGGATGCTTAGGTAGCAGTAAGAGCAGGGTAAGTATATATGATACTTTCCCAGAACACTCTTCAATCTTTCAAGTATTTTCAGCTCAAGTGAGTTTCCAAGCTAGACAGCTGTATTTAGTAGCCCTCAATTAATTTCTCTTCCACCTACTGGTCCAGCCTTTCACTCACCAATGTAGATTTCGACATTGCTTGGCAACAAAGTCCACATATCTTCTACCCACGTGGTGAATGATCACCTCTTTCTCTTTGTTTTGAACCTGGATCCCGCTAGTTTCATTTGGTATACCCTCGTTCTTGTATCGGACGACAGAACAGTCAACGACTACTGACCTTCCCTATGCCACTCCTGGTGCTGCAGACTTCTCTCACACCCTCCTTAAATTTTCAAGGTGACGGGTTAAAATCTACTTAGTTGTTCCTTGCAGAGAAGCCATTAACAGCCTTTGAAAATAGGATATCTCTGTATTATTATGAAATATGACAACAATAACAGCAGTAACAACGGTAATTTTCTTCCACTGATGAATGAAGAATGAAAAAAAGATCACTCATAGCCTTTTGGTGCTGTAGAATTTGGATTGTGAAAAATTCATGAAAATAAAGAACTAATTATGAACACTATAATTAAGAGAGATCACTCTTCATCCTGCTTATTAAAGTCCTGGCAGAGATTGCTTTTTAACCCAATATAAAAATGATTTACAAAAGATATTTCAGGAATGATTTGGAGGAAACTAGAGAATGAAAGAAACAAATGCCAACCCACACATCACTGTACATGATAAAGGAGTCATGCCTCTTTAAGACTGTGGGGGGAAAAATATTACATTTGCACTAAAAAGCTGAGGCTGACCCTAGGCGCATTGCATTTAAAGTCAGCATCCCTAGCTGTAAGAGCCTGAAACGCAATGGGTGGGTGAGGGTGGACCTTCAGGCTTCATTCCAACAAGACCTGGTGACAGCCCTGAAGGCTCTCAGGAAGCTTGTGTAGCTTCGTTTCTTTAAATTAGAAATGCTGGACCAAATTCATAGCAAACCTAAATTGAAACAATGTGGTCGGCTTTTGCCACAGATAAATCTGACCACAAAATTAATCACAAAATAAACGTGGACCAATCAACCTTGTTGTGGAAGGTGGTTAGCACAAGACTATTCTGTTTGCGGGTGGCTTGTTCTTAGCTGTTTGATCATTTTATTTGCATCTCCCTTTAATTCTGCTCAGAACCATACCTGCAAGAGGAAGATGGGGTCTCTTGGCGTATGCTGAAGGGCAGGAGGGCTGGGAAATCAGTTCATTAGGCCTGCTTCTATCCAGGGAGCAGAAGTCTAAAAGCTGGCCCTCAGCAAGAGTTCAGCAGTCTTCATGAAAGTTTTATCAGTGTCCTCGGTGGAGTACAGAGGTGAATGTCCTTGGCTTTTTTAATCACAGCTGTGACTCGTCACAACAGTCCTGAAACTGTCCCAGGGAGGGGAGAGACTGTGGGCTCGCTGGACGTGGAGAACAGATTTTCCGTGCCCTTCCAAAAAAGGACTTGAATACACTGGAAGGTCAATCTGGAATGATGAACCTGTGTGATTATTTAGTTCCTAGCCTGGAACGTCTTCTTTTTGTTAGATTTTTTTTTTTCTATTTTAAGATGGTTGTTCAGCTTGTTAGGTACAAACCATGATTCCTTGCTCTTATTATCTAGCATAAAGAAACCTTTTACGTACTTTAAGGTATATCCAGTCAGTATCTTCTCTAGCACCTGGATCGTGCTTCCCTGAATATTTCAACTATTTGATAATTCACTTTTTAAAAAGTATAGTTCCGTTAAGTTTCCCATATAAATGTGTGTGTCTGTGTATACCTATATATCCATATAACCTTTTCCTACGGGAAAAGCATGTTGCAAAGAACATGAAGAGGAGAAAGCCACTCACTAATTTCATCATTGTAAAGTACATTGAGTCTTACTGCAAAAACTTCATTTTCTACCCCAGCAGCATTTCTAGACTGAAGCTGATACCAAACCCGTGCCTGTGGCAAACTCTCTGCTTCTGCAGAGAGTTGAAATGAAACCGTTGCAGTTAATGTATATAACATGTCAGCTTTAAAAAACCTCCATTGTATTGAAACTGTTTATGACTTTGAACTCGGTTATCTTACAGTCCTTTTTATTTCCTTACAGCTCACCACAGATACTGTGATATAACTCAGGCAGTTCGTCTATGCCTTTGCTGTGAAATTGGTTCAAGGTTGAGAGTGAACACATTTACCCAAAGTTCAGTGGTAGTCGCACTGTTGGAATCTAGGTTCAGGAGTTTTGATCTTACCTTTATGCTGTTGCATAAGCCATTCAGGGATGCTTTGCTGGCTTTACATATTTGCAGACTTCAGATTTGCAATCTGCACTTTCCGTTTTGGCCAAAAAGTAGCCCCAAAACATTTGCTTTTACTTGTTTTGATGAAAAATTCTCTCACTGGAAACAACTGGGGAAAGTAAAGTGTCTCTCCCTTAGATTATATTCTGAGATTTCCTTTAAGAGAACGAAGCATTCAAAACAGATCTGAAGAAAATTTAGTGAAGCATGTTGCTAAATAAAGTTCCCAGTCTCTTGCCATCTGTTTGGTCTTTCTTAAAGACTCTGGATTAGAGCTTCAGCTAATGTAAATTGACACAGATGTGGTTACCTTTGGGGTAATTGCTCAGAAAAGCTTTGGGAGAATTTGGTGAGGATTATTTGGCACACTATTAAACTAAAGAAGACCTTCAGAAAAGATACGTGTTCAGTCTTAATATCTGACAAACACTTTAAATTACTTCGAGAGTTTCTCTTGGCCTTCTAATTCCATTTGAGAGGACTATGTCCAGTAATGCTGTAGATATCAAAGCCAGAAAATCTAAATATTTGGTTAGAGTAGGCTTTGGTTACCTGCATGCCAATCCACTGACACCTCTGGGATTTATGGAACTAAATGCATGAGGCATATGTCCCTTCGTTTGTACATACTACGTTGGCAAGCATTTAGGAGTTGGAAGCCACAGTGGACTACACAGGCGGCATAATTCCATGAGGATGAGGATGTTCTGTGTGAATGTAGCAACTGTCTGTTGGTAAACTCCGGTGCTGCACATTCAATAATCACTTGTCTATGAATGCAGCCAGGGGATGAATTGGCATGAAGTCTTTACTGAAGGGTTGGTGCTTTCAGGGAAAAATAGTATCAATACCCAAAAGAGAGGTAAAGTAGAGGTAGTAATGCTGAGCTTGAGGTAAAGCTTTCAGGTTCTTCAGGTGTGAAAAGCACAGTAAGCCAGAGGTTTGCTGTTACAGGCGTTACAGCCAGGGTTCCTTCCCGTTCCTTAAAAAGGTCCCAGAACCATCGTCCTGGCTTAGTCTTGCACCCTTTCAGCAGAAACCTGTTCAGACCAGGGAACTTATTTTTCCCTTCTTAAATGCAGGTGAGTTAAGTGATCATGAAATTCTTCACACTGACAACCTAAGAAACTGAAATCCTCTGTTCTTGCTCTCTAATCCCCAGAGCGCTTTGTCTTGTGCAGTGTAGACCATTGGGTCTGTTGAATCAGGGACTACTGCTAAAAACACAATTGTTTCTCAATACCTGCACACTTCTGCTCACCAGGTCTCCAGTGGGAAGGTCTATGGTATTAAGATACAGGTCAAGCAGACACTTATCCACTTATTTTGGCCTATAAATGTTCTCATTTCCCCTGGGATGAGAATGTTTGCAACGACAGATGTGAAAATTGAGTTCAGAATATTATAGCAACAAAGCCTTCCCAAATCACCCAACCAGTGAAAGCTAATGCCTCGCCGCGTCTCACTTCATTCACACACATATACCCCCAACTCTCTCCTATTTACAAGAGCCTGGAAAAAGAGATACGCCTCGCAGCAAGCCTCAGAATTAACAAAGTCGTTCTGCATAAGGTCCAGGAGGAGAAAGAAGGTATGTTTTCCACTTATGTGACTCCTAGCTTACATGCCACCTCTTATCTGAGAGGCAGGCTCCTGGTGCGCAATGAGATAGGAAAATCAAGACCCAACAGTGCTATCACATAAAAAGCTCATACACATGCCTGCTAAATTGCACCTGCCAGAACATAAAAGCAAGCCACTTGCCTGCTAACACAGAACACGTTTTATTTAATGAGTTGTGAACTTTGCAAAGATGATGAGGTGTCTCATGAGAAGGCTAGGGCTGTTTCTCTCTGCACCAGCCATTTTAGGGGTGGCTCGGTATCACACGGATTGGGCTGGGTGACATCTTCATTTCCGGTTCCCCCCTTCCTCCCCACACAAGACGACAGGACAAATGTTTTTTCCATGTTAGATCTTTATTCATTTTCTCAAGACAAACAGCAGAGATTTACTATAATTAGACTAATGTGGTGCTGTTCAAACTGTGGTCCCCTAGCACTTTAAAACTGTTTATAAATGAGTAGAAGAGACAATTACACTGAGCTGCATGAACAAGAGTAAGCTGATCCCTCCCTGTGTGCAGTAAAACAGGCTTCTGTATTTTTATGACCGACTATAAAGGGTATGGCCAGTATTAAAGTTGTCTGGTATTTATTATGAGAGCCCAATTTATTTTTTTTCAGCTGCTTATTCCTTGATGTATTCTGCATTTTCATGCCAAAACTATCTGTGTAAGATACGAGACCTCAAAGTTGTCAGAAAACTCTGGTGAAAGCTGCTCTGTCATTTCCAACAGCAACAGTAAGAAAAGTGTTTTGTGAATGTTAACTCCCGGCAAAAGTTTCTTAGGGAAGCTTTAATATTTCTATGTTTTAATAAGTTATTTCCTGGATTCTAAGTCAAAGCAATAACTAGTCTGTGCTGCCCTCCACGCTGCTATGGATGGCCAAGTACCTTTACATGGCAGTTCCTTTAGAGAGTGTAGAAATATTTTATATCTGTAATAGCTGCTCTGGGCCAGCATCAAAAGAAAGAAGAGGGACATGTCCTCCCTGTACCCTTGCTGACCTCTCCTCTTAGTCCTAACGTAGCGTGGGAACCTACACTGTCTGAATCAAGTGCAAAGATGGACCTAGAGGGCAGAGACCTTAATTTAATGTGATGGGGAGAGGTGGGTGCTTACAGCTGGCGGAGGGGATAGACAGGAATTTCAACAATAGTTGAAAGAGAGAGAGAGGGGCAAAGGGGGACGGTGGTAAATGAAGACTTAGGGAGCTGGACACAGAGCAAAAGGGTAGCGAGAACCAGAAAAAAGAGAAGGGGAGGGACAGAAGAGAAAGGGGTGAGAGGCAAAACAAACCCAGGCTGTGGGTGGAGAAGGGAAATTGGGTCTGCCTGGGTAAGCAGGGATGGCAACTTGGAAACACACATTTACACTTGCTCAAAAGAATATTTGTACTAAGATGAGAACCTGAGGCATGGGTGTTGCAATGAGCTAAATGAGGAGTACAGAAGTGGAACAAGGCAAAAGGACAGACATCTGGGTTGGCACCTGTAAACACCACCCTCTGCGTCCACAGGATCTCAGACCCGGCTAGTAATGCTCGTTGTAGGCATGGCTTGCTCTGCCTTTGCTGTCAGCAGCATCCAGGAAACACACCATCTAATTTTTCCATCCCTGATGGTAGACCATGCAACAGAGGAATGAGGTGAACTGTTGGCTGTTGCAATTAATTGTGGCACTAATAGACATGGAAGAATTTGCTTCAGTGGATTTAGATGTTCCCACTGCCCTCAGCACTCGCAATACAGCACTAGACGACTGAACTCTTTATTTTTTGCTTTGTATTCTTCCAAGTGATGCAAACAATCACATATAAGAGAGGAGAGGGCTGTTTAAATCCATTCCCTACTTGAAGAACAGAGATTCGAAGGCAGCTCTCCCAACTCCCAGGAAAGCCAAAGAGGTAGAGGGCTACTCTACAAACCTTTACCCTCCAGCGAACCGTCACTGATGTCAGGAGATTGCTCTGGTGTCACTGAGGGTATTGCCTGGGGACAGCTGGATTCAGAGACCATACACATCCACTTGAATTTCTGCTAGTGGCGCTGACGCACTAGAAAATTTGCCTTGACTTCCACCTCCAGGAAAGAGTATCTTTTTGTCATACAGAGGACGACAAGAGAGGGAGATGGAACCCCTCTTTTTTTCATGTTTTTTAATGTATAAATAAAATATATATAAAGCATATAAGTGTACTTTTCAGAGTACAATTATTTGGGGAAAAACATTCCTTTTAGAAGAAATGTAATAAAAATCCCACTCAGGTTGAATAGAGAGAGAATTAAAGGAAAAAAATGTGAAATTTTACCTAAGTGGGGATTAAATGAAGTCTAGAAGAAAGGAGCATTCCCTCTACAGTGTAAAATGGCGTTGTTTTGCCTATAGACATTACCACAAGCAGAGAAGACTTGCCGTACCAGAAATAGAGAGGCAAAATCACTGACAAATCTACACACTGTGTTTATGGGATGGTACAAAACTTATCCCTGGCTAACGCAACTGAAATTCAGTTGGAAGGAAGGTAGAATTGGTAGGCACTTGGACATGAGCCTGTCAGAGGGAGAGGGATGGCTGTGTTGTCCCAGAGAGCTATTAGGAGCAGTATTCTGGAAATTCAGCGAGAACAGCGTTTACCTACACAGTTGCCCTTAATTTCAGTTAATTCCCTAATTGCCTGACATTCTGTGGCTTTGGTTTTAAGTGCTGACGTGTTCCTCCTCCCTAACTTCACCCAGAGGCACGGTTTTGGAAGCTGTCTTCCCAAGAAGCCATCATAAACAGCAACTTTGTCAGGAATTGCTGACAGTTCCTAACATAAAAGCCCATTAATACGTACCACCACAACTTTAGTCTAAGAGCAGCTCAAATCTTAAACAATTGGGCATCTAGACAAACAGGCAGTAAAAATAAGCTGCACGTCTGGTTTTAGTGTGATAGGCCAGTAAAGTTAAACCTTCAATATCATCTGGAGATACCCTTTATAAAGAACAGAAATCTTTTCCCACTTTAAGTCCTACAGAAAACACACTAAACACTGAAATGTAAACTAACAAACTTCTAATTTCTATCTCCAAGGCCCTATCCAGCCTGAAAGTCAAATATAAGACTTACCTCACCTCAACTAGAGCAGTACATAACAGCAGCTGCTTTATTAGACAGGTTCTCTTAGCTTTTCCCTCAGGATGTCCAGTTAACACTGTGCAAGTGTCTGATTCCTATCCCAACTGAAATCTTTCTCTTTTTAAGAAATATGTGTATATATATATATATACGTACAGAGAGAGAGAAAGGGAACTCGCCTGTATCTTGTGTCAAATAAAGTGAGACAGTTTCTGCAGGAATAAAGGAACAGTCCCCATCCCTCCTCCCAAATGTAAAATCTGAAAATCCTGTGCTAAGAAAAATAAACTGAAAGGCTAAACATCTGGGAACTCAGCAGAACCTCCTGCAAAAGATTTATGTAGCAGAGTACCCCTGTTTCTCCCCTGTGTGCTCTCCCAGGCACAGCTTAACAAACAGCAGCAAAGAATACTTCAGCTGTGGATTCACAGGCTTTTCAGTCAGCTCCCAAATATTCTCAAAGCAGTTTTTACCCCCAAATCAAGGAAAGCTGAGACTCTCCTTTTGCCCTGGCCTATTCCTTTGCCTCATACACACTGTGAACACTTCTCAAAATACAAGCACATCCCAGGCAAAAGTTACAGCAGAATTACTAACGCATTGAGAGTGGAGATTCTGGATGATTGGCATTTCAGGATGAAGTATTTTCTAGTAATTATCTCTTTAGAGTGGTTGTACACTTTATCCCATGTATGGCCAGCCAGTGGATTAGGGAGAAAATTTCTTCCTAGAAAACTGTGTACAGTGTAGATGACTGAACACTTTAGAAAGTCAACGCCTACCCTACTTACACATTACTTTCTGAGAAACACATGTGTGATAGCTGGAAACACGTATGGGTTCAGACATAAAATCCATTACCCTTGCTAACAAAAGAATGAAGAAAATGACAACATTTTACTTGCCCATATCAGAGGAGCAGTAAACAGTCTCTAGAAAAGTAATTAAGCAGAAGCGTAGAGGGCTGGGAACGCTGAGCAACCACATTAGGTTATTTACCTGCTTCGGTGTCTCCTTGGGGTGCACGACAATAACAGCAGTCCATGAAGATAACATAGTTGAACACATTGAAGAACAGACCCACAATCCCGACAATGAGGACGAGCAGTGCTTTCTCAGTCTTCTGAGGGTTGATAAACCTCTTGATTGCCTCAACGAAGATGCTAAACGTCAGAGCGGTGGCAAAAACGGCATTGCCAAAAGCTCCCAGCACATCTGCCCGGCTGAAGCCAAAAGTGTTAGCCTTGTGCCACCTGACGCGACTGAACCTAACACTGAACAAACCGATGATCATGGAGATCAAGTGAGAGAGAACAGCAAAGGCATCTGAAGCTAAGGAAAGAGAATTGCCAACGTAGGCTACTGAGATCTCAACAGCAAAAAGCACGAGGCTCACCACGCACATGAGGATGAGCCTGCTGCTCCTGCCCGAGTAGCGGCCCATTTCTGCTGCTCTCTCTTCCCCGTGCTCTGAGGTTCTGCAGACAGAGCTGTGCAAGGAGCAACTCACTCTCTGCGATCCTGCCCTTCACCTGTCACTCCTGCTCACATGTGGGAGCCACTTTTATAGGAAGCAGTAAAACAATAAATCAGTTTAAAGGGCAGCTTAGCAAGATTTGTCATGCGAAGGCAGTCTGAAGGCTCCTGTCTCTAGGGGTTCCACCCTCAGGAGGCCTGGCCTTTTTTTTTTCTCCAAAACCAAAAACAAATCAAGGGAGACCACCAGGAGCATCAGCACTTGCTCCTCTACCCAATGGCACTGTCCTAAAAAAACACACGAGGCCCAGACAGGACAGCATGAGAAGGCAGCTCAGAATTTTAAGCAGTTAGAGAGGGCGCTTCTTTTGTGTAAAACTCTCCTCTGATATCTGTTTCAGCCATGTCTGTTGCCAGTAACTCTAGTTCTGAGAAAATACTACTTCATGCCTGTGGAATAAGACATTTGAAATCCATGTTGGGTGGACGTTATTTTTAAGAACATGGTAAACATGAACTGCCTGAGGGGTCATTAAACATGTTGTCCATAGAGCAAGTTTCAAAGACAACTGAATTAATCTTCCATTTTAGCAACCCAGAGTTCTCAACTGCTTGTACTTTTGGCACGTTTTAATATTGCTTATGGAAATGGAGCAAAGTTGGAAGCCATTTTTTAAATATGCAGCCAGTAGACATGGAAGCTGAGCCTTAACAATAAACCGAGAGTGCATTGTTTATTTCCCATTTAAAAAACCACTGCCTATCTCAAAATCCCAAAGTAATCCTCATGTGCTTGCAAGGAAGCGTCAGATTTGGGGAAAGCACAACCAGAAGTTAAAGGGGAAATGAGAGCTGCAGAAGTCCTAGCTTGTACTTGGTGCCATTTCTGGAATAGATTAAGAACCTGAAGCAGTAACTTTTTTTTTTTGTTGCTCACTGTAGTACCTCTTGAGCTCTTGAGCGTATGCATAGTTTACGCACACTTACAAACCATGGTGAAGGAAATCTCACTGCTAATGGCCCCAGTATAGATGATAAGACTAGGTGCCTTCCTTGAAAAGCTTATGATACAGTTTTTGTTTGAAATGTCCATCTACGTACATGTAGACACACAATTACAAGATAAAACGGAAGGAAATTACATGCAGTACAGCCATAGAGAGATAAGATAATAATACCGATAACCTGAGCTGACCAACTGTCCCTGCTGGCCTTAGACTTCCCAAGGTGAATTAACTTTAGGTTAAAAACTCAAACACCCACCCCCAGTTTTTGTTTATTTATTTTCTCACAAGGTTTCCAACAGGCGAAATATTTATGTTTAAAGTCCAGTTTGTTAGAAGCCTTGCCTGCCAACAGATGTAATTTTTAACATTTGGTTATTTGTCTGCCTAGAGACTGCAGCTACAACTCTTGAGGGTTCCCCTCCCCCCCATTTTATGAACACCATTAACCCTGGTAGGGTGAATCGGTAGAACCAATTACAGCACGGAAACTGGTACTTGCTCTTTTTGATCTTCATCATATCCCACCTGTGTTACTATTTCTATTCCAGCTATTTCTATGGTGCTTTCTTCTTTCTTGTATTAAAGCCATGTTCAACTACTTAATTATTTTATTATCTGAACTACAAAGCATGGAAAGTGAGAATTTTTTTTCAATGGGAACAGACCACGGTCAAACTTCAGAGTTCTCAGAAGTCCTGCCTTACACAAGGTTTCGATTACCAAGAGCTCGAGCTAAATGAAGCCTTCCCTTTGCAGCAGAGCTAAAATGCTCGAGTGTGCTCTATTTTGTCAATAAGGAGCAGCACCATGTTAAGGCAGTTCCCTACGTCCCACCTTACTATGCTATTTAACCCGAATTTATCATTATAGAACTATAAGAACGAAAGAACCCTAAGAGATTTGCAGTTCTATTATAAACACACAGTAGCCTCATTTAATCAAGTGTAGTGTATTATTCTGATTCATGTTCTTATTTTCTAACAGACACAATCTACTAAGATTCTGAAAGTTTTCATATCAGTATGGCTGATATGAATACTCATATCAGAGTATGGCTGTTCCTATAACGCTTTAGATAGCTCAGATTGTGCTTCTGGTGAAAGGATACTTGACATGGACTTGTCCCTCCCAGGAAGGAAGGCATTAGCATCTCTTCAGAAGAGAGATGCAGAGATATCTGCAGCTGAGTCACCCACATTCCAGACACTTCAAGCCCTAGTATGACCAGGAAGAAACATGCTGGGGAAAAGAAGGAAGCAGTGGAGGGGAAAGGCTGGCCTTCCCTGAAACCTCCGGCTTCAAACAAACCCATTTGTAGGTTGAGAGCAACTCATTTCTAAGAACAGTGTTGTCAACATGTTTACTCATGAATTTGATCCAGTCAACTGGTTGAAGGTTGGCTGTTTGTTCAAACCGATAAGGTTGCAGGAAGGTTAGAGGCAGCATTTAGTTTTGCCTTTCCTTTGTTCTGCGCTACTAACAGCTTCCATATCTAATTTTTTAAAATACCAGTGTTGTGGAGTGTTTCGATGGGAGCCGAAAGTGCTCATCTACGCTTAATCATCTGTTCTGCTCTGTCAAAAAATCTTGGCACGCTTCTGTCTCTTATGCCCGAGGACACTGAAGCTGCCGGTTAGTGCCTCTCCCCTTCCCCCCAGCAGGAGAGGGCTGCAGTAGGCAATGCCTCTGAAGACTAGTCTTAGTTACCCATCATGTGAGGCTGGAAAACCATCATTCTGGTTGGTATTACTTAAGTTCTTTCTCAAATTATTGCTCCAGTCAGTATTAGAGACAGCATACTGGGACAGAAAGACCTTAGGGCCACTCTTTTGGTACGTCAACTGAAAACAGAAGACAAATGTATGCCCTGACCTATCACTCCTCGAATCCTTTGCTTGTTACTACCCCTGAGACCTCATCTATATAGTGAGAAAATAGCTAGATGGATGAATGCAAGACAGATGATTTTAGGATGCAACTGAAGCAAGCCCTTCAGGACTAACCTTCATGCAAGGAATATTACTGAGAATTTCCAAGTGCTCAAGCACTCTGAGCAAGCTGATCTGAAATATTTAATCATTTTCACACTTTTCTGTGAAAAACGAGGGTATTATCACAAGGGGCATGATCCTAAAGTGGACAGGCCACTGGTTCAAATTTAATATTCAAAATTTTGACTAGGAAGACTGACCACAGGGATTTGGGCAAAAGCTAACATTTTGCATGCTTTTGAAAAGCAGAGAAGCATGAGGATCTGGGAATAGCACTGTAAGTCTCCTTACTTAAGACTTTTAGACTATTGATGCTACATAAAAATAGGGTTTGGAAACAGGCAGTCATGTAGTATTGTCCCAGGAAGAGTCTGGGGAGGATCTTACTGGTCCAACTTTTTAATTGCCAAGTTTTCACTCAATTCATTTCAGGGAAAGGGGTTTATGTAGACAGCCTTCAAATATATAGGAGAAAAAAGGTAACAAATTAACCATGTGTCATCCAAAAGTTATTTTGAGCCAGGGCGCTCTCTCTTTTTTTTTTTTTCCTTTTTTTAAGTCAATGCTACGCTCAGAGTGGAAGTAATTTTATTTTTAAAATAATTTAACAACTCTGCAACATTCAGCCTCCCCTGCTAAAGCAGCATATAGTAAGTTCAGGAAAAGCAAAAGGGTTTTATGAAACATGCTACAGATATAACCATAGTATAAAATCTTTAGCACTGAAAATACCTCTCTTTAGATTGCCTTTGCATTACTCATTCCAGTTATCACTGTGAGACACCTATAAATGCCAGTTTATAAGATAAGAGAAACAGGGCTTTGCAAAATATCTGCAACAAATGGCATTCACCTGCATCTTGCTATCAATGTGGCATTTAATCTAATATATCCTTTCAAACTTGTTTTATGATGGTGTGAAAATATTCCTTCAAACACCTGGCTCCAGAGGGAGTTTTCATTAAGGGTAGCATTTACCATGCCTACAAGTTAGTAGCAAGTCTATACTGAAAAACTGAAAAATTTGAAGGCAAAATTAAAAGAGATGTTTTACCTATAAAGTTTGTGTCAGCACACCCAAATGTACCGTACAGTGTTTATGACATTCTCTCCAATCTTACAGGTATTTTCTCAATGTCCAAATGGAAAAAAGACATGAAGAAAGGATTCCTATCTTCTCCACTGAGTAACACAGAAAAAAACAACCAAAGCATATTACAGCTCACAATACATGTTTATTATTAGAGATGTTTACAGAAAAGTCTGTGAACTACTGCTAGCCTAAGACTGACAATTGGGGAGGTGGGTTTATGGTTTATGGCTTTGCTTTTGGAATCATTTAAAAAGTTGCAAAACTGATTAGGTTTGGGGGCTATTTCAGTCTTGTTAAAAAAAGTTTAATTCACAGATAAAGGAGAAGGTGCTTTCACTAGTAATTTAGTAACTACGACCAAATAGAGTGTAAAACTTGGCAGGGTTTTTGCCGCAGACACATCTTGTCCCACACTGTAGTTCACAGAGAGGCTGAAAAGGTATGCAGAGGCTTTTTGCTCCCATGGAAGGGGCACCAGGCTCAAGATCTTGATCCCTGAAATAAAAGCATACTAGTAAATAAACACTTTAATTTAAAAATAAAGATGCAATGAAGTGTATTATACATAAAATCTCCAAAGCACACTAATTAGTCTGAAAGTTCCAGAACTAAGAGAGTAAATACACTGAATTATGCAGGACAGCAAGAGCCAAGGGTGAGGACTGTACATCACTGTTATAACCAGAGGCATTTTACATTCCTGTTTTGTATTCAAAACATTTCGATTTTGATCTCGGTAGATACTCTCCAGTTCAGTTACACTTTACCTGGCAGTGGTCTTCTTGATCCAATCCTCACACTCAATTTCCCCACAAAAAGGGATTTGTACAATCTGAAGTGGGGGAGAGGGGGGAAGAGAGAAGAAAAACCAGTCATACATCTAAAAAATGAAAAAAACATCCTTATCTCTGTAAGATTCCTAAACCTTAAGATTTTGTATACACTCAAAGTGGGAAAAGTTGTGATTGTTACAATCAAATTTTAATAGCTCTTTCTCATCAGAGAAATAGATAAGCACGGTCATCCCTCCATAGTGCAGATTGGAAAGACCTACACAAACCCAAAGTAGCATTTAAATCAAGTCAGGGTGCTGATTTATTTTTTTTAACCCAATATATCTTCCTTCTGTGGAACGTATAAATACTGTTTTCTCCCGAAATACTCTTTTCCAGGAAAATTTTAAAACTTTCAAACCGCAGAACAAATGGTTGCTTACATGCTGCAAGACAGTGCTTTCCTAATGAAGTTTCCATTCTAATTCCATTACTATGAATTTTCATATTTTCTGAACATGACATGGACATACGTATTTTAAGAAGACAGAATTGCCAACAGCACATTTTTCTTGGGGGCGGGGGGAAGTGGTGCATATTTTCCTGCTGTTTCCTTCAGTTCGATTAACTGAAGAAACTGAAAAAGTAAAGTTGAAGTTATAAACTCATATACTCTTCTCAGCACTACTCTTGTACCGAACTCTTTTCCAAAGTCTTATATTCCATTTTATTGATTTTTTTTATTTTTAATGGACTTTCACAGTGAAAATTCTGTTTATGACTAAAAAGCTGAATTACTGTTAAAAAGACACCTCCTACACACATTTGAACACTCATGTAATGCTAATAGCTGAGGGCAACACCAACTACTAAATTCAGCTGTCACAGTTATTTTAATCCTATCCCAACTCCAAATAAGGTTTGCTCATCTGTGGCTTTCTTTCACCAAAATTACATTTTTCGTGCAAAATTCTCAATTTGCCTTGAACTGGAACACGCCTTTATTAGACTTCACTTTATAGCTTCACTTTCTTGCAACTGAAAAAAAGAAACTATTACCTCTCTACTATACTGTTCTTGCATTAATCTTTCCTTAGTTAAATGAAACTTTGTTTAAATACCTGTGCAATTATTCTTAGAGTTTGAACTAAAATTTGCATGGAACTTTAAAGAACACAGAAGCAGTCTGCATTTTTGAAGAGCTAATAGTCTGCACTGCAATTTTAGTAACGGGAAAACAGCAACAGGAATTAAGGGGGAGTACTTCAGCTTACAAATTTTCTTCTTAAACAGCAGCTAGTGCTAACACAGTGTAATTTCAAGAAATTACAGAATACATATGCTAGGAAAATTTTGTCCATATAACATATATAGGTGGGGAGTGAAACAGTCATAAAATGACATACGCATTTTTTTTTAATTCAGATACGCTGATTATAATAAACTTATATAACCTAAATACCAAAGTATCCAACTTGGAATTTGAAAATATTTTTTCACGTTTCCAAGTTTAACTACGTTATAAACTAGATTATATTATAGTTCTAAACATAATATAAATAGGATAATTCTCTTGGCCCTCTCTAGAATCTATCTGTACACAGTAAGCGTTAGACATTGAAGACCAGGTGTTTTACCATCTCCATAGGCAGACGGTATCATTTGGAACTTCTGCAGTAGGAGGAAATGAAAGGGGATTCCACAGTATTTCGTCATAATTAAAGGATAATAATATATGTGCATGCTCCAAATACAGAAAGAATTAACTTCATTCCATTCCCGCTCTTGGAATGAGCTTGACTCTTCATTTCAGTTTATAAATACATGTTTACTGCATCTGTTAAGTTTTTTATAAGAGCTTATGTCTTTCTCAACTGTTTCCTTGTCTTGAAGACTATCAAGCATAGTTTCAGAGTGCTTGTTTAATTCAAAAGTGAAAGATACGTGATGGCACATCTTGAAATCACAATACGTGACAGCAGTAGTACTAGTGCAATACGTATGCAGAGCACAATTATTTGTTAAGCAAAGACTAAAGACTTCTGTTTTTTAAATCTCCCAGCAGAATCACCAGATGCTTTAGAGACATTTGCACCAAGGAAAAGATACTTTGCAGTCAGTAGGAAGAGCCCAAAGCTGTTTGGAAACAGAATACTTCACACCTGTATTTAGTTTTTTAGAGGAAAATAAAGCAGTACTACTATTAGAGCACCTATGCACAGAATGTTTAAAAACTCTATATCCTCAGCTTCATAAGCGTGCTAAGTCAGTCCCTCCTCTGAAGTTCATAATTATGCCTTTAAATCTTGTTATAAATTTAAAGTACGTGCAATAGAAATGCAAGAAAAGAGTGTGATGGAAGGTCAAGCCTAACCAAGGATAACTTAAAACTATTTTTGAAGTTAACAAAAGCACTATGAATTCTTGGCACTCGTGCATTTTCCATCAGAAATTTTGAAATTTTCAGAGTAGATCTAATTGGGACACACAAAATCCCCGATCTCTCTTTATAAAATACACAGCCTTAATGATTGATCCTTGGGATCCTACTACTTGAACACATTAAACTAAATACATGAACAATTTCACAAGCTGAGGTTTGTGACAGAATTTCAGGGTTAAGAATTTCTGTCAGTGGATCTCTGAAAAAGAAATAGCAGCTGAATTCTCTAATGAAGACTTAATCAACTTCAAATACTTTGCCAGAAATTTAAATTTTTCACAGATCTCTAGATCAGTAGAGCTCAATCATCCACATTATGGGTTATTCGTACTATCAACCCAAGCAATTCTCAATGAACCCAATGGCTTCTATTCAGGTCGTAAATGCAAAACTTCTTTGACGTAAATAGCATGTACTTTAAACTCTTAATTGGACCCCGTTACAAGACTTGACAAGTGTTTTTCACTGTTTGCATTAGAATAACGACAGCAAGTTCATCTTAATCTGAATAAAATATTTATATTAATCTCTCTGAAAAGCACTTTCTGATAGAACCGTAACACTTCAAATGCAAATTAACAAACTGCAGAATTGTAAGTCACTTCAAGACACCCTGTCACCTCTGGCATAGGTCTAAATTTTGAATGCTGGTAGCCTGAAACACCATATTTAGTAAATACAGTATTTTAGCAAAAGAAGAAAGCAATAAATTTTGGGAAAGCTAATTTATTTTTATGCAGTTCTACAGAAGAGGCTCCATCTGCTTGTGAGGAGAGAGTTCCATATAAACTGCAGCAATATTTATATATAAGCTTTGAAATTTCTAGCCCCTTACTATTTGTAAGAAACAGAAAGTGTATGAAGGCACTTACCGGGATAGAATGAAATAAATTTCCTTACCTTTCCTGAATCAAGCTCTTTCTGAAAGTCCTCCATATTATTGGCCACCACCATATGACTTTTTAAGTCCTCAGAAGCTCTAATAAAAGGAAAAATATATTCGGTCAGGGCAGATTTATGTTCAAATATTGTCATATTGTCAAACGAACTAAGTTTTCAGAGTCAGTCAAAACAAAAAATTACAAGAGAAGCTATATATTAATTCCAAACTTCCTAATCAGGTTATGGCTTTCTACCACTTTTGCCCTTAAAGAAACAAAATTTTGAGTAATTGCTGATGGGGTGTTCCAGGTTGCTGCACATTTCACCGTGTTAATTCACATCGTTGTGCATATCAGTTCAACGCTGACCAGCTATAGATAGAAACAGACAAGTACTACAAATGCAGATTTTTCTTTTTTAATTATGTTCTAAGTCTAAATAGCAAAATGCTCTTTAACTAGGTAAAAATATTCTGCTTGTAAGCAATTTTGATCACCACAGAAGAAAGTAGGAAAATTCATCTGCCGCAGTGCTGGATCAGCACCCTGTTCTTTCTCTAGTGTACTGACAAACAACAATTTGCAATGACAGACATGCAAGGGATTTTGGCATATGCAGTAAGTGCAAATAACAGTTCCAAAGCACTTGATTGCTTATAGGAAAACAATAGGATATAGGGTCTTAAAATACACTTCTGAACATAGAACTTCAGCTATGGAAGTTTCTTGGACAACTTCGTATCTTTCAAAATTTTCTACCAAAAGCATCTTTCAGGAATGAAACCTGTGCATTATTATCCCATGAACTATTTAGGGTGTATTCCTTTATTAATACTTCACATGAATTCATGGAAGTATTTTTTAAAATGAGTTCACAACTTTAAACATTCTGTTTCATGAGCACAATAGGAAACTTCTATCACTGTATGTGAACAAGTTTCAGAGGCAGAAAAATGAAAGGTCACAAACAGGAAGATGGGCCTAACCTGTTTTTCTCCACAGATGAACCAATAATGTGAGAAATTCTTCTGATAGCTAAAGTGCATCTGTGATTAGCACTGCAATTTATTGTACCTCACAATTTACCTGTTGTAAAGGTTAGCATGGATCTCCTCCAAAATCTGCTTCAGTCTATCTTCTGCCTCATGTTCAGAAAAGGTCAGCTTCTGTCCTGTATCTCTTCTAACAGCTACAAACTGTTGGCACTTCATGTCTCGTGGTCCCACTTCAACCCTGACTGGAACACCCTTCATTAAAAAAAGTTAGAAGTTACGATGAATAAGTCATTCTCAGAAGAGTTCATTTTTTTTTCTCTCTTTTTGTTGTTGTTGTTCTAAAGCCCTGTCTTAATATGGAACCACTTTACACATTTAAGTTTCTTTGAAAAAAAAAAAAAAATCAGCATATATTCCACTGCTTTTTATGCATTTCTGTCTTTCCCATCCACACCCTCTTCATTTGTGCATTATACCTTGATCCAACCTTGCTTCACTAGCTTGGAGACTGCATCTGTGCTAACACAAAAGTAATACTAAGACAGTTAAAGCACAACTGAAACTACAGTAAGACAATTATCCCAGATAGCGCAAATCTGATTTTTGAAGTCTGAATGAGTAAGTCATTTTAATGTTCTAGTTCACCCAATACTACTTGTTAATTCTGTTTTCACAGAACACTTTTAACTGTATGAAAAGCAAATAGCAAAAGTTCTGTTAAATATAGCCCTAATATCAACATTAATTGCATAAAATATTTGACTACAAACAGATAGGTGCTTTATTTATGTAAAGCTTTTATGCTTCATAAACTTTGGTGTAAGAACCATGTAATTTCTCATCTCCCATATACCATCAGACAAAAAGAGTTTCCATTTTACTAGTCAGTTAAGAGTCTAGTGAGTCTAACTTATTTTCTCTACATCCTGCTAACGTGTGTCCCAAGCTGTACACATTCTTTCACGGGAAATGAAGAGAGTAAATGCAAATGCATTCAACAGGTGGTTTTGTTCTCCCCCCCCCAAGGTAAAAAGCTAAAAGCTGAAAACATTCTACAGTGTTCAACAGGTGAACAGGAGAATCAAAGACATTTACCCAAGCTTCCTACACATTTTGTGCTCTGGAATCTCTTCAATTTTACAGCTTCCAAATGATTCCCTATACCCCACCCCTTATTTATGCTAATATAGTAAAAAATCTGCCTGAAGGGCAAAATATCTACTGCTACTGCAAAGCTACATAAAAAGCTATTCAAAACCGTTACTAACAAGCAATTTAAAATGAACATTGTAGTTTACGACATACAAAAAAACCTGTCTCCATAATTAAAAGTGCTGAAATGATCTCGTATTTCTAATTGTAATACTACTTTCCAGTGAAAGAAGAATGCCTAAGGGTCATCTAGGAAGACTTCCTAAGAAAAAGCAATGGAACTAATACCAGACATTATCAAACAAATACCAATGACTTGCATCTTTTTGGAGGTAACAACAGAAATCTGCTAAGCTGAAAAGTACATAAGGCAAACTACTTTCCAGTTCATTCTTGTACTTCTTAGTCCAGTACCCTTGTATTTTTTTTACCCTATGAAATTCCTTATCAGTACTCAGTAAAATGAGTGTGCTTTGCCTGCAATTAGCCTGAAGATGAAGTTTATGTATTATGCTGGACACATTAGTAGATTTTATCAAAACCATCATGTTTGCCCCATGCTGTGCCTCCTTGATAAACCTTATTTTATTTAAAAAGTCTCCCAGCATGGATTCCTGGTACTAGAGCTCCATTTAAAAAATAATGTTACACAAAGAGAAGTGAATTTGGACATAATGGTAACTTTCAACAACTCAGGGAGCTTCTATCCTCTTACATGGAAGATTAACATATTGAAACTAATTTCCAATTCAGAACAAAAATATGATACCATAACATGACTTAATACATTATTCAATTTCTAGTTACCATTGTTTCATTCTGCTCACTATTTTTGTTTTAAAAAAGCCTCTTATATTTGATGAAGCAGAACTGTTCCTCTCTATTACTATATGAGGGGAACACGGTAATTTTGAACGAAAACAAACCACACCAATCAATTGGTCCTTTCTTTGTTGATGCTGTACAGGTTTATCTTCCCTGTTCCACTGTGTGCAAAGGCGGCACTTTTGTGACTCTGGAGACACTTAAGTATTAGTACAAATTTTTAAACATGCAAGTAATTTGTACTATTAATTTCATTTTCTAGGTATACAAACTGGAGACTTGGAGATTCAAAAATTGCTAGTGACATGCAAATTCTAGCAAACAGAGCAAGTCTCAGAAAACATCTTTTCTTCATTTATTAATGAAATTGATCACTAATCACCAGGCAGCAATTTTTCATTTAGAGAAAACATCTGCCTTCAGAATACAATGCATGCATAACATGCCTCATACACACACCCCGCATATAAGCTTCAAAACACCTCCTGGAAAGAAATGTACCTTAAGTTCCCAGTGGTTGAACTTCCAACCAGGTGAATAGTTATCTCTTAAATCAGCCCGTACACGGATATTAACACTAAGCAGCCTGTTACGATACTCATTGCATTTCTTCAATAAAGCCTCTTTGTCCTCTTCAGAAAGAGAGTTTGTGATACCACAGGGAATAATTACAACCTGCAATATAACATGACAAGTACCGTATGTTATAAAAAAAAATTAGCTCCTAGTTCTTACAAAAACTGAAAAACAATATTGTGGCCCTATATCCCAGTTATTTCTTTGAAGCTCTCTGAAGTAAAGGATACATTTCACTTTTCATCCAAATGATACAGATAAAATTATTTGAAATGAATGGACTATTAAAGAGAGCTTGTCCACCGCAAGTACCCTAATGATTTGTATTAACTTTATATAGCACGCTTTGTAATTATGACAGCTCCTATCCTATGTTAACTCTTCCAGGTGCCCAATATGAAATGCTCATGAATTCCAAGACAGGGAAGGAAACACAATGGTAATTTAAAGCATTTTTTACACACCTGAACACAAGCTACTCGAGGTGGGAGCACCAATCCCATGTTATCTCCATGAATCATTGTCATTACACCAATAGTTCGAGTTGTAATGCCCCAGGAATTCTGATAAGCAAACTGTTTTTCTCCTGGTTTCTTGGGATCTTCAAATACAATTTCAAACATCTTTGAGAAATTCTGCCCTAGATGATGTGATGTTGCTCCCTGAAATAGTTGCACAAAGAAAATTCTACTCAATGGAAAGCTGAGTCTATCAAGCATCAGTTTAAGGCTTTTATCTTACTGTATTCACTGAAAAAAAAAATTTCTAACAGATAAATACCTGGATAGCTCTTCCACTGGCAGATATAAATGCCTCTACAGTGGTTGTATAATCACCCCCAGCGAATTTCTCCTTCTCTGTCTTCCTTCCCTTCACAACAGGTATTGCTAGGAGATCTTCATACACTTGAGCATACAGATCAAGTATCTGCATCACCTATGATGAATGTATTGTCTTAAGAATTACTCAGTATTTTCCATTTGCTTAATCATGACATATTTTTATATGCCAGAGTCTAAGCTCTTAAAAAATTAACACTTTCTCAAAATTGTGATTAAAAAATAAGATTTCTTCAATTGCTTTAAACTTTGGCTGTTATTTTCTATGAATCAAATAGCAACAACTATAAAACATGACAGAAGAGTCACTGCAGAAATGCCAGTCCAATGGTTATATTGACTTCTAGTTTCCACCTGAAAGTCTGAACGTCTGCTAAGTAAATAAAGATATGACCTGACACTCAATAAAACATCTGTCTTTTGGGCAAAGGAAGTGTTAAAACTTCTAGCAGTTAACATGTGAACACATTATTTAGATTTTTAAGGAAAACAGATCTTTAAGAATTTTTAAGGAAAGCATTCTTTATATATCACACTCTTCAAATTCCCCATATTGGTTGAAGAGACTAAAGCCTCAGGCATGGGTTACATCTGAGAGAAAAAAAAAAAAAAAAAAAGAAAAAGGTTTCAGTACACTTCGCATTTTTCATAAGGGCTCCCAAAGAAAAGGAGGACTTCTACAAGGTCCTAGTAAGAAGATTTGTTTGTGTTGCTATGGAGTAAGGTAATGTTCTGAAAGCAAAAGCACCAGTGCATTTGCTTTTTACCTCCTCTGCTGCTTCTTCATATGTTGCAAATGCCGTGTGACCCTCTTGCCAAAGGAACTCACGAGTGCGAAGGAAAGGTTGGGGATGTTTGAACTCCCAACGCTGGGGGGAGGGGTAAAAAAAAAAATTAATCACCGTGATTAACACTGAAGTGTCAAATTGTTGTTAAAAATAACGTTTATAAATAAGTATTAGAAAATTCTGAATAAAGATAAAAAGTCAACTACTCACAGATTTCTACTTAAACAATATAATCAACAATATACATTGATAAACTATGTTTTATTACAAACAGTGAGAAAAACAAATCACATAAACCACATTCATACTTTTGCCATGAAATATGTGCTGTGATTAGTATCATCATGCCATGCCCACACAGAATAATTGTCCTAAACTGCACTTATGACACAACAGTTACTCAGAAATTGCGTACAGAAACATACCACAACATTGCACCACTGATTAAGCTTGATAGGAAGATCCCTGTGTGACTGCACCCACTTTGCATAGGCAGGATACATGACTGTAAAAAGAAAGCAGCTTTGGGTCTCTACACAATACAGCCAGTTGATGCTGACCCTTTCTTTTTGCTACATACAAGCTTAACAGTTTCTGCTGTGAGAACTATGCTTTTATGTTTAATTCTCTTTAAAACATTTTTTTTTTTTTACATGTAATATTTTCACTGAAAGGAGTACTTTCACTTTGTCCTGTGTCTCTGCAAAATAGCTTGCTTGCTGCTGGTAAAAGTACAATCCAAAGCTTAATATCTAATGACATTATGTTTAAGTCATTGGCTTAAGAGTATATAAATACACCTAGGTTCACAAATAGAAATTTACTGGCCTCAAGGTTTCAGGATGCCATACCGTACCTGATTCAGTTAAAAATTCATCCAACCTTAGGTCTTAAAATGTTTGTTTAAATTACTCAGAGGAAATTTTAGTAAAAGCTAGTTGCACAACTATAGTTAAAGTACATGCAAAACTGGAGTGAATTATAAGATGAAGAAATTTTCCTACAAACAATATAAAAAACCCCAATCAAACAGGTTTTTCAGTCAAAGCAAGTCAATCTTCAAGATATTAATGGAAAAATTCCTACAGTGTACGGTACCTACAAAAGTCCAGTTAAGGAAACCTATAGTGTTGTGACATTAGCTACAAGTAGCAGCAAATATAGGAAATTTTGATAAAGAGTTTTAGAAAATATTTGTAAAAATGGGTTTCCACTTTTCAAAAGGGACTCTTGTCGATCAGTTACACTATACCTGTAACTGTTTTCTTTATAGCCAAACTGCACAAAAAGGGGTCTACCTGTTTCACTTGTTGGACGTACAGCAATCGGTTCAGCCAGATCTGTTTTCCCGGATCTTGTGACCCAAGCAACCTAAAGGGGAAAAAAAAAAAAATCCAAACAAAAAAAGACCCAGAGGAAAAAAGAAAACCAAACAAAACAAGTTTGAAAAAAAAACCCAAACCAAAAAACCTTACTTTCATACTAAGCTGCAGACTAAGTGCTTGGGTTTTCTTGCACTCAGATTAAAACAAAGTTTTGAAGTGTACCTCAGGAGCAAAGTCAGCAATATGAGTCTTCTCTTTCTCTAGGGCAGCCTGGGACACAAACATGGGGAAGTAACAGTTTTCCACTCCAAGCTTCTTGATCTCTGCATCAAAGAAGTTCTTGATAGCTTCCCAAATAGCATAAGCCCAAGGACGAAGAACATAACAGCCACTCACATCGTAGTATTCAATCATCTCTGATTTTGTGATCACCTTTCAAAAGATTATTTAGATAATGAAGTTTAAATTTCATACACAAAGAACATTCAGTAATTCAAGTGTGTGGCATGCAACTCAAGAAAAGTCTCTGTGCTCAAAAAGTTATCAGAGATATACTTTAAGATCACTTTTGTTACCTACAATGAGAGAAAGTTAAGCAGGAACATTAAGTTTAATAATAGATTTGAATAATGTAAACACTTAATTAAAACTGAATTTCATTAATTCATTAAAAGACAGTAGCTAATTTCCAGGAAGCAACAAACTGCGCTTTTGTAAGAAGTGTCTCTAGCTTATCTCAGAAAAGATTTTTATTTCTTACACTATAGGCAAAAATTATACTAGTGAGAGGCAATGTACACCAGTGAAATGAAAGATTGTAAATAGATAAGTAGGCTAATCTAAACTAATCATCTCTACTCTGGTTGTTTTGAACCTCATGAGCCAGCAAACTTGTTCAGTATCAACAGACACTAACTTTTGGTACACATCATCTTGAGGTGAAATAAAACTCAGAAGCCTGTGAAATTCGTATCACTTCATTGATGTTTTGCACTCTTAATGAAAGAGGAATTCATACATGAATTAAGAAAATCATACAAATACATGTATGTAGGCATGCATGGGGGGAGGGGTGAAATGGTTCATGCTATGCTTTTTACTGTTTCCTAAACTTATTCAGGTCTTCAATCCAGGCCCTTCCATTTGAGACCATGACAGCAATGTAAGAAACAGAAAAGAGCAAGTACTTTGCTTTGTATTTAGAACAAACAAACATAAACACAAGATAAAATATAAAACCAAAACAGATCTTGATTTATAACAAAATGAAACAATTCTTTAATTCAAACTGATGTGCACTTACCTGAGAGAACCAGTCTGCAAGATTTTCTTCTTTTTTAGCTTCTAGACCCAGCCTACGGTATTAAAAAAGAACCTGATTTGTGCTGTGCAGCATTTAGCAGTGAAATTTATCCTAACCTTTTTCCTTTTTTTTCTTGGGGGCAGAAAAAGGGAGGCATGGAACAGCGTATTTTAATTTTACTTCATAAATCTAACTTTTCCTACTTTTTCTTTTGACAGTTGAGTATGTATTGGCTAGTACAAATTGCTAGTGTTTCCTTACCTTGGCTATTTTCATAAAAATAGCTCAATTTCTTTTCTACTGTTTGAACTCTTCTAATTCTCACCATGGTTTCATCAAAGAACTTCATAATGATGCATTAAAAAACCCAAGCACCTCCAGTAAAAACCTAAGATTAACCAGACTGGTGTGTAGGCTGTTTTACTCTTTATTTTAAAAATTTCTTACCTAGCTGGTCACTACGATTTGAGGAAACATATGCAACTTGACCATTCATATGCATATTCACCATTCATGTGAATGTCAGCCATACTATTTAAGACAGAAAACTGACCCTACCACCAAAATGAAGATAAGCAGTAAAATTACAAAATTCTAAAGAAGGCTAAACTCACCAGGCTCAAATGACAGTTGACAAAACTAAAGTTTTTATATCTCTACAATCAGAGAATATTTAAGGATGAAAAATGCATTTTCTGGCATAATTGCCATACAAAATAACCACACCTCTGTCTCTAATATGTGATTTATGTATCTAAAACACAAAATAAATAGTGCTGCATAATACGTGATGTGGGAAGACTGCGAAACTTTCTGTGTGGCAGCAGGAGAGGGGATGCACAGCAATCATCACTGTAGAGTTCCACCATCAACAACAGCAGTGCCTGGCTCTGGGTTGGGCTTCATACTTCTCATGGTACTAGCAGCAAATACTTTGGAAACCACAGTACAATGAAATATGCATAAGGCTGTTTTTTTCTGCAGGGTTTATGCTGGGCAAGACACAGCAGCACATTTGCAGTAGGATGCTGAAGTACAACTGACACTAAATAAACTCTGGTAACTTGCTTTTGGCTTGATCCTAAATATGAAAATGAACAGTTATTTTGCAAATGTCCACGCTTTCAAGTGAGAAATGAGAAATCTGTAAAATTGATTCAGTAAATCTGAATAGAAGTAAACAACTGAGGTTTCTAGCAAATACACTGAAGATCACATCTTTACCTGGTTTGTTTCTTAGGGCCTTGACCTTCTCCTGATCCATTTGAGGAGAGCTCATTACCAGTCTGTCCTTGCAAAGGTTCTTTTTTTGGGCCATCAATTTGCTTCTGTTGCTTACTCTGCTTTTCAGATTTGTTCTCTTTCTCTTTCTTTTTCTTGTCTTTGTCATCAGTGCCACTAGCAGAAACTGGTTTATAGTCCACTCCCGCAACAGACTTATACTGGGCCTTCAATTGAAGAAGTTCCTTAACAGCTGCATCTATCTTTTCCTTGAAGAAATTCAAGCATAAAGAGAAATTTATACAGAAATCACAGGAATAAAATGGCTCTATCACAAAAGTACAATGGATCTATGTATTGCATTGTGGACATCCATACAGTGTTGGGGGGAAAATCTGCAAAGGCCAATACTTAACTTAAATGCGTTAACATTTTAAGGACCATACTTGACAGGAATAATTTTAAAAGTACATTTCAGATCTCAGAATTCAAATGCTGCCTATTCTAAACATACATTTCTAATTCCCATAATCACACTGAATTTAAAATAGATTGTTAGATTTAAATACATATATTACAGTATGTTTTTACCTTTTCTGTTTTTTCTGCTTTCAATTTCCTAACTTCATCTCCTTGAAGAGCTACTTTGCTAAACAGGGCTTTAGCTTCAGGCGTGTCTGGACCACTGGGTACTGTGTTTGATGCCTGAGGCAAAGCACCTTGAGCTACTGGTGGATGTCCTGGCTTGTAGTCCTGCCCAGTCTTTTCCTTGTAGTCAGCTTTTAGAGAAAGAAGGAGTTTTACTGCTTCATCTATTTCATCCTATATGGAGGACAAATGCCAAGATGTACCGGTGAGAATCAGACACAGAACTCACAAGAAGCATTGATTTTTAGGTTAAGAAAATAAAACTTCCATCTAGCAATAAACAGTGCTTCATAATTAGGGGAGGACTCAAGTAATAGCTCTTCCCCAAGCAACAACAATGTGTTTGAGAGCTGCCACTTTATACCAGAATGTTCCCCAGCCCGCCTGGCCAGCTACAACCTGTTAATAACTGCAGCAGAATCTACACTGAAAAATACAATAAGCTGCTTTAGAAAAGGGCTTTAAAACAAAACAAAACAATAAAAACAACCTAGCACCAAAACCAATACTGCAAGGTAGAGATAAGGGTGGAAAAAACGTATAGGTTTGTCTCGTTTTCTTTTCTACAACTATCACTGAATTTGTCAAGTTTTGAAAAGTCTTGCTATTGTTGCAGTAGACTATATACTTTTATCTTTACTTGTCCCAAATATAGCAAGAAAAAGTAAAATACATTAAAAATTTCTGCAGGGTTAACATCTGCCATGCTTGTGCCTATTCATCTAGATGTCAAATGTTAAGTTTGACTTTCTACAACAGTCAAATTTAGAATTTATATCTCAGAGTCAAGAAAGTATCCAGCATCAGAGTAGCCTTGTGTGACATTATCAGAACACGCAAGTTTGATGGCTAAGCTATGACCAGGCCATAAGGCAGTTTAGTACACTGTTTGATTATTACTTGGCGAAAGATTTCCCCCCAGTGGCAAAACGTGGTAAGAATTACAATTGCTTACTCTCTGTTTACTATTATACCTTGGAGGCTTTCTCTGCTTTAAGTCTGCGTACCACTTCCCCTTGTTCAGCTACATTATCATAAAGTGCTTTGCCATCCACTAAGCTACAGGTTGCCAAGTTAGATACAGAAGATGGAAGTGCAGTAGAAGGTATACAAGGAGGAGTTGAAGGTGGATTTCCAGGCTTGTACTCTTGACCTGTCTTTTGTTTATATTCTGCTTTTAGATTTAAAAGAATTTTCACAGCCTCATCTACTTGTTCCTGAAGCAAGAAAGGAAAAACAGCAGTTGCAGATAAAGATAGAAACAACAGAGATGCAACACAATAGCTAAGATAACATAACCTGGGCACTAACAAGGCTGTTGTAATAAAAATTCTAGAGCTAACTTGCTAGTATAAGTTGTCATTATTGAGTTCTGTGGTAAAACTTTTTAGCCAAAATACCTACGAGTTGCACATCAAAGGACCTAATCATGCAGTATATGTATGGGCTGACTTCTGTGCCATGAAAGCTTCCCATTTAGGCAGCTTAGTTTCCTGCAGTTAGAGCAGCCCATGACTTTGTATACTGGAGAATGGGAACAAATACTCAGACTCTGAATGAAGAATAGTTGGCTGGCCACTATCCATTTACTACCAAATTCATTGTTGCAATTTTAGCTTTCAAGTTACAGCCCTTTTTTCAAGTTACTGCCTATATTCTGCTTCACTTATCTTGTATCACTTAAAAAAAGATCTTGTTTATTTATTTTCCAGGCTCTCCATGCACTATCACAGAACCCATGAAGTCAGCCATATCAGCTTAAGAGAATTTGAAAAAGCGCTTCATGGAATCTGAAAGTAATTATATTTTGTTCCTCAAGTTTTGCAAAACCTGCAATTAGGTTTTAGTCTAAACTGAAAATATTGTTCCACTTAAAAGTATTTACTGCTATTACACCTTTGAAGCTTTCTCTGATTTAAGTTTGCGGACCACTTCGCCTTGTTCAGCTACTTTGTTGTATAGAGATTTGCTGTCTACTGAACATGGGGATGGAAGAGTAGAAATAGGAGAAGACTGAGGAGGGACAAAGACCACAGGTGGGCTTCCGGGTTTGTACTCCTGGCCTGTCTGTTGTTTATATTCTGCCTTTAGCGATAAAAGGACTTCCACAGCAGCACCTATCTCATCCTGAAAGAGAAAGGAAGGGGCAGAAAGAGGGAGGAACAAAGACATACAGACATAAGACTTGGAAGTGCACCTTAAATATGAAAAGACCTGCAGTTCATGCACACCTATTCCATTTTCTTAACTATTTAGTAGAGTTGTTCAGAGAAGTTTTCTCTCCTAATAGTCCTAAATCAAATTATAGCAATAAATTATTTAGATCTTCCCATTTATTTAGATTTTATGGTGCCACCAAGATACTATTACGAACACCACTTAGCCAGCAGGTAAAGTGTGTTATTTCCCATCTTTTCTTGCTCTGCATTAGAAAGAACAGAAAGAAAAAGCTACTAGTAGCTATGTTGTCTATGCTCAGCTCCAGACAAGAAGAGGTTTCAAAAATATCTGTAGTATTTTTATCTTTACTTTCTTTTTTCCTTTCTGTGTTTTGTTTTTAAGGTCTAAAAAGCAACAAGTCAATCCTATGAAGTCACATAGTTTGACCATATTTAGTTAAATAAATAAATAAATAAATAAATAAGGCAGGACATTTCAACCCCAACGACAAGATTTGGATGCTTAATCAACTCATGCTGTAGGGTGAATCCTGTCGACATTTCAGAACAGAGTCTAAGAAATACAGGAATTTACTTGCCTCTATGAATATTAACACAATCTTTATCATACATATCTAGCTAAAAGATAAGCATTGGAAAACACAAATCTTGACAGTCCAAATGATGATCACTATGAAAACATGGATCCACAAGCACCCATTCACCTCCACAGACAGAGGACAATGGAGTATGCAAACCCAAACAAACAAATAAAATATTAGTTTAATCAGCCACCTTAGGTGCTTTCTCAGCTTTCAGTCTTCGGACCGCTTCTCCTTGCTCTGCCACTTTATCATACAGAGCTTTGCTGTCCAGGGTACCAGAGGTCCCAAGCTTTGAAGACACACACAGTTCAGTTACAGGTACTAGAGGATTTCCAGGCTTATACTCCTGGCCTGTCTTCTCTTTGTATTCTGCTTTCAAGGCCAGCAACTCTTTCACAGCTTTATCAATATCTTCCTTTGATGCCTTCTTAGCTTTCAAGTGACGAACTATATCACCCTGTGCAGCCACCCTGTTGTAAAGGACCAGGTGACCTTCTGATACAGCGCTGGCTGGAGTAGAGGTATCAGCAACAAGTGGAGCAGATTTTCCTTTTACAGCTGAACTAGCCTTAAAGAAACAAAAAAAAAAAGCATGGTAATCTTGTACAGCAATACATGTACAGCAATAGATTTCACGGCACTGTTCTAAAACCCAAGTTTACCTCTTTCTTTGCAGTTTCAGCTTTGGTCTTCTCTTTTGACCCAGACGTTGGCATTTCCTTAGTGTGTCCATCAGGGATGTAAATCAAAATGCACGGGGCTTCTTTACAGCTGTAAGGACTATAAAAGGATTTATAGAAAACACAATAATAAAGGACATACAAGAAACACATAAAACATTTATTGAAACAAATGTTCTACTTTTTCTACAAGATGCTCTGGCACAACTGCAAGTTTACCTTTGTACACAAGTGTAGTTATCCAAATTTACATAATTGGGGATCTGCATTGATTCCTGTTACCTACAAGTTTTCTTTATGTTATAATACTATGCTGAAATGCAGTGTAACTTAGACGCTTGGTAGCTTGCTAAAGAACTGTTACAATTAAATAGTATATTCAGTACTAGTATTGTGCAAATGCCTGTTATATTCCATAACATTGGTCTTTAATTTATATACTTAGAATCACAAGGAAACCATGATCTCTTTACTAAGTCCCAGTTAGTTGGGGTGCACCAAAACTGCCATGTGCTTGGCTCAGACAGTTCGAAGAGGTAGGAACGTACAAGCTAGAAGTCATGCCAGTCCACAAAAATATTCCACAGAGAGGTCATGGTAAAGGGGAATATATTCACAGGCAACATTACTCTTGCCAATGCATGTGTGAAGGCATTAGAACACAGCAAGCTAAAGCAAATTCTGTGAAGTCTGCTGAGGCCATTCTTAGGTAGCTTACCTCACTGTCTCATAGGGCTGATCACAAATAAAGAATCCTCTCCTCTGAAGTTGTATGATGTCCCCTTTTTTTAAATCCCTAAGGCAAGGGTCACCTAACATCAGTTCTTCTTGCTGTAAGTGTTAAAAAGAAATCAGTCCAAATCTAATACAGCACAAGAAACAGGAAGAAATACAGTAGAGCTGTAGAAGGATAATGGTGATTTTCTGATTTTGGAAGTGTTGAAATGTTAGTTTTCTCCAGGGGCAGCAGATCAAGTACTAGAAAAAGATGCCGTATCATAAGAATGCATCATGACAAAAACTCAAAACTATTGGTCCCAGATGTGTAAAAGCCAAGCAACATCAAAAAAAAAAAAAAGTGAGTCATATTTTAAAGTTATGAGAGGTTAAATGGAAACATGGAAACTCGACACACCAATACATGATTCAACAAATTAAATCTTTAAATTAAAAAAAAGTAACCAGAAATAGTGATGGCAAAAAAACCTCCAGACATTGAGCTCTGTGGAATAAAGAGGACAAAAAGATAACTTACCTTGCTATTTTGGTTGATGTACTGCTTGAAATCTTCATCTTTACCTAGAACTGGCTTAGTGATCAGATGTTCATAATTAACACAGACAGTTGGAATGAGCGGTGCACATGGACTTTCTGCTAACCAAGTGATCTTAGTCGTTTTTTTGAAGTCCTTATTGTCTAAGTTCAACTTGGCATCAATGGACACGATTTTTCCACTTGAATTTCTATACAAAAACAGAAATGATCAGAGTAGAGCTTAAGTGATTAGTTCTCACTTGATACTACAGACCATCAATAGATTCACTGAAAAACTCAATTTTGAAGTGTGGGAGATGGAGGAAATGAAAGAGTGCATTCATTCCTGTTGAAACTCACCTTTAATTTGATTTTCTTAAATATCATGAGACAGTAAAGAACACGGGAAAAAAATCTCTACATACTTATGTTCTCTATCCCAGCTCACCCATTCTGCCACTGTCTCAACACAAAACCATTTCAAAGATACTATGATGACATTAACGGTCTCCTTCCCCACCTCAACAGTTCTGCAACTGAATCTGTGATAGATTTAAGTTTTTAGCATGCAAAAGTAGTATTAGTTACAGGGTGAAAGTTGTTAAAATTCCAAGTGGATTTTTTTGTGTCTGAAAAAGCAGTTTCACAGTGGAAATATTACTGTAGAAACATGGAGAATGCTGGATGAGAGGGACATGCAGTATCAGGACTGACTGGTGATTTCAGAACTGAATCTACAGTAAAATATGCTCACGTTGAAATGCAGTTTTGTAGCATATTTCAAAGTAGATACCTATTTACAGAATTCTAGAATGGACATATATGGACAGCCATTAATATTTTACTGTTACAAGCTACCTATTAAAAGAAAAATCAACAAAAAGGTGAAAAGCAAAAATTAATTTCATGTCCCAGAAAACAGGTTACCTGTTTAATTTGGTGATGACAATATTGCCCCAATTTATGAATGTAACCACCTCTCCCTCTGTCAAGGTCTCTGCATCTGCGCCCTCGATCAGGACTCTGGAGCCATACCACACAGGTTTCAACCCGACATCGACATTCTGTGAATAATGATTTTCATTTCAAAGGAGAAATTGTCACTATATAAACTGAGTAAAGTTAATGCAGTACCAAAACATTGCTTAATTTATGATAGAAAATAGATGCAGATAGAAGATGGACAATAACATCAACACAAAGCTATAGTATTCTTCCGCAACACACTCAGGTTTCTTGTCCACAAGCGTTGCATGCATTTCTCTGACAGTACAAAAAATCCTATCTCCTATCAAATACCAGCTCCAACACAACTGATAGCATATCCCGTTTCCTTAAGGTCCACACATCTTTAAGATCTTACAGGTAAAAACTAAGTGTTTTTCTCAAGTTTCCATTTTGCTATAGAAATTCCCTTCAAAAACAATTTCATAGCTCTCTTTTTGATCTTTTAAAAATATGGAGCTTCTCTCACCTGCATAGATTTCTAAAGACAGAAATTAGAAATACATCACTTGTAACGCTAAAAATACTCAGCTTTAAATTGTTTTATTTTTTAAGGCCATCTGTGAGTTCAGTCTTTTTCAAACAATTGGGAGTTTGAAATTTGTTTCTTCTGGTCAGTACTTATTTTATTATATTCTGGAGGCAGCATTTTTAATGTCAATGTTTTAATATGCTGGCTTGCATCTGACCAAACTTCAGACTTTCCGACTCTGAAAGAGTTCACAATTCTCACTTGCATATTCTCAAAACCTGTTTCCTTGTTTATCTGCCAAGGGGAAGAGGGCAAACTAGATGTCCACCTCTCAGTTACAAGAAATGGCTACGGGAACACTCAAGAGAGACAAAATAGAAACAAATAAATGAAGAAAAATCTCAACAATATTCACTTGTTTGTCAGGCTAAGTGTGTAGGGATGCTTTCAGTGAAACTTAAGCACAATTTGAGATGTCATGCTCAAAGAAAAGCATCTTTCCTAATTGTAGCACCAAAAAAGTATTGTATCTGTAACACACTCCCCTTCCTAAGGGATATTATTCTGTTTACTGGATACTAAGAGTATCAAATTAGCAAGTTCTTAACTTCTGATAATAACTACTTGCTTTTAAAAGTGATATTAAAAAATCCAGAGACTGGTAGAATTAACAGGTTAATATACCACCTCTTTACATAGGTTTAATTTTATAAACCATTTTAAAAAAATCTCCTGCATTCCTTACTTTTATGGATAAGCAGTATCCACTGCATTATACCCATAAAGCTTGAATAAAATTTTATATTTAAAATTCTGTGCAAAAGGTAGTATCAAACAATAATAAAAACAATCTGAACATAGCCCCATACTATTAACATCCCACCTCTTCTGAAAACTCCCAGAGAGGGCTTTCAATGCACTGTCTATATGCACTTTAGATATTTACAAAAGCAGTTTCCTACATCCTCTTAACAGAACAAATACATTCAGTAGTTGTCCAGTTTTAGACAATTCTGTGAAAAAAAGTACACCTTTGTTTTATCTCATGCTGTCTGAGCAATCTAAAAGCAGGACTCTCCTTGCTGACTGCTCCAAGCCAAGGTACTTCCAACCTTACTGATCTGCAATACAAGAATATTAAGAGAGTAAAGTAAGAACCTTTGGATGTTTAGCCACTTCTTTCATCTCCTCTTGAGCTTCAGGAATATTTACTGGGACCACTGCATCTTTCAATAAAGCAGTGTACCGAGGTGCTACTGGGTCTATAACCTGCAGAAAACAAATGAGGCGGATCATAAATATATGGCATTGACAGAGAAATAAGATGTTGTATAAAACAACAACCACCAAAAAAGGAATATTCAACTGGTATTCTTTATGTTACTGCATTTTTTTATATTTGCTTTAATATTACTTTAATCCAAACCCATAGAAAAGTAAGAAAACAGTGGTAATACTTCACAGTTTCCCATCTTTACTGAAATACTTTGTGTAAAACCAATAGATTGGGTAGAACTGACACCAGAAGTAACCAAAATTATGAGCTTTCTTCATAGGAAAGACAGCAAAATGTACTTTGATATAGCTTTACTATGCACATACGCTATTACATCTGTACCACTTTCTCTCTAGGTAGCTGGATTTAAAGTGGTAAGTGATAATTTATCAGTGCAGTTTGTTCTTTTTCCAGCAGCACAAGACCTGATCCTGTACTCATTTTCCAGGTCAGTACTCCAGCAGAATCAGGGACAGACCTGGCTATAGAGGAAGCACTAATTAAGTCTGCAATTTTAATACAGACGCATTAGATACTATAATAAGGCAACACCATAACATTGACTTCATCAGGATTTCTACAACATGAGTTTGGCAAGAAAAAGATACCACTAAAATGTCTTCCTGTATTTTTATTGTCCATTTTCAAACTCCACTGTCTGTTTTTCACAGCATTTTTCATACCTGAAATACCAGTTTGTCAAACTGTTCAGAGGCACTTAAAAACATAATTCAAATAAAACAGTTGTCTAGGTCCAAAAGGAGCATCAGAGATCTAGCAGTTTAGTTGGAAACTAACACAATGGAAAACACTTGCTTTTATTAATATAAACTGACTGTTTTCTCGTTAGTTTATTCCTGCTCAAGTGAAAAACCACACGGCAATTTTAGAAAAAAATATTTAGTATCTAATTACTTCACATTAGCAAGGAAGGCGATATGATGATATACTTTTAAGAAGTCACACGTCTGTAAGCTCATAGTCACTGAAGTCAGACTCCTGAACGTTAGACACACATTTCAAAAAAGGACTCGTGTATGTTTCTCAAAATATAAGTGTATTATGTCATTTAATATCATAATTTTGATAACTAAATGAATGAATTTTACAATGTTATTACCAGGCTCTTTATTTTACTTATTAAAACTCACAATCCTTCCTTAGATGACAGGTGTTAAAAAGTCAGTAGCATAACTACAGGGTTAAGATATAAAATAAGAGCTCTCACACTGATGAAGTCTTTGAGCTCAGAACTACCTGCACGCAACCAATTGTTTTTGCTCATATTGCAGGTTGCAAACTATCTGCACAGATACGTGTAAATAAAATTGGCTAATAAATATGGTGCTGTCCGAGGAGTTGAGTCAGAGGTCTAAGAAACTCCATTTAAAAGCCAATTAAAAAAATGATCCCTGACAGTCTATTGTAGATTTTTCCCCAAAAACCAATTCTCAGTCATAAGTATATTTATGCAGCAACAGAAAGAACCAATTCATAAGCCTTTGTGTATGTAGCAGACCAAACGCAAAATACATGAAGAAATACAAGACACATGCCAGACAAGCAAAAACTACTGAAATTAACAGATCTGGGTACCATCTAAGCAAAACCAAGCAGGAATCCCAATGCAAAATAACAGGTGTTTCCACAATCACACAAAATATGCAACCAGCATTATAACAATTCGCCTTATTATAGTGTCCAAGCATCCGCTGCCAAAAAGCGATAACCATGTCAAGATGCAATATTCCTTATTTGACATTCAGTCAGAAACATCAGCAGTGCTGGTTTTATCTACAAAGGCAGTATACCCAGTGTGTTTGTCCTTTTGCCACAGAAAGGAAAAGCGGCCAACATGAATCAAATTGAATAAGATTTGTGTTTCTGTTAACAAATAAGCCAGACCAGAAATGGGCAGCCTTTTAAAACTAGGAATAATGCATTTTCAGTGGGTTTGTAGAGCTCCTGTTATATAAGCAAATGTGACTGTGCTATGAAGCTGCAAAATGATAGCTTATGCTATGTATGCTTACAGCACTGTAAGCTATATGCTAAGGTAAAAAGCATTAAGTAATACCTTCTTACAGATAGCTCGCAGCTTGAAAGCAGAAAAATGAAATGCAGTTTTCACATCAGATTTACAGCAAATATCATTATCTTTACCCATACTACTAAGTAAGGCAAGTAAGTATTGGTATAGGAGAATCAATAGGATTAGTGCTAGTTCAGGTTAGAAAGGGGGGGGACATTCCATTTTCCTGAAAGTGTGCCAAATGATGCAACATATTGCAACTGCTACTTGTTGTGATAAGCAGCACTCCAATGAACGTTGGATTCTCTACACATCCCAGAAAGAGGATACGAGGAGCAGCATCAAATTCAAGTAAGCACATACCTTTTTGTTAAAGGACCAAATTTTATCCCACTCCATATTCACGACAGATCGAGATGAGCCCTGGAAAAAAACCCCACCACATTAATATAAAAATTCTAGCTATTAGACTCCTTTAAAGACTACAAACCCACTACGGTTTGCATTCATCAAAACAGTTTAGAAAGGCATCCTGAACTTGCAAAATAGACACTTTCTAAAGTAAGAAACCTCCTACCCCATTTTGCCAGGACCTGCTCACAGGTGTTAATATTGTTGAAGCAGTATACATGGAAGCAGCAAAACTTTAAAAGAAGAAACCTCCCGGTGACAAATACTTTAACTGAAACTTCACAAAACCTTGTCCTTAACAAATGAAATTCAAAGCATCAGAAGAAAAGAAAACACCCACCTGAGCAGCAATAAACTGTTTGAGCCCTTCAACTGTCATGCCTCTTCTTAGGACACCACGCACAGTGGGAAATCTTGGGTCATCCCTAGTAGAAAAAGATGTTTCACCAGTGTCACATGCTACATTCTACTTATTAGTCAGACTGATCAAAAACTTTACTAATACTGCCACACATAAAAGGTACAGCTTCAATGTATTTTGCTTGTGTGAATTAAGAGCTAGATAACACCTAACTGAAAGACTGACCTCTTATCCATACAAAATGTGTGTTGCAGATTTTCTTCTGCTTCACCTCAGGGAGGGAAGCCATCTCTTGGTGAAGAGGCTCTTCACCTATAACTATTCAAACTGGCAAGGCAAAAGTTATGTGCCTATCACATTACTTTCTTTTCAATGGCACCTGAATAACGGAACTTGAAACAACAGCACTTGATTCTTTATTGCTCAAGAGAAACCAAAAAGAGATGAGTCACAACTACAATGTTATCTCTCAGTGACATAAGTGATAGATTTCTATGATTTTATTTTTTTATGCAAGAAGTAAAAAGGCCTAATCTGAAACGCAAAATATGTTTTGGTGGGAACACAAATCAAACCTTGCTGAGGCTTAGGGAGGGAGAGGTCATCATAAGACCAGCTACGCATCTAAAAAAAAAAAAATGGCTCCACAGAAACTACTTGCAGAAGTGTAAACCCACGGCATGCAGGAGGGAGGGAAGTAGGATGGATTTGACTAGATGGATAGGACCAGAAGTTCTTCAATTCAGGCCCCCTTCTGGCATTGCTCAGGAATGTATTTCATGACTCAGAGTGGAAAGTATGTTAAGTATCACCCGTAGCAAGAGCCAGAGTCCAAAAATAAGCTACCTCACGTTTATTACAGGATATGAATATGTAATTACACAGTTACTGTAGAGTAATAAACAGATACACTCTACATGCAGAAGCCACTGTGCTTAATCTATATTTTTAAATATTGTTTGAATATTCATTCATGCTGCTTTGATGTCTAAACACTGTCCAAAACAGAGAATATGTGCATCAGTCACAAGTATCTTAAGGAACAACGCTGAACTACAACCATGTAACATACCATCCATCCACAAGCCCTTCATTGACAAACCACGTAAGCTTTCTCTTAGAGAGCACAGTGTTGTTGAGGTTTAGTCGGCTATATTCCCATATATATGGTTTCCTTATGCCCAGTGCCTCAATGATCCAGTAGAATTGTTCATCTCTGTCATGGTATTCAGTTGTTCTCAATGCATGTGTGACACCTTCAATACTGTCAACAATGGGGCAGGCAAAGTCATATGTGGGATAAACCCTGCGAATAAAGACCTTAAATTAGCAGGGCAGAACAACTAAACACTTTCCTCACATGTAAGCATTTAAACTAAGCATAATTTATATTTACAGATTATAAATATTTATAATCTACGATCCTGAAAACTTTCATATGAAGACTAAAATAGCACATACACAACAAATTGTCCATAAAAAGATACAGAGGACAATACACTTTTAAAACAAAGAAAGCCTTCAAGAAATTAATTGATTATAGCCTTAATATTAAAGACTAAAAAAAAAACAGAAATCCTAATCCCTACGTTGCTACTGTTTTTTTTTTCAAACACATAAAATGCTAACTTATAGCATTTTTTCCTTAACTATCAAAAAGAATCATTAGTTGACTGAATAATGAGCAAACCTTTCATGTTTAAAAACAAAGCCCTACCCACAGACATAACTTTAGTATTATACACACATTAAATCAATGTTTCCAAAAAGGGAGTTGTACAGCTGGAAGCAGAGGTTTCAAACAAGCACTGAACCATAGCCTTGAAAAATTGAGTAGGCTTACTTCAATGCACAATGTAGTAATTCTTCATTCTGCACAAAGACAGCAGTTGCTGTGAAAATGGAAGCAGCCACAAAGGTAAGTAGATTAAGGAAGGATGATCTGCAGCAATATAAAGCTGTAGCAATGTAAAATTGCCGTGGGTCTGTTTAAGCTCCAAGAGCTAAAGCAAACAGCTCTGTTGCTGAAGATACAGCCATTAAATCTTAATTCACGTTGCGACTCAAAGCTCTTCACTAACATACAATGTATTTATGGACCAAAACTGAAATAATATTCACTGCTGACCATGATGGCCAACTCACAGGTTTTAAAGGTCATTTGCAGAAGTTTCAGAAAGTCGAGAGACTCATTACATATTCTGCCTGAAAAATACTAGCAGGTTCCAAGCATTAAAGAAGTTTACTAAGGAATGGTAAATGCCCTGAAAAGAGCAAAAACCACACAAGGAGGAAGTGGACATACTTGTATGTATTTCCAGTACGTGGATGAGGCTGGTTTTTACAACGATAAAGAGTTGGATCCCTCATACATCCATTGTTACTACTCATATCTATTTTTGCTCGTAGACAACATGTTTGTCCATATTCTGTTCCCTTTTTCATTTCTTCCCACATTTGTAGATTCTTATTAACACCTAAAAACAATAAAAATAAATCATTTTCTAAGGTATGACAAAGTTGATATAGAACCACATTTTCTTACTGCAGTAACAAAAAGCAATGTCACCCTCCTCACCAGAATTCATTTTCATACATTTTACATTTTTAATTTTTTAAAAGTAGTAATGAATGGTGATGAATTCATACATATACAAGTTTAATGCACCTGTCTAAATCTACACTTACTCTAGCCTTGCAGAACAAAGCACTAAACACTTCTAAGTTCCTATAAGGACCTTAGAGATATGCCATTAGTCATCTCATCCATCTTTGTTAATAAAAATCAAGTTTTGATGCCAAATTAAAAAGATAAGAAAGCAAGATGGAAGCTTAAAATATCTTACAGTTATTTCTGTGTTTAGATTCCATTCTTTGCTCACGCTCTGCTTTCATTTGTTCTGCAGGAGTATCATCCACATATGCCTTCCCTTCTTGAATAAGCTTCTCAGCATATTTCATTATTGCTTCAAAGTGATCTGAGGTATACGTAAATTGATCTGGTTTGATGTGCAACATTGCAACATCTTCAAGAATAACCTGCAAAGTGTGAAATTGTATACTGTAATATTCAGGAAAGATAGTTTTCTTAAACCTCTATCCTCTTCATGCTAGATGTGGTGTTTTTAATGCTCCGTTGTCCAGGAAGGATAAGCCATAAGAATAATACGCATGAAAGAATAATATGAATGAAAGAGAGTATCATTCATTCACAGCCTATAATTATATGAGATCAGACAAGAAAAGGAGATGAAAGCTGAAACAAATTACTTGTTATGGACTAAGTAGTATTTATACAATCAAAACAACAGTGTATTGCAAGAGTTGCTTATTGACATACTGTAAAATATACACTGGAGAAAGGTAAAGATGATGGAAAGTCTTACACTTGGAAGAAATTATGTGTAATACTAATACCATTAAAATCTAGCGCAAAAAAAGTGTGCAAGAGCAGATCTGCATGCCGTTTACCTTTGAATTAGCTATACAGTGGAATGGATTTCCCTGCTCTCTTATCATACCTTTTCAAAGTCTTCTTTCTCTTTTTCTGGATTTGTGTCATCAAATCTCATAATAAGTTTTCCTTTAAAGTTAACTTGGTAGTGCTGATTTAGCAGGGCAGCTTTGGCATGACCAATATGCAGATACCTAAAAAAGGAAATAAAAAATAAATATGTACACCAGCACTACTTCAGCTAGAATTTTTTTTTTTTTGGTGAGGGAAGGAGAAAGAATGGAAAGTTATACCTAAGTTTAACAAAAAAAAAAAACAAACCATGATATTTGTTAAAATACTATACATTTATGAAAGTAGATTACGTTTTTTCTACTATAAATTCAGTAGTTAACTGTTTAAAAATACCTAAATCTGTAAATTGGAGTGAACTATGGATTTAAAAGATAGGACTGCAATTATCTCCAATTTTACAGACTAACTTAACTGTTGATGATACTCAGTAGTAGCTACCAGATAATCTGAACTTACCACATTCAGAAAAGTGGAATTTTCTGAAATGGTGGTTGCTATGTATTTTTAACATAAGCTAAAAAGCTACTGTCAATTTAAAATAAATACAAAAAACCCAAATCCACAAAATGAAAATAACTTCCAAAGAAAATTAAAAATATGTGTCCCTAAAGAACAGTGTTTTAAGTAAAACACCAGAATTAAGACACTAAAAGCTACTAATGTGAGAACGATATATGTTATACACATACATAATACATAATTTATGATATTTGAGCAACAGTTTATACTGGACTAATAGAGTAAGAAACACTACTACAGAAGTCACATGATGCTGAACAACCAGTTTAATGAAGAAATGCAGTCATGGAAATTTTACAGCCCATCATGCAATTCTAAAAAGAAACAGAAAATTAAAAGCTGGGTGAAAATTTTATTTATTAAATTAGCTCATCACATCACCATTGTGTGGTCTTTAAGGAGTTTGTGTTTCGGAACTACATACAATCTGGACCCCTGGGCCAAAGGTGTCGATTGCACATCTGATGTCAAGCTTCCCAAAGGGAAGCTATACCATACATCTTTCCCTTCTCAAATCTAAGCTTCCTTGAGAAGCACTATGAGTCCTTTCACCCAACTCATAAAGACTGTATTTACACATCATAGCTCTTGTCAGTGCACATGCCTCCATTATCCATGCAAATGCTGTCCTTCAGCTTCTCCTCATCCCACTGCTGAGCAGCACCATGTCACCTGCTGGCAACTAACATCCCTACTCCAAGTTCAGGCAACGGTGCAATGAGGTAGAGAGGAAAAGTAAATATACAGCTCTAACGTAGGTGTGGACAAAGCTTTAAATAATCTTTTGGCTTAAAAGTCTTGTCTGGTAAGCTGATTAACATCCTCACCAAAGCACACTTTTAAGAAATAACAGAAATAGAACCTTCTCAAGTATTTATGTTTCTTACCCACTTGCTTCAGGCGGAAACCTTACAATGACCTTTCCCATCTCTGCACCAGGAAGTTCAACAAACTTTCCAACATCCGCTTTCTTTTCTGTTGCCTTAAAAATTAAGAGACATAATTACAGATTGCACTAGCTGTATAATCAGATATAGGATGCTAGAGAATAGCTTCTGCACTGAGGTCTCCTTTCAAACCAGGCGACAAAAAGCTGCCATATCAGACCCCAAATTCATCTCTTCACAACTTTCACATTACTCGTACTACTTCAAGACAAGACTAATTCTGGAGTTTTAAGTTATTCTGTCTTCAAACTTGATCCAGGAGTGAAAAAATATCCTCAAGTTGTTTAATTTATTCCACAGAAGAAAACAGTTGCTAGCCAAGTTTTTCTTTCTTAGTGTTCTTAACCTGAATGTGATCAACAAGTTCAATCGACCAAGGACTGCAATCTTTGCAGGTCTATCAGGATCTCAAAATCCTCCTTAGAAAAATCAAGCAATATATCTAAAAAGCAGTGCTGATTTAGAGGTGCCATTTTTACATGGTTCTATTTAAGCACTGGACTACACCACTCATGCCTTTCTAAATGTGAAAGTGACAGCTTTATCTTTAAACAAGAGTTTACAAATATTTAATGTACTGTACAACTGATTCCTTTTAACTTTTAATTCTCTAACTTAAAAAAGAAATATTGTCTTATAGTGTATTCACACAAACAAAGCTACGCTCTCCAGAGGATCTGAGCAAATCTTACCATTTTAACCTTTGCTGTACCAGAAGACCACTTGGCTCCTACTGACTGAAAAGCACGCTGTACCTCAAGAAAGCCATACCATCGCTTTGCATGCACAGGAGCTTTGTTTTGCTGTAATTGCTCTTGCCATATGTTATTATCTGTTAGAAAACAAAACATTTTTCAAGCTATTAAATTATAAAAATGGAATGATTACCAACAGCAGTTTTTAAGACTAAAAAAAGATTATGATTTTTAAAAAAATCTACTTATGCTCTCTTCTGAAAAGACATTTAGTCATGTGGACACAAGTCATTCTAAAGGAAATTAAATAAACTCCCTCCAAACCCAAAACATACTGCATCCTTTCTTGGAATTGTCAAAGCAGAAGGTGGGGGGGACTGGGGAACATACATTTTTCTTTGTATTGCTCACCTCAAAATTAATAACAACTTTTTTTTTTTTAAATAGAAATATAGGATATCCCTCTACTGTGTCTACATTTGATGTTTTCTAAGCTTTATCAGAAGTGAAGCACGTATCAATACTACCCTTTATTTTTGAGGGGCTGTGTTCCCACAATCTAATTTTCAAGGAACACAACTTCACTAGAAAGATTCTGACAGGGAAAGGAGAAAAAACACGAAAGAAGTCCACTCCCATCAGATTTCTCTCAAGAACAGCAACTTTGAAAAAAATACCAAAAGATGTCAGCTTTTAATCTTGAATATGCATTTTACTTTCAAGAGGAATTCGGGTATACCAAATGGTAGATTGACACCTATCAACTTTAGACACACATCTGAGAGAATATAAAAGCCAAATCCATAAAAACAGATCATCAAACCTTCTTTTAACCTCCAAAGTATATTTCACAGGGTAACATACACCTCTTTTAATAATTCAAACTAAACACCAAAGAAATTTCCTCTACTAAGATGATGTCATGGAAAGGTCTGTGTATATAATTTTAGTCTGTATTACAAAATAACTTAAAGATTTAATCAAAAATTTTGCATCACAGGAAATTTTCCTTTATAGGCAACAGATAATAAAAAGACACTCTTACAGTTAACACAAAAGAACTTAAAACAATTCCCATCTATGATTACATCCTATGAATTTCCAAATATAACAACAATTTAAAAAAATTCCAAGTTTCCTAAGCTATATTATTCCCATCACTAGCAATGCATAGGCCAAAGCAATATGCATAATAGTATACAGTCTGGTGTACAACTTAAGAGTCGTTACTAGCATCCACAAATAAGGAAATTTGAGGACTCCTGGTATACACTAATTGCAAGCCAATGAAAGCGAGAACATATACTGATACCTTTTAGTACAGCCCAGACACACAAGTCTGCGAGACTCAGAGAGTTTCCGACCAAGTACGTTCTTAGAGACAGACAGTGGTTGAGCTCTTGGACTGCTGAAAGAAACTGGCTGGCTGTAGATAACTTTGTAGCACTAAACTCCAGCCAATGGTCAATCTAGTTTTAACAGACAAAAGACAGTCAAAGTTACTAAAGGAATGAGAAAGAAGCTTGTTAAAAAATTGAAGTAATATACAATCTATTTGATAGTTGATCAGAAAATATTAACTGCAACAATAGCATTAAATATATTGGACAATAAATTATAATATGTGCTTAAAGAATTTTTAAAATAAAATATACCAAAACGTTCACCCAGAATTATACTACATGATTAAATTTAATTTCTTCCTTCAGGTTGTATTCGAACTGCTGAAAATGCCAACTTCACTGAAGATATCCGCATTGGTAAAAATAGTCAGAAGTTCTCAGGTACTTATTTACCACACACAAACATCATTATCCTTCAACTATTTACACACTACATTTGTGACCTATTTGATCTTCCTGGTACTGCTATTGGGTAAGTATACCATCTTCCCCTCACTCCCTATCTTCTCTGTCTCATTTCCTTTTAGATTTGAAGAAATCAAATCCCTCCTCGACCTCATTTCCCTCCCCCCTCTCCTGCAAAAAAGTCTTTTCCCATAAAAGGAAATATATCTTGGTACATAAACACAAAAAAAAATATTAAGAATCAAGCCCTTGGTTAATACTGTAGCCCTGTCTATACACTGAATCCTTCCATCCCATAAGAGACTAAGTGTCTCTTCTAGTCCTCTGTTCCTATTTCACATGCAAGTGTTCTGTAAATTGCATCAGGACTCTTTCCAATATTCAAGACAACGTGGCAGGCACAGATGTAATTACACCACCACAGAATTCAGTTCAGTCATTTGCAGTTATGCTCCAAAATATTTGCACCATAAATGCAGCTGTCACTGTACTTCTCGAAGTAAGGGTTTATTTTTGAAAGATGCAGAAGTGAAAAGTATTTTATCAGGAATACCAATCTTGAAAGTGTGTTTGCAGAGATCTTGGGGCTTAACTTAAAAACAAGGGTTTTGGTCAGAAAGTTTAAATAGCCACAAAATAACCTACAACTTTTTAAATGCCTTACAAGCAACATCTTAAGACAACACTTCCCTTGATACCAGCTGTAAGGGATGAAGAGTGATTACTACTAGCTTCAAGTAGTTGTAGAAAAGAGCTGAATCAAGTCCTTCAGCCCCTCCCCAAATTTCAGAGGAAATAAATTTCAATTTTTTTGTAGGTTTCAGCTAACAATTTAAGATTCAGCATACCGTTATTCTGAGCTAGACTCAGGAAAAATTCCCTCTCATTTCATATCATATCCACAGTTCCTAATAACTTTTTGTAATCCGTGTAAGCAAGACCAAAAAGTTCCCCCTTTGGCACAAAAATTCTGGTGCCCTCATGGCACCACTAGGGAAGCATTACAGAATGCAGGGCTCTGCACAACGGAACAGTCCATCTATGTGGCGATGTGTCAACACATTTCACTGAATGAAATCAGAGTCAGGATTTTGTCCACCATATACAGAAAAAAACTAATTTAGTATTTCAATGTCATACAGTGTTCCTTAGTGTTCCACTTAAGTGTTACAAGGTAGCAACTGATGGCAACAGAGCTGAGGAAAGTGAAGAGGGAAAATTGCAGATGTCACCTTCCCACCTGAATTATCTTATATTAGTGAACTGTCATGTTACTAGTTGCTGTTCCAGGGGTGGAAAGGGCAGCCCTTTCAAAGGTCAGATTACTCTTCTTTATAAGAAGGAGCAAGCTTAAGAAAACAAAACCCTCAGCATCCCATGTAGTTGGAACCTCAATCTAACAATAAAATGCAGAACAATAGACACAAGTTCCAAAACCACAAACAAACCAACCAAAAAAAACTTTGATCACAGGCCAAACAAGAGGTGAAAAAGGAAAAGAAAAAAAGATGAGCACGATTCCTTCTCACCTCAGTGTGTTCCAACAGATTCGAACCATACAACCCAGCAGAACCAGCAACTCTAGCCAGATAACGAGCTATTGAATTCACATTGGTAAATGAAACATTCCTAAAAAAAGAAAGAGGCAAGACAAAAGTGTATTAAATTACTACCTCCAGTTCAATTTTAATTGTACACACAGAGTTGAAAGATGTGTAAAGTAAAGGCGAAATAATTTCTGAGTGAACCAACAGGTACCAGGCCACCAGAATAAAAAAATAATACCTAGCAAAAGAATATATCAATCCTTGCTTTTCTAACAACAGATGGTGATAGAAGCTTCTAAAGATGAAACAATTTTGTTTAGATAGACAGAAACTTGATGATCTTAAAGGTCTCTTCCAACCAAAATGATTCTAATGAAAAAAACCCTCTGATTATTCTTTCAAAAAATTAAACTCTCCACATCTGACAGAATGAATAAGCATAACCTGAGCTACATATCTTCCAGAATATAAGAAGCTAAATCAACATTTGTTTTCTTTTCTTTTCATACAAGAAGAATGATTTTGAAGAGGACTCCCAGAGAATCTACAGAGGAATCAAGAGGCGTCCACTGTGGTTTTAAGGGCTAGCATCAGAGTAAAAAAACCTGTTCATTTGTTACTCACTTTACTCAATTCACACTTCATAGAGACTATCCCCTGTTGAACAACTTGGCTGTCTGTATTTCTGTTTTTCACCCAGTCTTCTCCAGATGAAAGACTAATTTGAAATTGCTGTCCCCATTCTGCTGTTGAAAATTCTCAATAGATCTATCTGGAGACAAAAGGCTCTCCAAAGAGCGTACTTCTTTCTATGTTTTAATCTCCCTTTTCTACCTTACATACAGTATTACAAAAAGCTGCATACTGTCAGAAATCTAGCTTAAAATTAATCTAAGGTAAATGTGAACATTTTCATTAATATTTATTAAAGAGCTTTGGAAGAAAGATGCATCACAACCGTCAAGTCTCCAGATAATACTCATCTCCACTGTCCTACGTAGGACAAAATTAGAGCTCCAATTGCTTCTAAACAAGCATTGACATCAACAGAGAGAGTTTTGTAAGTGTTCTGTTCCACTCAATTTAATGGACTGAATGCTATACTTTAACTTGTCCAAACAAGGTTTCATTTCTCTTCTCCCATTGTTCTGTACTTCCTGTTACATCTACTATGTCCTTTACAAAAGAATTTTTGAAAGCCCCCAAAAAGCCTTGCAAAAATCAATGAAAGTTATGAAAAAGACATAGAAGACTTCTTGATATATTAACAATCATAATGAGTCCCATTTTTAGTACAAATGGACCAGCCAGTCGCATTAGGTTAACTGCATTAAAAACTAATGAACATTGTTCCTTTGTAGTTTTTTTGCTTCTAGCTTTTCAAGCTTCTAGGATCCAGTATACAGAAGATCCATAAAATATAACTGAAAACAAAAGCCATAGTGGGGGGCTTAACATACACAAAGTATGCCCTATTACAACTTCACACTGCTGTAAGGTTTTAATGAAGCCTTTTCAAACTGAGAAAAACAAAACATTTGTAATACATTTGCATCTAAAGAAAATCTGTGAAATGTGTTTTTATTGTTTTCACTAATTCATACTAAAACAAATACCCTTGATTACTCGAGCAAAACTGAATAAATATATGAAATGTGACAATGTTACTCTTAGTAAAATCTTACTCATGCTTAAAAAGTTGTTTATTTTCTTTGGGAAAGAGATCTACTTCCACCCAAACATAGCCCTAATTGGCCTCCTTTCTTTGAAAAAGTTACAAAACATTAAGGCTGCTCTTTGCAGCTAGTGCCTGCTAATTCCAGGGGTACGAAAGAATAAACAGGGACAACGTAATGTTACAGGCAAAGTGCAAGTGTGTCTCAAAAGTGACATGAAATGCTACATAATTAAATACCAGGGCAAATATTCAAGAAGCAGAAGACAAGATGGGAGAAGGAAAAAAAAACAAACTCTAGTTGTAATAAATCATTATTCGAATTAATTTGTAAAAAGCATTCCAGAATGGTTCTGTGCAGAGGTGAGAAACATCTGCCTAAGAATAATACCACTCTGAAGTATGCATGTGCTCACAACACAAAACAGAATAGTTATACTGCAGTTTGTTATCTGGTAAGATGCAGGTGTACTAAAACACTCCATAAAGCCATCAGCATTTAGCAGAGTAGTTTGTTTAGGAGCTATTACCACATGAAGTTTTGAAGCTAAGGCTTCTGAAATAACCTTTAAAATAAAATTCATCATCTCAAATTAGTGATAAACTTTTCAGCTAACTAGCTGAAACTTACCTGTCAGCTAGTTAGCTGAAAAGTTTGTCACCAGATTTTAACTGCACTTCAAAATATAACCTAGGAAAACAGCAAATAAAATGTTCTCTCTTGTTCAGGTCAAGTCATTAGGACTAATGGTTTTATGAAAAAACAAATTAAAAAATCAAAGTCTGAAATATCTCAAGTGAATTTCAAGTCATGCCAAAATAAGATAGCTTCAGCAGAACTGATGCCATGAAATCCATTTACCAAAGACATTAGTTGAGATATGAGTTCAGCTGATGCTTCTCAAGTTACAGATACACTTTTAACAGACTTTAAAATAGAGAATCAATTTTTAAAATGATTGTACAACCGAGCAAGAGAATATTAATGCAATACTGAGGTTTGGAATAACTTCTTAAATGTAATCCAATGCCAGGGATGAGAGCACACTTACACAGAAAAAATTCCATCTGATGTAACCATAATTCTAGACATTATCCACACGTGGACAAAGTGCAAAAGAAGAGCTTTTGCTTTACATTTCTGACAATTTCCATTAAAACTAAGATGAGCTTTTGCAATGTAGTGGGAAGAAGGCATGGAAATTGAAATAATATTTTATTTTATTAAATAATTTTATAAGCTGAGTATATAAATTTTTATTATTCCAAGAACATCTCCATGCGTCACAGGAGTGTGTATGTGCATGTATATCTTTTTGGTATGTACACACACTGCCTAAACTGAGAAAGGAAAATAAAATCAAAATCTGACCAAGACTACTTAAGGGGAAAACTCTCTCATGCAACTAAAACCCATCCAGTTAACTCGCTGTTATGTATGCTGTATACCACATACACATAAGACACACTGAAAATTATTAATGCTGTACCAATTAAGTCCCAATACAACCTGCCACATTTCTCTTGCTTCAATTCAAAATCACAAATTCAATGCTATCACCAGGCATAGCAAAAGACAACACGTAAAATCAGAGATTAAATTAAGGAAAAAACTCGTATCTGAGTTCAAGTCTAACGCTTCAAACAGAAAGCTGTATTTGCAACCAGTAAAGCAATCATTATGATTGAAGATTGTGAATCATCCTGTGCTTTGATTTTTTGCAGAAATACATACATAGTAACAAGGTCTTTCCCTAACATTATAAGACAGTGGAAAAGCTCATTCGGTGTTAATCTATGAGAATCAAGTCAGGATCTCCAAAACACAACATAAAAATACTTTGTTCTTTATATAACTGATCTATAGACATGAAGAATACCTATTTATGATGCACTGGTGGCTTTAACAGCATCTTCTACTGAAATACCTCACAAAATGCTAGTTTGTCAGCAAGTCCATGAACAATAGATTTTTTTCCCCTGTTCTTTCAGAAGCTAATCAGTATTCAAAAACTACATTTATAATCACTAATTCCAAACTCATCATAGCATTAATATACTTTAGTTTAGGCCTGCAATATTTATTGGTCAAAATACGCTCCTTACTGTATATACTAGACCTCAGGGATTTCCACTGGTATGTTAGTAGTACCTAAGATATCAGAGTATCTCCTCTTGATATATCCAGATATCTTACCTAATATGGAATCTAAGATGACAATGCAGCTTCCCCAAACTAACACCATTAGTCCTGCATTTCTGATATGCATATGATCCTACTCAGATCATAAAAACCACCTTCCTGCCCCAAAGTTGAAAATATTTATGCCAATGGCAAAGTATTTTTGGAAGGACAGACAACAGATTTCTACAAAAATGTCCAAGATTCTTTCTACAGGATGCAAATGGATACACTGGATAGCATGGCATAGTTAATTAGCATTTTTCTGAGATAGCATCATGCCTTCACTTATATGCAGCAGTGAGCCCAAAATAATGCCATATAAACCTTTAAAATTCCTTCCACCACATATGTATGAGTCCAAGGAATCTTGTATACCAATCCCGACAAATATAAAACGGCCTTGCTTTTGATAATCCATGGCAGCTCAAAAAGGCAAATAAACAATAAAGTGACTGGTTCAGCATAAACAATTAGAGCTAAGTGCATTTAAATAAGAATACCAGAGCTCTTTTCATAAAGATCAAGTTTAGAATATATTGTAAATGTTTTGTCTGTGCTATGAAGTGACATCAGTAATGCAGTGATGTATAAAACCGTATTCTTTTCTTCTTCCTACCTGAAAAGGTTACTGCCAATGTTACAACCATGCGATTTTTAGAACTGCTGACCCAAAGCTAGAAGGAGAGATGCAAAGTCACTTACTCGGACACACGGAGGATGGTTTCTTTGCCTTCCTCCACTGAAATTTCAACATCATTCTTCACATGCTCCACCGTCAGCAGAGCTCCTTTAAAAAACAAGAGAAAAAGGTACTGAAATTTCTTCCAGGAAAGATAACTTTCATAGTAGCAAAAAAACAGTTACATTTTCTATCAAATAGGACCAAGTGACTGAATTGACTCCTTCAAGTAAGACTGCCCAGGGAAGAAATCAATGTTTGGTCTCATATGCAAGAGGCTTCTTATTCTTGGCAATCCTTACAGTTTCAAATTGATAATGTCCAGCATACAGGAACCTGCAGTGAGCTCAGCAAATGTCAGCAGCAACACATTTTGCTTCCTAAGGGTATCATAAAAATTAGTCCTGTCTCCCAATACATGTAGAGAATGTAATCAAATTGCTTTTAATTATTGAACAGTATAGAAATGTGCTCCAGCCCACCCCTGACATTTGCATCAAAGGAGATCAAATACTGAATATACCAGTAGTTTCTGAACAAGGATGAGACTACTTTTAACCTGACTTAGTGTTTATGAAAAGATCAGCCATTCAAAACCAAGCAACTTTATCCATGTAAAAGTGCAGGACGTTCACCAGGGTTTTCAGAGTAAGTAGTTCACCAGTGACAGTAAAGGATAGCCTCTAGAAATAAAAAGAATTATTGAAGTTTTTAGGCTACATCACCAACTGGAAGACAGCTCTGCCAGTATTCAAAGTGGTTTGATGCAAACGTGCTCTGATCTCGATGCTCTATTGCACGACACAGAGGCTCAAACAAAGCACCGATCTAACTTGGCAGTATTTCTCGATTGGCTCTGGTCCAGATTTAGTCTGCTGAGCACAAGTAGAGGAGCTTGTGTTCCTTTGCTTTGCTCAGAAGCACGTACAAAGACAGCAAGCTTTGGCATAGGCAAATATTACTAAAATAAAACCAGCCAAAGGACTATACTCTCGGTCTTGAAAGGCAACTAACCTGTTACAGTCTTCCTAGTGTGCTGTGCACTTTATCTTCCCTAGAACAATGCACAGACTGACGAAGGCAGATGTTGTAAGGTATTAATACAGTGGCCTAAATACAAAGATCAGGAATTCCCTAGCTCTCACCTCTGCTCAGCTGTAAACCCTTCTTATGGCATTAAGCTTTTATCATCAGAAAGTAAGGTTCTTCACATCCCTCAGTTATCCATCTGTGAAAGTCAGGATGACATCCCTTATGCAACATGTTTGTAAGACATGTAAGTATTTTAATAACGTGCACGGAAATGCTTTGAAAATGACAAGTATTACGCACACCAAGCTATGTAATTAATTCTAATGACATTAAAAGCTACTACACTTTTCCCAGTCCGCAGCCATGATGAACAGTACAAAGTAGGAACGAGTAGGGTGAGCGTGCTTGTCTTCTTGATACAAACGTTTACCAAAGTGTTTCATCTGTAATATTTCTGACATAATTAGGCAACCTCCTGAGTTAAATATCTAGTGCCACTCACCAACTGTCAAAAGAAAAGAATCATCCAAAGCCCCTAAACCGATGCTAATCATAGCCCATGTTGCATCATACCTTTTCTAGCAAATCAGTATAAACAAGTATCAGGAAAAATGTTATTTAAAATTTGTATATTATACCTTAAATCAGTAGTCATGCAAGTTGTGTTCAACTCTGAAATGTGTTTGAGAATAACAGCATGAAAAAGAAATCAATAAACTAAGATGAAGAATGGGAAGAAAATTTATTTTGAATATTTGTAACAAATGGAGAAATGGTATGGAATACGTATAAAAAGGCTGTTTCCATATGGCAGAAAGTGTAATGAAGGAGATTCTCCCATTTTTAAAGGCAATATAGCATCAAAGGACAGCGAGCAACTGAAAAAGCAAAATTTTGCAGTGCAGCTTTGAACCAGCTCCCCAGAAGAGACAAACTTTAGCAGCAGATTAGAATTGACAACCAAAGATAGCAGCAATGAGGCAGAGCTCACAAACAAGCAACTTGAATTAGGGCTGCCTCGAAAATTTAGCCTCAACGTGCCAAGTCACTTGAGGGGCGTACTTATTACTCAGTTTCTTTAGCCTAAGTTAAGTGCCGGCGGCTGTCACCACGGCCCCAACAGCTCCCCGAAAAGCGACCTGCTGGAGACCAGCCCTACCCGATCCCCGCAGACCGGGCCCAGGCCGGAGCGGCGGAGCAGCCGCCAGCGGAGCAGCCGCCAGCGGAGCCGACACACCGCCGGGCTCCCGGGCCGGCGCCTCCTCAGCATCTCAAGTACCAGCGGGATCCGCCGGGGGCCGGGTGTCCCCCCTCTCAGCGCCGGCGAGCCTGCCCTCAGCGAGAGGGGGTCCGCCAGCCGCCTCCTTATCCCTTTCCCGCCCTGGCACTGAGGCCACAGCGGGAATGGAGGGCGTGGGCCCCCCCTCACGCCTCGCCCGTCCCCGCGGCACGAAGGCAACCGGCATGATGCAACGCGGCGGCCACGCGCCCCGCGCGCGGCCGGCGGGCGGACGATGAGGGGACGGCACCCTGTTGGGCCCACACGGGAGGGGCAGGACGGCGGGGCGGGGGGGGAAAGGAGTGAAACAAGGCCCGACCGGCCCTTACCGAGTGGCGGGCTCCCCACGCTGACAGTGAGGCTCAGCGCCGCCATCCCCACCGTCGCTGCCAGCGCCGCGCCGGAACTAAAAGAGAGGAAAGGGGCGTGCCAGAGCGGGCGGCAGCACCACCTCAGCAAGAGCCGGCTGGGCAGGAACCGTCCCCCGCCGCCGCGGGGCGGGGCCGCGCTGCGTCATTTCCGGCGGGAGAAGTGCTCTAGTGGCAGTGCGCGTGGCGGTGGGCGGGTTGAGCTCTGTGGGGACCGTGGTCGTTGCCCGGCAGCCACAGCCCCGAGACCACCGGGAGGCGGCGGTGAGGTTGGAACTGGGCGGGAGATGAGTAGCGGTGCGCAGGGCTCTCCTGGCCGACCGGCCGGGCCCCCGCCCGCCCACGGGAGATGAAGCACTGAGGAAACCGCCCCGGAGGGGTGCTCGGTGGAGGCTGCCCTGCCCCTCAGCGGGGCCGGGTGCCGGAGCGTCTCTGCTCACAGCTGCGGTGGCGATGCAGAACCTTCCCCGGAGCTTTGCAGAAGTTAACTGTAAAAACTCCAGAGCTATAAGTCTGGCACCAGCCATAGAGATAGTTTCAGTCCCTTTTCTGTGTATAATGATATGAATAAATTGAACAGTGCAACGTGCACCGACACATTTGAGTGCAGTGGTTTAGCCCGTCTGTTTCTGTAGAGTGTTACTTGTTACATTCCTCACTGGTTTTGCAGTGAGTCAAACTTGGCTTGGAATGAATTACAAAAATACTGTGTCAGCAGTCTTTCACAGGGGATGCTCAAGTTCACATTGTTGCAAGGACATTGCAGTGTCACTGTGCGGTTTTTTTTTTTTTCTCCAGTCTATTTTATAGATGGTACTGACACCTAATGTGCTAGCAGAGAAATTATCAAATGCTTGATAGGTAGACCGAGTGCCATTTTGTGCAGAGGGCGTGATGGTATAGCCAGAGCGTGACTGCACCTTACATGCTGGCTTTTATCCTTGGTTCCTGCTGCTGCAGTTTATTTCAAATTTCCTAAATATTCTCTTGTGTAAGCAGCTTTACAGTTTCTGTAAGTGTGGAAAGTGGTTCCATAGATAAGTGTCTTTACGCATCAGGTAGAAGCTGGTGTATGCCCTGTGTGTTCTACTCCCATTGAGGTAACTGTAAACGAGCAGAGAGATAAATTACAGCAGAATGAGAAAAGTGCTTATGCTGAGGAAATTGTCAAACATATAGCAAGTTTCAGATGAAAACAGGGATATAGAGACATAGATGAAGATTACTAATAGTGGGTTCTGTACTTTGTAATTTAATGATTACATGGAAAGTCTTATTAAGGCAGATTTTGTGTTGTCTAACTTGTTCTACATTTTATCTTATTGTGTTTTGCAAATTCACATGCAGGTTTTGATATGAATACTAAAGCACACATATCCAAGAATCCTGCAGAAGGTGAGGATTATGTATAATGGAAGCAGTGGAATTAGATTAATCTTGTACTTGGTACATGGTTCAAGCTTCAGTCGCAATCAATATTAAAATTACAATGATTAAACTCTCAATGGGTCAAAATATGAAGAAGGCTGAATCTGTCCTTCATGCTCCTACTAGTCATGCGCTTGTGGAAAGAGAAGAAAGGCAGGCTATAGATGAAAGGAGTAGAAGCATGTGTTGTTCTTATGTATGCAGCTTTAATGCAGTGTCACAATAGCATTATGAACTGGCTGATGATGATAGTATGAGGTAAGTGATAATCTTGCTAATCTATCTGCAAACGTTACAGTAAGCTGCCCTCACTCAGGAAAGAGCTTCCTTAGATCCTTTTTCATGTATGCACATGGAGAGACTGGGAACACTTCAGCAAGAGTTGCCTTGTTCATATCTTTTGGTGTTAATGTGTTCCTGCTTGCTGGAAATAGAGACAGCTTTAAGGTAATGAAGTCATATTGGTCTTACCCTGTTGTGAGGAAAGAATCTAATCTAAAGACTGTAAGTAAATCAGAGTTGATAAATACTTTGTGTGATGAAAGGAGAAAGAAATAACTTGAACACACTTTTGAAAACTGCATTTTGAAATTTTCTTCTGTATGGAAACAGCTTTTTGTATCTTGAAGTTCAGTGCTAACTTAAAGACGGTTTAAATGGTCTGAGAGTGTAATTACTAGGAAGACTTAATCCTGTGGGCAGGGAGGAAGTGAGAATGGGTGCAGTGCAACTTGCAGGCTACTTTGCAATTTATGGTGTCAGCAGAGGTTAAGGCAAAAAATAATCATGCTGGGAGAGCTTAGGCATTCAGTCTTTATGTAAGCAAGCTGCCAAGTTCAGACATCCTCCCTGATCCCACAAGCCTGAGAACCTGACGTACACCACTCTTCTATCCACACATGGAACAGAAAGAAAAGCACAACTATGTTTTATCCACTGAGACTGGCCTCTCTTCGTGGCATGCCTCAGCATGTGTCACATTGTTAGGAAAGGGAGGCCCTAAGACTCCTTAATTTGAGGGTGAGGAACTTGGGTCACAAAATCTGGAGAAAACATAGGGGCCCCATTGGTTCAAGATACTCCAGAATCCTAAATTCAGCTTGAAGAGACTTAATCTGTTTTGGCTAAGGTTGCCAATTTTAGCTAGTCATATGTAATTTACTTCTTGTTCTCTTTTGTGTTCAAGTGGACTGAACAGTTGCATCCTTCTTTTCTAACCCCCACACCTATGGGAAAGCTGACTGAAACAGGCTCTCCAGTTTTTGGTGATCCTGTCTCCTGCTCTCTCCCCTAACACGCCTGTGGTCCACAGGAGGAGGAAGTGGTACTGTCAGGTTCCTCAGTTCTTGGGGCTGTTGGAAAGGCACCTGGAGGTTTTTTCTCTCAAAATTTGGACATGAAAAATTTCAAGCTCCAGCATTTCTGTTGTCCCCATGTATGACAAAGTGACCTAAGATGCCCAAAGCTCTCGAAGACTGAGGTGGCATAGACCAGGATCCAGGATGATCCAGGATCCCCTATTTGAGATGTCAGAGGCCCTGTGGGACTGTGTTCTGGCTCCTGCAAAACTCAGAGAACCCAATTCACCACAAGCTGAAATCTCAGCCATCCCCAAACTTAGTGCAGATTGACAAATTCAAAGAGTCATTTCTAAGACTCAAAATTGTCAACTTTATAACAAATGGTCTAATCCATCCAGGCAAATTCTTAGTCCGTTTGTATTTAACACAATAAACTGTTGTTGATTACATACAACAAAAAACATTGAGCAAGATCAGGTAAATGACTTAACATGATTTTGTGCCCTGAATATTAAGATGATTTTTGGACTGTAATTTAGAGTTTTGGACTGTTAGCAATATATTTAGCACAATCATGAAGAATGAATACTCACAAAGAACAAGGAAAACAACTGTTGAAGACTGTTTTGATGTTGTCTGCTAAACACAGCAAAACAATCTGATCCAACATACACCTAGAGATTCTGTATGTAATTTTGAAATTATTGAACACCTTAATGTAAGAATTCAGTTCGGATTCTGTAAAACAAAATTTCAAGCTCAGTTATCTTCTTTCTTCCTTTTTTTTTTTTCTTTCTTTCTTTTTCTCCAAGTTCACTTTCTCAGCCAGCCTTCCAGGCCAAGTGAAGACGCTTTACTGCTTTAAGGCACAAGAGATTGTTTAACAGTGTTGGGAATACGGCTGGCATAATAGTCATAATTTCTCAAAGTCGCAAGGACCCCAGCTGAATTCATGTGTTTCACTTCCTTGTTATACTGAAATGAATTTCCATGGATATCAGTTATCTTGCCTAGAAAAAAAAAAAAAAAACCAAACCACCTTATTCCAGCAAACATGAGTTGGAGAGAGATAATCTATTTTATTAATAAAAGTGATGTAACTAAAAAACCAGACAGTCTTTGGGGTACAGGTGCCTGTCTTCAGATGTGAAACATCTTTGCTCCCAGTTTAAGTGCAACAGTTTTTCACTAACTGAAACCAAGTAACTAATGATTTTATTTTCTTTCAGCAATACTTAAATTCCTTGTGTTTCAGGAAAACGAAAACAACATCTCTCGCTTATGGATTAATTAAAATGCTTCCTGAGTAGTTAATACGTTGGCCGTTGAGAAGGAAAGAAAAATCCTCAGTGCAAGTAATAGCCAGGGTAAGTCTATACAACAAACTGTAACATAATATAGTACTCCAGCTGGTTTTGGATGAGTTTCTAGAAATCACTTAACAAGAGCAACACAGATCTTTATGCAACCTAATTTAACCACGAGATACCTACATAACAAGGAGGCTAAATACAGCACTGTGCTGCCCCAGATTGGTTGCTTTTTTGTGCCTGAACTAACCTGTTTAAAGCTATCCCAGTTGTCAACACCAGAGACTGCAGAGGAGTTAAATAATCTCATTATGAAGCCCGTTATCTTTGCTTGACAGAATTCAGAAGATCAAAACCCCACAATTTTAGCACATGGTGGTAAAAGATCTATCAATGTGAACAGCAGAAATAGTATAATAATAGTACTTAAATTCTTGTCAGTGAGACTTTTCATAACTTCCTTAACCCCTTACCTTACCCCCTTGAAAGGTGAAGAGGCTTAGGTTGGCTGGAGACCACTGATATTACTGAATTACATGAGTGACTCAATTTTGGAGTTTGTACACACAAGGAACAACTGAATGATGTGCTTTTGTTGTTTTAAAGAACTCAATGTCCACATATTATATAATATGTTACTAATAATAAACTACTATATCCAGTTAGTAGGACAGTGTGATTTTACTGTGAAATAGTAGCGAACAGAAAGAAAAAAAGCCATTTGTTTTGGAAATATTAAAATTATTATAAACAAAATTTTGGAATTGGCTTTTTTAATTATTTGACAGTTATTCTCTATATTAGCCCAGGGCAAAACAGATCATATCATGCTTTTCAGAGCATAATTTCCTGCCCTTTTGGAGTTACTGTTGATTTAAAAGGGCTCAAAACTCCTACTGAATTGTGACTATTTAAAAATACATATATACTGTTATTTTACTTTCCACATACATGTTTTGAAATTCTTTTTTGCTATAAAAAGTATAAATAACTTTTAATTGATGCAGTTTCGCTTATCTTGAAATTTTGAATGCTATTAACTTACCTCCCACAGCATGCAGAATAGCTTCAGGTGCACATGTATCCCATTTCTTGCACCCAGGACTAGCAAATACATAAGCAGATGCCTTGCCTTCTATAAGTTGAATGATCTGTTATGAATAAAGCAAATCATTGCAAAGGACTAGGCATTTAGAAGGAGAAGGATGTCATCTGTACATTCATGCAAGTACGCAAATTATTTTCTTTTTCCAAAGGTACCACCTCCCAGTAAAACCAAAACACTTGGAGTGTTCATACCTTGTTTCCTGCCCCTCCAACTCTGATGACACTGTCTGGGTTCAAGGCACTGATGCAGTCATTTACCAGGGTACTGCTGTGAGAACGGGTGGTAACAACGATGTGTTTCCCAGCAGGTGCTTCTGTGAGCTGAAATCCAAAGGCACCTATGCCCAAGACTCCCCAGATTGTCCTGCCCAACACAGCACCAGCTCCTGCCTATGAAAAAGGTACACAGGTCCAGATGATAGTCAATCATAGTGATCAGCATTTAAAGCACAAATGGAGAACAGAACCTGGAGAAATCTTTGCTTATTAGGGAGTATACTATTAATACTGGGATATCCATTTAAACAGTGGCACTTAAAAAGAGCTACTTTAGAACCCTGAGTGAGAAATCATCTCTCTTTCCCTTTAACGCAATGACATCATTTTCTTATCTGTGACATCATGGTGATGCATTATGTCCTGCTTCCAATGACTGACAAATTAATATTCGTATATTTCTCTACTTCAGGCACAATCTGTAACTGAAAATATCTTCATTGTCATTTTATATGTTTCACCATAGATATCACACAGAACATACAGAATTTAGCTGATGATATATCAGCTCAAGAGTGTTTTCTTTAAATTCCAGTAAGTTTAATTAATCAGACTGCACCCTGAGCTCTTTTACCCCTCACAGATAATAGAGAAATGATCTCCAAACATGTGTAAATGCCTGTAGGTTGGCCATCCTGGACTTACACCTGAAACCTGGCCTGATACACTCTACCCCAGCTGTCAGTGACAGGTACGCTTGGTTTATTTAGGGCTGCAGATTTATGGCAGTTACCATACATCACAAATGCATCTATTGCATGGATTTACCAAAGAATTTCTAGCGAAGACTGTAAAAACACCATTTTGCACTTGTTTTACAGTACATACTTTATATGTACTGTGGTAATATGTACAGTATATATGTAAAATATACTGTATAAGTGTATTACACACATCTCAGGATTCAGTATGGCTGTTCAGAGATTCAGTTCCTGGAAACCAACATTCAAATTTGTATATATTTAATAAAAACACCACCACCTTATATTACAACATTAACTCCACTACACACTGCTTTTCAGTTGAAAGTGTGCTAACTAGAAATGGCTTAGAACTGTGACAGTTAGAAATCACCTAATGCTTTGAAACAGATCAATGCGTTTAATACCTCATAGTTGTAATATGGCTGGTTAATAACTCCTGCTATTGCTTTGCCTTCATAAGCAATTCCAATAAGAACCGTTACATGATCAAGGAGACCTGTACAGAAATAATATGAATGTAGTTATGCTTGAAAAAGAGACAGTATATGTATATAAAAAATAAACCTTCAATAGAAGTCCATAAATTGATATGCAGGGTGGTATCTCAAAAATGCAAGTACTAATCAGGATTTTCAGGTGTAATAGGTTGCTTGATGTAATGTTTTTAGTCATTTAGCCTTGAGGTCTGCAAAAAAAAAATGTCCCATGTAGAATTCTCTTAATAGGACTATGTTATAATTAACACATAATAAGAAACAAGTTTAAAGATACAAATAAATAGCAGTATATGATGACATTCTTCTATAATTGCGGTGTGGATTCTTTAATGGTATTCAAAACTAGCAATCTGTTGACAGTTGTACATCTCTTTCCCAGAAAAGGGGAAAAAAAACCTGCCTAAAAGATTTTATATTAACCAACTAAAAGATGCAGCAGGAGGCTAAAGTGAGGTTTCAGCATATTGTTCTTGGAAGTTTTTCTTTTTTTTTTTTCTTTTTTCTTTCTTCATTTTAGGGTCTATTTCTATGGACACAAAATAGTCTGCTGAAAACAGTTTCTTCCTGTAACTGAAAAATTATGATTTCTGGGAAGGTATTGTTTTATTTGAAAGGGCTACAAATACAGCTGTGGCATTTGAGTTGTTTGAAGAGGAGGATGTAAATATGATTGAACGTGTTCCTGTGCGAATGGGAGATTTAGTCGCTCAATTCAATGTTTATGTGAAATTGTAAGTTTGACTAAAAACTTAAGACAACCTGCCAGCAATCAAAGGCAGCCCTTTGCTCCCTAAAATGATAAAAACTGGTGGTCACTCAGTAGCCCATCAGGAATATTCAATACTGGTTAGAACTGAATGGAATAATTAAAAAATTCCACAGAAATCAAAAAGCACAAAACCAACATCAGCCTTATGAAGCGATATTGCATGTAACCTCTATGATAAAACTATCTACATATACATGCTGCTTTATTACATTGCCTTTTTTTTTTTTTTTTTTTTTTTTGAATCGGCAGAATTAAAAGAGAAGCCAACCTTCGGTGTACTCCTTGGTTCCATCCAAGGGATCAACCCATATTACAAGCTTTAAAAAAAAAAAAAAAAAAAAAGGAAAATTAACAAATACCAATCATGTAAATTACTGTGCAGAACATATATTTTAATTTTATTGCTTTTATTTCCTTATAGATTCAAATTTTTAATGTTATGATATGACTGAGGCCTACAATAGTATTTTACACAAAGCATAAAAACTGACTGGAACTTCTCAGCAAATACCTTAATAGAGGTATGAAGGCTTAAACTGAACATAAAAATGCCATTACTTTCTTACGTCCAAAGTAGAATCCTTCCAAATTAATTTGAATCACAAGTTGTAAGAAGCAAATTTCCATTTCCCTTTATTGCACACACGGATATGCAGCATTTCTAGCTCTGGAGGTGTGATTCTCGTGACTACATTTCAGTTTTCAAACCCAAAAGAAATATTGGCAACGTTCAAATAACCTTTTTTTTCTTAATACATTCTTAGCTAAAATCAGTAAATAATATAGATAGTGTGAAATATGTATAACATTACCACATTACCTCTTCCTCTTTAATTCCTGCATACTGAGCAGGGCAAGTTTTCTTCAGTATTTCTTCACAGTGGCCACCTTCAATTAATTCTTCGGTTACCTCCTCAGTGGACAGTTCCTAACAAAAGGATTCTCAGAATTATTAGGAAAAGGTGTTGGACTAACCTCAGTTAGCCTTAGAACTGTGGATTTGCTTGCAACTTACTTGACAAAGCATATGCAATGGGAAGATGAAATAGGATCGAAATACTTTTTTTAAAAAAAACCAAACAAACAAACAGATGATTTCCTAGAACCGGCCAAAGCAAATTTCACTGCAAGTTACAGCAAGTTAAATTGTTAGTATGAAATAAACTAGGTACTTACTTCTTCTCCTATGATTGTCACCTTGGGAAACTTCTGTGCCAGGGAAGCACAAATGCTCATTTGTACCAGTCGGTCAGCTTTGGTCTGCAAGTCGTTGTCCCCGGTCTGTCAAAGGATGGATAGGAATTTGTGTATTTCAAAACAACAACAAAAAACAGTACAGTGGCCCATATGTTACACCGAATATCTACCTGGTAATGAAAAAGAAGTCTAATTTGATACATTTTCAACCTAGTAAGTAATCTTGTGAGAGGCAGGCTGAAAACTGAAAGCAGCAGAGTTTCGCTGTACACCCCAGAGCTAAGACAGATTGATATGGTATTAGAATATTTACATGCTGTGTTCTTCTCATGCACTGGTGCAGTTGTACTGCATATGTATTTGTGCAAATACTACACTAGGTACAGAATAAACTGATACAAGTATGAACGCAGATACAATACAAGAAGAGGAAAAAGCAAAAATTAAGATGTTAATAGGAAAAAATAAATATTTTAAGGCTCACTGGAGAGATGCGGCATATTAGGAAAGAGGAGAAATATAGGGAAGGTGTTAATAAAAGGTGATTTAAAGGTCCAATTAATCTAGCTTGTTTTCTTAGTGGTGAATGATTAGGGGACTGGAACACCTCTCTTATGAAGAAAGGCTGAGGGATTTGGGTCTTTTTAGTCTGGAAAAAAGAAGACTGAGGGGGGATCTTATCAATGCTTATGAATACCTAAAGGGTGGGTGTCAGGAGGAGGGGACCAGGCTCTTTCCAGTGGTGCCCAGCCACAGGACAAGGGGTAACAGGCACAAACTTGAGCATAGGAAGTTCCACCTAAACATGAGGAGGAACTTCTTTACCCTGAGGGTGGCAGAGCACTGGAACAGGCTGCCCAGAGAGGTGGTGGAGTCTCCTTCCCTGGAGACATTCAAAACCCCCCTGGACGCGTTCCTGTGCAACCTGGTCTAGGTGACCCTGCTCTGGCAGGGGGGTTGGACTAGATGATCTCCAGAGGTCCCTTCCAACCCCCGCCATTCTGTGAATATAACTGACCAAATGACGAAAATAGAAAACTTCATTTTGCATCTACTGTCTGAGCTGACAATAAGTCATAAAGGATCAGGCTTTTTTTCACAACTGGCTGAAAGTGCTTACTATCAGAAAAAGGTAAACACAAGCAATTACTTCAATGTAAAGACCGAAAATAATATAGATATTTAACACAGTCTATATTATTGTGACATACCTGTAAAGCAAGAATTAATTCAAAAGTTAATTCCATCAATTCTAGTAGCGTAGTCAAAACAAAGATCCTGGCTCATCAGTGCAGCTTACTAACGTAGCGCAAATTAAGAACTTCATGCAGATGATTGTAATTTAATTTCTGTTTTCTACTTTGAATTAAATTTGAAGCTTAGAATTTATTTTGAAAACTGTGATTTACAATAAAATCTAAGGTTCCTTTTTGTTTTAAGAAACTAAATGCTGATTTATCCTAATCCAAAATTCATCAAGGGCACAGTAGTTTAAGCTGTACTACAGATACTTGAACATAGGTATGGAAATTATTGGGAAAGATACATTGTTATGAATTCTGACATGCTATCCAAAGCTTGTGTTTTGTGATGGGAATCAGAACAAAATTATGGTGCGTTTCTTTTAAGCGTATGAACATTCTGTAGAAATAGTGGTCAAAAGACACTTCTCCAGTGCTCTTTTAATACGAAATATTTCTTGTATCAGAGAGGTGAGGACTGTATTTCCTTCCCCAGTGGCCGATCTTCAAAAATAACACTTTGACCTGTATTCAGCATTAATAAGAGAAATTAAATCGGAACAAAGTAAAAGTAATACCTTGTCTACTATCCCCAGATCTCCTGCAGCCATTACATTTCTAACAATTGTTGCAGCTTTCTCTGCAACCGAATACGCAGAGGCAACCACACGCATGAGCAGAGCTGGAGAAGACATTCTGAGTGCTGAAAAGAAACAAAAATCAAACTTGTACATTTCTCTCTTCAAGAGAAGACAAGAAGGAAAATATTTTACATAACATTCCAAACAGATACAGTTTAAGTTGAGTAGGAAGGGGAAAGTGGGTTACTGCCAGTGAGTAGTAATGGAGTGAGCTTTGACTTTTTTAAAAATACAATTAACAAATGTAGGGATATAAAGCTATTTTAGACAAGATTTTTCAAATATCTGACAGTGAACCAAGTTCTCCACACTAAAATAAAATCTGGCATTAAAGGAGAACAGCAGCAGAAGCAGAAACTCTTTATCATAAACATTAAGAAAAACTGTAGTCTACACACAGTACTGATTTTTTGTATGTTTTGAACATACGTTCATTTTTTCAGAGCTGAACCTACAGAGTTGCTTTGTGCCCAGACACAAGTACAAGGCTACCAAACAGGATGACAAGAGCAACTTTACCTACTATTTTTATTTGTTTAAATATAAAATAGGCTTTTGTAGATGGCCCAATAGTGGACACAAAATAGGCTAATGAAACGCAGATACTGCAAACACTGCACCTGTATGCAAAAATCTGTTCATCTACATTTTACTGTCTTTTCTGTATTTCTTTTAACTTCTCTTGATTTCTTTAAGGAAATCTATTACATCTCCCTTCCTCCCCTTGACACTGCGCATCTTGTCATTCTTCCCATTGTGTTGTCTTCTACATCTGTTCCCCACTGCAATTCACTCTGCCTTCAGTTCCCAAGAAGAATAACTATCACTGTTGCAAAAGGCTAGCAATCGTCCATTCCTTCCAGCTTTTCTCTACCTCAGGGAAAAGAAGTATTGCTGACCACGCTGTACGTTTTAAAACACAGTGCTAATTGCTTTTTTTGTTTTTACTGTAATTTTTTTCTATCTATATAGATCACAGATTTTTGGGTTGGACTCACATGGATTATGTTATTATTACACGGTCCCCCACAACATCCTTCTCTCTAAGTTGGAGAGATACGGATTTGACGGGTGGACTGTTCGGTGCATAAGGACCTGGCTGGATGGTCGCATCCAGAGGGTGGTGGTCAATGGCTCAATGTCCAGATGGTGAGGGGTGACAAGTGGTGTCCCTCAGGGATCCGTACTGGGACTGGTGCTGTTCAAAATCTTCATCAATGATACAGACAGTGGGATCAAGTGCACCCTCAGCAAGTTTGCCAATGACACCAAGCTGAGTGCTATGGTTGACGTGCCAGAGGGACGGATGTCATCCAGAGGGACCTGGACAAGCTAGAGAGGTGGGCCTGAGCAAACCTTATGGAGTTCAACAACGCCAAGTGCAAGGTCCTACACTTGGGTTGGGACAATCCTCGTTATCAATACAGGCTGGAGGATGATAAGATAGAGAGCAGCCCTACAGAAAAGGACTTGGGGAGTGGATGAAAAGCTGGACACAAGCCAACAATGTGTGCTTGCAGCCCAGAAGGCCAGTTGCATCCTGGGCTGCATCAAAAGAAGTATGGCCAGCAGATCCAGAGAGGTGATTCTACCCCTCTACTCTGCTCTCATGAGAGCCCACCTGTCCAGCTCTGGAGCCCTCAGCACAAGAAGGACTCAGGAGTCCCAGGCTTTGGGGAAAGTAACAGGGAAAGAAGATGATTCCCCTTTTCCAAGGGGAAATCATGTCTGACTAATCTGATAGCCTTCTATGATGGCATGACTGGATGGATAGAGGAGGGGAGGGCAGTAGATGTGGTCCACCTTGACTTCAGCAAGGCTTTCAACACTGTCTTCCACAGCATCCTCATAGGGAAGCTTAGGAAGAGGGGGTTAGATGAATGGACAGTAAGATGGATAGATAACTGGTTGAAAGACAGAGCTCAGAGGGTCGTGATTAGGGGCACAGAGTCTAGTTGGAGGTCAGTGACGAGTGGTGTTCCCCAGGGGTCAGTACTGGGTCCAGTCCTCTTCAATATATTCATCAATGACTTGGATAAGGGGATAGAGTGCACCCTCAGCAAGTTTGCCGATGACACAAAACTAGGAGGGGTGGCTGACACACCAGAAGGCTGTGCTGCCATACAGAGAGACCTGGACAGGTTGGAGATTTGGGCAAAGAGGAACCTTATGAAATTCAACAAGGGCAAGTGTAGGGTGCTGCACCTGGGGAGGAATAACCCCATGCACCAGTACAGGTTGGGGGCTGACCTGCTGGAGAGCAGCTCTGTGGAAAAAGACCTGGGAATCCTGGTGGACAACAGGATGGCCATGAACCAGCAATGTGCCCTTGTGGCCAAGAAGGCCAATGGCATCCTGGGGTGCATCAAGAAGAGTGTGGCCAGCAGGTCGAGGGAGGTCATCCTCCCCCTCTACTCTGCCTTAGTGAGGCCGCACCTGGAGTACTGTGTCCAGTTCTGGGCTCCCCAGTTCAAGAGGGACAGGGAACTGCTGGAGAGGGTACAGCAAAGGGCTACAAAGATGACAGGAACACCTCTCTTATGAGGAAAGGCTGAGGGACTTGGGTCTTTTCAGTCTGGAAAAAAGAAGACTGAGGGGGGATCTTATCAACGCTTATAAATACTTAAAGGGTGGGTGTCAGGAGGATGGGGCCAGGCTCTTTCCAGTGGTGCCCAGTGAGAGGACAAGGGGTAACGGGCACAAACTTGAGCATAGGAAGTTCCATCTAAACATGAGGAGGAACTTCTTTACTTTGAGGGTGGCAGAGCACTGGAACAGGCTGCCCAGAGAGGTGGTGGAGTCTCCTTCTCTGGAGACATTCAAAACCTGCCTGGACACGTTCTTGTGCAGCCTGCTCTGGCAGGGGGGTTGGACTAGATGATCTCCAGAGGTCCCTTCCAAGCCTATGATTCTATGATTCTATGACATGGCAGCGGGTCCAGAGGAGGCCACAAAGATGATGCGAGGGCTGGAGCACCTCTCCTATGAAGACAGGCTGAGAGAGTTGGGGTTGTTCAGCCTAGAGAAGAGAAGGCTCCAGGGAGACCTTATAGCAGCCTTCCAGTACCTAAAGGGAGCCTATAAGAAAGCTGGGGATGGGGCTGTTTGCAAGGGCATGTAGCAATAGGACGAGGGGCAATGTTTTTAAACTAGAGCAGGGTAGGTTTAGATTAGACATTAGGATGAAGTTCTTTACAATGAGGGTGGTGAGACACTGGCACAGGTTGCCCACAGAGGTGGTGGAGGCCCCATCCCTGGAGACATTCAAGGCTAGGCTTGATGAGGCTCTGAGCAACCTGATGTAGTTGAACGTGTCCCTGCTTACTGCAGGGGGGTCGGACTAAATGACCTTTAAAGATCCCTTCCAACCCAACACATTCTATGATTCTACGATTCTATGTACTTCCAAGTAAACACTTGAACACAGAGATAGAAAAAAAATAGAGAGGAACTCATTAATCAGCACATAGAAGATGATGCATATAGGAGACGATACATTAGGCTTCCCTGACAATCAGTATTTGCAGCAATTGCAGCAAGTATTGCCTAAGTGGAAACAGGTCATTATACAGTACCTTTCCTTTCTTGCTTGAGAAGTCTGCTCAGTAAAGTATACTATAATGAGGTGATAAGGATAGCTACTGTAGATGGTATTGGTGTGACCTCATGTGTTTACAGCAAAGGCAAACAGCAATGTTAGAGGTATCAAAGCCCCAAATTTAGCTGGTTTAAGAACCTTTTCGGCGTTTTAGAAACACTGTATGGGCATCTCTAAAGTCAGAAGATCTCTGAAGCTAAAAGAGTAGCGTGATTGTCTAAGTACATTCAAAAAGCACAGTTGCTACTGTTAATTATTATTTACTGCTCCTGAATGGGAGCAAAGTGCTCTGGATTCCTGTAAAATAGCCAAGGTCCATACCCAAAGTACACACGGGATTTATCTTAGACTGGTAACAATGGTTACAGAGGAAATTTTGGAAATGTCACCTGTGGCAAAAAGCATCTCTCAAACAATTGAAAGTTGTAGAACAAATGGGAAGACAGATACTATTTTAAGTATATACCATCCTGTGAAACAAGTTAACAGGAAGGAAAATTGAATGTAGTTCATTCCATACTGTAAATATCTGGAATATGAGCACTTTTGAGAGAGAGTAAAAAATTAGCATATCTGATGGGAAGTTTGGGTTAAAGAATTGAGTTCAGAAGAAGGTAATTTATACTCAGCTTCTCATTCTTCATTTGACCTTTTACTGCACATTTTTTCCTGCTTTGTAAAATGAGGTTAAAGCTTACTTAATTGTTTTAAAGGCTTGGTTTATTATATGTTTGCATAAAGTTTCAAAAGCCTCAGAGAACAATACAGAAATAGTATCTTACATTCTTGAACCTTGGCTCAAGATGTTTCTTGGGCACATTTTTCATGGGCATTCTTAAGGCAACCAAGTCTACTTTCTTTCTGTAGTGAACCTGCCTGAAATCTCTAAGCAAACCTTAAAATTAAAATAGTCTTACAAAAAACAAGATTTATTAAGAGCGACTGAAATGGGAGGTCCAATACCCTCTTCCCCTGATATAGAGTAATAAAGTTGCAAAGTACGTTATTATTGCAAAAGGTACCTTATATTTTTACAGGGCCGCATCTCCTGTGTGGCACATTTTCTGGTGTGTTGGACCTTTTTTTGGTTAGGTAAGCGTGTGTGCTAGTTGGCTATAAGTTTCTCATCTCTGTAACTGTTTGATCTCAAATTAACTAGTTTATTTATAAGTTACGGCACATTCTTTCCGATGAGGGCAATGTCTAATGTATACTTCCAAGAAATATATTATTGAATGTATTGTGCTTTGCACAAACACATTTGACTCTTACAAAACTGTAGAGTTTACAAAGATTGCCCAACAACTATCCCTCAATTTAAATTTGCGTATCACTTTCAAAACACACCTTGTCCTCCAAAGACCATCTGTCCTTTCTCCTAGCCTAGCAACTGGTTGACAAATTCATTTGCCTGCTTTCATACCTACTAAGATAAATGAGTTCTGCAGTTCTGGTTACACATTTTAACTTTGGAATATGTAAATATCGCAGGATGGCTACAGTGGGTTTATCAGAACAAGTACGAGGTTTGGCAATGTTTTCCCAAACATCCGTTTTCCAAATTTGTAATTTCACCTGATGAAAGGAGAAAACAGGGCGCACAGCGTGCCTTTAAATGCAAGTGCGAAACTGGGCCTTCTTCCCCTGAACTCTTAAAAGCCGAAGATGACTAGAACTCCCCATTTCTTACAGTAGCCCCTGGCTCACCTGTAGCGAAGGACGGACCCGTCCCTTGCACCCCTCCGGGGCGCGCCGTTCTCCTTCGCGCTGTCCCCGCCCGCCAGCAGCGCTTCCTGCTGCTCCCCTTGCCCAGGCGGTGAAGTATCCGAAACCGAAGTCCGAGCCCCGCCGGTCACCTCCCGCAAAATAGGGCTCGAAACACGCCAAATCCTTCCGGCTCCGGGAGCCGGCTGAAGCGCTTGCCCGCAATAGGGAGGAAAACGCGTTGCTGTGCGACACGTCCCTCCCCGCGGCCCGTCACCGCGCCGCTTGCCGTAGCGCAGGCGGAAGTGTTTACCTAGCGCCTGTGACAGGGAGTCCCTGAGGATGTTTCGGGCCTGGCGGGCGCCGTTGCTTGCCCGGGCCGGGCTAAGGGCCCAGGTGGGGCTCGCCCGGGGCTGGGCCCACTCCGCCGCCTCGGAGGCCGACAGCCGGCAGCCCGTGGCGGAGAGTCGGCAGGACTCCCAGTACCGGGACACGGTGCTGCTGCCGCGCAGCCGCTTTCCCGCGCAGCTACCGGGGCGGCTGCAGCCCGAGACCGAGCTGGAGACGCAGCAGGTAGCGGCGGGGGCCGGGGCTTGCCCGTGGGGTGCGCTGCTCTGGGACCCGGAGGGCGGGTAGGGGTTTGTTTACCGGCCCGCTATCGCTGCCCTCACCTGCGCGTCGGTGTGGGCCTTCGCAGGTGTCTGTGCAAGGTCGCCTGCTGTTGCTTGTCAGGGGAGGGTGAAGGGCTGGGGGTCTTGAATTATTATTTGTAGTCTGGTGACTCTCAAGTTTGTTAACGGCTTCGTTTGGAAAAAGAGAAACGGCCCTCCTGATAGCAGAGAGCCAGAGGAATGGTCACAGAATCACAGAATGATAGGGGTTGGAAGGGACATCTGGAGATCATCTGGTCCAACTCCCCTGCCAGAGCAGCTTCACCTAGAGCAGCTTGCGCAGGAGCCTGCGATGTGAGGCTTAGTATTATGCCTGTCTTAGGCTTTTTTAATACTTTTAAACCACTAATGTCTACTATTCCAGAGTTAGAAAAGTTGGCTCTCTGTGTTTCTTTGTTTGTTTTCAATATACCTTTTACTATGAAGCCAAAATTCAGAGTTTTTGGAAGTGAAAAGACCTGTGATGATTTAGGTGTTTTGTTGTTGTCTCTACAGAAATGTGGCTTCTCAGAATTGTACTCATGGCAAAGACAAAGGAAAACAAAGCAGGAATTTTGTCTTCATGACGGACCACCTTATGCCAATGGAGATCCTCATGTTGGCCATGCATTAAATAAAGTAAATATTTACTTGTTCATACTCTACTGTTCTGAAGTGGTAAATACTTCCCATAACGTGCTGCGTGTTTTCTATTCCCATTTAAATCAATAACACTTTAAAGTGTTCGGTGTTTTGGTAGACAGGGCTTTTAAAAACCAAATGACACAGTTACATAGACACCATGTGATACCATAGTGACACAGATACCATACCATGACACAAATACTGTATAGCAGTATATGGTATCTATATGCTGAGTGCTCGTTTATGAGGCTGAATATTTCAGTAAAAAGAGAACTTTTTTGGTTTTTTTTAGAGAAAGTTCAGCCTTCACTCCTAAGCAATGTTATGTGCACAGTTTTTTTGTGTATTGAACTTACCACATGTATACACGTGGGTGAGTGTATGTTTCTATACGTATATATGTAAAAATGTTACTGTAATGGATGGGTGAGCTGTGACTAGCTGTTCTTTTTTCCTTTAAGTATTTTGCAAATTTGTTATGTTGCATTTATTTTTTTCTGGGTGTCCTCAGTAAACCACAGTGAACAAATGTTGATGGCTTTTAAAATATAAATTTCAGCTTTAAAAGAGTACTTCTAAATACATTTGGATGTGTTTAGATTCAGTCCTGAGAGTGACGCAGTTACATATGCTACAAAGTGGGAAAGACTACAACGTGACCCACAGCTTCTTATGGTGCTAGCGCTGAAAATGTGAAAATGTTTTTTGATATAAGTGATCATCTAACAAAATTTGTTAATGGTATGCACTAGGCCAACACTGTAGATGCAGCTCAATGTTTTAAAAATGTGAGCAAGCAGGATTTGTTCACTTCAAGTCTCACAAGCGTGTAAACTGCATCTTTCAGTTATACTGAATGTGAACTCCTTTGATCAGAGGTTCTTAGAGGTTCTGCCAAAATACAGAATGATGGATAAGAAAAATCACAAATGCAGTGTCTTAAATGTAAATTTATAATGCAGCCTTTTGTAGTCGTGCGGGGTGGTTGGCTTTTTGTAAGAGGACCTTAATAATGTAGCTATTCCACCTGGGGGAGCTAAAGTGATAACAGACCCTCGTGTCCTTTCAGATTTTGAAAGACATCACTAATCGTTTCTATGTAATGAGAGGTTATAAAGTACATTATGTGCCAGGATGGGATTGTCATGGATTGCCAATTGAGTTGAAGGCGTTATCAGAAGTCAAAGGAGCTGAAAATCTTTCACCAATGGAAATTCGACAGAGAGGTAAATTACTGTTTGCAATATCTTTATAGAAAATGTTGGCTTAAGTATTTGTACAGCCTGTTCATATTTTGTATTTTATGCTTTATATGTAGCTTTTGTACTTCACTGTGGGCTTTTCTGTTTGCTGTCGGTGACGTTTTCTGTGATCACTCTACGTATTTGCCAAGCAGATTGAGTACAATGTAATCTTATGAAATGGGATAATTGAACACAGGCTTAACTTGTTGCTGTAATGAACATGCATAGCATTGACCTCCAGTTTAAAAAAACAGGAGGAGGGCAGAGGATCTGTATTTCTGCTTTGCTTAACTGTGTAGCATCATGAAAATGGTATTTATTAGATCACCATCCTTTTGGTTTTTGAAGACTGAATTTGATAAGAAGCTGAAGAGACAGATGTAAAAATCAGGCTTTGACAGCTCATCTCGGTATCATAAGTAGGAATGTATTTGTTAACTGTGTTTTTAACAATACTACAAAACTATAGGGGTGATCTTTTCAGAGAAAGTTAGTCTGTATTATATGGGAACTGTTTTGAGGAAGTAATTTCAAGTACCATAGGTATTGGAAGACATCAACATTCATCTGCAAAGCTATTTGTAATGAGCAATTTAAACTGCTTTAGCTTGAAACTGTGGCAATAAAATGGGCTAACTTATTTTCAGATATACGTTGCTTTGAAAAGTTTTGATCAGCATCAACAGAGGTGGTTAATTTTCACTCTTATTTATTTTACATTAATTGAGAATGCATTTTGAGAAATTGTTCTTCGTAACTAAATCTACGTTTTTTTTCCCCCCATGTTCCTTAAAAAGAAAGTTTATATTCCAGAGACGTGCTTGCTGTATGTCCTGATATTAGTCAAAAAATGCCACACCTAGATCTCTTTACTCTTTGTGGTTACTTTAGGTAGCTATGTCTCTGAAATATATATATTTTTTGGGGACGTAATAATCTACTTAATCCATATCAGTAATTAGTGCATAGTTTCAATCTGTTCAGCTCAGGCTTTTCTAAAAAACTTCAGTAGCATATTTTAAATGGTATTATATCGATCTTAGTGGATAAATCGTGTGCTTAATGGAACTATTCCCTTCAGCCAGAGAATTTGCAGAAAGAGCAATTGAGAAACAGAAATCCGCCTTCATTCGTTGGGGTGTAATGGCAGATTGGGCTAACTGCTACCGTACATTTGATCCAAAGTATGAGGCAAACCAGCTGAGAGTCTTCTACAAAATGTATTGTAAGGTATGTTGAAATTTTGCTGAAGTGTGTTTTGATATGTCATGAGTTTTGATTCTCTTAACTTTCTTCCCCCCCACCCCCCCTTTCCTCTTTAGGGTTACATTTATCAGGACTATAAACCTGTGTTCTGGTCCCCTTCAGCAAAGTAAGAATCAACTTACTATTTTGTCTTTAAAATTTTAGCAACAATATTAATAGTTTTTCATGTTCAAGCATGTTAACTTCTGTTTGATATCTATCCAGAACAGCCTTGGCTGAAGCAGAGCTTGAATACAATGAGCAGCATGTCAGTCGTTCTGTGTATATGAAATTTCCCCTATTAAAGTCACCACCTAAGCTGACTTCTGTGATAGGTATGACTTCTGTATAGATTTTAAGACTGCTAGCTTTTATTTTTGTTATAATTGTAAGTAAAGTACTTCCAATTTGCATCTATAGATGGATCAACCCCTGCGAGTGTGCTAGTCTGGACTACGCAGCCTTGGACCGTGCCAGCCAATCAAGCAGTTTGTTACATGCCAGATTCAGAGTATGTGTCTTTGACTTGGTTCAGTGATCTGTGTTAGTACTTACTAATATTTATCAGCAAAGTTAAAAAGTTCTGGACTAGCATTACATTTTATTTAAAGCATCTTTTTTGTGTTGTTTCCTTTTTTTTTGTACGTGACACAATTGTAAGCTTTGTTCTATATCTCTTACTGTATTAGTTTCTGCTTTCTTTTTTTTTTAAAGTCATTTCTTCTTAGAAAGAAATACAAGTTACAAGTTTAGAAGTTACATTATCTTCAAATTCTTTTGAGAGTTAAGAGTGAATTGGGCATGTAGATCTTAAAACAATTTTTCTGTCTTTTAGAGATGGAGCCTTCAAACATTTCTAGCTTTATGGCATTTGTAATGGTTTAGTATCACAAATATATATTTGTATTGTAGATACGCAATTGTGAAATGTACAACTACTGGTGAGCGCTTCATTCTAGCTGCAGATAGAGTTGAATCTACAGCTGCTGTTTTGGACACACAGTTTGAGGTTATGTCAACGTGTAAAGGTAGGCTTTACTGTTGTTAAGTTGCTTAGAAATCTGCTTGCAGGTGTCTGAAAACTGCTTCAGTTCTGATGTATTATATTTTGAGAACATGCTTCACTAAAATAATCCAAAGAGGAGCAATAATCTGTCAGACTTGTATTGGTGTATTGTAGCTCAAATTTTCATCTGTAGATTTCAAAGTACTTCTTAAAATCTCAATTCACACTTGGAAAACTTAAACACAGAGTGGAAGTCTGTTCAGTGTGAAAATCTTAATTACACTGAAAAAGACACTGTTTGTCTTTTTCATCCCTTGCTTATGAGAACAAGGGGCTAATTTCAAGTGTGCTTGCAGACTGCCTGATTGCTAAATTCTATGAAAACTATTAAAATTACCTAGTGTAGCAGAATTGGTAGCACTATCAGCTGCTGTTGTTATTTCATGTTACTTTCCAAGTTTTTCATTGTTAAGACGTGTTTTAAGCCTTCACCATAACCATGAAGACTATTGAGGTATTGGAGGTGACTGTCGTCTGTACGGACAAACTAAAGCAGTTAAGTTTATGTCCTAACAAACTGCATAGTGATACTTCTTAATAGGCAGACTTCAGATTCACTGTCATGAGTTGGGATTTAATGTGTCATCTGTGAACTTTATTCATTTTTATTCATCATTTATCTGTGATTCAGTGCTGGATATATCTGTATTTAAAGACGGTGGAAAATCTGTTTATATGTGACTCTTTCTTTTCAGGTTGTTTTCGTGTCTCTCCGTGCCCTCTTTTTCAGAGCGGAAAAAAAATATGTCTGTTTCTGCTTAATAATCTTGTTTTTACCTGATGATAAAATTACCTGGAGGTGTTCTCACAGGTTTCACCTTCTTGAATCACATGATTTGCAGATAACATACAACAGTAGAGTTCTACCTTCTTGAAAAGAAATTTAATATTAGAACCTGTTCTTCTTATCTTCCCGTATATTCAGTTATTAGTTATATTTGTTGCCTTTCTGACAGCAGTTCCTAAAAATGTTCCTTCTAAGAAGAAAGCATTCAATGATGGCCATTTTGTCACATGAGGCATTCTTGAAGCTCTGTGATTCTTGACTTTCAGCCAAGCTTTACTACTGATTTCTTCAGCGTTTGTTTTAACCTTACATTGTCACTAGCTTAATTCACGCTGTACTCCCTTTATTTGTATGTAATTTAGAAAATTTAAATTAATACTTCATGACAATACTAGGACTCAGTGGCAGAACGAGGAATAGATCCCAAATTCAAGGTTTTTAGCCTACTAAATCATTATCGAGATCCTTTTCTGGAACACTGAGATAGTGTTCCCCAAGGAATGGGAGTGTGTGGAGTGTCTCTAAGTGGAATGTCAGTACTAACAGAATACCATTATCTAAGGTAGAAGGAAAGTTTTTTCTTCAAAGGGAAAAAAGTCTGTGTGCAAGATTAACAGTGCAGAGAATTTGAAAGTATTTGGATGGGAACCCACAAACAAGATAAAGAAGTGGTACATCTGAATAGTATCCTGTGCATACACTTGCTGATAATTGTTCCATTTCTGCTCTCTGATAAAAGCAGCTGAATGCATGAATTGTTTCTCTATTTTCACTTCGGTTTTTTTTTTTTCACCCACAGGTGCAGATTTGGCAGATGGTTCTTGTGCTCATCCCACAATTCCTGGCAGAGTCTCTCCTCTGTTACCTGCAAATCATGTGACAATGGCAAAAGGCACAGGATTAGTTCATACAGCCCCAGCTCATGGTATGGAAGACTACAGCGTAGCTTCCCACCACCAGTTACCCACGGTACTTTATTTTTTCAGCTGTTGCACTTGATTTCCTGCAACTGTTTGATCATGTGCCACTAAAGTGATTGTTGTAATTTCTGCATAAAACTTGAAAATGTTTTGAAGCATTCACGTAAGTGGGAGTATCACTAATGCCTGCAGGAATGCAGGACTAACCTTTAAAAAGTGGGTATCAAAATAATAGGATGACGTTTCTCATCCATCTGCTAGTGAAAGCTTACAGGGAAGTGGTAGAATAGGCTCTGATTTCTCTTCTCTCTCTGTGTTTTTGCTTTTGGGGTTTTTTTAAAAGGACAGACAACAACTCTCAGATATGGGCTCTCAGTACTCAGAATTGGCTTTTAAAGCTCTATCTTGCAGACCAGTAAATCAACAGTTATGTAGGTCATTATTACTATTTTTTTTCAGCAGATCTGGTTCTAAACACATACATACAGTTCAGTTATGCATAATCAGTTTGTATTTGATGGAAAGGAAGTTGCAGGGTATTCTTTTTCTGTGTTACCGTTTTTAAAGAGGTGACTCTTGAGATGTTTCAGAACCTGATTATACTCATGTTTCTGGTTTGGGTTTTTTTTGAGGGTAGGCTTTTTCTTGGGGTTTTGTTTGTTTGGTTTTGGTTCTCACTGTTAATTTGGAAAGTCATTGCAATACGAACCAGCAAGTTGATGTAAGACAGTTGTGGTATATTGGCAAATGTAATGGTGCTCATTTCTTCTGATAAGTAAAATACACTTGCCTGGTAGATAACTAAATTGCAGTTCGCTAAATCTGAAGTGTACCTAAATATAACCTACTTTGCTGTTCATCAGAAAAGTAGTTACTCAGCAGAGTACTTAACTCACTTTTGAATACCAAAAAAAAGGTAATTAATTGCCGCATGGTTTTATTGACATGATTAACATATTTATTTCAAGGATTGCCTTGTGGATGAAGGTGGGTTTTTTACTGAAGCTGCAGGTCCTGAACTTCAAAACAAGAATGTCCTTGAAGAGGGGAATGAAGCTGGTGAGTATTTGATGTTTAGCCATTTGTTACTCTACAGTTACTTTCCTGCAGGTAAGTCTTGAGGGTTCAATAAACATATGTGTTCATATGAACACATGTTGAACATTGATGAGGTACAGGCACTTCGTATTATGTGTTGATCATGCAAAGGAATGAATTGAGGTTAAAAGTAGCGGTATGTTCAAATCAGATATTAATCTTGCCTCATTTTTTCTCTCAGTCATTCAGATGCTTCAAGCAGCCGGGACTTTGTTAAAAGAGGAGAAATTTGTGCACAGTTACCCGTATGACTGGAGGACTAAAAAACCAATGATTATTCGTGCCAGCAAACAGTGGTTTGTAAACACAGCAAGTGTGAAGGCTACAGCACAGGTATATAATTTTGCTTTCTTATGGGACATTTAAAGACAGCTGCTGCCATTTAGAATCACCAAAACAATCTTGCTATAGCACACTCCAGAATATGTTCTTGTCTAGGGTTTACTAGTGGAAAAGTGTTAGTTAATTGTAAAAGTGATGAATGTTGGTTTTTTGTCAATATTGATATAATCCAGGATAAATGCATTGACTGACATATTTGTTCACTGCATTTACAGGAGATGTAGAAGTTTCTTAGAGCTACTGGCTTTTTTTTCCCAAAAATATTTTTAAAAATAAATTTCAAGGAATTAAATGAGAAAATGCTACTTTATCACTAGTAAAATTACATTTGTTGTTATGGTAGCCTTGCATGGCCAGACATCTTTGTTTGCTCTAGTATTAATTTTGATGCAGTCCTATTTTAAATAACTTCAAAACGTATTTTTTTAATATGCGATGCTCTTTGAAATGATGTACATCCACACAGAAAACTCAGACCAGCACCTTAGGCTGTCTTGGGTAACAGTGATTTTATTCTAATTAGGACATGAGATGTTTATTCCATATTCATCTTTATCTAGAATGAAGGAAAATATGATGGCTATTCAGTGGAGTCGGGAGCGAGTGGTAGCCAACACTCTGTAATACAGGCAGTATGTATCAAGATGGGGTTTCAAAATAGACAACAGCACCAAGACACGATGAGCTACTAAACTTCGGGTAGAGATACTGATGCCTTTTCGAACTCACTTTAGGGCGCATCTGCTAGAGAGTCAGAGCTGGCAAAAAAGAGTTGGTTGCTCTGTTGGGAAATGTACAGTATACACAGCGTTCAAAGTGTGTTATTGAAGAGCAACATGCGGTGAAGTAAACAAAGTAAATGTGACAGTTGCCCAAGAACGTGTTACTCGATACTGGGAGTGGGAGTGTAGACCTGTACCTTTTTTTACTGGTAACGTAAAGAGTGCTTGTCGAATGCTGAAGGGTGTTCAACAATTCACTGTCTGCTTTATAGGAAGTGCTGAAAAAAGTGAAAGTTGTTCCTACGTCTGCAGTGAACAGAATGCTTGAAATGCTGGACAGAAGGACGTTTTGGTGTATATCACGGCAAAGATGTTGGGGTGTTCCCATTCCTGCTTTTTATCAGAAGAACACAGGAGAATGCTTGATAAACAGGTATTTGTCTAGCTTTATATACTGAAAGAAGGAGCACTGCCTGTGCTGTAGTTGCACAATATTATAAAACTTCTAACTATTTAAGTATAAATACATGCTTTTACTTGTAATTGTTTATACACAGAATTAATTCAGCTATAAATCAAAACAATCAAAACCTCATTGCTGAAGGTGACTTGTATGTAAGTAATAGGAATCAATTTACTTAGATACTTAAGTTATCTGAGAAGTCCCCTTCATAGTATTTGCTACTCTCATCCTTCATCTTCAATTTAAGTGAGCTGACAGTAATCGCTGGCCTTTACATTTAGGCAAGGACTAAAATGCAAGTTTTAGTTAGAGTAGATTGCAACTGTAATTGTAGCGCTGTAAAGTGGACAATTCAGGTATTTTGTCAAAATAGCTTTTTGCAACTGAATAAGTGACAATGACATAATCTGAAGTGGAATAACCAAATCAGTTGCGGAATAAATAACTGCACTTTGTTTCAAGATAGAATTAGAGTGTTTTTGAAGAGCCAGCCTCAATAAATGGAAGTAAGTGACCCTTAGCTTTATGATTTGGCATGTCTAAAGCTTCAGATGCCAGCCTTATTCTGCCATCTTGCAATATCCAGATGTTGCAAACACTGCATTTCATGAATTCCAGACAACGTAATGTGGAGGAAATCCAAGCTATGCTTTACAACAAGAAAACTCAACCAAATATGTTCCTTTTTCTATCTTTTAATGAGTAATAGAGTTCTGCTTTTACCCCTTAGGGAAATAGAGGTTTTCAGTTATGAATGTCCTCTAAGAGATGGCTTCATAAAAATAGTATTGTGGAGTTCTACATTCATTGTTTATTTCCATAATTGTTTTCTGTCTTGAGAAATGCTAGCATAACTCCATTTTACACATCTTAACCTTACAATTGTTAGTGGAGTTTCATTATGAATAATAAGATTGCATAGCTGGAGACGAACTTCAGTAGTGTTGCAGAACTTTTTTTATTCTGGTGTTGAATAAACGTACTTCAGAGAGTCCAGCATGTTTTCCAGAGACTGGACTAAGCACTTAAGTAGGTGAGGCTTAGGATGTGGAGAGCAGGGAATGGACTTTAGGCAGTTAGTCCTTAGCTTCACCTGGTGCGACTGGGTGTGTAGGTGCAGATATGTACTTTGACTCTGTCACAGTAGGCAATAACTGTGGTAAAAGACCACAATAACCATAGCCGTTTATAGTACCTGAATAATGCTGACGCACATCAGGAAACAAAGGGATGGAGGGTCTGTGGGATTTAAAATCATTTTACCTGCAAAAACTGTTAGCGTATTAAAAAGTAAGTATATGTTCACATTAAAAAATCAGTTTCTAAGGAATACTTATTGTAACCTGTTTGCAGAGTAGGCTTCAGTGTGTTACTTGTGCTTGCTTAAAATTGTTAAATATGTGGTTTAACAACAAAGTAAGAGCGTAATGAAAAAGAGTTCAGCAGTTGGCAGCCAAACGTGAAGCAATAGCTCCTTCAGAACATAGAGGAGCTGACCCAGCTCGTACAGAAAGCATTTGAAAGGAGGGATGCATGGGAATTCCTTTAGACTGTAGTAAAATTACCTTGAAAGCCAGTCACCTATGTTAAAAAGCATGCCTTTTGTAAGTGCTGGAGCCGTGAGAGATTATTGCTGGAGTTGTATGATGTGTGGCAATTGGGACATATTGATGTTATAAACTCTGCAGTAGTTTAACAACTCAGCCTTTGTGTGTAGGTATTGTCCGAGCAGTCACGCATGTAGGTGAATGAAGAAAGGGACAGAATGACATGATTAGTTAGATCTGATCTGGGGAAAAAAAGAGAGACATTTAGGGGAAAAGAGAGACACATCCAATATGGTGGAAAATAGATTTATTTCATTTGATGATGCTTATTTATAGTCAATACTCTTTACTTCTAACATATTTTACAGTAGAGGTGAAAGAAACGGTAGAAGACTCACGAGATATTTAAAGATAGCTGTAGGAGACTTCCGTAGCCAGAGTAGGAAAAGTGCACAGAATATTGGCCTATAGAAATGACAGGCAAATTTAGAAAGCAGTCTGTCAATTCATAGGTCATTTTCCTGGACACCAGTTCTTACTGAAAAAAAACAGCTAAGCCTAAATATTTTGTTGCGTTTGCATTATCATTTTGAAAATCATAGCACAGCAAGTTACTAACATATTTCTAACACTTTAAGAAGTTTCATACTCAGGTTTTGTGAATAATTAATATCATTAAAGCAACAGTAAATAACTAACATTTCAAAACAAAAGCAGTTTTCTTATCTGGAATGATGGATAAGCGTACTTTCAGTAGCAGCTGCTCTGGAGTTTGAGTGGCTATCAAAAGTAACAGCATCTCCACTGGAAGTCAGTGTAGTCCACATGGAGTTGCTGTTACATATGAGAGCACCAATGGTCGATCTTGTCTGATCCTGTTTATATATCACCTGTAAAAAAGACTTTTTTTTAAAAACAAACAAACAAAACCAACCAACCAAAAAAAAAAAACCCAAACAAAACCAAAAACCAACAGTCCCTAAAATACACCACTGTTTCTCTCTGTGAGAGTTTCTTCTGAATTTGTCATGTGAGAGGCTGCAGAAGGCTTCTCTTGCAAGATGCAATCTCTCATCTCGGGGTGGGGGGGGTAAGAATTTTTTTGCCACACTAACAACCCTGTCTTTCTAACTTGAAAGCCAAGAGCTAGATTGTGATCTTGTGTGCAACAAGTTTGATGCAAGATCTCCCATGAGTCTTCCTGTTGGCTGCTGTGGCACCCCATAGCCCTAAAAGACATTTGATTGTATGACACTGTTGTCTATGGTTAAAAATTTAATACTCTACTGATGCGTAGATTACTTATGTAGAGTGTACCATATCATGTTGTAATCAGGAATTAAAAAATTATTATGGAATAACAAAACCCTCTATGAGAGAGAGAAAAGAGAACATTTTTTTCATTTAAGCCATTTTCAGTGGTAAGATTCTGTGTGATTTTTCTGCAGGAGCAGAGAAAAAAAGACTTTAAATAGAATACACGCACAAATAAATGCTTACAGTGTTTGTCAGCTTTCAAAATTTAATAGATTTAAAGAGAAAACATTCTGATTCTAGGAAATTCTGTAACTTATTGAAGAGAAGAGAGAAAGAGCTCCAAAAGTAAAACGAAAGATTTGTATTTCCATTGGTAGCTCAGACCAGGTAATAAATGTGAGATACATACTTTAATCTGACCTCATGCAATTACTTCTTTACAAATTCACTCTTCGATATTGGTAATAATAAGTACTATTGCAAAGATTATTCTAACGCCTGAGAGCTTTTGTCCCTTTTTCTGTGACTTTGATAAACAAGTAACTTAAATTTCTGACAGAGAAAATGCTAACCTGTTTTTGAAGTAGAGCTACTCTGCGATTTAATTTGCTTTTTAAAATATTAAGATGTTTCAGTGACTTGTAAGCAATGGCAACTTACCGTAACCTAAATACTTACTGCTGCAGTGTCAACATTCACGTAAAAAAGAAGATAACTTGCCTTCTTTACTGTTGTTTGAAAAGACGTAGAGAGAACATCGGGCACTGTATTCTTCTCCTTCTGGCTGTATCTTAATGCTGCCTAATTTCTGTTAACACGTTAAATAAGTGTTCAGCATAATCAATATCAAACTTCAGAGTGATTGGCTGGTGTCGTGGTAGCGTGAAATGCCGTAGGGGTTTCAGTGTTAAAACGTAGCAAGTGACACGTAATGCAAGTTCTTCTAGATAGCGTATGAATACAGGGCAAAGTTTTACAATGGTGTTTATTGCTAGCTTGGTGAATTATCCTGCTCATGTTGAAGCCCACAGATTATAAAGTGATGAGTAGTTATTTGAGAAAGGTGGTTTTCACTTGTACCTTACATAAAAGTACTTTGCAAAAATCTGCCTTCTTACAATATAGATACCTTAAATGTAATCATTTCTCTCTCTTGTGGTAATAGTTAATCATAAGGATATTGGGAAAAGAGTAGAGGAACAGGGTTTTGTTTGTTTGTTTGTCTTAATTTTTCCTCCTACAGTTTGAAAAACCCATTTGTTGAAATCATATCCTGGAAATCTTTGATCTTAACTGTCTCCTCTTATGAAATACTCGTCTGTGAATGTTGGGTTATATTCTCTAGGGAAACTGAATATAATGAAAAAGACTTGCACTGCTAAAATGTTTTTATTATTGATTTGAAACTATGATAGAATTTTGAGAATATTGTTCAATAACAGGTTGACTTCACAGTCATTGGATCTTTATTTCTTGTAAGTGACTGATAACGCAAATCTGACCTTCTTTTAGTTGTCTGAAAACTTTTATCTGTAGCATAATCATTTTTGTTAGTTCACGTGTCATGAAAATGTGTCTTTAAAATAACTTTAGCCTTCATAAATTAACAATATAAGCCTTTGCGTTGCATAGCAATACACTTCGTAAAAGGTTAGTCTGTAGTGTGTTTGATAGTAATGGTGTATCTACCATGGTAAGGCAACTGTTGTGTGGCATGGGCGATACTTATTTACTGTAAATGAAGGCAGTCGTTTTATGATGGTTTCCCAAGGGAGACTGATAGCAAGGTTTTATTTCCTTCTTGTCCTTCCCCCCACTTCCAGTGGAAAGGAGAACAGTTCATCCTCACTGCAGGTGGTAAAGTTGGCACTACACATTGTTCAGGTCCCCCCCCCCTTTAATTTCTCCTAATATTTGTGCGATAGGCCTGACGTTAAACATTATCTCTTCCTTTGAGGAAAGATGTCATTGCAGTTAACAGCTGCAGCGTCGGAAAACTGGTGGTGCTTCAGGCTGTATCTCCTTTACTTAAAGCTTAGAGCATCTGTCAAACTGAGATTTCTGCTGTGATCAAGCTGAATCCATACAGTTGCTGGAAAACATTGTTAAGAGTATATTCCTACGTGTTCTCCAAGGTAGCTGTTAGTTTTGGTCTATAACTGAATTTATCACCTTTAAAAAACCCTACAAATACTGCTATCATCAAATACCTGTCGAATGTTTTAAAAATGTATAGGTTGAAAATGAATTCAGCCCTACAGTTTATGTCCCTCCACTGAAGTGTATTTGCAATATGGAAAACTTATGTAGATGACAAGTTTAGTTCCTGTTTAAATTTTCTACTTGCTTTATAGGGCATGCTCGCAACTTTTCTATACTAGTTATGAGGATGATTCTTGATTAGAAAAATTTTCCGGCTCTAATTTGATGCCAGAGCCATTAGTTAAGGACTGAATTAATTCTTCCATGAGTCACTCAACATGCAGTAACATTTTATGTGGTAATAAGCATGTTTTAGGGTAAATAGTCTTCTTTTTAATTTAGCTACTCTGTCTTCTGCTGGTGACTTCCAAGTGTAAGACTTGGCCAGTTACAGGAAGGCACTGGGGCTGTGGAGAGAGCTCTTGAAATACTCACTTGGAGACAGCTAGTTATCCATAGTTGCCTTTAAAAATACACTGTTATTCTTCTCTTTGATTTGAGAAGAATCAAAGATGGAGCCTTCCATTGGCAAGGAGTGAAAAAATGATGTCGTGCATTGCTTTTTCTAAAATGTTCCCAGGTGCTACAGTCTGTGCCATCATTGAAGGTTTGGGTGTAGAGCCAACCTCTTCAGTGGAAGATACTGACCCCACAAGAGAGAGACAAATTCGGTGGAATAGTTTAGTCTGGGCGGAGACAAACTTTTCCTTGGCTTATTTGGTTTTTCCTGAGGGCTTTCCAAATTTGAAGATTTAGCCTGAAGGAGGCAAGAAATAAGGGATGCTTACCAGCTCTCTGCCAGGAATCTACAAGGACTGGAGCTGTTGTTTGCTTTTGTCTTGGAGAAGTAACACTTCACAACTGGAAGCACAGGCAAATAGGCCTCTGTGCAAATATTTCTGAAAGGAAAAGATACCATTCAGAACCGGAGCTCCTAAATGTTGTTTTACCAAGATAAATGTTAGCAGATATATTGCAAAGCCATAAATTTCTATCATCATTAAACTGGGAGGTGAATGATCCCCATTCTAGTCTGAAAGGGTAAGAAGAGTGGTGGTATACTAGCTGGCTGTCACTTTGTGAGTGTTACTGGTTAGTGGGTTTTCTCTCTAGAAAACCTACTGGGATGTTCTACAGGAATTTACTTTGAGAATTAAATTAATTAATTGATGATTTATTGATTAATACAGAACTGTTGGTCTATCATTGCAAACTTATTCCCACGACCAAGAGCAAAGCTGCATTTTTTTTTCTTACTGTTGTACCTCATGTCATGTAATTAAGTGATAATTTGTTCTACATCATCTTGGAGAACATGGGTTTTCATGCTTAAACTCCGTGTGTTAAGAGTCCACTAAATGTTGTAGTGATGTAGCTCAGATTATTAGCAGTGCAGAAATAATATTGTGCTAATAAGTCCAAATACAAAACTGAGTGATGACACTGAAGAAGCTAGATCATCTGCCTTTTGTGTTTTCAAGATATTGATGCCAGATCATTATTTTGCTTTTTCCCCTTTCACAATACTGTATCAAGAAGTTAGTTAATTGATTAAATCTTCACTTCTTGTGCTAAAAACAAATCTCTGGTGGCTTGGTTAACACAGCGGTTTTCGTTTGAAGTTGGCATGTCATGATGACCTGCTGTATTCTGTAAATCAAGCAGATGCCTTAAAAATCACCTCTTTCAGTAAGTGCTTTGTGAGTCAGCAAGACAAAGTGTGTGGGCTTTGTTTCGGTTTTTATTTTTATTTTTATTCGGTTTAATTTATGTCTAGACTTGGCATTAAATAATATTAAAAATGGATTCCCCATAGCATTACCCACTGAGGACAACAGTTGAATGTGTCATAAATAGCACACAGAACTGCACGCCTTGTGGTTGTGTTGTCTGCTCACATCAGGAAAAAATGCTTAGTTAGTTTTTTTATTTTTCTTAATTCTGTAGTATGTTTATTTCAGGACCTTAGTCCTGGCTGGTGCTATACCATATGAACTCATATATTGCCTTCAGAGCGTATGTTGAGTGGTCATTTGCATCCCTCCTCTACTGGGTACAGAAGTTACAGTTTCCTACATTATTGGGATTAATGTATTTATATATATGTTTCTTACCATTTGAAAAATACATTGCTAAAAAGGGGGAATGCAGGCAACCAGAAGTCTAATATATATGCATGTTATTTGAAATGCTGCCATTTCCTAACTCTCAATTTCCACATGAGTTCTCAAGGTCTCTTTATCCAGTGGAGAAAAAAAGCCTGTTGGCAAAAAGAGCAGATATTTTTTGAGGAAGTAGTTGTTTAGTTTCTGTAAATTCAAGGTCAAGAAATAACAAGTGAAATGTATTTTAGAAGTTCTCAGGCTGCTGGCATCTTTTCCGAGTGCCCAGTTATTGAGTATTTGGAGAAAAAAGCTATTTGGAATACATGCAAGTTTCAGTATGTCCAGGTTTTACACAATCTTACACATCTTGGAAGACAAAAAAATAGGGGCAGAAAGCTCTGTGGAGTCTTGTCTGGATTAGAAGCTGGAAAATCACAGGTTTAAACAGCTTGATCTTTTTATTGGTACATCTCGCCACTTTGGATCTGGGATACTTGTAGAAAGGGTAAGATTAACTCAGCGGTTCATAAACCCCTTTTTTCCTTCTAACCCAGTGAAACTATCACAGATGTCATCAAAATAGTGGAGCAGCAAGGAACAGATGCATGGTGGACCCTTCCTGTTGAACAACTACTATCAAAAGAGGCTGTAGCGAAGGTAATTTTTTTACTTCAGATACAGGGTGCTTGAGACAGTTCAGTGACGGGAAATAATATAAAACCTTCGTATATTCTTGTGATCCTTTTCAATCTTGTACCTTCATGAGAAGGTATCCTGTGAAAGGAATATTCAGAAAGTGAAATCTGAGTGTGGTAAAATACATACAATCAGATTTGTGCCATTAATTCAGGGCAGAGATCTCCATCCTCCTTTTAGTTCAGGAGGAAAGTGACATCTTAATCAAATTAAGATGCAAAATGTATTTGAAGTCTCTGTCATTAAAATGGATTAGAATTTTTATTTAGTTATTCCTAACTTTTTATTGTTCCTTTAACAATTGTGTTCTTTAACACTACAGTTTGTGTGCTAGTTTCTCTGCCATCTCAGGGGTTTTTTTTCTAATTTTTCCTTGTTCTGTTTTGGATTTTCATCAGTAATTATCTGAAAACTATTGTGAAAAATTACCTAATATGTTTTGTGTTCACTCACAAAGTTGGTAGCAGAGCCTGTACAAAACTGGTCCCGAAACAAAATCTACTTCATATCTAGCTTTGAGAAGCAGTGGTGATTTGGAGTATTCTATTGGCATTATTTAATACTTGTTTTTCTAATAGGCTGGTGGTCATGATGTTTTGGATTATGTCAAGGGACAGGATGTCCTAGACATCTGGTTTGACAGTGGAACTTCCTGGGCTCATGTTTTAGAAGGTACAGAATTAATATGTTTATCTTTCTTTTAAAATACTTGGAGAATAAAATATAACTGTTTAGCGTGATGGTGTTCATATCAGCAAAACTGAGTTAGATGATGCCAGCAGCAAATTGATTGTGACTTCTTGTGAACTGGCTTTTGCTTGTAAAGGTAAGGGTTTAATGTTCGCAAACTCATTTTCAGCATAGTTGAAGTCGAGATTTTTTTCTAGTATTCTATTCTGACCGATTCTGCCATGTGGCATACCATATATCTTCTCATCAGAACGTATTTGTTTTGAGTATTATGTTTCATGACCCAAACAGCCAAGGTATTTTGCTGCTAGTTGGTAACTCTTGAATTACTTTCAGCTAACAAATTCCATTTCGTGCATGTGCTTGCTATTTGAAGCAGCTGATCTCAGTTTTGTTCTGCTGAATCTAAGTAAGTTTTATAATTTTAACAGTGTAGGTGTACTTTTTCACTTCTGATTACTTCCAGTAATTAAAGCAGTATATTGTGGCTTAAAACATTTATACTTGCTGTATGCTATTTATAGCTCCTACTGCCCGTAGTTGCTACTTAGGAGGTAGCAGATACATATTTGTATAAAAATATATAAAATACACACTGTTTGTCTGGAGGACAGTCCAAAGTCAGGAGTCACTTCTGAAGGAGGAATCTGGTCCCATACATCAATTCTGTTGGACTTTAAACCCTCAGTACACAATTGCATGATAACAATCTTGTTGAATTATAAAACACGTTGGTACCAGAGGTTTTATTTCTTAGCAACGTGGTCAGGCAATAGTACCATCAGCAAACATTCATTTTCTGGAAGACCTTTACATATGTTAAAGTTCACACTCTTTAAAAATGTTTCTGGTTTGGTTCTGAAAGGTATAACAAAGTAATGGTATTTTATGTGCACAGTTACATACTTGCATTCTTTAAGGGCTTAATAACTCATTATGCAAAAACTACCTCTCATCCTGCGTAAAGAAATAGCAGAATCAAGACTCTTGATTCACTGTTAATTTGTGTAAGGCTCCCATTTGGATTCTGTAATGCCTAATAAATGTTGGGTCTTTGACAGTACAGACTTCTTTCATGGAACCACTGAAAGTTCCTCTCCTCTATCTAGTCATCTATTTTCATGAAACTTGCTGGAACTGGGTGTGTGTAAGGCATCTTCTTTAGCTGTCTGACATGACTGGAGTGGCCTCACTGGTTCTGAAGTTGGGGGAACGATTAACAAGCAGTGTGATCTTGTAAGACTCTTTATCTTCAGAAATGACACAAAAGTTGCATTACCTTTTTTCCTATGTAATTGAGGGCCCAGCCACTGTCAGAAGCGGAAGTACTGTCTCAGTGATTCATACAAAATTACTGTTTTAATTTACGCTTTATGAAAAATGCACTTTTTGCAGAACTTCTTATGTCAATAAAAATGATTAGCAAGGCTCACAAACAGGCTAACTGATGGGATTATTTTCCAAAGTACTCTTGGGGAAAAATGGATGAAATCCAATGAGAAATCCAAAATTGCTTAGAGAATGCCACAACAGGAAGAAGAACTTCCCATGGCTTAAACTCATGAAAGCACAGAGTCATATGGAAGCTGATGTGCTACCTGTAAAGTGCTACCTGTTAATTTTGTAGTGGGAGATCAGTGATAATGGCAGTTATTGCTTGCCTTCTGATGACAGTGTCATGCACGGCAGTGTTTCTCTCACAGCATATGAGTTACTGGAGTATCTAACAGATGGCTAAAACTGTGAGACTAATGTTTATAATTGTTTCACTCTACCATGAACCCAAATGATGGAAAATTATATATCAATGATCTGTCTGTTAGAAACCATCAGGGCTAAAGAGTATTACAGATTCCCTTGCCAGTTCCAGTCTCGCAAAAATAAGTTCTTCTCTTCAACGTCTCTGCAACTTGGGGAACTTAGGCCTGGGATTTCCCTGGACTTGAACTAGCTGTGTCTGAGCTTATTAAAGGAGATGGAGCAGTTATAAAATTCATCTGTTTAGCTAATGGCCACACAGATTGCTTTCAAAACATATGGCAGGTTGGGAAGAGGATGGGGACGAGGAAGAGGGGAGAGAGATTCTGCAATATGAGGTTTCTGAATGGGTTAAAGGAATTGCTCGGTAACAGCAAGCTCAGTGGCCTAAATCATAGGCTGAATGCATTCAGTCTTATTTCTAATGCTTGCCCTGCTGCATTTCCTACCCGATATGGGGCATAGTTCTGATAGAAGTGACTTAAAGTTATGCTTTTTTTCGTTAAATCAGTCTTTCCAGCCTGGGATTATCAAAGGTACCATTTCTAGATAAATGACAAATTAACCAAACTGTCCTAGATCAGCAGTGTAGCAGCTAGGAACGTGTGATTTGCACACTAAGATCAAATATTTAGCTCCTGTAGTCACAAAACCAAAAATAAACAGATATAACTAGTTTGTATGTAAAATAAATACTACCCTGCTTGCACCATTGAGAAGAGATCCACATGTGCCATGTCCTCTGAAAAACCCCGCTCTACTAAAGTTTTTTTGGGCTACAGTTTGCTTCATTGCTGCTTTGTTTGCCTAACACTGTTTTCACTGAACGGTTTATTGTTGTGCTACCTAATCCTGTTTATTTCTTCCTACACATGCCTCAAATATTATTTGAAAGAACAGTTTCCGTATTCTTTTATGCAATGTTAAAATTTCATGTCGGAGTGCTTCGTACATGAATAAATTTATTTCACAATACTGGTGCGAGGTAGAAGAGTGTTAATACCCTGCCTCCAAAAAGATGGTGTGGTAAAAGCAAAATCTGATTCAAAAGCATTTTCTGATTTTGAATACTCAATGCTGTAGTGCCTAGGAGGTTTTTTTTTTTTCTTTTCTTTCTTTGCTGCTCGGTTTGTGTTCAGGGCTAATTTCAGTAGCTGTCTTTGGAGTATCCATTTTAGAGAATTCTTCTGTGTCTTAAAATTCGTTTTCACATGGCAGAGTGCCATCTGCACTGCAAACTTGAAATTATTTCTCAAAATAGTTCGTATAAGAATGCACGCTGGACTGTACTGCAGTGTGACATGCTGTTGGTAGAAGCTTTTTACCCATAGTTTTGTATTGCAATGATAGTAGTTTTCAGCATCGTAACTTTTCCCTATCTTATTGGCTAATATTTAACTGAACAAATGTGATTATTTTACAACTTACCTATCTAAGTGTTTAAACTTTTGTGCTGACTGAGAGACTTGAATTTATCTTAGCTGATTCATTGCTGGCATTAAAATACAATACATTTAATCTAAAAGTCAAAGTCTGTGAGATCAAAGATATGGAATCTTGAAATCCAAACCAGAAGGATCATAAATTGTAATTCTCTTTAATGACCTATGTACTATACCTCAGTGTAAAATAAACAACCAAGAAGTCTCTTCTGGGTTGTTGGACAGATTCTTCCATTTACAGAGAAACGGGCACACTGTTCTAATAAATCCTGTGTATATAATCCTTGGTATATAACCGTTGCAACTTTAATGAAACTGAGTTAGGGAGGCCAAAAGGCAGGCTTTGTATATGCAAAACCCGTGTTTGTATTTTACAGAGATAAAATGTTCAGGCCTCCATTAGCTTTGTAAGCTACATTAGCCAGCCTGCCAGATGTACTAGTTCCTGTCAGAAAAGACCAGTACAGTTTGCTATTTGTAATCGGTTGTTTGTTTAAATTCTTCTCTCCTCTAAGTTGTAACTACTGGCATTTCCACGAAAAGTTCACTTCTCTAAAACCAGTGCCTACTAAACTAGTTGTAAATAAGAAACGTGTTGCTGCTGCTGTTACGGATTTTTCCACTGTTATTTTCTTCCTTACCGCAAATACACTTTTTTTTTTGTCTTCTCACAAGTATCTCTGTGTTCTGTTAATACAAAGGCTGATGCCTACTTATTCTACTTTTAAAACCCAAACTCATAGTATATTTTCTTGAAGGAATAAACAAATGTGTTAAAAACCATAACATCCACCCACACATTTTTCCTGTGCTAGCTGGCCTTGACCTTTGTAATGTTGAACTTCCTTTTATTGCAGGATGGATCTAAATATCGAAACTTCCATTAAGTTAAACAAATAAATCAAGTGCCAGCAGCAGAAAGAAGCATTGTCTCAGGAGTCCTAGGAGGAGGATAAAAGGAGCTAGTAGATAAAAACCGAGTAGAGAAACTTTTGTCTGAATATCTGGAAAATAACACCATCAACTTTTGGAGTCCAGATCCTGGATCCTGCCAAATATGCATAGAATGTTGCACGTTTGTAGGCTTTGACTTGCACGTTCTGCTGTGCTCGACATTATTCTGTTCTCACTCTGATGATGACCTGGCTGGGATTGTTTAGGATGAGGAGGGACTTATTGAGTCAACAAATCTTGCACCCTTTTGTAGCGTGACTGAATTGCACCAGTAAAGCCATTAAAGGTTTGCCACCCTCTTTCAGCCCCTTGAGAAAGCTGGGTGTGCTCTTCTGCTGCTTTTAACGTGCAGTCAGCCAATGCCTTGTAGCCCATTGTTCTCTAACGCCAAGAGTACTCATTAGCTCCAGTTGTTCTTCTCCAGCATTCCTCTTTTTCTGTGTATTTATAGAGAATATTTCCACTCAGCCTTCACCTGGATAAGCTAAAGAAGCCTGGCTCCTCCAGACCACTCTCTCCCACAACAGGCTTTCTGTTTCCCTTGTTGTCTTAATCCTTTCCTGAAATTTTTAATCTTCCTGGAACGCCAGTGACCAGAAATGTAAATTCTGTCGCAGGTGAGCTGTGGTCACTGCCAAAGCTTCCTGGTCTCCTCCGAAAATACCTGCTGCCTTACACAGGCTAGTCAGGCATGTTACATCTGTGACTTGTATTCTGAGTAATTACCAACTGATGAAGTTTCAGGCTGTAGCGTAATTTTTATTAATTCCAAAGTATGTGAGCTCTTCTTAGGTCCTTCAGTTGGCTTAGGAGTACTTGGAAAGTATTTTGAGAACTTCTTATGAAGTGCTCTGAGCATGATAGCTTCTGTTTTCAAAATTTATCTTTTGTTTGGGGGAAAGCAAGCTTATTTGTTAGATTTTGGAGTTCAGCAAGTCTTGGATTTTAAGAAAAAATTGTGATACTAATGAATCACATGTATCATGTTCAAGTAACCAGACACTCTTTGTAAAAGCAACTTATCTACTAGCATTAAAGAGCAGAGTAAGCTTTAGTAATCACTTTCAGACACTTTCTGTTAAGTGTACTAATTTGATGAAGATACAGGCTGATATTTTTAAAAAAATCTTCTGTTTTTAAAGGAGCAGAGCAAAGAGCAGATACGTACCTTGAAGGAAAAGACCAACTGGGAGGTTGGTTTCAGTCCTCTCTATTAACTAGCGTGGCAGCGAGGAAAAAAGCACCATATAAGTAAGTGCATGGATTGCAAACACGTTGCTAGTTCATTTATTAAATATTGGGCTTTTGATAGTGTGGCAGTAGTGTGTAAACAAGGGAAACCAAGCCATTATTAAGTGGACGATCTGTGTTCTTATATTTTCAGTATAAAGCTTTTCTCGGGTTAGATTGTAATGGAGTTATTATTTAAATTTTTTCCATCATAATTTTAATAGATGTTTTCTTTCTCAGTCATTCTGGTATATCCTATTACACTATCAAATACAGGTCTGTTCTTTCGCCATCTCTCTCACTCCTGTAACCAAAGGGATTATTACGGGAGGTGCAGTATGAAAATCTCTTATGATCGTTGACTTGTGAATTCAATGTTGGACTATAAGGAATTCAGAATCACTGTGCGCAGGTCTTGTGCGGGAGCTGTGCCATATACTGTTTGTCCCCTTGAAGATGAAAAGCATAGGGAAGGGTGATGCGGGTCAGTTGCAAGGAGGTTGTACAATTTGGAGAAATGTATTGGCTTAAAGAGTAAATAACTCTTTAGTCTTTAATTCGTCTGAAATACACGTGCCCTGGATAAATGAGGAAAATTTAGTAGTATGCACTACTTGGATGGTAGTGCAGCATATTCATGGTTAGTTGAACTCAACAGATGAAGCCTCAGGCTTACCAAAATAGAGGATTTCTGTATGTTTTGACTTAAGAATATCCTTACTCTTAACACAGGTTTTATTATTTTTTTTCTGGGATTTTGTTTTCACTAAATCTTTTTTTTCAGGACTCTGGTAGTTCATGGATTTACACTTGGTGAGAAAGGGGAGAAGATGTCTAAATCTATTGGCAACGTGGTTGACCCTGATGTAGTAATCAATGGAGGCGAAGTAAGTCAAGCTCTTGAGTTTCTTAAAATCACTAGTTACAATTTTTCACTACCAGATTCTGCAGCTGTCTTATGGCATGTTTTTCTCTAAACAGCTGTCTTGTGGCAGAACTCTGTAAAGCTTTTCTGAAGACTTTGCCTACACTGCACTTCCATGTGGCTGGAGTGAAAACCTCGAGTTGTTTTGCTTCAGCTGTGGTGCCTAAAAAAACCCCAACTTTGTTTTGTGCTAAAAGAAAAGAAAATACACTGTATAGGAGGTTCCTTTTTACTTGGGAACACTGTTGATGGAATGACAGGGAGGGATTAAAAAAAAATCAAAATAATTAAACTTTGCTTTCAAACTGAAACCTACAAGCTGGGCCCAGCAGTACAGCAGTGAGAGCAGCAGTTGCACCCCAGCAGCCCGGCTGCTTTCAGCCTGGGCTCACTATTGACTCTGGAAACTTGCTGCAATCCATGGTCACGGAGGTTGCACCGCAGGTGATGCTCTGAATTTGTTTCCCCTCCCCAGTCCTGCTGTTGCGCTTTCTGAGGCGGCAGAGCAGATTTTGCAGCTCTCTAGACAAAAGAATCAATCCTCACAAAGACTTGCTTATCTGATTCAATAAAACACACATTAGCTTCTCTTCTTTCGAAAAGGAGAGAAGACATTTTCAGAGTTGAAAAGAGGGTGGAAAACAGTCTGAAGGGGGAAAAAAAGGATGTAGTTTTAGGTATTTACATTGCTGTTTTAATGTTAAGTGTTCAAAGGATTCAAGGCTGTAAAATGAGCTTATCTCAATTTACCTGAGTTCTAGCATTGCCTGTACACAGACTGCTGCGATTATATATATTGCATATTGTATCCCTGGCTTAACAGTAAATCTTGCTAACAGAGGGTGAAGGCCTCCAGATACAGTGGCCTTCTGGGCACACTTGTGGGTATATTCGCAGCACTGACGACATGGATTTGCACTGCTCGCCGTGCTGCAGGACCGCCAGCAGTTTTACTCGTGTGCCTTTCTGTCTCGACATAGGATCACAGCAAGGATCCTCCATATGGTGCTGATGTTCTCCGCTGGTGGGTGGCAGAATCCAATGTTTTTACCGAGGTATTGATTGGGCCTGTTGTACTTAATGCTGCGAGAGATGATATCAACAAGGTAAGAGCCAAATACGCTAATGCTCTTCATTCTAATGGCAGGCCCTCTTTATATTTGGTTTTGCGTTGGCTGAGTAGAATTTATTGCAAAGCTTTTCAGTTATTAGACTAAAGAAAGCTTTCCCAAACTTAGATAGGTAGGTACTACTGCTTTTTGCGTCTGTGGATCAAATAGTAAAGTGTACTAAGGAAAACGCTGGTTTTTTTGTAGCATGCTTCAGTAATAGCCAGTCTTCTTTTCTGTAGGTCCTTTTAGCATATGTTCTTCATGGTACCTTTGTAACTATTCAAACAATCATTTTTAAAAGCAGTTAAGTCTAGCTAATTCATTATAGAATATTATCATTTTGTGTTTCATCTAAAGTGCAGGCCATTAACGTTAATTTGTCTGGTTTGTTCCTAGCTACGGAATACACTACGCTTCATGCTGGGAAACATGGCTGGCTTCAATCCAGAAACCGATTCCATCCCCGCTTCAGAGATGTACATAGTAGATCAATACATGCTGCATCTATTGCAAGATTATGGCAGCAAGGTAGGGAAAAACTGTATTTCAATGAATATATGTGTAAAGTTTTTCATTGGTTATACCCTCTAGGGAAAATTCTTCAAGTGTGAGTAAACAGTGGGCAAATTATGACCACAGAGGCTTCTTTGATGCCATGTGCACTACATTAGGCCCGTCTCAACTTTTGAGAGGAAGACTTTGTTTTTAACATTCCTAACTTGTCAAATTAGAAGTCTTTAGAAATGGTTAGAAATTAAAAAAAAGAACAAACCAAAACAAAAAAAAAAAAACCTTCTGGAGCTTTGGAAATCTGCTGTAGTCTAAAATTTAGTTGTTTCTGTCACTCAGAACTGTTCTGCTGAAGGAGAAAGTATGGGCATAATTTCTGGGGTTCCCCCATGCTCTCCCCTCAAATTTGAATTAACATTATTTCTTTGTCCTAATTGTTCACTGAATTAACTTCCCCCCTCCCCAACCTTTTAAAGAAAAGATGCTCACAGATTTTGTCACTGATCACAGTTTCTGTAAGTTCGGGTTCATCGGGGTTGTCGCTGTAGGCCATCTGATGAAAACTGCTACTCCATTCTTCTCTCTCTCTGCTCCCTCTCCCAGGTTACAGAAGCATACAAAGAATACGATTATAGCAAAGTTGTTCGGTTATTGCAAGCGTTCTGCTCCAGAAACTTGTCTAACTTTTATTTCAGTATAATCAAAGACAGGTAAGTTCATTACTGCTGCCTTTAAAAGGGAAAAAACAAGTTAATCGGTTTGAGATGGAGGTAGTAACATTCCAGGCAAACGCTGAGGCAGTGCAGCTCTCGGAGAACGTTTCAGTTATATATTGTGCTTTAGTGCAATAAAGCAGATGGGCGAAGGCTTGGCTGCTTTCAGCTGAGTGTCTTGTCATCGTTGTGCTTCTATATTCTGTCCTCTAGGGGCACTGAATCATTTTGAAAGGTAATCAAGTGTGCAGATTTAAAACTGAACAAAAGTTTTAACGATAAATTCTTGGATCTGTACTTCTACCTGGAATTGTGTGCATCTGAACTTGGGAAGGCAGGGGAAAGGCTTTCAGCACTTCTCTGGGCAACTTAATGTCTTTTACTGATCTAAAAAAAAAAAAAAAAAACCAAACCAGATAAAGAAACCTAAGGATGTGAATGAAAAAATGATGTGAAAGCTTTGTAAATTTTGAAAGGGCTCTCTCATGGAGGAAGGAGGTAGAGGGTTATACTGACCTTTAGTTTCCAGAATGCAAGAAAAGGCAGGGATAGATGAACTAGAATTTGACAGATGAACTAGAACAAAGGGCTAACAGAGCTGCCTAAGATTCTCATCTACACGAAGCAAATTAACATGCCATGTACAAAATCTCCTTTCCTATGACAAGATGTGGCTGCACATGCAAATGGTCCTGCGGTACCTATACCGCTGTGCTTGCCGGGGGAGGGCAGTTAGGAAAAGCTTTCCTTAGAAAGGCGAGCTAGGTCAGGCTTCAGTCCCTTCGGTGGCTCTTGAGCAAGAACAGTAACATGAACGTACAAATACTTTCCAGCTTTCATCTCTGTCTTGCAGGCTCTATTGTGAAGAAGAAAAAGATCCAAAGCGCCGTTCGTGTCAAACTGTGCTAGCAGAGGCGTTGGACGTAGTAGTCCGCTCCTTTGCACCAATTCTTCCTCACTTGGCAGAGGAGGTTTTCCAGCACCTCCCTTATAAGAAAGGTAAAGCACATGTAATTTCTAAGGACTTCTCTTAGTGCACTGTTTAATTGCACAGCTAAAAGGAATGCGAATACAGAGATATGCCATTCTTTTTTATTTGTTTACACTAAATTAAAAATTCCTTTGCTTTGCTTTCAAGACTCAGAGGGTGTGTTTCGTACTGGATGGATTAACGCAAGCTCAGCGTGGAAGAAGCCTGGCATTGAGGAAGCAATAGAAGGTGCATGTGCAATGAGGGACTCTTTCCTTGGGTCCATCTCTGGCAAGAATGCTTTGGAATATGAAGTTGTCATTGTAATTGAGCCTGGATTGCTGTTTGAATTAATGGAGGTAAAAAATGCAACTAAGAGTAGTGTCATCTGTGCACAAAGTACTAATTTCTGTAAACTTTCTTCTGCTTTGCACTTGACAGAAAATCACAGAACAGCTGAGGGTGGAAGGGGCTGCTGGAGAGCGTGTAGCCTGAGCCCTGTGCTCAGGCTGTCTCAGCTACAGCAGCTACAGCAGGTTGCCCAGGATTGTGGCCAGTTGGATTTTGAATCTCTCCAGGTCATCCAGGGTGCTGCTGGCCTTCTCTGGGCCAGCGTATTGCTGGCTTACGGTCAGCTGCCCTTCTCTGCTCAGCTGCCTTCCAGGCAGTTGGCCCTCAGTGCGTACTGGTGCCTGGGGCTACTCCTCCCCAGGGCAGGACTGGGCATTTTGCTTTACTGAACTTCACGAGAGAGCTGCTAGGCTGCTTCTCCACCCTGTTGAAGTCCCTCTGAATGACAGTGCAGCTCCTCCGAGCACTGTATTATCAGCAAACTTACTTACTAAGGGTGTGCTCTGCCCCTAACATCCAGGTTATTCATTAATGGGTTAAAAGGGTACTGGACCTCATACTGACCCCTGAGCAAGTAAATTAGACTCTTGGTTCAAGTTATCCACTCTGGTTGGGAACCACTGTTTCGTTTTAAAGAGCTTGCAGTGGTAGATAGCTGGTTTGATGCTGGATTTAAATGTAATCTTGTATATGCATTTATTTAGGCACACATGTATGTGTAAACAAACTTGTGCTGCTTTCCTGACAAGGCTATGGCAGCCATTGCAATCACATACACATTAATTCTACTTTTGCTTTAACATTTTTGAGGAGGAGGATGCTGAGGAACAAAAAACAGGTTGCAAGCCTGAAACTTACCTCTCTTCCTCCCTAGGCACTCCAGGCTGAAGAAACTTCCAGTGTTTCACAGCTGAATGAAATAATGATGGCTTCCCAGACAACCCTGCTGAGTGAGCTACCTAAAGAAACACCTGCAGATGCAAACATCATCAAAGGGACCTTTCTGATTAACTTGGAAGGTAAGAGAACTATTCCAGAGGGACAGCTGTGCTAAGCAGCTGGTTCTTTTCTGCACTACACCGTACTTTGTTGTTTGCTTCGTATGTAGAGTTGAGTATGCTCATTGCACCTACCCCATCTCAGTGATAATGCTTGCTTTAACAGGTGGTGATATCCGTGAAGAATCTTCATATGAAGTTATAGCCCTACCCATTGCCAAAGCAAAATGCCCTCGCTGCAGGAGATGCACTTCTGATTCCTCAAGCACTCCCTGCCCACGGTGCCTGAAAGTCCTGGCTGGAAAAGGGAGCACATGAAGATGAAGTGCCTGGCCACAAGCTGCCCCAACGTCATGAGTACTGAAGTACACAAAAGCGGTGGCTTGCCAGACGGTCTGTGTACCAAAGCCTGTAGAAGCAGATGCTTAAGCCCCAGCCTCAGCAGAATTATTATGTGTTTTGGGGGGAAAAACCTTATGTGTGTATATATATACCCCTAACTCTGTATATCACTTTTCAGCTTAATAAAAAGGTTGTTTCAAAATAACTGACCAATTTACTTGGTTTTAGCAACCTGTATTCTTTTGAATTTCACTTCCCTACCAGTGAAACAGTTATCACTTAGTTTTTACCCTGGCACCAGTTAGTTCTGCAGAACCTCCCCTAGAATGTCTACTCCTCTTGTAAAACAGAAAAAGAAAAGGTGGTAACTACCCTTCCCTAAAAAGAAGGAAAAAACCACAACGAAACCTCAAATTTTATTTAATCAATTTACACAAATCCACAGCAAATTAGACACAAAATAGCACTATATACAGAGTATTACTTACAATACATTACAGATTGGATTGGTGTAGTGTGTCAGCTCTGACATGATACTCAGTTACAGGAAAATCCTTTCCACAGCTGTACCAGGATACAGGAATGGAATGCAACTAAGAAACATTTTTGGGTTTTCTCAGGTTCCATGATGACCAAATCTCCAGCATCCTCCTTTTTGCAGAAGTTTGAAGTGCTGTGAGGCAAGATGGTAAAGTCACCCTAGATGACAGCAGCACATACTTCAGAAAGATAAGACCAAATTCTGTCTCCAGCAAGGCAGAACACTATGAATGTTTCTTACATGTAATGCAAGAGGAACAGGTTACAAGATGGAGCTAGTAATTTCGGCTGACTCCAAGACAAAAAACAGTTTGCACAATTTCATTTTTCACTCCTGGCTTCTGTACTAACTGATGCAAGATAATCATGTTTAATACTACTCCCATAGTGAAGATACTATATGATTCCCTGTAGGTACCATAAGTAAAAGTGTGTTTTTTAAGGCTAAAGTACTCAGTTCTATGGATCCTCAGTGAAGCTGGGTCAACTGTTTTGACTACAAGTTAACATGTGCAGAGATTTATAGCATACTACATCTTCTACCATGATAAGATAGGGGAACAATCTTAAAATAAGACATTCCTTGTCCTACTTAAACTCCACAGAGCTTAATAATAAAGGAGAGGGATGTAAATCCAGTTCTAGCGAAAGCCCAGCACCCTAGAGACAATAGCGGCAGGTCTGGACTAAAAGATGTGTCCACAGTTGTGTCTGGAGAACTGGATTCTCCTTCCCAAGCTGTTTCTAATGTGGGCTGTTCTCCCTTTGCGTATGGCCCCAGCTCATTTCATCCTATGTCTAGTGCAGTCGTCACTGTCACGTCTAATGCAGTTACAAGGTGTGAGCCCAACACCAGCTCCGGCTTCTGAAAAAGCAGCGTTGGCTTTGCACGGTAACTTCAGAGACTGAAGTTTTTCCTCAGGTGTAATTCTACAGCTTGTTTTGCAAAACAAATCCTACATGGAACATTGAAAGTGCAGCAGTTACTGACAGCATGAGATACAGAATTTCACAAGATGCGATTTGGTAAGTGGACTAAAACTGCTGTCAAATATACCTAGTTTAGACTACCGCAAAAAGCACTCAAGTCAGAAATAAATAACAAAGCGTTTCAGCTACTGACAAGAAACTAAACATCTTTGTACTAGTGCAGAATTTAAAATCTACTCCAATTTAAAGTTACCGTCCGAAATTCTGGGATGGGGAGCATCGTTCTCTTTGTTGTTTAACAAGAGCCACACGGAAGTTTCTTTCTGTAAAGTTCAGCCTCCCTGTGTGACATCATGCATTCTGCTGCTACACAGCAGAACCGCGCTAACCCAGAACGTCACGACGGGATGGCTTCCACAGCCTCCACCAGGTTCAAGGCAAGGCTGTACTGCCCATGATTCTCCGGTAAGTGCTCTATGACTTTGTTAATTAGTTTAGCTGTTGTTGCAATTGGCACTTCTACATTTTGAAGTTCCTGGGGGTCCTGTATAAAGGAACAAACACAGCATTAGAGTAATTTCACAGATGATCATCTGCATATAAGCCCTCCTGAACTTGTATAAAACAGATTACTAAGGTTAATTAACTCAAGTATGCTGATGCTCTGAGCCATGATGCTGCTTTACCTTTCATGAAACAGAACTAGCACCAGGAAAATGAGAACAAATTCTTGTTTCCATTAGTAAGAAAGGGCCACTCAGACATAATCTCTCTTTCGGTGAACGCAAGCTTCTGAAAAATCAAGCCGTTTTCCTAAATTGAGCTTAACTTACCATAGCTTTGAGCCAAGTACAGAGTGTTGGAGGCAGCCTAGCAAGGAGTTCCATTCCCTCCTTTGTCTGCATATGAAGTAAAGTGAAGGCCAGTCTCTGTCCAGCCAGTATGAGCAGCTGCGACGCAAGCACTTCTCTGTCATTCACCTGAAAAAAGGCCTGAAAATAGAAATATATAAGGAACTAGAAACCATTTATGCATGACACAGCTCATTTACCTGGAGGCTTGAAAAGCTGTATCAAAAGAAGCTTCTCTATACTAAAAGGACAATAGTTTTGAGACTGTTTCTTGTGTTACCTGTTACTGTAATAAAGCATATTATTAAAAAGCTTCAGAACAGCAGAGGAGTGAACAAAGAGAATTACTCTGTACTTTACATAGTGATTAGCATAAGCATACACTCAGCAACATACTCCTAACTTCCATCTAATCTCATTTGCTTTTCCCCTAAAGAAAGGGAAGGATTTTCTTGTCCAAGGACTAGTAAAATTTTCTTAAAAGAAGAGATTCCTGAAATTATCAAATATAGTAAAATAAAGAAGGCTGTACTGGTTTAGACCAGTAGAGTGACGCCCTATAATGTTTCCACTAGTTGCTATATGCAGATTCTTGTCGGGAAGAAGGAAAAATGAGAGTAATTACTGGTCTTTTCCACCCTGGGGATTTTTTGAGCCTGACAATACTTCCCTAACCCTTCCAGGTGTTGAAATAAGTGAAAAAAGTAATTTTATCAGAATATCTGACATAATGCTGTATTGATTTCAAATCGTTAAAAGCTGTTATTACCTCTTCACCGAGATGATCCATCCCATAACTATACAGTTCACAGACATAATGCCTTTTGACCACATCCTCAGAGATTTGAAGATACTGAGCCAGGTCCGCAGCCAAAGTTGGCCAATTCTTCCCCTTTTCAAAAGGAAACAATTCCTCTTCTGAGACTTCTTTGGCCTTTTGTGATGAACATAGTGCTTGAACAGCGGAGCTCACAACTTTGACCAAGAACTTGAAAGCAAAAATTGCAGGTTACTTGAATTTCTAAAAATCTCAAATAATACTGAAGAACTTCTAACAAAACTTATACCTACCTGTTGTCGTATGGATAACACATTTGGATCCATATCCCCACTAGGTAGCAGCTGAATTGAAGTAAGGTCTTTGAAAAATGCATTTTTGCCCTAAAATTGAGCACAAAGACAGGCCTCAGAAATACAGGGGAATAAAAATAATCCATTTGATCCAATACTAAGAAGCCTACTAAATCTGCACAGCATTAGAGGACTAAATAATTTTCTCGCCAGCAGGAATTAGGTGACAGTCTACGCCAGTACTTTGTGTTTAAATTTTTTCAGAATTGTAGTGTGGTAGAGCTAGGAGGAGAAAAGCTCAGTTTGTGGTACCTGATTTGTATCGGGGTCGAGCTCTGATTGGAGATATACTGCATTTCAAATGCAGTGACCTTTTCTTTTCTCTATTTTTTTTTTTTTTTATTTTTTAAGTGGTTTATATGCATTAAATGACAAGCTGTTTATTCTCTTCAAGATGCTCAGAATTCTGGAATAATCATCAGCAATAATGGATACAACAGTGACACTAACATAACATTTCTGACCTTAAATATTTATGTTTTCTCTGATCTGGCACTTCTCAAAGCAACTAGAACAACTTGTCATTCAGTGCTCTTACCATGCAGTATTTTCAGGCCAGCTAATTATTGAGGAGGAGATTTTCATGCATCTGAGGTCACTACGAATCTTTTATTCATGAGGAAAAGCACCAAGTTTGGGTCTCAGCCTGAATTCTGGTGACAACTTCATTAATGCACCACAGTGGACTAAATGTCTTTCATAAAATTATGCATGAACTGCTTAAAGGCTGAAAGCTAGCATATATATTATAAGTGCCAAGAGGAAGGATAGCGATATTAAGATGCGTGCTTTCAAAAGATGTACCTTGCTATCAAACAGCGAAAGAGGCTTCACACTCTTCAGGGAAAACCTCATGATGGCATACAAGATAGTACATAACACAAACTGGTGTTCAACAAGCGGGTAGTGAATGCGTTTCTGCTCAAGGGCGAGTTCTACTATCGATACTGGTCCTTCTACCGACACCCACGCGTCTTCCGTATCTAAGACAGGAGCCTGCATTTCGTCACTGCTAACATCAGCCTGCCAGGGGAACAGAGAAAAGGAGTCACGCACAAAATGTCACCTGTATTGGCCTTCTACAGAAAAGACACAGTTTTAGTCACAAGCTCTCTGCAGCGAAATGAGAAAGAAAATATCATATTGTCTGGAAGTTCGTTACTATTTATCTGAACGGAATGGTACAGAAATTCTTTAAAATTAAATTTGAATGAATTAGTTCCTTACTTTCTACTGAAAAATTAAAAATTTACCTCTAGCAACGTTTGCAGAAGATCTGAACAGCAGCCAAGAAAAGCTGTCATTGCTGTGTCACCCATACCTACGTCCTGTTAACAAACAGCAGGATTGAAGTTGTTTCAGTTGGAATTGAAACAGGCTTTTATTAGGCCTATGTGTTTGAGAAGACAATTGTTGACATAAAACACATTGTCAAGCCCAGTTTATTAACCTAACATATTTAAAGGTAAACAAATATTCACTGAAGTACAACAAAGAATTAGAAATAAAAGGGGAAAAAGTAGGAATAAAGCTAAATGTAGCCATTTACAATACCGTATCTTGAAAGAAGACCGAATTCCTCAAGTAATCACATCTAGTAAATCTAATTTTCTACACACATCAGTTGTCTTCCAAAAAATTTATAACTAATGAAGTTATGCATGAAAAATAATAGTAATTTGTGAAGTTATAGTCTCAAGTCTACCTTGTCTAGTATTCATGGTTATACTACTGTTCTAATTTGCTTTGTCAGATAAAGATTAGTTCACATTTCTTAAAATTCATAAGATTTTCTCTAGGACTGCATTTTGAATTTTTCCTCAAACTTTCAAAATCACAAATTAGTACTAAAATTAAGGCTTTTTTTTTTTTTTTCCATTTAGACAAAGGTGGTATTACTTGCCCGTCTGCATAACCTGTCTTTTGGAGCTTTTCCAACCTGTTTAAAAAAAAAAATAAAAATTCAGCACAATAAAATAATTTTCATCCTAAGGTATCCGTTACCCCAAATTTTAACCTTTTATTACTATTTTCCTAATATAAAATGAGAAAATACTTAATTACAGCTGCATAACGCAACACATTGCGTAGCTTGCTTTCAATGAAAGATTTGACACAGATCATACAATTCAGAAATGAATCACCAATGTCAATAATTAGTTCATCCTTCTTAAAGTCTAGAATTAGAAATAAGGCCCCAAGGTCCTCACTCAAATCTCAAAGGCAGCTAAAATATTCCTAGTGATTTCTACAATACAGAACTAGGGATACAATACCAAGTGTGATATTAGAAAGAAACATTACGGAACAAGGGAAGAGGAACGGAAGAACAAAAGCTCCAGCATATTCACTGAGATGGAGAAAGTCTAGTAAGAAAGTTATTACATGGTTTCCCTGCTTTGCCCATCTGAATTCTTCAGGAGAGACACCTCAATCATGTCCTGTTTAGGAATATTACTCTGAGGTCCAATTTCTACAGTTGAATTGCATGCTGCACGTGATGAAGCACATACACATCAGTGGAAGTTCTCTCTTCCATAGCACAAAAATAAATATAAAAGTAATGACCACAACATCATGGCAGAGTCCAAACAACAGCTGAAGTGAGATTCCAGGGTCCTGAATTATAGGATTATTTAAACTCGAATTCAAGCGATCCATCATGCTGTTTCAAAGTCTGAAATCAGTACAACTTTCAGCTGTCACTTCTGGGACTGATTAAGTGCCAACAGACTTGGAAACTGTATTTTTCTGGAAGTTGGTGAGAGAACAGTTGTGTTACTGCTTCTATAACACAAATCTCGAGGACTAATTCTCATCTTTCAAACATACATAAATAACTATTAAAAGTTAGCAACATTTGTTATTATACAGTAATGGTTTGAGGTAGCAGATGTGTGCAAAAACAGTTAATAAAAACCTTTATCTCTTATGTGGGTGTTAATCTAGGCAGAAGCATTGGTGGTGTACTTACATAAAGGCATGCAGAAAAACTGGAAAAGAGTTTTTGCAGAAGAAACACCTACTACAACTGTACACAACTGAGCCTATTTGCTGAAAGTAATGAGCAAAATTATATTCTCCAATTCTTACAGAGTTAAACAAAAAGCAAAAGCAGAAAATGAGAGGAGCAAAGGAAAGAAGACGACAAGCCAGCAAATTTTTGAGGGTTTGTTGTTTGGTTTTTTTTTTTAAATCACTGTCAACATTTCTTTCTTTTGCATCTGGAATTTTATGCTGAAAAACGCCTAGCTGCTGTTCTACATCAGGAAACCAATAGGCAGATTCCCCTAAAATTTAAACAGATCTATCACTTACTGGCAGTGCTCTTCCTAAACTGCCTTCCAGTTCTAAACAGATTTGTCTAAACAGTAAACAGATCTATTGCATAGTTTAGCAGGGACAAAAGACTGCTAAAACCCATAGCAAACAAGCTGCACACTAGAACAGCATCTGATTTACAATGGTAGCGACACCTAAAAATGCTCAAACATCCACAAAGCATTCTGCATTTTGCAAAATAAGAGCTCACAAATGCAAAACTTGCCCCACAACACTTGGAAAAGCCGCTGCTTGTGGGAACCTGAATGTTTCAATGGAAATAACTTGCTAAGAAACAGGCACAGAGAACATACTAAGTTATTTATTGTTTTCTAATTAGAAATTTTATATACACACATACATAGTTTCAAACTATTTCACAAATACTTTTTATTTAGCAATTACCACATAACACTGCGCATAAGTCTTCAGTGCACATCAGCCAGGGCTGATCAGCTGCCTATAGCTGATCATTCCACGGATCTGATATTTTAAAATATGCATGCCTTCATCAATTCCAAAAGATAGCTACACAATAAATCAAATTAAGCAGGGGGGTTTTGATGCTTAAATCAGATATTCCAAACTTAGTTTGAAAAAACACAACAGTGGTTTAAAAATACTAGTTTCACTTTTCAGTTAATAATAAAAATTCATCCTCAAAAATACTGTCACAACACTGCACTCACCTTGTCCATTAGATATGTAGCACAAGAAAGCCTTTTTACTATGAATGTATTCCACATCATCAGAGCGATACCTAGAACAATCACAAATTTGTAAACTCCAAGTGAATAGAAAAGAGATCTTACAGGTATGGAGTGAAAAGCCATGGGCCAGTTCCTTTAATTGGGGGTGGGGGATGGGGGGGTTGGAATTTGAAAAAGGTGGTGAATGAAACAAGAAGGAACTGGCAGTTGTCCTCACCGCTTTATACTAGATTTCAGATTTCTCAGGAGGAAATGCAGTCAGAAGGACAATGAATCATTTGTTAAAATTATTATATTTTGCAGACTGGGTTAAACACTATAGATACACAGAAACTTTGGTGGTAAGCATGAAGGTTTAAGACTAGTGCTTTAGGCAGAGTGCACTTATTTGCATATATAGCCTACAAAAAGGACAACTGTCATCACATTCACTAAAACAGTGTATCAAGAAATGCATTAAAAGTAATCGACTGCAATAAGCATGTGCCACTATTTAAATGCAAATAAAAAAAAAATCAGAGTAATTGTATTTTAAAATATTTTTAGTTAAATACATTAATTTTATTTAACAAACTTATTTTCATGTTTCTAATGGAAACAGTTTCAACATGAAACGCAAAAGCTTGAACGTCAGCAGAAAGTTCTGGGGTTGGTTTTTTTTTTTTTTTTTTTTAGACAAAATGGCCATCACTACTACAAATTACATATATTTATACCAGTCAACAAACAGTCATTTATTATTTATACCAGTCAACAAACAACAAACAGTCATTTATTCTGTTGTTTTACACTATCAACAAAGATCAAGTTTAATAATAGCTTCATACTTACCATGCTGAACATGAGCATTAATGATGCATCTCAGATGATCTATAGACCTAATGAGAAAACATGCTTCCTTATGTAAAACAAAAAAGTAAAAGTACAAGTTATTACATTATTCAAAACTTAGTTTAAATGTAAACTATTAATTCTTAAAAGGCTCTGGCAGACCATTTTAAAGCTACTATTTTTTGACAGTTACAAAACTTGTAAGTTATTCTGATATTGCAATCTTCTCTGCTACTATCTGACAAAAATACATGTGTATGTGGCAAAGTGTGTTTCAGTAATCACACATTGTGATTTCAGGACTATTTTCAGGGCTCTGGTTTAGTATATGTACTGTTAACATAGCCTTTGCTGAAAGGTACCTCCAGTAACTACAGTAATTTTTCAAATACAGAATCCATTTGAGCTAGAAACATTAATTTTTACTCCATTTCATTATGATGGACTAAGTTTTTAACAATCTCAAAGGAACAATCTGTTCTACAGCAAGGTGTTATGTTGCACAGATCTAAGGAGTGCTAATTTCAATTTTGATATCATCAGAACTTAGGATAACATTTTCAAATATTAGCAAAGCTATAGGACAACAGTGTAAAAAAGGATTTTTTTTTTGTTCTTTCTCCTGTGACAGTTCCCAACAGGGAATCTAAGAATATTCAAGTACTCTCTCCTTCCTCTTGAAATGGAATGAATTCTACTCTAACAAATTTAGTATTCTGTGATCTGTTTTAGTATATCTAGAACAGAAAAAAGGTTCATCGCTATTTTCCAGTACTTGACTGTATTTTGTGCAAGTACAAAACAGTTTAAAAGCCTCTTCATGCTGCTTATTTGAATCCACACTTCCACTTTTGAGAATCTGATAGCTTAGAAACATACAGTCGTGTCTTTCCTTGGGACCTGCATTCAAGTTCTCAATTCAGTTTCTGCTTTCCGCTTACCACAGAAAAACTGTAACTAGCGTGCTTTCAAAGTCAGTCTTCTGCATGAAAGTTTTTATGAACTATTATAAACTTGTGAAACTGCTTCGATTGAGTTGTTCTTAACCGTTATTCCCCGCAAATGAACTTCTTTTACCTCTGGGTCCTTATTCCACTGCACCACATATTCCCAACAGCAATGTGCATGGAGTACATCCACTTCAAGACTACACGGAAACTGCTGATATGCTAGTTGCAGCAGCTCTAGAAAAAGAAAATCTGAAGTTACAAGACAGATTTTTCCTACTATAATTTCTATTACTTCACAACAACTAAAATATCTAAAATCTCTCTGCAGACATTTAGAATTCAAAAAATTCACGTTATTTTCTTACCTAGGATTGTATCCAAGCCTGCATCTGCTTCTGATTCCTCAAGAAAGATATTAGTGTGTATTTCTACAGATTCTTCAGTACTATCTGTATTGGTTTTGCATTGGGCCAAATTCAGTACAAGAGGACTGAAGCCTTGCTTAAAAACCCACTTTGCTACAGTGTCAGCAATACCTCCTAGGACATTAAAAAGAAAAATTGTAAAAAAATGATAAGGTATAGTCAATGTATCCCACAAGATTTATGGTCCAGAATTGAAGGACAAGTGGAGACACGGGATTTTTAACTAATACTGTTAATTATATAAGGAGAACTTTGCCAATTAGAAAACTTCCTAATTAACTGATTAGAGGTTTACAATGCAGTCTTTACAGTAATACTCTTTTACAATTTTAAAACCCTATTCTATGTGATTTGCATTGGTTTTTAAATTAAGGAAAGTAACCAGCAGAACAAATTACGGTGCAGCACATACCATAAATTAAGATAAGGATGACTCAGAAGTCTATTAGAAAAACAATCAACCACCTTTCCAAGAGAAAAAATGTACCTTTTCCAGCTTCAAGCAATTTCTTTACAGAAAGCCTGCCCAAAGGCTCAGTCTGGAGTGACGAAACTCTTTTCGTCCTTTTGCTCACTTTGCTATGCAGTAGTGTTTGAAGTATCAGACAATCTTCTAGCTGTTTTAGCAAAAGTTTCCAATATTCAGTATCAAGGGAAAGTGCTTCCCAGGATTCTGTGTCCGAACCTACAATTATTTGGGAAAACTAACAGAACATATGAACTGTTTTAGGTCTGTTCACGTAAAGTAGCACAGTTTTGTCTAAAAATATGCGTAGTATTAAAATGGAAAGCTATATCCTAAGAGCTACTGCATTTTAAAGAATAATTTAGTTCAAGATATGTACATTAACTGTTATGCAAACATCAATTAATATCTGACAGTGCTCACAGAAGGCACAGATTCTTAATAAGAAACATAAGGAAATAAAAGGACCCGAAAGGTCATCTTGTAGTCTCATTTTAAAGTTAATATTTAGTTGAAAAGTGGATTAGAACCCTTCAAAAAAGATTTAATTCTAAGTCCTCCACTATATACACGTTTCCTACACATAGGATGAATCCACCTACATTTCAATTTCCTACCATATTAAAAAATATGTATCATGCACCCAAACGCACTGCATCACAACACATTACAGTTCTGTGTATTATTTTGATCATTTTCATGTTTATCAGCAAATGCTCTGCCAGGAAGCCCAAGAATCTTTCCAGTAGGGTGCAGATCTGATTTTTAGCTTTGTGCATCAAAACAGCACAAAGAGTTCTCAGAAGCCTGGCCATTAACAGTGTTAGGCTTAAATCAAAGGACTGGGTGGGCAGGGGAAGAGATTAAGGGGCGGGGGAAGAGATAAAAGAGATAAAAAGGAAGTTTTGAGGGAAATAAGGCTGTTACTTTATTCTTTTAAGAGTAGAAGAGAAGGTGACAAAGGAGATAGCATATAGGTAAAGCATAATATGTTGCAACATACCAACATTCCTATTTGGGCAACACTAACAATTTTAATATACGCAATTGCAATAGTTAAGGTGAATGTGCAAAAACACCAAAACACTTCCCAGTAATCTAGTTATAATTTATAAAGGCAGTCTATTTACAAGACTGAATATCACCTAAACCCCATCTAAGCAGTAGAATACAAATATGCCTACTGCTATTTAGGAACGTAGTAACTTTTTCCATTTTGAATGGCAATGCTGTGTGAAATTTCACAGTGTTAATCATAACTTTGTGAAAAGATAATTATTGCCAAAAACCACATCACCTTAACAAGTAAAGTATAGTAACATAAGGGCTAAGAAAATTCACCAGTATATTAAAAAAAAAAAAAACCAATCCAAACTGCATTGAAACAGGTTCACCACCCAAAGTTCAGTCAACTTCTCAAATTTATACGGAAACTGCGTAGGCTTTGTCAACATCATTTGGAGGAGAGATTTGAGAGGGAAAAACTCACTGTAGAGTTCCCATCACATATTTAAGTATGTTCAGCAAACAATTCCGATATATCATTCATTCACCTTGGCACAATATTCTTCTAATTCAAATACAAGTTTTCAGGTCTGCAGGATGGCATGCTTGTGCCCATGTCAGAATGGCAACAAATGTGATAGAATAACAAGGATTCAAAGACAGCAATTTTCATAGAACTGATATGGTAAATAAAAGGGGGAGGTCCAAGATGCCTTACCTTTTTCTCTGTCACACTGTCAATTATCTGTGCGGTTACAGAATGTCCAACGTGAGCTGATAACAAGGCAGCTGCATTATTTTCAGACTGAACACAAGCTGTACGCATTTGCTGCCACCAGGGGGAAACCGACTGAGTGTCCCATGACTCGTCTATAGCAACTGTAGAGAAAGGGAGTCATTGAGTGTTAAAACTTCCTGCAACCAACCCTGAAAGCATCGCATGAATTAATACAGCTTATATTAGGAGCAATTTCCAATCACTCTACATAATCGTTTTCTAGATTTGTAGCACACAATTCCTAGATTATAACTCAAATTTAAAATAAAGATCAGAACGTACATTACTTGTTCTCCAAGTTTCATTTGTAGGAAACAGGCAATAGACCTAAATCACCAGGTAGTAAAACCTGCTGCATGCCTACTAGATCTAAGGAATGTTACCAAATGACACTTAACAATGCAGACAGCTTCTTTTGTGACTTCAAGATGCCACACATATTCAATGCACTCAAGCTGGCTCTCTTCAGGCTACCTTGTGTTCAGCACAATTAATTTATTCATACAACAGCAGGTGCTTATTCAAGCTTCCAGTTTCAAGCTGATAATGGTGCCCTATGGGGAACTAGGCATAGGGGAACGTGGCACAGACACAACCATTGCAGCTCTGTGGGAAGCAGGAGAATCAGTATTTATTCATTACACAACTTACCCCAAATAATGGCAAGTTGACTTTATAGAGTAGCCCTCAAGTTACAGAGATGTTCAATATACAACTGCTGCTAGAATAACGGGATCTCAGTGAGTTAAAGCAACTTGAAGGACTTCTGAGAGCCAGTCAGCACAAGGGAGAGGGGCGGGAATATACACCCCAAAAAGGGAGGGGGGAGCTGGACAGCCACCTTCTGGTGCCAAACAGGAGTTGTGTCAACTTAGAGGAGAATGAAACTGCAGGCCACGAAGAAAGCCTTTAACTGTCACACTCTTCAGATTGTGACTGTATTTTTAGTTAGTTCATCGACAGGCAACATTTAGCTCTGTTACATAATTTGTGAGGGGGAAAAACCCTAAGTGATAACATAAACTAGACAGAGTAACAAATTATTAGCAGTTTTGTTTAAGTGTTCCAAATGCACATTTCACCTTTCATTTTGCTCAGAAGTGACAGCATAGTGTGAAGGCAACTGACAGAATCTGGTTTGTCTAGAATATGTTTTTCCTTGGAAAGCCATAAATTGAGAAGGAGTGACTGTTAAAAAAAAGAGAATATGGAATTAAAGCAATGGAATGAAACTCTAATATCGCAATATACCCGACGCAAACACTTTCTCGAATGAATTTTGTGTCACAGAGCAGAAATGTTATATCCATGAACCCTTACTGTATTTACATAGAAAGTTAAAAACGTATTGCATAAGGCATTCTATGGCAGACTTTGAAATCAAACAATACAATCTATACCATTCATTTAGGAAGATACCTTAGAAAACACCCTCTTTTGAAGGCACAGCCAGCTAATACCAGTATGTTAGCCATCTCAAATTGGTAAACATTAGTAGTTATTAATATTACAGCTGAAAATCTTAACACAGGCAAGTAATACTGAAATAGATATTTCTATCATTACACAGTGGATGGAAGTAGCAAAACAATAAAATTACATGCAGATTAAAGATAAAGATGATTGCCTGAACGCTACTACTGATTCTAAAAAATTTACTTTTACTGCTTTTCAAACTTCCTTGCTTGCAAAAAGGAATTACACCAAATGTATCAGTATCTGAAATGAACTACTCTCATAATTTTTGCTTCCTTGTAGAAGAAATCTTCAGCAAATCTTCTTGTAGTCCCTAAATGCATACCCTAGACATCCCCACTAGAATACCCACATTTTCTACTAGAATATTTTCTTTTTTATTTTCCTTTGACATCTCTTAAGTGGGAAATAAAATATGAGCACCTAAAGAACTGAATATGGGGATATTTGAACACAGCCTGAACACAGCATTAATCTAAAGATCAACATTCAGAATTTTTCCTTTCAATGTTTTGTTTTCAAAATACTAAATCAAAGTTTTAAATTATGTAATAAATATCTTACCAACAAGGTCTGAGGGCTAAAACCTGCCGATTCCAATGCATGACACATTTCCTCTGTGGAACTCTCCCCACACAAACACTTCCAGAAGAAAAAGCTGCCTGAAGCAAAAATTATTTGACAGTATGAATGACATCTAAAGCCACAGCCTCTCCCCTTACACTTATATGAAAGAGCATCTATTGATCAGGTCCCACTGATCCAATACTAAGGACTAACTTACATCCAGGATAACCTGATGGTTTACCCTTAGTGGAGAAGGTGGTTCATTACAAAGGATACAAGTGTTTCTCCCACTACAGGAGTCATACGGAAAATGAATTTATAACAAAACAAAGGTTATTGTATTGCTTGGATTACACATTTTGCTCAACTCAAAGAATGGCTTGAAGTGTCAGACAAGTTTATCCATGGAGTAGCCCATAACTATGTGGCAGCATGTTGTATTTTTTACAGCAAACTAGTGGTACTTCAACCAACTAAAAAAAACCACAAACAATTACATAATTCATACCTTACCAGCACGACAAAAACTGTGAGTGTCCATCTGGGCAGAGGAAGATTGGAAAAACAAGATCTTCAAGAAACTATCTAAACTGCTCAGCATGCCATTTATGTTTCAATTATACTTGTTTACAGCTGAGCACCCTAATAAGTTACTGGTAATCCCTATTCAAGGGGGTGGGGAGAAGAGTACTCCTACTCCAGTTTTCAAATCAAGTATAGTGTTATGGTAGAGAAAAAGAAAATTTTAAGATTACTTAAAAACAGCCTTTGACCTTCATACAGATGAAAGCCAAGCTCTTCTGCCTAACTTTTCAATCCCAGTTCCTCTCAAAGTCTGATGATTAAAGCCAAAAGAAGCAGAAGGCTACAAAGTGAACACCATATAACACCTGGGCACAGAATTCTGTGTTTGCACCAAAATCTTCCCAGAAAAGAAATAATCAAGAAAAATAGTGCCTTTGAGACAGATTTAACTCAAGCTGCTTTCAACTAGTTATTTCCCAAGAGCCCTTCAAGGACAGTCCAGAACAGATTTGCAAACTGAAGGAACTACCAACAATAACCCCCTCCCACACCCCAACAGACACCGCAGACACCCCCGTCAACCATAATATTTCAGATCACTTTGTCCAAAACTCTTGCAACTCCACAAATGAGAGTTTTATTTCGTCACCTAATGGTCTTGTGCTGCCTCTGTCAGCTCCCCCATCTCTGAGGCTAAAGTCAGTTCTGTCATTAACTGAACTCTTGAGGTGCTGTGACCACAAAAGAGACAGCGGGCTACAGCTTAACTTACCACTGTTCAACTTAGTGGCGTTAATAAATTAATGCACAGTGATAACATGGCTTTAGGGTGATTATATCCAGAGACATAGTTAATTTGTATTAATATCCATCTACGTAGAAAGACTTGTCCTATGGCTAAATGTAAGAGTCTGGAACTATCACTTTCACATACTACTTCAAGGCAAACCAGCTTGTAAAGGCCCAAATTAATGCTAAAATATTTATACCATCTTAGATTATAATCAGTCTTTAAGTAACTCAACAAACAGTTCAGTAGCTCTTACCTAAAGCCACATATTCTCCGTCTTCCATATTTTTCACATTAATCATGCCCTTTTCATATTCCAAATACTCTAAGAACGTTTTCACAGACAAGACATCATCCTTCTCATCAGCACACTGAACACTAGTTTGGGTGTCTTCTTTCTTGTAGTTCTCCAATAAAGTTTGGAGCCTATGAAAATCTTTTTCTTCCAGCCGAAGCAGTTTAGCCAAGTCCTTAAAAGCCAAAAAAAAGCACACACCACAGGACTAATGCAAAAGGATGTTTTTCAAAACACAGTAAAAACTAAAAGCCAGACGAGTCAATTTGAACATTAAAAATGTCTTTAAAAAGGGCCAAAACTAAGACCTTGTCTATCTTCATTTTTAAGGACATCATCAGATACATTTCCCATATTTAGATCCTGCTCATAGTATAACAATTACCCATCAAGCAAACAAGCCTATATAACACCACTCCTTTTATAAATGATATCAAAAGCCAGACAAATTATGATGCTATTACAAGCAAGTATCAGAATTTGTAATTTCTACTGGTCCCAAAATACCCCTCCAAAACTGAACAAAGTTAAGAATATGCTATGTACTTTGGATAAAGGACTGAAATCAGGAGATCCTGGTTCTATTTTCACTTCTGTCTCAACTTTATGTGACTGCTAAAGAATATTAGGTAGATTAATTACCAGATATTTGTACCAGGATGGGGGTGGGGTGGGGAACCAAGAAACAAACCACAACACCATTATAAAACAATTACTTCATTAAAAGTTCCAGGCCACAAAAACATGTAACTTGTTTACCTTCTTATTTTATCCCCAAGGCCTTAAAAACATATTTTTATGCTTAAATCATCACTTGATTCTATAAGAGAATTGAATTTTGAATTTACTCACATTATCTGAGGGTGGAGTTTGTTTCTGTATGCTTTGGGAATTTAGTTTGCTAACAAGTTCATAAAGATGTAACAGCTTTAACTTGTTTGCGCAGAACTGCAGTAGTCCTTCATCCACACACTCAAGTTCTGAGGAGAAATAAAACTGCATTTGAACTTGAATAGATAGTCTGGAATAGTGAAAAACACTCAGCAGCTGCATTTAACTCCTTTATTAGAACTGGAGAACTTACGTCAGTGTAATTTTTTGATGCACTGCTGCTTGCAATATTCATATGTAATTCATAGCAGCCTAAAACAAGATTATTTTTACGAGAATTATCAGAGAAAGAAATCCGGCTCATTTTTAAACTGAAGGAGGTTCGGAACTGAACGAAGTAAAATCTATTGTCTTTTCCTGGTTTAAAGCCAAACTAGAGACTGCCAAAATTTGAAATACAGTGTTTCAAACATATTTTATCAATAATTAAATATCAAACTATAATCTTTTATTCATTACACCAATATTTTAAGCATCCTTGCATCATAAGAGAGCTTGATATCTACCGATAGAAATTCAGTATCATCTCTGCAAGACACCGCCTCTTCTATTTCTACAATCTAAATCTCCGAAATTTCATGTATCTATTGACATTCAAATTTCAGTAGCAATTAAAGCAATCAGAATACAACACAATGTTGAAAAAAAACTCTATTCTAACTTATTTGTTTTAAAAGAAAGCATTTTACACAGATCCTAAAAGGACCTTTCTATAGAAAAGATATCTCTGCATAGATCATCTTCACACGAAGCAGCTTCTAAACATGATTTTCTCCCTGCAGACCCTTAAACACTTTTGACAGGTTGCTATCAAAAATTGTACAAACAAAAGAGAAACGAAGAGAGCTTGACGCACAGTCACTTGACCTCTTCTTCACAACCACAGCATCTGCTTCACGTTGTGTTTTACCTACTAAGCACAAGTGGAACGACATGCCACTACTCTTCTGAAATTAGAAGGCTGGAACATCAGCTAAGTTTGTTCTTTATTGTGACTGTGAGGAAATAACGTTATGTATGACAATAAGAGATTAATGATGAAAAATATGCACTCAAGACCTCAGTAATTACACAGTTCTGTCAATCTCTCTTCAGTGTAAAAGAGCATGTTTCTGGTTTTCTTTGGGTTTTTAGGAGTTCTGTTAGAAATGGATAATGCTAGTGTCTTAAAACGTGACACCAAACTTAGGAGGAGAACTGCACATGTGAAGCACTCAATCTCCTCTATCTACTTCAAGAAAATGGTAAAAAAACCAAACACTGATACAAGCGAAAGAAAGATTTCCTCTCAAGGCTTTGAAACTATGAAAATGTGTTGTCACGTTGTCACTGAGGTAGGACAAGGGATACAGCCTTTCTAATTGACAAATGGTTTATTCAAGTCTTCCACACAACAGTGGTAGTGGTTCTTCAACTCCTATTGCTAAAGCCTCATCTTCTAACAAGCTGAAATGAATTCAAGTGATAACAACAACAAAAAAAAACCCAAACAAAACCAATAGACTTCTATTGCTGAGCAGTCCCAACACACGCAAAGGAAGTGGCAGGCACATGCTTCTCCACTCTATTCCTCAATACCCATCTGGGTCTCCTTCTCATGGTTTGGCCTCAGACGGCAACGAAGAACCACATGCCACTCTCTCGAGCTTTCCCAATATGGGAAAGAATCAGAAGAAAAAGACAAAACTCGTGGGTTGAGACAAAGGCAATTTAACAGAACAGCAAAAGAAACAAGAAAACAACAATAATAACAGGGATAAAGGAATATACAAACATGGTTGTGGAACCGCCGCTCACCAACCGGACCCCAGGATGCCCCAGCCTGCTCCCAGTAGCAACTTCCTGCCCCTTCCCCAGGCAGCTCAGAGTGGGCATGGCTCACATGGGATGGAATACCTGTGTCCCTGCCAGAGCCTGCCGAAAATTAACTATCCCCGCCGGAAGCAGGACACTCCTCAAGCACAAAGAATGCTCTCCCAATTTAGAAAGCTCCAAGCGTATCATTTAAAAAAAAAAAAAAAAAACAAAACAAAAAAAAAAACCAATGTTGCAGACATCCAGCAACAGGATTTTGAATAGGCAATGACACTTCCCAACATTATCTCTGAAATCTCTTGCAAAACATATGAAATGTAACTTCGGTGAAGTTTACCAAGACAAGATGCTAGGCATCTGGCCAGAGCTCAGATCCTCACTGATAAGGATTTTCTTCACGGATCCAAAGTACCATATCCTTACTGCTTTCCTCGGAGAGAGACAACAAACTAAAACTTCAGGCAAAAGACTGTGAAAGCTCCCTTCTGAAGGAAGCTTTTACCAGATGCAAGTTCTTAGTTGTTTGGGTTGTTTTTTTTTATTTTGGAATATAAACACAAGTTATTAGGCACATAGCAAGCATAGCAAAGCATACTTACTAGCAAGCTATTTTCAGTCTGTATCAAAAAAAAATAATATGTAGAAGCAACATCCTGTGATATCTAGCAGCAAAACTAAGCAGACCAAGTGTGGTGTCCCTGTGGAACAGAACAGTTCTACAATGGTCTTACAGCACTGCAGACAAAGTGCAAATGCCTCTTCATATTTGCAAGATAAATATCCACCTACCTTGTTTTTTTAAATTAACCATTAATGTCTGAGTGATGTCTGTGAGAGATGAAAGTGGCACACGTTCACTTGTCAATATACTTTCCAGAGCCTGTTATGCAGACATTCAAGTGAATTAAACATTTACTTAATTTTAGTGTAAAAACATATGAGGTAAGCCAACAAAGCACAACTTTGACAATGATTTTTTTATCTATATTTTGTCTTCACGTATACTTGTGGCATAATTTGATCCTACAGAAAGGTCAGTTCTCTTTTTATTATTTTGACTTTTACGATGGAAGATGCCTTGGGGAAGTCGCAAGTCAAAATTGATTCCAATCAATACGTTGTAAAAACCCCACTACAAACACACACACACACATCAAAATAGTTTAATTATTTGCTTCAAGTAACTCTAGGAAAAAATAACACATTTTGAAAGTTTTTGAAAGATTTAGCACTCTAATCTGATAACGCAATATTTTTTTTTCCTAGTATTAAAGTATACTGGCTTCTAAATACTCACCTGTTTCTTTGTAGCAGGGTATTTGATATCAAGTATTAATTCCTTTGCTTCAGCTTCAATCAAATCTGCAAACAAAGACAATCACAACTTCATATTTCTTAAATGCATTCTGAAAAGCAAGTCAACCCGCACCACAGTTAAGATGCACATGGGTTCATTTTACAGAGATGAAGACACTATTACAGAAGTTGCCAAAATAAGTTTGGGGAAAATGAAACAAAAATAACAGCTCAGTGGCATCTCCTTCTCCAAATCTGTCATTTGTAAGAAATATGTATTACTTACAAGAAGAAGGATATCTAGAGTCAAATGCTGAACTCCATTACATAGCATAAAGGTTTGCAAACAGACCACATTTTACACAAGCACTCAAAGTAGAGTTTAGTTAAAGATTTACATGTCAGACAAGGCTTATACAGCACCCTTGTGTGAGTTTGGCTTTTTTTAATAAGGTACAAGATTAAATGCTACTAAAAGATCATAATTCATAGCACATAATTAATGTCAGAATGCACCACAATCATACCTGTGTCTGTACACTTACAGTACAGATAATACAAGAACCATTTGATAGCACACAATCATAAGAAGTTATACAAGAGTACCTACCTGGATCTGAGGTTTTAGCTTTGAGTAATGCATTTAACTTCTTCACTAGATGCATATCCTTGGCTCGCTCACTCTTTTTATCACTGAAGGGAAATAATTTTAATCGTATCAGTGAAGAGAACTAAAGTGAATGATTCAGAAAAAAAATATTTTTTACATTATTTATGTTACTTTAAGGTAACATCACATTAATAAAAAATCAAGTTAATGCATACAAACCAATGAGATTATTACCAGAGTACTATTCAGCTTGAGAAGGAAAACCAGAATTGCTCTCTCCAAATAGAACGTTGATTCCAAAAGCAATAAAGAACTTCATTTGGTTATACAGAGCACAGAAAGTCCTTACCTCAATGCTAAATGGAAAGGTACATGGACAGTTTTTACAGTTCCACAGACTGGATCAACAAGGCATATCTGGTAAGTCTGGGGATGCCATCCCTGACTGGTCACATTGTTTAGACCCATTATTTTATAACCAGGATACAACAATCTGAAACCAACAAAAAACACAGCCTTCACAGTGAAGAACAAAATTAGCAACCTTCCCTTTCCACACACTGAATAAAAAGATGACAAATTTTATAAAGCTAAGGTTTACCAACCACTAAATACTTTTATCAGGAAAGACTGTGGAGTGATGAAACATGACAATATCTCCTTCTATAAAACAACAAGCTGCATTCAGTAGAAACACTGTGAGCGACACAAAAAGTGCCTGTTGGTACTTTCCAGTGTTACCATTGGCACATCCACATATCACTATTGCAGCAGAACAGTCAATATGCCTACCTGCTAACTGTTTCTTACCTACAATATTTCCCCACATTGAAGGCTCCGACCCGAGGCCCCTGCTGTGTGCTCCATACTTCCAGAATGCCTCTCCTTGGAGCATAGATAACAAGGAACTGAGCCACTCTGCTTGGACCTTGTGCATTTCCAAAAGGAGAAAAATCCATCTTCTCAGTTTCCCTCTCATGAAGGTCCTCTACAGTCTGTACCCAACCAACTTCTGCATCACGGTATCCTTTGTGAGAGAAGACAGAAGTTCATTAGTGTACAGCAATTAATACACAATTAGTACACATCACCATCCACTTAATTACTATTCCAGCAGCAAGCTGTCTTAAACTTTGTTTCAAACTGCGCAACTCTAGCCAGTAGCCAGACTGCTGTCAAAAACCATCTCTGGACTATTGACTCAGAGAAGGGCTCACCAGAGGACTCCTCAATGACAAATGCAGCCTCCTGGAATGCTTTGGAAAGGAATAAGTTCTTCTGGGAGAAGCCAGAAAAGAACTAAAACTCATCAGGTCTATGACTCTGCACATTACACCAGTGCAAAAGCTTCTCGAAGAAGTGTCCAGATTTCTCACGTTTCAAAACAACAAAAAAAAGAAGATTTAAGGAAGGAAATTTGCATAACCTATTAAATAGGATATGTAAGTTTTTATTCATATGTTTTCATCATTAACTTGCAATTTTTAGGAACCAAATAAAACTACTCATCTTCCCTCTCTCTCTCTGGGTAACGCAAATACTTTCCGTCATAAAATATTCCTAAACAAAAAGGGCAGAGATGCTCTAATGACACCACTAAACTATGTAATGGTTTAGTAAGTACAAATGAAGACTCCAAACCACAAGTGAAATACTAATCTATACAAAAAGTTTATAGAAAGATATATTGTACCAAGAAGGTTGAAAATTATCCACAACTCAATTAACGAGAAAAGGTATGATCCAAAAGATTTAATTCAATATACAGCTTTGTTTTCTGCTTATTGTAAATATGCGTCTGACTATCAAATAAAGCTTAGGACTCTAACAGTATTTCCTAGATAATATGAAATTCTCAGTAATGAAAAAAAAAAAGTCCAAGAATATCAGAAAGCACATATCATAGCTAATAAGCTTCAAAATATGAGAGAAAGAGAACGCCCAGTGGAAACATGATTACTCTAGCTATCACACTGTGTGTTGCTCAAGTAGCTGCTATATTAATGACCACTAATCTTCTGAACTGGTAGTGTGGGAGAGAAAGAAGAGATAGAGATTTTCTATCTGTTATTAAAACTTATCTTCCATCTCCTAAAGAGCTGCAAAATTTTATTTAATAGAAAAACATTAAATAGAAAAAACCAGTTGTAACATTAGGTATAATTACAATTCGAGAGCTTAACATCTGCTTTTTTTTTCCCTCAAAAAGCCATCAGTTTAGAAGAAACTGAACATTCCCTTCTTGTGCAGTCATCACGATGAAATGAGAATCTAACAAGCTGTATATCTTCTTACTGATTTTTCAAACTTCTGTTTATTTCCTCAGCAGAATTAAAAAAGAAACTAGAGTTCTAGAGTTTATCAAGAGAAAGCATCTTGGAGAATCGAGCTAAAGCTCTTCTGAAAAATTTATTAGGTCTAAAGCTTTCTGTTGGGATACAGTCTGTGAAAAAAAAAAAAAAGAATTAAGAAATCTATACAATACAGACCAAAATTTTACTTTGGCCATATCAGTACTTGAGGAATTGGTAAAACAATATCCTTATGGACTTTATATTACATCTGACTTTAATATTTGATTTGTAGTAACGCTATGTTCTAAATGTACTAAATTCTTAATGTACTAATCTTAATAATGGAAAAACACTTGGAATTTAAGTCCGAACATAATAAGCCACAGTATTTTGAAGAATATTATTTGCTATACCTTTCCACATGCGAACTGCAAGTCCTCTTGTAACATCCAGTAAAATAACCCTTCCAAAATCATCTGTTACTGCTGCCAAAGTGTTACATGGAGAAAGACATATTCTTTCACCATGGCGACGGGAATCTGGAAGTCCAAACCTAAAAAGAAAAAAAAAAAAAAAAAAATCAAGCAAAACCACTAGATACTCTGTTTACTATTTCTAAAGAAAAATTGACAGCTTATAACATAAAGTTATGGGTAAAATTAAGAGCAAAGTATGAAAAAAAGGTTTTGTGCTGTCTACTGGGAGATCTTGTAGGTCTGTTAAAGTCCTACTGAAAACCAAAGTTCAAAAAATAGGATAAGCAATTGCTTTGTCATGCATTGTCAGGCAAGGATCTCAGAGCAGTGGGTTACTTTGTAAGCCCTCTCTTACTGTTGACTAGTCTTGAGAATGCTTCAAAAAAAAAAAAATCACGAAAATCAATAAGGAATTAATTTAGTCTTTTATCAGCTTTCTTAAAAACATTAGGCTACAACCTGTTGTTCCCATTCTCCTCTCTCCACAATCAACTGGGAAACACAATACCTCCTAATATTTTTGTAAGAGGCTTTAAAATATCTTAAGCAGCAAGCACTTCAGGCAGCTTCTTTGCAGCTCTTCAGTGATAAACTTCAGGACTGATATTCATGTACTTATACTGTCACTGAACTGTGCACACTGTTCTTTTACAGTAGCAATGAACCTACACACTGGAAGTGAAAGAGATGAGTAATTTGTCCATAATTATAAACTGAAATAAAACAAAACTTAAAACACAATGCGATGACCTGCAAACTATCATCGCTGCTTCAAGTCAAGAAAAATAAACACGTTCATCAATTATGCACCTTTCAAAATAATTCAAACAATTAAAACCACAAGAGATTTAAAGCAATTGAGACAGTATGTAAAACTTACCTCACTGCCAATGGGGTTGCGGGTTCAACTTTTGGTTTCTGTTTTTGGGCAGGTTCTTCTTCATGTTTATTCTTCCAACCAAGCCAGCCACTTGCAACAGAAAAACACATTAGGAGGATCATACTAATGGTCCTAAAAATCCTCAAACTATTATGTAGCTACTAAAACAAAAATAGTTTAATGTAATTTTTTATGTTATTACCTGGCAGCGTTAAATAATGCTGAAGTCAGTTTACTTGCAACTGCTAGGGCAACATGAGACAACAGTGGCTGTGAGCTACCCTGAAAGAAAGGAATGAAGTGTTTAGAAAGTCAAGAAATAGTCAGCTGTGAGCCAACCTGAAATGAAGGAACAAAGTGTTTAGAAAGCGAAGAAATAGTTCTTACACTGAACTCAACCGCAGAATAGTTTTTCAGGCCTCCTATGGACTTTCAGCTCAGAAAGCATAGCTTTAAGACTCTGCAAAATTTTAATTCATTGCCCCCAGAAAAGCCATTCTGACATCTCTTTACCATTTCAAAATCCTCCTGCAAGTCACTGGTAGCTCAGTATGTTTGTCTGCAACAGAAGTTAAAAAAACCCTGTGTATGATTTACCATGGAGAGTTAGCTGGTGTATGGCTTTGGCATCCTTGCAAATATCAATGTAAGCAGCTTTTCATAAACATATTGGAAAAGCAAATACAAAGTCAAAATCCTAATTCTAGCATTTTCAATCAGCTTTCAATCCTGGTAAGGAGAACACACACATACGGTCTGAATGTAAAAGACACACAGCTACATTGCTGCCCCTTTCCTCCGATACAACAGAAGATGTAAGTGTGCTATAGGTATCATTAAGCATAATTTGCAGTTTTCTCCTACAAGTAGTAGTTCCACTATACGAAATCACCACAGTATACTCAGGCCATATATGTACATGTTGAAAGGCCAAAGGCCTCCAAAAATCCGTAAGATGTATGTTTACACAATCTCAACCTAATTTTTTAAAAACCTTATGTTACTTAATTGGCAATAAATTAACAAATGAAAAAAAATTTTTAAATTACTTGACTATCACATTCATTTTAAGACAAAAAAGAAAATTTCTCATTAGCAGGAACCTGTAGTAGGCATTACTAACACACCTACTCCAAATCATTCCAGTTTCAGAAGATCAAGAGGGGTAACTGTCAGCATAAAATGAACATAGGGATACTTCAGAAATACCCATACAGAACAGAGAAAGATTAATTACTCAAAGTTTCAGCAAGTCAGCTTTGTAGTACATACCTCAAGGGCAAAAAAGAAACCAGTGAAAGGATTGGATCCAACAGTAACATACTGAGACATAGCAGGTGGGCTGTTTTTTATAGCTGCATTATATCCACCTATATTGGAGGCAGTCTTCATTTGATCAAAAGGAGACAGCGTCATGATGCCTAACAAAAACATTAAGGTGAATGTCTTATACTTTCAGAACAAAGGTATGCAACTGCTCTAAAAGTCTAAATGTATTCCTGTCTTCTTGACTGACCAGCCAGTATTCAGAAGGAAGGGAGGAGGAGCAGCTTTAACCACAGAAATTACAAGGAACAGAGCAAAGAACCTGATGTACTTAGGTTAATTATAAAGCATATAAAGTTGGTTTGTTTAGAAGAAAAAAAAAAAGCAGCAGAGTTCAGCAAGAAAAACACATCTACCAAATTCACTTCACCTGCCTCATTAGCCCCCTTCCAACCTCTTACCTGCTTCTGTGAAAAGAGTGGAAGAGAAATGAAGCTTACTGTCCCTCAGATCTGCCTGTCTGACAAGAACCTGGGCTTCTGCAAATCCCTAAGGATTAAAAGTCTTTGAGAGCCTAGAAGTCAGTTTGTCTTTTCTGGAAAGGAGCAATCTCAAATTCAGTTTCTTTATGTGCCAGACTCAGTAAAGACCCATACCAGTTATAACCTGCCTGCCAGATAGTTCTTTAACCTGGCAGAAATCGCAATAACTGCATCTGATCCAGTCTGTCTTGGCTGTCTCTTACCAAACAAGAGAGTACAAGACAGCTACAGCTGAACATCCTTTCTCCCTTCAAGTGGAGATAGGAGGCTCAATCAGACAAGAAAAGAAAGTAAAATATATTTTTGATGATGGGTTAATCACTACTACAGCCTTCTCCCATGATTTATTTATATCCAGCCAGTACCACTAAGTGCTCTCACCCCAAATTTAACAGCATGAAAACATTGTCTCATTTAAGCCAAATATTTCAAATTAAATAGAAATGCTTACCAATACTAGCATGGTCAACAATCGTATCCACATCTTGCAAACCCCATTTCTTATAAGCTAATGGTGGAGGCTGAACATTCTCATTGCCAGATGCTGCAGCTGACAAAAGTTGACAAAACACAAAACAATTCCTACTGAGTAAAATGCAAAGTAATAGCATAACAGAGGGGAAAAAAACTGATGCAAGCCACAAAATAAGCCAGTTTTAAAATAACATACATCTAAACACCCACTGAGTTAAAATGGCCTTTTGAAATACATACGTTAATGAAATTAAAACATTTTAAAAAAATAACCTAATAAAATTGCATATGATATCCTATCACAACTATATCTTGTACTTGCAGAGAGCTTTGTTTTATGGTGTAATATTCTGTACAATTTTAAAATGCTATTTCTATGGCCTGGGCACATTTAAGTGGAAGCTCCCCTGCCAAAGTACTTGCAAAGTCAGCATACCCACTAGGTCTGTAACAATGTGAGGTAACAACAGTAGTAAAACTAAAGCGATGATTTAAACTCTTCAAAATACCTATTGCCACGAACATAAATGATCAAGAATGAAAGAAGATGTATTACTCTAGCTGCAGATATTACAACTAGCCATAAATGTCTCCCTGCAAATGGTGATCTCTCATTGAAAGAGCAGAGCATGTTCTGGTTGTGAAAGTAGATGGATATTTCTCATTATAGTGTCTGTCTCTGTCTTATTTGTTGCATGATTCACAGAGTATCAAGCTTTTAAAGTTCTGATTTACAAGAGTTTTGTCTTCTGTTACATTCCATGAAAATGCTACCTTTTCATTAAGAGGATAAGAACAGATATTATTAGATAGACCCAGGGAACCATTTAGCACAGCAGCTCAGGATCTGAGCACAGCTAAAACTGGATGTCTAGGGAAGAATATTAGAACAAGGACACATATCTGATACTTCCTCTAAACCAGCTTGTAAAGAGACCTCCTCAGCCAGAGGTAAGCTCTAAGCACTCAGTAAACCTCCACAGCTTTCTTCTCCACTGATTTTTTTTGTCAGTTTCCCTCTAAGCCCAAGGAAGCTTTTCGCATCCACGTCAACCTCAGGCAAAGAATTCCACAATTTAACCTCACGCTGCACAAACACCCATCTACTTTTTATTTTGAATTTACTATCACCTAGCTTCATTTCATGCCATTTCATCCTAAACTGGAAGAAAGAGTGAGCAATCCATTTCTATTGAATGTCCCCATAGGATTCAGAAAAGAGCTGTCTCACCACAGTAGCATTTCTCATTTCTTTACCACTCATCCCTTCTATGTAAGTTTCAAGCTTTAGATTAAGAGTGCTGCTGTCCCAACAGTTCCTAATGCTGTCATGCCGGCACATCCATTGTGCTTCCCACCTACACCCAGCCTCATGATTGTCTGCTGGTGTGGCCTGCTGTAGAGGCAACAAGAATCTGACAAATCTGAAGTTCAATGAGAACAACCATCAGGAAATTCGGGAGAACAATTCAGCAACAGCACCAGTTTAACATTTTATCTTGCAGAATGGTAACAGCCCCATACTTGTGCTATCTACTACACAATACTGTCACACAGTTCTCCTTTCACCCCAGGAAACTGACCCTATTTCCAAAATAGAGCATAAACACGAACTACACTAAAGGAACAGGATCAAAGGCTGCACAATCAAACAAGGTATCAAAATCTCTGAGGCATTAACACAAAATGCAGTGACCATTACCGATGTCATCATCACAGCATTATCTCTTGCCACAAAATCCTTACAGGGAAGAAAAAGTATTTCACTAACAGTCAGTGAAATCAGCATCCTGATGTGCTAAGCAGCACCTAAGCAGCATGCTGTGGGTTAATCCCAGTGGGCACCTAAGCACCATACCGCAGCTCGCTTACTGCCTCCTAGTGAGATGGGGAAAAGAATCAGAAGAGTACAAGTGAAAGAACTTGGTTCAGATAAGGACAGATTAACAGGTAAAGCAAAAGCTTCACATGCAATCAAAGCAAAATAATTAATTCATTCACTACTTCCCATCAAGCAGGCAGGTGTTTAGCCATTTGCAAGAAAGCAGGGCCTCATCATGCATAACTTGGGAAGTCAAATGCCATAACTCTGAACTTTCTCCCCCTTCTGCCTTCTTCCCTCTAGGTTTTTAATCGCTGGGCATGACATCATATGGTATGAAATATCCCTTTGGTCAGTTGGGGTCAGCTGTCCCAGCTGCGTCCCCTCCCAACTTCTTCTGTAGTCCCAGCTGGCTTGCTGGCAGGGCAGTGTGAGAAACGAAAAAGGCATTAATGCTGTGTAAGCACTGTTCAGCAATAGCTAAAAACACCCCATTGGTGTGTTATCAACACTGTTTTTCATCACAAATCCAAACCACATCATCATACCAGCTGCTACGAAGAAAATTAACTCTATCCCAGCCAAAACCAGTATACAGTATTGTGGTGAGAATGTACAAGACAGCCAACGCTACTTGCACAACTTGGGCTTCAAGAACATTTTCTGCAGAGGAAGAAATTTGCTTATATGCAGTAGATGCCTACATATTGATGGACAAGCAAGGCAGATATCAAATCAGGGTGGAATTTGTATTTAACAAACATAAGTAATTTTCACGTAAAGTACTATTAACAAAGTCAGAAATAAACGTTTCCCGTCAAACATACCTCTTGCTACCTGATTGCGACATGCACGAAGGGATTGAAAAAGGCTGAAACCATCAATTGTCACAATTGCTGCTGGGTACAAGATACTTAGTTCTTCATTCTGTGGAAGAAAAAGAAAATCACTGTTACTGTTGTAACAGCTTCCTTTCTAGCTTTCTGTACTATTAACTACATAAAGATGAGGATTACATCCAGAGAGTTAAATCTAACAAGTCCAGAGTAAGGCAAAACCACAGAAATTCAGTATTAAACAATCCAATATATCAATAAGTATGTTATTTACGCACATAATTTTATACTTTTATCTTCTTTCAATGACTTTTATATTTGCTTAATATATTTTATGGCTTAGGGAAAAAACACAAAAGTTACAGCAGCTTGTGAAGGCCACAGAAAAACAAGTTTATCTAGAATGCAAGAATCAAGGTTTTGTGAGCCAAATTCTGAAACTGGATTAGCCTCTGAATTACCAACTGGGCACATAAATGCTAATTTGGTGATATAAATTCAAGACTCAAATTCCTTAATGCTTCTGTATTTCAAAACTGATCCCAAAATGTCATGCTAAATCACATGAGCATTTGTATAAAGCAAACTTGGAAATTTCTGTAACTTCATTAGTTTTCTGCATAAAGCATATACACTCTGCCAAGAGCAAAAGCTGGCTTTTCTACTACATAGCTTGAGCTCTAGTAGAGCCTTCTCTGCAGGAAATATAATGACATGCAGGTTCCTAGCACTATCTCCTATATAGATTGTTTTCATTTTCAGTTATCTTCTCTCTGAAATAACTAAGGTAAGTTCTTATGAATGAGTACATATAGCTCTTGGCACCTGTAAAGTTGCATTTTCTCCTTTCATCCATACATTATCGTATCTTGTGCACATTAATGAATAAACAGGAAATGAATGAAGCCTTTCTTTGCAAGGCCACCACAGAGATAAATAGAACAAATCTGTAGAGCTAACCAACTACTACAAAAAATAAAAAGAAATTCTGAATCTTCAAACTATACAGGCATGAATACTTCTAGAACGAGAAAACCAGAGTCTCTTGTTCTAAGGAATTGTCCACCCATCAAAAACTTGTAAAGGACATAGAGGATTCACAGACAAAACTCCCTTCCATACCCCGTAACACTGCCACTTTGCTTTTGAAATAATCTGACAAAACCTGTTCTGTGACACCAGGATGCCTGGGAATTTCATAGGTTCTGCACTTCAACTGTAGGACAGGATCTTCATTTAAAAGCTGCGCAAGAAGCAGTACTCCACTCTAGAACAGAAAGAATAATAAGCATGAACATTTCTGTCCCTTTTCTTAGGGAAGGCAAAAAGCACTATCTGCAGAAACAGAAGTTTTATAGAAATAGATGTTTATTACAATAGCTTGCTTGTGGGCCTGCCATGCCACGAAACATACCTCGGTGTAAAAACGAACATAGCCAGAGGTGAAGCCAACAACAATGCAGGTCCAGTCAGGACGGCCTGTCGAACTCCTGTTTCACAAAGATATACTAGAAGTTAAAAAAAAAATACCACCCTAAGCTGCAGACATACAAAAGTGTAATGGAAGGAGACTGATAATGCATATACATACGAATATCAATCCTTACCTCTTCTGACTTGCCAAAGGGATACACAGTACACTACTCACACATTCACTAGAAACAGAAAGATAAAACCAATAAGCATATTTTTTCTCCCATTGTGAAATTTTGCTTTACACAAGAGACCTTGCTGACTCAGCATTTAAAATATTTTAACAATATATTAGTGCAGCACACAATATATCAAATTCATACTAAAAAGGCAAAACCCACCCTTTCATTCTTAAAGACATTTTCAATTACAAGTTCAAGAGCACCCAAATAGATTGCATGAGTGCTTATTACACCTTGTTAATGTTGTCTTTCATCATTCACATTCTGTGAGTACTCTTCAGTAAAGATTCAAGTTAAATCTTACAGTAAATAACTTTTTTCTGATCTATAATGATATACCAAGAACCACCACTATTTTTAAAAAACAACCGAACTATATTTATCAAAATATTTTTTTGAAACACATTACACAATTAGGGAGAGTTTATATCCACTGCATTTTACTGCTTTATAATTTGAAAGCATTTGAAGACCTAATATGGTCCTCCCAGTTAATGCAATAACTGAGCATGCTCAATGCATGACAGGTAAAGCATGCAGAAGGCAAGCAGATGAGCAGGCCTCATTATCTCAAATCAAAAGTTATTTAACTGTTACCATGATAGAAAGCTTTACAGTGACTGGGGAAACAGAACCAGTACAAAGGTTTTATGAAAGACTATATAAATTCAAGATGACATCCCAAAGAGCATAAATGCCTGCAGTACTGTTGATTATTTGCATTTCAGGTCACCTCCATTCCACAATGAGTGATTAAATAATCAGGCTAGACAATTACAGAAAAAGCAGTTTTCTAAATGCAAGTTTGACATGAATTGCAATTCAATTACAACTTCAAAGCAACGTTAAGTATGTCAGTGAAAACTCATCTTCCAACAGCAAAGCTTGGCCACCACAGAACATTGTCAGTTGACGGCAACATTAAGGAATTAAAAAAAAAAAAAAAGTCAAGTCTTTCCACAGTCTGACAGTAATTGCCATATTTGCACTGCCACAGAAATAGAACCCAAGAACCCACACCTCCAGGAAACACTCGCAAACCTTAAATCAAGATGTAGTGAATATAACCGCGTCTATCTAAAGAAAGCTACCTGTTCCATACAATAGTGTCTCTTGGAGATGTAACAGTAGTAAGAAACCAACCCCCAAACAGAATTTCTTTTCCTTTTTTTTAATAAAAGATGACAAAGTAATTTTAGTGTTAGTATGGGGTAAAAAAACCTTAAAGAGATGCACATAAAACAGTTGAAATGTGTAGCAGCAGGTTTATAAAAAAGGATTATGATTTTTACAGATTGGAGAGAGGCTGATTAAATCAACACCTCTTGCAGCATAACAGAAGGTTGAAGCCAACAGGGAGCATATTCAAAGGCAGACAGCAACTCAAGGCTGCAAACTTAATAACGAAATGCAAAAATGTTCTTCCATATGGCAGATTCAAGAAAGCGTCTGCCTGGTTATTTGAAGACAGATCGAGCAGAAACGTTGTATAAATAGCAAATGTATGACCAAAGCAAGTTTCACAAGTCCACTAAACAGCTTGGAGCCCCAAAACATTTCTAAAACCGACTGACAACATAAAAGGATATTTACAATGGAGGTAAAAAATTAAAAGCGTAGATGAAGTTCACTGCATTTCAAAAGATAAACACTTTTTCTATCACACAAATGTTGCTCACTGCTTATAATTTGGAGTGACTTTTTGATCAGTGAGATAACTTTATATTTGTTTGATTCTGAAAATTAAAAAGTATTTCTAAAACAACTTCATACATTTCCGGTTGCAACATATGCTAACAGAATTTCATCTCTATTATAAAAGTAGATTTTCAAAAAGGGTACATATACTTCCCCCCCCCCCCTTCTAGAACATGAACTTATAAAAAGCATGATAACCCAGATCTACTAGGATGTCTATGTTATATGCAAATACACTGATTTGCACACAGAGTACTTCTATTAATTTGCGTGAACTTGTTCTGAGATATCCCACTACACATGAAGAGTGACCTTTGCAGAAAATGTTTCTGGTCACCCAGCTTACTCCATTTCTGTTTGACATTAAAATGCCTAAGACCATGAATGCACTTTGATGAAAGAAAAAAAAAAAGTACAAGTAAAAAGCATATGCTACTAATTATTAAACATGAAAATGACACTTTAATCACAGCTGCATTTCAACACCTACCCTTCTTCAACATTCAGAGAGCCACTCCAGCCAACAGCATATTGCATTTCCTCTTTTCCCTTGTCACTCTGCTTCCATTTAGCTGCCATTAAGAACAAAGACAGCATCTGTAAAACTGTAATGTCTTGCATTTCACAGATATAGTTCTATTCCTAATCCTTCTCTTCTGTACGATACGTCCTACCACACTTAGATTAAGCATCAATTATAAACCTTGAAGATCATAAAAATAACACTACATTTTTTAGTAACTTCTCTAAGGAATTCCTATGCTTTCTTAGAAATTTACACAGAACAACAATCTACTGAAATTCTGAAATGCCTAGTTTAATTTTAAAAGATTTATACAGTAATATCTACTTCATCAAATTTTAAAAGATTCAATTAATGAAACAGGGATCCTTAAGAAACAAGTACTAAGCAAGAGCAAGCTTATTCTGGAATGATTACTGAAGATGAGCTTAAATAAATAGAAAATTTTAATTTTAACTTCCAAGACAGACATGGGAATCCTACAGTGACTCTGACAATTTTTAATCATCCCATCATAATCAAGGTTAGAAAACATTACACTTTGTTATTCATGAGGTGGTATTACAGATAACATTTGATTGTTGAATCACCTCCCAGGTGCCAATGGACAACTTAAAAAAATATATTAGTGTTATGTGCCATTTGTCTGACAAAACTTGGGACACAGGGACATTTCTGCTGTTGTGTGGTAAATTGCCACTGTGCTTTTCATCAGAAGCAGTTCTGCAGCAGGTGAGCTAAATCATCTCCTTATTCTTGATCCAGTAGGAATTTTCTGGGGAATATTGCTCTCTTTTCATTTTCTGTGAAAAATCAGTGACTAACCTATATCAGTTTTGGAACACACAACTTTGCAGAGAATGATACATGCAGCATGACAACTCAGTGCAATCTGCCTAATTATGCAACTCCAAGCTTCAACACTGTGTTTTTGTTATAATATTCCCTACATCAGGAGGTTTCCCTTCATCATGCTCACGTGCCACCAACTGCAGCTGTTAATAGCACCGGCACCCTAGGCAACAGCACATCTGTAAAAAGCAGCTGGCTGATCAGTGTTCACATATTACTAAGGGTACCTTTAAAAGAGTTCTGAGACACCTCCTTTAGAGTAAAAAACAAAGCTGTTCTGAGAGCCCTGCTCAATACTTCCTCCTCCAAGTGACACTGCCTCAGTTAGCTCATTTTTTTTCAAGGAAAAAGAAAAATAAGGTCAAATATTTCTTAATGGCTAGAAGTAATATAAAAGTTTTGTTTTGCTATTGACCACAATTAATGTCAATAACATCACAAGCATTATACAAATTTATACATTAAATTTAATTATTCATGATAAAATGTTTTTTTCAGATCAAAATATAGCTGAGGAGTAAAGACAAAACAACTTACTTTCCAAGCAATACCTAGAAAATGCATGATGTGTACTATATACCACTCCAAAACTCTTGAAAGTACAACTTGCAAGTAATCAGGTGGGGCAGGGTGGGGGATGATGAGGACACAATCTTGCCCTAATTATTATTATTAAATGTACTAGTATATGTACTTATTAGAATGTATACTCACGCACTAAAAAGACTGCTTTCTGTTCGTTAGCTATTACCATCAGGTCATTTGTTGGTGACAAGGACAACACACAGTCCTGAAGCCAGTAATTTCTCTGGTTCTTGGAAGCAGCTTCCTCTTCTTCCTACAAGTAAAGCTTTAATCAACGTATGCAACAATTTTTAAATGCTGCAGCACTTGCAAGACTTATAACATTTTGGCTCACCCTCAATACCAGCGCTAAATGAACCTGTCAAGTCACTAGAGCTCCAACTTGCATGAAAGGCCATGAGAAATGCATCAACCTTGCACTAATTCTATCTGTATGTTTACAAAACAGAAAACAAAGAACTCATCACTGCTCCTCCAAATCTTCTCCTTTCACCAGAAACACTAAAAGACTGAGAAATTTTTATTATTATTCATTAGAGACTGGAAAGAATGTCCTCAGTTATTCTCATTGTAATCTCTACTGAAAATAAACCATTTATCCAAGCTTACACACCGACCAGCATTGAATAAATATATGCACATATGAAGAAAGTAACTAAGCTGACATTCACACTAAAGCCTCATGGTAACATACAACAGGCTATCACCTTGTGCCTTTCCACAACAAGGAACTACAAAGAAACAAATTAAAACTAAGAAGTGCCAAATTTTAAGGGTTCAACAATGGGTACATTAGATACCATCATTACATATAAAACGATTGCATCTTTTTTTCCTCCAAGCAGCAAGCTAAATATTCAACTGAAGAACAAACACAGGTAGTTTCTGGCAATCACAGTTCAAAGGCAGAAAGCAAACAACAGGTTTTAGGCAGACTGCTACAAGGTCTCTCAGAGATACTACTCCTGCTTTCTTAGCTCCATCCTCTTGACCACAGCAATGAAAATCACTTTGCCCTATCCACAGTCTCCATTTCCCTAGCCACCTCTCCAATCCTACCTCCTCCTAGCCGTTCAAAATACTACTCCGTCCTCTAGTATCTCAAAGCAGCTATACACAAACAAAAAGCCCAACAACTTCAGCGTGATCATTTTCTGATCTATGCAATTTATTCTGTTGTAATAAAGGTGCATGTACTTGAAAATACACACATCTACTTCAGGCAGAAAAAAAACTTTACATAACATACTCATCAGCTATTCATTACATTTATTTCCTTTCATAAGGTTGTACCATAAAAATAGTCACTTTGTGCACACATGAATACCCTGTATGTCCATCATAAAGTCTACATTAGCACAGTACAAATATTCAGCTACCTATCTTTGTCCACACTATCACTTGCTTTGTGCAAGACGACATTCTATTTTCATGTCATTTTTGCCTGTTGATGGATACCAAGTTCCATAGCAACACATTTTCCCTGATTACTGATACTTTTCAAAACTTTATAAAGAGATAATGAAGTTGACTGCGATACTTGTGACAACTTTAACTCCTCATGACAGAGATAAACATATCATGTGTAAAAAATGCATAATCAAAACGCAAAGAAAATCCTTTTAGTAATTTTTAATGTAATGATTTTCAAACTGAGGATAAAGAAACAGAAATGAAAGGCTCCTCTAAGGATTAAACGGAATTAAAATTATATCTCAGAGAATTTATATGAAGTTATCTGCATGCATAAACAAAGAACTTGAAATCTAGAGACATAAAATACGGCCATGTCATGTTAGTGACAAAAATAAGCTAAGAGTTAGAACAGGAAAAGCACTGAACTTGTCAGAAGAAACCACTTTAAAAGGTGAAAGACAGAATGATCAAAAATCAGCATTTAAGACAGGATTCAACATCAGCATCCCTACAAAATAACTAATGAATTCTATAAAAAGACACTTCATAGAAAAAAAGAAAAAACTTCCTTTAAATTTTAGATTTTTCTTTTTTTTTTTAAATTTCAATGCCTTCTGAAACATTGCTATGTTCCATGAAATAGATGCTTGTCCGAGCGACTTGAGTAATTCCAAGAAAAGAGTCATTTTAGATCAACTATAATGCAAATCAACAGTTAAAAGTTTTAAAAAGGGAATTCATTGTTATATTATACTAATAATTCTCAACTCCGTGCTAGACTGATGCACTCATTTTGGTGTACGTTCAGACAGACTCACATATTTATATGCTTCTACACAGAACAACCTGTTTGCTGTGGATGACAGTTCTTTCTTTCTGAAGAGTTTGACCCAGAACCACTAGCAACTTTGGAGGAAAACAGGTAAGCAGAGGAGAAGGAGATCTTTAGCAAGAAGGCTGTGAACTACCTGGCAGAAGAGTTTGACATTTTAAAGAGTGAAAAAGACAACAGTTTCAATTTAGCAACACCTGCTGGCTCTATCAAATTACAACATAAGTAGTAAACAAAGCATTTGCTCTCCTCATCAAGGAAGTGATAAACTTTACAGTACATCTTACAAAGATGTGGCCTGAGAAACATACTCATTTCCTGGAAGTTACAGGGGAGCTGAACAGCCATCCTATTTAAAAGTTTTTGTACTCTTGTTATTCCCTGACATCAGCGTCAGTGATTCATCCCTGGGAGACACCATGCTCATTTCAATTTGTTTCTTGCCTCAGTTGAAAAATCTGTTTCCCTGCTGAAGCAGTTTCAAGGATACTGCTCAACTCCTTGGGCACACTTCCTGCATACTGAGATAAAGACAGCAGATAAGAGAGTTTTGTTAGCAAGGTGAGGTCTGCATTCCTCAGTCTACCCCCTTAGCTCTCTCTAACAGGGAATTAATCAAACAATTCTGTTCAGATGATTCATTCAGGTGTAGAGGATTTCTTCACAGTTTCCCTAACATTTTATGCAAGTCAGCTGGCAGCTAGAAGTTTCGGCCTTACCAACAGTTATAGACTAGCCATATTACTCTTAGTTGAACTGGTTGGACAGAGGGATGGTTTTCCCCCTTTGAAGAGCAACTGTGCTGTCCCATCCTCCACCTGTAATTTGAACCCTCCTGTAACACCATCCACACATCACAACATAAAAGGAGTACTACACGATCATTAGAAAGATGCTTGTGTCACTGGTTCATGATTTAGGAGTCCTTGATTTATATTAATTCATAGTAGATTATTATATCCACTGCCATGCCCTACTGTCTCTGACTAGCTATAAGACAAAAAAGATACCTGCATCTGCAGCAGCACAGAAAGATGTGTATATATTCTAGTGAGAAAAAACCTACAGCATACAAGAATATGAGTAATTATCACAATAGGTAACATCCAAGCTATATTTAGAAACAATTAGAAGAGCAACGGACAAACAAGCAGTCACATTTAAAACAACATTCAAGATCCCCCTCGTCCAGGTGATAACTACATAGGAGGAAAAAAAACAACTTACACACATACAAACAAGTGGAAAAGTCTTTTAGAATGGGAAAGTTAGCAATGAAAACCCATATATATGAACTTACAGGTTCTTGTAATTCTGCTTCATCCCAGGCTCCCCAGCCACCATCTTCCCAGCTTGTTGATTTCCCTGCTTTAAACAAAAAAATATTTGTCACAGGAATACAGCATAGGCAATGAAAAACACAACCAAAAAGGATTGCTAGTGGTTGCTTTCCTTTCCCCACCAATGCATTATAATTTCGTAAGACAGTACTTTCTGCTGATGGAACAGTTTTTACTAAAGCATTCCCTGATTAAAAAAAAAAAAACATTTATTTACATCTTGGCTTAGTTAAAAATATTTGCCTTGTCTTTTTGTGCCATAAAAGTGCAATATGCACTTTAAAAAAAAAAAAAACAGAACAAAAAACCCAACAAAAACTTGCTTGGACAATTTTTTTTTCTTTCCTTGACGCACAACACTAGAAGCAGAGATTTGTTTTATGTTCTTATACTTGATTTACAGCAAAGAGCTCTTCCATGTGAACAACGTAAAAGCCAAGGTACACAGCAATCATCAAAGAGAAAAGGGAGTAATTTTGGATTGCCACGCAACAGATTAGTTGCTTATTAAGAAAAATTAATGGATTAGTATGTAGGTGAAAAAAACAAAGGAAGGGAGAATGAAAAACTGAATTAAGTGTTTCCAACCAGAGCAATAACTGTGGGTGCAAGACCAAGAGACCGGCAGCAACTGTAGGATCGATACCACCTCGCCTCAGCCTGAGTTTCAAAACAACCCTGCAGCTTAGCTATCGAGTTGGTCAGGCCACAAAGTAACAGCAAAGCAGACTTGGAGGAACCAGCCCAAAGGGAAAAAGAATCTCCAGTTCCACATAGCCGAACCCTGTTTTTTCTAACTTAGGATACCTCCACAATTTACTTATTTGTAACTTAAGATACCACACAAGCTGTAACAGTGTTTCTCCCTGTCAAAGATAAATGCACTACAGATTTCTCCTTCAAAATTACTAATTTATGATCTTATACAAAAGTTGCTTTGAGAACTCTCACTTGCTTACATTTATGTTCGTTTACCCTGAGCCATGAAAACAGCTGTGGTATCACAAAGTTACAGGCACAAATCCAAAAGACTCCAAAACTAAATGAGCAAAATTTTGAAAAATACTCAATTCTGACACTCTGCCTCAATGACTGAATGAGCAAATATAAAAATAGTCCAGAACACAGCCAACTCACTAAAATGGAAGAACAGCACGTTTTAGAACTTGCATCTTCGTTTCTATCATTTTTGTGGTTTTACAACATACTAAATGTTTTCTCTCTTTACAGCTGCCATTTGATAAATCCACTCCAACAAAGGTATTCAAGAGTTATTTTACACAAAATTCTCTCACGTGTACCACCACATATGAGAGAAATATTTTCATTTATTTCAACACATACTTTTAGAAACACAAACATATTACAATCTTTTGCTTTTATCTTCAGCATTCAAGAGGCACTAACAGGACCCTACTGGTTCCAGAATCCCTTTAGATATGGATGATACCAGAAGAAAAGCCATATGGAATCTGTATGCATTTTTCAGAGCATTATTAAAGTCAAAAAACAAGCACAAGTAGCACCACATAACTGTCTTCTACCAAAAGTTTTGGACAATGAAGACTGACTGTATAAAATTCTTCCAGAATTACTTCCTTCCAAGTGCATTTCAACAACAAAGTAAATAAAATTCAATCTTGAATGCAAAAAAAAGCAATAATAAAATATAACAACATGCATACAGAAGTTTTAGTGGTAAAGCTTACTAGCTGAACATATACTGTACTTTTAAAACTTTTTCACAATTGCTGTGTCAACTTTTTACAAGGACCTATAGTGACAGGACAAGGGCTTCAGGTTTGGTTTGTTTCTTTTTTTCAGTTTTAAACTGAAAAAGGGTAGATTTAGACTGAATATAAGGAAGAAACTTTTTACACTGATGGTGGTGAGACACTGTAACAAGTTGCCCAGAGAAGATACGGATGTCCCATCACTGCAAGTGTTCAAGGACAAGGCTTTGAACAATCTGATACAGTGAAAGATGTCCCTGCCCATGGCAGGGAGGTTGGACTAGATGGACTTTATAGGTCCCTTCCGACACAAACCATCTTATGATCTCCCTCTCTTTTAATTCCCCCACAGACCTTTTAAGCTTTCTGCTTTCTCTCTAGCTCTGTTTACAGTTCAGAGGGCTTTACAAGCATCATCATTAACCTCTTCAAAGACCTTACCTCCAAGCCAAAACATCAGCCAAATTTAGTTAACACAGTACTGCAGTAACAACATACAGGCCAGTGTTTCATTTCCCTGTACGGTCTGTCTTGGGCGTGGATCTGTTGGTCCTTCTCCGTTGAGAACACAGCTTCTATGCCAGACGGCTCAGCTTTTGCTGTGCATTGTCTCACTCAACAGAAGTCTAGTCCACGACTTCAGACTGTAGTTGCTCTAAAATGTATTGTCTTTTAATTTAAGCTGCTAAACTAAATCTTCACTATACTTTGTGTTTTGCATTATTAGACAACCCCGCATGCACATTTATTAACTTTACTAGAACAGCTTCAGACAACTGCACTCTCTTAACGACAAAATTACAAACTTTAATCTCGAAGTTTGTGGCACACAGCATCGGCGGCCAAAGAGCTTCACCTACACACTACAGGATACGGACTGACATCCGAGAACAGCTGAACACCTGAAACTTCCGGACAGCAGGAAAATCTGAACTTGCAGATGAAGATGCGGCACCTGTAGCAGGTCGCCCGCCCTTTACAGCCCTTTATCGCATTAACGATGCCGGGGCACTCAGCTACCCGCGGTTACCCCCTGCATGCCCCTGGCACGCCCTTGAGCTGATGGGGACGGCTAGGAGAGCGGCGACGAGCGAGCCCAGAGGCCGGCCAGCACCCCCGACCTCGCCACCAGGCAGCCCCGCCTGTGGCCACCAGGCCGGGGCGCACGGCCCCGCCAGGACAGTCCCCTGTCGCCGGGCGGCTCTCGGCGGGAGAGCCGAGACTCCCGCCCCACGGAGCCCCGAGAGGCCCGCGGGTCACAGTTCCGCCACCACCGCCCACACGAGCATCCCGCCGGGCCGGGCCAGGGTCGGGCCGGGCCGGTCCCACAGCTCCCCCCCCCGGCACCGCAGGGCGGACTTACCGCTCTCCTTGCCGGCTGTGGCGCTGCTCTGGCGGCGATGCTGGCAGAGGAAGTCGCGAGCCACCTCCAGGTCCTGGAAATGGCCGAAGGGAACCAGAGCGCACGACATGGTACCACCGCCGCCACACAACCCGGAAACGGCCGCGGACTTCCCTCACGCTCGGCGCCGCGCGGCCCTGCGCAGGGCGCATGCACGGCGCAGCGGCACGCTCCTCCCCCTCCACTTCTGCGCGGCCCTGGCCGCCCTTGGCCGCGGCACCCTGGGGCGCCCGCGGGTCTTCAGCCGCCCCGGGCCGGCGGGAGCGGAGGGGACGCAGAAGGGGCGGGCTCGTGCTCGTGCTCGTGCTCGTGCTCTTCTGCCGCTGCCGAGCAGCGACGTGGCTGCTGGCCGTCGCAAGACAAGCGTCCTGTTACCAAAGACAGGCCTCTGCCTTGTTTCTAAAATAGTTGTTTCTTACTAGCCTTCTTACTGTGTGAGAAAATAGCGAATTACTGACCTTCGTACTGTGTAAAAATAGTTAGTCACTGAGCTGATGTTTCAAATAGTGATAATGAGGAGACAACCAGAAGTAGTTAATCACTTCAAGGTTCTTCTATACGTCTATACTCCTATACCAATTAGAACAGAGTTATGGCTGCCTCAGAGAACATCCTTATTATCTTCAAGAAGTTGGCAAACTTACAGCAAACTTTTACTGTCCTGAGATGACTCAATACCTTAAAAGGATAGTGTGAGGAAGGGTCTCCTTACACAAATGACTACCGAGACACTCAACGCTTGCGCAGAAGTGTTTTGCTGACGCAGCAAAATTTGTTACGCCTGTGCAAAAAGACTATTTGGTCATCCTAATGAATATGTAAGCCTAGGTGGAGTTATGTATTAGGTAGGTGGAATTATGAGAATATTTTGTGTATAAAAAACGGGTGAATATCCCCAGTAAGGTGTGCTAGATTTGTGGGTTTTCCCCCTAGCACCCGACATCGAATAAAGCAATATCTCCTCTCTAAGCTACTTTTGGTTTCGAGGGCTTTTATTTCAGGTAACGGTCCCAGTGGAGAGGTGGCAGGGTTGGCATTGGCCAGTGCTGCCTCCCTGACACGGTTCCTGAGGAGAATTGCGGCTACATGTTGGTTTTTTTCCCGGGACCTTGACCTGCAGCTGGATGGGGCCGCTGCGTTGGCCTTGTCCGAGGGCAGCGCAGCTGGGGTAGAGCTGCCATATGCTTGCGGCCCTCGGGGCTACTTCTGCTCACGGCCCAGGTGCCAGCACCAGCGAGTGGCTGTGAATGCCTGGTCTTGGCAAACCAATCACAGAATCATAGAATTGCCTAGGTTGGAAGGGACCTTTGAGATCACCAAGTCCAACCTCTGACAAAAACCATCACTAAACTATATCTCTAAGCACTATCTCTACCCGTCTTTTAAATACCTCCAGGGATGGTGCCTCAACCACTTCCCTGGGCAGCCTGTTCCAATGCTTAATAACTCTTTCAGTGTAAAAATTTTTCCTAATATCCAGTCTAAACCTCCCCTGGCACACTTGAGGCCATTTCCTCTTGTCCTATTGCCTGTTATTTGGGAGAAGAGACCAACCCCCACCTCTCTACAACCTCCTTTCAGGTAGTTGTAGACAGTGATAAGGTCTCCCCTCAGCATCCTTTTCTCACGGCTAAACAATGCCAGCTCCCTCAGCCGCTCCTCACAAGGCTTATTCCCCAGACCCCTCACTAGCTTTGTTGCCCTTCTCTGGACCCACTCCAGCACCTCAATGTCTTTTTTGTGGTGAGGGACCCACAACTGGACACGGTACTCGAGGTGGGGCCTCACCTGTGCTGAGTACAGGGGGTGACCCTTCCCTAGTCCTACTCACCACTCTGTTCCTGATACGGGCCAGGATGCTGTTGGCCTTCTTGGCCACCTGGGCACACTGCTGGCTCATATTCAGCCAGCAGTCGACCAATAACCCCAGGTCCTTTTCTGCCAGGCAGCTCTCCAGCCACTCCTCCCCAAGCCTGTAGCGCTGCATGGGGTTGTTGTGACCCAAGTGCAGGAGCCGGCACTTGGCCTTCTTGAACCTCATACCACTGGCCTCGGCCCATCGATCCAGCCTGTCCAGATCCCTCTGCAACGTCTTTCTACCCTCAAGCAGGGCGACGCTCCCACCTAACTTGGTGTCGTCCGCAAACTTACTGAGGGTGCACTCAAACCCCTTGGTCCAGATCGTTGATAAAGATATTAAAGAAGAGAAGTGGCCCCAATACTGAGCCCTGGGGAACGCGGCTCGTGACCAGCCGCCAACTGGATTTAACTCCATGCACCACCACTCTCTGGGCCGGGCCCTCCAGCCAGTTTTTAACCCAGTGCAGAATACTCCTGTCCAAACCATGGGCAACCAGTTTCTCCAGGAGGATGCTGTGGGAAACTGTATAAAAGACATTACTAAAGTCCAGGTAAACAACATCCACAGCCTTTCCCTCATCCACCAAACAGGTCACTTTGTCATAGAAGGAGATCAGGTTTGACAAGCAAGACCTGCCTTTCATGAACCCATGCTGACTGGGCCTGATCGCCTGGTTGTCCCTCATGTGCCACACAATGGCACTCAGGATGATCTGTTCCATGAGGAAGAATAGCTGCCAAGCCCTGTGTTGGCTTTTCAGGGCTACACCATTATGCAGTCCGTGGCAGTAATTGGCATGTGAGAGTTTCACTGATGGCAATGACTGCATACTTGGTAGGGAAGGCAAGACAGCTTCCCAGCTGGCCTGAGTCTAAAGGAAGGTGCTCTGAGAAGCTGATAAAATTTCATCATCCAGGCCTAATGATGAAACCAGTACAGCCCTAAATGCCTATGTTACTTTGATGATTAGGGAACACCTTTAACAAGTAGTGAGGACGGGGTTTCTTTCAATCATCTTAATTGCTCTTGTGAATATAAAGGTTTTGTTTGGGTTTAATGTCAAACTATTTCTAATCCGTCTCTGGTCACCAAGGCATCTTAGTGGAAGCAGTGATTATGATGAGTGAGATTTGCTGTGGAGTGACATCAGTGTAGTGTTGACAGCTGATCCACAGCTTCAAAAATCTCCCCCCTAGGGCAAGGAGAGAAAAAGCACATGTGAAAATAACACCAGGGGATGTTTTCTGGGCCTCAAAGAAAGAAATTGACCTATCCACAGGTGTTGTGGTTTGGCATCAGACAGCAACAAAGAACCACATGCCGCTCTCTCGAGCTTCTGCCCCCATGGGGAATAATCGGAAGAAAAAGGCAAAACTTGTGGGTTGAGACAAAGGCAGTTTAACAGAACAGCAAAAGGGAACAAGAAAACAACAACAGTAACACCGATAGAGAAATATACAAACACAATTACGGAACAGATGCTCACCGACCAGACCCAGATGCCCCAGCCTGCTCTGAGCTGCTCAGACTGGGCATGGCTCACGTTCGATGGAAGGTCTGTGTCCCTGCTGGAGCCTGGGGAGAATTAACCCTATCCTCACCAAAACCAGGACAACAGGCCTTTACAATTTTTTTTAATGGATGCTACTTTACCAGGCCTTTTTTTTTTCTTTAATATAAAATCCTGTTGATTCTTTTCACACAGATGTCTTTTATTTGATAGATAATAACGCGTGTGTGTCTTTAGTAGTTAAAAGTAGAAATGATTGAGCAAATAGTCCAAGTCACTCTGAAAGTTTTGTTTGTTGTCTAGGTTTTTTGTGTGGTCTCTCAAGACTTTCTAAGACTGGACAGATTTTTACTAAGAGAAGTTTAATTCCAAACTGGAATCAATTTGTACTTTCCTGAAGGCACAGACTGTAACTGACTATAAACTCTAGAAAACCTCTGTCACGTTTTCAAAGAAACTGGCTTTAACTTACCCCAACAACTTTTTAGTGCCTTCAGCTGTTCTATTTTGTTGCAGCAATCGGGGACCCAACATTGCCCTTAGCAACAGCAGGGACATTTTGTTTTTACGTTTGAAAACTGTGGCTGCTCAGGCAATACACAGGTTAGACTTGAATTTAAGCAGATGAATAATCCCGTGGCTATTCAATACGGAGTTGTTGAATTCTGTTTTTCTGAACAATCATAAAATTACAAGCTGCGTACCAATGGGAAAGAGGTTCTTCAGAAATAAAGTCACAGTGTGGGAAAGGTTGAAAGCAACTGGTACGGAGGAATGGCTAATGACTTTGAAGATGCTCTAATTAAACATGTAAAGCCTGTGGGGAAGAAAAAATTCAATGACATTTTAGATGTGTAATATGCAAAGGCACTAGTAATGTCAAGTGAATAAATAAAGAGTATGCAAGAAATTAAATTAACAACCTCTTTTGTCATTCTTTAGTGACGCTTTCATCACATTATGAAAATTGCCTTATTTAAACACTAGCAAACAGCATAAGACGCTGTCATCTGCCTGCCTGGTTTGCTGTACCCAAAGAAGTCAAGCTACAAAACTGCCAAGATATTAATTAATGTATAAAATAAGGCAATGAATAATTCAGCAAATTAATTAATATTTCAAGACAGGATTGAGCCCTGGAGATCTCATGTTATCATTTTGGCTACTGAATTACCTTTTGTGTGTTTGTTATACCTTCTTCAATACTTACTAATATTTAAATATTCATAATAATTACATGGGAGGCTATTAAAAAAAACACTTTGAAAAATCTCTGCCATAAATATTAATCAAAGTTCTTGAAGCCATTCAGATAAGTGCTTTATATCCAAAATTAACAACACATTTACAATAATAACAATCAATACTTTGCATTTACATAGGTCCTGTCATTTGGAGACCTTAATGCAGTTTACAAAAATGCATAATTATGGATGTTGGGGATTTTCACTCAGGGAAAGAAAGGTAATGAAAGATTAAGTGATTTGCTCAGGGTCAATCCACAGATCTGCAGAGTACTGCCGGTAAAACCCTCCTTTCATCATCATCAGTGATGTGATGATCTCCACCTGTCATTCATTCATGATAGTTAGCATAAATGAATGTGATTGTACTATCATAGCCAGAGCCCTGCATTTGGTCTTTGATAAGAAGTGAAAATGAAACCAACAATTCAGTAATAGAGCAGACACACCTATACCATAATGTCAGCTTGATACAAACTGTCACCTTACCAAATACTTGCATAAGTGTCTTCCCATAATGGAATTAGCACTTATGGGGAGGGAGCAAGAATTACTCAGTGTTCAATAAAATGCAGAGAACAGAGAGAATATGGAGAATCTCAGTCAAACGTTCGCACTTGTGCCCAGCCGTTCACCGCTGCCCGATCACAGCTAAGCACAGAACTGCGTCCTTTAGTGCCACAGTAAGTGGTGTCTGTCTCACACACGCCAAATATCTGCGATTCCCAGAGCTTCAGCATAACTTACAGTGGCTTGTCACCTCTGAACATCCATTTGCGTATTTATATCTTTATGTTAATTTCTAAATTCAGATTCATATAAAGATATATAAAATATGAAAATATAAAAAGAGATGTATGTCACAAAATTATCTCTCTTGGGATATCTGTAACAGACCTTTCTGTCTACCCAGTGGACAAGGCGTTGACTTCTTTGTTCCAAGGCATGCCTTCGTTCCCACGTGGGCACGAGGCAGAACTGGGGCAGGGTTAGAAGCACAAAGTTTCGTTAGTGCTGCTACAGACAGTTTATGGCATTTAGGAAAGGTTGTATTTGAAGAACAGAGGATGGAAAGATGCACTTGCTATTTCTCTTTTCCTATAAACCACATTTCTTGCATATCAAAAAATACATGCTAAGCCTGAGTTTGAGAAGGGAAAACAACATACAGAAGAAATTACTTCCATTTTGCCCCTAGATTAGCTGTTCTGACTCACAGCAAAGGCAGGACAGGAGTGAAGAGAGGGAGGGCCAGACAGTACATCTGTTCTGATCATTCTGAGTCGGGTTAAGTCTGGATTTAAGCAATGTTTTTTTCCTCTCTGCATACATTGGCGGGCTGCTGCAGGCAGCTCCAGCTGAAATTTATCTACAAGAGCCCATAAGGCTTAACAAAATTCTGGCTGTGCCTTGTTCCAGTTTCATCCTTTGCTTGAGGTAATGTGGAAGGCATGAAGACTGGTGTCTCAACTTGACTACTACTGAGATTTTATTCACAAATCTGTCTGGAGAGGTGTGTTTACTATCCTGGCCTTCAAGTAAAGGAACATTTTCATCTGAAGTGGAGTTTGATATATTAAAGCTGTAAACTAATTGAAGTAGGGGCTTAATATATTAGAACTGTGAGTTAGAGTAGGAGCTTAATTTGGGAGACTAGGCGCCTTAAGGCTGTACAAAGAGCAGATGCAACAGTTGTAGCACTAAATGTCAGAACTTATCTCTTATTTTTTAAGACGGAATGCTTTAGGACAATATAGCCTTGTAGTAGAAGCTTATCTCTCAAAACAAGGGGCCCAGGATTACTGAGGTATGCAGAGACTAGTCAAAACTAACACTTTTGATGCGCCACCAAGAATAAAGAAGTCGAGTAGAGGCCTGCAGTTCACCAGAAGGTCACAAAAATGAAGAGGCATGGAGGAAGTAAACGACCACCAGATGTCTCTGAAGACCACCGAGAGACTCTAACGTGCATGTGGGAGTGAGCAGTAACCTGTAATAATGAGTTAATGAATAGGTAATAATTTCTTGGAAAACTGGTGAGTATGTATACATAGTATGTGTTTAAACTGTGCAACTAAATCAGTCAGCGTGCACATTAGGTGGACCAATCCCCTGTGCGCCCACCGCTTCAATAAAGAGTACCTGCTTAATAGTCACCGAGGCTATTGAGTCTTAACTTTGGCATTTCACTGCATCACATCAAAACTCTAGATAATTTGAATCCTAAATTCATACTCCAGGTTTTTATTTTTGAAGGAATAAGATTTTTACGATAATCTGAATCTTTTTTCATCATTGAATATTTGTGATTGATGCTACCCCACTCAGAGTTTTATCTTTTGCATTTCTTAATTTTCACCTACAGATGTGGTTGAAACACTTTTAACAGAGAGCCAAGGTACATTCCCACATACAAATACCTATAGAGGATGGTGAAAATCCACAAAGTTTTCTTCACACAGTTTCCTCTGCATTTTTGGAAGGCAGTCTTGGGACAGAAGGGATCTGTAGCAAAAATCCTACATACCCGTCATGGAAATGCCAGGCCTCCTGGTTGGAGATTGCAACACTTAGGCCCCTAAATTCTGTGTAATAAAGTTACTCACATTCCTCCTTGGTGCACTTTGAGTTTATGTGAAGTTGTCAGAGTTGGGATTTGTTTAATTGTAATCCATGCCTAATGCTTATTAATAGGATACCTTAGATCTCTATAGATGCATCCAAAACATAGTATTGTGCGCACTGGATTCCTGTCCTGTGCTAAGCCAGTATTTTTTATTGGAAAAAACAGTTCTAGGGACAAAAGCAGACCATTCCCTTCAAACATATGTGCTGGTGTGTAGCAGTAGGATGTGCAGTGTCAAAGCCCGGAGGGAAACAATATGTCTTGCTCTTTTTTTTCTCACCTTTCTAGGCCAGACTCACAGGCTGGCATCCCTGCCTGCCAGTTATCTCTGCGTGCGGAGGGTAGCTGTTCCTAAGCAACTGTGGACCAGGCACCACAGCCTAGTTTTAAAATAGAGAATTAACTAAATTAGTTTTCATGAAGATATGATACAGCTGAAGAGCAGGCAGGAGCGAAAAAAAAAACTAAAGCAGCTGTGATTTGCACCAGAGAACAAAAGATGACAAAACAGAAACAGGAGTTTTGAAAACAAAGAAGGAATGATGTATGCGGCCCAAGTGGAAGAAATAAATAGAAATTAGATATTCTTCAGAGCAAGCACTGTCTATATAGTTGTAAATAACAAAACTCCAAATCTAGGGGTCTTAAAGGACCCTATCATAATATAAAAAAAAGGAAACAAAAAGTGCTGCCATATTCAATGCGTATCTCTCAGTGGTCTGGATTAAATGACTGGTCATTGTGAAAACAACCTTTTTTCGCTATATGCAGGGCCGGGCTAAAAAAACCCAAATGTACGGAGATTGCTCCCACACCCAAGTCCCCAAGAGGGAAAACTGGTGCTTGTTCTCACTCTGTCTTCGAACCGCTTTCATTGCCCCACAAACCTTGGGGGTCCACACTTTCCTGGTGACTTCATCCTCAAAATCACCTTTTTTCAGTTTACCGAGACCTAGGCTCAAAAAGAGCAAATGTCTAGAGAGTGCTCCTACACCCAAGATGCCAGGAGGGAAAAGTGGTGCTTGTTCTCACTCCCTCTGAGAACCCCTTTCATTGCCCTTGTAAATTTGGGGCTAGCACTCTCCCCAGAGCCAGGCTAAAAACAGCAAACGTGTGAAGATTGCTCCCACAGCGAAGGTGCCAGGAATGAAAACTGTGTCTGGGAACCACTTTCATGGCCCCACAAACCTTGCAGCTCTGTGCGTTCCTGGTGACGTCATCCTCAAACCCACCTTTTTTAACTCTCCTCAGGGCCGGGCTCAAAGAGAGCAAATGTCCGGAGATTGCTCCCACACCCAAGGTGCCAGGAGGGAAATCTGGTGCTTGTTCTCACTCTCTCTGGGAACCGCTTGCATCGCCTCACAAACCTCTGTGCTTACACTATCCCCATAGCCCGTCTCAAAATCAGCCAATGTGTGGAGATTGGTCGCAGATGGAAAGTGCCAGGAGGGAAATGATATCCTTATTCTGTCTCTGGGAACTGCTCTCATTGCCCCTCTAAACGTGGTGCATACTCTCCCCAGAGCCAGCCTCAAAAACAGTAAATGTCCAGAGACTGCTCCAACACCCAAGGTGCCAGGAGGGAAAACTGATGCTTGTTCACACTCTCTCTGGGCAACCTTTTCATTGCAGCTGTAAACTTTAGGCTAACACTCTCCCCAGAGCTGGGCTGAAAAAGAGCAAACATACAGAGATTGCTCCCACAGCGAAAGTGCCAGGAAGGAAAACTGGTGCTTCTTCTCACTCTCTCTGGGAACTGCTCTCATTTCCCCTCTAAACGTGTGGCTAACACTCTCCCCAGAGCCATCCTCAAAAACAGGAAACGTACTGGGATTACTCGCACATGGAAAGTGCCAGGAGGAAGAAGTGGTGCTTGTTCTCACTGTCTCTGGAAACTGCTTTCATGGCCCCACAAACCTTGGGGCTCCATGCTTTCCTGGCGATGTCATCCTCAAAACACAGCTATTCCCAGTCTCCCCAGGGCTGGGGACAAAAAGAGCAACTGTCCGGAGAGTGCTCCTCGACCCAAGGTGCCAGGAGGAAAAACTGGTGCTTGTTCTTTCCACAGCCTCTGGGAATTGCTATGAAAGCCCATCTAAACCTGGTGCAAACACTCTCCCCACAGCCAGGATGAAAAACAGCAAACACATAGAGATTGATCCCACAGCAAAGGTGCCAGAAGGGAAAATTGGTGCTTGTTCTCACTCTTTCTGGGAACTGCTTCCATTGGCCCAGTGTAACCTCTGTGCTAACACTCTCCCCAGAGCTGGGCTCAAAAACAGCAAATGCCTGAGGATTGCTCCCACGTGGAAAGTGCCAGGAGGGAAAAGTGGTGCTTGCTTTCACTGTCTGTGGGAACAGCTTTCACTGCCCCAGTAACCTCTGTGCTAACTTATGGCAGATCTACAAGCAGAGGCCTGCATACAGCCAAAGACACAGTGAGCAGAGCACACAGAAACAGAAACAGGAACGCAGACATCGATACGGATGGAATGAAGAGGAATTGGTCCAATATAAACATGGAACAGAAAACAACTTCGCATACTTATCTTAGTGGGAACTGAATAAGGTGACTGGGTTAGTGATCTGAAATATGTGTTTACTTGCCTAGCAGGTGCACGGAAAGTTTTAGAGCTTGGGTATAAAAGTCGAGGCTTGAGAAGCAATAACCAATTTCGTGCTTATCACAGACGGAGTCTGTGCCTTCATACACCACACTAACTACCTCCCCAGATCTGAGCTCAAAACCATCAAAGATATAGAGATTTCTCCCACGTGGAAAGTGCCAGGAGGGAAAAGTGGTGCTTGCTCTCACGGTCTCTGAGAGCTGCTCTCACTGCTTTTTTAACCTAAATGCTAACACTCTGCCCAGATCTGGGCTCAAACTGATTAAACATATAGAGACTACTGCCACATGGAGAGCACCAGGAGAAAAAAGCGGTGCTTGCTTTCACTGTATCTCTGAATTGCATCCGTTGCTCCAGTCACCTCTGTGCTAACACTCTCCTCAGAGCTGGGCTCAAAACCATCAAACATATACAGATTGCTCCAACATGGAAAGTGTCAGGAGGGAAAAATAGTGCTTGTTCTCACTGTCTCTGGAACGGCTTTCACTGCCCCAGTAACCTCAGTGCTAACATTTCCATGTTGGAGTAATCTCTATATGTTTAATAGGGAGAGTGTTAGCACTTAGGTTCAAAAAGCAATGAGAGCAGCTCTCAGAGACCGTGAAAGCAAGCACCACTTTTCCCTCCACTTTCCATGTGGGAGGTCGCACTTTCCATGTGGGAGCAATCCTCAGTCATTTGCTGCTTTTGAGCCCAGCTCTGGGGAGAGTGTTAGCACAGAGGTTATTGGTGCAATGGAAGCACTTTCTAGACACAGTGAAAATAAGCACCACTTTTCCCTCCTGACACTTTCCGTGTTGGAGCAATCCTCAGGCATTTGCTGGTTTTGAGCCCAGCTCTCGGGAGGCTGTTAGTACAGAAGTTAGAACGGCAATGAAAGCCTTTCTCAGAAATACAGAGAGCAAGCACCACTTTTTTATCTCCAGGAACTTTCTATGTGGGAGCAATCCGCAGCCATCTCCTGTTTTTCAGACCAGCTCTTGGGAGAGTGTTAGCACAGAGGTTAATGCCACAATGGAAGCAGTTCCAAAAGACAGTAAAAACAAGCACCACTTCTGCCTCCTGGCACTTTCCATGTGGGAGCAATCCACAGGCATTTGCTGGTTTTGAGCCCAGCTCTCGGGAGACTGTTAGTACCGAGGTTACTGCAGCAGTGAAAGCAGGCCCCGGACACACTGAGAGCAAGCACCACTTTTCCCTCCTGGCACACCCCACCACAGAATGCAGACAAGGGCAATACACAAAGGGCTCTTCCGGGGCAGCATGATGAAGGGCTCCACCGATGCAGCATGGTGAAGGGCTCCACCACAGCACGGCAACGATGGGCTCCTCTCCAGGGCCTCACAGTGAAGGGCTTCTCGGGGCCAAGGGCTCCTCTGGCGCGGCACGGCAAAGGGCCTCCAGAGCAGCAAAAGAATGGGCTCCTCCGAGAAAACACAATCAGTGGCTCCTCCGGCATGGCGCGATGAAGGGCTCCTCTGGGACGTCACCGCAAGGGGCTCCTCAGAGGCAGCGCTGGGAAAGGCTCCTAAGGGATGCCACAGCAAAAGGCTCCTCTCAGCTGGCGCAATGATGGGCTCCTCCGTGTCAGCGCAACGATGGGCTCATCCAGGGCAGCACAAGAAATAAAAGATACACTACAAGCCACACCAGGAAGACATACCATACAATACAAGCAATATACTACATTACAAGCAATACCATACATACCATCCTATACGTACCATACACAGAAAAAATAAATACCATACCAGAGACTGCGTCAGCTACATACAACTCAACTAACAGAATATAGAAAATACGTACAGTAAATAACGATATCATGTCATGCCAGACATACAAAACAACAGAAAAAGTACCACACGATACCACTGAATCCACACAAGAGATACAATACATACAACACAAGAAATACAGACCATACACACAATACACTGGACAACACAAGCTCAGTGCGATACAAAACACTACACCTACAATACCAGCCTGTACAATACAATGCAACACTCACAAGAAAACACTTAATGCAAAAGATCACAATACAATGTCATAAAATACGTACCATGCAATACAGACTAGGCAATACGTACCATACCACACAAAATACAAGAGAAAAGATGCGACACAATGCAGACCATACAATGGAATAGGGGCCTATTCATACAATGCCTCAGGGGCAGCACCGTGATGGGCTCCTCCAGCGATGATGGGGTCCTCAGGCGTGGCGTGACGAGGGGCTCCAAGACCTGGGCAGTGTGATGAAGAACTCCTCCCGAGCAGCACAGCAGGCTTCTCCAGCGCAGCATGATGAGGGATCCTCCAGGGCGGCACAAGGAACCAAAAATACAATAGAAACAACACAAGTAATACGTACCATACAATACAAGCAATACGAGACACACCATACAATACATACAAGAAAATAAATACCATGGCATAAACTACATACAATGGAACTAATACAACAGATAGAATACATATATTACCATAAGCACAAGAAATACCATACCATAGCGTATGCAAAACATGCAATAGAATATTATAAACACCACACCAAAGAACCCACACCCCACCACAGAATGCAGACAAGGGCAATACACAAAGGGCTCCTCCAGGGCAGCATTAAGAAAGGCACCTCTGCCATCTAGCCATGACGGGGTCCTCTGGGGCAGCATGGCCAAGGGCTCCTCTGGTGTGGTGCGTCATTCAGCTCCTGTGGGGCAGCACGATGACAGGTTGCTCTGCCATCGTGCAGCAAAGGACTCTTCCAAGGTGGCAAGACAAAAGGCTCCTCTGGGGTGGCACCACGATGGCTTCCTCCAGGGTGGCACCATGATGGACTCCTGCAGGATGGTGCAACAATGGGCTCCTCTGGCGCAGCATGATGAAAGGCTCCTCTGGTGCGGCATAGTGAGGGGTTCCACTGCAGCATGGAAATGATGGGCTGCGCTCCGGGGCCTCACAGTGAAGGGCTCCTCCGGGGCGTTGTGGCCAAGGGCTCATACAATGGAACTAATATAATAGATAGAATACATATATTATCATAAGTACAAGAAATACCATATCATATCGTATGAAGACACGCAATACAATATGACAATCCTAAAACCAGGATTTTTTTATGCCTACCCCTGTAGAATACATTCTGTGTGTAGCTCATACACAGAGTAGAGAGGAAGGCTTTTCAGTCTACAAAGAACACAGCCTATCTATATGTGGAATATACACAGGCAAGGGGATGAGAGGCTTTTCTGCGTGCACAGAGAATATATGGGCTAAATATACACATACATAGAAAAGGCATGCCTCACCTATGTCTACATTTAGTATCTACCAGCTGCGTATGCACAACATTCCAACAAGGGGAGGTTCTTCTGTCACTATACAGATTACATACTGTCTTCCTGAAGACTACACATCGACAAGCAAGTCAGACTTGGTTTCTCAGTCTGTAGCATATAATAGGATATACTCTGCCTATAGAAAAGAGGGAACGAGGCTTTTCTCTCCAGATAGAGACTATATTCCATCTATAGATAGACTGTATGCAGACAGAATATGTCTTTTCTGTCTAGTCATAGACTAGATATGCCAAGGCAGGGTTTTTTGGTCTGCTTATATAGTGGACACTGGCTGTACAGAGAACAGAAAACAACAAAAGGGTGAGGTGAGGCAATACCTTTCTGTCACCATACAGACGATAAAATGGCACACAAACAGGGGAAGTGAGGCCTTTGTCTTTGCAGAGTAAAGACTTGGTGCACACAGGCTGTATTGGGCTATTCTGACTACGTGGAATATAGGCTGTCTATAGACCAAAGAGATGACTCTGTACTTAGAAAATATACTGCTCATCTGTACAACAGCCCAGAGGGGCAGGGGAAGGTGGGGTGCTCCTGCCTGTACACAGGCGACTCACTCTGTGTAGAGGACAGGCAGAAGGGCGAGGCGAGGCAAGGCAAGACTTCTCTCTTGGTTTGTAGAATACATCCTGATGGGCTGGGGAAAGCAGGGCAGGCCTTCTCCATTGCTTGCATGCTTGTGCAGCCACCTCCTGCCTTCCTTTCCTCCCATCCCCTGCCTTTCTCCCAGGCATCCCCACAGACATCAATGACACCAAGCATTATCTAGCAGAAGAGCTTGAGTCCCTGGCAGGACGCTTCTCAGGAAGGTGCAAACAGGAGCAAACAGAGCCTGATGCTTAACACCATCAGGCTGGTGGCACAGTCAGGCCTTTGGCTCCTATGACCACAAGACTCTGCTGTGAGAAACAAGGACTGTTGGCCCAGGGACGGGGTACCCTTGCCTGATCAGGAAAGAAAGCATGTGCTAGCATTGCGGACAGGACTAGGCTTCAAGCAGAGAGCCGCATTTCCCCAGAAAACTCATTTCCCAGAAAGCACGTTTCCCCAGGACAGCTCTCTCAGGATGACACAAGGGCCATATGGCCTTGCAAGGGTCCACAACAACTGCAAATCTTGCTACTGACCTCCCCAATGGGAACAAATGTTTCTCGCTTGCTTTTCCCCTAATGCAAGATGTCACCAACAAGCACCAGATATGACACTGTACTTACCAAGCAGAAAGGGGAATCCCTCCACCCTACCAAATGAATTAACACTGGGAAGGCAGAGAGGAAGGAACTAAGGAGATTACCCTTTAGGAATGCAATACACTTCAGAGACAATAGGCTGATCTAAGAATATAGATGAATTTTTATGAAATGCATCAAGTGGAAGGTATTTTTGTCGTGCTCGTTTCCCACTTTTAAGCAGAAAATAATACATTTCAAAGCAAAGGGTATTCTAGAATAATCTGAGATGCTGCTAAATTTCTCCATTTTTTGTGGCTGAGTGCAAGCAGACCTGTCAGACAGACAGGTGGGAAGTGTCAGGTACCACTATTTGGAGGATACGCACATCGGAAAAGCTCGAAGGGAGCTGCATGGCTCAGGGGTGATTTACATTCCCTTCACCCCATGTCCACCACAAGACGACTGGAGCTCCCTTAGCATAAAGCTCTTGGCTGGTTTCTGCCCCCCACCCCCTCAGGTGTACCTCATTGCTTGGGCCAGGATTCAATTCTTCAACACAAATAATTCTGTCTGAAGAACAGCTTTTGAATACGGTTACATTTATGAAACTTTCAATACTAAACCAACTCTGTTAGTTCCCAAATGCCAAGGGAGCGGTGTGTAATGACCACTTTTGAGGTGCAAACAGGCAGCACCTGAGGTGCCCAGCCACTGGCCTGCCGGAATCTCAGGCCCCAAACACCCACTGTGACACCCACACCCCACAGCCTGAGACACACTGGGTGCTTGTGGCCGCCTTCGCGGCAGGGCCGGGCGCAGGCTCCACACATCTGGCCCGCCCACTGCCCCCACTCCCCGGAGCAAAGCGGCTCCGTCTTCTCCCCACTACCTGAGGACGAAGTGTCCGCTCCCCCGGCCGTCCTCCCCGAAAACGCCCAACTCCCTCCTCCTCGTCCTCAGGGTGGCGCCGCTCCCGGCAGCTCCACAGCCCGCGCTCGCGCGACGGCCCTTGCCGCCAACGGCCCCCTCGCCTCGCGCGACGGCCCTTGCCGCCAACGGCCCCCTCGCCGCGCGCCTACACCGACGCCGACGTAGGGTGGGGGGCGGCGCGGTGGAGTAAGAGCAGGGGGAAGCCCCAGGGGAAGCCGGGAATGAGGGAAAACATACCAAAACCTGCAGGTGCTACGGGAAGGGAATTCCGGGGCAGCTTGGAAGTATGGTATCATGAGTTAAAAGGAGGAGGAGGAGGAGGAGGAATTACGGTTTGCGCCTCGTAATGCAAGGAAAAGAGAGCTTACGCATCTTAGTCCTGTCTTGTGAAAATGGATGGGTACCCTCTAAGGGGGACAGCTGAAGAAAAGCACTTCTTACTCACGTCATTTAAAGTACACCGTTTTAAAATACTTTTTTTTGGGGGGGTGGTAAAGATTCCGACAGCCTCTTCTTTTCAGAACTAATAAGCATATATTACAGGGTAATGTGATGCAGAGACTACCTGGGGAAATATTATACTTTGCCTTTCGGAGGCAATCGGCATAGATGGTCAGAATGTACCCCTTATTATTTCACTAATACATTTACAGAGTAAACTGTAGCCAGAGCGAGTGTAATCACAGGACTACCTCTAGAGTCAGCCCGCTAAGTTGTGGTGCATTCCTGACTCACTGAAAAGGCGTCGGGTCACTTGACATTGGAGTGTCTGCAGAGCGTCGGAGTAGCCTCATCCATACTTCAGAGTGGTTTCAATCAATACTCCAATATCCTGGAGTTTCACATTCATCCCTCCATAAGATTAAAAATATATCCTGTGTTAAGGAAAGAATACAACAGCAGGAAAATACGCTTAAATAGAGATAACATCAATCTACTAGTACAGAGCAGCTTGGTTTATGGCTTCGACTGTCCCAGGGTGCTGCTTTGGTCATACATAATTTCAGTCCTTTTTCAGTTCAGTAATAAAACTTGATCTATCATGAAAAACCAAGAATTACTTCTAAATTTGATTTTGTGATTACATATCTGACTGGGAGCTTCCAATGACGAAAAGCTATTTCTACTTTCAAAGTCAAGGCTAGCAGCGCCCAAGAGCAGCTTAAACAGCTATTCACAAGATAACACGACAATGCAGAATGCTTGGGCTTGAGGAGGGTTACAGTCACAGAAATCATCAGACACTGTAAAAAACACCAACTAGATTGTTTCTGTATGGAATAGCTTTAGCAAACAGTGACCCACGGGCCAAGAGAAGCTGATGTTCTCCACATTCGGAACAGTTGCCCATTGTAAACGTTTATATTTTCGATATCTACAATTTTTGAGAGAAGCTTCTAACAACAATTGACAAAAGATGATCCTGCATCTAAAAGCAATGCCACCTTGCAGCAATGGCCATTTTATTTTAAGCACAGAATATTTTGCCACCCAACTGAAAAGCTTGAGTGTATTTGGATGTCTATTTTCAACCATGATTGGGCAGCGTTCACAGGGGGGCCACAACCACAGAATGCCTGCCCTGCAGAATTTCAGGATTATGTCCAAAAAAGCACCCAATTCACATGGCTCCAGTCATCTGTCCCAAACCACACTGAGACCTTACCTTTCTTGAAAGCTCAGAGAAGCTGTGAACACATTGAAGGCAGGACTTCCCCCCAAAGTCTTTAGAAATCACAGACACAGTTACACGTTTTTCCCACAGTATGTTACAAGTTTAATTGTGCAAAAATACAGTCATCAAGACTTCAGCTTTATTATGAACCGAACACAATTCCAGTGATGTACAGGCATGGAAAGAGCCACTACTGTAATTAGAGCAAATACACCAAAATTATTGAGGCAACCAAGTGGTTCAATACACTGAGATACTCTTCTCACGTGATTTAGACAACCTGTATTTAACCACTGTACATCAAGAGAATCAAAGAAATGACACCTAAAAGGACAGCTAGTAGCAGACTAATGAAGTTTAAGACTGCACTAACTCAAAACAACATTAAAAAATGGTTTAGACGGATTCTCCTGCAATGCCCAAGAGTTAGCCTGTGATACTGCAAGTGTGACGTGTAACTCCTCTTAATTCAACACAGAATATATTGTGTTTTAGCAAAACAAATGGCTATCCTAATGCCAGTATTTCTTTCAAGCACAGGAAGAGGAAGCATTAACAATCTTTAAAATTGTATTTCAAACTATGAGACACCAATGGTGTTGCAAAAGAAATAGATGAGAAAAAACCAAAAACTTCCAGAGCTCAGTCCTCTGCCTCCACCACTTAATAAAACAAAAAAAACCCACCAAAATAATACATATGGACAAGAGAGGCATTGCTGAATCCCCTCGACCCCATTAAAATCTTCCTATAGTGCCTACATCACTGAGGAAAAAAACAGTTTTCCAAGCAATTCCTTTCCTTGCACATCCATGTTTTAGCAGAATCAGACTGGACATTCGTAATGTTGTTCCCCTGCAGCTACTTTTTGGTCTTAACAAATCTATGTGCTTCTTGCAAAAGCGTTTCAACATCTTCGTTATCCTTGTCTTCTGAACTTGGTTCCCAGTCAGAGTCTTCATCAGTAGGTTCACACTCCTCTTCCTCATCATCTATAAAGCTGTCGTTAAGGTCATATTCATTTGGTTCATCATCATTGGCACTGTCTTTCTCCACAGCCCTTCTTCCTGTAGGGACAAAATGTCATATATTCGTGAATCGTGAATACAGAACTAGAGAGACCTTCCAGAGACCATCTAGTTAGTCTCTCCCCTCAGGAGGGGAAAGAATCAACTAAAGCACTCTATGCAATGCTGACAATTTTGGGTTTGATTTTCAAGATTCATGAAAAGCTGTGCCATCTCTCTCTGACCCCTACTGCAGCACTTACCACTTAGCAGTCTGACTACTTAGCAGTCTTCCTTACTGGCTTTCCTTCCGGCACTTGGAAGACAGAATCAGGCCTCTTCTGATAATGTCTTCTGATATCAGATGAAAACACTATGAGATAATGTCTTCTGATAACCCTCCTTTCCCTAAGGAGTGGCACACACAATTTTCCTAGTTGGCTTCCTGCTGCTTCTGTACCTAAACAATCCATCTATCTTGCCATTTAGCCTCTCGCTATTGTCAAAGGGCTATTTTGACCATCACTTTTCTGCCTTCATCCATATATACTTACTTAGTACTTACTCAGATACTCATACTCTTTGGAATCTGACATGGCTTTTAATTTCCATTCACTTCTTTCCTGAGCTTCAGGTGAGAGAAGGGAATCTGCTAGATCACTCGCCTCCTACATTCTCAACTTGGATCCATGCTGGATAGTCTGTGCTTCCTTTTTGAACACAGGTTAAGGAAACAACACATGCTGAACACTTCTCTCCTGAGCTGGGTGCAGCCTACCTGTTTCCCAGTTCAGTCTATTCTATCGCACTGCTTTCTAATTGGCTGTCCATCCATCTTCTTCACAAATTACATTTGTGATCAAATTGCCTCCTGCCTTCATGGTATTTCGTAATACTCTGTATTGGCAAGAATCAAAGACTCAGAAACCTCTGTTTACAAGAAATGGATGCTATTCACAGCATGTTCCTAAACTTTTTTAGACAGCTTGTTTTGCAGTATTCTTTTAGTTGTTTGACTACGTTGGCACATTTAAATCAATTCCCAGGGGAAGGATAATTCTACTATTTGAAGAAGCCTTATCTTATCTGATTTGGTATTGTCTATACAAAGCTGCTGCCATGTCTTCTCCTTTTATTTATTGGTAGCTGTGAACCTTAACAAGTTTATTTCCACTGCTTCGTGATTTTGGCAGATGTGCATAACCCTTGCTCTAAAAGCCTGCACACTCTCTCTTTTTCTTACATGTCCACAATTCCTAACTAGCCAGTCTGTTAATATTCCAACCAAGTGTTCTGCCCTTCAGTCATACCTCTGAGTAAAACCATATTTGTTTCTCTTCTTCCAAGCCTCCAATTTCTGCGTTCTTATTTCATCTAGAGATAGCCTGTCAATGATCTCATACAGAAAATTTATCTGCTGAGCAGTTCTTATCATCTTTCATATGAAACTATCAACATGTATTTTTTTTTTCTCAGCTACAGATCCTAGTCCAAATCATCAACATTTATATTAACCATAAGCATTTCTTAGCAGCTTCTTGCAACCTCAGGTCAGAGCTCCAGGCATGCAAGCTATGCCTGTGGTGAACTAACGAGAACACTAGTACCTTATGTAGTCAGATCACATCTTCTATCAGTTACATTTTTCTACTAGTGGGAACATTACTATTCCAGAATTATCTTATGGTTTGATTAACATTTTGCACTCTATAGCAACTCTCAGCCAAGGCTTTCGAAAGCATTTACAACATTAGCCAAGTTTCTCAAAGATACGCAGTTTTAATGGGTGAATTGTGCTACGGAGGCACTGAATGACCTCCTCAGCCACATGTGACACAGCCAATAACATAGCTGAGAAATACGCTATGGCTAGCAATCTATATTCTTTGAAGGACTGACTGTGCACTACCTAGCAAAAAATCCTGAAAATGCCAACATTGAAATTTGAGCTGTAATCCACTATTCTGCTTGCTAGTTTATTGTTTACCAGCCTTCAGAGGAAATTAATCACGCCCATGTTTACCCACACCAGCAGAACTGCTTCTAAGAATCACAGACTATGGTCCTGCGGCATGGATTATGTCTTGGAAGGGAGAGGTCAAAACAAAGATGCTAAATACAATAAGAACAAAATCCCTTTTCCAAGGCTAAGCTTATGAGAGTAATAAGCCCAAGACCTGCTTAGCAAAGAAAAGCTGCTCTTCACTTTCAAAGCACTATGGGGTGGTATTTTACAACAGAAGTAGCAATTCTGGCAAAATACCGATTACTTCCATATATTTTCCTACAAATGTACAAGGAGCATACTATGGTTTTCCTCCCCGTACATCAATGCTTTTAGATTTCAGCAGTGAATGATGTGCTTCTTTCCATGTCTTCCCACTCCACCTCTTTCCACTACAGTTTAACTCAGCCCCACAGCCCCTAAAGCTGCTCATTAGGCGCAATTTTGCCTTTTCCCTAGTACCGTATTTCTAAAGATGACCTTAAAACTTTCTCTGAAAGTATCTATCTGCTCCACGTGGGGAGAAAAAGCTTGCTTACATGCTGACTGTCCTTTTCAAAGAGTTATATTTGGAAGTGAGCTGATTAGCTTGCTAGAAAACCTACGAAGAAGCATGTAGGAGAATCCTGTATAGTCTATAGCCACAGCAGGTCATTCATCTTGGGTAGCAACAACGTAGTGAGGTCATTCAGTAGTGACAATTTAATGACAGCATAACTCTAACCTTTTTTTGTTTTGTTTCCTCCTTTACAACTATTCTCCCGGAAATTAGCCTTAGATTATTTCTCAGAACATAGACTGCATTCTCTACAGGCAATCTGCAGTCCCTCTGGTAACAATTAGGCTAAAAATGTTAAAAACTGAACATATCAAATGTCACGTAGATGGTACTCTTCTTTTCTTGGCTGGTGGAGTTTAAATACACTTGTATGGAAATTAATGCTGCTGTGCTTAACAGCGCGGTTGTGACAAACAGCACGAAATAAGGGTTAGTGGAGCCCTGTCTGTGGGACTGACCTTACATGCCTCCATTTGACTGCCTCAGACATGAGCTTGTGGAGCCCAGCCTTTTACAAGCTTTGCCCTCAAGAGAGCTAAGCAAGCCAGTCAACAAGACATAGAAAAAAATAAACTAAAAATCCAGTAAATATGAACAGCACTTTAATTAATGAATTCCCTTCTTTTCCCTGTGCACGGAACATCAGTTCTTCCCTGGTTCTTTCTTAGTAAGAGGAGTTGAATTTGATAAACTGAATTTCACTTCCGTGTTAAAGTTTTATGTGCTTACAAGAGAAGGACTTTTCCACCCATAGTCACGGTTGGCTGACGACGTGCCATGAGCTGTACACGCAAGATCTACCTTCACGTAAGGAAGGTATACCTATGAAAGCACAGCTACAGTTTAAAACCTTCAAGATTTAGATTTAGAGTAAGGAGGACTTCAGATATGCACACAGTTCATCTTGCTTTATTATAAAATCTTAACGCCTCACTGCTCTTACAATGCTGCTAACAATTCTCACGACGCTGTAATACACATTTCTACAAGGGAGCAGTGACCAAGATGGGGCATGGGATGCGTCAAAACAGACAGGTAACAAATACGCCTCAGAATATACTAGTGCACAGATACAACCCTATCAAGCATTCAGTGATAGCAAGAGTGCATGCATACACGATAAGGAAATGAGATGGGGAAAAAATTTGTCAGCAGAAAGAATAACGGCAAACTCTTGCATCTACCCACAACGGAAATGGAGGGCAAAACACCCTGCCTAGAAAACTAACTATACTTATTTGCACTTTTATTTATTTTCTCTAGAAGGTAGATCTCTCTATTTTGACGATTTCTTTGGGAGATCACCTTGGTGATCTCAAGGAAGACAAGCCAGTTCCCACTTCTACTTGAGATGCCACAGTTCCACATCCTCATGCTTTGTTCAGGCCAGTGGAAGTGAAGATGGCATACCATCAGACTTTCAGGCTGCTCTTTAAAGCTCACTTTTTAAAATTATTTTAGAAAGAATAGGAAGCTTCACACATGAAAGAGACACAAAAGAAGCCTGAAAACAGACCGAAAGGATATTTAAAGCTGGAGTCCGCGCACTCACAATGTGTAAGTTAACCTTCTTGGCAGCAGCAAAGCAAGCTATGTGTGCCACTGGTAAGTGGAGGAGATATTCACACACAGTATTACAATTTACATTATCAAGAGAGACTACAGCTCACCTGTGCTACTACATAATCCTCACTGATTACTAGAAATTAAAGTAAGAAGGATATATATGTGGTTTAAAGTTAAAGCTGCCCCGATCTCAAAGACATTAACCTTCTTCTATACTTTAGTCCTAACAAGCCAGTATCTTACCTGAAACATCAATACCTCTTAGTAAGTATAAGAAAAGCTCATTAGCACATGCACAGATATCACTTGAAAGTTATTTAAAGGTCAATGCAATGCAGAAGGAATATACCAATGTTTCAAGAGCAATCAATCTTTACAGGGCAACCTTAACTAGTTGTGGATGAAATATTGGATTCCTTTCATCCTGTTATGACCCCTGTGCAAGGAAGGAAGAATCAATTTAGCCACGTGTCTTGCTTTAAAAGATTTGTTTGCTTTCTTGTCTGCTTCCAGGGAAGTATAGGTACGTCAACCCAGGAAGCTTGACACAAAGACAATTTCCGCACTATTACATGTGATAAAACAAGCAGGGTTATACTAAAATAACGAATACTTTCTCCTCAGCTAAGTATTATCAAGCATCTCCAGCACTATTAAATGCCCGAAAACCAAGGCAGATCAGTTGCACCCCGTGCTGATGTGCCCATTCACAACATTAGAACATGCTCACCATTTTTTGAAGTCCGTTGTCGGGTTCTTCTTTCGGTTACTAAAGACAGAAAAGTTATTAGTCAGGACAGAGTACAACCTAGCATAAGGGTTATTCATTGAGGTTGGTAGAATAGAAGACTGACCTATTAAAATAAATGCTGCAATGGTTCTGCTGTATTTACAAGTACAGAAACTACTCTGCTGCCCAACCCCCCCCCCTTTTTTTTAGTATTGAATGATTCTTGAGAGAATACCCAGATGAACAGTTCTTGCTATTATGAATCATGCCATCTGCAGACAAATGTCATCAATACTGGTTGGATTTTTTAAGTAGAAAATTGGAGTATTTCAAAACATTTAAATATTTCACACTATTGTTTCCATAAATGCCATTTCTCCTTAATAATGTCATAATGCTGATTCTTTGAAGTAAAATACATATCATTGCATTTCCATAACTGTCATGCTCTGAAGTATTGTTTATTGCACTGGGATTTCAAGTGGAAAAAAATTTCAAGTCCAATAATCAAGAAAAGCACAAAAAATGCAAAGTATCTCTTTGAATTCTTTACAAACAGAAAAAATGTAAACAGCACATTCCCCTGTGTTTTTCAACAAGTCTAGTTATTGGAATATAAAAGACTAGAAAGTTTTAGAACAGAAACTCATATTCAGTTTTAATTATATTGCCTCCAAGCCTCAAGAGAACATACATGAAAAAATTTGTTCTCTCAGTATGAAAATCATTGGTCCAAAAAAAATTTAAAATAAAATAAGATGACAGACACGCTTGCAATGTTTGTTTTAGAGCATCACAAGACTTTAAAATCATATATTACCTGAGGATTTCCTATCAAAAGAAAAATAAGAATAAAAAGTAAGTATGAAGTCTTAACATATAAATCTATACAGTTAAAACATAAAATATTTCTCTGTACACATTTTGCTATGGGGGTGAGAGAAAAGCTACAGAAATAATTTACTGCAGTACCCAGTGTTGACAAATAACTTCAGTAACACCTAACTATACTGCCTGCTTTCATTGTAATACTGCAGCTCTGAATGGAGGAAGTAGAATACAGAGATCCAGTAGTGTCACACTACACCATATTTAACTTTCAATAAAACCTATGAAAATAGCCACTTGCCACACAGCAGTTTTGTCAATATGTAAGATAAAACGCATATAAACTATGTCAATTGTGTCTGACCCAGGCCATCTCACTTCAGTTGAAAAACATATGAAAAAGTGAGCGCAGGTTTGCAGTGGCCAAGCAACCTTCCTTATCACAGACAAGGGCAAGAACTCAAGCTTAAGAAGCACAAGGGTGCAGGGCAATACAAAGCAAGCTGTAAATGCGGTGTTTTTCACTTACAGTAGCTGAAAGCATTTTAGTCCAAATTTTTGGTATCCATTACTGGGTTCTGGAGTTTCACCCTCCCACACTTTGAGCTACATCGAACAAGTTGGCTTACCTGGAGGTGCACTGTGCTTGTATTCTAGCTTGTGCTGTGGATTCTTCCTGCAAAGAAAACAGTAAAAGCTTGATTTGCCACCTTGTTCCACACTTAACAAGCCCAGAACTCCTTGGTATTTTATGGATAATTTTCATCCCTTTTTCCTATATTTTACAGAATACCCTTGCTGTGAAGACTGCCTTGTAAAAGCAATTGCTTATTTATGTTTTCTTATTCTTCAAAGAACAGAATAGTACAGTTAGTCTTCACTAGAAAAGTCTTATTTTTTATGTCAAAAAAATTGTCACAAATTCACATGCTTCAAGTTGATTTACAATTCTATCTCTACTGCCATCCCAATGTACATTATGTGTGCATTAGACAGAAGTGATAGTTACCTGAATAAAAAATGAAAATACAGCTTCTTATTAAATACACTGTACTGGAACAAGAAGAATTGCCTATTTCAGTGTTTTACTACTATTGTCGGCATCAGACCATTTGATCCCAACTCAAGGCATAGCATTTAGATCATTTAATTATGTTCCCTTCAAGTAGTAGCCAACAGATAAAGACAACAAAAATAAGAAAACTCTTCAAATTGCATCTGTTGCTTTGTTGATAGAATTATTATTGCTCCAAGGTGCTTCCTTTCCTCTACCGCCAAAGAAACAAACACAGATTAAGAAATTATCAATTAATACAGCACAGAGGTTGTCTTATCTGGAATTGCATAAAGCATCCGTTGTACTCCTGAAAAGTATGTTGTCAATTTCGTTATCGAAATAAACCCAGATTTCTCAATTTTCTGTTTTTCAGAAGAGAAACCTTTTCTGCATTAGCTGAATATAACATGGCTTTTTCTTAAAAGCCACCCTCATTTTGTTACATTTCATAGAGAACATGCTCTTTAGGATCATCACAATTTCTGTGAGAGAGAGGAGAAAGTGTTTCTGCTAAGGCAAATCTTTATTAACAGCAGCTGTTAATTTCAATATGCTCCCACAGAATTGCTGTTGCCTCAAAATATATCCTTTTGTCCATTTTTTCCATTACAGAGCAGTCATTAAACTCTGCTAAATAGAAGTGTAAAACCTAGACACTGAGAAATACAATGAGGTAAACCAATCTTTTGAAGAAAATCAACAGTGCTTAGAAGAAACTGAAGTCAGACATAAACTGGATTTTATTGCTGTTACCTAAATTATGCTTTCTAACAAATCAAAACCGATTAAAATAGTTTTTGTACAAAACCTGAACAAATACTTTATCAAAATTTATAAATTACATATCAAGAACAACATGTAACTATAATCTATGTTAAAAAAAAAAAGGGGGAATAGTTTACTACATTGACAAACGTGTTGATCTTTGAGTCACTGAATAGGTTCCAAAAGTCAAGTTTTCATGTTTACCAGCTGAAATCGCTAACAAATATTTTGCACAGACTTGGGTACTTTAAAGGTAGCAGTCTGTCCACAGGAAATTTCAGAAGGCAGTGAGACTTTAGGAAGAACCATAATGATAGCCTACACTCAAGATTTAACGTCAAGAATTACTCATTATCCTATTATAATTTTGTAACTCCAGGGGAGAACAGTCTTAACCTGTAAAACAAGAAAAGCCATTTTGTACAGTGTTTCTTACCTATAACAAGCCGTTCCATATGGACATTCAGGCCGGTTATCATTGTTACCCTGAGTTACGATCTCCGTTTCATGATAGTCATCATCATTAGGGTGACTGAACTGCTGGAAGTGAACGGGATTCTTCCTGGAAAAGACAAATATATAGAGAGAACTGACTGTTCCATTTAAACATGAGAAGTGGAGATAAGAAGGGTGTTACTGAATCAGTGACAACTCATTTTTCTGTGGTTACATAAAAAAGAGCTTCTAACATCTAACTTTATACAGAATGTAAGACCTACTTTCATGATAACAGAAGAAAAGCTTTGCTTTGCAGCACAGGCTGCAAAGGAGGTTAAAACAGGAATTTTCCTATTTGCCATCTCAGCTTTAAGTTTCAGACCTCCAACAAATACACAATCTACTGATGTAGTCACATAGCATGAATCTTACTCAGTGGACAACTTGCTCTGTTACGACTCCTTCTGGAGCTATCGAAGCGCGATAGAAACTTCTACTTGAAGCCTTAGCACAAGTTGGAAGGGCCAGCTGAACAACTGCAGCACTAAAGACTCCCCACATCCTCGGGTAATCGCATATTAGCCTCAGGCAATCTGCCCTCAACTATTATTTCTGTTCCGTATACAAGTTACTGCTCACTCAAATACTTCAAATGCTAGCACATTATTCCAGATGGAGCAGTCTATTAGACGTTACATTGATTATGCTGGCAAGTTTGGTTGGCTACCATGACGTTTTATTTGAAATACCAAATTACAACGATGACACGAAGTTGTACCATAAGACATGATGGCTCTGCATGTAGTTGAGTCACACCAATGTTAGTGATGAGGGCACATTAGTAGCATCCATGACATTTTGCTCTGCAACACTTACAGAGTTGAATCCAAGGTGTGCAAGTAGTGAATACAAACCTATGCATTATTGAAAGAACATTCCTATTGCTTCTAGGCAATATGTCTGGATACACACCATACAACACGAGACAGCTATAACAACACTACTTAGAGAAGCGTTTGCATTACAAAACTTCTGTAAGTGACATTAAAAAGAACACAGAAAAACGGGTTACAACTTCAGGAGAAATTCACGTGACAGATCAAAACACTACAAAAATTATGTCAAAGCGAACATACTCATACCAAAAGCAAATCTACGTTTTCCCTAAGATTTCTTTTAGAGACACTTTTTTCCAAGCATAATATTTAAAAGCATGGAATGTGAGATATTTTAATAAATTATTTTCCAAAAGACATCCACAAAATACTTCAGTGATTTACCACACTAAGTACATAACCTTCAATGCATTTGTGCAAATTATAAAGGCGAACTTCTTGCCTCAAGCAAGAGGAATGACAACTTTACACTACAGAGTGATTACTGCTTTTATTTACACTTGTTACAGCTGCATTTAGAAACACAAAGCCAAAAACATGTATGTAGCTAGCTACATACACAACAGCTTCTTCATTGATCTCAGCCATTCTCTCCTTTAAATTCACAACTACCTCTTACAAACTTTATAGGTAACAGCCAATGTTAATTTCAGCATTTCACCTACTACCATAAGAAAAAAAAGCTTCTGTTACAGCTTTTGCAAAATGATTAAGCACTGTGAGCTCTACCAGCCATTCAGGACTCCTTTTAGGCATTCAAAAACTACTAGATATTTAGTATTGATACTTCAAATCTCCATTTGCCTGGTATCTTTCATTCAGGAAGCTCAACAAGCAAGCTACAGATAAACTCTTCAATGAGATACTTATCAAAGACCCAGTAACTCTTCGATCTATTTACAGAGGTGACAAACTTCTTATCCCGGTCTTTTCTGTTAACTCCTGCAAACTGTAGGGTAAGTAAATATTTTTTCACTGGAAGTCATTGCAAGATTGCATTTACTCATCATTTATTCTACCACAAGTTCTCAGGAAACTTCACTTACACCAAATTCAGGCTGGCTGTAAAATGGGATGAAATCAAGTAATTTTAGAGGCTACTTGCTTTGTTTTCTAAACCCATGAAGCTAGCTTATTAGCAATATAAGCAAGAGTTTTGAGTCATTTGAGACACGATTTATCTTCTGAAAGGGATACAGAAGCAACTAATGTTCTGTGAAATCATTTTTATATTTATTCCTACAATAAGATACATGGAGCATCATAGCCACCAAGGAAAGAAGGCCTAATAGCTGTCATTTAGCCAACCTATCGTATGTTAGAAGATACCCATTTTCTTTCAAAAATTTACTTTGAAACCTACTTGGAAAACACCAAACAGCCCTTGTTGGAAGAGAGGAAAAAAAAAGGAAAAAGAAAAAGAAAGTAGTACGGGAGGAAGGAGGAAGAGATTAAAAGGTCTTGATGTACACTCCTGATTACGAGGCTTCAGGATTCTTTGGTCCAGTGGATGATGATCCTCAAATTATACGTTACCTGTGAAGCATCTTAAACATGTCTTACTTCAGATGCTCAGGACCAGTAGAAACATCATATTTTATCTTCCTTTTACTGGGATAATTTGCCCATAATTCCACCTCTATGTGTTGTGTAATGATATCCAGCAAAATAAATAGACGCAGAGAAGTACACGGCTTATATTAGGCAAACATTTTCCCTTCTTGCAAAAACCTGAGGCTTCTTTCTTTTATTAAGGGTTTGGTTTGTTTGAGGTTTTTTGTTGGTTTGGGTTTTTGGGGTTGTTTGGGTTTTTTTAAGACACAAAAGATTTGAGTTGTAGGAGCACAACATCTATCACGCCATGAGTTGCACTCCAAAGTTAATTAGTTTCACAACAAAACCACTGCACAGGAATATGTTACTCATTTGATAAAAACAAAATCAGTAAGCTTTACTCACACAAAAAAATCAACCAATTAAAAGCCTATTTTAAGAATGAAGTTTTATGGGAGATTTGCCTTCTCATAAACATACTCACGCAGTTACTGTAACTTTACTTTCACAGACGCTCTGAATTTGTATACTCACACTTCATGATGTAGAAAATTATGCAAATAAAAGTTATGCAAATAAAACTGATAAAGTTATTCAGAATCAATACAGCCATCTCAAGCAGAAGTTGAGTATTGCTCAGTGAAACATTTAAGACAGTTTTTTGTCTGTGCAGCTACCAAAAACAACTTAAATGCTTTTTCCAGCGCAAGTTGAACTGATTAGGTCAGAATCCCTGGCTCTTCATAACCACATGCAGAAGACCCCTGCCATTTCAAGAGCTTATCTTCTCAGCTACTAAAGAAACTGGTAGGGAAGTTGTAACGAATTGCCAGCAGGAGTTACGGAGCTGTAGAATTCAAGCCTGAAGTTATGCCACAACTCCGTTTAAGATGTTTGTAAGCTATACATTTTAAGTCTTATTAGAAAACAGGACTCCAAAAGACACACTCAGGTCTTCAGCTGCCAGATTTAAAAGCTTAAGGTGAAAGGAAAAATACTTATTTTCACAAGCAAACAAAAAGCTAAGTATTTAAAAGAACACAATAGTAATCCAAAGGCTGGTTGAGCGTTCCCCTGCTTTGACAGCTATGGGAAAGATTTACACATGCCCAGTGTGGACGAAAATTGTGGGTTACAGTTTTAGAGATGGGAGTTCAGGTCTACCGCACCCCTTCTATGCAGCCCTTGAAAAGTGGGGTTGGGTTCGGATTTATTTTTAATTCCCTATTCTTCTAAGTTCAGAAAAAGAAGCACCAGAAGAGAAAACGAACACAAGACAGTATTCAAAGAGTAAGTTCCTCCACAACAAATACAGTCAGATATAACACACACAGAGCACTTTGCTTCCTGTTGGTAACAGCAGTTTCTTTCAATTTGGTAAAGCTTCAGGCTACCTCAGAAAGAGAATCTGTCACTGAAGGACAATGACAAGAAGAAACCCTGGAGCAAAAGGTGTGCATCAAGCTTGATTCTTTCAAAAGCAGTGTTTTCAAATTCATAAATGAAGAAATTGAACTGTGGGTTACAAAATTATTTCCTAAACGTTTAAGATATGTGTTAGAGAAATCTAATAAAATTAACAGAACTAGCATTTAATCTTTTCAATTTGTACTATTTTACTAATCATATCCAGAAGACAAGTATCTCTTAATAGGATTTTACAAAATAAAGACTAGAACTCTGAAGAGTATTTAGTTATTGGATAAATGACATTTTATGAATAAGAAATCTAACCTAGAAAAGAACTTTAAGGAAATGTTATAGTTACCAAAGCAGTACTATTTTAGGATGTTGACTCCTATAGCATATCTTGTTGGAAGACACCTTTCATAAGGTTAAAGTAATGAAGGAGAGGGAAACTATCCACTGTACTCAAAAGAGCACTCAAAGCACCTCCTCTTCCTTAGCAACTCTAAAAACTAGTTTTTGCTCAAGGAAAACACTACACAATGAAAAACTCAATATGCTATCAACATGTTCCTTCAAAGCATCCATACACGTCACACTTACATACATGGTCTGTTGAAAACATGAGTAGTTGCAGTTATTCGCTTTAATCTAACATAGCTATGCCATTGATGCAGAAAGACGACTTGGTCATCTTGTATTAAAAGCAAATACTAAGACAGACTACAAAGCGTATTTCTTTCACTGTTTAGTCGCATGACATTTCTGGCAGATCAAAGCTGATGTTTTTGATACTTCCTATTTACAAACTTCTCCAACAGAAGAAGATTTTGTTATGCGTTATTCCAGAGCATTCTTTTACTTTACTTTTCTTTTTACTTAAGTATTACCTATACTTTTGGAAAAGTATTGCTTTTGAATTGAATAAAGACACAAGAATAAACACACACATACAGACTCCTATTCCATATTAGCTGTAGCTAAAATTTGCCTTCCTAAACATTAGGAATCCTTCAGCATATTAGAGCATTAAATCAGCTTAACCCCCATACAGGAGAAAACTTATCTTAGCAAAATTAAAAGTAGCTATAGCAAACTAGAGGCTGCATTTGTACTACTGGATGAGCTTAACTGCCTAATAAAACATGTTTTCATCATATTCATTAAGGGCAAAATTTGAGATACATGAAAAAAAACTGCATGAAAGCTGGAAATCTGATGTATTCATTAACATAACAGCTTTACGCTTTTGATTTACAGATTGAACATAAACAAGAATCCATTTACTTGTGCTTGTTTGTTTTCTAAATAACCTCACTGGTTTTCCTATTGTTCAAGCGCCTTAGGAGAAAAAATAATTTGAAGGCAAAAAAAAAAAGGGAGAGGAGAAGGGAGAGGAGAAGGGAGAGGAGAAGGGAGAGGAGAAGGGAGAGGAGAAGGGAGAGGAGAAGGGAGAGGAGAAGGGAGAGGAGAAGGGAGAGGAGAAGGGAGAGGAGAAGGGAGAGGAGAAGGGAGAGGAGAAGGGAGAGGAGAAGGGAGAGGAGAAGGGAGAGGAGAAGGGAGAGGAGAAGGGAGAGGAGAAGGGAGAGGAGAAGGGAGAAAAAGGAAAAGTCACAGGGCCCCCTGTTTCCTGGCTTAGCCTTATATTTTGTGCTTATGGTGTACACAGATTTATGTAGAGCCAAAAGTCTTCTAAATGCAGTCCTCAGGTCATTGGTCATTTGCTAGCCTCAAGACCACCTCTAGATTTGTATCTTCTCTTTGATATATCAATACACAGCACCCCAGATCTTTTCTGGGCAGAAAGAACTATCAGGAGGCCAGGCACTCAGCAATGGTGTTTTGGAACTTTGCTGGAACATTTGTATCGCACACAATTTTTGTATGACAGATCTTTCACTGTGAAGTGCGAGGATATGAGTAGGAGAAAAAAGGGAAAAAAAAAAAAAGTAAAATTGTTCTTCACTTGAAGTATTATCAAAGACACTGACCAGACAAGGGTTAACATGGAGCTTGTAAGTATGCCTTGTTCTGGTTTTAGGTAGGGACTAAAAGCATCAAAAAAAAAACACAACAAAAAAGGCAGACCGGCCAATTTATAATAAAAATCATTCTTGGTTATTTAGCGAGGACCAATAATAAGTATTTTAAATATTCAGATCACAAAGCATGCAATAACTTCAATAAATACAATCATCTTTCATAAGTTTTATCTGGTAATAAAGCAAGCCTACAGGGTCTATGTTGGGCTTTAAACCATTTACATCTCTTCTCCCTGCTGGTACACATACTGTACACACAGTGGGTTTTTTTATTTCTTTTTTTTCTAAAATGGACCTTTGTTTCTTATTTCCTACATTTCATCTTTTAATTTGCTGAAGTATTTCATCCCTTGTTTGGGTTATAGTAGCAGTTAGCACAACATCCTGGCTCCTCCTTTTATACTTTTAAAATTTTTGTTATGCCATTTGTTTCTCATCAGTCCCCTGCTTACCAAAAGATTTTTTTTCAAATCAAAGCTTGTAACGACTTTACGGTTTTTTCTTCCATAGCTAATACATTACTTCTTAATAATAAGCTATCTTAAGCTAGTTTTAATTTTGCTTTACCTGTAACAGCCTGTTCCATACATGCAAGGTGTCCTCTTACGCTTGATCTGTTTGGAGCTTTCTGAAGCATCTGCACTTCTGGTTGAATCAGAAATTTCAGTCTCGTAATCCAGATTTGCATCAGGCTCAAGAATCCCTTCCTGGGCACCAAAATTTTGGTAAGTCCTGCCCCAGTGAGCTTGTTGGCTTGTAGAACCAGTAATCTGCTCTTTGTTTTCTGCTTCCTCAATTACATTTGTTTTACTGGAGATCTGACCTATTCTTTTAGAACATTTACTATGCAGCTGCCTACCATTTTTTTCCAGAGAACTTCCAGGGGTTTTTGTTCCAGTCTTGCCATTTTCTTCCATTTTTCTCACGGTACTCTCAAGGGGAAATCCAGATGTATTCTGTGGAACAAGGTTACATTTTGAAGGACCTGAAAATTTACGCTCTTCAGAATTAAAAGCTTTAAGGTCAAACTCTGCCTCATCTCATCATTCCAGTTTTCAAAATCAGAGAATCGTAGAACAGCCAGGTTGGAAGGGACCTCAAAAAATCATCTGGTCCAGCCTTTAAAACCTTCTACTCCACTTTCCAAACTGAAGTTAGCTGCAAAATGCAGCTGCTGAATGAAAGGCTCAAGTTAGGAACACACAGACACACACACAATTTAAAGAAAAACTTATCCTAGTGCTCCTGTCCTCAGCTTCAGTTCCCTCCCAACACAGACAGGCTCCTCTCTCACCACCTCAGTTTGTGAATAGCCCAAGGACTTCAGCTTAAATTAATTTTAAATTAAACGTACTGCTCCTGGAGAATGAATGGGGGTTATAGATACACTTTAGAAGAACATACATTCCTATACAAGAATCAGTTTTAATCCCCGAAGTACCAAGGTATACGGGGGATATATATATATTTATCTATATATGGGAATTCATGATATACACCTTGAGCTTAATCCCGTCCCAATACATCTTAAATGCTTTAGCTCATGACTCTAAATCATAATACAGTTTGTCAGTAGATACCATCAGGCAAGAATTTCACTTTTGACAGACACTGCATTTTAAATTTTGGATCATATATGCACTTAAAATAAGAGATGTGTGCTTGAGAAAAAGAATAAGATACATAATCAAGACAGGAACATCATCCTGACAACCGAGACATTACCTGGAATCATACCTATACTGAAGGCTGAACTACTTTGATACACTGCAGAACTATTCAAAGGTCTCTGCTCTCTACAGTTTATTATCTAGGCTCCCTTCCAGTAAATTTATACTGGGTTTACAAGTATGTGTTTGGCAAAGCTTGAAAATCAGCTGGTGGTTTCCTATTTGATTTTGTTCCTTTCGATGCAAGTCTCATAAAATGATAACCAAAACCAGAGACAATTACATCTGAGCAGCAACATGATTAAGAAAGGCCAAAGTCAGCAGTAACATCAAATCACCCTGACAGCAGCATATTTAGCAAGTCAACTTGGAGACAATGATGACTCTCTTATCGAGACTCCCAAAATCAGGCTCAGCAAACAACTGCAGTTTAGGAAATTAGCCCTCCTTTTAGAAAAGGAGGACTAAATTACTCTAATTTGCCACTCCCACTTGTGACTTCTCTAAACATACTTCAATCCATTGACTATATTGTATATAACGAGACTAAACACTTTCACATTTATTATGACAATTAGTTAAAAAACAGGTTGTAGTCAAGGAAAACCACAGACAACAGAACAGACTATTGGCACTGGTTATAGCGCGTATGTAGCCTCACTGCCATCTGGTGGCCCCTGGCACTTAGGAGAATTAATATTCTTTTTACTTCCCACCCTACAGCAGATTTTCTCAATTGCCTTAAATGTGACAGTAGGAGCATGATTTTGGTTTTGTTAACAAAATTCCAATTTTTTTTAGAGTTCTCTATGATTATTATTTTTGCTTGCACGAAGACGTTATTTTTTATGCAAAGTTCTGAAGGCAATTTCTTACACTGTGCTCAAGATAAAAATGATTTATGACATTATTAGGAGAAAATAAGTAAGGCTTCATACTCACAAATTGCAAAATGAAACAATTCATTATGTAGTCACTCACCTTGTAGTTTGACAAAGAGAAAGCAGCACTGCAGCTGGTATTAATGTACCCAGCCAACAACAAAGCTCCCCTCTCAGAACACTTTTTCGGATTAAAAGATACCACCCTGAAGGGTACGCTGAGTAGCTAATTTCAATTAACCTTAAGATTTAATTAAAAAACAAAACCAACCCCCAATTGTTTTCTGTGTCAAAAACCATGAAGCTTACCAAGTAGTAGTATTTTAAGTATTTTATCAGATCCTATAACAGATCCAGGTAATTGTAATGCTAGACATTAGAAACACCTGCCCAGGTTGTTCACTTAAAGGAAAAGTCTGTGAAAGCCTCACTTTCCTCTCATCAGAATATGCTGTCTTTGATAATGACCCTTCTCCATTCATTATTAGCAGGGTGCTATCAGTAAGCATTTAACCACCTATAAATGCAGCTGTAATTTAAAGACACAGACACATCGAGCAGCTGGACTGAAGTGCCCGTTCGCTCACTGCCACAGATAGTTTTGGATTTCAGATTACTTTTTTGCTTTCCTTTTTTGAGCTTGGATTATTAGATAGTGCCATAAGCACACTCCCTGCTACCTTTCTTCAAGACATAGCAGTTGCTAAGCCACACGCCATAATTTTCTGACCATAAAACTTCACCAACTAGAATGGCACTCGTTCGGGCAAAGTCCAGTGTCACATTATATCAGTGTCACACCATCACCTATCCCCAAACGGTTCTTGGAAAAAGAAACCACACACTAAGCCAATCCTAGGACCAGTACTTCGGCCCACATATTCCATCCTCTTGCTGTAAAGCTGAAAGCCTGGTATTTCTGTGGAACATTTGGGGCTTAAATCCCAGATCCTGAGAAGGAAGTGCAGAAAACCAAGTCTCTGAAGACTTCCAGGTCCTTGCTATAGTGCTGTCCAATGGACTGGCATTTTAGAACAACTCTTAAACAACAAATCACAAGCAGAACACATAGTTATGTTGTAAACTCAACCTTCAATATGACATTGCCAATTACATTGTCATTTTTTGAAATACCATGGTTCTGCCCTGAGCCAAAAAATTACCTGAGATGAAGGGGCAGGGATGGAAAGACAGCTCCTTTTCCCTTGATCTTGCTCTTCACCTTCAAAATCCTCTACAGTTTCTTCAGAAGCTAATCTTTTTTTCTGCTGCACATTTACTTCTGATTTTAATGAGTCCATATTACTTTCTCCCCTTCCTTGGCATTTTTTCATTCTACTACCTTAAAAGAAAAATAAAAGGGTACTTTTGGAATGCAACTATTACAATAAAAATCCTGACCGCATTAGAAATCTAAAGCTACATCAAAGCAGAAGATTGGGCAAAAAGCATGAGAAAAAGCAGCAGTTGTGCATTTGCTATTTCAACAACACATTTTGCACTTCCCGCTTATAGGGAATTTTAAACAGCTCCAATAGCGTTCCTATGTATCTCTAGCTCCCCCAAGGTCAGGCCTTCAACAGCAGACAGATATCCCTTGCTCAGACAGCTCCAAATCTCTGCACCTATGTGATCAAAATGTTCAGTTTATAATGTTTGAAACAAACATTATAAACACATATAGAACAGACATTTTAGTACTTGTGCAGAAAAAGCAAACAAACAAAACCTCCCACCCCACCCAAAAAAACCCCAAGAATCAAACATAAAGAAAACAATTACACTAGTGCAGGACTCAACAACTCAACGTGGCCAGTGGCAGTCCTCTGGTACGTGCAATTTTTTCACCTGAGGGAATAAGCCAGCAGGGAACAGTCTAGATTTGGGGGGGGGGGGGGGGAGGAGTAAAATTTCTTTTGCTTCTTCTAATTTTCTCAAAATTAGCTTTTGAGGAGAGGAATAGGCAGAGTAGCCAACGGCATATGACAGAGGTGTTTACAGCCAGAATTGCCCAGGTCAATCCATCCAGACTCCTGCATTTACTACAGGAGATAAGAAGCAGTTGGTCAGACACCACAGGAAATACTTCTGCAGGCCTGCTTGCGTATAAAGAGCCAAATTTTTCCATTAGATCACTTCAGCAGAGATAGCAGATGGAAACAGAGGCATGACAGAATAGCTGTTGGACGCAGAGGAGTGGACATACACCCACCAGCCACAGCCCATACACTTAGATTGACTAATGAAGGAAACTCAGCCATTAGCACCTAAACTACCTCACACCTCACCACAGAAACGTGAGCAGGGTGGGGCATGCTGCCTTCATCAGAGAGAAACATAGAAACGCAGAAGCACTGTTAATGTGCTTAGTCATTTCCCTTCTCTCAGTTCTTTAGTCCTTCAGTTCCATAAATGCCTTGCAATAAGTTTGTCAGAGACCATCTAATAGCAGTTTTAGAACTCTTTACAAGCTCCCAGGACAAAAGCCAGACTGCTAGAAAATTTTCCTGGGCTTGTGCCAATCTTGCACCCATGTGTCTCCCATTGATAGTGACTAAACACAGTTATTTTGATGCTGCTACCACTGATACACAGGGGTCAAAGCTTATTGTATATTCAGCAATTTCTTTTTTGCAAGAAGGACACAAGGGAATGCTTCATACTAGTCAGAAACTACTATAATGCGATGAACTGCTCCTCCTAGGAGGAAACTTTGGACTTGAAATTATCAAGTCTGATTCAGTCACAGTTAAAAATAATCTAACACACACCACCACCCAAAACACCCCAGCTCTAAAACCTGTGAAATTAGAAGAATCTAAACTTAGAAAGGCACTACATCAGTGACTTAAGTGTGGAGAAGGCTTAAAATTAAAGGCACAGAAACTACCTAGAATTTACATACTAAATGAAAGAGGTAAGTTTATAGGAACAGGCTACAGAACATCAGATGTTCAGCTGTCCAAAGAGAGTATACTATCTGGCATAAAAAAAAAGAACAGGAAGAAAATCAACTGATCAGAAAGAGCTCTGTCACACCCATAGGGCTGATAATAAAGACGACAACAGAAGTCAGTCTCTGCCAGCTGCCAGGGGCAAAACATGGAAAGAAGTAGCAAACTAATACTTTCTATCACCACCATTATAATTTAAGAACATAGCATCAAAACACATGAATGTATATTGGTATGCAAATGTACTACACTGCAAACCTACCTCCTTTCATTACAGGCTCACAAATCCTCTGAACCAGGAGATCTCTTTCCAGCATCCAAGACGGAAGCACTCTCTTTCTTTGAATAGATTTTGACTGTTCATTTTCATTATCATCAGAAAGAGGAACCTGAAACAACATTTACTGATCAGTACCTTTTTCCAGTTGCAAAAGAGAGGGGCAAAAAACTAGATCACAAGTTTATACACAGTTACGTTCTTCAAACACATCCTGGATAACTACCTACTTTCTGGATGGTGCCCGTTGCCTGATTTGGGCTTGTTGTTTGTTGGTTTTTTTTTTTCTATAGTTCCTACACACTCAGAAAAACAATTCCATAGAAACCTTCATGTAGTAAAAAAACCCAAACACCTCCTTAGATCTTTAGAATAAATATCTAAAAAGCTACAGACTGAAAGTGTCATAGAAGAGCTATATCAGCATCTTGCTATAGAGCTTCAACACACTGAAATAAGAGAAAGAGAATGTTTAACAAACAAATGCCTGTTTATCAAAAAAAACCCCAAAAAACCAGAAAGGTCTTGCTAGCATTCTCTCAATTCCTTTCTCCAGAAAGGAACCAGACTCTAAACAAATTAAATACACCGAAGTCATGTTCAGTACATACTTACGTACTGGAAGTAATACCATCAGCTTGAATCTCTACTTACTAAAAGGCAAGTATCCATCCCAGGAATCTCAGCTACAGTAAAGGCTGACATTTCATTCGTCGTATGTAGCTATCTACTGTACAATGACATTGACCAATGTGTCCCTTTTAGCACTACATCGCTGGATACACAACAGAAGACCTAAGAAAAATCCTGCCAGCTCTGTACACACACCAGACTGTCTGAAAGCCATTTTTACTCAGCCACATTTTAAAAAAGCGAAAGATTTTTGCATGGAAAACTCTGTTTTGCTGGACAAGGTGCTGGCTGCCAGGGAAAAACAGGGGAGTTATTTTCTGTGGGTTTGTATGGATCTTCACAACACAACTCCATCAAAACTGTAAAATTCAAATGAAATGGGCTGCTAGTACACTATAAACAGATATTACTCATAGCCAGCACAAAGCATCTACAATCCAACCGCACGCTCTCCAGATATAAATTTCAGAGGCTTTTAGGTTGGAAGAAGAGCCATTCATTCCTCTGGGCATTCACAGGTACTTGCAGCACAGGTACTTACAGCACACACCAGAGACCATGGATTTTGTTCTGCAGTACTGAACTCAGCTACCATATCGTTAGTTCAAAATATTCCTATAGCAGCAGCCATTTTTTTTTTTATATTCCAGAGAAAAAGGTTTAGAAAACACACCTTTACTTCATTTTCAACACATGCTTACAAATATTAACTTAAAAATTAAGCACTCACCAGATGTCTGGAAGTAGCATCATTTTTCCTCATTTTTGCAGCTCCCTGTATCTCACAGTTGGAACGTGCTGGTTCTCTTAATGATGGACTACATGACATCTCAACAGGATGAACAGTTGGTGCTTCTTCTACATCAGCCTCCTGATTTTTTTCTGAGAAAGCAAATTAATTTTTAGCTAGTCAAACTCATTATGAATATAAACACGTACTTTTTGCATAACCACAGAACTTGGCCTGAACATTTGCCATTAAAACACTTCTAAATTAAACATAACATACTTTTACATCAACTTACAGAGGAAATAAACATGCCTTCCTTTCCACCTTCCACTGAAAGTAATTTGAAGTAAATAGTTTCCAATTGCTGCAGAACCCTACTGTACTGTGTTCTCGCTTTTAAGTACGTAATTTATACTAGGCACTGCTAGTGACTTTGAGAAAGATGAAATTACAGCTTAGAATTTGCAACTTCCCAAAATTTAATTCTATACTTACAGTTAGGTAACAACATTAAGATACAGTTTTCAGGATCAGATGCCCAAGGAATCCAGCACTTAGAATCATCAAATGGTTTGGGTCGGAAGGGATCTTAAAGACCATCTAGTTCCACCCCCCTGCCATAGGCAGGGACACCACAGCCACAGCTGCTCTGGGCAACCTGGGCCAGTGTCTCACCACCCTCACAGGAAAGAATTTCTTCCTGATACCTAATCTAAATCTCCCCTCTTTCAGTTTAAAACCATTATGCCTTGTCCTATCACTCTACTCCCCGATCAAGAGCCCCTTCTTTCCTGTAGCCCCTTCAGGTACCGGAAGGCTGCTGTAAGGTCTCCATGGAGCCTTCTCTTCTCCAGGCTGAACAACCCCAACTCTCTCAGGCTGTCCTCACAGCAGAGGTGCTCCAGCCCTCTGATCATTTTTGTGGCTTCCTCAGGACCCGCTCCAACTGGTCCATGTCCTTCTGATGTTGGGGGCCCCAGAGCTGGAGGCGGTACCCCAGGTAGGGTCTCACCAGCGTGGAGCAGAGTGGCAGAATCCCCTCCCTCGCCCTGCTGGCCACGATGCAGCCCAGTTGTCAAGTTCTCAACACGGGCTACAACCTGCAGCTCTGAGGCGACACCACGTCCTCGGGCGCTGGTTTTAAACGCCTCAGGTCGCAGCCACCGCGTCTGAAATGCCTTTCAGTCGCGAAAGGGCACCAAAACCGCAATTATTTTTCCTTCACCCCTTTGCCCTTCTGCTAGCCAATTCACCAGCACAGAGAATTAGGAGGAAATTAGGAGAGTGAGCACCGCTCGGGCAGTCCTTGCCGCCTCCTCCTCAGCGCCGCAGGGCGGGCACAAACCCACCGGTTCCTCGCTTGGAGAGGAGAAACACGGGCGGCTGGGGCTGCCCCGCCAGCCCCTTCCCGAGGGACCCGCACCGGGGGCGGCAGCCACCCCCTTCCCTTCGGGAGGGGAGGAGGCCGCAATGGACCCCCCCCACTCCACTCCTCCCGAGGGACGGCGCCGGCCTTACCTCAGGCGCGGGCGCCGCCTGATGACGTCGCAGCCCTCTACGTCACTCACCTCCGCCGGCCCGAAAAGCCGAAAGATTCGGTTTAAAAACAAGGGACGTCCCACTGCAGACGGAAGGCGGGGAGATGCCGGGCGGCGGAGGAGCGGCTCTGGCACCGGCCGCCCGGAGCCGCGGTGAGGGGGGTAGGCAGGGATGGAGGGGGCCGCGCTCCGCCCTGTGGGCCGGGAGAAGCGGGGAGGAGGAGAAGAAGACAACGAAGACGACCCGGCCGACTTCGTGGCCGTCCTCCCTGCGGAGGTCAGCTGTCGGATCTTCGGCGACCTGGACGTTGAGAGCTTGTGTCATGCGGCCGCGACGTGCAAGGGCTGGCACCGCGTCATCGAGGGCAGCGAGCGCCTGTGGAGGCACCACTGCTTGAGCCTGAGGGCCGTCTGCCGGCGGGAGATCGACTGCGACCGGGGAAACGGGTATTCCTGGAAGGTAAAGTTAGCGCCAGCCACGTAACGTCCGCAGCGGCCAGGCTTCTGGGGCTGGTAATAGGAATACGTAAAGAAATGACATCAGGACACGTCACCTGTCCCAGGCTAATGGGGGAACCGCCATAGTCACGGCTTGGCTTGGTAGTGAACCTCAACAGCTGGACGTCTGGTTAAACACACAGAGAAGTGACAGCAAGGCTGTCCTGTTCCCTGCCCAGGACCACACCTGGCCAGCTCAGCACATCCGCTTAGTCCTCACGCTGGCCAGCACTCGTCTTCATCATACCCACATCTGCGCAGCCCTGACACGGAAGAAAGGCCACATACCAGTAGACAGGGCTGGGGAGGAGAAGACAACATGTCCCTGCTAGGCAGCGTGTGAGCTCTGGTTTCATGAGAACAGCCCTGCTAGTGAGGAATTGCCTCCCGGAAATTCATCCTGGGTAGCTCTGTCTCAGTACACCTTGAACGACTTCTATCCAGAAGAAAGAAAGGTGGGGTAGAGAAGAAGAAAGAAGCAGGAGCTCTGAGAAGCTGTTCTGAAACTCTCCCCACTCGCACTCCCAGTTATAGCTGCTCTGAGGAGTTGGGAGCTGAACACGCTGGAAGATCTACGGGTAGACATAGTGCTTAGCAACATGGTTTTATGATGTTTTCTGTCAGTGTTAGGCTGATGGTTGGACTCGATGATCTGAAAGGTCCCTTCCAACCTAGACAGTTCTATGATTTTGTCAGTCACTGTTGAGTCCAGCTTGCAAGCTGAGGTAGATCGGAATAGAAGTGGTTTTGCAGTTACTGCTCTGGACCAGCTAAAGGATGATCCCCACCCGGTGTGGGGATCTGGTGTGTTTAGAGAGCAGGGCTGCATTACAGCAGTGAAAAGAGAAGCAGCAGCAAAAAAACAACAGTTCAAGACTCCCACATTTCAGTAGAGTTGTTTCAGTATGAGGCAAAGTCAGAAGCAGGTAGTGGTTGCCCTTCGAATGTACAGATTGTACTACTCTTGTACAGGAATTTCCAGAGCTCCCTGCACTGATTCTCTATTTTATCTGTATTTTGAAGAGGGCATTTGAAGTAGAAGCAAACACACACCAAGTCAGCATTTTCTTGCACTAAAAGGTTGGCTGAAGAGAAGAATCCAGCCAGCCTGCAGTAAGAGCCCAAACAAGAGTTAAAGGTCACAAATAATCTAAAGAGGAAGAGAAAGTGAAAGGCACCTCTTTTAAGGAGTAAGATGAATTCCTGCTTTAGGGTTTTCATCTTGTCCCTCAAGGAATTAAGGCAAGAAGCAATTTTCCACCCAACTTAGAAAAGCTGGAAGTAGACCAAGGTCTGCTTCTTGGCAGCAGTGCACCTTCCTGGGCTTAGTGACTAGATATCCAAAGACACGTTACAAATCCCTTTTCTAGCATTAATCTTCCAATGCAAAACTTACTGGTATTGAATGCAACTTAAATCAGGTCATTTCCAAGATTTGAGCTGTCTTTTTTTCCACCAGATCACATTACTGAGAAACTACTGGAAAAGCAAAGTGAAGCAAGAGTGGCTGAGTGGGAAATACAGCAACGTTCCTTCACAAAACAGCTTGCCAGAGAAAAGCATGTATCCGATGGATGTCGACACGTGGGGAGAAATCCTGGAAGCAGAACTTGAGAGATGAGAAACTAGTGCTGGTTCTTGCAACTCAAGAACATTTGATCAACAACTCACAGACTGCCAAACTGTAAATATTTTGCTGTTCAAAATCAGTTGTGTTTTCAAACATATGAGGAAAGTTTCTCAAAAAAAACCCCGTCCTTTTTTTTTAATTTGCACTTTATCTTATTAATTTTCAATTCTAAATAAGACTAAATATTCAGTTGTAATTTTATATTTGTAAATTTAATGTTCTGCTGTATTGTCAAAAAGATGTTGATTGTACTTTCAATTTGCACTTTTTATTTTGGAAGACATTACTTTTAAGAGGGGAAAAAAAAAGTGTGTTTGACTTGAAGGGTATCGTACCAGCAGCACAACACAAGAGCCCACAAAGGAAGGCTGGGAAAAGGGACAAATCCAGACAGTGGGAAGAAAAGAGGACAAGGCAGCCACCTTAGGCTGAATATCCCCACTGCTCATCTCAAGGGAGTGAGTCTTTACAAGGATCTTCTCTGAAGCTGCACCCACAGAGGTGTTAGGGCTTGGCAACACTGCGTTTCCACTGCCTGGCTGTGGGATTTCTGGATTAGGACTCCCAGATCCAGGCACCAGGCAGGATGGAAGCAGCCTCTCTGCCATTAGCTATGCATTTTAGTCATTTGCATGACAGGGAGTAGAGCAAAGTTTACTACTTTACACAAAATAATTCTGATAACCACGTGAGATAACACAACTTCATATATTTTTTTAGTAAGGCTAAAACACATTCAGAAACTTCATTTTTTCCTACATGATGATTTCCCACCACACAGACCCTGCTTTACCAGAGCTGATTTTTGGGACTGACTTTACAAACTGCTGCTAGTAAAAGAGGAGATACCTGTCATGTACTCAACATAAAAGTGACCACAAGATCATTTTATTACAATTCTGTTTGAATATCACCTTCCTCTACCTACTTTGCACTAAAGAGTATAAAGTGGGAAAATGCAGGGAAGGTCCCTATCGCTTGAGGTATCCCTACAACATTCAGTCACCAATCTGGGACCCGTTTTCCATAGGAAGACTTCTGCCATGCTTATGAAACTTCACTAATATGAACTGATTTCAAATTAACTACTGCGGATTTTGGCAGAGGACCTCGTGGCAACATAAGGACAGAAGCGTCCTGTCTTGAACATGAGGTTCAATGGCACTAGATCAGGTTCCTGTTAGATAAACGTTTATTTAAATGACGTCCAGCCCTTACCTTTAACTGGGGGGCCCAATAACACTAGATGGAGCAGTAGAACAGCTTTGCTCTGAAAATACACCCCATGGTCCTCTGCGCCCAGATCCTGTAGGTTTCTGGTTTGATGGTGGTGGTGGTTAAACAATCCATCAGTTTAAACTTGCTTCCAACTTACGCTTTTTTTTTTTTTCCCCTCACAATTATTTAACCATTGGAGAATACCTGGTGAAAATACCTAGTATTTTTTACTCCCCATTATTGCAAGTGTCTGGGCTCACAGGCTGTTTGTTGTAGGTCCCCATATCTACAGGCCAAGGAAGAAACACAACTGAAACTGGTGATCTAGTGAAACTGGTAGTTCTAAAATGCTTCCAAGAACAGGAAGTTACCTGATCCCTTTTCTAGTTTGGAGTATTCAACAGATTTCATTAAAACTGATCCACTTCCCTCAGCCTCCTACACTTGCCCCATTAGAACAGGTTTTCAGGTCATAAGCACCGGTACCTTTTCTAAATCATGAATAGCATATCTAATTGAGACAGCTTTCCCATCAACAACATATCTAGTTAGCTCAAATAAAATAAAAAAAAGCAAAACAAACCACACCGAAGCACAACAGTTTTTTCCACTGAGGGTGCTGTCCCACTCCCTGCTCTCAGTATCTTTTACCCTGTCTTTAAGAGAGCTAGAAGACACAGAGCTGTTTCACTGGGCACTTAGCTGTAGCTTTTCCCCATTCCGGTATGCGCATAGGAATCACCGACATCTGTTGTGCTGCTACCTCTGTCCAGATCAGGTGGCTGTGACTCTTTAAACACACCAGAAATTAATTGCTCAACTATGCAATTAGACAAGGCCTGGATCTTTAAACCAGGAGTAGTGGTGCTGTGAGTTTCTCATGAAAATCCTTACTGAAAGAAAAAACCCCAAGTATTTAGGCACAAGTTCTCATGAAAACAAAGCTTGCTTCCCCTCCCCACTCTGAGCCCCTCCTTTAAGGGTTTTAATTCCCCCTGGAGATTTTATTACATCAGTTCTGCTCTTCTGTTCCCCCACGCTCTGCCCCTGCACCATCTCCTCAGCCTCTCAGCTCTCTTCCTTTTAAAGACACGCCAGCAGCGTCCATTGCTCCAAACATTGGCACCTCCTACACCAGCTGATTTAGGCTCATCTCTTTCCCTCCACACAAAAACCACTGAAATGCCGGCAACAAGACGACCGTAATCGTGCCTAAATTAGCACTAATGCACAGGTATCTTTCCCCAGAGAGCATCCTCAGCAGATGAGGTCAGGCACGTAAAACCCACCTACCACCCCAGGACAGGCACCAGCTATCCTCACACTTAGGTGGTTGGTGAAACCGTTTTTTCTGCTTCAACACCCAGCTCTCTTACCCAGAAGTTTTTGAGGAAGTGGAAAGTTCTAGTTTAGCAAACCCCACCAACCTTCCCATTGCATTCACACACCACTTCTACCCTCCTACCTGGAAGGCATCAGCTGCAGAAAGGTGCCAGAGGCACCCATCACCCAGGCATCCCGTCAGCCACACAGCCTTCCTGCCTTTCCCCTTCCTGCCCACCCAGCTGTCGTAAGGCAGAGGCCTTTGGAGAGGAGCTTGTGCAGTGCACAGCAAATAGCATGTCCTCCGCCCACACACCCCAACTATGCAACACGGCCTCAAACCAGCCGGGCTTCTGGAATGAAAAAAAATGTTTCCCTGCTGCACAAAAGGTCCCAAGCTGCTGCACACAGCTGGACATCAAAATGTCCGGCACTGAAGGTCAATCTCAGGTCTCCTGAGGTCGGTATTTTATTTCTGCATTTCCAAATGGTGGTTTTAGAACCTTCCTTGCAACTACTCAGTATTGCAGTGCTCTGTTTCTGAAGGGAGGAGCTGAGCGTGTGGCTTTGTTTCATCACAATGCAGGATGTGGCTTCAGCCCATCGTCATTACGAGTCAGACTAAATGAAAAAGAAAGCATGAGATATTTAATCACCGTAGACTTTTCTTCACTGGGCCACTCTAATTTCAAAGTGATTTTTTTTTTCCCCAAGACAAATATTTCTTCTGATAGGCAGGCACTTCCGTTTCACGTCTAGAAGGTCCAAAGTGACAGAGTTATCCCAGCCGAAGACAGAACAGTTGGGCTTAGGACTGGGATCAGCTGCTTCAGCCCACCAGAAACGAGAGAAGGGCGACAAAGGCATGCAGATGGGTGGATTTGGGGCGAGGTGGTGGTGTTATTTTTCTCTCCAAATGAACTCGGGTAGAGGCATATCAGATTCCTGAGAGCATCCTGACGCTTTGCGGCTGTTTTTCAGCTTGTTCAGGAAACTCTGTCCCGAAAACCGTGGAAGAAGTCACCTGCTGCGTTTAACACTGTGAGTCAGCAGCAGCTTCTGATCAGCACACCACCACTAAGAATCGGGGGCTGGTGGTGTATTTTGTAGGGTTTTTTTTTTCAGGCCTCAGTGCTAAGGGCTAGACCCACTTCTAGTATTTTGGTAAACCGAAAAAACCCAAGCTTCAACTGTGGGGAGAAGGAGGAGGAGGAGAGAGGTGATGGACAGCAAACCTCAGAGGTCCTGGGCGACCTACCAAGACGAAACCCAAGAGGACAATTCTACGTACCACCACAGTTACCCCTGCAGCCCCCTCTAACTCCTCAGAATCACCCTGTTCAACACTGCTACCCATGTCCAGCAACTGAGGATTTACAAAGCAAGGAGGGAATAGATAAAAAAACAACAAACCCAGCCTGCAAAAGCATGCAAATCAGCTACAACATTAGATTTTTTTGATTCTCATTTTAAAATATTGTTAGAACGGCACATGCACGGTCCTTAAAAATCTTAACAGGCAAAGGAGCTGCTGCTTGCCAATACGGGGGTGTCAACTGCACAGCCTGTTCTGTTGCTGAGATGCCAGAGACTGGAAGCTCCACACAAAGACTTCTCCTGATGCCATGGGACACCATTACCCATGAGATAATGTACTAGCTGCAGCACTAAATATGGCTTTTAAATATCTCAGGGATCTCAGAACACCAATTACAAAATACCACAAGATACTATCAGCTACCTATTGGAGGATTCAACATGAAGGCTGAACTGAAGGTATAGGCTGAACAAGTTTGGAACAGAGGGAAAACTTCAAACAAACAAACCAGCCAACTTAAGCCTTTAATCCTAACAGGAGAAAGAAGAAAAGCTGAGAAAGGCAAAATATTTTTTGCACCAGCAATATCTTACAGCTAATAAATGAAGTACGACAATACCCCATAAGGACTTTATTAATTTATCTGTTCATTTGAGGGAATATTTTCAATAGCTTCCATTATTCTCCTATCCCAATGCTAAAGAACAAGAGCACTGTACAAGTTTAGCTAGGAGATCCTAACGCTTATGTTTCATAAGATACACTATATAGCCATTTGACAGTATAGCTAATAACAGAAATGTGCCTCAAGTTTCATCTAATGTGGCTAACCAATCAGCTTTTCTAATGCACCTTTATTCTTAAACATCGCTAGTATGTAGACCATCTTATCACTAAATTATACTGCTCTAACATTCAGCTCTTATCAACACGCACCCTTGGAGATAATAATGCCAGGGGCTCTGCAAATGCTTAAACAGGGAGACTATAATGGCATGCAATACCCAAGAATCACAGAATCACAGAATGGTTTGGGTTGGAAAGGACCTTAGAGATCATCTAGTTCCAACCCCCCTGCCATGGGCAGGGACACCTCCCACCAGACCAGGTTGCTCAAAGCCCCATCCAGCCTGGCCTTGAACACCTCCAGGGATGGGGCAGCCACAGCTTCTCCGGGCAACCTGGGCCAGCGTATCACCACCCTCACAGTAAAGAATTTCTTCCTGATATCAAATCTAGATCTCCCCTCTTTCAGTTTAAAACTGTTACCCCGTGTCCTATCACTCTGCTCCCTGATTCAGAGTCCCTCCCCATCTTTCCTGTAGCCCCTTTAGGTACTGGAAGGGGCTCTGAGGTCTCCCCGGAGCCTTCTCTTCTCCAGGCTGAACAGCCCCAACTCTCCCAGCTTGTCCTAACCAAACATCTATATACAGCATGTAGGTATGAGATTAGTGGAAGTTTTTGCTGTTCTAGAGGGGTGACTAAAGACTACATGGTATGTTGTAGCACACACAGTGTAGCCACTCAAAATTTATGTATCTGAGTTCCATTCTGTGATGCCTAAAAAGCAGAGCCACAAGCTCTTTTTATAAATTAGGAAGTTTAGGTGAAAACAGCTTTAAGGAGGAGGAGGCGGGGTGGGGGGAAGAGGAGAAAGGGGAAATTGAAGCTGTAACTTGGGAAAAAAAAAGCCTTCCTTTAAGTAAAAATACTAAGTTAAAAAAAGAAAACCACCAACCTTATTTTACCACTTACGTACCAGAATGATTAAATATTTCCTTTTATTAATAAGAAAACTGCACAGAAGCGTTAAAAATCTGATAGAAACAACTCTTCCTATTATTCAAAAATATCTCACATGTGCACGTTGATTTTGTTCCTGTACTTTCACCATCACACACGAGGGAGTCACACAGCAACTTAAGCCTTCAAAAGCAGGACACGTACATACACTTGTAGCAGAAGCACTGAAGGACAAAAGAGATAGTTTCTTGTTTTTCTTTTGATACACTTTAGCACTTTTCAGACTTTTCCTTATGATGTGGAAGCAGGTACATGACAACATTGATTATCTATTGATTTGTACAATTGATATTCTATCAGCCTGTAATACATTGTTCTTGTATATTTGATAGAGAGGCTAATGGCAATACCCTTAAGAAGAAAGTTCTCAATGTCCTTTTAATATCTGGGTTTGAGGATGGGGGAAGAGATTTATTAATATTCAAGATTTTTGTGAAAGACATACTGAAGGCAAGTTTTAAAAAAAATACGAACATAATTTCCCTCCCTTTCAACTGCTGGAAGCAAAAATCCATCAGTTTCATCAGTATTTGCCTTCGATTCCTTTCCTCACTCATTCTCAGTCATTTTTTAGTGAGATGAAGAAAGACAGGGAAATGTGTTGCCATCTCAAAAAAACAAAAAAAGCAGAGTCCATGCAGGGAAGGTGAAGAGTTTTCCTACACCCCATTACACTTACAATGGAGTCCAATGAAGTATGAAAAGCACCATTTTCCTCAGCTTTCATACACAGTTTTACTCTCCCTTCAACCAAACTGAAAGGTAAAAAAATTAAGCAGCCTACAAGAACCAGAAACAAAGCGTGGAAAGCCACAGTTTTGGTTCTAAATGCAAAGCAGGAAGTCCTATGTTCTAATCCAGTAAAAAAAAAAAAAAAATAATCATTTTGAAGCCAAACGAGAAGCTCTATTTCAAGAAGCCTCACCAGTAACAACAAAAGCAGCAGCTTGTTTTCAGCCAGAGCATTTTCAAGGCTGTTTTTTTGTTTGGCTTGCAGATCACCAACCCGCTAATTTAAGAGGTAAAGCAGTTCCTAAAATACCTCCAAAAGGTGATGAAGTAACCACATTCAAATTGTTCTTCATGCAACAGATTCATACTTCAACTATATCATCATCCCACACAACAAAAACAACTCACAGCTACAGATGGTGGCTCCCTGCCACGTTCATTTTGCGGACTGACCAGGACCACATCACGTTCTCATACTGATGCTACTTCCACAGATCTGGCCAAAAGACATCTCCTATTTCAGGCTCCAATCCAGCAACTGCTGAAGGCAGGTGGGAGCGTTACAAAGGCTCCACACTGCTACAAGGCTCCCTCGGGCAGCTGAACGACGTGGAGTTGGCAGGCAAAAGTCATCTGCAAAGGCACCAGTGCTCCCCCAGGCAGAACGCTGATCCTGCCTCCACCTTTTGCTTTTTAAGCTGTCTTTGCGCTCCTCAGTGTCACACAAGTAACACAGAAAGATATGAGACAGATACTCACGACAGGAACAATGCTGCTGGGTAGCAGAGAAAAGATTAGAAAGCGAGAGAAAGGCTCCTTAATCACTGGCAACAGTGGTCACAAGAAGCACAACTGAGATTTCCATCCTGTGTCCTGATGGTAAAGGGCAGACATCTGACACTTTACACATCAAGGACTGCTCAGCTTACAGGCTAAATGATATAACTATGCAATTACTTCATTGTATAATCCGGAAGCAATCTTTCCCACCAGAGGCTGTGCAAACAGCCTTGCATTTTACTTCATCCTAGCTTTTGAAAAGAACATCTTGCATGTTGTGGCATATTACTAACGTGTAAGAGCACACATATTCCACTTCCATGTACATTAGGACAAACTCAACATAACATATTTCCTTAAAAATTATTCAATTAGGTAAGCTAAAGAACTTAGCCCTATTTATTGCGTGGCACACGCAGTTTTCTCAAGCTGCCAAAGCTATCAAACCCAAAAACTCCTCCAAAAAGTGGCTGGTAAGAAGATGAGAGTTCGCATCCCCCCAGTAGCCAGCAGGAAACCCAAATGGGAGAGAGAAATTCTAATTTGAAGCCCAGCTTCAAGTCCTCCATTGCACACAGACATTTATACTGAGCACGATCAAGCCTCAATATATCAAGGAGAAGACCACAGTTCACAAGTGAAAACACGTGCACTTTTCAAAACACAAACTGAAGGCACCCACAGAAATATCGACTACCAACAACAATCAGCAGAGGACTGTTATCTTCTTTTTTTTTGCTTTTTAAAGTTCCCACTATAGTCTCCTATGGTTTTAAAATGTATAAACAGAAAAAGCCCCAGTGAAAAAACCAGCCAAAAAAACCCCGTCAAAAAACCCCCACCCTACTACAATGTTTCTGGCCCTCACCAAAAAGGTTATCTACAGCAAGTTTTCAGGATTCTTAGTTTTAGCACTACCAAGCCTGAACTCGGAACAAACAGCGAGACATTACAAACAATAAAAGCACTTATCCAGAGCCCTGTGAAGCAAGTCATTTAAACTTAAAATGCCTTCTAGATATTTGAGAAAAAAATAGGGGGTGAAAAAAAAAGGAAATAATTAGTGTTTAACATTTGTAATAAAGTGAAATCTAAGAAAAAGACAGGAGTGTTGCTGCATTGAAAAATTATCTGCAATACTACACTAACAAACGCAAATAAAAACTTTGTGTAAAAGAGGGATTTTACAGTACACAATAGATCATACCTCAGAGGCATTAACAAGTTTTTTCTTCTTTAGGAACAAACTTTGGTTAAAGATTCCTCAATAAAGCATTCTGTTACTAAAAACACATTTTCAGTAGACCTTTAATACTTTCTGTTAACTATTCTTTCAAATAAAAAGCAAAGACAGCATACTGCAAAGAACACCACCAAAATAGCTACATTTAGCAACAAAATAATAGTAACCTCACCCTTCAGAAGAAAGCTACAGTGCAGGGAAAGTAAACAGCTCTTGGAAACCACTGCTAGAAACACATTAAGAAATAACCAGCTCCATATGTGGTGTGTATTGGATTATAAGAAGCAGCAGCACCTGTGGCTGAAAGCTTGTAAGGCTGTTGCAGTCCTCATGGATGTTATTTTTTCACTGCGTGTGGTTTGCTTTCTCCTGTTTTCTTTTAAACCACGGAATAAGGAGCTCCATGTCTACATGTGTGTTTTTATGGATGCATGGTTAATCAATGTTCCTGAAAACCTGACTGTAATAACCACGCAATCAGCATTCCAGGGGAGGGGAAAACTGCTCCATGTAAGATGTGGCAAGTCAAACACAAACCTAAGAGGATCTTTATAGTAGATTATATCATACAAGTTTTACAGCAATTGAAGATTATACAGTCCTTATCCACAATGGTTTAATTTGCTGTCCTTTAGTCTAACAGAAAAGACTAGTTCACATTATAAGTACAAAAGGAACTGATGTTGATGTGGTACTTGTGAGTGCGTAGAAGGCCAATTTAAATAGTTTGAGGGTGAAAACAGATGGAGGAAGCATGGCACATGAAGGTCTGCTCTTCTGTTTTTCCTCTTTCAATTAGCAGTTCCTTGTACTAGGTCTGCTCCCTCTTGTGCTAGTATTTAGGATATGTGCCTCTTCCCTTCATGCCTTCTGAGTAACTGGGTTGGCCTTGTAACCTATGATAGACTTGCAGTTGTTTTGTAATACTGAATTCCCTTGGACAAGATCTACCTAGTATCTCTAGAAATTATAGTGATATAAAACTAACCTTTTTTTTTTCTCACAGGCAGTCATCTATTACATCCTCGACACATTGTCTCAACTCCAGTAGCTCTCTCCTTAGAGACTTTCCTGACTCAGCTCAAGGGTTGTGACAATTGTCATCACCTCATGCACAATTCCTAAGGTCAGACTGCTGGTGGCATTCAGGTACCTACTTTGATTTTTCAAAAGCACTGCCATGAGTTAGGAAACCAAATATCTTTGAAACTGAGCCCCATAACAACCCTGGTCTCCAATTCATCCCCTGTGAAGAGCTTATCAGAAAGAAAGATCTGTGAAATGTATTGTTTTTCTTGTCAGGCCTTGACTGAAAATAGACTAGAGCACATTCACTCTGGAATGTAGAGCTAATTACTGATGTCCAGAAAAGCATGAGAACCTGATTATAAGGAAGAACAGTTCGGAGTCACTCCCAGTACCTGTCTCAGGCAAATGAAAGCATTTATAGCAGGACATGTAGGCAGGGTGGCACTTCCACTCTTCCCGTTTCCGCCAAGAAGCACAGACACATACAAACCCTTGTGATCTATCTTCAAAAGATACCTATGAGGTTAGAAAGCTGTTGATATAGTCCGATACAAACGTCAGAGCTCTTCCACAAATACAATGCCTACCATCACCTTCCAGAGAAAATACCATCCATAGGTGGACAGCTGTACCCTTGGACTGGGCGCAGGACGAAATGACAAGGTCAAAGACTGGTAAAACTTTTCAGTTTTATTAAAAATTGGCAGTTGCATCCCTCCTTTGCTAAGCTTGGCAAGTTTCTGTTGTTTGGTTCTGTGTGGTTTAGTTTGTGTTTGTTTTTTTTTTTTTTTTTCTATTTTCCTGTGCCATAGGATATTTTTGGGTTAGTGAGCTTCGAGAGCAAAAATAAGCAGCGACCACAAAGCGATTATCAAGAAAGCAGGCTGTGCAAACAGGGTATCTTTTTGCCATGAGTCTTCCTTCCTCAGAATGACAGACCAGGGTTCAGCAGTCCTGTCAGCTTGCGTGAGATACAGGAAATGCCTGCCAGAAGCTGATTTCCACTGGATGTCTTAAATGGACATGACAATGCCATGTTGGCCAGCCTGCTGCCCTGCAAGGCTGTGTTTTCATTGTGATAAGCAACACTAGCACAAAACAACTTCAGGCTCATCAGCTCAGATACAGGTATAATTAAGCAGCATTGAAGAGAAGCTTTAGCTCTAGATTTCTCCCTAGACTGAAAAGATGTGAATAAGAATTTTTAAAGATAAGGTACCTTATTACATCTACAAAGAGAGTTTTAAAAGTTTCGAAGTTTACTTGCACGCAGAAACATCAGTATGACGTGTGACAGACTGACAGTCTGACATGAACTTGACTTTCAACTCCTGCTTAAAGTTTAAACTTAGAAGTTTGATACGTACAGTCAGCCAAAAAAAATAAGGATTCATCAGGTAAACTGACCCTATCGAATAATAATGTTTATTTCGGTTACAGCAAGCATAAGGTTTCTCTTATATTACTAAGGCACAGAACCAAGGACTAAGTATGTTGCTGGATGTTAAAAGAGAAAAACCTAAACAAAACCACTTCAATCAGCAGTTCAAATAAGTAACCCATGGATCCTTTCCCTTCTCCTCCAAGATTCTTAATTCAAATACAGGTCAAATCAGCAGTACATGACACCCTAGCAACTGTTTTGGAGACCTAAATGAAGGGAAGCAATGGTCCTAGAGCAGATTCTTATGGAGAAATTTAGCAAAATCAAAACCAGGTGATAAAGAAGTTGAACTGAAATTGCTTCCTGCTTGAAATACTGTGGGAAGAGACTTTTCCTCATACCGCTGTCATTGAGTTGTCATTGCTTTCCACATGGCATTTCCATAGTTGTCTGCATTTTTCCCTTCCTTAACACTGAAAGATTACAAAGGAGTGGATCAGGTTTCCAGGTAAGTTGATTTCTTTCCTTAAATCTACGGCATCACTTGTATGGGTGAACAAGCACTAAAAAGATCTGCTGAAGAACAAAGTGTAAAGTTTATCCTGGGAAGACTTCGAAATATCTGAAGATACTGAAACACAACACAGGCTGAATGGTAGGTGACTGGTTTGAGTTCCTCAGTCAGTGACATGACTCTGGCCTCTGTTAATGGTGAAATTCTTACTATCAGCTGTGGCAGCAGGGAAGGGTGCAACCTTCCCAAGGTAGACTGATTACTCTAAGTAGCACACAGTAATATGGCATGCTCTATGCTATAATTTAGTAAAATATTACCATAACACAGGTGGAAAAATGTTAGTTTGTTAGTGCCCACTATAGAATTGAAACTTATTACCCGCCCTCACCCCCAACCCACAAGCCTTAGGATGCCTTTCTGGATGATATCGCTTTCTCTCAGTGAAATGCTAAAATTGTTTTGTTTTGAGTAACTAATTTCAGTTGTCTGTCTTCTTGCTGGCAGATCATCTTCATTTTCCAGTCCTAGAAACTGTCTGAATTGCTTTGATCCACTCCGTACGCTCTGCAGATGAGGCTGCTTGCAAGTAATAGTGGATTTCACTTGCTGTGATGATTTCAAAGAGAATGTTGTCAACATCATACTTCTTGGCTACAGAGAAGAAACAAGGAAATCAGCTATGAGAGAATAAAGTCTTGTATTTACAATGTTTCTTCCTTTACACACTGTAAGGGGATGTCTTTCCTTTCTACACCAGTGCCTGATCAGGCCTTCACAAACAGATTGCAAATCGGGTCCATGAGATAGGTCTCTCTCTTGGAGAAACAACCCACGAAATCTGCACTTTTCACCTTCAAGAGTCTCTGGTTAATTGATCTCCAATCATCAAAGGATCTGCAGTCCTGCAGACGGGTCATCTTCCCCAAACCCTCCCATGCCAGCTACAAAATCAAGATGTTTAGGTTCATGTCACCTCCACAAGCTCCGGTTCTTTTTGTATCTGCCAGCACAGCCTACACAGATGCTGAGATGCCAACAGACTTTCTTGCTGGTTATGATAGTCTGCCTCTCCCATGGAAGGGAGAATGCATGGAATGAGTGTTTCTTGTTCCTTGCAGCAACGCTTAACCGTTGCTGTTCCCACAACTTCTAGTTTTGGGAGGGAACAGAACGTGAACAGTAATACTGTGTTGGCATAACTATTTCTAACACAAAGCTTCCACCCCAGATTCATCAACTAAAAAGAGCAAACCCATCTTACTTTGTCTAAGGCCACTTATCCTAACATAGGGATGGTGTCATCCTTTTGACAAGTCTTCTCTAAACAACTGAGAAAACACAGGATTCCCTGTTGCTACCTTTACCACAGTATCCTCCAGTAATTAAGACGGCAACAGAGAGACTACTTACTAGAACAGTTACTGAATCATTGCACATAGATTGCTTTTGAGTAAAAACAACTTTTGATTTCAGACAGATTGAAAGAATGTACCAAAAACTTATTACAGAGCTCATTAAATATGGTTCCTTACAGTCTGGCATATCTTCCACTGCTGTCACCACACAGCCTCTCAAGTGAATTGCTCCTAGTGGTTCTTCTCCCTGGTGAGGACATGAAATGAAATGCAACACTTCTGAAACTTTCACATGTTAATATCTGCCTACAACGGCAGAATGGAAACAAAAACATTTGCTGACTTAGTATGTCCCCTGGGAAACCAGGGGATCCTCAGTCTGTGTGTGACATGGAGGGTGGGGGGTGTGGTAGGGGGAAGACCTACAAATAAATAGGAAGTCCCTTTTGGGATTTGGAATTCAGGATCTGCAGAGTATTTAGCATGTCCTGAACAAATGTACAAGAAGAATATAAGCCTTGTGCCAACTGTAACTTTTCTTTTGATGTTGCAGTGAATAGAAAAAAAGATTAGTTAGAAAAAGAGTAGATGATAGAAGTATTCTTACCGAGCAGCAAGAGCAGCTATACTGTTATTTACAACTTGGCCTCTTGTGCACTTGAGGACTGTGACAGTCAATGAATGGGTGAAGATGCATTTTTGTTGTCATAAGTTCCAAAGAAGCAGTTCCTAAAAGCTGACACACCTCAGCCCTTTGGGAGGGGATGCCAGGAGAGGGAAAGGCAAGCTGGGAATAGGGAGGTCACAAACTCCTCAGTGTTGATTCTGCAGTGTGTTTAGGCTGCCTCTGCCAAGGGGGACAGGCACGACATAAAGTCCCTGTAACCCACAACAGCACTGCTCCTGCAGCAATGCAGGATGAAATAAACCCTGTGGGCTGAATCTACCTGAATGCCAGCTTTTGGGGGTAGGTTTTGCCCATAGCAATGCTCCTTCCTTTCTTAGGGCAAGGTTTGGCCTGTTAGAATTACAAAAGAAATGGAACACCATGTCTCAGACTGACCAGAAAATATCTCAGTTATAAACTGCAAAATGACTGTATTGTGTTCATTTGCACTTATGACCTAGTTCATTTTAATCAAGCGAGAGCACACATTAATTCTAGTTAATCACAGGTAAGAGGTGAGAGCCCAGTTCAGTGTGATCTGTTCCCAGGTCTGGGTAGCACTTGCCACCCTGACTTGGCAGCCCCAGAAACCATCCTTCACTCTGCTTTTCCAGAGGACGGCTAGGCCGTGTGAACACAAACAACCCTGCTGTCCTGCTTGGTCTTCCCTATCACACATTCCTCTGCAAATACTCCATTCAGATATTTCTACAAGGCATTGGCTTTAAAACAAACAGGGAAATAAACAAAATGTCTCTCACTCCAGCAGGATCGTAGTAGTGAAGATATGCAGGGTCATCTCTTAAAACAAACTTTCTCACTTTCCAGTTCTTCCTCCGATGTCCCTAGGAAAATGCAAAAACAGGAATGTCGTGAACTCATTTGCCTGCAAGCGCTTACAGTCAGCTTACCCACAGGTGAGAGAACTGGGAAATACAAAAGGGAGAAGCTGAATATTTTGGACAGGAAATATTCACTTGAGTAGGACATGAATGTGGCCTTTCTGCATCCCACTGTTTTGCACAACAACTGGGCTATCACACTGTTTCTCTTTGTATTTTTTGTACAAAGCAGAACAGCTTCAACATGGAAGATTCCCCTAAACATGTCTCGTAGTCTGGTAGTTACGACGTTCACATGAGGGCTGTGAAAACTGGGCTTAAACGCTTGCCAGAAAACTTGGCTGTGAAATGCCTTGCAGGAAGGTACCTTGAACTACTGGGAACAATGAGCTGAAGGTTCTTCTCTCCCTGCAAAGACAACAACAACAAAGGCTTATCTGGCTCAAGCACTCTGCAGAGGGTTCATGGCTGAGAAGCTCAAGCAAAAATAACACCACCATCCGATATGGATGTAGATGCCTCATTGCCTGTTTTCAAGACTGAAATGATGGGTGGGGAAAATATAGGTCTGCCGAAAGCATTTTCAGCAGAAGCAGTGACACTTCCAAACAACGATCTACAACTCACTGAGGGTGACCAAATCCAGACTAATACTGCTGGAAGACTGTCATGACTCACTTCCTCTGAGCATTTCAAAATATTAGTTTCTCAATTAGCTCCGCTGTTTGCAAGGAAGCTCTTGCTAATTAGACAGACATGAACGTGACAGTGTAAAAGTTAGCAGAAAGATGTGTATCTAATTTCTTCCATTGCCTTTGAGTAATCTGACTGAGCAAGAGATGTACAAGTGAGCACCACCAAAAAGTTCTTAGGCTCCCAAGGAGTATTTTAACAGCAGAGGTTCAGACTTTCTTTACACAGTGGGTGGTCAAACACCAGAACAGGCATCCTAGAGAGGTGATTAATGGCAAGTCAGGATCTTACCATGATATTCACCGTATTGATTAAAGTTTTGCTGGAAAAGGAAGGTATACAGTTATCTTCCATCTTACAGATGGGACAGGATCAAATGTTAAGTGACTGAAAGGACTCCTTTGCTCAGGTATGCTGAAAATGCCTGTGAAAACTGGAAACTGAATCCAGTTGTGTGTCCAGAGGGACACTGGATTGGCAGCCTTTTTACCTGAGTTCAGTTCTGCATTTAACCAATGACTTGTCACATCTTCTGCTTTAGCACTCTTCCGTAATTAAAACTATAAACTGTCTTATTTCATAGTAAGAGCAATAAACCTTGCAATGTTGGGCAAAAGCCCTGCTGCCATGCTGCAGCAACCATTCTTTGTGCAAAGCCAAAAGGGAGAGAGGTGAAACCTGGCAAGTGTAGAGGTGGCATAGGCTAGTTTCTCTCTTCTCCAAAGCTTTTAGGCATAAAAGAGTAATCTTGTATCCATGCAACATCATCCCAGTGACAGGATGGAACACGTGCAATACTGACCTGTTTCAGCAAACATCCTTGTTTGACTACCATGCCTCTGAATTCTTCTTTCAGGACTACATCATCATCACTAGAATTTCCCTCGCAGAAAAACCCACTGTCTGGCTGCATGACCACAAAAGAAAATTCAGAAGTTACACAGCTGCTGCATGTTTATGTACACATAAATATCTGGCTTCTCTCCACCCTGTTTTTGCCACCCCAAAAAAAAAAAAAAAATCAACTCTTTTACTGGAAAAATCTCCCAGTGAAATTGAGAAGCTCTCCAAGTTACCATGGAAGCATTTCAGTGTGAGTTAGGACTACATCAATGGGTCTCAGGGGATCTGGGGACAGCTGGAGCATCTGTGTATATCTTAGTGCCTCCATTCTCCATGATTCTTGGTGTCACATTTTCTCCATGATGGACAGGCTGCCTCTATCCCATGATATCACAGGTTTTTAAAAGCACACAGACAGCAGTTCATATGAAGCAATGCCAGCACAGCCAATACACTCCAGGCTGGACATCCCTGCAGCCAACACACCCTTTCTCTTCCTCCATCCATCGTTACCACTATCTAGAATTTGTGAAGAAAAATGCTCCATTGAGGCTGTCTTCAACAACAAGAACTGCCCTTAGTTTTTGAAATTTGCCATTTTCTATAGCTGTGATGTTGTGATGTGCGGACTGAGTATTGTCTGTCTCAGGATCCATGCATCACATCCATTCCACACCAGATAAATTGTGATGCTACTTACTGAAACCTTACACTGTTTAAATGATGTCAATGTAGGTAACCATTCACATAGCTCAGAATAAATATGCGTGCTGCCTACTTGTATGATAGCAAGTCAGACATTGGCCAGCTGTGACTTCCTCACACCACACTGGTATTGAATGAAACTAGAAACAAGCTGAGAGCTGGCAGAGCACACACGGGCTGCTTGGTGAAGTGTCCCAGGTAGCCAGGAACTGTGGTGGCCACAAGCCTGCCTTCACCACCAGCATCTCTGCTTCTGTTGTTGCACAGGTAAATTGTCCCTACCAGGGATACATTCTAGGAAAACGAATGAAATAATGGGAGATTCGTTTTGCTGAAGTGGAGTGATTCTATGTGTTAAATATAAACCGAATTGTAATATTTAAGCATTTTACTTGACAGAAGGCACACTTTTTTGTTAGCACAAGCTCCTAAGTGAAACATCTTTAAAACAGTATTTGACTGTGATTGTGATATTGCAAGTTCTTCAAATCAATCTAGAGAATACAAAGCAATAAATTGAAAAGGTTGGGTAAGCTACCCAGCACAGGTGTTACTGGGGAATATTAAAAACTTTTGCTTCTCCCCTCACAGGCAAGGGGTGGGTGTGAGGGTGTCTGTGTGTGTGTGTGAGTGTGTGTGCGCGTGCTGAGTCAGATTTGATGGCTCTGCACAAAAATGGGTTTGTAGCTTGTGCCACTCTGAGAAGCCCCATGATAATGAATTACTCTCTTCCCTTCCACTGAATCATCAGGGGAACCAATGGCTAAATTCTGGTCGCTGATGAAATTACCAGGAACAAAGTCTAAATTAAAAAGAACCCAGCTTGATCTCAGCACTCAGTTCACTTAGAAGGATGCCATAAAAAATGTCCTGCTTACAATCATTAAAGTGAGCCAGTTCATTGAGTCTCACGTAGAGAAAGACAATTAACATGGATCTCTCTATTTCTGTACAATCTTTCCTCCAGGACTTAAGAAACCCGATAAAAAACCTGAGAAAAGCAGAGCATCAGCAAGTCTGAGACAGTAGAAAAACCAAACCACTCACAAAGTAATAGTAGGCATCACTGAGATCTAAGAAGGGGGTGTCTGACAGTCCCTCAGCAGCAGCCTTGGATGTATCTCCTGCAGGCTGTAGGTAGCCTTCACTCAAGAGGGAAGAGGCAAGCATCAGACCTTCTTTGCGATTTCGGATGGAGTTGCTAGACACCAGCCAGTCAATCACAGAGGCACCTGATTACAAAGGAACAAATAATATCAACCACAAACCAAGACAGACACAAAGAAGCCTAAAAATACACAGGCAATAAGCCTATTCCATCTATTCAGCAATATCCTGAAAGGTGTTCTTGGTGACAATGCAGAGAGCTAATCTGGAACAGTGCCTGGGTCATCCAGTGAGGTACAGCCGATCCAACTGATGGCAGGGGCCAGTACAACTCTTGGAACACTGTACCTGAGGGAGACAAGAACTGGGAGGAGACACAGGGCTGAGCTGGAAAGCCTGAGGGACAGGGACTAGGGAAGTAGGAAGGACAGCCACACCTGGAAAAGGCAGTCTACCAGGCTGCTATGTTACTGACACAGTGCTGTCCAAACAGACTTTCAACTCTAGCACCCACAGATTTGACTTGGAGCAGGACAGGAATGACAATGTGTAACAGTTTGTTGATGAAAAATTCAGAAAGGAATAATTCTTGTGGAGTTAAGTGTTTCAGCAACTTTCTACAAAGACCTAGTTCAATCTTTCTGGCACTGGTTAAATTTCTTCATATTCTCTTGCTTACTATGGCCATAACTGAACACTTTTTCAAACTTCATCCTTTAAGCACCTCCTGTTGCTGGTCAAGAAAACATAAGACAGGTTTTCTTTTCAAACTTCTCTGTGGTCTATAGAGCTTAGAGCTCTTTTATCTATCTATAGCCTCTCGGCCCTTTGCTCCCTTTATCATATGGAAAAGAGGGACAAGAGCTCCTTACCTGTAAAGCAGTGATTGAACACCTTTTTATCTTTTTCCAGCTTCAACTCCTTTATTCCCTTTTCAGGATCTTTCATTGAGAGGTACAAAGCACTGTGCATAAAAAGAACCACAGAAACTGTTAGCAAATAAGAAGTTTTAGCGGGTTCATGCAATAATATCATTGTCATTCATGGGGTCTTCATGTTTTGCTGGCTATTAATCTCTGCAGAGCTATAGCATGGCTTAGTTTAATCTGAAAAATTTATGTTGCAAAGCCTGGAGGCCTCACTACGTCACAGCTGTGGGAGCAGAGCGGGGAGTGCACAGACGGCTCACCACACCCCCATATTTTCAGAATGGAACAACTTGTGGTGACTGTAGCGTGAAGAGAGGAACACCCATCGCTGAAGCACATTCACAGGGTCCCACAGCCTCAGTGCCAAGAGGGGTGCTCACTGCTTTGCTACGTTCCCCCCGAGGTCCTTGGCTGAGCAGAAAACTTGTGGCTGTGGTATCTCCAAAGCCTGCATGCTCTCAGAGGCCCTAAGTAACCTCAGTGACCCTGGTCTGACTTCCTTCCTCCCAGCCGCTTTTCACTTGCTCAGAACTCTTAATTCCCTGGAGCTCTGGAATGACAAGAAGGACAAATATTAAATGTCACAGGCTAAGTCAGGGTGATCCTCTGCTGAAGCCTGTGAAGTCAGATTTAGTTGGATCTTGGCCCTGTGCAGTTTTACTGTCCTCTAAGGAACACTGCAGGCTCATTTGTATATTGGTATTTATTTAATGCTCAGAGGTAAAAAATAAGTTGTCCTCAATTTTTTTAAGGTATTCACAAAGAGATGGCTTCCTATGTGTGCCCTTTATCTCTTTTTCTCCCTTTGCCAGTTCCAAGTTCTCTGGCAGGCACCACTCTTCCCTCACTATCCAAAAACTAGGCTAACATCAGCATTTGTCTGGAGAGCAAACAAAAGGTTTAAAATATTTTTGCAACAAATTATATACTGTATAAAAATGCCTCTCCTGGAAGAATAACACTTTGGCTGGGGTCTCCTTTTGCACTGCGGTGTAGGAATTTCCTTATCAGCAAAATCCTTTGATAAATAAGCATGTTTTGGTATTAAAAATTATCTTCCCAGTTCTAATTGCTAGCTCATTTCTGACACATTATGCACTCTGAAACTGTTAGTCATGCAGAAAGGGCTCTGAGGAAACTAGAGAGGTAGCATGGACAGATAAACTCATAATTCTTCCAGACTGAGGTTACTTATCTGTCACACTGCCTGCAGATGGAAGTAAACGGGTGAGCAGAGCTATAAGAACAAACCTCAGGTTGATTGTTTCAGGCAGCCTGATAGACTTTCTTGTGGATTTTCTGGCAAACCTTTGGCCTCCATCTAGGCAACGAATTGCTTTCTTTATATCCCGGACCCAGGCATCTCTCTCCTCCAGGTAGGCAGCTTGAAAAAAGTGGTCCTGCTGCTTGGCTGCAGTGAGCTTGAAGACAAACTGGAATGATAAATGATGGCTTTTTAAAAAGTTACTCTGGTGTAGCCAGTGAGGCATGATTAACCCAGTACCACCATAACATACAGCCTACCTGTGCCTAAGGGACTGTGGAAAGCGCCTTAGAGCCACAGTTAAACTAAAAAAAACTCTCAAGAAAAGCATGGACAGGCAGTGCAGGTAACTGACTCCTTTTGTTATTTCCTTGTGAGCGATCCTGACATTGTCAGTACAGCCAAGGTGAGTGGCACTGATATAGCTGCTGATTTGAACTTTTGCTGGAAAGTTCAACACAGCTGAAAGAAAGTGCCCAGCCCCTGCAGGCTTACAGCGGGTGTAAATTTGTCTTAACACTTAGGGACATCATCAGTCTGAAGGAGAAAAAAAAAAAACCATCATGTTGCTCAGCTAGTGATTCACAAGGGGAGAAAAGGTCACAGTCACACTGGAGAGCAGCTGAACACATTCGTAGCCCAGCAAACCTTTAAGGACTTGGTAGGGAGATGACACATCCAACCCTTGGCTATACCTTATGATCACTGCCTATCCACACCCTAGCAACAATAGAAAGACTATTTCCCAAAAATTAGAAAAGCTCTTTTAAAGGTAGTTCTTAGCAGAAAAAACATAACACCAACTTGGAAAAAAAAAAAAAAAAAAAACAAACACCAAAACCAAACCACAAAGTTCACACTGTTTGATCTCGTTTTCATCCAGTGATCTTTCAGATGGAAAATCTGGATCTAATTACTCAGGCAAGAGGGTTTCCACTTCCTCTAAAATATAGTTCCCCATAAGTTGAACTGTAATTTGTTCCACAATTTTATTAGAATAAATACAACAGGTACTGATTCAGCAGGCACCTAAAAATGACAGGCTAATCGGCAGCAAACAGCATGGCTTTAGGAGGGCAATGAAAGCAGAGACTATTGTCAAAGAGCAGAGAGGGGTGAGCCTACAGCAACGAAATCAAAACACTGAATGAGTCTACTGAAGCCCACGTTTGTAAATGGCAGGTTTCTGAACATCCTTAATATGCACCTTCCAGATTATTGCCAATGTGAAAAATTCTGACACCCTGCAATTGTGCAGAAGTCCCACTGACTTTCATGGAAGACAGATTTCAAACTTACAAAGCAGTGGGTCTTCAAAAATCCATTTCAGACAGAAAAGTAACCACTTCTTATCTGATACTGTTCATATTTCCAGCATCACCTACCTTTTCTATTCTGCAGTAAAGAGCTACATCCTGAAAATCAATGTAGGGTGCATGTGAAAAGCAGACAGATCTCTCCAAATCCCAATATCCATGAGTCATGCTAACACACCAGGTTAGCAGAATGAATTATCAAAGCATTAAAGCAAGCTTTTACTAAAGCGATAAACAGCATTCTCAAAGTTGAAGAGCTGAGAAGCAACGTACGGTGAAATGCTAAAGAAGAGTTTTCATTTCCAGTACACAGAGGAGGCTGGGAAAGCTCTTTCTCTTAACTTGAGCTTTTAGAAAGCCAGATCACTAAAACTGACATTCAAGCTTCCTCTTAAATTGGTGAAGGCTGAGTCTCCAATCCTAAAAGTGACCAAGTCTCCCTGAGATGATGTGTATCTGTTTGTGCTCTTAAGAAAAGTAGGCCATTAGACCGAACTAAACACCAACATTTTAGATACTTTAAGTTAGGACAAATTAATCTGACTATAAGCAACCATATGTGATAATGCTATCCACAGGAAAGCCATGGAGAAAACACAGAAAACACAAATATAGAAGAATTACCATCACATTAAGCAATGATGAAACTGCAGATCAAGAACAGTGAACAGCGGTGAATGCATTTTGAAATAAAAATCTCAAAATATGCAGTTGCAGCCTCTTCTGAACAGGCTGTATCTCTGTTTAACAATTCCAGAATGGCTTCCTTTCCCCTCAGCACCTGCTTTTTGCAATTGATTTAGTAAACAAAGTGTGTTGGTGACGTGCCTGATGTTTCAAGCTAGGCCCTGATGCAGATACAAGCATATTCAAAAAGCTGAAATCTAACCAGATGAATATAAAAGTCTGCTTGTGGCTCAGTAGCCCCTGCTCCAAACTGGGCCCAAGTGAGTGAGACTGGATTTAAAACTGGCCTAATGAGAATTATCCCACTTTTCACCCTACAGAACTCCTGTCCTAAAAGTACACTTTAATTTCTAGCTGTATGAAGTAAATGTACGCAAACCACTAAGAACCAGAATAATTCCCATAAGAGGAAGAACTGTATGTTTCGGCACATAACCGATAAGAAGGCAGGATGGAATGCAGAGGCTTTGGATTCATCAGTAAATTAAAGCTGTAAAATGTAAGATACAAAAATCAAGATATTATATTTCCAAGGAATACACATAGAAATTAAGGTTTAATCATATTGGGCAGTAACTGCTTGTAAGAACAATCCCAGTGGTGGCGTTGCTCATACAAATGAGCATGTTGCAATTTTGACTATTTGAACAGTGCAAATTTTAAGAGAAAATACATCTCCAGGGCTGTTGGGCTACAAACTTGCAGAAAGGTCTCATCAACTCAATAAGAAGGATCTGCTCCAACACCTGCTGAAGTGTCATTTGGCTCGCTTCCACCTCCTTCATCAAGCTCTGCATCAGATCTTACTTACGAAAAGGTGTTTTGAGTGCCTCAACCCCCAGGTCCAAGATCCTTCCCTTTTTCTCTATTCTCCCTCAAAAAAGGTCCCAGCAAATAAAATTAAACATAATGTAAAACTTATTATGTAAACTCATAACGTAAAATGAAGCATAATGTAAAAATTGATCCTCAAAGGCTTCACCTCCCTTTGACACAGATGCAGTGCATCTCCTGCAAACTGGTACATCCTCAAGCAACCCTTCAGGCAGGCGAGGATCTCTCTCGTTCTGCCTTCAGCAGACATCCGATACTTTAGATCTCTCTGCCTATTTTGTAGAATGCATATATGCTACTGAATTATCTTTTTATTATTGTTAAATGCGTTACTGTTACTGACATTTCCAAGCAACTACTATAGACCAATACTGATGTCAGTATCTCTGTGGGAGTTAAAAAAAACAAAACACAAAAAACCAACCAAACAAAAAAACACCACAAAACTGTTTGGAAAGGAATGCTTTGCGAGAAAAACTTCATTTCTACCATTATAATGAAGGATCTGTGATACTCTTGAACATAGTACCCTTCTCCCCATGCATTATACCTCATGTATAGAGTAAGGAGTGCTGTGCTGAGGTTTGTTAATCAGATGATGTAGAAACATGGCTTCAAATCAGCAGAATTAGAATAAAATACTTAATTTTTATTCCTTTACTTGGTTATTTAGTGTTCCTGCTCTGTGCTCTAGTCCCTAGATGTAATTATGCTCCAATTCTCTTATTCATGGTTTGCAGACAATGTAAAGGCGAGCACTGTAACAAAGAACTCCCAGTGGGTGCCCAGGCAATGGACTGACACACAGCCACGCAGCTGAAGTAGAAGGTCAGATCTGAGGCTGAAGGGGTTAAGCAGTCAGGTTTCCCCAGCCCTGCCGGAGAGTGGCTCAGGCAGGAGCTGTTAGCAATGAGGAAGAGCAAATGGGCTTGACCAGCAGTCAATCTCAAACCCTTCCGAATCAGTCAGCCAGCTCAGGGATCAAAATGTCTGTGACTGGCATGAGGTGGGAATGCATGACCGTGCAATTCTCCTTCCAGGCATGATAATACAGTCTCCTTCTGTGGACAACTCCCTGTACCTAGAAAGAGCAAGAAAGAGCAGGGAGCTCTTGATAATCCTGCTCTGGGTGGGATTTCCAAGGTAATGGCCCTCTAAAACCTTTTTGTTACCAGGAAAAGCAGCCATCTACAATTTCTTTGACTCAGCGCAGGATTAACAGCAATCTTTATTCTCTGCCCCATCTTTTTATTGTAAATAACTTAAAAGCTCTCTTTGAGGCAAGAGCCCCTTTTTGTTAACAGATGTAATTCTAACAAGACTCAACAAAGAATCAACTTTAAACCGTAACTGGATGATGTTCCAGATTCTGGGGGACACCTTTGTTAGAGGAAATCCTGGGGGTATAATGCCTATTTGATGAAATTGACAGTTGCCGAAATAAAAAATGACTGCCTAAAGATATGACTTTTTGCTCATACTAGAAATCCTGTTTTACCAAGAACTATTTTTCAGGAACCCTATAACAAAATACATATGCTTGTACGTTTATCTTCCTGTACCTTATTTTCTGTCAAATAAGACTCCAAATTTGTGAATATAGTGATCTGTGTGTTTCACCAGGAATTGGGACCTCAGTCTGTGCACTTGCTATCCTTGACCTTAGATATCCCAAACACATAGACAATGTTTCAACTATTTTCTATAAATCAGTTTTGGCTTTTGTTCTCTCTCTGAGTGTAGATGTGACTCTTAGTCATTTGCAAAAGCTCTACAAGTAACAATGCAGTGTGCGATTAATAGAGATTGCATGAATGTGAAGTGTGTAGGGTCAGGTAGTTATCCAATGGTAATAAAAAGGTTTGGAATTACTGCATTACTTGGGTATTTATGTCACAGCATTTATTTCCTTCCTGTCTGAGCAAGTCAGTTATTGCTCTTTGACAATAAATAAACACTTCCACTGCTCATGAAATAGTTCCCCACATTTTTATTCCATGGCAGCTAGATTTATATTTAATACAGGAGTTGTGCCATTCAGTTGCTAAACATACTCACAACAATATAATTTGTCTCTGCTCTCTGACAGACCCAGAGATTTTTAAAAAACAGGGGAAAAAAAAATAAAAATAACTTTCTGAATTGCTCTTCTTGAAGTATCCTGAATTCTTCCTGAGCAGTCACACCTTTCAAACACTACACAAGTCCAAGCCTGCTTGTGACCTTCCAAAACAAGTTAGAGTTGCCAGTAGTATAAGCATAAGGAATTTGTAACCACCACCCTTGTGCTCCTTCAGTGCCTCCAGGAGTATAAGTATGCTGTCAATCATTGTTATTAAAAAAGTACTTACCATTCTTTTGCCAAAATCTTGGCATGGGCTGTTAATAGAACTGCCTTTCAGTGGGATCATCCCTTTGGGGCTGTTGTCAGCCTTCCGCTTGTAGAATTCAATTCCGTCTTCTAAGAGCACGACCCACATGGGCTTCCAGGTATTAAACATGCTGCCCTGCATCAATAAACCACTGTGTATATTAGGTTCAATAAATCATTTTTCACGTGATATCCACTAAAGATATAACCTTTCAGGGAGTGTCTGACTGATGCTAAGATAAGTATAGTTAGTGTCTCAAGGGGAACATACCACAACCACACCCATCTTACCACGCAGTTAAAAAACACTGTTGTTATTCTTCTGACCACCATTAATTTCCCCTTGTAGTCATCCCAGCCATGAGTTTTTCCAAAATCCCATTGCCTGCCCCAGCAGGTATCAGTCCCAACCACTGTCTTCAAAAGACATCGTGTTAATATTACGAATAATCCTCAAAATTTCTGGATGTAAACTAGCACATTAGGACTGCTTTTTTAACTTGGGTATCCCGTGCTGTATTTAGGACTTGATGCTACAATACAGTCAGTCATTGAATCTTGGCTGTCTGATAAGAAAGCACACATCTCAGAGGATTTCTAGACATATAAGGACAAACTGTAAGAGTAATTAATAGTTTAAGGGCCTGAGGTTGCAGATCTCCAGAGATCTCCAGCTGCTGTGGTGAGGAATTGAGGTTCTTAATTTCATCTTGTAAAGCTTTTACTTCCTATTCCAGAAACACAGCTGTTAGATGCAAGAAATACAGAGATAAAAACATGGCTAGATCCTACATATAGTGAAACAGACAGCAAAACTCTTAGGGACTCTGAGAGGAACGACCTGTTTCTCTGTGTTGAGCACAATTAACTGCTGAAATTACACAGACTGTTGCACTCTAGCTAGATGATCTCTCTGGTCCTGCCTGCAACCGGCTTCAGAAGTGGTCACAATCCCAGATACCCAAGTGACTTACTGCTGAGCCAAATGAACATTTAGATATGCTGAATACCAACAGTTCCTCTGAAGAGTTACTACCAATACACACAACCAATATTTGTGGGTCCCAAATCAGAAGCCATCCTTCAAAAATACTAGCTTCCCTTGCTTTTTCTGTTACAAAGAGAGACCAAAATTTATCCTCCCACTCCTACAACTCCATCCACAGCATCCCTGTCCTTCTCAGACCACGGTGGCTAAGCCGTGCTAAAGCTGCAGACAGAAGCAAGGCAGCTACCGTTGTGCTGTGCAAATGGCTTCATTTGATTTGTTAAACCTGAAAGCTGGGCAGAGTTAGTTACATTTGCATTTTGTATTTCTGCAGTAGTGAATGGGACAGAAACAGGCTGAGGTTTTTTTTTTATTATTCACCAAATTAACCTTTTGTCTGTCACATCCTTTGTGGCTGCCCTACCTTCCAAGAAAGGCCTTTTGCACTCTGAATTGGACCTTATGTTAAATTACAGGGTGGGGAGGGAAAACAGTCAGCTGAGATCTTAATAAGAGCAAGACTGGCTTCCAGCCTCTGCAGCCCTCACTGGAAGCAGAAGGTGCCCCACAAATGAATGCTACTTTCCAAAGGGAAGTCACTGCCCTGGGGGTTCTCTGGAAACCCAGCTATACAGGGAACTACAAAAAAGAATCTCATCTGGGTATACCACATATGGGTTGACTGCTATTTTCTTTTGATTTTTTTTTTGTTGTGTTTTGGTTTTTTGGGTTTTTTTTTTTTTTTTTTTTTAAGCAGCCCTAAGAATTTACCTTTTTTGAGAGCCCAAATTGACCCACTGGTTGATTTTCTGCTAAGAAATCAATTAAGATGACGAGCCAAGACAAGAGCTGTTGCAATTTCCTTTTGTTTGGGGATTTACCACAGGTTAAAACAGTTCTACTCATAAACAGACAAGTCCAGTACTTTCTGAAGACTTTCTGAAGACTGAAGCAACAGACTCTGAAATGCTCTGCCAATGGAAGCCATCGTGGAGCAGTTTTAGACTGGTAGTCTCAGATACACACCATCAGCAAAAGCAAACACGGTCACATTGTTCTCATCTAAAACATCTCACAAAACATAAGCAAGCAGGATGCTGGATTTGATTTTCCTGGACTAAAAAGCAAATTGTCACACCTACTCCAAAGACTGCAGATACAGACAGGTATTCCTTTAATTGCTCTCTTGAAATCATTAGCCACTTTAAAAACACACGCAACTTCCCTTTGGTAGGACAACTTTTTAACATCTGCAGCACTACAAGATTAGAAAATTAGCTGTTTCTTATGCTCAGAAGATGACACAAGGCCGCCAAAATACACAAACAGAGGTTTAAGCTGATCTAAATCAACGCTGAAGTCTGAACCCAGGTTTACTGGAGGTCAAGTCCCAGCTAAAGCACTGGCACCCAAGCACAGCACTGTTCCCCAGCCTGATGTAAATATCAAGACGAGAAAGTCAGTGACTGCATGGCTGACTCCTTTGGGAGGTCAAATCTTTGGTTTCACTTTACAGGTAAAAGGGAGAGGAAGAGACTACATAATTAGCAGGTAAAGTTAATCAGGAGCATGCTCATCCTAGCTGGAAGCTCTGGTTATGGAGTTCACAGCAGCCTCACTGATATATCAAACAGCTGGTACTAGTCTGATCTGTATCTTCTGCTCCTTTTGCCCTCTCCAGCCCTTCCTCTAGCACACTGCTGCTCCTCACCACCACCACCAGAAGCTCATTTCTGCAAGGACAGAGCCACTTACAAGGCTGGCTGTTCTAGGAAATTGGCACAATTTCCACTTCCCTGTTGTCGTTGCAACAGCACCCAGCAGCAATTTTAGTATTACCTGCACAGAGAGACTTTTTGGGGACCCAGCACCCACAGGAATGTGAGAGACTGACACATCTGTATGCATCTTATCCCTGTCAGACCCAGCCAGGCACACAGTTTGGGATTGTCACAGCGTCTAAGTTTCCAGCCATTCCCCATCACAGAGGAATATAGATTGTGAGCCACTTGCTCTACATATCAGGCCACTGGAACTGGAGATCTGCTGGAGATAGCAGATAGCACAACTTGCTGTGCAGCTTTGTGATTACTTTATGAACTTACTTCCTTTCAGCATCAGTGGAAATAAGACTGAGGAGTGGCCTCTTCACAATACGGGTGCCAGATCAGAGATCCCTCCAGCCAGCTGCTCTAATGAGTGAAATTCTCATTTTGATGAGCAGAGACACTACATCTTGCTCCACTACTGACACTGTTTACCTAAGCTGCTTTAAGCCAGACTGATCTCACTAAGGATTTAAGTAAGTCAAGGCTTTATCCTATGGGCTCTCCCACAAAAGTCTCCAAAACTGCTGTGGGGCATGACTGCATTCCCAAATAAGGCTAGTGCCCATGGCCACACACACTGTCTCTAGACCAAGGTGCTCTATCTCTTTAATCTCACTGTGCTTCCTTGATGTTTAACTTGGTGATTAAGTACTATTGAGTAGGTGTGGCCATTTCAAGCTTTTACCTATTTTGCCAAGCTTCCACTAATGGTATTAGGTTACTTCATAAAAATACAAATCTTTTGATCCAAAGGTACATCCGAGATACGTGCAAAATGCCTTATGTAGTATTCTGACAAGATATAACCAATAGCAAGTACCTCTATAATCACTAACACCACATTGGTTTACTGCTCAAGGAATTCTGTTCATTTGCCTTTTCTTTTAGGAAAAAAGGATCATTTTTTAAATAACTGAAACCAAAGTATGTTCCCCTAGTCCTCCCCAACCTGTTCAGAGTTAGCTTCCTCCTCCACTCAGTCCAAAAATGCCCACTTACCTTCTTAACCAAGTAGCCCTCCCTTATGCGCATCGGTTCTCGCTCCATGTCTCAGGTAATCCTGGCTCTTGGGTCCACCAGCACTGGCAGTTAAGTTCCTCTGGCAGCAAAGTCTGTGGGCTGGAGTTTCTACAGTACAGCTGTGTCACTTTCACAAGTTCCTCTGCCTGCTAATCACATGAAAAGAAGCCCATTTCCTCTTACAGAGTGAGAGATAGGGAAATGCAGAAGCACGTGTGTATTTATAGTTTGCCTCTGACAGAACAGGCAACAGCCTGACAAAACGCTCAACTATCAAATATGGCCAGCCTTGATGAAAGACTCCCGGGAAATTAAATAAGCATTTTAGTGCCCAATCCCAAGAAATGAGTCCCACTCTGCAAACACATGAACTCTAGCAAAACAACAAACAGGGTGGCATACTGTGTTGCTGCTTGGTGTGTGCCAAAAGGATCTCAGAGACAGGTTTCCAACTCACCGGTTTGTCACTGCCTCACTTCATCCCATCTTCCAAGTCCAAGTCCCAGTGGATGAGCACGCGGGGTCTGGCATCGAGCAGCAGGGCCCTGGCTTGGTTAATGAGGATGCGCCCTCTGCTGATAGAAGAAATTTGTTTATCAGATTTGTTCAGGTTTTGGAGTTTGATGCAGAGGCCTCCCAGAGAGGTTAGCTGTCAAATAAGCACAAATGGATTAAACCAGCGCATGACATAAATCACCACTGAATGCCGCTTTCTACAAGCATCTTAATAGCTGAAGAGCTCATTTGGCTGTATTTAGTAAAAGACAAGGCAAAATGATAATTTTCCAAAAGTTGATATACAGGAGAGTCACAACCACTCTTCCTCATACAGAAGGAAGGGTGGTGGTATAACAGAAGGCAACAAGAAGGCTGCTGCATTGCCAAGAGCAAAGTATTCTCCCGTGCACAAGACTCCAAATCACTTTTACAGCTGAGCCCATGCAGAAAAGGACTTGAGCCCAGGGTTACTCCATGTCACGTCTGCCACTTGTAAATATCCTGAAACAGGGACTTTTTCCGCAAACAGCAATTCCTGTTCTCCATTTGGTTCTCTGTTTGTCACAGCCTTTACTCAGAAGTACACAGAAGTCTGCCAAGGTCTGTGAGAGAGGGCCAGAAGGTTAGAAGAGCCCTCAGAGACTTTCTCTAGCCGTTCCTCACTGATGCCTATTTAGTGGTTCTGAAAGCTTTGTGTCACAATTACAGTGGAGAATCTGCCTACCAGTCCCAGGGCCTCGAATGAATTCAAGAGGCATTCCACAGTTCAGATGATGTAACTTAATTTTGAAGTTATATTTCTGTGAAGGCTCCCTTCACTTCTCATAAGCCTTAAAATGATGCCTCGTGGATTCAGGAGCTTGTAGACTCCTCCTGTATAACGTCTTTTTTGATCAGTAATTCCTTTTGCTTTAAGTAGGTGAATTATTTCCTTCTCTTCCCTTTCATTCCAGTAGTTCCATCTTTGGGAAAAGGTACACCTTTTTTTTTTTTGCTCTGATTGGATAACCCAAAAATACAGGTCATAGACAATGATAACTCAAATTAAATACCTTTCACTGTATGGTTGGAAGCCAAATTATCCCTTTATTATCCGCCTTGAGGCCATAATGCTATGGAACCTGGGGCAAGCATTAGAGACAAAGAACTGTCTATCTTGCTCCCTCTCTCAGGCCTGAGGAAAGGAAACTCCTTCCCTACCTGGAAGGGCTTATACGGAACAAAGACAAAAGAATCTGCCAGTGTTTTCCTCCTGCAGGCAGCCTTTCCACAGGTTTTCCCTTCAGCAGCCCTGCTCGCCTGCTCCTGCTGGCTCAGTGTTTGTGCTGAGTCAGGATGACAGTGCGCTGCACGATAAATTGATGATACGAAACGTCCAGGGACAGATCCTCTTCAATAGAACATCTATATGACCTTATACTAAAAACTGGTTTAACGTGAACAGAAAAGGATGCTGACTCCACAATTTGGCAAAAGCTCAGTTTCTCATTTACCTGCATGAAAAGCCCTTGGAGGTGTGAAATGCAATTCTAGATGCAGTGGCACCAAGCCAATGACTCCAGACTTTACCATTAGCTACTTAAGCAACTCAGTGTCAAAACTTAAAATTACCTCTATCCAGTACTAGCTGGAAGCAACTACTTTTATAACATTTCTTTTCTCTGTATTGTTTCTATTTCATCTTCAAAATTCAGCTATTCCTTTTGCCTTTACGCCTTACGTGTCTGGAACAATCCTTTTCTGTTAACACTGAGGCTTGATTTCATTTATCGCACATCACCACAGGGGAATCAGCACTTCATCTTTTCCCAGGCAGAAATGTGCTGATCAGCCTAATCAGCTTAAGTTCACGTGAAGCAAAATGGTCCTTAACCATACAGCGGCCATGGCAGGTGTGAGAGGCAGCCTGGACTGCTGATGCACGTCTGTCTTCTTCGCGCAGCGATTCCCAAAGAACAGCACCGGGCATAAGAGAGAGGAAGAGCTGTATTTCTTCTAGGTCTCCACAGAGGGGAGGATAGAACTTTGTCTGGCAGAAAGTAACCTGCACTGTGGAAACCTGCTATAACTTACCCTGTTCTCCCCATGTCTGCCAAAGGAGGTAAAGGTGCATGATGCTGGATTAACAACATATGCCACAATCTGCAACAGAGCTCTTAGCTCAATTTACTGGTGAGCGATCTGTTCTTGTACAGGAGATCTTGCTGCTGTATTTCCTCAGAAAATTCTGGGTTTTTTCTGCTACTTCAGGGTCTACTCCTGGAAGCACTGAAAAAAAAGAAAAAAGCAATCAGCCACACTTATCTGAGCAAGGGATCCAGCTGAGAAACTGATGGGCGTTTACGCTGAAAACTGGAGCCATATCTTTGCAAATAAATGTATCAGCTACAAGGAAGACAGGCGGTTTCTCAGCTTATTACATCAGTTTCATTGCCCTTTCTACTAGTTCTTGCACAGCCATTCTTGAACATGTTTGCTGCATTGTAAATGCCATAAGCTCACTCCATCTGTAACAGAGCATGTGAATTCTCCATAAATATGCATCTCTCCAGCAAATCAAGCTGCATTTCCAGGGGAAATTAAATCAAATGCTATATGTTCAAAATTATTGTCTATATGAGAAAAATCATATATACAAGTGGTTTGCAAAGGTGATAAAGACTCAGTCCAGCTTATAGTTCAGTAAAACCCCTTCTCACTTCTGCGCAGAGGTTTCAAAAGAATTACAGTATTAAATCGAGAGCTGGCAGGTGCAAGTGTCAGCACAATTCACTCCATACGGAATCACATATATGGCTATTTTTAGTGAACAAGAGATTCTGGCTTTGCATCCTACTCTCGAAAAGAAACCCAAAGCTGGAACATTTCCAAATTTAGCACTGTGTTAAGAAAGTAATCAAAGAGGGGCAAGCATGAAAAGACTATCACAGATATTGTCCATATCACCTTGGAATCTAAATGCTGTGGGCTGGCTGTCGTAAATGAACCATCTTGTTCTGACTTCAAGGCACATTTTATATATTTAATTATTGTGGGGCTATGCAGCAGAATTAGCGCATAAACTCTAAGTGGGAAGGCCTTCATAAATGGCAATACTGAAAAGCTTATGCAGTTAACATGTTATCATGCATGGAGAGATCATGTTAAGTGGATGCAGTTGAGAGACTAAATGGATTTCTCCAGAACATTTTCTAGACAAACTGGGCCAGCAGAAAGCATTGGCCATGGCTTGGCTGCATATTAGCTCTGGCTTTTCATCCAACCTCACCTGTGATCCACCTCTCCCCTACAGTATCTCTCCATCAGTGATACATGCAGGCGATGTAGCTGCAGCAGGGAAGGCCTAGGCACAAGAAAGAGGTCTTGGAGGTTGAAGCTGCAGTGCAAGAAGACTTTCCTAGAAAAGTGAGATGAGAATAGCTGAGCAAGCTGGCTGCAACTCACTTGAGGGAGCTCACCACTCCCTTCAAAAGTACTAAGGGGTTCTCCAGGGCACAGGGCAGTGTTGCAATGTTCCTGCCCCAAGGAAAGGGAAGGGAATTAGCTTAATTACCTTGCTGACTCCAAACAACAGGCTGGGAAGCCTCAGATGCCAGGGGAACAAAAGGTAGATTTGAAGGACTGGGGAAAAAAACAACAAAAAGCAGTTTTCCACTTTGCAAAGACATTAAAGATTACAACCCCTCAAATGCAGGTGGAGAGAATAGAGGAATGGACACAAATTTATCTCTTTGTTCCTGGAAGTAAATTACTGCCATGGCTTAGGAGAAACAGGACCTTGTCCTAAATCTATGATGATCTATTTAGCTTCAAATCTTGTAAAGGTCAGCACATTTGTTCTGTGCTCCTGGCAAAACCACACTGCCATCTTCTTCCTGCAGGTATTTTGCTCCCTGCAGAATATCAAGCAATTAACATCAGGTAACCATGCAGCAGCCTGAGGGCTGGAACACACAGAAAATCCTCATGGGGACTAGAAGGGCACAGGTTTCTCTAGCCAGGGCCTATCCCACCACCCTCCGTGAGGGAGCAGCCCACAGCATCAGGCACCTCTATGGGCATGGGCTGAAGTCAAAGCAGGTAGTCAGCCTGCAGGTCAGGATCAACATCCATGACTGGATATGTCTGTAGCACAGCTAGAGACCAGCACTCCTAAGCATAACTCAGGAAGAGACTGAAGGCCCAGGGCTAAGCTGAAATAGGACCCATGGGCAGAGGCGTGGGTGGAGGCCCCAGGTGAGGCTGGTCATGGCCATAAAGGTGGGTAGCAACAAAACTAACCTCCCAGCAAGACTTAGCAAAGGCAATGCCTCCCCCAATCCACACTGATAAAGTGCATCTGGTAGGATCAGATAAGTAAATGCACTAACAGCATGTGAAGTTATCAGATCAATAAAAAGAAAAGCAATGCCTATGTTTAAAATTGCGTCTTCATAAATGTTCTACTCTCACTGTGTTTCTCACGGTAAAACAGTTACTCAGCCTACGCATCCGTGATCCACAATACGATGCTTTTTTTAGTCCTCCCTCATGCTTGCCACTTCTTGCCACAGTGGTCTGGAATACAGTCACAGCCTGTCCAGAGAAAGATGATCATTCAGGCAGAAATAATAAGAGAAAAAAAACTCGTTATAGATCTGACCTCTCGTGTACTTGGGAAACTAATTGCAATCAATGTCTTCAGCTACACACAATTTACTACAACATGATATGTCTGGCCCGTGAGGCGGGTAAAACTGATCCCTGGGAACGGCCATTATTCTTCACACAGCACTTTAAGTGATACTATCAGATTCCCCATGTGTAAGGCCTCTGTGATTTCGTACTGAATTACATTGAAACTCCCAGAAGTGGGGATTGCTGCAAGCAAAACTTTCAACAAGCCACAAAGTGCAGCAGTTTCAGCAGAATATAATGAAAAATTAGAATTCTCTTGCAATGAGCAAACAAGATAGGGAGAAATGCACACGTGGTCTTCTTTTGTGGAGCCACACTGTTATGAGATACACGTATATATATAGCAGCTGCTTCCTCACCTGAAAACCTGTACATACTACTTCATTGTCTGCTAACTTCCAAGATATTTTCAAGACCATTCGCTGTTGACCTAGACGAGGGTTAGAAAGACTCATTTTACCTATTTTTCGTGTCTGCTTTTGAGGATCTTTAAAGTCAGCAACGATCTTTGCAACAAATCAAGTTCAGTGTATGATTCATGATCAATATTTGGCCCCCACAATGGGATGAGTAGCTCCTGCAACTTACTACTTTATTAGACACAACTACTCTCTGATTAGGTACTCTTTGACAATATAAGAGTCTTGGGTGACTCACCAAGCCTAAAAGATTCTTCTCCTACATTAATGTTGATAATGCCACTACCTCATCATACATAGGGAATTGTTGTTTTATTTTTTTTAATGGCATTTGTTTAATCCTTGACTGTTCAGTGGGAGAAGCAACGACTGCATTGTGTAACAATTAGCTGGATACCTAATAAAGACAAATAAAGCAGGATTTTATTATTTTTTTTTTTGCAGAGGTTAAGTATTCAGCAGAATCTGTTCTTTTGCTTAATGTTCACAATAAAATTAATTCACTAATTAACTTGCATGCACAAAGAAACGCAGCTGCGTAATGCTATATCTTCCATTTGGCTTAGCAATACTACATTTTACCAGCATATGTACATCCCATCTTCAGACAAACAAAGAAAAGGTCAAGTTCAATGCAACATGTAGCTATGAAATTCTCCTAACAAAATCATGAACTCTGCCATTATGTCTGATCACCAAAAAAAAGTATTTGTGGTCCAAGGCCTGTGTCAGCCATAAGAATGTTACAGTTTTAACAGCAAAGAAGAACAAATGCAAAAGAATGGAAAGAATCCTGCTCCTGGATTAAAAGCAATCTCTAACTGTTAGACTGGAATGAGACCCGCAAAGAGTTGAATTATGGTCAACTTCTAGGTTCAAAGGTCTTTCTCCTTGAAGAAACAGTATCAGTCATAGGTAAAGAGTAGTATTAGACTTAAAGAAATGAGATTTTAATCTCATAGTGCAATTACAGTAGTTTGGGTTTTTCTATTAAGATTGTGATAAGGTGATGACAAAATAAAAAAAAATTCCAGCAGAAAACTTGAGCCAAATATTGATGTTGACAGTTGACCTCAGGGTGCAAGAAACTGACCCTCAGCCTAGGCGTGGTAGCTCACAAAAACCTTTCACTCTACAGGGAGATGCAGCACAAACCCAGGTCTTTGCTCTCTGCCCTCCCCTCCCTCTCAGGCAGCTCTGGCTCCTGAGTGCCACTATGCAGATGCTTCAGCCCACCCTAGAGGGCTTGATCAGCTGGCAGGAGCCAGTTTTCCATGGTGAGGGGATCAGCAGAGTGATTTGTTCAATATATTCATCAGTGACTCAGATGAGGGGACAGAGTGTATCCTCAGCAAGTTTGCTGTTGATACAAAACTGGGAGGAGTGGCTGACACACTGTGGCTGTGCTGCCATTCAGTGAGACCTGGACAGGCTAGAGAGTTGAGCAGAGAGGAATCTTATGAAGTTAAACAGGGGCAAGCATAGGGTCCTCCACCTAGGGAGGAATAACCCCATGCTCCAGTACAGGTTAGGGGCTGACCTGCTAGAAAGCAGCTCTGCAGAGAAGGACCTGGGAATAGTAGTGGGCAACAAGTTGACCATGAGTAAGCAATGTGCCCTTGTAGCCAAGAAGGCCAATGGTATCCTGGTGTGCATTAAAAAGAGCATGGCCATCAGGTCAAGGGAAGTTATCCTCCCCCTCTACTCTGTGCTGATGGGGCCACATATGGAGTACCATGTGCAGTTCTGGGATACCCAGTTCAAGATAAGGAACTACTGGAGAGAGTCCAGCAGAGGGCTACGAAGATGATCAGGGGACTGAAGCATATCTCATATAAGGAAAGGCTGAGAGACCTGGGTCTGTTTAGCCTGGAGAAGACTGAGAGGGGATCTTATGGATGCTTATAAATATCTAAAGGGCGGTTGTCAAGAGGATGGGGACAGACTATTTTCAGTGGTGCCTGGAGACAGGACAAGGGGCAATGGGCACGAACTGGAACACAGGAAATTTCGTGTGAACATGAAGAAAAAAATCTTTACTTTCAGGGTGACACAGCACTGGAACAGGTTGTAGAGTCTCCTTCTCTGGAGACATTCAAAACCCGCCTGGATGCGATCCTGTGCAACCTGCTCTAGGTGAACCTGCTTTGGCAGGGGGGTTGGACTAGATGATCTCTATAGAGGTCCCTTCCAACCCCTGCCGTTGATTCCCCCTCCGCCGATACCCCCGGGCGCGCCGCCCGCCGGCGAGGGGGCTCCCCGCGGGGCGTTCCCTGCCCGCGCCGCTGTCCGCCCCGCTGGTGCTGAACGGCGGCGGCGGCGCCCGCCCGGCACGGCACGGCACGGCTCCCCCGTGCTCCCTCCGGAACAAACGGCGGGATTAAGGCTGCGGTAATCGGGGCCGGATTAACTCCCTGGAAACCGGCTGCAATCTGAGCAGCTGCAAATGTCCCCCAACCCGGGGGAAGGCGGTGGCGGGGGAGCGCATCCGCCGCCCAGATGCTGCGCCGCGATTAAGGGGGAGGGAAAAAACAAATATATCATCCGCTGCTTTTGGGAAGGGCTAGGCTGGCTGGGATCCGGCAGCCCCTCCTCTTCCTCCTCCCTCCTCCTCTTCCTCTCAGCCTCGCTCTCCTCTCCCGGCCAGCCGCCTTCAGCGGAGGGGGCGAGACGAGCGCAGAGCCCGCAGCGCCCCCCCCCCCCACCCCGGCGACAAGCGATGGGTGACATCCCCGGCCTCGTGAAAATCAGCGTCTCCCTCAAAATCCAGCCCAACGACGGGGCGGTGTATTTCAAGGTGGACGGGCAACGCTTCGGCCAGAACCGCACCATCAAGCTGCTGACGGGGGCCAAATACAAGATCGAGGTGTCCCTCCGGCCCGGCACCGTCCAGGCCACGTAAGTGCAGCCCCCCTGCCCGGGGCGGCTCCCCCGGCCCTCCCTTCCCCGCCGCTTTATTTTTAGAGGTTTAATATTTTTTCCTGGCAGGCTGACAGCACGGGGTTTCCGTGATTTCTCCCTCCCCACCCTTTTGCTTTAGTGGCCCCGTTTCTAGGTCCCCGGCCAGCTGTTCCCACTGCCTTGCCCGGCTGGCCTGGGAGAGAGGCTGCGTTTTGGAGTCGCTTCCTTCTCCCGGAGCTCTTCCAAGCTCAGCTTCTTTTCTCCCTCCTTGCCCGCGGTTTGCCCTGGAGGCAGAGGGAAGAGGCCCCTCCAGCCCTGCATGTCAGGGATGCTCCGTGGCAAAACAGAGATGAGGACCAGGGAGGATGCAGATGGGGAATCAGCCCTGGAGAAGGGATTCAACTAACCCATCCCCAGCTACTGGAGATCAGACACCACCACCACCCCCTTTCCTTTCCACACCTTCCCTGGGTGCATGCAGAGCCTTGACATTTTTCAGGAGCCCCAGTGAGTCAGCAGCACCTGCAGGTCTGCTAAAATCCCTGAAGCATCCCCCAAGCATGGAGGCTGCCAGGCTGCAAGCCATGTGCTGGCTCCACGCTACTAGGGAAGGGGACATGCAGGGCCACTAAAAGGCTGGATTCCATCTCTCTGCAGAACAATGGGCATCGGGGGTGTCAACGTCCCGCTGGAGGAGAAATCGAGAGATGCACAGGTGGCCTCTTACACAGGGATCTACGACACAGAAGGGGTGCCCCATACCAAGAGTGGAGAGAGACAGCCCATCCAGGTCAACATGCAGGTATGTGGTTCTCTGCACGGTGGGAGCCTGGTGTGGGGAGACAAGGGAGGGCAGCATGGGGTTGATACGCAGAGAGAGGTGTGGAGGTGAAATATTCCAGGGCAAAGTCTGATCACAGCTACTGCCCTTCTCTTTGCTGTGCATCAGTAAGACAGCTTGGTCATAGCGTAGCCGGAAAACACAAGCCCTGCTTCCCAAGGGGAAGCCAAGACAGCAGCAAGGGCCAGGAAGTAGCATGAGGATTTCTAGAGACCTGCAAAACTCTTTGGGGTGCTGCAGCAGAAAGAAACGTGAGCTGAACCTCTCCCCTCTTCTGCAGGATGTATTACAGACTTCAGGTAACTCTCACCAAGATCCCTGGCTAGGAATCAAATCCCAAGCCCCTGGCGTACAGGGAGCCCCCGGCATACAGGGAACCCCCTTTTGCCTCCCAGCACTGCCAGGGTTTTTGGAGCAGAGCATGTCCCCTTCCACTCTCCTCCTCCACCTGTCATCTGCAGGATGCCTGAGGACTTCCCAGAGGCTGAAATCATGTGTGAGAACAGCCCCCCTCTCCCCACTGTCTTCTCCCTTCCCCACAAGCTTCTATTATCATATTATCTCTGCATCCACAAACCTAAGCTCTTATTCAAGCACTTCCTCACCCCAACCTTAAAGAGAAGCTCCAAGGGCCAGAATCAGTATATGCAGTGACCCCAAAGTGAGATGAGAAAAGCTCCAGCCCGTAAGGCAGCAGAGCTGACAGAAGACAGGAAGAGCAGTGCGCAGATTTCCACAGCACTCTTTGGGTGGTAGGCTCTGAGTGCAGAGGGAGATTTGTTTTGTTCTGACTTCGGTTTGGTTGGTTGTTGTTTCCCCACCCTCCTCCTGATTACAATTCTGAGGGATTCCTGCTGTTTATTTTATGCCTCCTGTACAAAAAAGGGGAAGCAGGGCAGTAAGCCATCTTCATCTGAAGCTCTCTTAAGGCTCTGTTCCAACTTACACAAGTTTAGGACCTTGCCAAGGCCACCAGATTTCAGCTTTTTCTCACATTTGCTTACTGCACACAGGATTTCATCTTGATCTTTATCTTCACAACTTTTTTCTGGAATCATCATTTAGCATGGCAATCCCCTTCTGAATAAGAACTGTAACATCTCCATTTGGCATTTCTGACAATTACAGCATGCACAACTTAATTTTGGAGACCCATATCACATTAACAGTTACCACTTCATAATCCTAGGTTAATAAGACTACCCTGAAGTATTTGTCCACATTAATCACTTTTCTAAACAGTGAGCTGCTTTTAACACACAGGAAAACCAGACACCCAGCAGGACTTCTCAACCAGCTGAAAAGGGCTGCTGGATGCCACTGTTGAGTACTGCAGTTGTATTTCACAGTGTCCTTATACCAGGAGCTGAAAGGGCAGTGCTCCCAAAAAGACAGCTGCTTTGACTAAGGCATCCCTACTTTGATAGCCACCTTAACCCTCGAGTGCAGCACTGATATGAACTCTGAAAATCTGGAAGTTTACCTTTTCTTAGGGAGGAAACCAAGTCAAATCACAAATGAAGTAATTTCTAGAAATGCAAGGAGGGTCTGATTTTCAGATAGAAGCTCTGAGATGGTTTGTTGCAGCATCAGAATGAGTAGTCACAATATTTGTCCAAACAGTTGCTTTTACAAATCAAATCCTGGGATATTAACCATGAAGCTAACAGGATTTTCAAGCATTAAGCAGGTCCTCAACCCTTTTTAGGATTTGATCTTGGCAGATAGGTTCTAAAGTACAGACTTAGATGTCCACAATTGATACTTTTAAGTATTAAATATAGGCAACTCAACAGGGATTTACATGTTTAACTCATCATTTAGCTGCTTAGCTGCACAGAGCCCTAACAGATTTAGGGAACCAGCCTCAGATACCCCAGTCTGAAAACGGCTTCTGATACCTACCTCCCAAATCTTCAAAACTGGGCTTACTGCATACGGCTTTAAATTTTCCTATTTCCTTCAACTATGAGGAACTTCTGCGTCCACTTCCTTTTCTAGAACAGGCAGGATCCTGATGCATCCTAGGGAGATAAGGACACTATTTAAGGCATAAAATCTGAACTCGCATTAGAAATAGATTGTGAGGTCAGTCCTGCAGTTAAAAACTGGTCTAATACTGCCAAATCTGATGCCTGAAAGACAGAAGGTCCATAAAGGTCCGTAAGAATTTATTTCCTATCTGCTCTAAAACTTTAAGCAAATAACTCTTTGTGCTCCTACTTTAACTGGCTAGTAGACATCTGAGCCGTTACAGCCATAGTTTATATGTGTAAAACAACAATCCTGTTTCTGAATTCCAGAATCCAAGGATGTGTTTTACCCATGAACTGATAAACTGTCTAGCAAATGGTGTAAACTAAGTTAGAAACTTCTCTTTGGGTCTCATTTTGTTCTTGGTCAGACTAGACTAAGATTGAACAAAGAAGCTAGACCTCTATTCCCAGCAATAAAACCTCCATTCCCAGTAATAAATAGCCATCAAATCATCCCAGCATGCAAATTCAGAGGGAGTGATTAAATAAGTATTCACTCCTATAGCACCGGATGACAGAGAACAGCAGACAGGGAAACAGGCTTCTAAGCCTGACCTGATAAAGAATGGGGCCATCCCTACTCCCTGGGGAAGCCCCTATAGAGGCCCAGTAGAGGAGCTGGGATTCAGCTGCAGGAGCCACAGGAATTCAGGAAGCTCTGAGGATGCAGAATCCTCATTATGCTACAGAGCTGCTGCATCTGCTCAGGACTGGGATGGCTGGTGTGCATGGTAGTAGAAAAGCTCTGCAATTAATTCTTTCCTTCTCCTGGAAATCCACATCAAACTACTCAGGGTAGCTCAGCAAACTGGGTCACTGGAAGAAGATAGAATTAGTTTTCTTCCTCTGTCTTTTTGAAATTCAGATCCTCCACACATTAAATGAAATGAAATGCTGCTCCTGTATCATACCACCTTCTACAAATGCTATTAGAAATGCCTCTTCTTCCTCAGTTTCCAGACTGAGAGTGGCTGATGCTCCTCTCTGACAATTTCTCTGTGTGTATTGTGCACAGTAACATCCAATGTGATTAACCTTTACTATATTGCATTACGAGTGTTATCAGGATTACTATCAAAGATGATTAATTAAAAAAACCCTTAATTAAGGTTTTAGTTGCTTGGAGGGATAAAATAGCCTGTACATCTGATTCTCTCTTTGTCAAAGGAATCAGCAGAAATATTTCAGCTACTCCTTTAAGGTAACACTTGGAACTGGAGCCAAATAAAAACCTTCCACTAACAGCACACAGCAACTCCTGCTGTTGTCAAGGCTAAATTTAAGTTACCACAGTGGGCTGGGGGAAAGTTTAAAGCAATGCCCATTACGCAGCAGCAGCTTACAAACCGCATCTTGAATTAAAAATAAATAACTACATGTCCTTCTGTGAAAACTGGATACAGAAGGCTCTGCATTCAACTCAGGACAAGTCACTGTGTAAAAGCGCTTTCATACTAACTTTGCAAGTGTGATTGTAACAGGCAGATGACCAAAGGTCAGCTCGCAGGCACATGATGGGAATGGAAAACAGTCAAGTGAAGAAGCTGTCATTAGAGTGAGTGATGGAAACACTTAAAAGGAAAAAATGCTGAAGAACAGAGTATCATTTAGTAGCACTGAATCCACTAACAACATAACACAATCAACAAACCATACTACTGGGACCAACAACAATGCATAGAGGCATCACATCCACGCTGTAGGCTCTCTGCAAGGTCTCAAGGCACAGGAACCCAAACATCACCATCATAACTGAAGTCATGATATATCCTTGTAAGCCTCATTCATATGGCTTTTCTGATACTACAAGGGTATCTAGCAATGGTTTCAAAGAAAGTGAGAGATTTTATTTTACAGAACTTAGCGTAGCCATAGTCCCATTCACTTCAAAGTTGCAAGCACAATCAGACAACTTGCAGTCAACATTTCACTACCCCTTCACTGTATTAGCCCCTTATCTCCTTCCTACCCACTCTTACTCATAGCTAAGTTTGAAAAGCTGCGCTATCACAGTACAACTAGCAATTACAGAAATGCACAAAGGAGAACTTCTTTTGCTTAAGTTTCATGTAAAATGCGGAACAGGATCCCAGGGAAGTAAGCGATCTAATAGCAGCATGTCTCAATCAAGACACTGCAAACACAAGGCTACAAAATATAGGGACATTAAAGATTTCCGATTGAGCAGAAGAAGGAATCTTCCCGGTAGTAGCTGCAGCCTCTAGGTATGGTATAAAGGTGAAGCAATGGCCTGTATCACTACAGATCACTGCTACATGATACATACATACAAGCCACTTGTATATATGAGATCACGCCAACTACTGTTGTGTCATCTTCAGAAGAATTATAGCTTTGATTCTTGCTGTCAGTAACATTTATCTATACAGGAACTTGAGTATTTTTATTCCCTTGCCTTTCCCAGATATAAGTGCAAGAGGAGAGTACACAAAGAACCTGATCCTTCATATTTTATGTATGCCTAAGCATAAAAGACTTCATGACTGCTAGAGCAGACTTTACAGATCTTTGATTTATTGACTTGAGGAACAATAACCCTTTATCAGCTGTTTTACATTCTGCAGTTTCATAAGTGTTGTTTCTCATTGAGAGAGAAACCAACAGAATAACCAGCTCACTAACACTGATATTCCCTCTTCCTCGCAGTTTAATGACATTGGCGTTTTTGAAACAGTCTGGCAAGTCAAGTTCTACAACTACCACAAGCGGGATCATTGCCAATGGGGAAACAGTTTTGGCAGTATTGAGTACGAATGCAAACCAAATGAAACGCGGAGTCTTATGTGGATCAATAAAGAGTCCTTCCACTGAAGAGATGTGAAACCAATACTGCTGGACAATCTCCCTAAAGAAAAATCTACCTTTCTAAACCAGCAAGGAGCCTTAACAAAGGCATACTGTAACGTTGATTTGTTCCATAAGTTACCAACAACTACGTTGTATATACAGGTGGTGCCACTAAAATGTTTGCCTATTACTGTATTTTAAGTTTACCATGGCATCTGCAACATTCTTTATCTGCCACCCTGAGAATACTGAAAAGTTCATGGTAAAGAATATTTGATAGCTGGGTAGAAAGTTGTACCATCATAATACTGTCATAACTATTTGGATTTATTCCCCACTAAATGGTTCCACTAGACCTAACAACTTTTGTGAAGTGTTTTGCTTTATTGCTTAGAATTTGGATGCAACATGATATCAGTGATTTCTGTATTTATATTTGTGTTTGCTCCTAAATCAGTGTGCTCCTTCAAGCATTTTGTCGTACATGTCATCCCAGTGGACAGCAAAAAGTACAAATTATGGATATTTACAGGTTTAGCTAAATGGCAGCTACTGCACTGTGGATATTGTGCTTTCATACCAAGGGACCTGGAAATTCATTCTCCCTTTTAAGTGCTGTAAAATATTATATGAAGTTCGCTAATTTACCAAATCTCTCAAAATAAGATTCTTTGTTGTTAAGTTTCCCAGTCTCAGAAATAGCTTTAGGAAATGGCATAAAACACACTAACCTGAAAGAAGGAAAAGCAATAAATCAGCTGTGGTATCAAAGACATCTAACAACATGGCTAATACCTATCTTAAGACCATATAGTATTCTTGAAAGATATAGCAGCCATACTTAATTCAGTTCTTCTGAATTCTTAATTCAGAGTAGGAGTTCTGACAGTAATCTCCATTTTTGTTTTAATGACACATCACTCAAATCAGTGAAATCCTACAAATCAACTTCTTCAAGCCTGACTACTGTATTATACCAAAATCAACAGGATTTCTGACAACGAACACTCAGCAACATGAAGAGTGCAGATCCCAGTGCACATTTATACATGCACTGCACTCTTTCAAATAAAGGTAAGCATTTGCATGGTTATGACTAAAGGTGCTACATAAACACTCGATCAGTGTTTAACACATACAGACAACAAAAAACAAACATATCTCTTCTTTCAGTAAATAAAGCAGGGAAATACCTGCGCTGTCCCATCCCCAAGTTGGGCTGAAGTAAGCTGTCGGTTCTTGCGTATCCATTATTCCCTTTGTGAATAACTTGTAAATTGTGTATGTAAATGGTAACCATTACTTTTGATCTTTGTAATAAAGGACTTAAACAATTTCTTCTCTAGTATGACGATCTAAGTGAGTTGAAAAATACTGTATCAAAAAATGCAGTGGTTTTATAAAGTTAGACAGCAAAGGCTACATAGTCAGTGCTTTCCAGTCCAAAAATATCTCATGTTCTTTACCCAAAGCTGCTGTTTCTAGGAAATACAGATCCAATGTGCTAGAATGCAGACAGTTGTGGTAACGCTCAATACAATTTATTGATAAAATTAAACTGCATTTTGTTGCACTAACATAGCGTGGAAAGTACAGATTTAGGACAGAAATGAAATACCAAACAAATATCTTCTTCCATTGAATTATTAATCAAAAAGCTTGACTGTCTGCAGATTTACACATTCAAAAGAGCCTGACTGTAGCACTGATGTAATACACCACGGGAACAGTGAGCTAGCCAGCTGCATCTCTACTCTGAGGCATTATTACACATGCAAAGTTCAATGAAATTCTACAAATAATCCCGTGTTAACTTCTTTCCTAGGCTCTTCCTAAACTGCAGAAAGAATTCTTCAAAATGAAAAAACTGAACTAAGCAAATTCAAATAAAAGCTGTATTTCAGACAGAAGTGCTATTGCCACCACTTTAGCAGAAATTTCCAGGTAACAGGCTTCAATGATACCAAACTTCTACCTGTCAATCAATTCCATCTCTGCACTGCTAGAACATGATTTTCTTCCACAACAATTGTCATTCTTTGCTTTATTTTGTTTGACCATACAAACCAGAATCCCATCAGCCAGAAATATGTAAGATTTATAATTTACCAGAGAAACTTCTGTCCTAGTAAAATTAAAATGTGTAAGACAGACCTTCACTTCTATGTTCAGCTTCTATAAAAACCATGGCCCACGATGTCCTAGCCCTCCAGCATTTAAACATTATAATGAATAAATCCAGCCTATCCTGCCACAGGAGGGCTATTATTCTCAGCTGGCTGGAAGCACACCTTTCCCAAGGTAAATACACATGTTCATATTAATGCCAAATAGGGCATCAATTTTCTCACACCCTAGCAAGCCCTGCAGCAATTCAGCTGAAATCACTTCAGAGGGTGGTGAAGAGCCCACAGATGGAGCGAGTTGCTCTTAAGAGGAAGGAGAAAATGGCTAGACCAACTGTGTCTCCATATCTCAATACTGAACATCGCTGCCCAGGACCATAGCACCCCTTTCACAGACAGTGGCAGTGATAAAAAGGATGAGGACTGGTTAAAAACTTATCATGGCGAAGATGTAAATGGCATTTATCAGCTGTTATACCCTTCTCCCCTAGATGAGGTTTAAGCGTACAGAAGTGTGGCTTGATGGCCTTGCATTATTTCTAACTAGAAGATTATTCACATGGTGTTTAAGCACTGATGCTCTTTAGATGTAAAGCAAAATAATCCCATTGACTTCCCCTTGCTCAACAAGTGCTTCACTAACACAGCAAACATTTGTTCCTAATAAGAGAGACCCAAGACTTTAGCACTTCTCTAGAAGCAATGTTTTGAATTTCTTTCATCCAGGACAACTCTGGTAAATATTCATAAAGGTTGAGTCACTAAAAAACTGTTGCTGTGACAGTTTTATGCATTATTCGATCAGCAACATTTAAGCTTCAGACAAGTTTGTTCTCTACAGAGCTTTTTTTTAATTAGTATTTCCATTTTGTGGCAGAACTCCGAAATTCAGAACAGGACACAATACACTAAGCTTAAATATATATTTATTTTTATCCATTACAATGTCAGAAAATGTTGCCAATATGTCAATCCACATGAAACCACAAAGCACCCATATCTGAACGTTTTATACATGACAGACTTCAAGATTTTTCTTATGAAGTGTCCAGCTTTCATTTTCATAATCAAGATTGAAACAAACATACCAAATTTTTCAGAGGCACTTTTTCATCTGTATTTAGGTAGCAGTTAGCACTTGCAGACTGCTGCGTAAGAGGATCCAAGAGCAAGTTATTAGTCATGATTATTAGAGTTGCACTCCTTCACAGGGCTTGCATTAGATCATTAGAGTTTGCACAAGGCCCTGTGTTTAGCACAGCTACTACAGGCTTTGGTATCTCCTATCATCTGACTGTATCTGAAAAAGAAATAATACTGCTGAAGTCAGGGAAGTTTCACTGGCTTCAGCTGAGGCTCTGACCATTCGTTTGCAGATGCAGAGTGATCCTCAGTGATTCCAGACTAGCGGAGTATCAGAAATCCTCATTTATTACATTCTTCCTATAAAAGATATGAACAGAACTTCTCTACAATGAAGCTGTAAGTTTTGTAATACAAGGCTTTTATGTGCCAGCAGAGGTTGGTTTCCATTTGGGTAACAGCACCTGCCTCACTTGCTATCTAAAATTTTGATGCATGTGCTATGTTGAACAGTTCTATTCTTCTACAGTCGCCATGTAAAGCTCTGATTAAGTAAGGACGTGGCACATTGTAAATGCTAACCTCATTCTGAGATCTGAAATAAGTGCTGTGGCTTTCAGAACCCAAAGCATCAAGCACTGCCTTAATAGCTGTGTCAACCCTGAAGCACAAAGCAGCAGTATAATGAGTCTTACAACATTCATATTTTCCCTTAGCTCTAACAAAGCTCACAAGCCTATGATCGGAAAGTCCCCTCAGTGCAGCTAATCCAGACCTTTGGCTAGGAGAGACCAGCACTCCGGCCCACAGGCCTTCCCTGCTGCACGCCTGGCAGCTTTCACCAGCATTCCTTGGACCGCTTCCTTTTCCCCTCTCCCTAAGACCAGGATTTAAGGTTTCAAATCCCTGTGAGCCCTGGCTGTCAGCCTTAAGGCTGTATCAACCCAGGAAGAACCAAACCAGTCCTCTCTGCATTGTTTTCTCTGTCCCTTCCTCAAAGTTGTTGATTATTTCTCTTGTTAATCGACACAGCTCCAGTGCACTCAGGAAGGATAATCCCATGCCTGACCTTATGCATTATATATAAATCTTCTCTGCCTCTTCCCGCAGAAGAAATTCACAGGGATTCCAACTGTATCCCAACTATGAAGAAAATGACCAGCTACCAATAAAGAAGTGAAGTTGGCCTATAGAAAGCATTGCTGATGGTCAGTGGTGGAGATCCTGCACTATCTGCCATTACAGTGCCGGAGGACTCAGAAAACTACATAGATTGTTTTCACAGTGCTCTAACACTAACTGAATTTCTCTGTATAATAAGATATACACAAGTGAAGAATTATAAGCTTTTGTGAGTTCTCCCACTGCAATCATTGGAGTTTGCAATATTTTAACCTGCAGTGAGTTGTACCACTCAGGTACAAGTGCATAGATACAAACAGATCTCCATCAGAGATGAGGCTTAAAAGCAATGACAGCTTTTCTATCCATGTTGATGACAAAAATCTTAAATTAAAAAAATAATTCATAACAACACTCCTGCACTGACCAAGTGTAAGGCTTTGATATTCTGTTTTTCCTCATTTGGACAAACTTCCATCTCAGTGCTGCCACATACAAATGCTTCACATGCTATTTATAAAGCTTTTCTTTCCCTCCCCCAGAGGACAGACACTCCTACTCCCTTTATCCCAAACAGCAAGGAACAACCTGGTATTCCATACGGTAACTTCTGCAGCCTTCAAACAATCCTGAGAGATGCAATAATAAACTATCAGTTGATGATGACGGCAGCACTAGAAAGAACTGTGTGACTGTGTTGGAGGTAAGATGGACCTCCTGCCCATTCTCAGCATGGTAACTACAAGGTTAGGTGCCATCCTGTGCCATCACAGGAGTCACTGTGATAATATAATCAGTAATATCTACATTAAGCTACAGTGTACGTGCTACAGGGACTAAATGTTCTCAGACGCTTGAGCTGAATCAGTATGAGTTTAATGTGAACCCCCGAGGACTTTGTCTGCAGAGAAATGGTAGTAACACAATAATATCACAACATTCACCATTTTCTGACTGTGACAGCACTCTTCGGCTCCATCTGAGTTGCTATGTCAACAGATTCACCTAAGGTACTTGCCACATTTCAGACTTATTGTTGAGAACCAGCCCGGGCCAATTCTATGTATAGAATATATAGTCTCAAGTTGGGGGGCTTTTTCTTTTTCTGCATGATTTTTACTTCTGGCTTCAGAGACATCTCTGCCCAAATACTACACTACAGACAAGCTGAACAAATGCAAGAAATGCCACTGTGTGAAAATACAACTCCAGTCATTCCTGTTCTGTACGGAAACTATATGGCTGCACTCCAAAGATTTAAAAGCATTAAAACAAACAAAAAAAATGGCTTCACACATCTTTCAGTTCGGTCACAGACTGAAGTTCAAGAGGCTTGCAACATTTTGTCTATCAGAACACGGCAATATTCATATATAAATGTGCCAATCATCTCCTTTTCAAATGCACAATGCTTTCACTGAACTTTGCTACCCTTGAGTGACTATTTTACAGCTTCATTTTTACATTGTTCTCCCTAGAGAAAGGAAGTGTTTTCTCTGTCAAGACAGTGTAAGGTAGCCCAGGAAAACTCACAGACAAATTTCACTGTCACTGTTTCCATTTGCTTGTTCTAAAGACTGTATTAATTTTCTTTTTAGTTTTCAGATTCTTACTTTCTTCATGCTACAAATCTTGATGTAAGCTAATAATTTGTGTGGACAAACAATGCAATTACTTAAATAGCCACCTAGATTTCTCTTTTACGGTACATCTGGTAAAACAACCAGCTCTTACTTTCTGGAGAGAAAGCTGAGAAGAATTCACATACTTAAATATATAGTCATACACACAAACACATGCAAAGAAGTGTTTTTATATGTTGAACACAGCCCCAATTTTTAAAATTGTTTACAAATAAAAAGGGCCAAACCCCAAGTTAACAGCAAGTTCCAAGTGTCAAATCCAGTAAATCTTTCTCCTTTATGTGCCCATTACAAGTGCCATTCAACACCTTCCATTCCACAAGATTCAAGACTTTTAGTCCACATTTTATTTGATACTGGAGCACTTCCATTGGGGAGAAAAAAAAAAAGATAGAATCAATTTTAGTCCATCTCCTTCTTACTTTCTGGGCTTTTATTAAAAAGTCATAGAAATGAAACATTAAGTGAGGTAGCGGTCCTTAGGATGCTGTGAAAAAGTAGTCTGTCTCTATCATATCTCAGATCAGTTACAAGCTACCTGCTATGTAGCCCATTTGATGCAGAATTCCTGGATGAGAACAAACCTTTAGTACAGTCTGCATCAGGTAATCCAAACTAGTTTTTTAAATTACTGCAAAAACGCCACAACATTTCTCTGCAATTCTATTTCATCCATGGTCTACAAATTTTCAAACAAGGCAAGTGAGCAGGCACAAATTATTAGTCATTACAATCAAGAATAAATTTCCAGCTCTGGTAAGTTTTCTCCTCTGTATTTTTATCATTATTTCAATTCCCACAGCTCCAGTAAAAGAAAATTACCTGCTGACGATTCTTCCAGCTCACAGTTGCTTCACAGCAATCACTATCATGTGAACACTAAAAACACAGCAGAAACTTTTACCTTACTTTTGTTTTTGGTAGTGTATCACAATGAACTGTAGAACTTAGAGTACAATTTCCTGCCCATTTCCTGTGGATTCTCTGGTGCTTTAATATTACAGTTCAACTCATATTGCAGCCCTTCTGTCATTATGGACACTACTTTCAAGCGCTGTACTCTGTTCAGATACGTAATTTCATAAAACTCGAAGCAACTCAGTATGGGACCTCAACCCCTCTTCCGATTTTCATGAAAAACATTTAACATTGAAGGTGGAGGGGTGCAGAGGAGGAAGAAGAGCAGGACAAAATGTGCTCAACACGAGCTTCAATTTCTTAAGAAATTAGACTAGAATTGCCAGAGGGGAAAAAAGCAACGTTCAAAAATACTCTGGGCAATCACTAGATGGTGCTACTAAGAGGAAACATGCACCATGAAGGAACTTTAAAAATCCAGGAGCCACCTGTAAGCCACATGAAAAAGACTCCCCATCCCATCTGTAACTATGTAGGCCACTTCTCCTCCCATGCAAACACACTGCAATCTTGCAGAACCTAGCGCAAGTACGTATACACAGAAGGGACTGCTGAGTTTCTTTTAATTCAAATTGGCACCTGAAGAGCAGCTGCCACCGAGTGCTCTGTGGTCCAGAAGGGGATCAGAGACAGCTCACACAGTAGTGAACCTCACTAACAGGGCACTTCTGCCAGCAGCCCCCATTACCCCGACTTTAGCCCTTGTTACATGCAGCCTCAGGAGAAGTTTCTGCTTTCCCACAAAGTCAGGAGCTTGCGTTTCTTGACACGCACAATCATAAGGACTAGTCATCCAAGCTACAGCACCTCCACAGTTCTTATAAATGAGGATACTACTTCCTTAATAGAGCAACTATTATCCACTTCAAAGATAACTCCAAATGTATCAAAATGAGCAGGTACACCATAAATCTCTAGTGACAGAACCAAATCTCACTTCACCATTACATAACACAAAGAACGTGCCAAGTCACATGCTTCTGTAACCAGTTATGTCCATGTTGCTGTGTGCCACCAGCTAGAACCCAGCTAGCTCTGAATAAGATCATAACTTAGCATTTTGCCAGTTAACAGGATCCCTATACCCAATCTCAATACAGGATTCTTCTGAAGTGGGTCAGCACGCTCTGTGCTGTCTCAGTCCTCTACCTTGCAATGAATCTGAGTTGGTAAATTTAAATCTCCACTGTAATGCTAAATGATCTGTCTCTCCCTACGCCCTCCAAAGTGCTTCATTCTCCAGGGAATAACATTAGCATTCATGGAAGTAAACGCCTCAGGGTTTTGCTAATGTGCTAATAGCTAGAGCCTTCCACCTTCAGATCACAAGCATGAATCCTATTCAGCTCAAAGGTAAAAATCCTGTTTCTAGCAGAAATTTGGTATCAAGATGAGTTCTAGTTCCAGCTCCTCCACCACAAATTCATCTTTATGCTTCCTGTGCAGTTGTATTTTCCAAGTAAGACAGGGCTTTGAGCTCAGCAGAGCTTTCTACCAAGGACCCCCAATTGCAGCAAGATCCAAAATAATTTTGACACAGATCTTCAATATATACAGAAAGTATTATCACACTTCAGAAAAGGAAAAATGAAAAAAAATAAATTTAAAAAAGTAACATAAGTTCTATGAACTGGAATTTGCAGAAGTACCCAAAATACTGAGGTTTTTCAGCAAGAACTACAGAAAGCTGCTTTAGCACCCTTCAACACTAAAGATTCCACTGTGGCCACATTTGTTGTTTAAACTATCCAGTTTTGCTCACAAACAGTTATAACTGGTTTTAGCTATAACATTTTTAGAAAGAAGTCATACAAAATCTGAAGAGCTTGCTTTGTGAAAAAGTAACAGACAACAGGGTTTTGGGTTCATCATCTGCAAACCACTACTGGGCTTGCGCCCCTTTTTCCTGCTAATTTAAATTCACAGATTCACAGTATTACGCCCTAACGTTCCTCCCAGTCACTTGCAGAAGTTCCTCTCTTCCACAGGAGGGAGCTTTTCTCTTGCAAAGATGACAATCTCTTACGCAGTTCTCATTTTGGAAATGTGTAGGAGCTCTAAACGGTTCTGAAGTGCCCCACGCCTGACAGCTTCCACACAGGATTAGCAAAGATTGAAAAAAATGAAGAAAAAAAAGCATAGGAAAGGAAAGATCAAGCCTTTCTAAGCTAAACCATTCTTGGACCCTTGTGTTATATCACACTATTACTTCTCCCCACCCCCCCATGCAATTACTAATATAGCAGAAAAAGCCAAGAATGTCAAGTCCAACACCGTTTATGTCCAGAGATATCTGAGATATAAACTTCACTCATGTCGCTGAAGGTGTCAGCTACCCAGACAGTACTAGAAGAGGAACAATAGATTACAGTAATTCAAAGAATATAACATCTTGAGAAGAAATCTGTCCTAATAGTTGAAAGAAACAACTGAATACAAATTTGAAAATATATTTTAAAAGACACAAATGAAAGCAATCCTCTCTCTGGACAACCATTTATTAATTCAGCATGTGACAGTCAGCTTTTACTAGGGTTAACCTGGATGGCTGCTTCTTCCAGAAAAACGGATCACTTCCATCACTCAAAACTGTGCCACACTTGATCTGCAGCCCTGAGCTGCAATTTCCTTCAAGGTAGCACCGTGCTATCATCAGGTTTCACAGCTGCTACTTTCACTACTGTTTCCTTAGCAAAAAAAAAATATAAATAAAAATCACAAAAAGCAGATGTGACAAGCCAAGTGGGAGTGATGCTTAAGCTGCACTGTTCTTACCATCTAATAACCAGAGGATTTCATATTCCCTGCTGTCTAAGTTCTAGTCCAACGGGTATATCCTCCTCCTGATGAGTATAGCTAATTCCCATCGTCAACAGCAGGAATAACACATGCACACAGAGGGGACAACAAGCCCTTGAGGCCTGTTGTAGTAGTAATTTCAAAATATCAAGGTAAACATATTTAGCATGTGATAGGCAATAAGCCTGGGCACCAGTTTCTGTGTTTAAGAACGCATTATAGGTTTGTACACTCAGAGCACTAGAGATACCCTGCTCACCTAGTTTCCAGCTTTGTCTGAGTTTCAAGAAACAGCTCTGCCATGAATAACTGCTATATATACAGATCTATACACACAGACCTAATCACAGATCAAAGCTCTGTGGAGCAAAATGGGGTAGAAAGGATCAGGCGAAATACATCTTCTGCTCCAAAGGTCTGACAATTTTGATTTATGACTAGCCATATATAAAATAGCACGTGCTGCTCAGAACTCTTTCCTCCTTTTAAAGTCATAACTTCAAAAAATATTACAAGTCTTCCCTGTCTTCAATACTTGCTATTACTTCAAAGCCAACTATGGTATAAGCATGCGGGCTGTGTTTTGGCTTACACATAATCAACACTAGTAAAGATAATCAGCTGCAGGCCACGGTCAGCTAAACAGAAGGCTAAATGTTAAGTCAGAAAAGCAAGCTCTAGTGTAATAACTTAGTGGTGTTAAGTTTTCTTTAATCAAAGCCCTATCTGACATTTTAGAGAAAAAAAAAACCACACCAAAATGTCGAAACAATCTGCAGAGCACATCAGATCACACTCTATGCTCAGGGAAATTTTTCAGAACAAAACTTTTCCTGTTCATCGGTAATTAACCCTGCAAAATTATCACGCTGTACGGTAAATGTAAATTGCTACAAAAATATTAATGAAACAAAACAGGCCAGATAGCATAGTTTGAGAAAAGACCGCAAGTCCCAATACAAGCAAAAGCAACTAGAAAGTCTTGTTTGTGTAACACTTAATAAGCCCCTGAGGGAAAAGGGACAGCTGTGTAAAGCTGCCTTGGTTGTCCCTTTTGGGTTTTTGGTTTTGTGTGTTTTTGTTTTTTGGGTTTTTTTTTTGTTGTTGTTGGTTTTGGGTTTTTTTTAAACATAATTACATCTGTTACTGATGTTTCATAAAATGAAGTGTCCAGACAGTCTCCTGAAAGTTCAGTGTGAATACTGACAGAGCTTGAACATATAAAGCAGATAAAAAAAGCATCCTCAGTGATACATTTTGGAAGGTAGCCAAGATTATCTTGTAAGGTTAAATCTCCTCAGGTCAAGTAAAAATCTTTACTGAGGAACACTGCATTTTCAGCACTCGTTTCATTTATTTTCAGTACAAGGAACTTAAAGCAAACTCAACATCAAGTTTCCCAGTAGGACTTGTAGCTTACAAAGACAGCATGTCAATATTTACACTCATTCCATTACTCCTGTTTTATTTCTTTAAGTAGGGTTGTTGGGTTTTGGTTTGTTTGGGTTGGGTTTTGGTTTTTTTTTCTACATTTGAAAACAAATTATGGACTTTTTAAAGAGCCAGAAAAGCATCACTTTCTTACAACTTGAAACTGCAACTGAGAAACACAAAACACTGGAGTAGACTTTACTCTAAAATAAAAGGCAAAGGACAGAGTACAAGGTAGGAAATTAGAATTCAGGTCTGGGAAACAAGAGTTACTTGGTTTCACTCTAGTTCCAATAATCACTCTTATAAACTGATCCAAAATTTTTTAACCAAAGCTAGATACCTAGATATATAGCTTGAATTTCAGAATTTCTTACCATCTATCTGCTTTACTTGACTTGGAAAAAAAAAGGGACACTAGAAGCTGTAAGAATCTGACAAATCACAGACATTCCTGAAAAGGGAACAATTATCCCTTGTGATTTAAAGCATTTCCTAATATTAAAGAACCTTCAAAAATTACTTTTCAAATAAATTTTAGAAAAACACATGCTAACTAAAACCTTACCAAAACCTTTTCATTTTCAAGCCTATTTAGCAGAAATTAAATATTTACACACAAGAAGTTAACTGGAAGTTTGGCATGCTTAGTTTGTTTGATCTAGCAGCTAAAATTCTTGTAACAGAAAATTTTCTGCAAAAACCTTTTTTTTGTATAGAACTAGTAATACTACAGACTACTTATCTCTGTATCATGTCTATAAAATTCCTATAGCTCATAAACATAAGACTGATAAACATCAAGTCTGATTTTTTTTTTTCCTTCCAAGTATTGCTTTCTAACAAGATGAATGGTTAAAAATAATCATTTGGTTCTCTAAGGTTCTCTTGGCCTCAACCCTATCTCTTATTCCAAATTAGCAAAAATAAATGGTAGGGTATGATCCTTACTAAGTTACATACCTACTTAACCCTGTACATGAATAAGTACCAGATCTTTTATCTCAATATGGTTCCTTTTTGTGCTACTCTCGCATAGGACACACAGCATAATTTTAACTAAAGAAAAAGGGGTGTGACTGGACAGCCCAACTGCAGTCTCCAGAGGGCATGATTTAAGTCCTGCTGGCACAATAAGTGAGCACAGAAAAACAGACCAGTTATCAGGCCTTTTCTGCTTCAATTAGACTGCTGTTTGAGTGTGAAACCTGAACTTTGGCAACTACAGTGCCTCCAGCTTAGGAGCAAAGCCAATACATTGATTCGGAAGCTCACTTTTATGGAACATGAAACACTCACATGATGCTTGAGCATCATTACAACATGTATGAAACCTTAGAGAAGGCACTGAATCCTTTTAAGTTTTACAATCCAGAATGGCTTTATTTAAGATATTTCACCTGCCTGGTAAGAGAGCATTCACGATATTTTATAGGATACACTGCCATTTCTGAGCAATTAGCATCTGTGAAATATCAACGGAGACAAAAGTGTTCTCACTTTCCATACTTCAAATATGACAAATAAGAGCAGGAGCCTGCAAAAGTGCCTGCAGCGAAGCAGAAGCTTAAGTAACTAAAACTTAAAAGTTCTCCACAAAAATATCTGATATTTAAGAAAAATTATTTAGAAAGCATATAGGCATCTTCGTGGAGATTTGAAACACATACTGAAGCAGAGGAATCAGAATTGATCGCTTTATGGTAGTTCAGTTCCTCCCTGATATGCATGAGTATTGGAATTATTCCAAATTGCTTTTAATCATGTCTATAATGCGAAATAATACTAAACCAAAAAATAGATCAGCGAAAGTAATTGACAGGAGAAAAAAAATGCTGAATCCAGTTGTAATAAAAGGTTTCAGACCCCATCAGGATTTAAGAGTACACAAACTATACTGAGTCAGGCCATAACTCTATTATATCTCCAGTTCTAATACTGTTCTGTCAACTTTTGCACCTGTATTTGCAACATACCATAAAGTTGGCACATGCATCCCCCCAAATGCCAGCCATGTCAATTTTTCAGGAACTGAAAACTGGGAAAAAAAAAAATCTGTCCATAGTACCAGAAATAAGGAAGTTTAGTTTCTTGTGCACTAATATTCCATATTTGATTGACTGGTCTTTAAAAAGTTGAGACCTTCAGTTGAAGTTTTTTTATACAATTGGAACAATAAGGTGTTGGTTCTCCATGGATTTTTGGTGTTTACAGAAATCGGGTTTATATATCTCACCCCCCCCAAAGACAGATAAATAAGTAAATCAACCATTCTCCTCTGCTCTGTAGCCAGTTTTCACACAGAAAACTTAGTATTTTTGAGAATTTTACGTGTCAAATGCAGCTGATCATCACTACATACACCTTGCTCCTTAAAGCTAGGTAAAAAAGGCTTCTCAAAATGTCAGCAGCAGTACTCCTTCCCTTGACCATGGTTTGTTGTTGGGGCTTTTTTGAAGCTCAAATAGTTACTGGTATTCACAACAGCAAAGATGCATCTATCTACAAGATTTTAAAACAAAAAAGGGGTGTGCGGGTGTGGATGTCTAATCCAGAACAGTTATAGCCATAATGTAAGCTCCATTGCAGCTCACTGCTAGCATACCTTAGTCCTCATCTGGGAGGACCACATTTAGCCTTTGTATCCATTCCCTGGAAGAATAACAGGAACTCAAATGTTCCAGAAACAGCATTCATTTCATCAGCAGTGCCAGATATTTAATGTGCACAGTTCTTCTAACAGGCTAACAGATCACTCAATCTGGCTAATAGATTAAAACCTTGCACAGTACTAATACCACATATGGAGAGCTGCAGACTCCAGTTTTCTTACATCTATGTTCTTTTTTAAACAGTACTCAGAACACACACAAGATGTTTTTATAAGAGCTGCAGTCGAGGACACATCAGCTATAATGAAACAGTAAAATTTAACTGCTGCCAACAACGTTCTGCGTTGGTCTACAGTCAGTTTGAGCTTCTGCCCAACACCCACTTGCTATCAGGCTCACATAGAGTGACACTATGCTGCTTCTTCAAGAGTCTTAAAAGTTTATTTTGCTTTTACTGCAACTCTTCACTATGCAGTTGCGCAGTAGTAAACATGACCTTAACATCGAGTGGAAGTTTGGCAACAACTTGATTGCAAATGTAATCTACAACAGCCACAGAAGTTAACCAAGCCAAAAGCAGAGTTACAGCTCTTGAAAACTCAGACTATAAATGGCTATACAAGATCACATTTCAAGCTGCAGTTTGCTAGCGTCATTAACTGTAGCACTGTGTTACACCTGCAAATCATTTATCTTTTTGCAAATACTGCAGAAGTAATGTAGATGCCCCACCACCTGACTGTCTTCAAATCAGGTAACAGTACAGGTAGAGTAATAAATCAGTGGTACAGCTCAAAACATGCATTGTTAAACAAGTGTGGAAGTCTCCATGGGATCAGGACCTTGGATGGAGAAATGATGATCTAAAATGCCCTAGAAAATAAAATGGCACCATAATTTTAAAGGCTCAAAATGAAGGCCTGGTTAACGTACCAGACAAAAAGTAAAAGCCCTCATCAAGTTTTTAGGATGATTATGTTTTACAGGCTGAGTCTGTAAAGTTTTGTAGTTACAAAACACATTCTATCGCAATCTTTTATAAGGCAGAGGGAGCAGTCGAAAAAGGAATACCTCTGAGATTTATTTACAAACAGGCTACAGAAATAGCTAGCTGCTACTACTATTGCTGCTGTTAAAAAGGAAGCTGAAGTAAAAAGATGAGGCTTCTCTGAAAGCAACTGTCTAGGTACAGATAGAAAGAAGATAAAACTGAAAATAAAGAGATGCAGTAAGTTGATTGTAATAGAGCTCCTGAAGTGAACATTCTGATCAAATACTGTGGCCACTTTTCAGAGGTCTGCATACGAAAGAGACATCAAGTTTCCATCCTTATAGCATTTTCCTTTCTCAGAACAGCACTTCAGTACAGGCAGTAGATATACTTGGTTCAGGAACATACTGCTAAAGTCACAAAACAACTTCAAAATTAATATGGGTTAGATCATACCCTCACTTAAACAGGCTTAACTCCTGACCCAATACCTGTTTTTCAGCAATTTCAAGCTACAGCACAGTTAGGCCCTAAACAAGTTGCTTCAGCAGCAGCTTTGTAATCAGCTTGATTTGCAGTTGTCTCTCCCCACATGGATCCAATCACACATTCTTGATTCTTCCCAGCACCTCACTAATGCTCATGCAATCGTGGTCAGCCAGATGATAAGGATAATCTGGCATACACTAATTTTTGGGGAGGTTATTTTTCAGTCACATTAATTCCCTGTTTTCACCACACTTGCAGCCACAGGAATACAAATAGAGGCCCAGGGGAGAGGTCAAGAAGGTGTAGCAAGGACTAGCTGTGCCTCAACCAAATGTGAAACTGCACTTTCATACATAAGTTCAGGCTTCGGCTCACTACAGTATTTTGCAACCCTGCTCAGCAAAGCACACTGACTTGAGGCCTCAGTTACTATGGTGATAAGCATGGAATAAATGTTTATATATAATTAGATAAATTCTCCCTTCAAGAAAGCAGCTGTCCTTCTTACAGGCAGCTACTCATATGTTTTTAACTAAATAGATGTAAAAAAACTATTACAATTTTAAAACTTAATCACTATTACTCATTAGCAAGCTAATGAGAATTTAAACCTATGGCAAGAATTAAAAAGAAGCACATGTCAATGAGAATCCCATCTCTTCTGAAAACTAACTGCTAAACTCCCTAGAGATTACGTTAATGCTTGGTTTTGTACATTTTAGGTTTTTGCTTAAGAAAAACAGGAATTCTTATTAAAACTATCTCATTGTTTAACAAAGCTTAAGAACTACTTATTGAATAAAAAATGAATGCATAAGTCCTTTTCTTCTATGCAATCACTAAACCACTCCACTTATAAAATATAAGCAGTATTTCCTAACTCTAAGCTTACTTTGAAAGCAGTAAGCTGATATAAACAAGTTAAGGTATTTGAAATGCTTAGTTCATAAACACATGAGTAGCTTCCTTTTTCAAAGATTATGAATCAGTAATTACAGTAGAACCATGTGCCACAAAGATGAAAATTCTGCTTAGGGTTTTGGGGAACCCTTTACCACAACACTTATGTGTAACTCGGGCTTTTTTATTAAGAAAATCCAGTCCTCAAATGTCATCACTAGTCATATTCCTTAGCATTTAAAGTTGCTTTAAATTTAAGAAATGCTAAATTCAGAGTAGGCAAGATGATTTTCTAGAGTCAATGACTACAAAAACTAATGACAAAACTTAATCATACACTGAATTCCTCCGTGAAGAAAAACAAATAATTGGCAAAATGCAGCAGAAACATTGCCAGCTGATGAGTTGCCTCATTCTTTCCACTATGATGCCATCTGTTGCCATCTCTTCCCTGTCCACACACACTACACTTTCTCCGACTCTCAGCCTGACCCAAATCCAGCCCTGGTCTCAAGTCTGACAACAAAATCCAGCTTTACCCACCTGATGGTGGTCAATAACTACATCTGTGGTTGGAGGTGGTGCTTTGGTGACAGCAGGCAAGTAAAGAAGCTTCTACTCACAGCCACCTATTACAGCTCTTTCACTGAATTTTTCCTCCTGTCTCCCCAGTACACCAACATAACTACATGCGTATTCACCCCCCAGCCCAATTGTTCTAGCAATTAACTTCAGAAAAACTTCAGCTACTTAAAGTGTTTAAGCTAAGAGGGATAATATTTTTAAGAACTGAGTTAGGAAGCAGCCACATGCAGGTTCATGCAAGTAGATCATATGGGGGAAACTTTCAGTAAGAAGGGCAAAACCAACAGTGTGTACTCTTCCTGCAGCAGAGCAGGAGTCAATGTACGCGCCTGGCATCTATCCGGCACACTATAACCTAGTGGTAAAGAATAGCGAGATCTTAACCATAATAAACTCATTGAACAACATTCAGTTATCCCTTACATTTCATCTGTAAATTCCTCCAAGGAAAAGGCTTTCTTCTGTGCTTTGCACATGCTGTTGATACACAAGAGAGAACAGGAGATGTACAGCTGATCATGAAGAAGCAGAGTGTAATTTTGACTTGCTCTAAGAATAGGCCAAACGCCTTCCTCCACTTCGCATGCAAATTTATCACTGAAGACAATGCAGACATTTGAGGGAAGAAACTCAGCTTAGAATTTGAGTATCTCTTCAGGGACCATCCAAATCAAAAACAGATCTTCTCAAACAGCAAGGTTTACAGCTTTAGCATCTTCTGTCAAAGGATTTTTAAGTGACAAACATTTACATATTTATAGAAGTGATCTTTATTTCAATTGAGTATTTAGCTAGAGCTGCAGGGAGGAGTGTGTTATTGCAAAAGGCAATAACTAGATAACTAGGTCAAACTAAATCTCCCTTTATCCTTAAAAACCATGCATTACTATTGATTCACAAAACATTTATTTTTGTTTACAAGATAATCCATAGCAAGGGACCAGACATCCCCTAACACCGACACTAGAGCTATCAGTTGTGCTGAGAGCCAGGTAAATTGCTTATTGTACAGGTAAGAAATCTCAAAGTGGATTTTCTTATTAATACTTCTAATATTTTGAGTATTTTTCAAACTTATGGTACACAGTCTTAGAGATCCTGCTTTCATTTAAACATGAAACAGCAAAGAGTTTAGTTGAGTATCTTTACTTAAAAAAACTGCATTCACCGTTAATTTAGACTGCAGCACTGAAACATAGAAAATACATAGCTTTTCAGATTTTTCTCCCTTTTAATACTTGACATTTTAGTGAGCTATTCTGTTTCTTTTATGCAGATTTTTGCAAATAATAAAAAAATGCACCTAACATTGCACTTTGAAACTTTTATAAGGCAAGAAGAACCCTTAATTATTATATTTTTTTCCTCTGCAAAATGTATTTAGGCTGGACATGTCAAGCAATGATGGATTTAACATATTTGAATATCATGTACTTTTTTGTAAGTAATTATGGATTATACTGTGTAAATACCAATGCAGAGATAAAGACACTATGTATTTGTATAAGAATTTCTGAATTCTCCTTCTAGTAGTGCTATTGCCTTTCAAAGAGGACATTTCAAAAGAGCTTACATGCCCACCTGAGATACCTAGTATGTGAAGTCACACAGCCAAGGAGCAACAAATTTAGAGGTAAAAATCCTCTGTTTAAACTCAGTGGTGCGAAGAGAGTATTAGTGGAAGCGTTCCCAAAGTGACAGCCAGAAAAGCAAGTACACTAGAAAACTTGTCTTAGGTTTTAAAGTTAACACTTATCCACCTGTTGAAGCGATTGATTTGTTAATAGTTGTAGCATAGAATCACTGTGGTCCTGATCACAAGGTTTCACATCCCCAACTCTTTGGGAAGCTTAGTACTGAAGTGCTTAGTAATGCCAATAAACCAGAACAGAAATAACAGGGTGTAAGCTAAACCTTATGCAGATAAGAATGTCTGGAACTGTTCTGGAACATCACCACAGCAGCAGGCAGGAGCACATTGCTACAGATTAGGACACATCTGCCTAAGGTGTGGTGCCTGAACAGGACCACACACCGCATGGGAATATCAAGGATGCTGGAGAGCCTATGTGCTAACTCTAAGGAAGCAGGCAACAGGGGCTGCCCACAGCAACAGCCTTTCACTGCTCTGCTCAGGGATTCAGCATGCTTACAGTTCAATCTCACAGCTCAGTGGTACCACACAATCCCTGGGAAGCTACTTCCATCTCTTAACTAGGAGTTACCTGCAGCGTTACCCCTAACCCAAACTCTCTCAAAATACAATTATTCCAAAACTGTCATGAGATACACAGGAGAAGACTCAAAGCTGGCCACCCATGAATGGAGATCTTGAGTAAATGCTTAAACCAGCTACTATGATGCCAAGAACTGAATATTTTAAGCTTTCATTATCCTCTACAGCATACATCTACAGATGTATGCATTCAGTCAGAACAAACACCCACATACTCAAGGCAAGATAAATGCACATGTACAAATTAATCATTTGAGCAGTAAGATGGGCACTGAACATTACTAAAATACCAACAAACTAAAGGACTTACCATTTGGGAGGTGAGTTCTCCCTTAGCAATTATACAAACCAGATACTTAATTGAACACTGTACAACAAGATATATTGCCAAACCTGGAGTTACAGTAATGCAAGTTTTCTGGGTTTTTAAAATTCTTATACACATTTCAGTCCATGTTAACATGAATTAAAAGATGGCATAATCCCTGGTTAAGTTATATTTTAGTTCATTTAAGCAGCTCCCAAGAACCTAGTGCTTTATCCACAGATCCCAAGCGCTCTAAAAGATTCCATCTCTGACTGCTTCAATGATGGATGTTTTTCATCTTAGTACCACAAGCTTTACTGGTTTTAGACATTCTTTTCTCTTTTTTAGCACCTTCAGGGGCCTTAATCAGGCAGCAGCATTTCCTCTTTAAAAAGCCCATTTGCAGGGTCACTCAGACTTTGCAGGAATTGTGAGGCTCTGAAAGCAACACAGCTCAGCCCTGGGGAAGTCTTTGGTTTTGTTTTATTTTTGTTTTATTTTTAAAACACTGCTTACTCCACACAACAGTTTCAAAGGCTCCGACCTCCCAGGATTTGCAACAGTTTTAAGCTATATCCAAAGGCTTCTGAGTGTTGACAGCCAGCTAATACTGAAATTTAATTCCCTGGAGAATTCACCTAAGATATGCTCTATTTATTGCACTCAACACAGCAGCACTTCAAAAAAATCCTAACAGCCCACACAAGAAGGGCTGCAGGTTGTTCAACATGAAAGGCAGGTCTCCATTTATGTGTCTGAGAAAAAGAGGAAGCCTCCATACACACTGGACAAATTCTCTCACTGTACCAGATGTGGGTACATTTGGCACGCTATCAATCAAGACCGTCCTGGTCAGCAGAGGGAGAAAGGGGTTCACCCCTAAAAGGATTAAATACATGCTCCTTCTTCCTAACAGCAGTCCTTCTTCTCTTCCCTGACCCTAAGCTAAATCCAGTAATAACTGTCACTGTATTTGATCAACAGAAAAAGCGGTATGTATTCCCTGGTATTGAGACATTAATTAGTCTCTTTCATCCCAGGGTATGATTACAGGATGCAGGCACAGGAAATGAAAGCTTTCAGTTGCTTGCTACTGACGTCTTGCTTGAAGTATTCCTAGAGCTAGAGAGTTCATACCCAGCAGGGCAAGACAATATTAATGACCTGTATTTATTCTTTGCTACATATTCCAAAATCAGTAAGTGGCACATTGCCTCACCATGCCATGAGGGGTGTTTCTTAGAAGAGTTTCTATTTGCAAGAGGGACAGAACATAAACATTTCCCAGACATGTACTACACTTTTAGCTCTGCTGGTTAGCAACAGGAAGGTAGCAGAAGACTCCTGTGAGCACAAGTCAGCCAGAAAACTGCAAATTACATTGACCAAAAAGCCACTACAGTGTTTTTTATTCTAGTCCAAAATTGGTGTGAGCTATAACAGAAAAAAGGCACTGACTGCAACTACACCAAGAAGGTTTGTCTCATCCACAGGCTGCTGTTACCTTGGGAATAGAGGGTCCAGCAGAACTGTATACACCTCAGTAAATCTTTGCCCAGTTTCAACCCATGCAGTTGTACCATTACTCAGAGGCAACATGTTTATTACAGCACTAAACAAGGTACTGTATATTTTAATACTAAAATTTACATGCATCACAGAGTTCTCACAGCATTTGAAGTATAGTTGTGTACTTCAGCTACCTGTGCATTAACTCTCCATTGCAATTTTACCAGCTATCCCGAAGTCTGCAGAAAGGGTCATGCAAGAACTTAAGCTGAAGAGGAAAACACATAAAGTTGAAGTTCTTTACATGATAATATGATTTTTTTCAACATAAATAGTCTCATCTCATTAGTATTAGCCTGATAATGAATAACCTGCGCTATTCTTTTTTGTGTGATACTGTTCTCTTAAACCTCTGGTTATTTCGGTATAAACACATGCACCCAAGCCACAAAGTGATCTGTTGAGCTCCCCACCAGCTGAAAAGCATTAGAATCACTACTGGTCTTACTCTTCCTGCCATGGAGAAGTCTGACAGGAGTGGGTTTTTTAAAACTAGATTTCACATTGACAACAGCCTGAAGTATCTCTTGTTGTATGATATATGTTGCTTAAACTACAGACAGCACATTTGAAGAGATTATCATCCAGTGGTAAAATTGGGCTCTAGTAAAATTCCAGTGGTGTCGCTTTTTAGTACAAAATCTAAAGCTGTTTTAAATGTCCAAGGCAGGTTGCAAAATAAAACACACAATTTTCCGAGAGCTGAATTCTTCCCTATAGACAAAGGAAAGAAAAATGGTACTCTATGACTAAGTCACCCAAAATTTCATGGTATTTACTTAGGAACCTCACTTTCATTATGCATACCTTTTGTCTGCAGTGAGACAGAGGTAGTGGGGAGAAGTCTGATATAAAAATATAAGTCTTTATGCTACATTTTGAAATCTCCTCTGGAAGCTCTGCAGGTCCTTCTGGAAGAGGGAAATCTCAGTTTTTTTCTTGCGGGAAATTTCTTTTGAGAGAGTTCAGCAACAGCATAATTGATCAGAAGCTAATATTAAATCCACTGAATTTATAAATCCACTCCACACCAGAAAGTAGATGGTCCTTTGCGAAATAGATAGGAGGCAGAAGCATCATGATTTACAGCATAACACAGGAATAACCTGCACCCCATCCCTGACAAGTGCCTCTTTTAATTAGGCAGTCTTTTGCAACATGAAGGCCCAAAGACTTAAATCACACAAGATTTTCAGATTAACACAGATTAACAGCAAGTCCAGCCAAGTTATAATTCCTGTAAGGGATTCTTTAACCTCTGTGCAAAGCAAGAGCTCCCAGCAGCAATAACGATTCTGCAAAGAAAAAAAATTGCAGTCTTTACTCTTTCTCTAAGGAATAGGAGGATGCCAGGAAGCAAAATCTCTTTATGATTCCTGAAGTGACCATACTATGCTAAAAGTGCAAAGACCAAGCATTCGGTGTCAGAATCTATCCCTCCCAGCAGCAGGGTGAAAGGAAAAAAAAACTTAGGCTGTCCAAACACTTTGGATTCAGGACCTGAACGTGCTTTATGGGAACAAAACACCAAATCCCCATCCAGTGGCATGAGAGCAACTTCACCCTTCTACTGAAAGCAGCAGAGCAGGACTGAAACTTCACCCACCACCAAAGAGCTGAGGCTATTTTCCAGTCCAGTGCTGCAGATCCAGAATATCTGAAGACCACCACGGTAAGAAAAAGGCAGTATCTAATGATGATCCAAACACAGACAGACAGGCACAGATAACAGACTACGTGTTTTGCACCTCAAGAAAAGAACATCACCAAAACCAGTTTCACCATGTCTAAAGGTAGTAAAACCTGTCACAGCTATAAAAATAAAGGTAGTATTCTGTATTAGCACCAAATTAGTTCCTTGAGAGTTCTTAGATAAACTTCTGAATTCCCATGGCAAAAAAAAAATAAAAATCACATCTTGTGGCAAATAGACCTTTTGGCATTTTTTCAGTTCAGACTGTTGTTTCACTATTAAATTATGGGTCTAGTTTGCTGCCTGAGTCATCATCTTTAGAATTTGTAATGGCCCAAACCTGAACCAGTCAGCCAACACACAACCAGTGATAAAACAGGTACCACCTTACAATAATTCAAGTGATTGTTTCCACAAGATTGAAGTTACATGCATTAATAGCTCATTAATATCCTGCACAGGCCAATCTCTACTGCCTAATCAGTTGCTGCAGGAAGATAAGAGCTTCACAAGTCAGACCAATACATGTATATCTCTAGCAAAGTTAAACAAAAGTAATAAGCCTTTACAACGGTGGTAGACAAGCACATTAGTGAAAAATCAAATACTGTACTCGTGCTTGCAGCACTTACCTCCAGTTGCTGTGAGGTCTTTGAGCAGTCAGCCCACAGCTCTTATCAGAGTTCCTCAGAACAAATGTCTTCAGAAAAAAGCAGCCAATTATACCAACCCCAGCTACAGCTGGATGCCATCAAGAAATCTTATCAGATGCTAGGCAAATAAGATCACTACATGAAATTATTATGCCAACAGCAGAGCCTCAAGAAAAATGTAACCTTTCTTGCAAATTGTTCCCCTACATTTGTTCTGCAGAGAGCTACCTGATACAGTGATACAATTATATGCACAGGGTCAAAGATACAGAAACCATTTTTATCCCTGGTTTATCCTAGCCGGAACTGGCAGTAAGTCTAGGAAATCAGAAGACCACTCTTTATAACCCAGTTAAGAAAAAAAGTTTCATGCAGTGATTTTCAATCCGTGGCTTCAAGTCTTGGGGGCTGTTAATTAGCACCAAGAGCTGAAAAGGGTACCCGAAGAAATAATCCTACTATGAGGACATTTAATTCACACCACCTTGGGCAGCAAGATTCACAGATCAGAGGCATTTACAACCACCGTTCCAGTAAATGCACATATGCTAGAGACAACTATACATCCGCACTAGCTCTAGCAATTTGAAATCCAGCATCCTGCAGCAATGCAAAATGAACCAACAGGTAACGAAAAACAACCCTATTAACCTACAGCTTCACAAGGCTTCTGTGGCCCCCACCTTTCTTCTGGTCTTAGGGAGAGTCCTGTTCTTCATTTTCTAAGTAAATAGAGCAGTGTTCCCCTGTGTCCTTAACCCTTTCATTTGACAAGGTTTTTTAGATGTGCCTTATTGGATCTGAAAAGTACTATCTCCCTCTCCTTCCAAATCTTGGCAATTTATACCTAGTCTCACAAATATGCAAGAAAATAAGTGCAGACTCCTTTTGATTTCTTTCAACTTAAAAGACAGATGTAGGTGTAAGAGAGATACAATGAGATGCACTTTATCTTTCCAACTATTTGTCAGTTTAGTCAGTATTGTATCTCTAGATTTGCTTATTGTTCTACCTGTTATTACAAATGAAATGAGATTAATAAATACGGTGCATCAGCTTTACAGACATTAGAGTTCAGGACCTGCAGTAACAGCGCAATTCAAATATGCTGAGAAAGGACAGTTTTCATTTCTATCTAAAAAGGCTTCCTCTTTTGCTGATAAAATACAGCTTCCTCCACCCACTGTAGCTGAAAGCAACTTCCCTCAAAACCAGTTCATAAAAGGTAGCTTTCCTTTTTTCCTTCTAGAGCATTAAAGAAGAATAAGAGTTTATTTCTTTTTATAAAACACTACTGGAGCCTATAATACATGCTTACGCTTAAAAATCATGTATTTTCAAGCTTTACTGCACTGCCCCAAGAGTCTACCTGCTTTGCTGGGAAAAGCTGCTTACAGCCTGTTAAGGGTCAGGGCAGAAGATTATTTAATTAGGTGGCAGCCCTCACCCTGGGTTAACAGAGAGGGGAATGGCTCCATACAAATTGCATCCAGCTAAGTTTGTGAGTGAGAAATGTTTATATGAAGACAAGGCAAGACAAAGAAGGATATGCTTGGGGGATCAAAGATACATGCGATATTAAAAACCCTCAAAACTTAGAGACATATAAGGCATCACAAACAGCACTTTAAAAGAAGCATGCTATGAAAAGAACTGCAGCTACAGTCCAGACACACAAGCTGGAGCACAGAAATTGTTTTCCAGATGTTCGGTCAAGCACTAGGCAAGCCACATCATTATTGCTACTAACACTGAAGAACCCAAACAGGTACGGAGTTTACATACCTGTTTGTTTATCTGTAGCTAAACCAGCTTCCAATTATATGGAGATACACATTTATCCCAGTTTGTATGGTTGCAATTATACCCCGGAGGAGCTTTACTAAAACAAGAAACTGACAAAACACAGCATTGTCCGCAACTTACTCTAAAAAACCCCCAAACATTCCAGTATCAGTATTTGAAGAAAATATTAGTCAGAAATACAATTAGCAAAGTGTTAAATGCAAGTCATGGTTTTCTACAGACGCTTATCTACACACTAACAAATATCATCTTGCATTTTTTGCTTCTTTTAGAAGACAGATAGAAAAGTAACTGTGACACATTCACACATCAGAAAAAATAAATTAAAAATTAATTAGCACATTATTGTACTGCATCTAGTAGTTCAAAACTGCTAGCAGTGACATAACTGCATCACAAGATAAGAATTATATTTTCATAAGTTCTTGGCCATCTCTACTTGGAACCTAAAAGGTAATAATTAAGGTATTGTATTCCTCATTTCTGTTTATTCTAGTCACATTATATTATGCAATAGAAATTCTAGCCATATTTAACCTTATTTAGCTGATTTTACTCCAACTTTGCATCTGCTAGATAAGGCTGCAGTAACACAGATGTAAGCAGCAAGACTGTTTTACATAAGAATTACTTTTTCTTTTGGAGATCTTAAGTTATTATTTTTCATTTTGACTTTTTGTCTAGAGTCCAGTCAGCTTTAATACTAGTTTTCAGTGAAATCTAGGAACGTTTTATTCCTAAACATCCTAGCAACTAGAATTTTGTTTTTCCCCAAAAAAGAAAAGTTGTCCTAGCCACCTGTATCTGTTAATAAGAAAAGGCAGGAAATTCCTTCCCTGGATCAGACCATTGTACCACATATAATCTCTCACAGTGGCCAGGCCCAGGTTCTTACCAGCAAGGCCTTTTTTGCTGATTTGCTATTAACTCAAAGCTTGCAGTTACACATTAGCATTCATTTTGCTTTCTTCTGGTGCAAATTACCTTTTGTTCACCACCACTTAGTTTCACATATTACTATGTTTTTCATTTACTTACTTTTACTAGATTTTTCTGTGCAATCTCCCCAAATCCACTCTTCATTCTTCCCAGTTAAGCTCACCCCCTTCTGCACATATGAAGGCATGCTGAGTATCAGTCTCTGAACAGAACCTTTGTCAGTCATTAACAATTTCTAAGAACTGCACATTTATTGATATGTTTTGCTTCAGTCTTTTAGATGAGAACTTCTAATCTGTTCTTGAACTTCACAGTCACCTTTTATTTATCTAGTTTCCTGAACAGTCTTCCGTATAGGAGATTCCCCATTCCTCTTCGCATTTATGCAGCAGTATTTGATTTCAAGATTCCAGGTTTCTCCAGGAACTCTTAAGATAACCTTTCCTAGCCTTAGACCAGCTCAGACTCCCACAAACAGGGCACCGGTGACAAGGCAGTTCCTTTTCCAGAAGAAATTACTTTTTGAGACTGGCAAGCTCATGCTCAGCTATGGTCCTAAAAAATTAACCTGGTTTTAAAGTAATAATACAGTCATCCCTTCCCCCACAAATTAGGTTGCCGTTCACCTTGAACTTGGCAGGATCAATTTGCATTTCCCTGGCAAAGTGTTCAGCTATTGTGAGCCAAATAGCAAATGCCTGAAAAACAACATCAATGTGATACTGAATCTTCTCTTTGGCAACATTAGTACAACCATATTTTATATGTAATTATTATTTTCACATCAGCACTTCATTTGTCACAGTGTTATGCGCTGTGTCATAGTGCTCCAAAATAAACACATTTATCAGAGCAAGCACAGAAAGAAGGGCAAAAACAGCAAAGGGAACATGAAGTCAGCCATCTCTACTCACTATTTTACTTTACCCTTCACGGAGTTTTTTAAAGGTGTCATCTGGCCTACTTAAGACTTTACAATATATAGAGATCACTCCCTGAGGGTCAGCCTTACTTATGCAAGCAGTTGTACTGCCCTAAATCTTGCCTTAAAGTGGTTACTAAGACTACATCTTTGCATTCAATTGTCATCAGTCATTTTATTTTGTGAGCTATCCAGGGTATAAAGCATTAACTACTGGCAGGAAACCACAAAAGTACACATAAACACTGTTAAGAATCATCACAGCAGTTCCTTTAGTTTTGTATAATTAACTATTAACACTACTGAAACCCAACACCTTAAAAATCTGTGAAGTTCCGAGCATTCCGAGCACCTCCCAGCTGAATAACCTCATCATATAACATTAAAAACCTGAGGAAAATAACATAAGGAGAGCAGACAGCACTCAGAGCCATGCCTCCAAAGGCCCACCTGGGCTGAGCTTTCCCTCTGCCTAGAGATTTTTTTAGTATTTTGCAAAAAGCAGAAGCAACACAGGGAAGGAAGCTAGAGCAGCAAAGCTCCAGTAGCACAGCCTGTGAAGTGCCTGAGGGCAACCAGACTAAGCAGAGGTCGTGTGGAAGACGGACAACCAGAAGGTCTCACAGGCCCTGGAGCACCTCAGGGAACCCTCCCCTGGGCCTAAAAGAAGCAGTCACAAGCCTGTCTTGTGGTAACACTCAATGCCTTGAAAAGGGGCCTCCTAGCAGCAGAGCAGCCCCTCGGCCGAGTCTCCCACATCCCAACGTCCACGAAGGCTCCCCCCACTCTCAGCGAACCCACTACAACCACCCCCCCCTTCCCTCATACCCTCCCGCCCTCGCCTCGCCGCCATTTTGTACTCCCTTCCCTCCCCCGCCTCGCTGCCTGACGTCACGGCCTCGCCCCGCCCCCTCCCGAGCGCGGCGGGTGCCCGGATGTGGGAGGCTCCGCCTCTCTATTACCTCCCCCCCCCCCCTCCGCTGCTGAGTGTTAGCGCTGCTCGCGCCCCCTCCCTCCCGCGCTTCTCGCGCGCCGTTGCGGGTGAGCGTGAGCCACTGCCGCAGTGAGGGGAGCCGTGAGCCGGACGGCGGTGACGACAAGGCCGGACGCGGAACAGAGAGGCCGGGGCTTGGTGGATTCAGCTGCGGGGGAGACGCCTGACGCCCACCCGCCGCCATGGTGAGGGACCCTCCCTGTAGAGCTTCCCTTTCCCCGCTGGAATATTCCAGACCGGGCTGAGTCGTGGGGCTATTCGCTCGCTACCCCCCCATCCCCCTCCACCCCCGCGGCCCGGATCGGCCCGGCCGCCGCTCCGCCTTGCCGCTGCTGCCCTGCCTCTGACCCGTCTCCTCCGCCTCCCACCCCCGAGCCGTTCCACGTCCCTCGCTGGGCTTCCCCCCCCTTTCTCCCTCCCCTCCTCTCCCCTCCCCTCCCTCCCTTCTCTCTGGGCCGCCGCTGTGGCCGCCCCGCGCTTCCCCCCGGGGGCAGGCGCGTCCCCCCGCTTCCCCTCCGCCGCCCACGGCCGCCGCTGTGCGCCCCGCTGCCTCCCCGCCTACTCCCTCCCCCGCCTCGGCAGCGCTCAGCGGGCTCGGCCCTTCCCGTTCTTCCCCTCCGTGGCACCCCCTCATCTCATCCCCGCTCCCCCACCTTTTCCCCTCGGTCCCGGGGGGTTCGCCTTCCCCTCGGTCCCGGGGGGTTCACCTTCCCCCGGCCTGCGCTTCGTTTGTTTTCTACATGTATCGGCAGCGCCCTAAGCGAGCCCGGCATTTTGGTAGCGATGTCTTGAGGGGGGGGGGTGGGGGTGGTGGTTTGTTTTGTAATCTCAAACAGGGTTCCCCCCCGCCGTTGGTGCAGCAGCGTTTTTCTGTTCATGTGCAGACCGGAAAGCTATAATGCACGTAGCCTATGGTAGGGAGACAGGCTAGATAATGTATACTTTAATTGGTCGAGGTTTAGAAAGCTGACACTTCAAATATTGTAGGCATGGGGGTTTTGAGACTACAGGAAGAAGGTATGCGGTATGTCCAGGTGTGTGTGTGTTTGAGTTGCTCTGTTTTTTAAATCATGATGGTTTAAACTTCCCTTTTACTGCCGTAAAATTAACCCAGAGATACGGTATGGAGTCCTGTAGTATTTTACGTCGACACTAGGGGTGTCTCCTGCTTTTCACTGCTGCCAAGAAATCAACGCCCTTTTTTAATAAACATTTATTTTAGCCTAAATTATCCAGTACCCTGGCTGCAGGAAGACTCTGGCAATATTTTGGTTTTACAGCTGAAGAAATATAAGTGGTTTAAACTTTTTCATTCTTAACCCTTTTAGAACAAGGCCAGCTGTTTATCACATTTCACATTAGCCTCACAAGGCCTGGGAGCCAAAAATGTGGATTGTGGTCTTTTCTTTTAAAAAATGTAGTTGTAGCAGAAAATGATGTGCCATGGTCAGGCTGTCTTTACGTGTACGCTTCAATGTCTGTTAGATGTGCATTTAGAGAAATATTTTGAAATGTAAAAAGGTTTGGCGTCAGTTGGGGACTAAACCAATGTGCTTACTGAGTGCCTTCATGCAGTCTTGGAGTACATGAAGACTGTGAGAAAAGGCGGCTTGTATTTTGAGAACAAGGTATTAATGAAGTTGAGACTTAAAAAGAAAAACATTATGATTAGAAATAATGCCTTGGTTGCAATATGGCTGATTGCTGTGAATGTATAGATGAACAGTGATCATCTTCCACATAACAGTTGCGCTCATACTGCCATTAGTTGTGTCTTCTGTGAAAATGTTGTTCTCAAAGACTTGCCTGATGAGATATGCTAACATGCGTAAAAGGAAAGAAAATGTTACTTAACCATGATGCCCGTGTATGTGTCAGTGACCTGTAATGAACCTAACTTTCATGTATGATTAACTTTGATTATTTTTTCCTCCATTCTGTGTTAACTAAAGCTGTTTTAGCATCTTTTGATGGTATAATCATGTTGATTATTACTTTGTGACTTCTTGAATGGTATTTCTGTATGATCAGTTGCAATGTGTAAATGCAGATGCTGGGGAAAAAAGGTATGCTGGATGTTATCTCTACCAGTAAAGGTGTTCATTTGCTCATGTAAGCAGTAACAACAACAGTAGAATTTTCATTGTAGTGGTATTGGTATGCTGTTTCTGATAACACCTGATCTTAGGTGCCTTGTAGAATGAAAACCAAGCTAAAACTAAACAGCTGATAAACGTAAAAAAAAAATCATTTAAGTTAGCATTCTCTTCACCGTCATTACCCTGTGGATGTTGTTGCTGAAAGATCTCACTTCTAATGAAGAAGTAGAGCAGACCTTGTTTCAATCTTTACTTTATTAGAATAAAGCAATTATTTTTTGCAGTTTGGAGTAACGTTTCTTTTGTGTTCTTACAGGACCAGAGAGATGACAGTTATAGTGAAGAAAGAGGTGAATATATTGTTGTGTTCATAGTAGGTAGCTTAAGATAAAACATAAACATCTAGTGAGTCAAAGAATGTAGTTCTGGATGTTCTAATATAGCCAGTTCTAAAATAATCTGTCAGGCAGAGCATAAGATGATGAGTCCATTACATAATGCTAAAAGTAATGTTGATACGCTATTTCTGTCAGAGTTGACTTAGCAAGTTTTTGCTATGAGTAGTATTTTCTAGGAAAAGGTAAATAGCACAGATAGGTGCTATTAAACAATCTTGGGTTTGGATAGATAAATTCTTTTTTCTTGGGATGGTCTGCATTCTGGTTCATATCCAGCTCTTGAGCTTTGTAGCTGTTGGGCAGAAGACACAGAATTCCACAGGAGTCACCCAAACCATGTTATGTAGTGCGCCCATCTTCCTACCTAGACTCTGTTTGGTTGTTTTGACTCACTTTGCTTGAGTAGTGGTGCTTCTGGTGCATTTTATCCAGCTGAAGCTGATCTAACAATGTTTCTAAATTACTGAAGCCAAGAACCACTAAACCATTTTTTGCAATTAAAAAAAACCAAACAAACAGAAGACCATCTTGAATCATTGTTTACTATTTAGCAGGGAGAGTATTAAATAACTTCGTTCTTAGCTGAAGAAAAAGCTAGTTATTCCATTACTAAATCGTAATTTCGCTGCTAATCATTACAAACATCTGAATAGTCAGTTGAGTTTTGTAACAGGTGGCAGGAACTAACAGGCACTTGCATGGTCTGTCTTATGTCTTACAGCCTACTGGTGGTCTTCTGCCACAGGTGGAATAACTGGTCTAGGATTCAAAGTGTGAAACTCTTGTGTAGGTCTTAATAAGTATTTGGTAGGCTTATTTAAGCCAGTTTGTTTGATGAAAGATTTTATTTTGGAAGCCATTTTCAGAGGCATAATTTAGAGGCCAATTTGAATATGCAAGTTTACTTAGCTCTGTGATAAAGGAAGACAGATCCTGTTGATGGAGGAGGAAAGACACTTTTTAAAAAGTAATTATATTTTTACACTATTTCTGCTGTAGAATTCTGTCTTTATATGGTTAAACTATTGATTTAACAATAGGGAGGAATGAACATTGAGTAGTTTAAGGGAAAATGTTTTGTGGTGGGCATGCCTCAGAACTTCAGAATATTCATCTTCTAAGGCATCTGACTTAGCACTAAAAGGGAAGCTTTAAGGGAGTGAGATTAATAGCATCTAAATTTATTTTTTTATTCATATCTTAAAGGAGATGGGACTATGTTCTGTCAATCAGTGACAGAAAAGGAAGCTTTGGTGATTCTGGTATTTCTGTGGAAACAAATGAGGCAGAAATGCACACTTCTAGTGCCAAACCATTTCTTGGTCTGCTTCTGCCTCCTCATTTCCCTCATTTTTGTATGTCAGAAAGACATACGAAAAGTTGTTAAAGTGTAGCCAGGCTACTATAAGAAAATTATTTATCAGGTTTGATTAACATAATGCATACTTTCAAGAAGAAATTAATCTAGCAATGAAGATCTTAGAGCTTTTGTGCAGCTGGGTGTTGCATCAGTGCTTACCTGGTAACATTGCAGAAGGAATAGCTTTTTTTTTTAATTGTCGGTATGCTTAATAGTGTTATCCTACTGTAATTCATAAATTACGCTTGCATAAGATTTTTCAGCATTGCTTTGATTTCCCTGCTAGTAAAAGAATTCTTTTGCTTTCCCTCACCATTTTTTACTGCCTGTTTTTAGCTAAGTTTTGTTAAAGAAAATTGTATCCTCCTAAAATGTTTTAGGTCTGAATGGTAGTTGAGCATGAAACTGTATGAAATCGTGACCAAAAATTGTGTTCACAGGAAAAACTTTTTTGTAATTTGAGCTAATATATGACTTCTTGAAAGCAAATTGCTCTTGATTTCCTTGCCCCTCCTCTTTCCTCCCAAGTCTGCTCTCCCTGCTCTGGGTAATATCATTTGTGAATTTCTAATTGGGAGAAAAATCACAACTGGTCCTTGTTGATTAGCAACCAATTCGTTTAGTGACACATTTCCCTATTTTCCATCCTTTTCTTCTTCTGGCTTATATGTTTTTTTCTTTTCCTAAGCTTGTTTATTCCTGTGTGTTCCCTACAGAAAGACCACAGGGGCAAAGGGGGCTGGCTGTTCCCAGCAAGCTAGTTCTTTGTTGAAACTAACTACATGCTAGGTCTTTGAAATCGTCAGCAGAAATAAGGGAGGTGCTACTGTGTGATGTCCTTGTCATGATCAAACTCCTCTGCTTCTGGAGGAGTGAGCACTGCAAGGGTGGGGGAGTAAAGATTGAAGTGATGAGGAAGGAATGATGAGAGGCATGGATCTACATCAGAAGAGAGGAGTGAAAAGTGCTTATGCTTAAAGGTTACGCAGTTGGAACCTTCTGAGCAGGATATTGTAAGAAAATAAGTATCTTGTTTTACTTGCATGCCCCTGTTAATTAAAACAGAAAAAAAGTTGGAACTCCTGGAAACTGTAAGAATTTTATTGGCTGGCTTGATTATATAAATTACTTAAACATGTTCTTTTTTTCCCAAAGACCATAAGAGTGTATCTTGCTGTGCTGTTGTGAAGCTGGTAAATGCTGTCCTTGTTCTGCAAATGAAAAAGGTTGAGGTCGTGGCAGGGTAATAACTTATCCAAGGCTCTCTTTATTGTTCAGAAGTTAACATTAGTAGGTGATGTCAGGAACAGATAATATGTGTGTAGCTCTGAAAATAAATAAGAATCCTAAATCAGATTAACTGCTATGAATTTTGAGGTCTTGGGACTGATGAGTTATTGGAGTTAGAAGGCAGCCACTAGAAAACGTGTTGTACACTGTCCATTTGACTTAAAGCATATGATGGTGTGCAGTGATTGAAAGCTTGGTCATACGCTACCTTCTTTCAACATTGTTGTAGCATTGTGTTAGGCACTTAAAGTGGCTTCTGAAGATTAGACCTGGAAATGGGCCTTTCATATCCCATAAAAGCTATTCAGTTCCTTAGATGTCAGTGGCCTAAAGTAATCTTGACACCAGCACTTAGAGAAAGATCTGCTAAAAGGGTTGCCTTAGTGTGCTGAATGAAGTGGGACAGTCTTGGATATGGACCAACGTCTTTTAATCTGGAATAGATAGATCTTTTAGTATACCAGTTTGAGTATTTTGGGAATGTTTTCACTGCTCTTTCCTTGGATCAATGATCAGGGAGCTTATATGACTTGAAATTCGTGGTTTTGTAATGATCTTAGTACGAGACTAGAAGCAATATATTCTGCTTGACATATGATGTAGCTAGACTATTTTGGCCACCATTTGAAATACTGTATTTCTTTAGTAATATTGTATATCAAGATAAGTTTAACAAGGGTTAAACTTAAACTATGGCTTATCTTCCTATTCAGGTCTGTTCTATATAATATGAATGTCAAAAGTCTATGGCCAGGTTGTTGGTTTTTTTTTTTTAAAGTTTCAGGTGTGTCTAAAAATAAAGCCCACATCTTTCAGGTGAAGTGATTTTTGGAGTGACAGTTCTTTTAAATAGGAAAACTTAATCTTGACATTTTATGTAGCTTTCTAAATGTATAACTTTAAAGTTTTAATTTGGTAACTATACTTTATTAGGCCTTTTCCACATACAGAAAGACCATTAAAATGGTTCATGTTGCTTTTAGATTGTACCTAGTGCAGCCACAAGCACATTGTTACTTTAAGTGCTTGAAAAACTATGTAGATGGTGCAAAATGGGCTGTAGACTATATCTGACTTGCTTGTAACTTGACAGTGAATTGGCCCTGCTATTGATACACTGTTTCACAAATAAGGAAGAATCCCTAGCAATATAAATAATCATCTTTAACTGCGTTAAAGTCTCAGAAACCCTTTAAATGCTTTGGATTAAAGGACAGCATTGCTCATAAACTGCCAATAAAATCTCAGCTTCCAAGCTTTAAGCAGGTTGTGCCAGTTAATACACTCAGGTTAATATTGTGAATATTTGTCTATTTGTGTTAATGGACATTTTTAAGTGAACTGTTAAGGCAAAGAACCAAAACTCCTCCAGTAAGCTGACACTGTGCCTATTTTAAAAGCCTTATGCAGTCAGCTTGAAGTTCACAAGCACTTTCTATTATTGTCTAAGTTAGGTAAAGTAGGAATTAAAAAATGTAGTAATACATTTGTTATTTAAAGAACTTCAGTCAGAATTCAGGAGGGGCAGGAGAGGGGAGGGATGGATGGGGTAACAGATAGGAAGCCAGGGTTCATATGTTTCTGGGAAGAAACCCAGCTACTGGAAGAGTGGATTCAGCTGTGAGTCTCACGAGAATATAGTTTTAGGATTGTTTTTAAATGCTATGGAACTTCTCTTCTTCTCCTGGTATGTTTGTGACAAATATGGAAGCTTTTTACCCTTTATTTTAAGCATCTGGAAACTTCGGGAAGGAAGACCTAAGGTACAGTACTTGTCTCTTTTTCTACCCGTTCTCCATTATTGCCCTATGAATAGCTCCTCTGTGTACATTTATCGGGTGTTTGGGGTTTTTTTTAATAGGTAGTAAAAGACAAAACAATTGTTGTTTCACTGCTGACTGTGCAGATTCTGAATAGCATCACTGAAGTTGAAAGAAGTCACTTGAATTCCCTCTGCTCAATGATACTGTGGCTAGCAGAGAGGACTTTAAAAGGAGTTGTTTTGAAACAAATACAACAGACATGACTTTAGACCTGACCTTATGAAGAAGAACTTCTCAAGTGCTTTGTAGGAATGATGCCTGAACTGGTTTTTCAGTGTTGTGTATGTAATGATGTTCCCTTGGGAAGTTTAATTTAGTATTGAGCCGCTGCTTAACAGTCTTAGCACCTTGGTATCTGAGCGGTCATGTATCAGTTTTGTTGATAATACTGAAGGAACACTTCACAGATTTCACAGATAAAAGCCATGCAGATCTCCTAACAAGTCTAGAAAAAAATAATGATAAATAGGAGAACTTCTAAACAGCAATAACAAAAAATGCCATTTGAATAAATAGACTTGATTTTTATATTTGACTTAAGTGGATTATCTTAGCACTCTAATCACTGTTCTTCATAGAGGTGTCTAGTAAAATATCTGTTCCCTACTTATTCTTAAACTTTTTCAGGGATTTTTATAAAAATGGCGTTAGTTTTCCTGAAGTATTTCATTCAAAACACAAAGTTTGGTTATTCTAGTAATAAGATTATTTCAGGCAGTGCATTGAAAAATCAGATTACTGACAAATGTAATTTATAAAATATGAAAGATTAGTAAGTTTGAATCTTGTGTAGTTGTGAATGTTAGAGTGCCACTCTAGTGTTGGTGCAGCTGAGTTTGCCAGAGTTCAATTCTGAAATATATCTTTTGAGAGGCCTTGTTAAAAATGAACAGTGAGCTAGAAGGTGGCCAAATTACATTTCTTGGTGAGAAAACAAAGTCACGTGAGTAAAAGGGACTAAAATTGAGGGGAAGTAGATGATGGTGGTTTAAGATTTTGCCATTGTATGTCACGATGTAGAAGTACTGTAATGCTCTATAGTAGGGGGCAGAGCAGCTAAGGTTCCAGAAAAATTGGGAACAGTTGGTTTGAGTGAGAGATTGAGTGGTTTTTAGCAATAGTTTTACCTTGGCTACTTTCTCAGAGGTACTGTTCAGCATCTTTGCAGTGTCATTTAATGTTTTGTCAAGTCAATCCATGTTACCCAGAATCTCACAAAGAGTAGTTAAACCTCTTATTTTAAAATTAGAAGGGTCTTTAATTTGCAGTTTATATTACAGTCTGGTGGACAAATGCATACAAATAATATGCTGCCTTTAAGGTTTGCAAGCAGTAAATTTTTGGAAGTATGGCCTATGAAGAGATAAGATGGGAAGTAGCAGAAAGATGGTAGGTAGCCTGTGGTTCTGTAAGCAAATTGTGTATACATGCATAGTTGTGCCATTTAGTCTTTGGGGGGTGGATGCAGTTAGTTGTACTGTGCCTTGGACTAGGACAACTAGATTCTTGATTGTGAACCTCCAGAGCAACTGGTAATTAGTACTGGAGGGCACTGGGGCTCTGCAGGGGTGCATCTACTTGTCTTATTTTGGGACCCGTGGACACTATAAATAGCAATAACTTTTCTAATGCTGCTTTGTGTGCACATTTACAACTTGTGAAAATTTACAGCTCTCCAGGACAGCTGTCTTTAATTGTATTGGTAGTTAAAGCAATTAATAAGCTTTGATTTCTGACAGGATGAAGGAATCTTTTCTTTAGCAAGTGCTGTGGATCTTTACCAAAAATAATGTTAACATCTGTAAGTAAATAAGATTTACTTGTATAAGATGTACTTATATGTCTATAAGTAAATAAGCAAAAGTGATATTTGATGCTGTATGTTAGGTATTTACATTCCTGGATGTAAATATTAGAAACAAGTCAGTTCCTGCCCCGAAGAACTTAAACTAAAATATTCTGTCATTTTAATTGCATTTGAATATTACTTCATATAAACAACTCCTGAATGAACGTGGCCTCAGAGTTATAATTAAAAAGAAAAAGTCAGTATTTTGTCCATGATAGCGGTCATAGAAAGAAAACTGTTTTAAGATTTTGGAATATTCCCTAGCAGTGAAAACCTTAACTGAAAGCAGCGTGGTATTTTTCTGTGTCTTACTGTGTTTCATTTTGCCTTCCTTTGGTCGGGAAGTCTATGATAATTGTAAGACCTTGGAAATTTTCAGTGCATCTCTTTCAGAACATAAATTCCTAATTTGCTGGAAGTTCTAGAGTGCTGGAAAATCTAAGCATTCACTTAACAGGTCTTCCAGCTTAATGTCTTGTAAAAATCTTGATATTTTAATTATAATGGTTTTGATCCCTCTGTATTGCATCACCGTGTTGGTAGGGCCTGTTTTCAAACCATATGACTCATCTTTATTCTTTACTGAATTCTTGAGTCCTTGAGTGGCATAAACCAAACCAGAGCTTGTTAAAATGTCTCAATTTAATGGCTGACAGCTCTAAGTTCTGATGAAGTTATTTTTCTTTTGGAAAAAAAAAAAGAACTAAGTATTAAGATTAGTATTAGCTATTAGAGATGGTTAAGAATACTGGAATACAGTCTCTCTATGTTGCAGGTTCTGTATCTATGCAACAGCTCCCCTTCAGCATAGTCTGCTGCTTCCTTTGATTTCTACATCTTGCCCATTTCTGTGTCTTTGCCTCCTTGATTGTCTTCTGTTCTTGTCAGTTTGTGAAATCAAATCCCATTTTTGAACTGTCTTTCTCTGTTTTCAGATATGTGTCCTTTATGCAGTTCTTTGCAATGTTCTTCAGCCTCTTTTGTGATAGATCCTGAATGACACTTTATTAATTTTGTACTTCCGTTTGTGATCTTTTTTCTATACTGTTTCCTTTTTATCTTTTCTTGCTGGCCAGCCATAAGACACTTATCTGCCTTTTTTCAAACTCAGATTTCCCTTTTTCTCACCAACTGTTATTAAATGGTTTATAAGTTCCTTAAATGGGAAGAAGAGCAGATGACAGCATCTGCTTATGCAACCTGTTTCTCTGCTTCTGTAACATTGACCTGTGTGACTTTCCTGAAACTTTAAGTCCTTGTGGCATAGACTATGTGAATTGATGATATTCTCTGAAATGGTACCTAAAATTTCCAGCTCAAGGATATTCAACTCTTTTAAAACTGTTAGTAGGCTGTTCTGTGCAGTAGAGCTGCATCAGCTTTCTTTTTCCTCCAGGCCTTCTTACATCTATTTAAAAATATCGATTCCCAAAACTTTAACCTTTGCAGTTCACTCATTCCTGAATACACTGTTAAAATCTAAAATTTAGGATAATCAGTTGGTAGAGAAAGATGCACTGGTAACACTGTTCTTTAGTATTTGCAGCCTTTCTGTGAATAGGGAATTATATTCAACTGTAGTATTGTCTTTTACAGTTAGTAGTATAATACTGTTATATGATGCAGTATAATCTGTTATCTTTATTTCTAGAATGTATCTTTGCTATTTTCTTTTCTCTCTACAAATACCCCTTGCAGCAGAGAATCTGCTCTGCCTAAACCCTCTGAAAAAATAAAGCCTTCTAATCTTACTTTCTAACTGATACTGATCTCCTGTTCTTTGCTTGCACAAATCGGTGAACAGTTTGTGGCGAGGGAACTTTAACAGATACATTGGGAACAAACACATTAATTTGTATGTTTGTCAGTTGCTGTTGGAGCATAACATGCTCCATTTCACTTCTAGCTGGGTTCTCATCTTTCATATTTGCCTCAGCCTGATACATATGCGGGGTACAGCTCATCAGTCACGCGCAGGCCTGTGGCCATTTCTTGCAGAAGTTGGGGGGGAGGTTTGTTTTCTCTACTGGGTGTTCTGTGATGGCCATAGCTCGTTCCCTTCTTTTGGAAAACCCTCTGCAAAGAGAAGTAGTATTACTCCCTTCTAAGGCTTATAGCGTTGCTGAGGAATACAAGTGTGAAACTGGTCTGATCTTGGTACGAGCACAATTGGGAAGTTCAGAAACTTCAAAAGGCTGGACCACCCTTAGTTTTTTTTGTATTTGGGGTGTCACAAATAGCATTTTACGAGGTAGAGTGTTTAATTCTAGAAGTGTTGATAACACTTGCCTTTAGCTTTTTGAAAATTACTCCAAAAAAGGTTTAAATTTGCAAGCATGGTAACAAGCATGTATCTTTAAGTGACAGTAATTTATGCAACATACTAAAGTATGTTTAAAAAACAATGCAGAGAAAAGAAAGCCTAGTGTTCACAACCCTCATCAATCCAGTGGCAAGAGTGCTTGACTGGAAGTATTATGGAGAATATAACCAATTTTTTGACTGTTTCTGTTAATTTATATTTTTGGGGGGGGGATGGGGTGGTGGGTACTTAACTACCAATTAACTTGGCAGAGTTTTTGCTGGGATTGTTCTAGAGAGCTGTTTGCTGAAGCTCCCTAGTTCTTTCTAGTTTTATGGTATCTGGAAGTACTGAGAATTAAATTGGTGTAATTGAAAGCAGCCTCATGAGAGTATATCTATATATAGGGAATTACATTTCAATACGGCTTTTGGTCAAGTTAATATCTTCTTGTAAAGTAACTGTCTGTTCCTATTTCTATGTAGGTCAGCCAGCGATTAATTCTCTGTTTTGCTGTTGTATTGCTTTGTGTTGGAGTGGAAGTTTTGAACATTGTCTGGTTTCTGGGAAGGTACTTCAGACAAAAACTGTTTTATCTCCAAATGGTTGCAGAGAAAGGGAGAAGCCGAAAGAGCTTTAATTGCGTACTAAATGTTTGACCTGTAAAACAGGTGTTTTGACTCTTTTGGGGTAGTTTTGTCTTTCTTCATTGGACAGACTATAAGATGCTAAATAATAGCTTACGTATAATCTGTTTTAATTACTGGTGAAAACTGTGACTTTGTAGTCTCTCCAGGTTCTCAGTGGTGCTTGCATACTTTGGCTTAATGTTTTGAATGAAGTTTTGCTTCCTTTGTTCTATGTGTTACTTTATTTTTCCAAATTTGAAGCTGTTCTTTCACACAAGCATGACACAATTTACTGTTTGCAGTTGCTTGGATTTTCTACATTCATATTCACCAATGAAAGGAAAAAATTCCTTCTTATTAATGAAGTGATTAAATCAGAGAAGATCATAAATGGCTGATAACCAATTTATATGTCTGTGTCCTGAACAACAAGATCAACATGATATGCTTTGTTTTTTTTCTCTAGTATCCCATTAAGTGTAAGTTGATGTCATTTCTTTGTTATTAAGATGTTGACCCTTAATTGATAATCCCATGACACCTTAGTGACTTGTTATAATCTTCGTCACATTTTATGCTTTCACCCATACTGTTTAGTATAACAAACAAAATTGCCTGCTTTGAAATGCTCTCTAAAACTCTTCAGCTCCGCTTTTGTTATGCATAAAGATTTGTATATTTAAAATTCGTCATTGACATGTCTGTTGCCTTGCGGTCTTCTCTGTCTTCTATGTTGTTTTGTACTTGGATTACAGATTTTCTGGTTGGACACCATGGTCCTCTTTGTTTTCACTAGCAAGTTCTTTGTCAATGTAACAGCACAGTCATGGGGTTGATTGATTTGGAAACTTTATTGCAATTATCTTTAAAGTTGGGAAAGAAGACTGCTGTGCTCCCTTTAGCCAAGGAAATTGAATAAACTTCAGTGAAGAGGCTTGTGTAGTAAACCTAGTAAGATGTTTTGTAGGTGAAACCAATATGTTAACAAATACATTAGTGTCTTGCACATTTTTTTGTGAGTTCTCCAAAAGGAGTGGAGGACCAACCTGTCTCACCCCAAAGACTTTCTAATGTGAACTCTTAATTGCATCATAACTTACTTTGATTTAGTGGTGACGGAACTTTATTGTTCCCCTGCTGAAGGTTGGGTTGCTTCAGAATCTTTCTGGGAAACTCCTTTCCTTGGCTTTTGAAGAGTTCATTATTCATTTATGCACTTAAAATTACAGGGTTCGGAGAATTTTCAAGAGTGTTGCAAGCTTTAGAAATGCCAGCTCCATAGTGATTGCATAAGTAGACTGGATTTTTGCCTCTCAAGAGTAGTAGCTGGGAACTGCCAAAAGTGAAATTGTCTAGTAGCACACAGGGAATCGTACCTTAGCTCAGAAAGTTAATACTTTTGTTTCTGTGACTCTCTGAAGTTCTATTTGCAGATTGCAGTGCTTATGCAAGTTTTTGCAATGAGAGATCTTGTTATTTTGCATGAGAATTTGTGGTTTCTCGTACGTATGATGCTTTGCTTGTCTTCCAATAATGATATTTATTTGTTAGTTTTCTAGATGTGGCACAATTTTTTCTCAGCTTCACCTTGTTTTAAAAACTGCACTATGTTTGTCTGTAGCACTGTTAATTATCTGTACCTGATGCTGCAAACTCTGTCAGGGAGGTCATTAAATAGAACAGAAAGTTTTAATGTTCACACATTACAGATGAAACACTTGAGTAATGTTAAGTTTAAAGCAGTCCAGTTATCCTTTAGGTTTTTATTATGTCTACATGGGACTTGTGTAAGATAACTTCTGGGGATTGACATATATCTAGTGAATGATATTATCAGTGCTAACTGTATGCTCTGACTTCGTGGCTCCTTCTCTCCTCCAAATTCAGGAAGAGGACTTCGCAGTAGAACTGTTTTCCATCTATGATCATGCTTTCTTCTTAAGCAGTTTTACAAACTGTTTTCTTTGGTATTTTTATTGGGTCCTTATGTCTCATTCTGTCTTAAGTGACGTTTTTTTTTTTTCTTGAAGACACTCTCAGTTTATCTGCAGATGAATAAATAGTGTTGTATGCATGTATGTATAGATATGTGATTAAATTGAGTACTTTATCCTATCTTCAAGGTCATGCAAGTTTAGATTTTTGTTGAAAGCTCTGCAGTTATAATGGAGTTCAGATAGGAAAAGCTATGGCATTTATGTATATGAATATAAATCATATAAGCCCTACTATAACTGCACATTCTTTACAGGTTGCTTTTTGATCCTAAACACTTTGCATTCCAATTTTTATTCTATTTGACTAGATACATGTTTTATTTCTATCTTTCCTTTTAATGCTAATAAACCAAAAGGGCATATTAAAGATAAAGGCTGAACCTTCTTACAATTATACTCTTGATTCCTTTAGTTTTCCTGTCTGGTAGAAGCTTTGGCAAGAGTAGCTGTCTCTGATTTCAGGTTCGCTTCTTGCTTCATTGGTTTAGGGCTTCCCTGTGATATCCTAGAATAGCTACTTGACTGTGATGGCCTTAAGCCATTAATATCTCATTTTGGAGGAGACCCGTGGACAGTGGAGGATTTAAATAAAGCATAGCAGAAGTGACTGGCCAACTGCCAGCCAGAGGACAAGTGGCTTCCCTTAAAATGACTGACAGAGCTTGAGCAGAGCCAGGACTGGATTAGATGGTGACTAAGGAGTAAAGTGCTGGCTTTTCCTAAGACTTGTACAGTCCTTCTTGCTTCCTGTGTCCTGAGAGGGGATGTGGTAGAACCTGGTGTGCATCCGAGAGGGAAGAATCTTCTAAAGAATCATCATGTCTTTTATGATCAGATTCAATAAATGTATCGAAAGTAGGAGTTTTGTAGTAAGACTTTTTCTTTTTTAAATGTGGCAAAGGGAATTATAAGACTTACTCTGTGTGCTTGTAAAGAACAACAATGCCAGAATGGTGTAACAGCTTTAACCTGGCCTGATCTCTACTGTAATCCCAAATCCGTCAATCCCCTTTGCCTTGGTTCATTATCTCTGATGTCTGCAATTTAAATGCCATGTTTAAGAATTAGGTATTAATCTTTTTTTGAGTTCCTCCAGTACTGAAGGTCACAGAGTGTTTTCTTTAGAGGCCAGATTAACAAATCTAGGCTACTTTGGTGATAACACATTTAAAACTTGAAATCTTCTCCTTCCAAAGGTAAGTTAAAACAAGCTGTGTGGTTATTTTCCAGCACTGCCCTTTTTTGACTGCAAAATGCTTGTATCCTTCCCTAATGTTTGTTGTTGATTAGCATTCAGGTGAGATATGAAGTTAGAATATTAACAGCAGCTGCAAGACCTGTCCCATATACCTTTGTAGTTTCACCTTTGAGTTAAGATCATATATAAAAACTGAGCACTGATACAAGTTTAGTGGTTTATCCCTTCCAACCTAAGTGATTCTATGATAGCAGTTTTCAGTTTCTCTTGTTTATTTCTTTGTGGGACACATTTGGTTTAGCGTCTTCAACATGAGAAGCTTCAAATATTGGGTTGTAGCTGAGTCAGAGAAGTTAAAAATCATTAGAGAAGTAAGTAAATAAAACAAACTGTTGTACTAGAATAAGTAGCCTTCCTGCAACTTTTTTTTTCCTTGTGCTTTATGGGTTTTCCCAATGACCAACAGTCATAGTTGGTAAAGCAAGTGTGTCCCAAAAACACTTGGAATAACTTAAAAGCAAGTTCAAGTATGGATTGTTTGTTATTTTTTTAAAAAATATTTAGGATGCAATCTAAAACTTGGTGGATGTTGAATCCATTTCTTATCTCTGTATACCTAGGGAACTCTTAACAGCTCATAGGAAGTACTAGTTGAATGCCAAGATTTAAGGTCAATACATAAATTTCGTAGTTTGTTTTTGTAGATACATCTTGTGTTCAAGGGTCCAGGAGAAAATAACTATAATCTATTGCTGTAATATGCACCTTGTTTCTGGTTGACTAAAGAATTAAAGAAACAAATGGTGGAAACTCTTCTACAAGAACAGTGTTTATTCTTTTGCTAACATAACATTGCAAGATTTATTTGGTAAAGACCATGGTATCTGTTTCTTTCATGACCCATGCCATTCTGTGATTCAGTATATGATAGCAATTTTTGTTAATAATAAAAATTACCAATTTTGATGGGAAGTTTTACTGAAAGAAGAGCAGGAGAGCACAACTCTTAAGTACCAACTGAATGTCTTGAGTCCTTTACTGTCACACTTGTGGTCTGTGCTACTTACCTTGTACCATTCCTGCTGCTTCTATTTTTCTTCCTTGCCTTTTCTTTCCTTATTTTTCTTCTGCAATCCCTTGCTTTTCTGGATACCCTCTAAGAATTCCTTGCCCATTTGTAACCTGTTTAATTCCTTCTGTGGCACAAGTGGACAACTGAATGTTAACACCAAAGAGTAACAAGGTGCCCAGATTTGACAGTCTGAATGCCAGGAGGGGAACGAGGTGGTTTCCAACTTTCAGCTACTATATTGGACTTTAGGACAGACAAGATGATGGCTCTGAAATATGTTGTGGGACTCTTCCACACCTTTGGTTACAAAAATGAGTTGGGGCATAAGCAGAGCTGAGGTTGTAAAAATGGTGTAAATGTGAAGGTTCGATAAATTATCATCTTAGTTGGATGCAGCGTGGAAGTCTTGCATCTTAAACTGCTGTTATACTCTTTTAGCTTCAGGATTAGAGGGGCAAGGAATTAGGCTGCCCCTCAGAACAGTGAATGGATTTGTTGATAGCCTGGAAAAATAACATAAGACTGGGAGATGTAGTACAGCATACTGCTAAAAGATACTTAATGGTTGAACTTACTGAATGTGAGGCAGGTGTCAGGCATTTTTAAGTATTTCTTTAATTCTCTCTCTGGGTCATGATGTTAGAAACTTGGTTGAGAATTTGGGGTCAACAGTGAAACTGTCACAGCTCTTAAGTTTCTCGAAGTTCTGTATGGCTTCTAATTTAATGCCCTCTTAATTTCTTGGTTTAGCTTAATACTTTTGCATCACAGTATCTGACTCAACATTAGTATTATCATAAGAACCTCAGAGATAGATTTATTCTCTTAGTATTTGAGTAGCAGTCTTCTGCTGGAGAGCTGCAAATTCCAAGGAGCTAGTATTTGGGGGAGTTGCACTCTGTGCCTGGAATACTTTTATGCAAAGCAACTACTAAGTACTTGCTTTGCAAAAAGCAATGTAAAAGTCACCAAGTTGTTTTAAATGTTAATTTCTAAATTTTGGCAGTTAGTCGGCACTATTATCTGCACTATTAATTTAAGTCCAGTCTTATTTTTGGGTAACTATGTTGTGGTATTCCAATTTTAAGTAAATTTCCTTTAGTGTCTGCAATGAAGAGCCTAAAAGGTGACTTAATTACTCCAAGACAAACAGAAATGCCAATTCCCTAGCAATCTTACCTATGACATTTCCTTTACAAGTTTCCTTTTGTAGCGTACAAATTAGATATTCCTGTTAAATATACTGGAAGATAATCAGGAACATGTTTTTCTTGATTCTCCGGCTAAGACACAACTTCTCTGTATTGAGTAGTTTGTTTGAGGGTGTTTTGTTTTTTTTCTAACCAGATTTAACGAAAAAAACGCAAAGTAGATTTACACTGTTTCTGAACAGGGTAGATGAAGGTGTTTTTCTTGCTGCTTCTTTCCAGTCAAACCTTATTTCTGTTTGTCTTGTTTTAAACCATATTTGTTGTGGTATCTGCAGAAACTTTGGGCATGTCTTTCATCTGTGCTCTGATAAACTCCTCTTAGCCTCTAATTGCTCCAGTAAGTCACACATGAAATTACAGTAGGTGAGATCTTGCATATTTTTGTGACCAGTATTTAATTCAGAAATTCAAATATTAAAGTGGCTTAAAGCTTCCTGGGCTTTGTCTGAAATTCATTTTAACAAATATTTAAACCGTTGTGGATGTGTTTATGTGGCATGTTCTTTTCATGCAGAAGTTTCTGCAGCCTTGATAACAAATACCATTGTTTTTAGTTTGCCAGCTTGAGTGGTGGTTGTTGATGAAGAAACAGTGCCAACTTATGACAGCCAAAGCTCTAGTAATTTCTTAAACAGTGGTCATTTAAAAAAAAAAACCCACAAAAAAAAAAAGCCAACAACCAAACAAAACCAAACTACTCTTCACCAAGCTGTCAGTTCTTCATTGTTAAAGCTTTGTGAAAATGGCCATCATGGAAAACAATCTTGAAGAAGGACAAGGAGGAAGAAGAGTGCTCTGCAACAGGTAATTTTCACTAATCATTAATTTTCGTGGTATGGAGAAGAATGAGAAAAGATAGAGAAGCATTTTGTGTCTTTGTGGAGGAGGAAGAATCTTTGGAGTAGACTCTTTTTAAATGCTGACTGCCAGCCTCTGCCATCTTTCCTCTTAGCACTCCCATTCTTTCCTACTTGTAGTAGTGGATGATGGAAAACAGCTTTTTATGTAACTTGAGAGTTGAATTTGATTGTCTCAATCCCTAGTTCTGACCCCCAGCAGACATGGCTTGGTTAACTGTTTCACTTGCACAAAACAATTTGCTTCTTGTGATAACAAAAATATTTAGTAATTTAGGAGGTGCAGGAGGAAATGCAGGAAGCAGAACATACAGCATGTTGACAACACCCCATGATGTGCTCACGCATCAAAAACACAGATGCAGAAACGCTAGTAATGTTCTGTTTCTGTGCAAAGCTCTGGTGCTTAAGTGTAACAGCTGACTGCAGCGTCAAGGCATTTTGCATGTATAAGGCCACTTAGAACAAGGATGAGCTTATTGCAGTTCTCCATATGTTGCTGCAGAAATTGTAGTAGATCTCAGATTTACTTCTGTACATGTACTAAACAGATCTTAGGATCTTGCCACTTGTTGAATTAATTCTTTGTCTGCCTATGGAAACATATCAAAAGTTTTGAAACAATCTAACTTTTAAACTGTTACAGGAGTTCACTTGTATTTGTAGTCCTGCACACACCACGACCTGAGGACTAAATTTGCGATAAATCCTAAACTGACATCATGGCTTGCTGGCATTGAAACATTTTCTGCATTTATAAAAGCAGGAAACTAATTGAAGGGTAGCACTGTAACTTAAGTCTCTGAACTATTCACAAAAAGATGTACATCATGCAGAGAAGTAACATACTGTCAAACAGAGCTAGAAAGTGTATTCTACTAATGTATGCTGAAGAACTGTTTTGCAGTCTGATGTCTTACTGTGTACAAGCTATTTTGTATAAACAGCTTCATCTAAGAATTTAGATTCTGTGCTAATTTAGCTAATTGCAAATTTCCTTTTTTATTTTCTATCCGCAGCTCTTCATGTCTTTCACTAAGAGGAAGCTTGTCAAGATAATTGCCCTTAACTATCCTACCTTGGAGGATCGTGTGCAAAACTGATCTTAAGAAGAGAGAACGGCTTGTATTTGAAGTAACTGCCAAAGAACAGGAAATCAAGAAACACGTTTTCATGGATAATCTGCAGAAGAAATAAAGACTGAAGTCCTTTAATAGGTTACCCTTAATCAGTAAAAAGGCACAGCTGCTGAAAGGAGAGAAAAGGAGAATAATTAGAGAATAAAATTGCAAAGAACATTTTTATTCTTAAAGGAACAAACTACATGTCATATGAGCTTCTGAAATACTTTAGTGACATGGTTTGACCTCTCTCTAGTAAACTGATATTTCTGCAGTATTCAGAATTTGGTCAGCCTTCTGTTAGTAGACTCTGGACTGTTCTTGATCTGTAATTACTTCTGTCTATAAGTAGTGATTTTGCAGCTGTTTAACCAGAAATTAACTTGTATGGATCTAACAGCATTCAAAACAAATTTCAAGACTATTCTAAAAGGATAAGGCTATTCAGAATATCGTTAGTAGTCCAGCTGCTTGTTCTAAGTTTGTAACTCGAGAGAAGAGAGCTAAACTCCCGCAGTGTGGTAGTGATGCCCAGACGCAGCTGAAGAAAGCATGTTTTATAGGAGGCGTAGGTGCCAAGTGAATCTGTTGAGGAGTGTTGGTGCTATACAAGCTGCAGTTCTTCAACAAACCATGTGTCACTTGTTTCTAAATGTGCTGATATGGTGTATATGAGAGGGTATTCTCACTTCATGTGAGGTATGCAAAATATATATCTGGCAGGAAATACTAATGTTATAATGAGTTTTTTAAGTTGGCAATCTTAAGAGTTGAATAAGAACCTTGTTACTCTAGACGTTTATCTGTGTAAGTCAACTTCTCTGCATCAGAGATGAAATTACTGCTGTTTGGAGATTTTACAGTGACTTTTGTCTTTATAAATGAGTATGATTATCTTAAAACTATAAAATAAAAAATATATGTCAATGCAGTGTTACTTTGCTGAATAAGGTTTATAATTATGATGATCTTTTGCGGTAACTGTCAAATTTTCTGTTAGTGCAAAGTAATACTTTCCAGCATTCTTTAGAATGCTGCCTAGTCTTGGTGTTAAGCTTTGGTAACAGTTGGCATTAAAACTGTACAGATGAAAATGTGTACCCCATTTTTTTATTTTCCTTTTCTTAAAGGGACTCATTAGACACTTTATGAAGTCTCATAGCCGTGCTTCCCTCCTTCCTTTTTTTTGTAACGTGTTAATGTGGATGTAGCTCTAGATCTTCCGTCTTACTACTTATCTATTCTTAAACAGCAAGAAAATATTCAACCTATTTAGCACTTGTGTTTCAGGGCTTATATTGTATCTCATACAGTGTGTACGCATACTAATGGTATTTGGGGACAAATGAGTGACTTCTTTGTACTGCTGTTCAGAATACGATGAAAAAAAGCCTGCCCCCAAGACCAAATCTTCATCTCTGAGGATCTGGTCTTTGGTATAGAGGAAGACCTTTGTGTTTGTCCAGGCTGTGGCTGTGCAGGCAGGAATCTTGGCATGAGTCGATCGAACATTTATTTGTACCAAAAAGAAAAAGGGGATTAAAATGTTTTTAAAACTTAGACTTTTGGAATCTCCTGTGAAGATGAACTCTCAGCACATCAATAGCAGGTAACTACTTTTTTACATACCTTATTTAAATACTATGTGGCAAATATTGAATAATGATGTAATTTTTACGTTGTCTTTTACTAGATTTTTCTCATTTTTTGTAGATATGCAAGTTCTGGTCCTGGATAGGTAAGTATTCTCAACGTTTCATTTTAGCAATAATTGTTTCACAGGAAAACTAAGCTGAAGTGTATTCACTTTTTTCTCTGCTCTCCAGATATTTTTTTAGGCTACTTCATGTAGATAACTTGATTATGGCTTAGCATGTGCATCTAGATGTGTAGTAAGACTCCTTATAAACTTTACACTTATTCAGTTTATGAACTGAAAAAAGTTATTCCTTTTTTTAATTTTTCCTGCTCAATTTTAAGAAGCATTTTATGCTTCTTTAGGCAGGTTGATTTCAGTAGCTTGTAATAGAAATTAACTTTCTCCCAATACCTGAACAAGGATGTAAGTGTGCTTAACAGTCTTCTAATGTAGTTATGATTGTATATTTGTGTGCGTAAGTGCACTGGTTTTAACTCAACTTTCTCCTTTAATTTGCAGCCTTCCAGTCTGATGTTTTTTCTTGCCTCTTCATGACCTCGTGTCTTGAGCAGCCTAGCTGGATCCCCTGGTTCCTGTTTCTTCTTGTTTCAAAATTCTGCTTTCCCCCATTTTAAATCCCCTACCCTTTTGTATTCATGTAAATATACTAGGCTTTCACTATCTTGTTTTGGTCTTCACTGTTTTTTCGAAGACTTTGATTGGGTTCTGTCCAAGACTTTCCATGTGGCACTGGGCTCCCAGGTTCCCTGCCACAGTGGAATAAGTTTCTCCTGCAGGATATCTCAGTCATGCTCTTGAGGTTTTCAGGATTTCTGTTCTGCTACTTTGTGTTGCTGTAAGTAGCCATTGGGGAAGCACTTAAGGCTGTATCTTTTGCTGCTCTGCTTATAAAGCAAGTATGTTAACTTTTAAGAAGCAAGAGAGCTTGGGGATTGTGGGGGATAAGTAAAGTGAATGTATTTTGGAGGTAAAAAAAAGTAGCAAACAACCCCTCTAACAATGCATCTCTTCTCCGACATGTTTAGATTCACAAGATGTTTGTTCTGCCCCTTTCTGTCCTTATTAGGAAATGCAGTCGCATGCTTCCAGGCTAAATGTAGTTCTTCCTTTTTTTAAAAAATTTTTTTTATTCTATCAAGTAATCTGTATTTCTGTTCAATTTTGTATAATTTTGAGGAGTCTTTCTGTGCTCAGCTATGGAATCCCTTACGCTCCACACTGTAAGAGAAACACTGCTGAATAGAACGTGTCTTAGACTCATCTTAAATATGTTTCATTTTGTATAAAACACTCCTTTAAAAAGAACTTTATGAAAATGTATGGTTATGAATCTCTTCAGTTACCTGTTCACTCCTTTGCTGACTGATTCTGAAAAAATATTAAACGTGTGTGTATTGTGATCTTCTCTGGCTCAAGATGAGGCGTTTGGAGAAAAAAAAAACAACTTACAATTTTAGCGTCTTTTGGCGTTTATGTTGCGGTAGTAGTGGATTTCGGTATGTGCAAGTTCAAAGTGACTGTGTACTCAAAGTGTTAATTTTTCTTGCTATGACTGTTGTAGTGCAGCAAGGATGTAAAATCTTAGTTTAACTTTCCATTCAGCTACAAAACAGGAACATACTAACATAGTACATTACAAAAATATTTAAATGTAAAGCTGTTACATTGGAATTTCTTGTCACATAAACCACTTCTTTGCATCACTCTTCCTGTGTGAATCCTATTTGGGCGGAGTGGGCAGGTGGCTCTGTGGGGAAAATATGCTGTGATTTTCTTACGCTAATTGAATAACGTTTGTCATGGTAATTTGTAAGGACATGTCTGTTTATGTGTGTAAAGTGAAATGGTAAAAAGATTATGTGAAGTCTTGAAATTAAGTATTATTTTAATTTGCAAAGCAGTATTTGCACAATATATAAGTAGTGAGTTTGATTTTTGGAGTTTGGAATGTGTGATTGAAGTTCTTACCATAGTGTGGTCTGTTGATATGTTCATGGGAGTTCTCATCGGAGGAAACCTCTCAATGGTTTTATATTTCTTTGTATGTTTTGGCAACATAGACCCATCCAAATAAAACAGTCTGTGGCTGTTGGGTTTAATGTGTATATATATATTTATATTTAATAACCATGTAACTTGTATTGCCCCAGATCTTTACAGTGCTGAAACTTAAAATAGATCGTCTAAGCTAACTTGGGAATAATTGCAACTTTGTTCTTTTTTTGTGTTTCAGGGAAATGAGGCAAGTTACCCTTTGGAAATGTGCTCGCACTGTAAGTTTTTTAATTGCTACATTATATTGTTAGAGAGGTTAATCTTAGTTGGAGATCGATATGTACAAGTTTAATGTATGAATTTATTTAATTTATTGCTTGAAAAATTGTGCTGTTTATATAGTAACCAAAAGAGTACAATTAAAAGGTAAAAGATTACCTCTGGAAAAAAAAATAGCTATTGCTGTTGGACTGATTTTTGATTTTACAATCTATCTTAAAAAAAAAGCCATGTAAAGTTTCTTTCAACTTTTCTATTAGAATATGAAACAAACTTATGATAGATTTGGTGTCTGTACAGTGAAGTGTTAGAAGTGGTAGTTCAACTGGGGGGTCTTTTCCATGATCCCAGTGCCAGTCGCTCAGAGATGCGGAACGGCTTGCGGTGCAGCACGTGTTATGTTAGGAGCGAAGTATATTGCCTAAGCTGTCTTTGCACCCTCAGAGGAAAGAGAGCTTGAGGCTAAGAGCATTTTTTTCCTGTGTATGCTTGCAGGCAGGCATTTAGGTGAGAAGCCACTGGGTGTTACTCGCTTTTGGCCACATGAGCATAAAATTCATTGCTCCCTCTCACAGGGTTAGTCTGCCCTGTAAAAATAACAAAGTATTTCCTGACTGAAGCTGACCAAAGAAAGGGTTGTCTTGTGAAGTGTCCCTGTGGTGTTGTGCCAAGCATACTTATTTTTAACCGTTTTTTCCCTTGAATATTTTTCTTCAGCACTAAGTCATGCATTGACCTGTGTATGTATGGACTGCTTGGTAAGATTCCTTATCTTTAGTGAATCAGATCTTGTTTTTAACCAGGATAATAAATTCTTAAAGATAGAGACTGTCTTCTAGATTGCTTTCACAATGCTAGTCATAACTGAATTCCATCTCTCGTAAGTCAAATGGTAATATAAAATAAATAATCATGGCGGAATCTTTTTCTAAATACATTTTTCAGAGAAATGAGGCTTTAGCTAGTAATTTACAAGTCCTCTATGCCTAATACACATGTCCACATGAGTTATAATTTGAGTCATCAGTTTGTAAACACTTGAGAATCTTACCCACAGCACTGCATTGCTGTTACCCTTTCAGTGTATATTTTGTTAAATATGGATGTGTGGGTGGAAGTTTCGTATTTGCTGAAGCCTTCAGTAGTCTCTTCCTGAATCGTGTGTCAGTCTTAGGTTACTGCTCCATTGGTCAGATTTTCCTTAGGGATAAACTGGCTTCTGAAGACTTATTTTTTTTTTTTTTTAAACTAGATATGTTTCTGCCAGAGTTGTAAGCAGTGTGTTGCCATCCTTAACTTGATTCTGGGACAGGCTATATTCGTTGGTCGCAACTGCCAACCTAAAGGTTTATTACTGAGCTTGTTTGCTCCCTTTTGTTGCAGAGGAAGAGATTTCCACATTATATTCTGTGGTTAAACTGTATGTTGAGGATATCATTGTGTAAATCTGAGGTTTTGCATGATTAAAGCTTCGATGCTTTGATGGCCCTTCTCACAGTAGAGAGTCAGTTGCTTCTCTGGGAGCAATGTAACTACAGACATCGGGGAAGATGTAGTAATCACACATGTCCCTTTGCTTGACTGTGCCTAATCGCTGGAATGATTGCACTGTGTTTAAAGATTCTGTATGCCTGAATATCCTGAAAGCAGGTTTTTTCTGGGCTACAGATGTGTACAGTAGCATGTCTGTGAATAAGTCCACTAAGTACGTATTCATCTTGTTTTTCAAATGTTAAATGTTCATGCTGCTTCCAAGTAGTTGTCACTGACAGGACAAAAGCTTTGCAGGGCAAGAACAGACAACGTTTTTGAAGATAATTTGATAAGGATTTTGAATGGTTAGGCTTTTGGGAGACTTGACAATTAGCAATAATATATTTATGCTGTCTGCACCGTGCCATTGGGTTGTAACCTCTGCCTGGCACTGCAATCGCTATTTTGGTGCCTTGTTTTATAACACTAATTTTGTTTTAAAGTTGGCAGTTACAGGAAGCAAGTTCAAGATACTGTGTAGAGGATGCACACCATTGAGTAGTCAAGAATATTCTTAATACCCTTCATTTTATAACATTAATTCTTTTCAGTGGGTGAATTAGTGTTATTGGATTCCTTAAAAGAATATGGTTTTGTTTCTCATCTGTGCTGTGTCTGAGAAATTACTGGAAATCTAGTGCTGTTTTACATGGTAAAAAATTGATGTCAGCCAAGCTATGTCAAATTATCTGTAAGAAAATTTTACCATAGCAAAAAGCTATGAAGAAAACTATTTTATAGTATAGTGAACAATATTTTATAGTAGAAAATAGTTTATAGCATTTTGGAATACAAATAATACTTTATAGTATGTTTTGGTTTTAGGATAAAGAGTCTAGTATCTCTTTTCTAACTTAGGAAATTGTAATTGACACATCTGAAGTCATGAAAAGGATTAGGCCAGCTGCGTGTAAGCATATACAAGACAAGTGGTTGAATGTGTTCTCAAGGGCGTCATCTTTTTGAAATCCGATCTCCAAGACTGAAATGGCTGTCTTGGTTGCTACTCTGAAACATTATATTCCTGAATCAGATAAGATTGTAGATAGAGGTGAGAGCTTTTGCTGAAGGTCTGTTTTATTTTGAGATCTCTGCAATCCATTCTTATGGGTGGAAAAAATATATTTTTTTTAACCTGGAAATATTTTAAAATAAATTTCAGAATGTGTTTTATTTACAAAAATCTTTTTTCTAATACCTTAGCAATATTCTTGTTTATAATGATGTCATATTTGAAAAATATGTGGAAACTAGGCTCTCTGTGACCAGACTCTGGTCTGGTTTTTGTTAGTTGTAACTTTGAGCCAGTATTTTAAGAGTATCTGAAAACCCAACCTTTTAAATACAGGTTTAAACATTTAGGTAAACAGATTTCACCTCTTTCCTGAGAGATGTACAGCTTTTCTAAGGTTTGTGAACTTTGCAGGTGCCTGTGTCTCTGCAGCAGTGGATGTACAGCATGTCTGAATACAGAAGCAGTTACCCTGTTACATTATCACTAAATGTAGTGGATTTCAGAGAGATGCCTTTTAAGGCATTCTTTAGTTTTGACTATCGTATCAATAGGAAGCTAGCCATGTATGTTTATGTTGACTAGAAAAAATACCATTAAAAATGTTTCTGAAATTCCTTTTTTTAACACAGAGCACACTGCGCTCCAGAAATCTGCTTTTAATGAAGCTTTTTGAGTTGCCTCTTGAATGCTTTGTACAATACTGTCTAAGCATCAGTTGTATGAGTAACAGCTTGAAACACACAAGTGTTTTAAAACATCATGGATCATCCTTTGTTCTGTTCTGTGTTGGGGGAAAGGAGTGGGGTATTCAGCAACACGTATCAACATATTAGAGAGTGTCCAGCTGAAAAATAAAGCTCCTTTTCTAAAATGGGAGTTACACAAGAAAATTTGCATGTGGTCCTTGGAAGCATAGAGCCCTTGCATTTTAACCTAATTCATCACATTTTTAGATGTATGTAAATAAATTCAAGATACAAAGCAGGTATTGTTGGCTCTAGAATTTTAATACCTGGATGAAAGAGGAATCTTTTGAGAATACTGATAGCTCTTTAACCCAAAGTCCTTCATACTGGTACTGTTTAAAAAACCCCTACCTTGTGTTAGTTAAAAGGTGAATGAAATTCAAAATAGATTTTGAAATAAACATAAATAACATAAGTAACTCTATGCACTTTAGAAAAGTGAATAATTTGATGTTTCTGCAGGGCTACCAGCGAAGTGTTTCAGAGAAAAACATTTAACAGGTATTATTTCTAGCCGGTTAGTAAGTTTGTGAGCTCAGTCATTGGTGCCAAGCTGACAGGATACTTTCTGATTCTGCTGAAAAGCATAGGAAGCACAGAGCCTCCTCTCAGCTGGGGAGCAAAGCATAAAAAAGGCTAACTTGAGTTTGAGGTTAGAGAAACGCTCCCTGCGGCCAGAGCTCAAGGAAGCTCAGAGCGCTGTGATGAGTCACAGGCAAACTCTGTCTCAAATGATATAAACAAAGCTTGATCCTCCTTATTTTGCTCAGTGATTTTTATCACCCTGTTTACACGATTGTGGACTTGGACCTCCTTGGATTTCCTAGTGTTTTCGTCTCTGTCCTGGTCTCCTGAGCTACTCTTGTAAAATTCTGTCTGCTACTGCCACCATCAGTCTTTCTGGCTCAGAAACCTCCACTGTATCTGAACTGTCCTGTGCCTTGCATTTCCACTAGAGCTTCAGGATGTTTGTGTAGCCACAAGGTTGCCTGTAAGGAGCCTTTAAGAGAAGGAGGAAAAGAACTATTTTGTTCAGGCTCTGAAAACTTAATTCAGTATTCTGTTCTTCAGTGACAGCTATGTGAAATTTTAAGAAAGTCAGTCTGTTGCTGAATACTGAAGAAAAAGCAGTCTTGTAAAAGGGTCACATCCACCATAGATGAGGACTGTTGTATATGCACACTTGTGGAGGAAATCTGAACAAAAAATGAATGGGATATTTTTGAAATTTGCTGTTAAATGCTTGCCGTTTTCCTTTAAAAATTCAAAACAAATCAAACAAAAAAACCCCAAACCCAAATGCAGAAAACCTGCAAACCTACATGTTTTTCAGGTAAGTTCAGCCCAGGCAGAGATAATCAGCAGAAGTGATGACTGTGAATGAAAGGAAGAAAGAATAGACAAAACTGTGCAAATTTAAAATAAGGCTTATAGTATAATGCATTCATCCCTTACTTTATGTTCTTATTATTTTATTTTTAAAGCTATTTTATGAAGACAAATATGTTACTGAAATATGACTGAAATATGAAAAAGTGTATAAGCTTCTTAAATTTCAGCTTGTAGAAAGGATTTTAAAGGTAGGTGGGGTGCTTGCAATATATTGAGGGAGAAAATAATGAAATTGTTCTTATATGAAATTCATACATTCAGTTATGAAACACTGACCTGCAGATGTTTTTATGCGTATGTTCATTATGAACAGAGGCTCATGAACTTTCCTGTTCCTGTAATTACTTTGATTTTTCATTATTTTCTTCTCTAACCGCTCTCGTCCATGGTGTGTCCATTGCCAGAAGCAAAATGTTAGACAAGGTTGATACTTGGTCAGCTTTTTGCAGAGATATTAATTTCTTCAGTACTGTTCTTTGACTTGTTTTTTTTGCCCCCAAGAGTAGAACCCGTCTCAGCTCTCTAATGTAGGCAAACTCTTTGCTTGAATGTCTTGAGGTTTGGAATGAGAAATTTCTAATACCCATTTCTAGTAGAAAACTGCTGCTTAGCATCTGTACCTGGACTCTGTATTGCAGGTGGACTGGAATTGACCATATGAGCTATCAAATTGGACGTGGGTATGTGTGGAGAAAGAGGAATTAACGTTTTTTAAGTATGAAGACTCTATAATTTCATAATTTAGGCCGTCATTGCTCTGCTGGAGTTCAACAAAAGACAAAAAGCATTCTGAGAAATAATCTGACATGCATCTCCAACCTCTTCCCCTTCCCATCATCTGATTCTTGTCTTTATCATCCGTAATTTTGACCTCCTTGACTACGATCTTCAAAAGAAGAAAATAAATTGGGTGCTTTATTCTTCTCTTAGCATTGCTGGTTTGTAAATTTAAGTATCTGGTTAATTGCAAATGCAGATGATGGCAGAGGATATATTTTTACTGTAGTATTGCTTGTTAACATTGTGTGTGTTGGATCAGTTTCTGAATGTCCTGTTTAAATGTTGGGTTTTTTTAATTCACATTGACGGGTCCTGCTAGAGATAGATTAGCTTGTGATAAAATACCTTTCTGGAAAAAGTTTGTTTTCTTAGCACATCTTGTGTGGAAGATCTTCTCTTTCTACTTTAGCAGGCCAGCGTAACGGCAGGGTTAGTCTTGTCTGTCTTTTGTGCCAGCTGTAATAATTTAAAGCTATGTGGCAGTGTTTGAGTGACTTGTATGCGTGGTATTTGGTTCCACTTCATAGCAGAACACTGACAGAACTCTGAGTCTCACTTTCAGTCTCTGCTTATATATTTGTGAGGAAAAATAACCATGGTCTTTAGCTCCTAAACCAGGAAATAAGACTTTGCTTAATGTTACTTTAGGATTCTGAGCGATGACTTTGATGGTCTTCAGTCCTGGCTCAGGTGTCTCTTTGTTTGCATCCTCATCTGTAAAAATGTCATTGCTGTGTTCTGATACTTAGGATTTTCTTAAGTGTAAGTTAGAAATGTTTAAAAACTTGCAATTCATTAACTCATGAGTTTGTGTGGCAAGGGAGAAGAGATCCAGCTGTGTTAATGCTTCTTTCTTTTTTCTCTACTCTGATTTTGTGAAATTGCAGAACTATGAAGTATTTCAGGCTGTTTCGGAGACTTTAATCTTTCATTTTTAGTCAGTGCTAGTCTTTCTATTAATATTGGAAGTGAGATTTCACTGATCTGGTAACAGTGCATTATATACACTATAGGTAATACTTTCAATTTCCTATTTAGTTGTTTTATTAAGTTAATTTTAAAAAACAAATAATTTAAAGAAATAATTCATGTACCTTTTATTGTTCTTGGTTTTTTTTCCAGTAGGAAATAGTTCTAATAGTAAACCTCATGGACGTTGTTTTAATGTTTCCCAGCATGGGTTCTAGATGCAATTGCAAACTTCTGATTTCAGAAATAGATCATTTGTGAGGGATTTGTCATAACAAAAATAAATGGCCAGTTACTTGAAAGATGTTGTGATTTCTGAGTGCAGGTAAAGGAAGTAAGGGAGTTGTGGTTGGAGCAGGCTATGATTTTAAACATGGCTAATAAAAGTAGAGAGGCTGATGTCATGGCTGGACAAGTCCTTATATACATGATTGTAATTTGGGTAAAAATTATCTCTATTTGTACGTTCATTTTACATTGGAAAGTGTGTTTACATAGTGTGACAAGCCATACTTAATGTTTTTGTACTTTTTAAATGCTTGTGCTGTGAGGATTTTTTTTCAGGATATTAACTCTGTGAGTTGCAAGTCTGGAGTGTAGAGCTTGCACTAAAAATGAGATTCCCGTGTTAACAGCTTGCCAAGGTGCTGGCTTTGCATTAAACTGTAGCAGGTCTGATAACTTCAGGGCAGGGAGTGAGGATAGAATCGTGCCCGCCATTTCGAAGACTGACTCCATTTACAGTTTTAAGATTTTGAGGAAAATGGAAACCAAGGAGTTTCTGCGGACAGAAGCAATACTTGGCAAATACCTTCAGCAAATTGGTGAGAAGCAGCATTTTGTGCTGGCAGAACTCATAAGCAACTGTTTGGGCTAATTGCCAGTGGAGCTCTGCTTTGCCATTCTCTTTTAATACTGTCGTCTTTTAGTCTAATGATTATGTTCTACACGCAGCTTACCATATGGTGGTGATATGGCTCCTTTCACATGATCCGGAGGGGTTTCTGTGTAGCTGTGTCGACAGCAATGTGTTCTTGACGCTGTGCTGCGGTGTCCTGCTGTTAAGGGTACACCTTCAATCACATTCTAGGCTTCTGCATAAACTGGTGGAAAGAAGAACGGGGCTTTTTTGCAGTCGAGAACCTAATTAATTGAAATGCCAAATTGCATACTGGAAACTGAGGGAACTACTTTAAGCCTCTGCAAATGCTGTTTAGCTTTATTTTTATAGCCCTAGAAGCAGTCAGATCTGTCGCTTGCTGGCACAGCAAAGGGAAGATTATTCTGGCAGTATCGACCCTTTTTTGCCTCTCTAGTTGCAAGCAGTTACCAAGAATGACTAACTGCAGAATGTCAGAATTTACTATTCGGGCAAAATACTTTTGTGCTTCTGGACTTCAAGTGCGCTCTCTCCATTTCATTCTGAAGTACTGCAGTTGTGTCTGTCTCTGGATTTGTGTCTGGTTGGCTTTTAGACAACGATATCAAGAAATTTAAATGGAAGTTTTTGACTGCTTTGGTAGAGGATCTGGTCTCTGAATTGGCTACAGTTTCCAAACATAAAGCTCTGCATCTTGGCTGACCTGATGTACTGGAAAGACTAAGTGCTGTTTGTTTTTATGCTGCGCTTTTACAAAAGCCTAAGAAGGTATTAATGTGATGTAAAGTGGATCGGGGGTATGTATGTGCCTTGTAGAAGTTAAAAAAACAATTCCTTTTACTATTGGAGCAAGTGCACTAAATGAAGGTAAGAAATGCAGAGGAGACTGTTCATGTTAGGAAAGAAATTGGTATGGAGAGTGTAAAAGCTTCAGGTTCTGCAAGATCTGTTTGCTGTGGCTTGCTCTATGCTGGCTGCTTTCTATGACTTCCTAAGAACCTCAGTTCCTCCTTCATACCCAAACACGGTGAGCAATTTGTGAACTAACTTAGGTCTCATAAATCAAGCTGCCAATAGGTAATTTTCAGGGAAAATGTTTCAAGCTTTTCAGTGGTAACAGAGTACAAGATTTCTTTTAGTAATTTTTATGGATTCTCGGATTTAGTCTATTCCTGGCAAAATCCAAGGTGTAAAGTAGGGTACTAGGTTATATGCTTTAACTGAGATTCTCTGCAAATTTGAAGAAGATAGATGAAGTGGTGCTGCTGCAGAACCTGAGTCTGCTTTAAATTCTAGGAACAAAAAAAAAATGATGTATGCAGGTCAAGGCTACAGGTATGTCTTTTTCTGTTTGAGACAGAAGAAAAAAAATTATCTTAGGTCTGTCTGTGTGATGTTTTGAGTAGGTGAGTGATAACTGGTCAACAGTAGGACTGTGTTAACCTGCTTAACTTGGCATGTATCCCAGGAGATCTCACATGTTTGCTGTGCTAAAGAAGCACTAGTTTTACTAATACGCTTACTAGTATAATTGTCTTTCTAACTTATCTTAGTCTAGTGTTAATGTAATGCTAGCTCCTTCAAAGAAAACCTGGTTTCTTCTTTAATTTCTTCATACCTGGTATTTATAAGAGCTGTCTGACTAAGAACTAGCTAAGCACCCTCAATCCTTAAAAACGTTGTGTCAGCATGTGCTATTCTGTGAGTCACAGGGCTAACTGTATTATGGCTGGTGCAGGGAGGAAAAAAGGTAAGGCTTATTTAAAATGAAAAGACTTGTGTTTGTCTTCAGAATTTGACATTACCTTTATAATCTTCCATGAGACTGTTTAATAGTTGTAATAAAGTAGCAGAAATTCTGGTAGAAAAGCAATGAAGAAATGTGCACTGTATTTAACTGGCAAAGAGTTTACTGAAGCATTTCTGAGAATAGGTGTGGATTTTTTGTTTGGTTTTTTTTTCCTTTCAGTTGATGCTGATGAGATAAAACGACTAGGAAAGAGATTTAAGAAGCTTGATTTGGACAACTCTGGCTCTTTGAGTGTGGAAGAGTTCATGTCTTTACCTGAATTGCAACAGAACCCATTAGTACAGCGAGTAATAGATATATTTGACACAGACGGAAATGGAGAAGTTGACTTCAAAGGTAAGATGCAGTGTTTTGTGACAGGTGGTGGTATTTTATTGCAATCTAATTTTGCAAGAAAGGAAGGGCGAAGGAAACTTGTTAATCAAAATAAGGTGCTAATTCCTTGGGAAACTGAGTACCAGTAAAACTAGTTTCTCTGGTGTATTAGGGCACTCCTGAATGAAATGCTTAAAAGAGCAGATTGTTTAGGAATAGCTTTCCAGGTCATACTGATTTAAGACTACTCATTAAGTATCTCTTGAAGTACACCAATTCATACTCTTAATTGTGGTGCTATCTGAAGTCTATTCTTAGGCTGAAGAGACTGAAAAAAGTGGGATAGATTGTGTAAGTGGTGTGTGCATCACCTGTCTGTGCATCAGTTGTATTTATCTAAATGTTATGAGATTTTTGGAGTATTTCGAAAATAGTTTTCTAAAATTGGGAATGTGGTCCATATTTTTGTATTGATACTTTCTTTACAGGATTCTTTTTATGATCTTAAGTAGACACTTCAAGAGAAGAGTTTTGATTTGGTAAATTCCTCCAAAATTTTAGCCTTATTTTAAGTATTTGTGGTTAAAAGGGCCAGCAGGTTAAAAATCTTCATTAGTAGTTGATGATAAAACAGTCTCTGACTCTAAGAAGTCATAGTCTGTAACTTCAGTTCAAGTAAAACTTAGTAGCTCTTGTTGCTCATGACTAGAAAAGATTAATCAGTTTTTCTTGAGTTTTGGTGGCTTTTTTTTATTGGAGAAAATTCTTAAATGTCTTTTATATTGTCAGGCTGACATTTTAAATAAAATGTTAAAATACAAAAGCTGATAACCTTTACAAAACCCCAGAAATTTCTATAGGGAGAACTACAGTGTAATTGGAATGTTGAGGTTTTGAGGCTTTTTCTTGGTATCAGTTCCCAAAGCAGTAATTGTTGTATGTAATTGTTCAAAATCCTCTTGTGAAAAATAGGCCGTGATGAAAGATGATGCTATATTGTATGTGACATTGAGCTGTGATTAATATAATTATCAAGAGCTGTTGTTCTTGGGTGGGAACAGGAAGTTGTCAAAATCAATTTTCCATGGTAAAATGATGCTGTTGCAGTAAGTGGCAATGAATTCTGTTGTCGTCATCTGGCCAAGTTTGATTCATTTAATTTCTTTATTTCTATCTCAGAGGGAAGCTCAAAGGAAAGATTTTAAACTGAAAGAGGATAGATTGCATATAAGAATTTTTTTTATGATGAGGGTGGTGAGACCCTGGCCCAGGTTGCCCAGAGCAGCTGTGGCTGCCCCATTCCTGGAGGTGTTCAAGGCCAGGCTGGATGGGGCTTTGAGCAACCTGGTCTGGTGGGAGGTGTCCCTGCCCAGGGCAGGGGAGTGGAACTGGGTGATCTCCAAGATCCCTTCCAACTCGAACCATTCTGTGATTCTATGAAAAAGAAAACTACAAGTGTGAGGAAACTTGCATTCTTTTGTTGAAAGACCCAAAGTTTAGACTAATCTTTCATAACTATAACAGTAAAGCTCATGTTATCAGTCAAGCATGTTGTTGATGAATATTATAGGAACTGTTGACATATTTTCCCAAAACTTGTTGAAATTGTAGTAGGCCTTTTAATCTAATGCTATATTGCTGTACCTCTCTTCTTTCTATACCATAGTTTAGCTTGCTGTTTTGCACTGTTGTCCTTTTTACCACCCAAAGTTCTAGGAAGTCTAGTTATGGGATCTCATCCCAGGGTTTTTGGCAAGTGAAGAGTTTGCTCCTGGGATAATGACTTCATTGTTCAACAGTATAAATTTTCTTTTTACCCTGTTTCTTACATAAAAATACTTTATTAGGGTCTTTTTTTTTTTTTTGAGCAGTTTAGTTTCATGTAACTCTTGCATTAAGTTGAGAAACCAATCTTGAGAAGGAGCTCTATAATGAGAAACTCCACTGGGAGTAGATTTAGTACAAATCTCAATGGAGTTTTGTATCAGAACCTGGTGAAAGTCTAGTTCAGAATTAGTTAAATTCTGGTGTGAACAAGTTGGTTCAGTGAGTGCAGTATTGGATTTAAAGTACTTCACATGAAACAACATTAAAGTATCAAAGTATGTGGACACTTAGGTGTCACAAGGTAGGCAATATTTTAAAGATTTTTAGGGCAATTTACTGGCAACTTCTGAATGTTGGTTTCCTTGTTGTGTTAAAAAAAATATCTTTTTGTAAATGTTTTTCTTGTATTATTTAGAATTTATAGAAGGAGTCTCCCAGTTCAGTGTCAAAGGAGATAAGGAACAGAAGTTGAGGTGTAAGTATTTTGAATTTCCTTAACAAAATGTTTTTGATCCTTAAAAATCTACCTTTGTTAGTTAACTCTGAGAAATCAGTGAATCCAGATTGCTCTAAAAGAGTGGGAGATGATGAAGGTAGATTGTAAGCTTTTTGCACACCTTGTCACATGTGAAGAATTTGCCAGCACTCTGTTCTGTGGGGAATGTTTGAGGATGTTGCCTTCTGAATATCGTCAGGTGCTTCCCATTTAAAAAAAAAAAAGGGGGGGGGAATCATTTAAGGATACTTAGTTCACAAAACTGTTAGCTATGTGCTTTGCTTTATGGGAGTATATGAAAAATATGAAATTCTTTGCTATTGCAGTAGACCAGCACTAAAATTATTGTTTGAGAACTGCATCTCAGGAACACAACATGACCCAGGCTTTTGGAGTGGGGAAGGGATAGGTTGAGTCATAGATGTAGCTTTCAATAACTAAGACAGAATATAGATTTGGGAAGGAAATCTGCTGTACTGAAATGTTTAAAAATAAATTCATCTTAATGCTAAACTGTTTACAGCAAAGTAACTAGGTGGGATTTTGATTCATCTGTTCCCTGGAAGGCTTTGATTTTTTCTGCTACCTGGGTGCTTTACTCGCGGTGGTGAGGTTCAGTGTTTATGGAGTTGTTTTACTGCTGGTGCTAAAACAATCTCTATTGACATTTCTAAAGTGTTTTTTTTCCTTTTAAACTCAATAGTAGCACCATTCCTTATATTGTTTCTGACGTTTCATGTCTCTCAGAATGAATTGGAAAGGCTGTTAGAAATCTCACTTTGTGCAGGATTGTGTCATCACTTATTGTTAATGCAAAAGGACATGAACGTATATTGCTTTTCTCTGACCACATTTGTTACTGGAAGTTTTACATATATACATATATATTTTACTTCTGCAGTTGCTTTTCGCATTTACGATATGGACAAAGATGGTTATATCTCAAATGGAGAGCTCTTCCAGGTGCTGAAGATGATGGTTGGGAACAATCTCAAAGACACTCAGTTACAGCAAATTGTAGATAAAACCATAATTAATGCAGATAAGGATGGTGATGGAAGAATATCCTTTGAAGAATTCTGTGCTGTAAGTAACCTCTAAAGAAAACTTCGATAATTTGCAGTTAAAAAAACAGGAGGAAAAATGGTAAACAGTATAAAGGGTAAGGTGTTAAAAGCAGAGTATTTATTCAGATCTGGCAGCAGTCACCCTTTGGCACAGCTTTATGATAGATATCTTCGTCTTGTGGCTTCCAACAGAGCAATGTGTCTTATGGCCTGTGAGCAAGCCCTGAATCGGTTCCTTCAGGGTGCAGACTTTCCCCATGAATCTGGTCTGCCAGAAGAAGAGGGTGTTGCGTTCAGAGCACAGCAACTTGTATAAAGTAATTTCTATGTCATTTTATGACATAATAAACACAAGACTAGTTCTAATTATTTTTGTATATAGATGAAAATGTTAGCCTGATGTGAAGACGTATCTTGGATTCCATTCTCTATGCTGGTAGAAAATAGCAGCTTTAAAGATGTGTTGTGAGTGACTGGCTTGTCGTAGGAGGCTGGGTTTCCTTGTTTTCAATAGCTAAATTTGATTGAAAAAGAAACAGCACTTTCAGTTGTTTTAAATGTCTTTAGCTGCTTAACAGAATACCCTGAGTAAAAAATCTCCAAGCATGATGGGCAGGCACGTACAGTCTGCTGAGGGGAGGGGGAAAAAGGCTTCAAACCATCTGAAAGCTGTAAAACCAGAGTATGTCACAGCAGATCTCTGTTTTTAAAAAAAGCATCACTACCAGGGGTGGTGCGTGGAGGGGGAAAAGGTGTGTTCCACAGAGGTGAACTTCAGGTTAATCTCCCAATCTCTAAACTAGGCGTCTGCTCCAGATCACCCTTCAGAAAGATTTATCTTTAAGGGTTTGGAGAGAGCCTGGGGAGATTATTGCCAGCTGCAGAAGAGGGGGATTTTACAAAGGCCAGGGTAGTGGGATTTGTGTCACTTACAGGGAGAGTAACCGCTCAGGTGCTGCTCTTGAAAAAGGACAAACAGTTGAAATGTGCATTTTAAAAACTGCGTTTTACTGAGCAGAATGTTTGAATGTAGCACTGGAGACTTGAAATAGTCGATTTTCACCCATGTCATATATCTGTTTAATTAGTTGACAGCAAGTTTTAAATTCTTTCTCTCTCAAAAAAAAAAGTAAATGACACGTCAAAACTGGAATATTTAAAAATTGCAATAATGACTGTTTACACATTAATTCTAAATGGTGTCTTAATGAACATACACCTAGGTAACACTGTTTGAGTCGATAGGCACTCCAGTGTTTCCTACTCCTTGAATTTACAACTTCAGTTCCAACATAACTTGTTCGTACTCGTCATCAATGCAAGTTCTAAAAAAAGGCAAAAAAAAAAATCTGCCTGCCCCCAGACTATTAAAGCAAAAAGGTTCTATTGTCTGCATTTTTTTTTTTGAGAGTTTAATTATTTTGATGGCATCATGTGAAAATCCGTGGTCATCTGCAGAGAACTTGGAATGAGTGGCAGCCTGCAAACACCTACATTAGTGAAATATCTGTTTCTTGCACTGGGCTGTCTTCTTCTGGCCATCCATCCAATATGATATTGCCCTTTCTTTTCTTTTGTCCTTGGGCTTCTCCCCACACTTCCTGTCTTGTACTGCTGTTTGATTTTTTTTTTTTTTCCTCTACCTTTCTTTCAATTTCTTCAGCTGCTGACCTCCTGACGAGACACCTTTCATTCCTACAATCTCTTATCCTCTTGTTCTTGCATTTTACCTTCTTCGAATTTTACGCCATCTACGAAAATGCTTTTTCTTTCATGGTGTTTGGCCATACCATTTGGCCTTTGAATTTTATTTCCACTTACAAAAAGTTCCTCTGACATTACAGCTTTCTTCCTTTCTCTCTGCATGAATCGTACACCTTTGAACCCTGGGAATTCTTTTCTGGATGCATGTGGTTTTGTCAGAAATCCTGCCGCCTTTCCTAAGGCCCTTTGCTTCTCATGTCAAGGTGCACGCTTTTACAGGGCGTTTCAGAAGTAAAGTCAGCTTTTCCTTTAACATGCTGAAACATAATACAAAGTCAGCATATGAGATGGGGGAGGAAAGCCAAAATGGTGTAACTGACGCTGTTTTTCAGGCCCTTGAGTGTGTAAATTGTACTAATGTAATTACCTTGGTTCATACATAATTCATTCGCATAGCACACAGTACTTGGGAAATGTAAATAAGTTTGGAGAGGCCAGAGAGGTGCTGTAATTATGACTGACCTGAATCTTCCGAATAAAGTGTGTTCTTTGTGTTGTGCTGACTGTCAGTTCTCATCTATTTATGAACACTTTCTTTTTCTCCCAGGTTGTAGGAGGCCTAGATATCCACAAAAAGATGGTTGTAGACGTGTGACTCTGTAGGGCACCACCCAACACTTTTGCTTTCTTCTCCATCTCTGAAGATCTGCTCAAGACGTCCAGCAATGCTCTCTGTGTATTTAAATGGAAGTATTTTTCTCTGTGAAGCCACATTTTCCAACATGAGCCTCATGAAGCCAACTAAGTGTTATTGAACTTTTATTCTCTCAATAACTCAGTGTAGCACTTTAAAGTCTGAAGGACAGCAAAGATGGAAAGAGCATATCAGTGTGGTGGAGAAAGGGAAGGGGTTGGCTTTTTAATTTATTTTTCTTCATCTTTTATAACAAGGAAATATCTATCTATATATATATATGTGTGTGTGTATTTATATATAGATATATATGTAGCTTTCTATATGTAGTAGCTAGGTGGGCTTTAATTTAATATACTTGATTCAGAAACAAAACTAGAGTACAAAGTGCCAAGCAGAATATTAACAGTTCAATATATGGATATACATCCTTACTTTTATTTCACACAGTTTTATATATATAGTAGAAGAATGTAAAATTTTAACTGGGTGTTAGGTCAACTCTTTCGCTTTTCCTGTGACTGTTCAGATGTTTCTATATATTGACTGGCTGACAAAGCATTGCTTCTTATTAATTCACCTTAATTACATTTTTTGTAACACAGGAGACTAAGTTTATTTATACCTGTTAATATATTACCAGGGACTGTGTCTCTTTGCTAAATAACTTAGTACAGTTCTACTTAATATGAGAATATAGTTTAATGCTACTGCCAAGAACTAGCCCTCGTGTGCGTATAGTAACTGCAGAATGCTTTGATGGCCACTAGATTTCGTCACCTAGGAATGCGGAGCAGTTACAGCTGTCCTGAAGTTAAGGCAAATCTGCTGTTCTGGATTCAGTTTAGATACAGCCGCTCAAGGTGTTAGACGCATTCATGATTTTCTCTTGCGCTTAGCTTAATGAAATTAGGATCGACGTAACTGTGCAGGATTCCCATCTACTTATTTTATACAGTACTTAGATGATAAAATGCTCTTGCCATTTAAATTCTGTTGTTTCAACCACGATAGTTTCCCCTCTGCATTTAAATACTACTACAGGTAGCATAAATAAACTGGTAATATTTTATATATATATATGTATATAGGATTCATACAGGGGGAAAATCTTGTTAACCTATGCCATAGAGGAGGAAAACTTCACACTATCTAAATTTATACCTCTTGCAGTTCTCCAGTCCTTTGCCTGGAGAATTTTTTTTCTTTTCTAGATTTGTCCATATCATAATTTGTAACGGATGGTAACTTGATATATTTGTGTGATATAAAAGTAGCGAGCCATGTTTTACAACTTTATATCAGCCCTTCCCTTTTCTGCAATGGTACTATTGGCTGGAAGAAAAACATTTGCTAGATTTTTTTAGGACAGTACATCTTTCCTGTATAGTAGTTTTTCTATTAAAAAAAAATTGTTTTATAATCAGCAGTGGAAAGCGCAGGTTGTCTGAACCTACTTCAGTCGAGCACCTGTCTGCCATAGCTGTTCCTTCGACTGAGTGCTGCACATCATGGGCTCTGTCTGTGAGAGAGAAATCCAGGTGCTTGGTGTCCTTGCATGACATGAAGTTTTGCATGTAGATCGATTTGAAATGTTCCTCTTGTTTACATAATTTGCATAATTTAAAAAGATAATGTTGCCAAACTTTGGTAAATGTTAATGTTCAAAACAAAAATCTCCACTACATGTAACTTTTCTTCCTCTGGATCAGTACGTGGCTTATAATCCCAGCCAGTGGTTGTATCTGTTCCAGTGTCAACTGCCATGTGCTCTGCTTCAAGGGGGAACTAGTCTTTTGTGAATTTTTTGTACATAAGTATTTGTTACAAACATTTTAGCAAATGCTTTCGATTTCTCTTACTTGCTTGTGCATATCTTGGCTGGCATTATAGAAATTAGTGCTAATGTTATTTCCTTAGGGGGATTGGAAGGGGGAGGGATGAGGGTGTTTTTTTAGTTTGTGTGGGGAAAAATGATTTATGTTGAACGTTTAGTTTTTCCTCTGCATGCTACATCATATGTTGTGGGAACTATAAGAACCTTCATACTATATGAATACAAAATAAAATATTTGAACCTTGGCTGGGGTGCTTCAGTACTTACCTAGACCTTTCCCGTTCAACTGAAAGCCGCTCTGCACCCTGCTCTAAAAAAAAGAAAAGTTGCTGTTCGTAGTTTTGGTTCCTTTTTTGACTATAAAGATTTATTGACAAACTATACAGGGTGCAGAGTTCCCCGAGTACTTCCAGGCTTCATTTCAGTGTTTCAAGACTGCTTATGTGTTTTTTCTTTTTTCTTAAAGGCACATCCGGTTCTCTTTGTTAGCTGTCCAAATTGGATAAAATACCTTGTTTAAATCCTACTAAATCCAGAATGATTGTGGTAAGTTGGAAGGTGGTTTAAAAAAACAAACCAAACAAAAATCTCCTAACCTTCATGTAGGTGGAGAATGAAAGGCAGCTTCTTTCTTAAGGAAAGGTCTGAGCTCTGCTGGTGGAAACAATCCTCACTGTAGCAGGCACGTCCTTCACAGAAGCTGTTTGCTGGTGCTCTTTGCGGTGCAGTTATTCAGGCCTTCTGTGTGCTGCCCTCTCCCTTTCTACTGCTTGTGCAGCTGCTTTAGGATAAAGATGAGGTAACTTTTGTGTGTCCTTTCCTCACTCTCCCCTTGAAATAAATGACATAAGCACCCACTGACCAGAAAATGGGGTAACTGGGTAGGTGCACTGTTTTACCTTGAGCTGCTCAAAATAGACACACTCTCCCCTATATAGCTCAGACTGCCGAGAGCTGTATGTTTAGTAACTCAGCAAATCTTAAATCTCTTTTAACAATTGAAGGCTTGAATGAATTTGGCTATAATAATAATCCCATACTACAAGGTGCTGCATTGGAAACTCAGGCATTGAGAAAAATGCTTACTTAGTTTGCTGGTGTTTAATCTCATTTGGTTTTGTTTCTGTTCACAAACTTAAACTATTATTTTGCAGGAGACTTGTTACCAGGAGAAAAGGGCCCGCACTGAAGTCACACTGGGACTGTGGCGGGACTCTGTCATCTCTCCCCACCCTCTGTTGCACACGTGTACCATTTATGAGGGGGAGACACAGCACTTTGCAGTTGTCTGTGCTCTGGTACGCTGGCAGGTATTTAATGTGGAGACTTTTTGCTTCACTAGGCTGTGAGAGAACAAAAAGAAGTCTATATAGGTGCAAATTCTAGGATTAAGTTCAAATACACCATCTACCTCTTGTGTGTGATACACTGTCCCAGCAGTAGCAGAGGCTGGTTGGGGAGCCTGCCATTGAATCTGCGTTCCAGTTCCCCCTTCCATTTTCCAGGAAGATGCTGATCCACGATGGTTATGAACACTTAACTATGCAGATTCCTTCAGGCTCAAGCCCAGAGGCTTTCCGAAGTCCTCACAGCAGTCTCTTTCATACTTCGGTGTTCAGAAAGTCAGGAATGAAGCATGTCGTGTTGGAGGATGTTTAAGTAAAATCAGGTACCCATACTTCTGATATAGACACAACCAATTTAAAATAACTTTTAATGACTATACACAAACAAGTGTGTTTCAAATCAGATGTGCTGTTTGATTTGAAACTAGACTGCACAAACAGTCCCAGTTTTCTTCTGGGCTTCCAAATCAAGCAGAAGACTGAGTGTGTAGCTCCAGGCCTCTTGTGCCTACAGAAACCACAACTGCCAGCCCCAGTCCTTGGTGGTGCCGCCATGCTGCAGCTCAGAATCTTTCAGCTGCTCTGCTGGCCACTGCCCGAATATTGCCGTAAACTTTTGACGGAGGACTTCCTGCAGAAGAAAGCACAGATTCAGTCAGCAGCCAAGATAATGGATCTTGCAGAAACAGATGTTTTACTCCCATGTCTGTTTTAAATGTGGAGAAATAAGCCCACAGCTGAGAAGGCTGGTCAAAGTGAGCCAGCCTGTGTATTACCGTAAGCGTAGAGTTAGGCCTCTGCTGTCAGTGTGGGTTGCCCCCTTTAGCTTTCGAGACAGTGCATTCAAAATAGCCCCTCCAGGAATGCTGCTGCTAAAGCAAAAACTCTTCCTTCTGCACCATGGAGAGGATTTCAGAGCCAGAAACCAAACCCTTCTCTTACGAGCAACAAGACAACTCCCAGCAAGCTGCCTGCTCCCAGTGCAGGTGTGGACACACCAGGGAAGGTAGCAAGACCCCCAGAAAGCAGTTTCACAACTGCAAGATCGATTCATGTGTAACGGAGAAGATTAGATAACAGGACTTACCTAAAATTAGATTGCAAATTGCTGTTCGTGCCATTTTAATGTTCTGAAAAGATCCCAAAATATGAATTTTTCTGTAAAAAGCAGTCAAAGTAGCGTTAGTTAATGGAACACACCTCCCTGTCATCATATTTAGTTAATAGAGTATCTAAGTTGGAGGTGAGAGATGACCATGGAATTTCAGATGAGTGAATTCCTTTTCTACAGTGTAATTAAAAACCCCAAACGCTCAAAACCAGGCAACCTACAACATAGAACCTGTGCTCGTAAAATCTGTTTTATAAAGGATCTTGAAAATTTGCAAGTTCAGTGTAGCAGCTTTAGAAGGAAAACACTGTTGTGGGGTTGGTGGGTTCAACTGTATTCCGAAGAAGGAATTCTTATGCTCTCTAGAATCATTTGATTCCAGGTGTGCTGGTGACACTGTCATGGTTCTCAAAAGGTCAAATAAATAAGCAGTTAGCACTCACTAAAAGAAAGCACTTAAATCATTTGTCTTACTAATGCTCTGCCACAGTTTCAAAAAAATTCAAGTTATCTTTCTTCCTGGAAGGGGACATTAATTAATTTAGGGATTGTGCTCTGCCTAGAAGGAAGAAAGTCAATACTTACGCGTCAGCAAGAACTATTCGTGTCCTGGTTACATTTTCTATAGTGAATTTTGTTTTTCCACCTTTTCCTGCTATTCTCCCTATTGCTCTTGACAGATGATCTCCTTTCAAAGGTTTGACTAAAAAGAGATAACACACTCAGTAAAACAGCAGTGGCGTGCATTTCTGTAATTCCATTACTGGAAACAACTCATTTTAAGTAATACGAAGGCAGCTTTGCTATAGGTGAAATACATCCGTATCCGTATTCATATATGGGACTGGATGTGAAAGTCACATCCAGCGTTACAGGACCAGGGCATGAGAGAGATTCTCATACAGAACTGTAATGCAAGGCAGTCTCTTCATTACTGAGCAATTAAGATTGAGGGGAAGAAACAGAGCCAGAGTGCACACAATTAACACCAGTAGAAGTGAAATGAATCCCATTTAAACACCACCCTCCTTGGGCCCTGCTCCAAGGAGTCACAGTAACACAGGAAATAAGTGTTTCTGCTGTCCACTTCCTGCCCCTCGCTGTCAGGACAGTGGGAGTTTAAACATTCCAGTTTAAAAGTCTAGTGGATATGTATTCCCCAACACACTCCATGTTCCCTGTAAGTTTAAAACAATGTTTACACTGTGACAAGAAAAATCCAATCAACCTGACAAAGTGACAGTGACCTGCTTTTAAGGATGATGGTTTGGGGGCTTTTGTTGGGACATCTTAACAAAAAAGACAACTCTTTCAAGGCACCTGTACCTAGACAATAATTCTGTGTATTGGCACAAAGGTTTTCCTGATCCCTGGGGACAAGTGACACAAGTGGAGCAGGGGGAAAAAAAAACAACCCAAAAACGTCCTCGCAGATGGCACACATGACTACATGAATACCGCAGCAGAAACTACTTACCATCTGTAACTTCAAACGATTCTAGAAAAAGATCATCTAATCTGATGAGAGCAAGAGCATCCTAAAATATTAAGAGATTTGTTATCAGCATGAGTGTTACAGTACCACAACAGAATTGCAAGCTTACATGTTTTCTTTACACGTATAAACAGATGACATCAGTAGTATTGCCCCACTTAACATATCAAACAATAGCCAGCTAAAGTTAATCAATCAGCTATATTTTCAATAACAATATAAGCATTTACTTCTGTGTAGAGAACCTGCAGACCCACCTATGCTAATGAAGTTGGTATGAGCCTGTGGCAACGAGCAGCCCATCCGATACTGCAAAAAGTAGTTTTGTTTTCCCTGAGTAAAGTCTGAGTTTTGAACAGACTGATGGTTATTGACCCAGGACTAAAGCAAAATGAACCATCTCTACGTGTGCAGAGCACCTCAGAGCCAGAGAGAATATAATTTCTTGCGTGCCATTAAATATTGCCTCAATTTCAGAATTTTAATTGTGTGCTGTTTGAAGATTACCTTTTTATTCAGTGTTAGCTTAAGAAATTAGCCTTCCACTCCAGTCACAAGTTCAAACAAATTTATTTCCAGAAAACCACCTAAAGATTTTATTTCTTTCCTAATGTAATTTGCAGAGAGGCCAAAGGCTTCATGCAAGCAAATTCTAGCAATCTCACAATCAAGCTGTTGGGAGACTCACCTCTACTTGAAACCCAAGTATAAATGCTTTCACAAAATCAGCTGCTTTCGTTAGAGCACTGAGGTCCTTTGTCTCTTTACAAGTCTGCAAGACAAGAAGTTACATTTGCAAATTAAGACCATGAAATAGGATCAGGACTTGAAAAATCTAAGAGGTGAAGGCTAACCATTAAAAAGACACATTTAGGTAGTGCTCCTATATTGCGTTTTGCTGAAAGGCCCAAGTGATAAACTTTGTGCTTGCTTATAACGTTGACCCTCAACTACCGGAACACACCAACTATCCCAGCCTGTGTTTGGAGGGGAGGGAAAAGAGAAACTACTGAAAATCCCCAACACCAATGGCTGAGGAGAAACTTTTTTATTAAACACACACACACCAAAAACCCCCGAACTCCAAACTAAACTGCAATGTGGGACAGCAGAGTAAAAGAGAAGGGTGACGGCAGGAGACAGCTTGAGGAGGGAAGGTTATTCTAATGACAATATCCTACAGATAGTCTAGCAGGTGATTAGAATCCCAGACAGGTTCAGTAACATATATGGGACAAGATAAACAAGATATTTGAAACAGGAACAAATCAACCTCACAAAGCTGCAAATATTGGAGTGTTTAAGTTTTATACTTTCGTTTTCCCCCAGCAGAGGCCACGGGATTTGCTGCCAGAGGGCATTTTTTCAGCTCATGTTTTAAAATTGGGCCAAAGCCTTCCTCTGCTACCAGTGGAAAAGTTTGTGCACATCTGCGTTTACAAATCCTAACAGGGACAACTTAGAAAAGAGCAGTCTTTGAAGCTGTAAGAAAAGGAAAGGAGGAAAGAATAATTAAGGAAGGTAATTATGTTAAGGCCTGTAATGTCAAAGGTATGCTGAAATGTCATCTACAGCTTCCACACCACATCAAAGAAATCACAGAAACTAATTTCAAAGTTTTCAACTGTTTTATACTCATGATAGATATGGGCAAAATTCAATCAGCTTGATAAAGAACCTGCTTTTCGAGCAGTCATCATGCCATATCAAAAAGCGGGGTTAATATCCCAGGATTTTTACTTGTATAGTAGTCAGTGGAACTGCAAGAGTGTTCCTAACTTTCCTTCACGTTATTTCTAGGAAGGATAAATAAGCGCCAGGTCTGCCACCTTTCCTAATAATTTGGCCCACTTGTCACTAACGATACAATTTTTTTTCTTCTAGTTGCTACCGTCAAACCTGCAGTAAGATTTCAAGGTTAGGAAGCAAAATTACTGTTGGTGTCTATATTTTCACCATTACATTATAAAATCTCATACATCAACGTTGCTAATACAGTAACTCATCTGTCAAAGGCGTAACATGAGCTTTGGATATATATACTTAAAAACAGCTAGTCTGGATATTCCTGAGAAGGAGTAAGAATGATGAATGCACATCTACAGGATTTACAATTATATACTGCTATCTCTACCCTAAGCTATTTCAGTGCAATCTGCTAAGGAAAAGCCACAGGCTATTAAACAACAGGCCTTTATCTTCTGCCACAAAGAAAAGACATTAGAAAATTTGTGCGTCCCCACTCAAAGGACGCTGTTAGCTCAAAATTGTCACGTAAGTACTTAGTAGCCTTAAAAATCTGGAAAACACTGCATTCCAAAATCATTAACAAACAGACTGAGATTATTCTGTAGTTCTTAAGTATGTAATTTCCTCCTATAAAAATCGAATAAACCCCAAAAGAACCACACAAAACCCCACCAGTTTATGCTGGTAAGAAGAGATTTGACACTTTCAAATTTTACTGACATTAACGGCTTGCTTCTAAGCAGACACTGACAGATTTTATTTTGACGCCCAGCGAGGGTTTTCTGGTTAGGTCAAACTATGCAGTTTCCCTTTTCCCGGGCATTATGTGAGATTCCGAACGCTTCCCTGGTCTTTAACAGACGGGACAGGGACACCCGCGAGGAGAAGCGCCGCGTTTCGGGTACCAGCGGGGCAAGCCGGAGAAGGAGCTTATTTTACCTTGATTTCAACGTTTCTTGTTTTCAAGTTAAACCTGATTTGAAGCTGCAAGTGCTCCACGATCGGCGTGAATATTTTCATCCAGTTCTCTTTTAACGGAGTGTACCTGTTGGCCGGCACCGCGACCTTCCGCAGCTCCCCTTTCCCGACCTAGCCGGGGGGGGGAGAGAAAAGAGGGCCAGTGAGGCAAAGGCAGGCCGAGAACCGGACACCGTTCCAGGGCCCGGTGTCGGCCATGCCAGTGTCTCCCCTGCCGGCCTACCTCGAGCGCCTCAGCGGCCACCGGCGGGAAGGCCGGCCTCTTGCTGGGCCGCGGCTCCGCCGTCTCCATGGCGGTCCCCGCCGCCCGCCGTTTCCTCCGTCTCCGCTTGGACAAGACGCTGGTGAAGCCGCCCTCAGCCGCCGCCTCAGCCTCCATGGCGGGGCAGCCGTTAAAGCGGGGCGACAGCTGGGGCGCGAGCCCACGTGCCCTCCCTCCTGCCTCAACGGAAGGAGACTGGAAGTGGCGGCCGCCCCTTCCGCTTCCTGCCGGGCCTGGATCGCGGTCGGGCGGCGGCGGGGCGGGATGGCGGCGGGTCTGGACCGGCCGCAGGTGGCGTCTCACGCCCAGCAGGCGCTGAACTACACCCTCTTCGACTGCAAGTGGGTGCCCCGCAGCGCCCGGCTCCTCTGCCTGGGCAGCACGGCGCGGGGCAGCGGCCTGCTCCAGCTCTACGAGCTGCGGGGAGGGCGGCTGGCGCTGCTGCGGGAGGTGAGGCCCGGCCGGGGAAAACCAGGAGAAAAACACCCTGCTTGGGCACGGTTCGACTGTTAAAGTTGCCGGTGCCGTCACTCGCCCTCGCCTAGGGGGCGCCCGTGGGTGCGTTGTGTTTGGTTTTGGGAGGGGGAATTTGTTTTTCCGCTGCAAATGGGTGGAGACGGCGGCTTCCGAGCATCGGTAGCTGAGCCGTCGTGAGGGGTGTAGGACCGTGAAGCCGAAGTCTCTGCTCTTCTGTACGCAAAGAAGTAAATACAAAGTGTAATTGGTGTTCTGAGTGTATTATGCGCCAAATAGCCTATGTACGTGTCCCTGAAATCCACCACCCCGTGGGCTCTCCAGAAGCTGCTGCCGCAGTCTGCGGTTGTGCTGCTTTTTCCCACGTGCTGGCACAGAATATATCCTTTTTCTTTTTTTTTTTTTCCCAAAAGATTGAAAAGGCTAAACCTCTGAAATGTGGAACTTTTGGGGCGACATCTCTGCAGCAAAGGTACTTCGCCACGGGAGATTTTGGCGGAAACCTTAACATATGGTGAGCACGCGTGTTCTCTCAGAGCGTTTCAGTTTGACGCTGTTCATGTCCATTCGGTGGGATGTTTCTGTCGTGGCTGGCTTTTGCATCCAGTGTTCTCTGTGCTGCCCATGGTTGGGACCCAGCCCCGAGCTTTGGCGGCTACTGTATTGGAACCTCTCTGTTTTGTAAAAATAAGGTGAATTCTGCGCAGTGGTTTAATTCGGTGCCTTTCACTTGCCTCTTCTGTGTGCAGCTACAAAACCTGCTAACGTTCTAGGTCCTCCTCTGAAAAGAGGCTGGGTTGTTTTTTATTATTATTGTTATTACTATAATAATATTTCCCTTGCCAAGGAACTATCAGTTCTCTTTTGTTGGGATAGCAAGAGGACGTGGATTAGTCATTAGTTGAAATTAAAAATAAATTCTGAAGGATTCTCAAAGGATGAGAATCGTTGGGAAAGAACAGTGAAACCCACGGCTGCATGCGACTTTCATTTGAAGCTGAAGAGCAGTAGTCAGATCTGGGTGGGGATCAGCGAATAAGGTCATTTTATGTACTTAACTGAAGGTAAAGCTAATTGGAGCGTTTTGGTCTGTAGCGTGATTCACTTTGAGCCCAACATAAAAAATTGTTCTTTAAGGGTCACTGTGGTGAATCCCACAACTGCGTTTACAAACAGGGAAGTCCAGAACTAAGCAAAAACTTTCAGACCAGTCTAAAGCAGTAGCCAGAGAAGGAATCAAAGACATGTGGTTCTTAATAGTGATACCCATATTTTGTTCCCCATATTTTGTTCCCTTTGTTATATCCGTATTTTGTTCCCACTGTTAATCTGAGCTGATATAATTTGTGCTCACGTTGCCTCTCGTTTTCATACGAATCCTGAGTGTCAAGGAAAATGCCATATTGTCTGTTCTTTTCTTTCTTGCCTAGGAATTTAGAAGCTCCTGAAATACCAGTGTATTCTGTGAAAGGTCATAAGGAAATCATAAACAGTATAGATGGTGTAGGTGGCTTAGGAATTGGGGAAGGTGCACCAGAAATTGTGACTGGCAGTCGAGATGGTGAGTTAGTGAACTCTGAAAGTCTTTTCAGTTATTCCGAGAAAGTATCCTGCAAGCTTTGATGGCAGGGCGCAGTCTGCCATCTGAACTAGTTACAAATCCGTTGCAACTAGTTCTTCGTACGCTGTCTTTTCAGTCTTGCTTGGGACAAATTTTCTCTAATTCTTTTAGAAGCTGTAGATAAGCAAAAGATACTGTTGTCACTGAGCGTGGGACAGAAGGAATGGGAAGCAGCATAAATGCAAAATATCAGCTAGAAAAAACATCCTTAACAAATACTTTTGCTTTATTTCTGTTATATTTTTTTTTTCTATCTGCTAAATGCAGTCTGGCTTTCTGGAATTGAAAGAGGTGCTCCTGTGTTTTGAATGATCAGGGTGAAAAGCAAAGGCCTTCCCTGGGAAGGTGAACGCAATGTGGCGGTGTATCCATAATACAAAATCCATTGTCCTTCTTTCCCAGGAACTGTGAAGGTATGGGACCCGAGACAGAAAGATACGCCTGTCGCCAATATGGAACCTGTACAGGGGGAGAGCAAAAGGGACTGCTGGACAGTAGCATTCGGTAATTTATCAGATTATAACCATTCCTCCCTCTAATATGACTGTGCTTTGAGGACTATCAAAGTATTTCTGGGTGTTATGGAATAGCTTATTTTGTGTGGACCAATCGGTAGGAGGTTTTGCTTTTCAACGTTGTCAAATGTATGTGGTTTTAATGTGTTTTTCAAAAGAAGACAGTTTTGTGATGGCTGGGTTTTGGACTCATTTTCTTATCGCCTTTGGTCAGTCATTTCACAGATAAGCTGTGCAAGCTTTATTTCTCTGCCGAGGACTGTAAAAACAGTATATCCAGCTGCGTTGTCCTGATGGAGTGTAAATGTTGCAGTGCGTAAGTTGCTGTTGTAGCATAGTTCCAACTGTCAAGTGTTAAGGCGTTAATTTAAGAGAAGATCCTTGAAGCTAAGAGCTAATTAAAGACCATAGAGATGCTTGATGTGTGCTCTGCGTTTTTGCTTTGGAGAGAACAAGTGGATTGTGTTCTACACAAGCTGGTATTTCTGGATTACCTCCATTTTTGCCCCTACAGTCAGGAAGTGAGTTTTACAAACCGCTGATAAGTGGATGGATTATAATAACAAAATTGATAGTAGGGAGAGGACATTTCTTGGCAAGTAGGTGCAATTGTAACACTCATTGCTGTTGATACCTTTGTTTTCTGCTTTGACAAATGGAGAAAAAAGTGGACATGTATTTTCTTCAATTTTCTTTTGAGTTACTGAAACGTGAGCCAAGGCCAGGTTCATCTTGAACTACGTTCCCTGGGCCAGCCTCTTTCAGGCACTGCTGTGCTTCCTTGAACCTGTCAGCTGGGAGTTCCTGGAGGCAGGCTTCTGCCTGGTGACGGCCGTGGTAGTGCGCAGGGCCTCCCTGTGAGTCTGGGTCTGCAGAAGAGGCTTCTTGTCCCACTAACATTTCACGCTTGAGAGGCTGGTTAAGGAACCGCTTTCTGCTGTGGTGCTGTCTAGGAAGTGTGGCCTAACAGCAGATGAGGATTTAGGAGAAGGAATGTATTCGTATGGGTTTACAAGACCAGCGTGCAGTACTTGGTGTGTGCGGTTAAGGCTGTAATGTCAGGGAGAGTAAGAATTTTATTCATATTTTTAAAAGAAATAGACTGCCAATTTTGAAGCTATATTTTCTATACTTTTCAGGTTTGAAAACCAGACTGTTCATTAATCTTAATATCCCAATAGTAATATTTTTCTGGCATAAATGTAAGTTGAAATTGCAGGTTTAGGATGTCTGAAAGTTACAGCCTAAGGAGGGAGGGTTTCTGTATTCTAATTAATTCTTTCTCCAGGCAATGCTTACAATCAAGAGGAACGTGTCGTATGTGCTGGATACGACAACGGGGACATTAAATTATTTGACTTAAAAACCATGTCACTACAATGGGAGACCAACATTAAGAATGGGGTAAGGAAACTATAAAAGTATTTTTCATTCCAGCTTCTATGCGGGATGGAAAAATTAAAAGGAGTTTGTCTACCTGAAATCTTCCCGGAAGACATTTCTGCTGAGATTGTACCAAGGAATCGTTTTCTTTAAGTTCACCAAACTGCACCCCTCAAGTTCTTGGTCTGGATAGCATGGGGTATTCTTCAGTGGATTCATGTTTTCAGATGATTTTGTTATTTCCAAATTGGTGATGATGTCACTGTAAAAATAACCAATGATTAATATGTCTTTACAAATCACAAACCCCTATTTTTTTTAGCAGTAGCTAAATTTCAAGGCTGAATGTATTTTTTTTATATTTCCAGGTTTGCAGTGTGGAGTTTGACAGAAAAGATGTAAATATGAACAAGCTAGTGGCCACATCACTTGAGGGAAAATTCCATGTTTTCGATATGAGAACTCAGCATCCAACCAAAGGTTTTGCTTCTGTTTCAGAGAAGGTATGGGGAGACAGAGTATTTCTTAACAAGAGACAGACTGTTTGAATATATGCTGTCAAAGTACTGCGGGTCTAAGGTGACTTGTCTTCGATAGGTAATAGATGCTCGTGTTACTGGGGCACAAGCAGTGCGGCAGTGTGGCTGGTGTGGCCCCAGGTGCAAGCAGTGAAAGGGCCCCTTGCCTCTCGCTGCCAGCACTCACCCAGGTTTCATCCCTTTTATAACCGGGTATTTGGGCTTCTCTGTGTGGTTGCACCTCTGTGCACTCAGCTGTGCCCCTCGTCTGGGAGTCATGTGTCATGTTTATTGGAGGTCATATTAAATTGTGATGAGCACGCAGATTCAAATCTTAAATATATCCCAAAACAAAGTGAGCCCTTTGCAAACGCTTTTCATTCTGCACTCACCAGACCTCAGGTGAGCCAGAGAAATCATTGTTTTTCTTCAGTACCAAGCATTTTTGGATTGCTTTGGGAGTGAGTGAAAGAATATATAGGAGAGACTTACTGGCCTCTTTTCTTCCATCTGTGACCATTGCGTTAATTAGTCTAAGTTCTTTATAAAGCAGTATTTTTAAAATTTTTTTTAGTGAACAAAATCTTGTGATAATTAGAGAAAACGAATTTTTGTGGTGAAGTTCTCCAGGACTGCCTAAATTAGAAAAAGCTGAGTTTCAACTTAATGTCTTAATATCTTTAAATTGCTATTTTCCCTACCACCATTCAAAGCAGATAAGGTGTTAGAAGTACTTTGATAACATAAAAGTGCTTACTGAATTACTGTTTGTAGTAACCAAAATGTGAAAATGGATCATCTTATCTTTCTTTCACTGCATTTAAGCTTTTCCTTTTGGACATTTGCAGACAGATATGCGTTAAGTCAGAGTAGGTGCGTTGCAGTTTTTCTCTAAGTGATTTCTGTTGCTCTGTGATCTTGCTGTGCCCTGGCTGAGATTTACATTTGAACTGTAGATTGTTTGTTGTGTTTGCACGGTGTTTGTAGTATATTCCCTTCCAGTAATGATTTTAAGGGATGTCAAACAGTGAAATTAACCTTGTGGTGACTCTGTTACTTAAGAGCCTGGGAATCCTGTAGTTCTAGAGCAGTTTCAAAAAACGTGCTTACACACAGCTGCTTTTACCTCTATTTAACCTTGCTTATATGGCCAGTCCGGAAGAAGCTGAAGTGAGCGTGAGCCTTGGCAGGGCTGCTGCTGTATCTCTGCGGAAGGACGGGGTGCTTTTGAAGCCTGACTTGGCTTGTCCTGCATGGGAACTGGCCACTCCTGTGGCAAGTTGCAAGGAGTCCTGTTCCAAGGCCAGAGGAAGGGAATGTACCTCAGAGCAGATGTTCTGCTATCCACCATGAGAAGGCCGGGTTCTCTTCGTACAAGTGATTGCCATTTTAAGATTCTGCGTCCTTTCTTGCGAAGCTCATCCATAACTGACTTCTATACGATTTTGATTTCTTTTGTTATTAGGCACAAAAATCTACCATATGGCAGGTTCGGCACCTACCACAGAACAGAGATATATTTATGACGAGTGGAGGAGCTGGAAGCCTTCATCTCTGGAAATAGTAAGTGATCGCTCTCTAGCCTGCAACAAGGGCAATAAGAAACGCACCATTTAATTGCTTTAAGAAAGAATCTTCCTGAAAAGGATGAGGGGGGGGTCACACTTCCAACCTCAGATATCTTGTTAAAATTACTGCTTACAAATGCAGTAGAAAGGGTATCAATACTTGATCTGGAATCCTGAATTAATTCCTAAAAGAATGTGACAACAGCATGGGTGAATTTTGGCCTTCTCACTTTTCTTAACATAATCAAGATCTAATTATATCCTTATATCCGTCATAATTAAATCTTTGGTTAACAAGGTGATAAATGAAGAAAATGGATTTCTTAAAATTGTCATATGGTAGCAGTTATGTCTGAGAAGAATATTGAAAGCCTGGACTTTTAATGATTCTTAAATTTACATCTTCTTACATTACGTGGCAAAATAATTGAATCATCCTAAATGCCGTGAAGTAAGTGCATTAAGTTTCAGAGGGATAGCTGAGATGAAATTTTCTTGCCTCTAGCAAAAGCCAAGCAGTTAAAAAAATGAAGGGCTATAGGAGAGAGGTGTCAGGATGCAAAACTTCCTGCCTCATTTTTTCTTTTCATGAAACATTTACTAAGTATGTGATGTGGATATAGCTGGATACGATTATTCATTATTTTAAAGACATTTATTTGCCTTATCTTGAAAGCAGAGGCAACCCTTCTCTGTGTCTTTTTTAAATGTGTTTTTATGAGTAAATTTTAAGTGCACGTTTTCCTTTTCTTTACTTCTTGCCAGTGAGTACCCATCTCAGCGCTCAAAGAAGGATTCTGAAGGAGCTGAGATGGGGGTGGCAGGTTCACTCAGCCTCTTGCAGAATGTGACTCTGTCAACGCAGCCGATTTCTAGCCTCGACTGGAGCCCTGACAAAAAGGGACTGTGTGTTTGTGGTGCCTTTGACCAAACTGTGAGGGTGCTGATAGTTACCAAGCTTAACAAAGTTTGACAGGAAAACTAGAATTTCTGACGAGAACGCAATATAGCTTGCAGCCTGTAAATACAGAAGGGATAGCCCTTCTGTTTCTAATTTAATTTCTCCCATATTAAAACTGGATTAAAGAAATAGAAACCAGATCTTTCTATTGAAAGTTCAGATATATGCTGTTAGAGTTGTTTGACTGTGAGGTTTCCTGGGCACAAAACTCTTACCTTCTAGAAATGTGAATTTACATTTGAAATAAAATGTGCCTTTGTGTTAACGCAATCTATAATTTCAGAAATCACTTTAAATTATTTGTGTTCAGTTTAATCACAGTGCAAATCTGTTCACACTTGTTTAATGGTGTGGCTTTTTTATATATAGTATTGTCCATATGCGTGCATGTAATGGTAACTACTATATATTACCTCACAGAAACTCGTTGTGTTATTGGCTCTATCAATTAGAATTTTGTTAAAGTGACTCTCTAATACACTATAGAAACTATAATGAATGCTGAAATATTCAGGTTTAATGGAGTAAGCTTTTTATTGAAGAGTGTATTGAAATTGAACTATTGAGTAAAATGCACTGTTTTATTATTTTAGTTTGGTTTCATAACATGTTTCTATGGTCTGTTGTTTTTCTATCTGTTTGTAACTTGGTATTCTACAAATAAAATTACATGGAGTGTTGTCTTAATACAAACAAAGTATATTATTCAAACATCCAGAGAGTGAAAGAATGAATGTACTTGTATAGGTTTACAAGAACAGTGTGCAGTACTTAGATAAAACTTCCTCTTTTTGCAGCAAAAGTTTCTAAAATTTAACTCCATTGTGAAAAACTTGATAAGGTACTTATTTTTTTTTAACATCGATTCAGCATTTCTTCAAAACCCAGTATGACAGAGTAGCTTCGTTACTGTAGTTTCACCTGAACTTTTCTTGTAATTACCCTTATCTGCACTGTGTTTCTTTTCTGATTTTACCAGTGTGTGCTGCTGCCAGTTTTTAGCAGGCACATCCTCTATTTGTGGATGTATGGTGGGAGTCTTCTTAATTTCAGTAAGCTCTAATGATTTCATTTGTCACTTCTTTGGTATTTAGCTTTCAGGTGACTTGTATGTGCATATGCAAATTTCTAGTAAAAGCATTTAACTACTTCTGAAGCCAGATTGTTATGGGAAAATGTTGGCTTTGTCCAGGTTAACTACAAAAAAGCCCCCGTGTGGCCATTTGCAAAGAAGCTCTGTTTTCTCACGCTTCCGATTGAGGAATTGTTTCCTGACAAATTCGGGTGAGTCACCTGTGCTGCATCAAGCCTGAACCTTCCAGGGCCTGCTCCTCAAAACTAGAGGCTGCTCTGTAAAGAGAGAGGGACCGGGGCTTTATCTCTGTACTGGTCCTGCCACCAACGGGCATCCAAGCAAGATGCAGGAGGAAGAGGAAACAGCCAAATACTGAAAGTTAAGGTAGGGAAAGTGGCAAATGGGGGAAACAGGGTAGAGACTATTGAAAATAGTAGGGGAAACTGGGTTGAAAGGTGAGAAACTGTAGCAGAAGGACGACACTACGACTGGGATTCAGGTAGTGAGAAATGGCAAACATGCAGACCTGGGGATACGCAATGTCCTCAGGCTGCTGGGGAAAGCTCTGAAAGAGCTTTCTGATCAGAGGTTTCTGATCTGACAGATCAGAGCGCTCTGCCTCTTCAGTTTGCTGGGGACTGGTGAGTTCTCTACTGCTGCAAGTCACACACTAGAGGGTGAGGCAGGTCTAAAAGGTCTGAATGTGCTGATGGATCCAAACTGGACCTTGCTATGATTCTATGCTACTACTGCGTTACAGTTATTTATAGTAAGAAATGAGTGTCTCACTGGCTTCCCAAAATCTAGAAATAACAGCTTGTGTCAGAAAAATGATACTGGGATAGCTAAATCACAAACTTGACAGGAAAATGGGATGCAAATTTGTTCGTGTATTGTCAGTCAGCTCTGTTTTGGTGAGCACGAGGTGACAAGCTTTGGACTGAGAGGCTTCAGATTTTTTTCTCATCTAAGATTCCAGCTAAATACAAGTGAGATAAAACTGTCAGTATTAACTCCTGGGTATCTTAATTTATTAAACCAGCTGAGGAAAACGAGAGCAGGCACCTGTGGGTAGAAAAGGCTCACAGGCTTTTAAACCTTGTGGAATGGAGAAATCATGAATGCTGGGAGGCCAGCAGGAAAATTGCAGTAAACCATACAGTCGATGTGTTTGTGGAAGTCCATGGCTTTAGTAGGTCACTGATACTCAGCTCTAGCCTGCCTTCAAATTTAGGCTCTTGTATCTCAGGTTTAGCAAGGACCAGCAGGGATGAAAGCCCAGTAACAAACTGGGGGGTATCTGAAACTAACAAAAGCTTACAGAAAAGCAGCCCTTAGTTTTGACCAGTGGGAATCCATCCCCTTGTGAAGGAGGCACATTGCTCAGCGGCTCAGCTCTGGGAAGGTGCCCCAGCATGTCCAGAACCATGAGGATGCCCTGGCGAGGTAGGTTCCCAGTGCTGTGGACTGGCACCAAAGCTTCTAAGGCTGAGCACAAAATGTCAAGATCCCTGAGCAAGGGCTAATGACATCTGTCAAAAACATGCTGTGCTAACCTCTTGCGCAGGTGTACATGCAGGTTTTACTTTGGCTTGGCAAGCAAACGGCAGGTTGTGTAGCATGTTAGATGTACACAGTTCCGCAAGTGCTCTTTCAAGGGATGCAGGCTAAATATTCGGTGAAGGTGAAGATTTATGAGATCCATCTGTCTTCCTTAAGACTTGATGGTTTGCTTTCAAGTGTAATATTTAGTATATGATTGATTATATTTTTTTTGGCACAAGTAATTCCATCTGCTTGTGTGCATAGTGTAATGCTGAGAGCATATTCTGAAATTATTTTAAATGTCGTCCCTCTTAGGGTGCATCCTAGCAGGAGGGAATAGGGGGAACTACTGCTCTGCAATCTTGACTGCAGCTTGCTTTGAAAAGCTGGGGGTGTAGAGTTCAAAGAATCAATTCAAGTGCTTTGAGTCTAAAATGCACTGTTCAGAGATGGCCTCCATTAGCTTTGTTCTTTAAATAAAATATACTCACTGAAAGGTATGCTAGACAGCGGAAATTTGTGAAAATATGGTTTCTCTCTTTATTAGTAATTCTGAGTCAAGCACAGAGTAAGGGAAGAAAAAGCTCTCAGTACAGGTACTTGTGAGGGAAAACAAAGAACTCTGAGTGCAGAACTGTGCTCTTGGTGGTATTTTTTATTATGTACTTGGCCTACAGCAAAAATGTCCCTTCCTTATACAAACAGCTCCAGGGAGAGCTAGTGAGCCTACCTGATGGTGGCACAAATTAGAGCAAGAACTAATAAACAACACTTCTTAAAGCGCCATGGGCCTCCAAAAGATGAAATGCCTGTTACCTCTGGGTACTTAATTTGGGGATTCATTTTATTTGTGGTTTGGAAATGAAGGAATGCATTTCCCTCATAAGTAGCCGTTTTCATGAAAGTACATGACGGTTTGCGTGGCAAGAGTTTGCAAAAAGCTGGGAGCTGGGGGGAAGTATAGATGAATAGTTATGCTGTCCTTGTTCAGGAAAGGTAAGCGTCTGTATCTGTGTACCTAGGAAATGAAAGATAGTTACTGGCTGGAGAGAAGAGCTGTTGCTAGTGCTTGTACTATGCTGTATCTCCTCAGCAGATTGGATTTCTGCATCTCCCAGGCTAAACGAGAAACTTAAGCAGACCAAAAGCTGCCCGTGGCAGCCTAGCCTTCTCTATTTATAGTCCTGCCCCCTCTTGCCGAAGACTGGCACCTTGCCTCTGCAGCATGGAGGCTGAAGAATTTAAATGTGTTCTAAATAAAATCATAATGCATCAGAGATGAAATGCACAGGGCCAAATCATCTCTGACGCAGCACCAAGGAGCACTCTGGAAAACCCCTGCCTTGCCCAGGGCCAGGGAATGGAATGTGCTACCGAGTTTGGCTCTACCGTGAGTGACCACATTTAACAAGTATATCTGCTTGGCAGCGATCGCTTGTTTCCTGTGTAAACCATCCCTGAATGCTCATGGAAGAGAAGAATCTGTTTATGGGCATGATTGAAGCCAGAATATAGGTATGTGCTACACAGTTTTGGTTTTGCTTTTTTTTTTTTTTTTTTTTTGACCAGGTGTTGCCCAAATCCCCAGCTATTGCAAATCAGAGTTTTTTGTTTCACATCAATACAGTTACTTTGACTTTCACCATTTGTACAGGTCCTTAGACATTAGAGCCTGTCAAGGTTTCTGTGCAGGTAGTGTATATTTGGCCTACAGTATGTAGTTTTCATTCCCCCTCCAAAAAAAATTATTTACAGCTTAGCCATGACTTGGACTGAATTTTAAGCAAAGAAAGGCAAGTTATAAGTCTGTATAAGAAGCTGTAATACAGTGCACTGTTGAGGTTTATGAAATACCACCTATTGTCTCTGATTTTCAAAAATTCAGCTGTGATACATAAGGTATTCAAAACCAGAACTGGTAATAAAAGAGCAAGGACAGAAGACAGAACTGAGGAAAAAGTTAAGTAGCATGCCAGCATTTGAGAATTTACCCAATGAAGTCAGAATGGCTCATGTGTGAATGTATTAGTTTATAATTATTGCTTATACCATCCAAAATAGCAACTGTAACTCTGAACTTCAGGGCAGAGCTGAAGCAGGGAATAAATGGCAAACCTGCGAGGTGCACAGCATATACTAATGTCTGGAAGCGCATGTGCCCTTGCCTCTTCACAACCAGTGATGCTGTCACTGTGCATCTGTGTGTCACTGTGCACAGGACTGGTGCACAGAAGGAAGATGGGGAATTGCATCAAAAAAAGACATCTGTCCTCCAGTGATAACTTCAGATACAGCTTGACAATAGAATTCAGCTCATCTTCCCTAAATTATTGCCATCAAGTATATTCAATAGCAAATAGGGATTGTTTGGCTAAGCTGACTGATTGATAAGTAAGAAGCTACTAACTTGTGGCCTGGGTATTCATCAGTGTAATAAAGTTGTCTAACTGTAATGTTGGTACCGACAAACTGCCAGGAAATACATTGATTCACTACATTTTGGGTTTTTTTTCCCAATTATTAAGCCTGCATTTTCCCGCTCCTGATGCTGTTACTGCTGTATTTCCAGTACTAGGCACTCTGAGCGGAACAACTGCCCACTCCCCAAAGAATCTCCAGGTCACAGTCCATATGTCTGCAGTGTATTTAAAGCCTTTGTGCACCAAGATATTATGTAGTAGCAAAGACAGCAAATGCGAGTCCCAGTACTTTGGGCAAGGGCAGCTGGTAACCCAGGCGGGAGCCGAGAGCTGAATTCACTTGCGTGCAGTGTAAGGCATGGCTACAGGACTGCCTGCGGCAGCCCAGGTTCAGCGCAGAGGAAAGACCAGACAGGATTTCTGTGGAACTCGGCCAGAGCTATTTGGTGACTTGGTGATGTGGCCAGTTCTAGCCTTGGCCATACAAGGCTTTCATTCCTTGCTGGCCTTTTTGGGAGGACCTGCTTCTCGCTGCACAGCCCGCTCTTGCAGTTGCACAGCACTGTCCACAGAGGACAGTGGAAGAGGGTCAGTGTTGCTTGGTGGCTGCAGGAGTATCTAGGATCTAAAGGGCAGTGAGTAGCTGCCCCACACCCTGGCCTTCCTCCTCCTCAGCCGCCAATAAGGCAATTGCCAGCAAAGAGGCAGAGACGTTTTTGCAGGACCCTGCAGCAAAGGGGATCACAGCAGAATCTCTCTTCCCTGTAATATTCTTCAGTGTCACACCCTTAACTAGTTGATTTAGGCCAACTAGCAATTGGCAGAATTATTTGCTAGCGCGATTCAGGACTGTAGCATGAGCAGGCAGCGTGGCAGCCCTGCTTTGGAGACCAGCTCAATTTAACAGTGTGGTCACAAGCTATGCCAATTGGTCTCTGAGCCAGAGAACAAGCCCGTCGCTGTTTAGCTTAGTAGTACGGATACAGCTTCATGTCTGCTCCGGTTTTCTCTACTTCCAAGAGATCCCCTTCCCTCCTGCCTTTATTCCCCTGCCTCCACAATGTTAGTAAATCTTTAGTCACCGCTTCCATGTCTGGGGATGTGGAGAGAGAGCTGAGCTGCAGAACCACGTGGAGGCCCCTGTAAAAATCCTCCTCTGTTATTACAGGCAGTAAAAAGAGCCTGTACATAATTCACTGTTTGGGGTTTCCTTCACAGACCAATGGCTTTTCCTTCACAGACCAATGGCTTCTTCCTCTTTTATCAATGTGCAAGAGGCCACCCAAGGTTGCTAGCCTCTCAGGGTACTTCCTGATCAGAACATTGCACTCTCACCTTCTTAAGCATGGCAGTGAAGCTGATTTTCATCATTATGAAAAGCCCATCAGCAACATAAATAAAACAAGCACAGGCAAGCTCTCCTTGGTTGCTCAGGATTTTGAGGTTATGAAACATTTAAGACATTCTCTGAAGCCAGAGGATGCGTGGGTTGCAGAATGGCAGTAAGGCCCACAGAACTCCACAGCACTCAAGACCTGATGGGACCTTTTTTCATGGCAGTGATTCAGAAATAGTAGCTCAGCCTGTTTACCGGATTGCATTGTATCAGATGCCCACCGTTACACTGACTGTTAACAATCTAGCAGTTGAAACTACTCTTTCTTCAAAGTAAATTACTGGTTAAGTCTCCAAGTCCCAGCTGCTTCCAGTTTCTTCTCTTACAGGCACGGGCTGCTTACATTAAAACCCACCACTGCCAATATTTGTGTTTCAGAAAATACCAAGGACCTGATTTTTTTATGCAAGCATTTCCATCAGCACAGAAATGTTACTTTATCCTCACTTTGCCCAGATGTGAATGACTCCATGTGGCACAAATCCTTAAGTTGTTCTTATTTGTGGATTTGCTGTGAGGGCTAAGGGAGCTGCACCCTCTTGCCCCCTTCCCTGTGTCACAGAGCATACTGGAACCGTGCACCTCTTCTGCTGCAGTTGTAGCTGTTTCTGGCTCTGATTATGCTGGGATGCTGCTCCAGCCTGTCCTGCATCTGTCCGCCAGAAATAATCCAACACTAGCGATGTCCTCTGTTCTAAAGGCCTTTTCCTCCTGCTCTCTTCATCTTTTGCTTATTGTTTAAGATTTCTGAGACAGAGACAATCTTACGAGTATTTCCAGCCTGGAGCACCGTGAGGCTCAGGTTTCTAGGCAGCACTGCAGCAACAATGAAAAATAACAATAAAAGGCAGGTGCAGCTAATGAAATCTGCTCAGTTCCGTTGCATCCCAGGCTAAACCTTTCATTTTCTGAGTCATCAATCTTCCTGCGGAGATCAGAGAATCTCTCCTTCATGTTTCTTTCTGGCATAGCTCGACCAGGCAGTACTTTGCGGCCTGTTCAGCAGATGTGGGGGACAGACCCTTCCTGCTGCCTTGCAGAAGTGTGCAGGGGCACAGGCCTGTGGCATCTTCATATCCGGCAGTGTTTTCCCTTCCTGACATTCACATTCCCTTCCTCCCACATCCTGCTGTTGCAGAGCGTGTGAGAAACTAAGAGCAGCCACACCAGGTTAGACCAAAGAGCCTTCCAGTCCTGTATCCTGCCTCTGCAGGGGCCATGTGCAGATAAATAAATATAAAACCCCCACCTTTACAATGACAACTGCAATTGGGGTCCTAAGTTTAATTTATTCCTAAAGTTGTCCTAAGCTTCCTGCTAAAATGAAGTTTAGGTATGAAATATATAGTTCTATTGAATTTATACACAGAAGCTAACAAGTGAGAATGGTGTAATTCTAATGCATTTAGAAATAAACCTCAATTTCTAATACAATTTACTTCCACAATCTTAGTGAGAGAGACAGTTATAAAAAATTACAGCTGTATATACTAATTGGGAAGAAATGCAATCTTAGAACAATATCAGAACAAATACTCTACACATGGTAGATTGCTTTCAATTTATTTCTACAGTTTCCACATATAAATATATATAACCTAATAGATATATCTACATTCAGCGAATAAAGCTTTGTATGTAAAGTAACCAGATATGGTACCCAGCACTTCACCACATCCTGTCATTTAATATAGTTGGCATGAACACAAGCTCTTTTGATCTGTACTAACTATCTTTATCTCAGTGTAGATCTCATCCTCCCTATCTTTTATGCTAAAAAAGCTTTAATCAGAGGGCTTAAGCTGGTCTTATTGAATTATATTACTTTTCCTCCCTAAAACAAAGCTACTTCAAACTCAGTTTCCTTCTTTCTATGTCCTTTTACATCTTTATTTTGATCAGAACTGTTATGTTTTCAAAAGGGAAAAGAGTCTGTGTTTAGTAGGTTTAAAGCCATTCTAATTTAATTTGAGTGCAGAAAAAAAAAAACCATGTCCAGAGCATTTTAACAGAAAGGTGAGTCTAAGTTCACCTGCGCTTATGTTGCCACGTACACTGTCCCCGAGTCCAGCAAACTGTATCACAGGATGGAAAATTTTGGAGGTTACACTTCTTTTCCACTGTCCGAAGTGTTACTGCTACAAGCTTTTTAGTTCCTGAAGATGTGAGACATCCCTGTGGGTTATTTTCAAGACTCTATTCCCCTTTTTACCCTAACTAGTGGCTGGGGAACAAACCTGGCAGCCAGATATCTTGCACTGTCTTCCTAGACTCACTATCCACCTTGCAATAAATCACTGTAAACTCTCTATTCCTGCCCTGCCTTCCCACTCCCTGCAAATATCTGGTCTCTGTAGAATACAGAGAGAGACATAAGTTACCATAAACATGCCACTGAGCCAGGCAGCTGCCTGTAACTGTCCTTTTGCAAGTATCTGTCTTCCGATATGCCAGAGGAAACATCAGGTACCCCTCTTCCACTGCGTGGCAAGTGCACGTAAGCAGGCAGGTATGGGCGAGCAGATGGATAATGTTCATGCTTCAGCTTACTCTTCTGGTAACTTGCTGGTCTGTCCACACATCACATTTCAAATTCATTAGATTACATTGCAAAGAAACAGGCTTCACAATCACAAAATGCCTAGCCTGGAAATGCACAATGTGGCCAACGCCCTTCAGACGCAAGTGTCCTATACATACTGACAATTCCCAAACTGGTTTGCTTGCTTCGACATGGGATTTTAAAAGGTACTGTTTCATACTCTGCTTTTTAATGACTTTGGCCATAACTTGACTTTAAACATGCTAGGCCAGCAACTGTTGTGAAATGGTCTGCAGCTCAGGTAATGCAGGTGCAGACTAACTCACTCTTGAAATAGTTTAAAATGTGATGTTGCACAAGTTTAGACAAATGCATTCTAAGTGCAAGCTATAGACACAAAATTTCTCGGTTTAGTTTCAACACAAGGTAGCTGTACTCTCACTGACTTAATTTCATTTAAGTCTGCATCGGTTCAGCATTTTCAACTGGTCGCTGAACATCTAGAGGTTTAAGACAGAGAGTGGCAGAAAAAAAGGGAACGTTCTCTGTGTTTGGATATACTGGCATTCCAGTAATTGCCAGAAAGGGCTTATGGTGGACAGCTGATAAAAGTGTCTACTTAGAAAGGCTGAATTATTTAATGAAGTATCTTTGCTGCTCTCATTAAGACTCACACTGAAAGGCCAAAAAGAGCAATCAGTGTCAGAAGAAGCTGGACTTGCAGATGAAGAAATTCTGTTGCTTTATTTTCTCCCTTAGGATGACTACAGATGCCTATTAACAAACACCTTTTGCTTTTGGTCTGATTTTAGCATCTATATTTTCATTCTGCCAATGATTCACGGAATCACAGAATTTCAGAGTTGGAAGGGACCTCTAGAGATCATCTAGTCCAACTCCCCTGCTAAAGCAGGATTGCCTAGGGCACATTACTCAGGACTGCATCCAGGCGAGTCTTGAAAATCTCCAGAGAAGGGGATTCCACAACCTCCTTGGGCAGCCTGTTCCAGTGCTCTGTCACCCTCACCGTAAAGAAGTTTTATTTCATATTTGATCGGAACTTCCTATGTTCACTAACCTTGTTATTACGAGTAGCTTCTAGCATCCTTCTTTGTATTCACACCAGATTCAGAACAGAAGAATCTAGGCTATTTTTTTTATTTATCTTGTCTCTTATATGAGCATCTCCAAAAGCTTTTTCAGTAGCAAATCTGTATCAAAGGTAAACCGCTAGAAGGAGACAGAGAGCCACACTGCATCATCACGAAACTCTCCGAGTCCAACCTGTACTGCATTAGTGCTGTAGGTGGTTACAATCTTTTACAGAGTTGGTTGAATCTGAGCATTAATCAGCATGTGTTGCATTTTCCTTTGATCTTGTAATTGAAACAAAATTTTGGGTTTAGGAAATAAGACTCTGGCAGAAACTTCCTACCTAATGTTTGGTAAATCAATTAGTCTATCGATCAACTTCCCTCTCTGTATTTCCCAACCTGTGGTATGTGAATACTGAGGTAAGAATGAATTAAATATATGTCGAGTGTTTTGAGGTCCTTGGAGACGCTTGGCACACTGGAAGTGCAAAGTAAAGTGCAGGTCTTGCTATTTCTCTGCTACCCTTCAAACTGTTGCATTGCTGAATTTTTTGAAAAAAATCTCTCCTGAATTCCCTTTTACCTACAGTGCATAATTCTGTAGTTGTACTAGTAATAATGAGCAAGATAAGATAAAATAATTAAGAGTGTGTTTTTTGAAAATAAGAAATATTTATGAAAATTCAGTGAAACATTATATTATTACACTAAAATATTAGCAGAAAGTAGGGATACCATTCCCCGCCCCAGTGGTTCTACTATCTGTATGTGTGCCCCACATACAGCTGAAAGGCTCTTAAAGAATCCCTGTGTTTGCTGCTTTCATAAATACTCTGTTATAAAAAAAAAAATTTGTATTGCTTTTGCAGCCATTTTTGGTTGAAACTGAAAACCTAAACCTCTAAATCTCCTGGAGGAAAAGGAGATGACAAAATGTAAACAAATAACTACTCCCTCTGAAGATCTTCAGATATGCTTCCAACTGGGAGTAGGGCAAAAGACTCTAATTTGCTGTTCATACTGATTTAATTAGAATAGACATAGTATAGCACTTAGACGTAAATGAACTTATTAAAAGGAAGCTCACTGTTGCAATATCTTACATTGAATTGAAGGCACAGAGAAGTGTACTGAAGCCGGATAAGACCCCAAACTAGATTCTAGTCCTGTTATGCTTCCGAATATACTCTTCCATTTTCCCCAGCCTTGACCTCGACCTTCTTCAGACTGGACCTGTTTTCCTCTTCCTCTAGAAACCCTGATGCTGAGTAAGCCAGCTCAGCACATTCCCTTCAGGCAACCAGCCATGACTTAATCAGCCACATACACTCCTGCGTAACCTATAGTTGAGAACAGGCCCCCTTCAACCACACTGAAGGATTCCAGTGATCCTACCTTAATCTGCCTTGGAGGGAACAGGCTGCAGGCTTCAGTTACAATAAGCTTCAGATGAGACTGTGAGCAGAAAGGAGGCAAAAAAGGCCTCTGGCTAGTAATGCCAATATTTTTGATGTGGATATTGACTTCTGTTTTACTATTTATCAGAATGTAAGTCTGTAAAAGGCAGATCTTATCAGATGTGTTTGTAACAGATGTGTTTGTAACAGTCTTCCAAAACAGCAAGCTCTCACCATGGAGAAATATTAATCCACTGCATTTTGAACCCGCATTTATTTGCTGGAAATCTTCGGGAGAAAAACCAGTGGAAATTACAACCAGTAACAGCATTGGAGACCAACCCTCATTCGAGGATGCGGTGACGATATGTAACGTCAGTGAGAATGGACGCTCTCCCCCTGGGATGCCTTGGTGTAGCCAAGGAACCTCTGGCACTAAGGGACCATCACTCAAACCAGTTCGTGCCTCCCTTTTTCCAGGACGCAACGAGAAGCGCGTGGGAACAGCCGGAGACACGCCGCCTCTTCACCTCCTCCACCTAAACGGCCTGGCTGCCGAAAAGCGCGTTTTCTGCCCTAAAAGAGCTTCTTGTCGTTACGGACGGAAGTCGCCGTCATCGCCGTACCTGGCACGTCACCGGTACCGCGGCTCCCCAGAGGCGGTTACTCGACCCAGCACCGCCCCACGGCGGACACGCCTGTGCCAAAGCCCGCCTACCTGCACTGACGTCACCGCTGCGCGCCGGAACAGGCCCCGCCCCGGGTGCCGCTCTGCCCCGGCCGGCCGCCTGCCTGCCCGCCCGGAGGTAAGAGCCGCTCCTCCCGCCTCTCCCGTGTCCGCACCCCACGCGTGGGGCTGCACAGGCACCCCTCACCCCCGGGATGGGCCTGCCCGCTCCCCCCCCGCTCCCCCGGGTGGTTTGGCGCGGCCGGTGGGCCGGTGGCGGGCCTGGGACATGGACACGGAGGTCCGTCCTTGGCGTGGGAGTTGTTGTCCACGCAGTCAGATCGCTCCGTGTGGTTTAATTTTTTTTTTTTAGAGGCGTTTGTAAAGAGGGAGGTGGGAAGTTGTGACCGAACACATTTGGGAAGTCAGGTCTGATGTCAGAATCCTGTTCAAAATTCAACCATGTCTGTAAAGGGTGGGTAAGGTGTTCCGTCTGTCACAAAGAGGTGTCAGAACAGGAGATTTTGGTTATAAAGTGTTGGGAAAGCCTTGGTTTTCACACACTTCTACTTCACCTGGTGTGCATGCGATGGAGGGACCTGTGTGTGGCCCAAGAGCTGAACCAGGCTTCCAGGGGAGCTCTAAGTCCACATTAAACTGTCCAGGTTGTTCTCTTGTCACTGTCCCAAATGCGGGGACCCCCCTCCGTAACTTCCCAGAACTGAGGGTGATGTGTGCAGTACAGTTTAACGCATGGTTTGTATAGTTACATGTGAGAAAGAGAATACGGGCTATCGGCTTCTCAGCTGGTGCCATGCCTTGAGGATGGCAGGTTCTACTGTAGGCAGTAAACAGTGACGTTCCTATTAAATGTCAATAAAATAGTGTTGCAGAGGAAGGAGCCTTGAGAACTTGGTAACTGTTGTTAGAAGAGCACGGCTTTCAAAGAGAAGATGCAGTTTGCATGTACAGGCCATGGTTAAAATAGTCTAGCACCGCTCTTTTCCCTTAGCAGAAATGCAAGTGATAATTAAAACCACTGAGCTCAAGTACTTTGTAATAAAGTAGATCTGTTTAAGGTTCTCTCATGTTCCTACCGAGGTAAAGATGTTCCCTTCCTTACGCTTTGCCACAGCATCCTGACTGCAAGGTTAGTTGCTGCGAGCAATGTAGTAGGGGACTTTGATTTGCAAGTTAAACTCTAGATTGTGCTAATTAAGAGGCCTCATTTTTGAGACAAACAAAAATGGAAAGATTTGACTGTAAAATAAATCAAAATTGAAAGGTGTCTGCCACACTTCTTGGTTTTAAAATTGTAAAAGAATACTTCCAACCTAAAATACTTGGATATTGCTAATCCTGTGGCAGTATGACCCTTGCTACAGAAATCAGAAAACACTTAACGTGAGGCTATACCCCAGAACATGAGAAACTTGGAAGCGCTTGTTAGAATTCTTAGGCTTCCTATCAGAAATGGAGCGCAGAAATCACACAAATCTTTTTGATAAATTCTTTCAAGTGTTTTAAGATTTTTAGAATCAATTTTTCATCTGTTCTCAATTCTACAATGCTTAATTTAATCTGTTTCAATCCCTGTGAAAACTCCATGTCTCCAAATGAGTTTTCCCTATTACTCCCTCACTTCTGTGATTTTGCACATACCCTTTCTTTGCTGATAGTAGCTGGTCTCCTTTTTGTCACATTATCAGCTCTTAAATTCTATTTAGGGGATAGGCAGAAAAGATTTTTCCTGTTTTTCTCCTGCATTACTGAGATTGATGCTTAGAACACAATGTTTAGAACAACCTCTCACGTTATGTTCAACCAAAAAAATGGGTAAATACGCTTCTAATAGTTGAACAGAGTCTTGTTAGCACAGTCAAACAATGAACAGACAAAAATAGATTTGGGTCGTTGTTCTAAACAGTAGAGAAAGGTACTGCATGAAGTGCAGTGGAGAGTGTCAGCAAATTTTAGAAGAGGTAGTAACTCCAGGGTTTAGAGCATACGAGAGCTATGGACTGGAGGCAGGTTATTTCCTGTTCGCTGCGAATTTGGTAGGACAGAGGTATTCAGTATTGATTGCTGTCATGAACAAAAACCCACTGGAATACTGAGTTTCGTCCACTCTGATGATGTGTAAACCATTTTATGCAAGGAGACAGTGTTTTGCTGTACAAGAAATTCTGTGCAACCAAAAGTGTATGTTTTAAACACCAGTTTAGATGTAAAAATTGAACATCACTTTAAAGCCCCAATCTTGAACTGAGCTGTGGTAGCATAGTCTGAGTGTGAAAGCTTTTATGAAAACCTCTCACTAAGAAGTGTTCTGGACATACCTGAAGAAAGGTGGTTTTATGATTGTACTTACTGATGGGTGTAGCGACAGGTTGGAGCTGAACAAGAGCTAGGATGTATTAGATTTGCTGAGAAGAGGAAACGATTGCGTCATCAAAGATGTGGAATGTAGGACAGCTGATTACAGAGAATAAAAATGTTTTACAATCATGCAGATTGAGTTGAAGGTTTACATCAAAGTTGGTTTGTGTGGATATAGATAGGGCTGCGGTGAATATGGGTTGTTTAAGCCAAGATGAGATACTAATTTTCTAATGTGATATCCCCCACAGGCTGAAGTGTTAGGTGAGCCTCAAAAATATTATTTCCTCCTTTTAAACTTTAATCTTCTTTTAAGACAGATCACAATAAACCTTGCAAATCCTCTAGAGGCTGAAAAGACTCTATTTCAGTGGCATCATCAAGAGCCTGATGGCTGTGAGCTGTTCTGTAGGGTTCTGTGCAGGTTGCGATGCTGACTGGAGCCTAGCTTTGAAGGCAGGGTTAAAAATGATTGCTCGGCTGTTGCCCATTTGTAACATAGTGCAAATTCTGCATTGGGCTCGAGTTGGGATATTTTTAAGGGGATCAAGATAAGCCTGTTGGTGCATACTTGGTATTTCATGGTAGGCTTAATTACTTTTGCAATGGAAATTTTTCTTGCAAACAAGATTGTGAATTGGCGTTGCAAGAGCACTCTGACTAATGGTACTAGATATACTCTCCAGCTGCCCCAAGCTGGCTTGAGAGGCATTAGTAGCAAAACAGATCTGTGGACACAGGGATAACTAGTAGGCAACTAATTATTATGCAGCAATAATGCTGAGGAGTGTGTGTCACAGATTAGAGCCTATTGTACTTAGAGCTTTGCAAACATGGAATAAAGTCGATTTCTCTGCCCAAAAGAGGTTTATGATCAAAGAACTTAGTCATGATCTCTGGTAGCCTTAAATTTAAGATGCTTGTTCCTTGTTGCTCTGTTGTCCTATAGCCACAGCTGCAAACTACAGTGTTAGAGCAGAAGGGACATCTCTGCTGCACGTGCACATCAGCTACATTCACTCCAGGTTGCGAGTCAGAACTCATGAGAGGGAGGACAGTGTCAGTTTTTAGGAGCTGACAGAGACAGTTTGTCATACTGATGTTGCTAATGCATTTGTTTTGAATTTAAGAGTATTTTTATGTGCCCTGACCAAAAGGTTTTGGGTTTGTTTTGGTTTTCTCTATATAACCTGGAAATATCTGTGAAAAGAAGAAAAGTCTAAACTGTTGTTAAATGAACAATCTGAAAAAATAAAAGATGTGAGCTCAGTATGAAGACAAGGCCTTCTAGTGCTTAAGAAATAGGTAAGAATTAACATGAAATGTGAAGTGAGTTGCAATATTAAGCAGAATGAAGGATGCCAAATTACTTTTTGTCTTCTGTTTGCATGTTACAAAATATTTCAAATACACCATTTTTATTGTGAACTTGGCAGTTTTAATTCCAGTGGAAAACCTTGTGCGTGACACTAACACTGAGCGTTTTAAAATTCTCTCAGAGTTTCCTATTGCCCCGTCGATATATGCGTGTAGCTTGCATTGCTTTCACCATTCATAGAGGTACCTAGGGCCTAATTAGAGTTTATATCTTTCAGTATGACAGATACAGTTTTGCTGTGAGGGTGGGCAGGAAAGGAGGCTTGGTTTTTCTTTTTAAGCCAGCTGGCAATTACTTTTTAAGCCTTGTGTTAAAACACCAGATATATTAAAAGATTATTCATAAAAGCCACCTGCAAATTGTCTGCGGTTTCCCTTTTTCCTTTTCTTACCTTTGTATGCCAGTCATGGGTGTGTTTTTCTTGAAAGATGTCTGCAGAGTTCTTTTCTTTGTTTTCCTGAAAGATAAATGTGAAGGTGGACAATTTTGCTAATTGTATTGTGCACAGTCATCTGTATTTTGTTTAGTTTTATTTAAAATTCCTTAATACAGCATTTAACTCAGCTGGATCTTAGATCAATAGCCACATTAACGCTATGGCAAACTGCTTATGATTGTCACCAGTTTAGTCTTTTTTATACCGTCTGCATAAGAAGAGGTATTTTCTCTTGCTTTCTCTCCACATTTGTGTCTTTCTGTGGTTCATAGTATTTCCCTCCCTTCCCTTTTTGCAGGTTGAGTGTATTACTTGCTGATTTATACTATGTTGACTGGAGAGAAAACGAAGTGTAAGCAGAAGTTTACATAAATGTAGTCATGTTTCTGAATAAATGATAATTTATTCAGAATTTTTCAGAAATTTCAGAATATTCAGAAATTTTTCATCTGTGGAAACTTGTAAGACAATTTTTGATCAGACTTAAATGCAATGACTAAGTTTTCTCATTAAAATGGTTTACTTTTGTGATTTCAAGTCCTTTTCTTCCACAAATATATTTTTCTTTTATGCTTTTTTCCCAAAAACTACACAGCAGTTTTTCAGCTCAGGGTTAAAAGGGAAAGTTGTTTCTGGTAGATTGATGTTATGAAGTCATACCACATTTTTCATCACTATTTGTTTGCTTCAGTGTCCTTAATCAAAGTAGGCCTTTTCTTTCCTATTTTATGTTTATGGGTTGTGAACTTTCCTTTGCATTCTCAAAATTAAAGATCTTATAAAGTATTACCATCATGTACACAACCACAGATTATGTGTTCATAGGTGTTATTACCTGATAATGAAAATGCTGTCTTATCCTTATTTCCTTTAGACTTACCCATTATTCACATGCTTACCCAGCAAGTTATTTTCATAACTTCTCTTATCTGAATATTTGTACTGTCCTTAACTTTTTAATAGCGGAATCTCTGTGCCAAATACAATTTGGCTGAAAGTCTGCAAATCCAACAGATTTGCTGTAGTAAACATCAACTTCAGGAACTGAATTAAATTTTTACCTGTTCAAAATATATAGAGAAACACTCATAACTTTGAGGAAAATTTTGTTTGTGATTTAGTAACTGAAACACAACTGTTGAGGGCAGTGTGGCTTTTAGGTATGTTTAGAGAGTAACTCATGTGGTCTTAGCTCCTTCCATCCTTGGCTTTGTCATTCTGCAGGTGTGACTGTGCAGTCTATGTATTGATTTTGGCAGAAACAACTCTGTGGAGTTTCCGGTGTACATGTTTTCTAATGTAGTGTAAGTTTGTTCTTGTTGATTTAATATTATCCAAACTATTTTAGGCTGTTGACTGCTGCCTTATTGTTGGCATGTGCCAACACTGTAACAGATCCTGCTTAGAGATTAGTAATGCTGAAACAACAGTTTTATGAAAAGAGAGAGGTCCCTATGCAGCAGGAGTAGGAACTTGCTAGTTCCTGTTGAACAGAAAACACAGGTCTAACGAATTCTTCCCCCTCCCTGGGCAGGACCGGACTTATCAATGAAGGGTACTGTACACGGGCTTGTTCCATTGAAGACTGATGCATTTTTTCCCCTTTCCTTGCTAATCGACAGTGACAAGTAAATACTTGTGATACGAGGGCAAACTTAATTCTTTATGGTTCATGAGAGAGCAATCGTAGAAAAATACATTTTAGACAGTTATCTGTGATTTCCTTCGATTTTCCTTTTCTTTCTCTGTCTTATACTTTAGGTCTAGCTTGAGATATTGGAAGGAATATCATATATGCTCTAGTGACTGTTTATCCTTGCAACTGCTGTAAAATAGCATGAGTTAGTTTTGACTGGTAACGCATTCCTGCTACAGGAGTTTTTCAGCGGGTTTTTTTCCCTGCAGTTGCTGGGACTGGATGCCCACATTAAAAGAGAGAGAGAAAAGTTGGAGTTTATCAGTATGTTCATGCATGTCCATCAAATTAAAACCATAGTAGATTAAGTGCTGTAGCGATGGTAAACTCTGTAGATGATTGTTGGATTGGATTACACCTCTCTCCCTGTGTGTGTAAATGTGTACTGACAGATACCTTCTAACCAGGCTTAATTGTATTAACAGCTGGGAAAATCTAGTTTCTTCTGTAGCTTTGAGTATTTTCTGTGCTGTACTATATGACTAGAAGTTAACAACAAACATTGTTTCTGGACTCTTTTAATCAACCTGACAAGGGTGATTAAAATGCAGGTGGCCAGGACAGAACAAAACACAAACAATACTATCGTAAAGGGCAGAAATAATTGTATTGGTATTTTGCCTTTCTGTGGGCAGCATCTTGTAGGTCCAGCTCAGCTTTCTTGCTTAGGTCTGCTGCAGCTGACTGAAACAGTATTTACATATGTGAGTTACATGCTGGGGTAGGGAGGAGACCTTCAACATGTCATGGTTAGCACCGTGATTCTGTACTCAATCTGAAAAACAGCTCTGACCAGGATGAAAAGTCATGCAGCTGAGTAGGATTATAATTCTAAACTATCTAAACAACAGCAGTGAAACTGGGCTTGTTAGCTGGCTGATTGCATTTCTGGAGTCACACTGGTGCGGTTAAAAACTGGAGTTGCAGACAAACTCGAATAGCTCCACACTGTTTTTCCTTCCAGTCTTCCTCCTATTTTACCTCCAGGAGACAAGATAAATAAAAAGAAACCTCTCTCACCCATACCACACTCTTGCCAGGAAAAGAGAAAGATCAAATCTTTACCTAAAACAAACTCCAGTGATGTGACAGCTGTTTGCTGTTTCCTTGCTGTTTGCACTGGCTGTGTGGCTTGGTGTTCAGGGATGAAATTTTCAAAGTGCAGTTTCTCCAATTTACATTCTCACCCTCTACTCAGCGGCTGGGTAGTGGGATTATTACACTGATCCTAAGTAGGATGGACTGCAACGGTCCAGGTGCTCCCACTGTTCTTGATGCAGCTCACCAAATGGGCAGGAAAAATATATTTCTTCTCTTCTTTCCTTACAACGTCCCAAAAGTTGTTGCTCAGTCAGAAATTGTAGAAAATAACCGAGCTTTAAGTAACATTAACTCCCCAAGATAATAAGTGATTTATGATTTGAGATGAATTAAAGACACCGATTGTAAGCCAGCAGCCAGATGGCTTGGCAGTAGCCCTGCCATGTTACCATGAATGCTGGGATCAAAAAAGGGAGTGCTTTGGGATTTTTCACATCTTTGCTTATCTCACAGTTGCTGTGCATAGATGTGTCTACAAGATTTCCAGAGTATTCTGAAATCCCAAAATCAACTCAGCTTTGTTACTGGTAGAGTTAGCTTGCAGATTATAATACCCCATAGAGAATTCAGAAAACTGGATACAGGGTTCATAAGAAGAATTTCTTGGATCAACTCCTAAATTTAGCATTGGAAGATGTAACTGACCCTGACATAACTGGTGCTGCATAACCACTTTAAAGCTGAAGTAATGTCTGTTCCTAAGACAGGCTGAAGCCATATCCCCATTTTCTTTTTTTTCAGTGTGCTGCTGGTTGCTTGGTGTAGCTCTTTTTATACTGTGATTTATAGAGCACTTCTTTTAAACAAGCAAATAATTTCTTTCTATCACAGACCATAAAAGCTAAATACTGGTTTGGGGCTGTTATAAGAATAGGTACTACAGTCATGTCAATTGTAATGCTCCTTCATGCCATTTTGCACAGCAGTTAGGAGATATCCTTGAAATTAAAATTATAGGACCTGTAACTGTGTCACTGTTGACATTACCTGCTAGAACTCTTCAGAAGTAGGTATTTCTTATAATGTTTAATGAATGAATGGTAATGCTTTGCATTGTAAAATACAGTCTTTTGACTCTGTAGGGACTTCAAGAAAAGGATTATTAGTTTTGTTTCCTCTTTCCAGATGAAAATGTCAGAAGATGATATTAATACAGAAGAATACCCCACTGAAATTCATGATTATCTTGCAGCATTTGAAAAATCTCTTGCTTCTGTAGATGAGATGCTGAAGACAATGATGTCAGTTTCCAGGAATGAGCTTCTCCAAAAGGTAAATAACCTTAGTTTTGACAACCTTTTTGCTATTAATACAAGAATACCTGGGAACCTGAACTGAAATAAAAGGGCCTGTTAGGTCATCCACTGCACAGAGAAATAACAAATATGACACTTCCTACCCCTGATTCCTAATATTTGAAGTTCTTATATTTCTAAGATATCCAGACAGTCTTACAAACAAAACAATGAAATATATGCTCTTTCAGGCTGAAAAGTGATGATCCTACGAGTGAGTCATTTAGGTAGAGGACATTCTAGCTTATTCCTGACCTTCCTTAAAGTGCATGCTGAGTGCTCTTTTGTAACAGAGATCATTCACATTTTTGTCTGAGACCTTTTCACAACAAACTTAATGGAACTTGGTATACCCAGAAGGATGTAAAGATGAATTGACAGCAGTGACAACTGATCTGATTCTGGAAGTCTAGACTTGCAGATCCTGGTGCTTGAAAAACTGTGCTGTCTTCTCTAGCTGTATTATAAGCACAAATCTGTAAAATGTGGTTTTTTTTCAGGGCATAAAGACAGAGCAAGGTATTGCCTGAAGACTTCATACAAGCCTCTCTATCTTTTAGCATTTAAAGCCTAACATGTACTTTCTTTAGGGCAAGAAAAAGCCAGCACATGAGGGAACTTCTTTATCCTCTGAGGATTTCTAACACAAATAAATTATGAAGAAAACAGTCTTGACAACACTGATCTTTTGACAGTATCCATGTTAGAACTAGTGAGCTGTACAATGATGTTATCAGAGTTTCTGGAAATCCTATAGGACTAAAATAATAAATTGACTTTGACAGTCGAGGAAAAAACCCACCTCATTACCTGTATTCTTCCTTTGCTTTACAGCAGTGTTGAACACACAGTCTACCATGTGTAGTGTTTGTATTCATTGATTGTCTGTAGTATACTATATTCACATTTAAGCTTCTGTGATCTTAAGACTTTTTTTGTTTTGTTTTGTTTTTCCATTGATAGCAACAACTGTTTTGAATTAATATTTTGAATGGCAGGGAAATAGGCATAGACATGGTCTCAGTGAACTCATGGTGCAAAAATATGCTCATTTAGCGTGGGTTTTTTTTATGAATACGTTCACAATTATAAAATGTGCATATTACTTAAATCTGTGCACATCTTGCTTAAAACTGTGCAAATGTGGTGTGTTCTTTTCATTCTAGTTGGAGCCTCTTGAGCAAGCAAAGATGGATTTGGTTTCGGTATACACTTTAAATTCAATGTTCTGGGGTAAGTATGTCGTAGGAGGAAAAAGTAGTATTTATGATTGCCATTTGAACACCTTCTAGACAGCTGCAAACATGAAATAATCGTATTTCATAGAGAAGTAATTATAAACTTGTAATTACCCTGAGGACCCAAATTATTGCCATCTATAGGACAAATGATGTTGAAACTCCAAATCAAAAATTTATATTTACAAAAGCTGACTTTGTACATGTGTGAGTGTTTCTTTCTTTCTTTTTGTGGCAGCCTTTTCTATCCTTTTAACAGAAAGTTTAACTGTGTTAGATTTATTTATTTCTAACTGCAATATTTGATAATAGTTTGTCAGATACTTAACAATACAGTTAACTGCAATTCTTATTAATAGTTTTATGTGGAACCTCCAGTTTTCGTATCTGACTGATTGGTCCCCAGTCATCACAGCCTTCAGTTTCAAAAAACCCCATGTTTTTTTCTTGCAGTATACTTGGCTACTCAGGGAATCAATCCAAAGGAACATCCAGTGAAAAAAGAACTGGTAAGATTCTTACACTTACGTTGCATGCACTGCAATATTTTACTCGTCTGGGACAGTTAACTGATATAGAAGTGGGAAAAAAAATGTTTATATCTATGTTTAAAATGGATATGTTGCCATAATAGCATGCATATGCTACTTGGTGTTATGTAACTGTTCATATGCCCTGCTGGGCTGTCTAAATTAAGAAAGACATATTTTTATTTCCAAACAGTACTGTTTAAAGCCAAGTTGTAGAGCCTGCTGAAATTAGAGAAGAAGATGAACAGTGTCATCTTTTTTCTCCACCTTTGAGAATTGGATTCTGAATAGAGCAGCTTTTCACTTGTATCTGTTAAATGGAAAAATGTTACGTGTCTGATAATAATTTATAACTTCCAGTATGGCATTTTTTTCTTACAAATACTTGGATTCATGTTAATCTCTGAGGCTACCTTTTCTTACTTTTGTATGACTCTAAAAGTACAGCGTGGTTGATTTACTAGCAAAGACGGGAAAGAGCCCCCCTCCCCCTTGCAAGTCCTCCATTAATTCATTTTCTCAGCAGTAAAGAATCCAGTTCAGCAACAAAGCTAAAAGCTTTTTTGGCACCAGTTGTATGTGTATTGTCCAGTAATTCTGCATTAGTGACATATTTACAACCTACAATAAATCTTTTAGATTTGTCTTTATATTCCATTTAGATGCATGTCTACAGTATAGAAGGCTGGCTATCCTGAAAATTCTGCTGACTTAAAAAATCAAATCATTTAGCCTGAAGAAAAAAATAGAAATCAAAACTTATAGCAACTCATTTTAATTCCTGTATAAATGAAAATATTAAATGTGGGCAATTATAAAATACTTAGCTTAAATGTAATCCTTACATAACCAGCAGAATGCAAGATAGGACTGAAAAATGTGGAAAGCTAGCCTGAATAACAAGAGTACTTCTATTTTTAATTTTGTGAGGTTTTCAGTAGTCTCAGCTGTATCATATTAAAAAATGGATCGGTTAATATTTCATGAGCTTTCAGTCAGTTTCTTGTTCCTCCTATATTATATACTGTCTGAATATTGTGTTAATTTAGCAGTACTAAAAAATAAATTTCATCTCTTCTGCTGTGGATATTTTATGCCGGTATTTTACTTCACAATTGCCAGTCGTTTTAACTCTGAAGAATGTGTGAATTCTCATAGGCTAGATTTTTATCCAGTTCTCTTTTCCTTTTACAAGTATCAAGGTGAATGAATGCACAGTCTTTCCTTCCAAGAACATTGAGATGTTCTTATTCATGTGGAAAGGGATTAAAAAAATACTGTTCTGTCATGATTGTTTTGGTTTTAGAATTGCTCTCCTTGTGTACATACAGGGAATACACAGGGATTCAAACTGTATTAATAAAACTCACATTCAAGCTATCAGAGTTAATTTCTTTTGTCATGTTGACATTTGTCAGCTCCTTTTTCCCATGTTGATACATGTAGGTTTGCCATCTGTTCTCATTAGCCATCTCAGTCACCAAAGAAATATTACAGTCTATCATGATTTCAGACCCTGTAAAGCTCTCCTCATTAAAGCTATGTTTTTGCTATGGAAAGAGTGGCCAAATTTTTGACAAATCAGTTGCTTATAATTGTCACTGGAGAACTGAAAATCAGTTCAGTAGTGTAGGACTCGTAACTTTTGTTCCAGATTCAAAAAGCTGTCAATAGCTGTGTGAGAAATGTGTGGGTTACATAATATCAACGTTTATTTAGTTAGCAGTATCCATAAATGTTCTGTTAATCCACGTTTATCATTTGGGTATCAGGTAGAGCACTATATATATATATATATCTGTTACTGTTGTTTGTATTACAGTAACACCTAAAGGCTCTAGAGTTGAAGGCCATATTAGGCTAAATATGTAGATTTGAAATCTATCAACCAAACTTTTATGTATTTTACAGAATTACTGTAAGTGTCCTCTCTAGTCAGTGGAGAGAAGCAGGCACTTAACAGAGGGTGATGCTCATCTTAGAGGGGTTTAGTTACCCTCTCAAAGTAATTTTCTTTATTGATTGCAGAAGTAGATGAGGATGAGTAGGTGCATAAACAAGATTGTTAAACTGGGAGTGTATACGTAGGTGTGGTGTGAATCCAAGCCATGCTTTCTTCAAAAAAAGCTCTAGACACCAAATGACTATGATTTGGTCTCTGCCATTCCATAAAGCAAGTATCCCCTTGCTTTATGGAATGGCAGTGGAGACAGGCTTTTTTATTTATTGTCATAAAGGGAACTTCTGGTACAGCTGGAAATTCATCAGGGTGCCTTAAATATTTTCACTAGTAAGACCCCTTGACCATTTTAGGGTCTTAACCACAAGAGTTCTCTGCAATGCTTGTAACGTCTTTGATTTTGTATAAGATGCTTTTTGGTTTTGCTTGGACGTGTTAAATTTTCTTTTTTTTTTTTGTAGACAGTAGTCAGACAGTATAATTTATCTATAAATACGTCAAATATCTAAATATTATTTTCCCATCTTTATGTAGGCCAAACTCCAATTTGAGTTCCGTATTTCTAACTTTTCTTGCGAGAACAATTCTTGTCTTAGTGTAAATTAGATGCAGAGTCTTCATTTCTGTAGGACTTTATGTTCTATTACGGTGGGTGTCATGCAAATATTAGTATGGTAGGTACCTGTGATAGAAAATCTGCTAAAGGGGAAGCCTGAAGTTTACAAAGAGCCTGGTATATATATTTAAATAATGCTATTTTTCTAAGTATTATACTTATGGAAATATACAGTGTGAAGAACTTCTACTCATTGATTTTTATTTTAGCAGCAATCTTGGGAGAATGGTGTGAAATATACTTTTTTTTTTTTTTTTTTCCTAGGAGAGGATAAGAACATACATGAACAAGGTCAAAGAAATAGCAGACAAGAAAAAGGCATCCAAACTCGATAAAGGAGCTGCTTCTAGATTTGTAAGAAATGCACTCTGGGAACCAAATGCTGAAAATGAAAGTACCTCCAAAACTCCTGCTAAAGGAAAAAAGAGAAAGATGGACTAAATCTTTGTTTTCCCTTATATAAATTAGAGACACCCAGAACTTATTTAGGAATTTGTCTTGCATACTATATGCATCTTGCAGAGGTGCTGTATAACAACATCTGGATTAAGTTGTATTTAAGAATTTTACAGGATTGTATTTTGTCCAGAACACTGGTCACCGAGGTAATCACATTATATGTGTATTTTAAAGTGCCATTTGATGCGAGAGAAGTAACATTTCATTATTCAAATTATAACGACCTGACATGTGTTTGCTGGTAATAGATACTAGTGATGTTTTGTTCATAGTGTCTAAGAAGTCCGTTTTTTTTTTTCACTGCTGAATGTTTGACACTTTTTTATATGTACTGAATCTTTTGAATATTAAAAAGTCTCAAACAATGCTGTCCAATCTGTGGTCTTTATGCATGAGCCATGTTTGCTTTCTCATTACATCATTATGTGAAATACTTTACTTGTAGAGTTTTGTAAGGTTTATTCACTGTGGTAAATCGTTTCCTTTTCAGCTTCTCAACTTGAATGTATGCTGTATTCCCATACTTCTGTTGCCTCTGAGCAAACTGAGCTTCAAGGGTCACAAGCAAACACCCTGGATTCCACTCTAAGCCCCTGTGTCTAGTCCATGGAAAAAGTAGATATCCCCAAAGGGCAATTTGTAGGGTCCAAAAAAATGAGCAGGCTGGGGACAGCTATTAGAAAACAGCACATGCAGGAACTTGATTGGAATTTTGGCTGCGGTGCTCATCCCTTACTGCTGACACTGTGAGAGAGAGAGAAATACGCTCTGAGGTGGCAGGAGTGTGGTCATCTGTTGTGATTTCTCAAATCTTCATCAAGGAAAGCATTCTCTAGTGTGATTAAAAACTACCGCTCTGTTTTACAAGTATTCTATTTGTTTTCTGCAAAATGTGAAGCTTAGACATGTAGGAGAGGAGGTGTGTTAGTTTCTTTAGAAGAATCTCACTAGTTCATTTTTCAATACACTGCAAAGCAAAACTCAATTATCAGTCCAAAAGCTGTTTAGCAGTAATCTAATTACTTATGAAGGAAAAATAAACAATTTGGTTCACCAAAATGCAGCTTGCGTAGCAGTATACAAAATTGGTTGGGAAATATTGTTAGTATGAAAGACTAAATGATAAGAACAAATGAATGCAGTTTTCCTATAGTTACCGCAAGCTGAATGATGTACAGTGGATGGTTACTGTCCTTACAGAGTTGTACTGCATCATGCAATGCAGAATATGGACTAAATTGAATTAGGTGCTAAAATGAAGGTTCTTTTGTCATTGACTATCTGAAAATATATATTTGAAAGTGAAAGCTCAATACATTGACAAGTTTATTAAACTCAAATAATTGTTGCATAACTCTAGAAACATTTTCAGTGACTGGTATGAATTTACACATTTTTGCTTAAGATAAACTCTTTGAATAAATAGCAATTCCTTCAATCCAACTAACAAGAGAACTTGCTTCTATATATGTTCATGTAGGTACCTAACTTTGCTGCCCCAAATCTACAGGACTGCTCGTGGTGAGTATGCGTATCAAAGGTCCGTAAACATGCACCAGCTGAAAGCTAAAATGAGAACGCTTTATTTCTACAGGTTAATGTCATGGTCATACCAAACAAAAGCTTTTGGACTCGGGAGCCTTTTTTTGTCTAATTAAGGTTAAAAATGAAAAAGACCCAAAGTGTGTTCTTGACCAAAGATAGCAATACTCGTGTAAAGCAGTTCTCTTGGTGTGCTCAATAGGTTTGGACAGAGTTTATTTGGAAGTCTGTGTGTCCTGTGTTGTACCCCTTTCGACCCGATACTGCAAATGATTGCTGCTATAAACAGACTTCTGGACTTTGTGTGCACGTAGAGGTCTGCATGTGCAAAGCATGAGGTTCTAAATGTTAATCTGAAAACCATTAATTTCAAAAAAGAAAAAAGGCCAGGTGTCCTATGAACTAATTGGGAAGACAATAGGATAGAAGTGGTCTGACGTGGCACAAGCCAGAAGTGCTTTAATGGAGAGATTTTCTGGGAGATAACATCTTATACTTTGAGAGGCATTGTTTTGAGGAAATGTGTAGCTCAGCTTGTATTTACGCACAGTGCTGTTAATTAAAAGGGAATTGAAGGACGTTTCCATTACATGATTTTCCTCTAAAGCTTCAATTATAGCTTTTGTTTTTAAGGGATAATGTCTGAAAAGGATTGTAATTCATTGTCCAGTAAAGTACACAGGTTTCATTGGTAAATGTTTAAATAAGAATAATGTAAAGCTATTAGCTAAGACTTACTGAGGTAGAAGTCCATCTGGTATAATTAATTATATACAGGTATTTGGCATTTGTGATACCGCAGTTTAAATAGATGTAACAAATGCAACTTTGTAAACTTTTTTTTTTTAAAAGCTTGTATCAAGCAGTATAGCTGATCACAGCCTGGATTTGTAGCTTTTCTAACACAAAGAAAACAACCCAGACAAATGCCCCACAAACTAAGAAGCGTTAACCATATGCTTGTTATTCGCTAACAACTCTATTAGAAAGAGGTCTGAAATACAAGATCATGAACGCTAAGTGTTTTTTATATCACTGAAAAGTTCTTGGAACATTTAGACTTCAGGATAGGTATTTGACTTTACTGAGGTCTCAAATATGAAATGACTTGACTGAACATTGTTCATGAAAAGTTCCTCCCTGGAAAAGCTACATGAATATTGGAATAAAAAATAAAAACTTTCCTGCCTCAAAATAGGAGTCTGGCAAGAAGAACATTTCTTGCAGTGGCTGTGTGCATAAATCTGTATGAGCTCTAGTTTGTAAAATGGTTCTACAGGGCCTGAAAAGGAAGGAAAACATCTGTGAGACTTCTAGTCTCATTGCTGAATGCGCTGAATATGGTGCAGAAATACCAACTCTGCATTAGTTAATGCCAATGTAATGCAAAGAGTTGCTATTTAACAGCAAAAGTTATTAGTACCAGTGCATTAAAGTATTAATGAACTTAAGATATTTAAAGAGAACATTAAGGTGTGTGTGACGCCTGCCTGCTTTGTCTTGATTTTGCTATAAATATGTTATGGGTTAATTAATACCGGCTAGACATACCAGCTAAGAGAAGCACTAAAAAAATGCTGTTTATGAGAAAGTTTTTAAGTAATGCAATGCTAAAATAATGTAAAACTCTAAGTTATGGTAGAAACAGATATGTGGTTGGATTGACTAGAGGCTAATCAATGTCAAAATTAGTGGTTTGTGTTCATGTTTTTAAGTTAAAAGTGAAAATAGTATTTATTGTGTTAAAGATTCTGTTTTGATATATGCATTTAATGATTTAACTGTTCTTGGAACTTTTCTTGCTTTCTAGTCTTTGCACCAAGAAAGTGATGAGGTTTGTAAGAACACGTGAAGTTAGCAGCTGTGGCTAGAATTTGGTATGAGGTTGCATGGCGAATTTTCCAAGCTTGCAAAAAAACCCCACCCCACCTTCAGATGAGAAATGACAACACAACTCAAGATGTTAAGCCCCACTAGTGTTAAATAGCTACATTAAAATCGCAAACAGCACTTGGGAGCATCCAGGAAGCTCTGTACTTGGCAAAATTTGGAGATCATTAGATAGTAGAGATTTAACTCAATTGACTTGAGAGTCAATGGGAGACTTTCCACTTGGTCCTCAAGGACTTTGGTCCTTGAATTAGCGTGGCTTCATTGAACTGCTGCAGTTGGACAGGAAAAGTAAATTACTCAAGTTATCAAAACAGTGGCTTAAGATTTTGTAGTGGATGTCTGGCCCACTACTCAGTGTCTTTTTAGCCAGTGAATTCTCTTTTTCTTAGATGCATCTTCAAATGTCTAATGAAAGATTTCCTCCCTACACACCTATGCTTCTCAAAAAAAAAACTGTAGGGAGAAAACTCCATGTCATTAACTATCCCAGACATGTGAAGACATTTTTACTATAACCAAATGGATGTCTTTGACCTAAGAAACGAGGTCTGTGTAAAGTTTCTGCAGGTCTTCTAGAAAACCTCTCTCTCTGACACAGAGTTTACTGTGGCTGCAAACAAAGGAGGAATCTTACTAAAACTTAAATTCCCAGTTTTATAAACGCTAACCATGAGTTGGGAAGTCAACACATCACGGTGCTCATTACTACTTTAGTATTTTTATTATTGGAAAACCATCCTCAAGTGTGGATGTTTTATTAAGTCATCCTATTTTTTCCGGTCCTTGAAAATCAATACTAGCATGAAGCCTTGTCAAGAAAGTATTAATGTTGCAGTTTCATTGGAAATCTCCTCAAAACATAGTTATCTGGAATGATAAAAGTTAAACAAACTTAATTCTCTCAGAATTAAGAATTTTCTAGGATTTAAGAGGGTAGACTGAAATTCACTTTTTAACTGTGGGTCTGGGATCATTACAAATATGAAGGGAAATCCTGGTTTCCATAGCAAATGAAATACTTTGCCCAGGGATTGATGAAGACCTGGTTCTGCAGCCCCAGAAGAGGGGACCTTGGTTTCCTGGATTAAGGCTTCTATCAACTCTTGGCCACAGGAAGGCTTTTGGGAGTTGTGAATCTGTAACTGGAAACACGGGTGGAGGTATGTTGGGTGTAAGTGGCATTCTGTGGTATAGGATTCCTTCTGGCAAGATCTCACTGAACTTCTGACTCAATTCATGCGGATTCTCTTCTACCGAAAGCAACTGCAAAATCCCCTTATACCTAGAAAAAACCTTCCTCTGTTTAACATCTCTACAAGCTGGGATATGGGCCAAGTTATCCATAAAAGAAAAAAAAAAAGATACGATTGGAATGTCATTTCTTTCCTCCATCAGACGTGGCTGGCTAGTAATGTATAGCTGCTTTAGAGAGTTAAAGTGTAAGGAAACAAAAGCAAACTATTTTTGATGCAAATCAGAAGTTGAAAAAAAATTAACTTCAGCTAAACAGTGACATGCAAATCAGAATATAATGGGAGAAATGATCATGAAGCTTTGTGGAGATGTTCTGCTTTTCCAAAAGAGTAAGTCTGACAAACTTTGAGCCAAAGAAAATTTCCAACTCGGAGGGCCAAAATAATTGAAACTGGTTGCATCCCAAATGTGGGCAGGTTACTACTTTGTCACAAACTTAGATGTAAAGATGCCAAAACAGGGCATTAGTTAAGAAGACAATATATGTTTCTTAGTTAGAAGTGTATTTGCCAGTGATTAAAAAAAAGTGTTAGGCCACAGCAATTTAGGGGAAATAATACAGAAAGTAAATAATGCAATTTGTCATCATTTTATAATCGCATTAACATTCTGCAGCGTGACAGTGTAATTTTTCTTTTTGCTAATTTGTTTTGAGTGATATTCCTTGCAGAGAGTTCCAGAAAGTCCACATGAATGCTTCTGTTTTGCAGATCACTTTTAGTATCCTTAGCATTAGTGGTAGTTTGGGTTTTTTTTCTTCAATTTCTGCTTTCCAATATGATGCACTTGAAATATTTTACTGATAGAACTAACAGTTTGCTTTTTTGATGACTTTTAACTTTCCCTGTGGAAGAATACAGATCTATGGAATACTTAGTGCTGGTGATCTAAGAAGCAGACCTTGAACTGCTCAGTTTTCATCAGCTGTACCAAAGGGAAAAAGAGCAAAAGCTTGTTTTTACTACTAAGCTGAGTGAATATGGCGTGGAAATCTTGTAATGGCAAGGTATCAATTTTGTAAAGTGATATATTTCAGAGGGGATACTAAATTTGACTGTGAATAAAAAGCTTTATAAATGGAACATTTAAGAGGCTGTCTTTTACTTTTCAGTGTAGGGTTGCCTTGACATGCATCATTTCAATTTGTCAGCCCCAGCAAATGGATGGAAGCAATTCAGTATGATAATTCAGTATTGTCAAGAGGCTTCTTCTCAGTCTAGTGTGGACACATTCCATGGACAAATTTAAAGCCTATATTAAGTGATAGAAAATAGGTTTAATTCAGCACTATGTTGTTCCAGCTTTACATCAAGACAATCTTGATATCAAAGGTACCTAGATGGGATAGCGAAAGAGTACATGAACAACAAAATAATTTTCAAGCTAAGGATCACGTCAAATTCATGGTGATATATCTTGCATAGCAATGATCCAGAATAGGCAGAAAGGAAACGAAACTCAGCTGTGCTTACAAATAAACTCTCTTACAGTAGTAATTCTAGGGTCAAATTCTTAGCTGCTGTTTACCAGTAATCTGTTAAAGTAAATGAGCAGCTGCTGAGTTATGCAAGTGAAAAAGTTGTCTGAAAAAGCAGTAGTCTGATATCCTCTCATTCAATATGAATGTTAATTTTCATGAATATGTTGTAGTCTTTGTTTACTAAAATGTTTATTTTTTCTTTGACACTTGAGTCTTTTTTGGCCTCATGGGAACAAATTAGTCACTGTTTAAAGCCACAAAGTTACTGTCCCCATTATTAAAAGGTGAGGAGGAGAAATGCCTAGTAACAAACACTGTCAAGTTGGCTAGTGTAAACAATCTTTTTAATGTGTTGCCCCGGGCAGACAAACCTACTCCCCAACTCACACACAAGACAAAACACGTTTTCTCCTGCAAAGCTTCTACAGAGAGAGCATTTCATCAAGGCAGTTAATCTCATGAGGTGCTGCTCAGGTATGTACACACGTTACACATCCACCTGCAAGTTGTATATCTCCTGGATAGCAGTAAGTTCTTCTCTCAGTGTGTAACAGAATGCAAAGTGCATATTAGTGAAATGCTATTGTTGGAGACTGTGTATAACATCACAAGCTTAATTCTCTATTGCTTTAAGTCAGTTTAACTCTTTATTTCGTTAGGGCCACAGTAGCAAAAATCCAGCATAAAAGAACTGGGAATTTGGCTTTATGTAGGTATGAATGTCTTTATGTAATAAAAATGGCACAAAAAATCTAGCTGATTCTTAAGTCACTGACTTCCAGTGAAATTTACTTGTCTGCTAGTTAAAATCTACTTCCTTGATGCTTTGACAGTGTTTGTTAAGCTTTGTTTACTTTTACTATATACAGGGCTTACCACTGATACTTCCACACAGTGCCTCAGCTTGTTATGGTAATGTTCTCTTCCCAGATGTTTATAATTTTACCAGCTTTTAACTACTTGTATTGGACTTTTTCATGTTTGGTCTCTGCCATGGCCATTTTTTTTTCCCCTGAAAAGGTTAGCAGTTAAACTTTTTCAAGAACATAGTTTGTAAAGTATAGGCCACATTGGCAATGTTAGCTGAAACTTCTGACCATGTTTTTCTAAAGGTTGTAACTCTCTTTCATTGAGGTAAAAATCTGAAATGCATTGGAGATTAAAAAGAAAAGTTATCCCAGTGAAAAATCTGTCCAGATTAGGGCTCTAGAGAAACCTCAGAGAACTGCATGGTAGATACTGGCCCTTAATTTGCTTGTGTTCCAGTTTTCCCAGGCATGGTCATCAGCATTACTGAGCTCTCAGCACAGTTTTGAAGCCACAAATAGCTTAGGAAGGAATATGGGCTCTGCAATTAAAGTCCAATTTATCTCAGATGGTGACAGGGCTCTGTAACATACTATATTTGCAGAATTGCAAAACAGTATCTAGTACAACTTTGTGACTTTTAACAGCATTGTTTTAATGTAGCTTTATATGGATTTCAGATTTAAAAAAAGTTAATATAGACAAAGGATGCTCTCATATGTATCTGATTAATTTACATTACAGTCACACTGGAATTCAACTTCATACCACTTTAACTAAAATAGAATTAATTCACATGTGTCACCGTCCTCAGAGGTAACCCCAGCGTGAGTGTACCTCTTTTCACTGTTTAAGTATGCTGAATGTATTAGAAATTTGAAACTTAAATTTTTGTCTCAACTCAAACCATAATGAAAAGAAGGGTTACAGTTGCTATATGGGGCTTTTTTTTGGAGGGGGATTTGTTTATTTTTTTAAACTGTGAATCTGCTCCATGTTTGAGCTGGTAAAATGAAGTCTTGTCCATTTGATGCATTCTTTTTAATAGGTGTTCTTGGGGTGTGTAGAAAGAAGTATCATACTTTCTGGAAAACACTCAGATCATTAAAGACTAAGAATTCGACCTCACCCCTTATCTATAGAACTACACAGAGTTTTGGTAGATAAATGAGTCATTCCTGGGCATAGGTTAATATTTCTAGATGTACCTATACTTTATAGTGCCTTTTTTTTCCTTCTGGAAACCAAGGCAAACTGCCCAGACTGAGACTTGGCCCACTTAAAAAATTTAACAAGAACAAAATAAGCTTGGACAAACTTCTTTTTTTTTTTTTTTTTGTCTTCTGCCATGTAGGAGAGGCAGTACTATCAGAAAAATTAAGGGCCAGATTTTGTCCTTGGATTTGCTTGCAGGTTTTCAGAAGACAAAGAGGCCAGATTCTGACATTAGCTAGTGACTTCTGACTTGCAGAGAGAGTTTCCTGACCCTTCCATTCCCACAGCAAAAAGCCAAGATATAATTGAGCCAAGCCTTCAGTTAATGCACAGTGGTAAGCTCATCTGTGTTCAAAAAGAATTTGAGGTTCCATGTCATTTAAGACAAAGCCTGTATTGGGTAGCCTGCTGGCCTCAGGAACCTCAGTGGCCATTACCTCAGCTGGCAAAGATTAGTAACAATTTACTCTATTCAAGCATCTGAACCAAAGCCTCACCAACAGCAGGAAAAAAACCCACCCAAAAGCTGATTCTCAGCTGGTGTTAACTGGAGTGACTTTGCTGGCACTGTGTGTTAACACATCTGTGGCCCCCATGTTGTTAAGATATCTGAGTATTTCTTTGTGACATAACTGAGGAACACAACGCTTAGTTTTGAAAAGCATCTGGAAAATGAACCAGACAACCATGAGCTTAAAAGTTTGCCATTTTCCCCTATTTAGTATATCTGATACTTCCTTATTTTAGTAGATTAGATTACTTGTATAAATTTGAAAGAGGCAAGCATTTTTCAGTTTGATTATAGCACAACAGAGAAGGTGTGCAAGTCCTCACGTGTAACTACCTTTGTGCTTAAAGGCCATTTCATCTCCTTTTCAGTCTTTCATCTGCTTTTCCTATGTCCACCTTCAACATAATTCAACTGGGTGTCTCTCCTTCTGTCTCTGAAATTAGATGGAATGAAAGAAATACTGCCAGAAATTCTTCAGGGCTTCTCACAAGTTTGTGCTCCTTGGGCACATCTGTGTGATATTACCTAAATGACAATAATTGCTACAAAAATAAGATCTATTAAAACAGGGAGAACATCTTATAGTACGTTAAATTAGTTCAAATTAAAAGGGAAGGTGAACAGCATATATATATATATCTCCCTTGAAACCAATATGGACTGCTGGATTCCTTTGCAGCACACGCAGAGGAGAGTCACTCTCAGCACTCGCAGAGTCCTCTGCACCCCTGCAGAGCGGACAGCAGTCCTACCCCCAAACCGTCCATCTGGACATAACACAATAAACCACATGTTTGTTCTTTTCTTCTCTTGATACACCTCAGAAAGTGGTGGACTCATCAAAGTTTTAATACTGTAGCTAGATTTTATCTTTCATGGAATATAATCACTGATGGTACCTGGTTTGGCATAGGATACCTTGTTTAAATACATAGATGCATCACGCATGGTTTCAGCAAACACAGCAGCCAGGTTAAATGGTTCACCAAAAGATTTATTTGCTTCCTCCCTTCCTTTTTTTGAGTGTAACAAAATTCATCCCCTGATGGAGCTATGACTTACTTCAATTACCACTGCACATCCAGCCTCAGGAGCCCAAAGGAAGCTATCTTCCTGTACCTCACAAAAACCCACCCAGAGGCCATGACCACTACCTAACCTCTGCTCCTTCTTCCCCTAGCGGAGCCTCTTCACACCCTAAAGGTATACAAGAGTATCTTGAATTTGGTGGGGAGGTTGTTTGTAGTGTTTTTTTTCCCCTCTCTCCGTACTCACCCAGAGAGCAAGGGCCACAACTTGCACCTCTACACTGCCTGAGGTAGCTGCAGTTCGCCATTTTGCGCCCAGTCACCCCGCCCTCAGGGCTAACATGGCGCCTCCACCTGCTGGGCCTCATCTCATGTGAGTAGGGCTGTGAGGAGCCGTTTTTGCCTCCCGGTGTGTTTCGATCTGCCCTTCCCTCTACAGGAAAAAGATCGGATTTACTCCTCCTTGCACTTCTAACATCTTTAAAGCACACCTGTGTCACTTAGTGGAGGACTAGCTCTGCAAAGAGGGAAAGTGGGGGAATGTTACTGAGGAAATGCATTTAACGCTTGAGGAGCTCCTTCCTTACAACATCAGTTGGAGGCGCTGTGTGGTGATGTTGCATATTTGTTATTTCCCCACTCCTCTTTTTATGTTTCCCCAATGTGTGCCATGGGTTGTAGTGCTGTGGCAGAGTCCTTGGGGTGGCTTTGCTGGGGACGACCCCGTGGTTAACATGGCGGCAGCCCCGGGGGAGGCAGAGGCTGAGGGAAAAAAACTGGGAGGGGAAAGCAAATTTAGACGAGGCCTTTGACACATGGCGTGTGTCGGCAAATTTTAGCCTTGCCCTTTCTCTGCCACTTGGTGGCAGCAAAGGAGCATCAAACAGGCCGGAGGAAACGGCGAGGAGTGCCTTTTTTTTTTTTTTTTTTTTTTTTTAAAAGCCGTAGAAATCAGCTCTTGAGGTTCAGGGACGAAAAACCCAAACCAAAACAGACGGGAAAAGAGACCAAGCTTTCGAAATCTTTAAAAATACAGAAACCTTGCATTTCTAAGACAAATTAAACTGTTGCTCTACCCATCAGGTAGTTATAGTTAAAAATGATTCTTTTCTTACCTTATTTCTTTTTAACAAGCCTGTGTAGTAGACTGTACTGCGTCTTTTAACTTTGGCAGATTATAGCAGCTTTTTATGAGCAACCAGTTAAATTTCCATATGCTCTGCTTAGTTTCTGTCTGATTTCTTGGAGAGGTTTTAAAAATGGTGTGTGTACGTATATACATAATGTAATGTAATCTCTGCACGATTGGAAAGTAATACATTGATTTCTAAATTCAGCTGAGTTTATAGGCCTGTTTCTGCTCTTTCTTACGCCTGTTTTATGCTCATGGAAGGCTGCTAATGCTGATGGGTTTGTTTCTAATTTACGATGGTGTAAGGCAGAAGCAGATTGGGTCCTTTATTCATCTGCTGGGGATCCTGATAGATCGCAAATAGCGAGTGGAAAAGGGCAGCAGCGTTTCAAAACTGCAGACTGGAGGACAGGACCTCAGCTGGTGCAACGAGCCATGCTCCGTGGACTCCAAAGGCTTTGCACTTCTTTGGGAATGAAGTGATGCAGATTTACCAGAAAGGCTAAGCAGGTGCTGACTTGTCTTCCCTACTTACTGCCTATCAGTCCTAGCTGGCACGATGTGTCATGCTAGGCATGTTGTTTGAGGTGAGCACATCTGTGCAGTGCCCTCATTCAGATTAGAGTTGTGTCCTTCCCAGTGGGAGGGAAAAGATGGTCAAGGGCTGCAGCCTTGGCCAGCAAAAGTGGATGTTCTTCTATTAATAGGATGATGCTGTTTTTTACCAGCACAGGATGGTAGCCCCAAATACCTACTTTTAAAAATAACTTTATCTGGGAAGGTTTCTGAGGCAAGGTCTAATTTTCAGTGTTTATTCGTTGCTTAGCATCTGGTCACTGATGATTTTCTTGCCTGTGCTTAAACTAGCAAATGAGCACATCACAGGTCCAAGAAACTTGTATGTTAAGTCTTGAATCTTGCTTTCAGTTAGACCACTGTAAATCTTGGATAGCCTGACTGATTCCTGTGGATTTGCACCATTAAAATAATAGAGCATTATTTTAAGGTCTTTCTTAGACCTGAGGTTTAATTCTGCTGTGAAATAAATCAGGGCTGGCTCCAATGAAATCATCACTATTATGTAGTTGTGAAATCCTGATGGGGGCAATAGACCTTGTGTTCTGTTTTACATTCCTTGAGCAAAACTTTGGTGATTCACCCCTCCTGCCCCAGTTTCCCCACTGAATTTAGGAGGAATGCAAAGTCAAGTCCTTTAGCTTCAGTCACAGCCCACTGACACATGTAGTTACTTGCATATGGGTCATTCCTTTTTTCTCTCCAGAATTTCAGCAGTATGGGTCTCTTTGAAGATTTTGCTCCTGAATCAACCCATTGGTATAACATTACACTGGCTGAGTCCCAAGATGAATTCCCTGTTTGTATCTCAGAGCGTTGAATGCAAAATACTCAGATCCCAGAAGAAACCCAGTAGAGAATGAATAGTAGCTGCCAAAGCCTTTAACTCTTTAGGGTTTTTTTAGAGGGAAAACAGATTATTATACACATCCATTGAGAAAAAGGGATTTTTACTCTTTCTTCCCTTCCTTTTTCTTCATAAACAATATGTCTATACCCATGCTGCTTCCTATAACACTCCTCAGTAACACAGGGAGAGCATCAGTGTAATGACTAAGATGAATTATAGGACAAACACATCAAGTCCTCTGCTAGACAATGATGTTGCCTAGTCCTGTTAAAAAAATCCTGTCAACATCCTTCACTAGTTAGGTTTGTTGGCCTCAAGAAAGTTGATCCAGAATTGTATTCCTGTATTTAAGCTCTTGGTTAATAATATCTTTCTTATATCAAGTCAAAATGTGCCCATGGGGATCTTAAAAGCCATATGTGCGTGTGTCAAAGTACTGCTTTAGTTTAAATAGAAACCCCACTTTGGTCCCACTGTAGTGAATTTTCTGTGGTTTTGATTGATTACAATCTCTATTAATTTTGGGTTTGCTTTGTGATGGAGGGCCTAGGACTCAAACTGGTAGAAACCAGTCTGTAGGTGCTGAAAATACCATACTAATGCTCCTTTGATCTCAAGACCCAAACAAAGTTCCTAGTGACTTTGGCTTAGGCTTTGCCATTGTAAATTTCAAAATCCCTCAATCTCCTGGATCTGGAGGTGAGTCCCTGGCTTGAATGCAGAACTTAAATTTACCTTTCTGCTTTGTAGTGGGTGCTGTTTTAATCTAGTAAAAGAAGTCACTGGACTTTTTGAGCTCAGCAGAAAGGCGCCAAACTTCAGTAAACACTGGATTGGTCCTATCATCATAAGTGATTTGAATGAAAGGGGAAATTAATGAGTAAAACTTTTGAATGAGGCAATTGGCTGAAGGGGAATAGCAGTTTGCCATCTCGTGAAAGTTACAAAGTAAGACTTTGCAATGTTATCTACAGGTGCAGAGGCCTAACCCTCCTAAACCCCCCAAGCCCTCCTGAAATAGAAAACAACCCTCCTGGTCTTGGATTCCAGCCAGTGGCAGAGCAAATAGAATTGGGAAAATAAATCATTAACTCTTTTCACTCCATTTCCCTGAAAGGGCAGTTAAGCTCAGTTCTGCCCTGGGAGGTTAAGTCCCTCCAGCCCTGCGGTGCCCCCAGTAACAGAGCACTTTGCCACTGTGGAATAGGCTGGGTTTTTTTCCACAGTCCCTATGAGGCCATTGTTACTATTGTTGTCTGCCATCAACACACATGGAAACTTTTTTTAAAGATTTTATTAAATTAAATCCATTAAGGAAAGATTGGCACCAACAGTTGAAGTGATATCATTTTGATTATAAGTTTATTATGCCTTGACGATGGATGAGTCAAGGAAACAGACATTTTTCATGACGGCACCAGGTTAACTTGGTGGTTGTAGCTAAATATAATTTTCCAGCTGTCTTCAGTGTTTATGGCGGTAAGGCCTTTAAGTTTGAAACTTTAAGTTCTGCTCATATCACTGCTGGCTGAAGGAGCATTATATTGAATTATTGTACTTGCAGATGTGGACATTCATGTGTGGGGCCATGTTGCCGATGGAACAATCTTGAATGGCAAAGTTGTTTTTCAGCAGCGTTTTAGCTGAAAAGCTAAAGCACCTTCAACTTGAATACAGGGCCTTAAGAAGCTTGAACTTTCTGGCCTACAAGACAGGATGTCTCCCTACATGTATCTGTCCTACACTTGTAATGGGACCCACACGGTTGTCTGAGGGGAGGATGAGAGATGATCCCTCATGTGAGGGGAGGGGAAAAGATGGTCTGTGTCAGAGGTGGCGTTTTTGCTGTGGCAGCCTTACCGATGTTATGATTTTACGGGAACTCTTTTGAAATTTGGTTTAAGTGACAGATGTCAAGCAAGGTAATCCAGGCTTTAGCATTGTCCTTGTTAGTGTAGCCAAGGCAAAGCTTTTACTTGTGGTATGTCTCATTCGCATTGTGTTTCTTAATGTCTGTGTAGTCAGTGTATGCTACAGGCTTCTCCCCTTCCCTGTGTACATGTTTGAAACACTTTCTTTTTGAGGGAGTGAGAGCTGTTTGGCCTTAATTCAGCTTTATTTGAGGACTGTCAAAACATCTGTCAGAAGAAGATGAGAGAAAGTAATGTGTGCACGCTGCTAGACCATCTAGAGTTGCCTCCTAGGTGCTATTGCTTCTCCCTGTGCTGTGCTGCACTGCATGCCCAATCTGGCCTCTCCTACTGCCTGTGGATATTGTTTCCTTGTCTGAGGGTGTATCCTTTCACCAGCAGTCACCAGACCATCAGAGTACTTCTCTGTAAAACTGAAAGCTGTAGAGAAGTCCTTTGTGGCCCTTCTGGCTTTCTGACACTTTGTTTCCACTCTTCAGATGCATCTTACTGTGTCGTGCTCTTGGTTGTGTTCTAAAAACCAACAATAACCCATTTCCTTTTCTGTTTGCTTTGGTTGGTATAAAGTGTGAGCATGGAAAAAGTTTCTCTTCCATGAATGTCGTTCTAAGGCTCTTGAGGGTGTTTTTCCTGCTTTTTTGAATGTGAAACCTTGTACCCTACTTATGAATAACTAATTGTTTGAATAGCTCCTCCTCTTACTTTGAAGAGATTTGCTTTCTGCACTGATGCAGGTGGGGATAGGTGGTCACCAGAGCAGTGTCTTGAAACAGGATATTGTGTTGCCCTAGATTTCAAGGAGGGTAGTGCTTATTTTCTACGCAAATAACAGAATAGCCATCTTAAATTTTAATTTAATTGGCTACCAAAAGTGAGCCACACAGCTTCTTACCGCCATTCACAGAAGGCATAGGATTGCTGGGTCAAATTGTTCCAATCCGCATGTGATTTTGTCTGTACGTCATAAGAAAGAACACTGCACTTGTGGTTAGACTGGAAGATTTATCTCTCTTAAGCTATATTGTTCCGCTTTTTCCTTTTGTTTCCCTTTGTTCTTATTAACAAACAGAAACCCATGGTCCTAACAAGAAAAGGTAAATCTGATTGATGTTTTCTGAGGATGGGGATGAAGGACAACAATTTGGTTCTTAAGTAGTCACTAGGGATGAGGTGAAGAGGTTTACTGAGAGCTCCTCAAAGACTCCTTGTCAAGGCGGGACCTTGACAGAGCAGACTTGCAGAGCAAAGACAAAGAGTCACTGGGCTTCTCCAGATGCTTCTCCAGATTCAACCAATTGCTCTTTTTCTGTAAAGACTGACCATATTACAAGGGCTCCCTTTCAGAGACTATTGCCTAAAGATCACGAAAGATGTTGTAATACTAATAAGAACATTAAAAAGACGAAAGTGAAGAATTAGGCAAGAAATACAAAGGAATGGAATGCATAACCACTCCTTTTCCTCACTGTTTACCCTGGAGTGTTCCCCTCAGAGATCATGCTATAATGTCAGCTCTGTTTACTCCTTGAGTAAATGTCTGGTGTCACTTTAATAAATCAGATGAACTCCGCTCAGAGAGATATGAAGCCTGTCATTTGATCATTAAGATTATTTACTATAGGGTATGTAGCTGAAATACAATAGTAATATAGACACACACAAACTTAAACTCCTAAACACGAAAAATTAATGGATGAAGCCCGCCATAGTATGTTTTAAGGTAAAAGAATGTTGACATAAATCAATCAATACCTAATTTAGATCATTGAGGTGGTATTTGATTCAGAACCTTCTGAGTCGATCCAAGGTAGTATAGCGTGTTTTAAGTAGATTGACATGATAGATGCGGCTAATTATTACGGGCCATCAGTACATGACAGGCTTCTTTCACACACTTTTTCCTATGTTACGAGATGTAACTTACAGCTCACAGAGCAGTGGAATGTGCCTTGGGTGTAGGCATGTTTATAATAGCAAAGCTGTGCTTTTACCCATGGGGTTTGCTTTCCTTAGGGAATAGCAACGTGGCATTGCCACATTATCACCCGAATTCCTTAATTTCTCTTCATCCGTGCTTTACATTTTGTCGAGTTCATTTGCACCTTCACATCAAAGTGCACCTAATAGAGATATGTCACCAATTGGTTCCAGAGGTTGTAGTTAGGGAAAAAGAATGGGTGCAGTAGGAAGATTAATAATACCTGTTTAATAGATTTATGTTTGTGTACTTCTTGCTTTCAAGCTACAAATAGTTTTTCAGTACACTTATAAATGTTGCCAGCATGATTCCTTGAGAAGCCAACAAACACTGACAGAGATCTGGCAGCTCTAAGACTTTGCAGTTCATGCTGCTTAATCCTGATTGAATTCCTCCATGGCTGAGCAGGGCTCCAAACAAGAGGATGGCTCTGACATCTAAACATGTAATGAGATGGCATAGAGGGCCAGCCCTCATTCTGAGGGAGGATCTGCAAGGGTTTTCTGACAGTGATCTGTATAAGCTGTGATTGGGTGTGGACCCCAATATTGTTTGGAGGGGACAGTTCAATTGTGAAGGATCGTGATGTTCCTGATGACTTTTTCAGAGTAAGCTGGAGATTGATGGACTAGTGTGTGCACCTTAAGAGCCAGACTCTTGGCTCGTGCTCTAGGCAGCCTCTGCCTCTGGCCAGGCAGAAGGGGGACCTGCCTGTTTATTACAACTGTTTCTCTCCCCACACCAGGAATACCACAGGACTTTCACCCTGTGATCCTCAGGTCCTCAGAAACAGCCTGGAGAAGTAATCGTAGAGCTGGGGTGAATGCTGTCTTGCTATGTAGATTTTTGTGAGGCCATTGGGGTGCAGTGAATGCCTTCAGGAGCTGAATTGTGCCATGCATCTGTTGACTGCAGAACCTTGCACACTTGTGGGATCCAATTGCAGGCCTCAGTCTAAGCTGTATTAAGTTTCACATGGAAGCCTTGTTGTTCAAAATCTTGAGCCCTGGTGTCGCAAAGCTGTTAAAAATGTACTTAGCTTTATACATGTGAGTAATCCCCGCCTGCCCTTCCATGAGAGCAGAGAGAAGTGCTATTACTCAGGGCAACAGAAGTCACAGTGAGGAAAACACTGATGTGTTGCACAAAGAGCTGTTTTGTAAGCCCTTCTCTATCAGCAGCACAGACTAGTGTCCTAATACATCTGTAATATGTATGATTTAAACAGGATTTAGTTGTTGTAACTAAGCTAAGGCAGGTTGGGGAGAAAAGAATCCTTCTATTTGGAAAGAAAGCAGCTGAGGTGTTATGTCCTGTGTTCTTCTGTTGACATTTTCACATTTGTAAAACCTCACAGTTTGATTTGTTGATCCCCTGAAATCATCAAGGGAATGAAATAAAATACCTGTAAAGATTGTTTGACGTGAAAGCAGATTGTGTGAAATGTACTGGACTGCTCTGCTAGTCACTTGAAACAGTAAAAAATTAAATAAATAAAAGGGAGAGAAAGGGTGGTGGGGAAGTGACATAACGAGCAATGGGAAATACCATTCTAAATTTGTGTGGCCTAGGATCTCTAATGGTAGGCTTTTATCCCATTACATCTAATTGACATAGAACTTTATCATTAACAAATTGAGAAGTATGTACTCCCTGAAATATTTGGGACATTATAGTGACTTTCTTTTCATGATAGGCTGTTGAAAGGAGTATTATGGCCTGGTTCACCTGTAACCTGGGAAAATGATCCAGCAGTCTTCAAAGTTAATGAAATGTCATTTGTCATAGGCTTTGCAGGTGTGACTCTGTTTCTACATTATAATACATGATGGAAGTAAGTGGCTGGATTGCAGGCCTGTTGCCAAGCGTAATGCACATTCTGCGAGTGTCACTGGTGCAGCATTGCATAAATCTTACTAATAGCAAGAAGTCTTGAAATGCATGATCTTTTTCTTCTAAGGTCAAGCAAGACTACTCCACAACTTAATTTTAGCCTTGCTATCTCTGCAGTCAAAATGATAACATTCAACATTTTCTTTTCAGCATCCTCTTTTGAAGGGTTAGTTTTGAAGGGCTTGCGCTTTTTTGCCCTTTTTTTTTTTCCTTGGGATTCCCTTCCATGCTTCGCCCCCAAGAATGCAGTGGACTGGCTCTGGAAAAGGGTTTCTTGAGTAAGAAATTTTTTTGTTTGCTCCCAGGCAAAACACCATGTCAGAGCAGAAGACGTGGCATTTATTCTAACTGCAACTTGGGAAGGAAAAAATTTCCAGATGGCCAACAGTAGTTGTACCAGGACTTTTGCTGGGATACTGCAAAGGTTGAGATACGAAAGCTGCTAAAGTAACTCGCATACAGCGATATGCTGTTTGCCAGAGCTCTAATTAAAACAAATAGTGGGTGTTCCTTTTAGGGGGCAGATGTTTAGTCAGTGTAAATCACTGACCATAAATATCAGAGATCCAAAAGGGAAAAAAAATATTCAGCCCACTTCAATTTGTCTGTCTTGTGAAAGATCTAGTCTGTTATTTCTTGAAAATGATGTTTTCATGTGATTACTGTTTGGATTTGTTATCTATACTTGGTCTCTGATGGACCAAGAAAGCAAAACAATGGAGAAGGGTAGGCTTGATTCTTTGCTGTTGCTGATATGCAGGGTTGACACCCTTGTGTGCCATTTTCTGAATTGTTTAGTCAATTATACCTAAGCCTTAAAATCTTCCAAGCTTGAAGTGCTTAACATGCTTGTTTAAACATCCAATCTGAGGTACGCGGCACAAGCCAGTTCATAGAGAAACCTGAAAATGTTCCTTACTCTTTTGCTTGTTTCTGCTACTGCACATTTATGTCGCTCTGTATGGTGCTGACTCTCACAAATATGACAGGAACAGTTCACCATCCTGCTTTAATAACCTCTTTTGAAGGAACAAGCTAAGCACAGGTCTTTACACCCCCTTGCCCTTTTATTTTTTTTTGTATTATTTATTGCAGTATTACACAGGGGCTGAAGCCAGATGCATCATCTGTAGGCTCTCATACAACTGCAAATGCATGGAAGTTTAATTTTGCTGAAGGCCTCCTAAGCACTAAGCTTTCCCCTAGTGATAGTAAAGCAGTGCCCTGTTGCACACACTTTACCTTCTAAGTAACCTTTCTAAGAGGAAACTACTTCCATAGCACCCTAGTGCTAAGTGCTGAAAGACAAGGATTGATTTTGGGGGTATGTTTAGCAGGATCAGGTCTTGCGTTGAAATCTAGTTCTTACAGTCACTTATGTTGTTGTTTTGGTCACATTAAAAAACATAATTTTTTTTGTGATAGTTCTTTGTATATGTTCGCTACTAAATATCTTTTTAAAAGATTCTTTTCTAGTTCAAGAAGACCATGGATTCTGTTGTCCTGAACTTTATATTCCTTTAGAGCGGCTGAAAGGATCTTCTAGGGTTATGTGGATGCCTTGCTTTGAAAGAATCATGGAGATACACCTTGCTATGTAGCCTTATTCTAGCTTGTATACTCCATGAGCCTAATTCATATTTTTAAAAAGTTTAATGTTACAGTCAGCTCTTAAGTAATATGGTGTGTACTCTACAGGTAGACAAGTGAACAAAAATACTCTATTTTTGCTTTCCAGTCCTGTTTGCCTCATCTTTGAGAATCTTATGCTGGAAAGAAAATAAGTTACAAAATATATCCCCTGTGGCCCCTCACCCTCCTCCCTCATTGGTGCTGAGATCAAATTTCAAAAGAATTCTAGAAGGATATTGAATTTCAGGTTTTGTTTTCCCATAGCAGTGATTCTGGCCAAAAAGCTTTTTAATCAAAAGGACCAACTGTAACCTTGTTAATAACTAAGAAAACAATGGCCAAAGGGAAAAGACCTGCCAAAAGCTACAAGTCATTTCTGTTGGCAGAATAATTGGTAGATCGTTATTTTGGTTGAAAACAATGTGATTTGTATTTCTAATTTTGTAAAATTACTTAATTAATAACACATGTTCAGCAATGTTGATTGCAGAGTGGCTCTTGACAGAGGACACTTTAAAAGCAATGTTAAGGGGGCAAAGGTAGGATTATGCAATACTTCATCAAATAAGGCCATGACTGCTGCTCAACAGATGATTCTGTTTGTCTTGGGAAGGCATATATCATTATGGTATCCTTGACATGGAAACACAAGTCATTGTTAAGAGGACAGTGGGACATATCCATGACCATGTGATCATTGGTGGATGCAAACTGGGTTAATTCCACCTGCAATGACAGATAGATTGGTAGAGGGAAATGCTACTGCATGGTTGTGCATGGGAACTTCTGGGTATTGAGAAAGTGCTTGGAGGGGAGCTGTATACCCAGAGAAAAGAAGTCTAGGGAATGATGCTGGTTCTGCACAAGCTGTGGTGTTGTTTGCTTTGTATAAATATTTAGGCTGGCTTAGGTTTTAGTATTTGTGCGTATGCATGTTTGTTGGTGGAGAATGTGGGAGTATTAGGGGAGAAGAAAAGTGTGGAGTTACAGTACTTGCCTATAAGGAACACATGGTTCACAATATGAAAGATTCGGATCCTTTGTGACAGTCCAAAAGCGGCAATCCTTAAAACTGTCCTTGTTGCTTATCAACGGATGCCTTTCTTGCATTGGTTACTGGCTGCCGTGGCACTGAACTTAGAGCACAGCTTTCCTCTTGCTTTTTTTTTCTTTTATGCAGTCTGCCGCAGTTCCTTCCCCTGAGGAAACCAGCCCACATGAGTGTGTGTGTGGGAAAGGGTGGGAGAGAAGGAAGCAGGATACTAGAGTTTTACTTCTGCTGAAACCATACAACCACCAAGAAACTTATTGCAATTATCCAGAACACTGTGGCTCTTGGGATGCCTGTGAGTGCTCGTCTGCTGTATTATATACAGTACTTGATTAACTATTGTTTCACACTGATGAAGGAGGTTGTACTCTCCATGATTCAGATCCTCTTCACAGCCCCTTTTCTGTAAACCTCTTTTTTTTTCATTATACGATCATAATTACTCCCTTTTTGTAGAGTGTGTAGCCTAACACCTATGTACATTGAGTGCCAGGGCTTGAAACCATAATAAGCCGAATGCTCACCTCAGAAGCCATTATTCCAGTCATTACAACACAGTTCATTCCTCTAGAGGACATTAACGTTTGAAAATGTGTCAACTAGAGTACGAAATCTATCATGATCATGAACCACCTGCCAACTAATTAGAATGCAACATTCTGATCTCCGTACTACAGTATTAATCTAATGCTTTACAGCCATTTATATTTTAAAGTTGTTTTAGTTTCTAGCAAACTGCTTTTGAAGGCCAAAGCAGTATGTTCTGTTGTGGGAGAGATCAAGTAAGAAGGTGAAGAGCTGAATGTGTGGTCAAAATTCTGCTTAGAAAGGCTCAACACAGGGAATGGCAAAACCACTGAGACTGGGGCAAAAAGGAGATGAAGAGATCTTAAAACTTCTTTATATAGTTAAAAAGTAATTTTAAAGTGTTCTCTCTCTTACTTTAACTAAAAATATATCAGATGATGAACTCTTCTGCAGGAATGGAAGTGGGTTAAAGCTGGAAAGAGTTTCAGCATATAACTGTGCTAAAAGTCTGAAAATACCCAATAATTTCTCCTGTAATTGAGGGCTCACCCCTTGAGCTGAAGTGTAATATAGCAGTTTGTGGTTCTGCTTATTTTTTCAGCAAAGCTTTTCTTGTAATAGTATTAATTTTGTTATTGGATTGAAAAGCTTTTTCAGGATTTGAATGAATGCCGTATGTGAAAATGACTAAAGCATGAAGTGACTTATACTGTCAAAGTCAGACTCTGTGATGTTTTTGTTAGTACCTGAAGATCCACTCAACAGATGATGTTGCAAAATTATGTATCTTAGGGTTTTTCAGTTAATTAAAAAAGTTCTGTGTGATGTTACAAGGCTGAGAGAAAGTGTTCCTCAGTTTGAAGTTGGAATTTACATCTCAACTGAATTCTTTCCCCTACCTTGCAATGACCAAGCTCATTTTGCTATGTAATTTACCATACTTCTCAATTTGCCAAAGACCTTAATATGAGAAACCTTGTAGAGAGGTATATTAAATCCTAAGTGGTTCATTATTTGCTGTAGTTGTGATCTTAGCTGCATGCTTTTCTTTTTCATCACAGTAATTTCTACTGAACAAAAATTTAATAAATATGCACAGCACTGGGGTGAAAATGAATGTTTGGCCTTGCCATCAGTAGGTCTGCTCGAAGGAGTTAAAATAAGCATTAGGCAAACAACTTCAAACTGATGCTTAAGGAGCTGAATGATCCCAGACTACTGCTTTTCTGTTGACTTCTGCTCAAATCCGTGGTTTTCTCTAAAACACTTTTTTAATGCTTCAGGAAGAGAGAGAGATTGAGGGAATAATTAATGCAAACAGAGAGCGCTGTGCCGAAGAGCTAAGAAGGCAGTGGCAGGAAGAAGGGAAAGAGGGAAAATAACCCCTTCACTGTGTAGAAAGGCAAGAGTTTGAAACTTCTTTCTAGAGAAAAGGATCATGCTTTACGAATAGCTTTGTAAACAGGACTTTATAATAAAAGCTTAATTTATAATGGATGACTAGATGTCATATGGGTGTTACAGATGTGAGTACATTGTTACAAGCCCCCCTGGTTGAAGGGGTAGCACTGCATTGCCTTGGAGCCGTTGAAGACGCTAGCAGCCTGCCGCAACTGCTGAAGTGTTACATGCGGTCCAACTGGAGGCCTGCAGGCCAGCTTCAGGCTCCTGCACTGATCCATCCGGCCCACCGGCTTCTTCCCTGGAGGAGATGGGGAACAGCTGTTTTGAGCTATGACTGCACCCTCCAGCAGCTGAGCTTGTCCTCCAACACAAAGCCAAAAGGCTGCTGCCGTTGACAGGAGGTGTGTGTATATTGGGGGGAGATGGGCAGTTGGTTGCTACTGAGGGGCACATGTCCAGGGGTTTTTACCCAGCATCGTGGGCTCTATCAGGTCATGATCCATGGCAGTGCCTTGTTGCTGGCGTTGTGTGGATGGTCTCAAGGCTGTGCTTGGAAGTCAGTACTGTGGTGGGGGAGGGAGAGGGCTGGCCACTGCTGGGGAGGGAGAGGCAGGATGCAACCCATGGCGAGGAAGGCGGGAGGGGGAACTGTAAACCCAAATCCATCCCCCACAGCTGTTGAGGTTAGACCACCCTGTACTATCTACAATAGCAGGGTTCGGTCAGGAGTATGTGTGTGTCTAGCAGGCATCCATTAGAGATGCTGTGGCGTTGCAATCTCTGAGAATGAGCTAGTCCAGCTGAGAGGAGCTTGATGTTGTCCTTGTCCTCAGAAGAACTGTCGTGGCTGCCTCTTAAAAAAGGGGTGCATGTGCCACCCCCACTGGTTCAGCAGCCCTGGGCCCTCTCTTTGGAGAGCTTGTGCTCCATTGAATTCCACCAAAAAGGCGTTTGGAGAGTCTTGTTTAGGAAACCTGCAGATGTGGGTGGGCCCAGCAGGCAGGTGAGACAAGGAGAGGAAACTCCTGCCCAGCCTTCCTGTCAAGATATGCGAATCAGCAATAATCCAGCCTTGTGAAGGGTGTATGAGGAAGGGCAATGATAATAGAGATCTGTTGCCATGAGGGTAAACAGCAGTCAGAACTCACGACAGACTCTGAAGTAAAAAGTCAAAAGTGTAGTATTTTTCTTCCTTGCTTTGTATGTCCATATCTGGAGCCCCAGATTCCAAGATTCCCTGAGCCCCACTCAGGAATATGCATCTATCAGTGCAGGCAGTCTGTGCCTTGTTCAGGGATGTTACTGGCTGTTGGTTTCTTCCTCCCCCAGGGACGTCACAAGACCAGTGGAGTGATTGAAGCCACAGGTATAAACAAAATACGACTTTTAGATCTGCTTCAGGACATGTTTACATTATTGCTAATTTATTTTTTGCTAATTGTTACATATGAGCTCATTCTCTGCTCATCACCAAAGCTACCAAATTTTGCGGCCTGCCATCTGTGAGTTTTATAGCAGATAAGACATAACTGCTGGAGCCATCCTCCTCGAAAGCACATTGAGGGCTCCATCTACCCCAGTAGTAGTGAAAGAAAGAGATGGCAATGCTTGGTCCTACGTTCAACTGTCTTGCTGTGAGCCAGAGCTAATCGCTTAGTGAAGTTACACCTACAGTATAAGCTGTGCATGGGCTATGAGGGATCAGATCTCCTGTATCCTATAGGGAGACAGTTTGTGAAGGGGTTTCTGGTTTCCCTGCTTTGGAAGGGGAGAAGGAATCCTGCTGTTAACGACTGCTGTCTGAGCCCTACTAAATCAGAGCTACTTATCTAAGTACAGCAGGAAGGCTTCATTCTTGGCTGGTGTAATAACTGGAAATGAATGATCTAAGTTGCATATGCTTATTTGTGGGATCACTTACTGTCATACAAAAAGCCTTCTGCTGGATCTGAAACCTTTTTTTTCCCCAATACTGCTGTAGAACAGAGGTTCTGATTTTCTCCTTGCCTGGTGCCATATACAGGCCACTAGGAAGGGGGAGTGAAGCACAATGCTAGGTGTACTTCTCACAAGTGCACAACAATACAGTGGAAGGGGTTGAAGTCACGGAGAAAACAGCTTGCTCTGTTTTTGAGGCATTTTTTTTCATGACTTTCCCAATTCTGTGAAAGCTTGGGGTATGTAATCATAGCAGGTGACGCTTGAAGGTCACAGCATGTCAGGTAATACCAGTGCTGGTACTACTTCTTGTCTGAGTTTACACAGAGTACATTGGTCTGTAGCTACCAGGTCCTATTCTCAGGAGCTAACATAAGGTACTTTATGGGATTTTTACAGGGCACATGAAGAGGTTTACAAACAAACAAGCCCTTGTAAACAAGGAGTTGGCAGAGGTCTGTGTTGATATCACTCACCACTCTGCAGCTCCACTGATGAGATCTCCTGGCTCAATCCCAGCTGAGCGTACTCAGTCAAACAGAAGAATCCCACCAAAATATCTGGAAGGGACTTTTGACATTATTCTTTCACTGCTGATAAGTCTATTTGGGGTGCGTGGAAATTTTTTTCAGCTCAGAAGAATGGTGTAGTGTAATGCAATAACAAGCCCTGTGAAGGTTATCAGCGTTATAATCAAATCTATCTGCGGGACAAAGACCCTCACTGTACAGCTAATTAAAACTTGTTTCTTCTCTGCCTGTTCCTGTTTGGTGGCCATTATTTAGAACTGAGCTGCAAGGCACTGGAGTGGAAAGTTAGCTCTCAATATTTTAAGACCAGCTCTGCGCAAAACCTTGTATTGAAAGAAGCTGCATGCTCTTTTTCTTGTGAGCTGTGTGAATGGCAGATCATGAAGCCATTTGCAGGTAATTTATCTCTGCCCATAAGGTCGGTTATAAGACAGACATTTATAAGCCCGACCCAACAAAAAAAACCCCGGACAAACTAACAAAAAACCAAAACCCCACCAAAATCCTAAACTTGTCCTTTATAACTTTCTTTGAGATCGTCAGATTATTGCAATAGAAGTATTTAAGCTTTGTCTTGTCCCATAATAGAATGTGCATCTGGATCTCAAATCGATCTCCAGCATTTTCTTGCTTATTACAATAATGTCATTTTCCCCTCCTCACCTTGGTGTCCATATAGTTACTTCAAAAAAGGGCCATGTATAGGACGGGAAACTGCTCAGTTTTGAGGCCAAACTCCGTGAATGCCGTGCCTGTAATTTCAGTGTGGTGTGGAACAGCATATGGGGTGTAATGTTCCATGTTTGGTACAAAGAAGAGATCAACACCTGTCGCCAGCATGTGAGCAATCCTTCCTGGTACAGCAGCGCCGTGACTTTTGTTCCCAAAAGCAGGACTCGTGTAGCCTAGTGAGGTGGCAGCCAGGCATACGGTGATTGCTGAACTAGGATTGGTCTGTGAATGGTATTAGTAATAGCATCTGTACTGTGGAAATGCCAAGGACCTCTTACCCTGCTATGCTAGGCACTGCACGTATGTAGAGCAAGAGTCACATGATGCTCTCCAAGGCGTGCAAAGGCTGACAGTGTCCTGGGGAAGTGAAGGGCTGTTCAAGGTCATACAGCAGGTTTAGTGGTTCAGCTGGGAGTAGAATTTGGAGGGGAAAATGTGCTGCTATAGCAGCTCCCCTGTTGAGTTTCTAGAAGCCAGGATTTTTCCTCTAGACCTAGAGATTGTTTTGCTTATTAAACTGCCTGAGCAAGACAGCTTTGGGGACCTGCTGAGCGCTTTTCCGTTCCCTGTGTAAGGCAGGCATAAATCATTCTCCACATGTATGGATTGCATCTGCTAATTCCTGGTTTGTGCTTCAGTGATGAATTCCCAAGACCTGTGCTGTGTGGCTTCTCAAAAGTGATGGTATTGTTGACCCCCTTCTTTTTCATAGTGTAAAATCACCAAATGGCACAGGGAATTCTTCCCTCCTCAGCTGATAGGAAGGGAATGTGGGGTACGTGTGTTTTCTTTTGTCAATTTTAGAAATGTCAAGTTCTATTGGCGTGATATTTTTGACAGACAGACCCCTGCATTCTTTGTCACTCCCTGCTGCCTCTTCCACTGCACAGTTTCATACCAGCAGCTGTTGATGGCACCTTTCTCTTGCCTAGCTTCTGGTGTGTTTTCAGTGCTTATGTGATCTCTGAGAGGAAGTAGCTGAGATAAAAGGTTGGCATTTGAGAGTTTGCTCTTGACTCAGTTAAAGCCAGAAGAGTTTGACATTGAATACAACCACAGACTGTGCAATATGAGTAGTGATTCTTGGATGAGGCCTGCAACTTCTGGGATACAGCATCCCTACCTTTTTAGGCAGACATTCAGCTCTATTTCAGTGCCTCCAGGAGTTGGAGAAGTCACTGTGTCCCTAAGTACTGGTGTCGCAACTCTAATGGCCTACTTTCCCTTTTTAGAAGTGGTCACCCTTCATGTCTCTGAATTTGCCGGGCTTTGGCTCCTGGCCATTAGATCTTGTCATGCCTTTTACACTAGATTAATGAGACCTTTAGTACCAGAAATATTCCCTTTGTAAGCAATCATGATATCTTACACGTTTAATAGAGTCCAGTTCCGTTTTCTTGCCATAGTTCAGACCCCTTGGCTTAACTCATTGTGACTTACAGCAGTCTGCATCTCCATCCCTACTTTTCAAGGTGGGGATAATGATACTCAGGGTGTTGACTCCCCTTTTTCCATCATGTGTTTATTTTGCAAGCTGCTTTATGCTAGGGACCTTTTCCTTATGATAGCTTTGCAGAGTTCCTGCCCCATGAGATCTTGACCTGGGCTGGGACTTTGACGCAGTTACTGGGATACAAATAACAAAATAAATATGTTCTTACTCAGAGCTTGCTATGTTCCCCTCAAGTTTTCATTCTCATTCAGTTAAGAAAATAGCACATTCCCACAGTGCTACTCAACTCAAATTAAAAAATCATAATGGAAATCATATTTGTATGAATAATTTAATTTCTAGGAAATGCATTAGGGAAACCCTTTCACATAAGGTTCCAAATTTGCAATAGTAATGATCTGAGAGGAAGAAATTGTTTGACATGAAGTAAATTATGCATTACAGGAGCCTTTTAATATTCTTATTTAACACCTAATATTGATACATTCATTGATCTACAGAAGCTGTAGTACTGTAATATGCAAATCAATTAAAACTATAATTAAAATTAATATTATGTACCAGCCCCAGGATTTGTGACAATATGTATGTATAGTCTTCAATTTCCTCGTGTCTCCACTCTGCAGTGACTGATGCTATTTTAAGAACAAAAGAAACTTCTCTGGGCATAGAGGTTACAGTAAACAGAGTCATTTGGCTGTTAGCCTGTGTGAGCTGTGGTTGACGCATAGCTTCCATTAGCTCTTTTTAAATAAGTCTGCTTACGGTTTGGCCAAGCATATAAGGAAGGGCCTGGAAGGAAGGGCATCCTTCACACCTTTCACATTCTCTGGCTAAATGAGGACTGTTCGGTCAGGATTGAAAAAGGAGCTGGCGGGGATATACTGGACACAGGCAGCTGGATTTTCATCAATGTTCAACAGGCAGCAGTTCCCGTGGAATTGTTGGCTTGGTATGTTTGCGTCATTTGCAGCAGTATTTTTCAAGCAAAGGCCAAGGACTTCCTTGCTCTAAAAGCCGTTATCAGCTAGAAGAGTTGGATGCTGAAAGTTGTGGAGGTTTTGCTCTTTTGCTGAGGTCCCTACACAGGAGCCATTCTCCAGACAATACTGCTCTGCTTCCTTTCCTGTTGAAGGTATAGGTAGGTCCTTACACCTGCTCTGTACAGGTGGCAGGTCAAAAAAGATCAAATCCTTCCCAATGGTTCGCAACAATTGCAAAGTGACTCTCGCTGCTTCAGCTTCCCAAGAATCAACAGTAGTAATGTCTAACACAGAGGCATGACATGATGCTGTAGCACAGAGGGTCTCTGTGCTGGCTCTCATCCTGGAAACACCCAGAAGGAAAAGCAGTAAACTCTGCAGTATGTGCTGCAGGCTGTTGGATGGAGAGTCCCAGTACACCGGCATTCCCTATGGGTCTGGCAGTGAGGGAGCAGGGCCCGTGACTTTCCATGGAGTATCACGTGCCAGTGGATTTAGCAAATCCATGCAGGGTGCAGCTGCTGCCTTCTGCTTGGCTTTTCCCAGAGTACAGGGAAGCCCCAATGAACATTCTCCTCTCATGGGGAGTGTCAGTGCATTTAGACTTGTTTTGTTCCTTTGAATCCTTACCCTTATTAATTTACAGACTGGAGTGTGATATTTCTGCCCTTCTGGAATAACACTGCACAATGAGAAAACGTGTGGAGAGCACCGGTACCTCAGCCTGAGTGGTTGCCTTCTCGCACCCAGCACAGTCTATCAGAGAGGGGGTTCCCAGAAGCATGCGCTTCCTTGACAACACAGATGCTTTTCCCCCCGCTTCCTACTGTAATGATGCGATTATGTAATTTGCACTGGTGTAATTTGCATAGCAATTTTCTCTTCTTCACTGGCTCTGTAGACTTGGAGTGTTTATAGGTAATTTTCCACTTAAAAGCTTATGTATTTGAGGTTCTTCAGCCAATAAAATCCTTGCCAGAGCAGTCATTAGACTATGGTAAGAGTTTTGAAATACTGCAAAATGATTGTGACAAGGATCTGCCACTCTTGTATTTTGCTTGGTTTGTCGCAGAAGCACAAGCAAAATGCTTGTGAAGCTGCTTCCTTAACAGTTCCTGTCTAGCGGAAAGCTTTCTTCTCCTGATCACTGTTCAGCTGACTTCAGTCAGAGTTTGCTCTAGTAGCCAAAGCAATAGATAGGTCTGCTCATATTCCACTTAAATAGTTATATACTTTATACATATGTGTGTGTATTTACAGAGACAGATAATTTTAAAAAATGAATGTATAAACATCCATTCAAAAAGAAAAGTTTCCAGTGGAATGTCAGTAAGACCCAATAAAGTTTCTTTTAAAGCAGTATTGTACTTTTAACCTGTTAGTGTGTAAGACATACAAAGAACCGTAGATTTGCAGGAGGTGGTTTTAGCTGAAAAAGCTTAAATGGTTTGAGGCTGTTAAAGCAGTTTAAGTAGTTGAGTCCCAGACCCATAGAAGTAAGTGCAGCTCAGTGGTTGTTGGGTGGTTATACACTGATCAATGCTTGCATCTGTCCCACTGGTCAGGTTATGTTGTGTGTGTGCAGTAAATGCATTCCAGGTTGCCCAGATCCCTTGGGCAATGTTGCTATCACTGTAGCAACATGAGCCGACCCTGGGTGGCTTTGTGCCATTTTGATGTTTGTTGCCAAAACTACACACAGCCTTCCTTGCCATTCCTTGCCCTGGCATTAAGGAGAACTTCTGTAGTTGTCAGTCCCCAGTGTCACATAAGTCTTGAGGAACCCTCAACTATGTTGTCTGCCACTTCAGATTTTTTTCTTTTTTCCAGCGGCCTGTTGCAGATGAGGGGAAAACCAGTCGAGGTGCAGGCAATCTCAAGTTTGTGGGTAGGAGTAATTTGCTATGGGTAAAATCTGTTATGATGTAGTACGGGGGAGAGGATAGGAAGGCCAGCTTTTGCTGGCTTCTTGTGTTTTGACCAGGAAAATAGAGCACTAATCCTAGGACCCTCTGAACCTCACTCCTCTCACAGCTCCCCCAGCATATCCCAGGAATGTGTGGCAGACTGTGCCTGTATTCTGCTCTGTAATAATTCATGGCAGAAGTTCAAGAGATCTCTGCTTTTGGTTCTTGGTTCAAGTACAGTATTTATGGCTGAGTTTGCTTGTAAAAAGAGCTATGCCTTTAAAGGTTATTTTGGGGACTTTTTTTTTTTTAAAGCAGAGTTATTATGAGAGTATCTTGGAGAGTTTCAGGGCTCTCTTTCAAACTGGGTTGATTGTAAAGCAAACAATAAATGCGTTTGGATCCAAGTGATACTTTTCAGTTTGTATCTGAATTGCAACCAATGAGCTACCTCAGTAAAATTAAATACAGATCCCTTTCTTGACCCAACTTCTGTTATAAAGGAATCTGATTAAAAACAAGTGAAGTAAAATCAGAAAGAAAAAGATGTCTTTGTCATAACGTTTGCCCAGAGCTCAGGTCCACTTGGGTTATTACTTAACCTCCAAGCTGGAATATTTGGTCACAAGCAGACAGTTTAGGTGGAATTTCCTTTCATTTGTCATTTTGTGTTAGTCATTCATGCTGTTTAGAGGTTCCACAGAGTATTGTGTCATCCCTAGGGCCCTATTTTATGAGTTCACTAAAATTAAGCCTGTGGAGTTTTCCAGCCAAAAGCTAGAGCTGAAGGCCAGGGTCCCTTGAAGGAACACGATAACAAATAGGGAAGGATAAACTTTCATCTGCAGCTTTAATTTCTAGTCCATGTGATTTTTATTTTTTCCCTTCTAACTTCCCTCCTCCTTCCCCCTCATACACCCTCATGAGCCCTGGTTTGAAGTCATCCATATGAACTGCAGACCGCAGTTGCCCTTCCAGATGCAATAATGCCTGTGGTTCAGATTTTGGGGTGGGAGAGAGGTGGGGGAAGACAGAGGAAAACAAAAATCAGCAATGTTGGAAAGCAATTTTCTCGCTTAGTCCCTTTCCGATTGCTTAACATGCCCTCAATAAACACGGCAAGGGAAGACTGTTCTTTGTGTACAAGGTATGTTGGGAGCTCCGTGCTAAGTGCTGAAGGCAAATAATGAAATCCAAGTGTTCTTGGAGACAGAAATTAGTTCACCTTGACTTATTTAGCTAGCTGCCCTGGTGCATGGAGGAGACAATGTGGAAGCTGCACTGTTAGCAAGGTGACCAGGAGACCTATTTCTGACAGAAGTATTTAAGCCAGAGACACCTAGAGCCCAGAGCATGAAGAGCTGCTGCCTAAGGTAAATGCTTGTCAGCGGGAGTAGCGACAACTCTGGTCTCCTCTAGTTTTAAACTCTCTACCTAGTGGATAGATGCTGCGAAGCAGAGTAGGTGACTGTCCCGGGAATGGTATTAGTAACTAGTCCTTCTAAGTGCTTGTATAGTTCTGAGTGAATTTCTGTTTGCCTTTTTTTAATCAGTTAGTGAATCGGAGAAAGGTGGTTGATGTAGCAACTGGGATGCAAAGTAAGAGAAATGGTTGAGGTCATTAGACTTGTTGGGGAAACGGAAAGACAGCCTAGATAACAGGGTGGGTTGGCTGTATGAGGTATAATGAAAAATTTAAAGGCATAAGAACATCTTCGAAGTCTTTAGCAACCACTGTGTTGGGAAGTTTTAGTTTTCAGACTGATATTTTGAATGTCACTTGTAGACTGAGGACCTTGAGGATCAGCGCTGGGAGGTCAACAGTGGAGGGGCTATAGTAAGTAAAGCCAACATCGCTGTTGGCAGGTTGGGTTTTGTTTTCTGATTCACCAGGATTTCATCCTGGTGGGTTGTGCTTGTTTGCTTTTTGCCTGCGTGCTTGCCTTTTTCAACAAAAGTGAGAACTCTTGTGCAAAGAATATTATTACAAAAAAGACTTTTTTATGGCAAACTTTTTTCTAGCTTTTAGTGGGAGGATTGATTAATAAATTTTAAAATTAAGATGGACGGTGAGATGAATCATCATATGGGAGAGAGATTAAAAAGTGCTAAGGGATTTTGGAGCATGATTTTCAATGAAAGTTGATGTACTTCTTTCTCATAATGAGAATTTCTAACTTGTAATTTGACTCTTCTGGCCCCAGAGGACTCCAGGCTGTGCAGAGATCTTTTTCCAGAAGCAGAAGATGCTGGTAGAAGAGATGAGTGCTTTCACCAGTCTGAGTGATTCATGTGAGCTGTTACCTGGCTAGCTTTTGCCTTGGACGTGATAATGTGCCCTCACACAATTGCTGTTTGGTGGCTAGTCACTCTATGTACTGAACAGGGGAAGGCAGTGTAAGCATAGAGGGAAAAATGAGGGTCTAGAGACAGAGACTCCTTCCTTGGCACAGCTGGATAAGAAACAGATGTTTGTCTGTGGCTGCAGAGCACAGCGGGGCAATGCTGGCATGTGTAGCTGCAATCTCTTCTGCCCTACACTTCTGGAGACCTGATATCTAATGAGAGGGAAGGACCAATTAATTTAAAAGCGAATGGGAAAAACCACCAGTGCAGGAAGGAAGATCGTTCAGAGTGGTATTAGTACAAGAAATAGGATAGATTTTGTTTTGCAGTAATTTTTTCAGATTGTCTTCTAAGAACAAAACAAAAATTTCCTCTGTTTTCTGGGTATTCTTTTTCTAGGAAACATGATTTTTGTGACTGTTCTCTGTTTTGCTTCTTGGATGTTTTAATTTGCTATCTTGTGATATCTTCCCAGTAAATGGTAAGCTTTGTAGCGTGGCAGTGATGACTGAAAGGCGTTCTACTCCTTAAGTTGAGTTCAGTATTGCTGGGGCAATAGTGCGTTCATGTGCAGAAAGGTAGGCTGACTTCAATGTGGCTCAAGATGTGAAAATGAAAAACATCATACTCTTGTCAAAATCTGAGGGGAAAAATGAACAGTCTCACAGTAGTCTTACATGCTTATGGTACATAGGCAATTTTGTTCAGGGTCTTGGGGTTTGGTGGCTTTTGGGGTTTTTGTTTGTTTGGGTTTTTTTGAAGGGTAGGTATCTTCCTTTCCTTCTGCAGTCCCTTATTATCACTGTTCTTTATTGTGAATGCAGTATGGCCAGACTTTTTTCCTATCCTGGTTAATTTTCGCAATGACTTTGCAAGGCTGAACAAGCATAATTAGAGGCTTTTAAAAACTCCTTTGCAGGTTAGATTCTGGAACAGTGTCAGCCCTAAGGTTTGCACTGTGAGGAGGAGGCTCTGGGCTGGATATGGTCACAGGAACTCCCATGCCTCAGACTGATGGGAGTCAGTCCTGTTACTCAGATGCCAGTGTTGGTCACCTGGGGAACTCTCAGCCATGGCTTAAAATAATAAATTACTTTCTTAGTGCTATGCTGCAGTGACCATCTTAAAATAATGAGAAAACTTGGTGGATCATAAAGTGATAACCTAGTCTGTTAGAGCAAACTAGCCTAAAAGAAAGTAATGAAGTTTGGAGCATGGATCTGAATTCTTTTCATTAAATGACTTATGACCACAGACAAAACACCCAGCTTAATATCCCGTTAAGTGTATTCACTGCAGGATTCCCAGATGCTTAAATTTTAGACTAGCATTGTATACTGTAGGTAAACAATACTGTTATACAGGATTCTGGGCCAGTGTGGGCTTTCTTTGCTAGAGGAAAATGTTTTTATCCTGGTCCCCGCTGCTTCTGAACAGCTTGTAACTCATAGCTCTGTTTTTCTAAGGAATTTGTCTTTGTCCATGTAATTTATCCTTTCTAAGCAAGGCTTTATATTCTTCCCAGCTATGACAATAACTTGTGTGTTAACAGCCTGAAGTATGGAAGGAAGAAGAAGATAAAAATGAGATTCTTGGTCTGGACTTCAAGGTCTTTGTTTATAACTTTACAGGGCGTTGGGATTTTAATTGTTAACAATGCACATGCTATTTAATATAAATAAGTGTGTGTGTATTTTGATTTATAGTGCACTCTGGGCTGACAACTGAAATAATCTCTGCTAGGATTAAAAATAAATTGTACTGGAGGAAAGTACCTTGATCCTCACATAGCAATATCCATGGTAGAGCTCTTACTAGCATACTATAATTAACCAATCAAGTAAAACCCATGTTGGCAAGAGAAGGCAAGTAGGACCGCACCTATTTATTGCTTGATGCCAAACTTCAGGGTTTATTCTATGCCTACATCCAAGAATTACCGGTGTGTACAGATGTACCAGCACTAGCCAAATTTTGCTGGTCTGTTTATGTAAGCCAGGTCAGGATTCTGGTTTTTACTCGATAGCTCAAAAAACATATTGCTGTTCTTTGCCCTCAGTGATATCTGACCTGACCAGGTTTGTGCTAGCACAGATGTAGCTGATCACCAAACCTGTGATTATGTCATGGCCACTAAGTGCATGAACATGGGTAATCCTGTTAAAGTCAGTAAGAACATCTATCACCTTGATGAGTACTTGTACTTGGCACTGCAGGAAGCAATGGAAAATTCTTGTTTCTGTAGACAGAAGTTCTTTTTCAAGAATAAAGTGAAGAATGTCTGTAATTTTTTGCAGATTAGACCTTATGTTGTACTTTGCGAAGAATATTTTTCTATTATTGCTACAGGAAAACAGAGATAAGCACAAATCTCTTGCCTTATGTGTTTAAGTCTGTTACAACTGTTTGGGGTTTTTTCCTTTAAAAAAAAATTCAAATGCAGGGGTGTAAGTAACAGGGAGAATGTTGATGAGATATTAATGAACTACTCTGCCTGGAGAGCTTTGACTTACTACTCCATAACAAAGTTAAAATCTTTCAAATAATAAAAAGGCTAGGAAAGTAGCTCTGCAGTGATTTAAACTTGTTATATTTTTTTTTTTACCATTTTCTAATATTGCTCTTTGAACATCCCCGTGTGTTACACAGGTAATTGGAATATATTTTTATGTGAGTAAATGGTATTTCCTGCAAAGAAGAAAGAGGGGAAAAATATTCTGGAGAGTGACAGTTTGTCCATAAAGGACAAACAAATGAGTGTCTTTTGTAAATCTTTTAAGGAGAGAATTGAAGTTCTCTGACTTAAATATAATGACAACAAAAAAAGCCAGTCCAAATAGACTCTGTATCCAAGCCTAGCACTTGGGAGAATTAAGACAGGGCGAATGTATGAGCAGCAGAACACACTTCCATGAACTTTCATTGCACTGAGACGCACATGCACGTACTTTATTTACGTATTACCTTGAGACAATGAGACCATAAAGACTGCTAGCTAGAAGGATATATATTTTTTTTTTAATCCAACATCATGAGACGTGGTAAATGCACCTAAATATTTTAGTACCTCTTTAATACTTTAGCCCCTGGGAAGGTCTGTTACACCAAGTCTGCACTCTAAGGAGGTGATGTATTTTCAGGACTGGGTGTGAGAGGGGAAATGAGAGCTGCTTTCTGTTCCTCACTCTGTCACCAAGCTGCTCAGTGAGCTTGGAGCAGTTGTTTAATTTCCTTGTACTTCTGAGAATTTTAGGGGAAAATATTGTGTGTTAGAGACCTGTAAACCCTCTTTAATATTTGTGCATGCAAATTTATCCAGAGCTGCCATCTGCGTGCTTCTGCACCACCTAAATAGTTTTCTGCAGGTAACTGGGATCAGGTATGTTTCATGCTATTGCTGACACTCTGAATTTGTGTAAGCAAAGTCCTTCCAAGGAACTCTATCTGCAACTGCTCTTATGAAATAAATGAGCCCCATCATCGCTATTTAATAGTATGTACAGAACAGTTTAGGGAAAATGGTTAAAAATGTAGTAATCTGAAATGAGAGTGGGATTTAAACTTGTAGCTCAGAAGCTTGTGTTCTAGATTTGGCTTTGATACCAGCAATCAGGCAATTGTCTCTAAAGTGCAAGTGGATTCCAGGGATCCCTATGAGGCAGGAGTTTGGTTTGACATCTTTTGTCAAAGTTGGTGGCTGTGCATCCCCTACCATTCTTTTGATGTGGCTGATCAGAAGAGAGCACTATGTACAGAACAAATGACATCACCCACCTTTTTTTGTTTTTTCCATGCCTGTTTTCTCAGCTGACACTTGACCAGACTTGAACCTATGTAGCTTGTGAGCTTTGGAGGGATAAAAGGACAAATAATGCTGTAGGGAGAGGAATCGGGTCAGATTTTTTTTTTTTTTTTTACTCTAATGTTGCTGTGCTTTACTGGTTTTGAAATCTTAACCTAATGGAAGGAGAGTAAATCATTGAAGAACCGAGACAAAAGAAGGGATTTATAACCCAAGGTGAATCAAATGCAAACCACAAGGAACTTCAGTGCAAAGTCTGCCAAACAGATCTACAGTCTGTTTCCAAGGTGTGGGGTTTTTATTTTTTTATTATGCATTTCCTATGCCCATTTGACCTGATGGGAAATCAAAAGAAAATCACGTGTAGGAGTAACAACATAAGAGGTAGATCATTGACTAAGAAAATACTGGAGAAAATGAATGCTTTCATTAGATTGATGCATCTTCTCCATCATCTGCCTCCCAACTATGCACACGTGTGAATCTGCTTAGAGGATCAAAAATAAGAGAAGAAAGACAATTGCAGCTCTTGCCAAACCCAGGGAAAAGAGAGGAGAGGGGGAAAAAAGGCAAAAATAAATCCCAAGGCAGAGTGAATGACAACCCAAGCAAAAAGCCAACACTTTGCCTCTGGCAGTCAGGCAGGTTTTGTGAGCTTTTTCTCTTCCCTTGGCCTTAAACTAACTAAATAAATAAGTACATCAACCAGCCTTATTAACGAGGACTAGGAAGCTGGTGGTTGTAATAATATCCCCCCTTCACCTAGAGCAGAGGTTCTATTCTATTTCCTTTCACGTATATGGCAAAGGTCAGCTGTTGAGAGCAAGTTGTCATTGCTGCTGTGAGCGTCTCTGTCTCTCTATTACTAGCTACTACTGTTTCAGTCCCAAGTGGTTTTTTTTTCTTTTTTTTTTTTTTTTTTAAGCTTCAGCATCCCAAGCTTATTGGGAGAGGAAATGTATCAAAAAAAGCAACCCACAAACAAGGTTAAAAGCACAAATAAAGACGGAGAGAGAAATAGAAAGGGGAGGAGAAAAAAGGAGGGGGGGATCAGTCCAATTTTCTTTGGAGACGTATCGCATTGTTGGGGCTGTCTGGCGGTTTTCCAGTGCTTCAATTGAAAGCGAATTTCTTTTATTGAATTCCATCCAGAGATATCATAACCTCAAAAGGCTACTATTACCCAGAGGGTTTCAGATGAAACCATCTGAGCGTGACTTTTGAAATGCAAGAAGTCACAATTGTCATTTGACAACATGGGACCTGTCAAGGGCCTTTTCCAGGCAGACAAGTTGTTTACATAATCCTTCCACCCACCCCATTGAGGTGAAAACCCTTCTATTGCTGGTCTTTTTTCCCCAGCAGGTACAGCGTCAAAACAACAATAATAATAATAATTAAAAAAATCCCTGTTGAACTCCACCAAACCATCCCATGCCTTGACAAGCAAAATTTAAACATCAGGTTTTTGAATGTGCTTTGGAGGGCAATGGAGTGGGCAACTGAAAGACCTCTAGGCTTCAATGAACAATGATCATGACTACTACAGGCTACTCTTCCTGTAGTAGTCATGATCATAATAACCCAGAAATGGAATAACAAGTCAAAGATCAAAGTGTTGAAAAAAGACGTTAAAGAAAATGCAGCCACAAACCTTAGTGAAACCAGAAGGCAAAACTTTATAGAGTGTGGTTCTCCAAGCTCGTGAAACACATCGGGTGCCCTGTGCTTCCCCTGGTGATGGTCAGAGTGAAACACAGGTGGCCACTGGTGGCAGGAATCGCTGTCACGTACACTTGTCCTTTGCTGGGTGAGGTGACGTGGCTGTGAAAGCTTGAGGATGAATGGCATCCTTCCTTCAGCTCCTGGATGGCAACATGTTGTTGGGAATCATACTAGAGACATCTGAAGTTAATTGCTAGTTTGGCAATTTTGACTGGTCTCCACAGATGTTAAGATGGTCTGTGTGTATGCATGCACATTTTCAACAGTTTTTTTTTTTTTTTTTGGCTGTGGATAGACTCTGTATCAGTAGAGCCTAAGGTGGAATTGTAATGATATTCCCACACTTAACTAGGAAGTTTTGATGTGATAGGAACCAATGTATGGTAGGTATAGTGCTTGTATTTTACTGAGGGCACAAAAAACTAGCAAAAAACCAGTGGTCATGTTTTGATACAAGCTCCGCTCACATGGACTGTCTGTCGAGAGGACAAAGAAGTCTGCAGTGAAAAGGGGAGGAAGTCATAAAGCATCCAGTAGGCAGGCTACATAAAGCAGTTGGGGGAGGCAAATGGAAATAAATTTGACTAAGATCTGGTAAGAAGAAAAATACATAAAAGTGGCATGTGGGAGAAACTGATTGAAAACCCAAATGGAGTACAGCGTTTTCCTTGTGTATGGTCACAATATGGCATGCTTGGAGGGCGGGGGGGGGTGGTGGGGTGGTGGTTAGAACTCGGGTTGACGGTGGTGAAGCAGTGGACAAGCTGGTTCAGAAATCTTTTGGCAGCACTTTGAAAGTGGTGACCAAAATGACAAGCTGTGCTTTGGTAGCACTATGTGGGTGAGAAGGTGAATGTCATTTATGATGACGTTTATTAATATGACATTTATTAATTTATTAATAAATGACATAAATGTCATTTATTTGCTCTGCAAAATCCCTGGTGGAGATTAAAATACCTTTGAAAAATGCCTTCAGTATCGTGCCTTTCTAGGAAAAAAAAAAAAAAGAAAAAGGGGAGTAAATGAAATGCTTATCTTCAGGCAGGAGAGACAAGATGTAGGTGCGATAGTGATCAGTTTGAATTCCTCAATACGCCCACGACTACTTATGTGTAATTTTTGTGCAACAGAGTGTGAGATCAAGACAAGAAGTTTAGTTGATGAACACTTCATAGAGCAAAGTGTTTCAGATCACATGTAGGAGAGACTGGTGGCTGTCAGATGAGTGTAGACATGTAGTGGAATAATGAACATTGTGTGGAAAACAATGTAAAGTCTTATAGGATGATAACATTCTGAAGTCCCAAACAGCCTAAATAGTTTTTTGGATTTTTTATTTACACATAAGGCAGAAACCAAACTTTACTGTGCAGGGAATATCTGAAGGAGAAGATAATACAAAGAAGAGCATGAGTACATTTATCTGTCGTACATTTACCAGCTTATATTGTAGGACTGCTGCACCTTGAAAAGTGGTCTTGATATGAAACTTTCAAGTGTACTCTAGAAACTTCTTGTGTGAAAGAAATTATGCTGGCGAACCAGAAAGGCTGAAGAAAGTGGAAGACAAAAAGCTGGCAATACTCTGGTCATTTGCCAAATTAAAAGGAGATATTTGGAAAAGAACATCTGAAGTTTGGGAAATCTAATGAAACTTTCCTATAAGGTCAGAAAAAAATTTAAAGGAAATCATGAAAGTTATGAGCTTTGAGGTTCTGTTGGCAAACCTCTCCCCAGCATTGTATTCTCTATCTAGACACCGATAATTTATCAGAGGCTGCTTAGAACTGGCCTTCTACTCCAGGTCATTCAGAGGCATCCAAAAGAAAACATTGAAGAATGCCATGCAGGAAAAAATTGCCCTTAAGCGGTAACAGATTATTGATGGTAAAATGCCTCCATATCTTAAGGCTCCATTAAGAAGCTTTGGAACAAAGACTTAAGACCATTGCAGAAAAAGAACTGATGTCTGTTCTCTCTAACTACAGGGATACAAAGGCAGAAAGGAATGACAATATACAGAACTGCAATAGTGAGAGGCTTCTTGGGAGAAAAAAGTTGTAAGATTATATTTCATAATGCTGAGTAGGTTTTTGAATTACAAGTTGGAGGAACATATTGATGAGCCCTCTAATAGCACTGTAGTAAACCCTGCAAAATCCAGTGCTATTGGAAATTAGTCAGTATAAAAGATACAGTAGCATATGGAACAGAAGCTGGAGTTCTGCTGCAAGAAGAATACTAATTCTGGATATGTGCCTGATTCAGATGTCCTTTCATAAAAAACAAACAAACAAACAAACAAAAAAACCCAAAAGTTGCAGCTATTGCCTTAGAAAACATAGTAAATCCCTAAATACAATAATGCACAGCAACAGCAAAAAATATATTAGGGACAAATTTGCAAGGCGTGGTCGCTCTTTCACTCCACCTTTATGTGAGCATAATTCTATTGATCACGCTTCTTCTGTCAGGAGAGGAGGTCAGGACTTTAGCATTAGTAATCTTTTCTGATTAATGAAAACAATTGTATCTCAATTGCAGTGCATGTATAAGCTGGATAATGAAAGCATTCTTACAAATCTGAGAGGGTGGGTTTGTGCAAAAGAGAGCTACTGACTGACTCTACTGTTTCTTGGTGGGGGAAAATCATTATTTTTGGCTCTGTGGTGCGTTGGAATATGAATATCAGTGGGTTTATTTTTGTGAAGTGTCTCCCCATCAACAACAGAAAAAGGTATTATGGCAGAAAATAAGTCAACTGATTTTAGTGTCTGGTGCAAGTTAGCTGCAACAGGCTGGGAGCCTACAGGTGTTGGGTGTGAAAATCCCACTGAGCTCTCTCTCTTGTCTTCATACAGTAAGAATTGTTGGAGTTTAAAAATACACTATTTATTTATGGGGTACTTTTTTTCCCCTGTACGTTATGTAAGGCTGTTGCAATTAAACATGATCTGTAAGCATCTTTTTGAACAAAAGTATTCATGGCAGAAGAAAATTGATATTTTTGTATCATGTTAATTATTAATATACTAATTAATATATTTTCCAGACTAATACGTGTTACCATTGTATATGTGGTCTGTCAGTACTAGTTGAAAACTGAAATGTCATGAGGCACTGCAGTAGGTCAGGTGAACTCAAATAAGTATATCTGCCTTTAAACTGGGTAGTTTTGTTCTGATTATCCTAAAAGAAAAAAATGGGAATTTCTTGAACGAGAAGTTTATTTTTACAGAAACTACTTGTTTCACTTGAAGCTCTTGTTAGAAAATTCCCATCCACAGGAGTGCAATATGATTAAATCTTGGACTCATTGTTATTAAAGCTAATAGCGTTTGCTGTGATTTTATTTTATCTTATGATCCAAAATAACATATAGCATTTCACCAGGTGCTTGTTGTAGTTGTAGCTCAGCTATACTCTAGTTCAGGTGCTCTCTGCATGAAGCGCTTGAAAAAAGGAAGGAAAAAAATAAGTATGAGGCAGGTCACTCATTCTGTCTAGTGCAGCTGGAGCATCCGTTCTCTGTGTGTATCTGAGAGAGCATGGCTCTGCATTAGCAAAACAAACACATCTTTCCAAATCCTTTCTGTTGTCATCCAAAGCAAGCCACCAAGCCAACCTGTACACTGTGTGCATGCTGGAAACAGGCATATTGCAGCTCAGTCATAAAGCGATGCACTCAGTGCCTGTGTCCCAGGATGCACAGGAGATCAACCTGCTTTGTGCTGTACCTCCTCCAACAGCTTGTCTTTGGACAGGGTTTCACGCATGTGTGAAGCCTGGTTATCTCTCTGCTGATCTCAGGAATGAACCTGGCTGCTTATTTCTTGTCTGACAGTGCTGGCATGGCAATGTCTGCAGAGCTTCTTGATTGATCAGTCATAGCTAAATAAGTGTAACCATTCTTGGTGGCAGCAGTAGATTTTGTGTGATGCATTTCTCCCCTTCAGATTTTAGAAACTATTTATTTCCAGAGGTGAGAATGAAACTGTTAATTTTGGGACTTGTAAAACTAAGAAAGAACACACTGATGGGTGGCTATATTTAAAAATCCTTCATCAGTACCTCTGTGTATTTCTTGATAACTTTTCCATGTAATGATTTTGGGATAAGTTTTGGCCAGAAGCAATGTTCCATACTGCAGGATAAAATGTTTCAGTGTCTCTGGATTGAGAACAGCAGAGTTTTTTTCAGACATGTTGATTCTGTACAGGCTATCTCCTGTTTAGTGAAGTATCTCACAGGACAAAAGTAAATACATTGGAGATTCCCACATTTGTGAGTGATACTAGCTGGATACTTTACTTTCTGAGCAAAGAGTATTTCCTCTATGGGTCTCTAAACAATTTGGAACTGATGGTTTTGCTTATGCAAGAATCTCTCATTTGCTGTAATACAGGGATTTAGTGACCCTTGGGACTTAGCACAGCAGGTGTCAGCCTTCAAAAGTGGGAGTAGACTGGAGAACTGGTGCTTTGAAATACTGGCATTTAATTTTTTTTCTGTTGGGATTAGGTTGAGCTGATGTATCTTGATCTATGGCAGAGCCTCTTTGCTATAAATGGTTGGGTTGCAGGAGTGGCAGCAAAAAGTAAAGTAGGGAGGTAAATCTTATGTCTGGTACTGCACAGAGTACTCTTTCTGTGGTCTAAGAGAGAAAGGTGGTCCTGTCTTGGCAAAATGACAAACTGATCTCATTAATTCCTTCCCATCACCATTGAGCTTTCAAACAGGGAAATGTGAGGGGTTTTTTTCTAAAAGTAGAGAGCAGTATGTCCATATACCTACTATCAAAAAGAGCATGTGAAAGTGCAGTGGCAAAAGACATCTGAAAATGTGTTAATCCTTCTTGTCTAGTGGAAATAGATACTGAGGCAATCTTCAGGTAAGACAATTCAGTGGGAAAGGTGGTCCTCAGGATGAGAAGGGGACTCTTGCGCCCTGGCCTGGATGAGCCGTCAGATGGAGCCAGGAGACATGGCTTCGCGCTGAGTAACACATGTTGAGATCTGATAAAACAGGACTCACATGGAGTTTCATGGCAGCAGGTTACTCAGCTCATTTGATCATAATTCAAGCCATTTGTGTAACTAATGATGCTCTCAGATGTTTGGCAGAATAAACTAATCAGCCGTTTAACAGCAGCACAGCTTCTCTGTGGCTCAACGTTGATCCAAGGAATTCTGCTGCAGTCGAAGACGCAGCTCCTATATCTGTCTGTGCATTTTCGTTATCTGTGTGGTTCAGTAACCTTTCAGCGGATGTATCTATATAACAGTTCAGAGGAAGAAAGAACGTGCTTGGGAAAAGGCGTTCCTGGTCAGTTGCTGCACATCTGGTTTAATGTCTTTATGGCGAGGCAGTGTACCAACTCAGCATGTGTTCTGCTAATTCTGAAACGGTGTGAATCAAATAGGCTCATGAATGAATGACCCGTTATGTGGTTTGCAGGTTTTCTAAGTAAGTCTCTCATGCTAACCCAAGGCCACTTCAGGTTAAACAATCACACATAAGTTGCCTGAAAGATGAACCTGATGATATAGTTACAGTAGCTGGTTTTCAGCTATTGTATTTCGATATCTATCTCTTGGTTTGTGGGTTGTTTTTTTTTTTTTCTCCCGTAGGGGAGTACTGATGAGACCTACTGGCCTTAATAGAATCGTATTATAGGCCAGATCCTTAGCTGTTATTAATAGGTGCAGCTCATTGGATGTCAGTGCAGCTGCACTAGTTCATATTAGTAAGGAAAACAGTTGCCTGATGCATTTACAAACCAGTTTTCTTGATGTATTTAGAGAAGAGTTAAGCTGGAGAAACTCTTCACACTCTCTCTAAAGGTGAAAAACTTCCCATTGCTATAAAGGGCACAATCCTATCAGTAAACTACTGAACAGGTTAAAGGAGGCTCAGGAAACCAGCCATTATAGAGAAGTTGTAGTGGTGGTTTTTTTGGTTTTTTTTGGTTTTTCTAACATCCACTTTGTAGGTCCCTGAAAACAGTATTTAAAGTAAAGGTGCTGGGTAAATACCTAATTCTGCAACTGCAAATCCATCATATTACTGCTATGCAAGCACACGTATTGTAACAATGTGTTACCTTGTCCCTGGAACAAAAAACACGGGTACAGTTAATGACAACTTTTGATGAGAGCAAGATTGCTTTAAAGAGGAGGAATTAGGTAGATTAGCTGAATGACTAATTCACCAAGGAAGCAGATCTGTCCTTTTATGGGATAATGAGTTTTCTTAGTTTTGAGTTTTAAAAGCTTCATTTAAGTTTCAGCACAATATATTTGACAGAAAAAGAGGAATATGTTTCCAATAGAATTAAAATCCTTAAAGGTTTCTTTTTGGCTGCTGTTTCTGTGGTAAACAGAGGCTAGGATGATTTATTTATCCTTTTGTTTGGTCTCTGATACACTTACTGAGGAATAGCTGCTTGCCGAACCTGGGTATAGTTTGCATACTAATCATTTTTGTAATTGATCTTTTCAGCTTTCTTCATGTGCTGTGGAAGGTTGTCAGCCGCTTCTTTGAAGTTAACTAATGATCATGCAAGCAAAGAATCTGCAGTGTGAGCCAGGATCTCCCTGGCGCTGTAGCAACACAGCTTCCACATGCTGGCGCTCTCCTGCTATGTTCTGTGCTGTTAATTCAGGTGAGTTTAGAGGTAGAAAGCTTTCATTACCATACATATCTTGGGAGGCAGGCCAGTGCAACGATGTTTCCCAAAATGGAGGAAAACCCAAAAAGGCCAGTGCAATGCTCTTCTCCTTTGTGTTAAAAGCTGGCATATTTGCCATGCAGAAGGCAGCTAGTTGGTATTCCTTTACATAATCTGCACTCGGAGGCTTATAAACTCCAAAACTGGGCATACCCTCCTTTTTCTCACTCGAGTATTCACAGCAATGTTTATGTAACTGAAAACTGCATACAGGAGAGGCTGGACTGGCATCTGTGAGATTCTTTCTGATGACCTGGTTGGAGTTTTGGGTTGGCTCTTTGGATCATCTGTAGTCAGATATTCATTGTATATGATGAGTCTTTTTTTCCCTGCTGTGTTTCCTTTCTCCTCACTCTGCCAGTATATGTCTCTAATAAAACCCTCGTGTGCCAACTTTTGAATAGATCAGCCTGTCTTACTTTATTTCTTCTTTATTTTTCCTTTTTATCTTTATTTCTCTTCTCTTGTCTGTAAGTACTACAGCAGAGCTCTTTTTTCTGCTCTAGTCACCCGTAACCCATAAAATAAACTACTTTTAAAAGGGCGGGGAAGAAACAATAATAGATGGTCTAATAAAAGATACTGTCTCTCCCTACAAGCTTTCTTTCACTTCAAAACAATACAGCAGTGTGATAAAATAAACTGCTGTTGCCATATGTTTTGCTGAAGAATCCCTCCCTCTTTCCCAAGAGGTGACACAGTCACGGTAGTCTTGAATTTGGTATAACTGAAGACTGACCTTTAGAGCTTTTAGTTTGGAAAATGACCATTCTGGGATGTTCCTGTAAGTATTTTGTACTGACAGCCAAGATAATTTCAGTGACAAAGGTGTGAATATATATATATGGTTATTTACTCACGTCATCAACTGAACATTGTTGTGATCTTGCTTGCTTCTCCCAGGTGTCTTATTCATCTGGAATAGATCTTGCTGAGGCAGAAACAGGCTGTGGGAGGACGCTTGAGAGGAGAAGAGGTTGTGTGGTTTCCCCATCAGTCTTGCTATTAAGCTGAAGATGCGTCCACATCTGGTTTGTACTTAACATGCCACTATCACCGTGTGAGAGTAGCACCTTCATGGCAGACAATTCGGGTTCTAGAGTCAGCTTAGCAAAGTGGCAAAGGGTTCTTTTTTTTTCTTCTTTTTTTTTTTTTTTTTCTTTCTTTCTGAGAATGTACTTCAGTCTGGAAGAACAGTGTTTTTATTTTCAGCTGTGTATTCATAGCAGATAAGAAATCTGTTTATCAATCGCAGCATGAACAAGGCTTGCAGTTTTAATATCTATTAGCAGCCAAGGTAAACTCTCTGCATTTGTCAGTTGGTGTTTATCTAGACTTGCTAACATGTATTGAATTCCTGTTTTCTAGGATTTTATTGTGCCTCAGTTTTGATATATTAAATAACACTTGATACAAAGAATGTTTTCAGACAGAATACTTTCTCGTCAATAAGTTACGTGGAAACATTGGTTAGTTTTAATTGTAGTTCATCTTTATATGTATTTTGTTACCACTGACAGAGAGTGAAAACATCAGGAAGCTTTCTAGCCTATAACCTTCTACCCTAGAGGTTGACACAGTGCTGCTCTACTAATGTGACTAGCAGGGGTGTCATCGTCGATACTGGTCTAGCCCTAGCACATAAGCTCCGTACTGCCTGCTAATACTATATTTCTATTAGCTGCCACCAGGCTGAAACAAAACCCAGACATTTGTGGTACTAGATACCTCTGCCTGTGGCACTTGAGGCCAGATTTTTCAAGGACCTCTGTACTTTATGTCAGTGCTGAGCTGCTGGGAAATTTGAACCCGCCAGCTGGGCTTCCTGGGTTCTCTCTTCTTAGCACTGGTAAGGGAAATGCACTGGCAGGGAATTTTGGAAACACTGGAAACAAAAACCTTGTATGCTGAAGGATATTAGTAGACAGAGTTACATTTCATAGTACTGTGAAGCCTTGAGTCTTAAAAGAGGTCTTGTAATGCCAGGGGAAGGATTTAAATTGTAAAATAAAACTGCACTCTTATTTTTAACAGTTATTTGCATGTTGCTATTTGCTTTTCACAGATTCTTATTTTTGTTAGTAGCATTTGGGGCTGGGGAGCATCTTCTATGACAATAGAGTGTCCAGCAGCATCTTGTGAAAACTCTTACATGTCTAAACTTAAAATACTTTTTTCCTTTTCTTCCTTCTGCAGATCTGAAAGACAGATTATTTTTTTTTCCTTAGGAAATGGGCTTTTTCAGGGAAACATTTTATCTATTCAACTACTGCAGGAAGACTACTGACTGCCTGCCTTGCCTAGTTGCACTGCCTTAAGTCTGATGATATATTTGAAGCCACTGGCATCAATGAAGTCAGTTCCTAAAAAGTCATATTGTATGAGTGCCGCTATTCTTAAAAGTGTATGAGAACAGTCTTTTCTCATATCAGAAAGCAAACAAATAAAGCTTAATATGCATCTTTGCTGAATTGACTGCATCCACCTTTGAAGTTGTAGATATTGACTAAATAGTCTATCAGGGCCAATCTGAAGTATTTTCATATCATAATCAAAATTATTGTCAAATGTAGAATAAAAAAACATGAGGTGGGTGAGAAAAAAACTAATCTGTATTTGGAGCAGGCATGGGTCACCAAGAGTATGATAATTTGGGGCTTTCTTCCTTTTCCCTTTCATAGGCCAATGTGTTTCTTCTGCTTCCTTTGTCTCTCCTTTTAAAGTACATCTTTTCCTGTCTGCATTGCAATTTTCTTCCTCTCTGCTGCATGATGCTGCTGACACTGGCCTGTGGTGATTCTGGGCTTTTCTGGCACGGCTCACTGAGATAAAAAGCGACAGCCTGGGAGCCCCCTCGTGTGCTCCAGAGCTTTCAGCCTGTAGCACAGAGCAGTATATCAAACACCAGCAGGCCAACCCCTTTTTGTTGCATTAGCCAGTCAAGCATTTTGTGCTGCTGAATGTCATTTTATTTAACATTTTGTTAAACAACTTCTAAAGGTCTTAACAATATGACAGATGGGGCATTGAATGGATGCTTTAATGGCTGAGCGTTAGTTTGCTTTGGTTTGATAGTGTTTATTGTTAGTTAAGTACTGTTTAAATAAATCAATCTTACCCCTCTCTCTTTTACAATGCAGACACATTCAAGAGAGGATTTTATTCTTCTTGTGGTGGGTGTGTGTTTCACTCTGTCATGCAGACATGATGTATGTTGGTCTTATTTCCAGTCAATCTCTGCCTCATAGGATATGACTCCAAGGTCTTGATCATGTCTGTAAAGGTTAAAGGCATATCTTAAGGATTCTGCCTAGTGGATACTAGAGCTACTAAGATGACCTATGGAAAAGTGTAATTTGGAATTCCTTTTTTATTTTTTGCAACCTTCTTTGAAGTTACAACCTTCATTGAAATCTGTCCTCACTGAATTTATTTTCCTTAACCCCTTAAGCCTGTCTGCTGTTCCAGTTGAGTCCATGCGAGGTGACAAACTGAGGCAACCATATTCCTTACAAAGGTGAGAAAACCAAATAAAGTGTGTGCACACAGGCTTTCCCTTTGGTACACACAGAAAAGTTTCCTTCCTGCAGGAAGCAGGCAGCTGCCTCAAATCTCCATGTGCCATGCTGGGTACACCTGACAAGTCAGTTCAGAGCCTCCTGCCAAGGCCCATGTATGGACAGACTGTGGCGGGTGGCAGGCAGAGCATGCTGTATCTGTAGCTAGTCTAGTGATGTTTTTCAGATATGGCCACTGATTTCTGTTACCAAGCTATTGAAGGTGTACACTTTTTGCTTTTGGTAAGCACTGAAATGCTGGAATTAGAAGTTATGATGTGTATGAGATTTCAGGGATTTGTTGTAGATGTTCTTTTATATCCTGTGGGCAAGGCAGGGACAAGATTTCTTGGCAGTGTGAGGATTTTGTTGTAGTAAGACTGAAAGATCAGTGCTGGAATGGGGTGAATCTGGGAATAAAATCTTTGGAAAGTCAAAAAGAAGCCACCTCCTCCTTGCTGCAAGTGGGAGGCTGGGAAACAGAGGAGCAGCCTTTCTTCCTAGAAACAGCTGCCATCCCCACAGCATCTCTCACAACATCAGTGGAGTCCAGCATGGGCTCCTGAGTTCTGGCATGGGCATGCTTGGCTGCAAAGCTATGGCTATTTTGCAGCTTGCAGAAGTCTGATGTCTTAGTCAAAGCTGCCAGTTTTGCTTTTGTAAACAGCCTGCACTAGCAGTAGATGTTTTCAAGCCTTTGGGAGGAGTCACCGAGGTAGGAAACAAGCAGTGTAAGCCTCTTCATCTTTTTCTGACAACATGTGTTAATGTCAAGTACCTGTCAGGATTAGTCCTTGGCTTCAGTACAGATATCAGCAGTCTATTTCCAGAATCTAGAAAAAAAGATATAAGATCTGAATCCAAGAGTCATAGATTTAGTGTGACTATTGATATTTAGTGTGGTTTGGACTTCTGGGGAATACTATGCTGACTGTAGCATTCCAGAATATGGAAAGGCTTGATTTTTTTCCTGAGGCAACTGTGAATTTACGTCATCATTGATCAAATTTTTGGTCTGTGGTGGTTCTTAGAGGTCCACTTTTAACAGTAGCAGGTAACACCTCTGGTGTCTGGTCCTAGTTGTAAGTTCCGGTAAACATAGCTCACCAGTCTCTTACTCCCTTTGCTGTCTCCAGTGGCACAGTTATTCTTCATTTCCCTTCTCGGTGAAGTCTTTTCGTGGATTATCATTCATGCACAGGTAGATATGTTTAATCCTGATGATGTATTTGCTTTACAGTAAAACATCAAGATATGACTAAACTCTGTTCAGACTATAAGATCCTTAGAGTAGCCACTGCCCTTTGTTTAGTTTGTACAAGCCACAGTTTGGTACACTGAAACCATGGACACAAGCTGCAATTACTGCAGTATATAGGTTTTTTTCTCTAAAGGCCTAGAAATTGCTAAGATAAAATTCTGTCTTTTGATGCTCAGTTATGTTAACTGCTGGGTGCAGGCCCGATCCATATTTAAGGTGGCTTCCAAAATTATTTTGCAGAAGATGCTGTAGCTGCTCCTCTGAATCAAGGACACAAGAAAAAAATCAGTGGAAGCTGGACCTTAAATTAGGGAAATTGATAGGAAATTAGTATTATTTTGTTCCATAGTGAACATCTGTACTAATAATTTCAATATTTTATATGATACATATACAACTGGGGACGGAAATACAGTTCTGTTTCTGAGGCAGTGGCCTTAGATGATGCCATTTGCCCACAATTTTTGAGCATCAGCTCCCCATTGGGCAAGTGGGAGCCAATTTACTTATTTAGTCTGTGAGGCAAGGTCTCTGCCTTATTAAGCCTCTATACCATTTGTAACTCAGTGGTGTCCTGGTCTCACTTTAACCATCCAGGCATTTCTGAGAGATAAATAGCAGTAATACAGTTGTTCTGATTAATTTGCAGACTGGCTATTTTATTTTATTTTATTTTATTTAAAAAAACTCCATCCCCCAAACTTTCAAAACACCGATCTGAAATAACAAAGTGTTACAGATGAGGTCTTCTGATTATTGCCCTTTAAAGCTTTTTTCACATGGCCAAGCTTCACAAAAACCTATTTTACTCAAAGAAATTAGGTTTCTGGTTAGCAGGAGCCCTAAATAGACATGAATTACAGGAACGTCCTTTGAAACCCCACGCAGTACTTGTTTCATTAAATCCCATGAAGCGACCTTAATTTAGTGGAACACTGGATAGGTTGTTCTTTTAACCTATTAGCACTTTGGCCAGTCCCATAAACCATATTCATGGATGATTCCATCAAGAAGGACAACAGTGGGATTAATATTATTTCAGGATACAGTAAATGCCACAATGATGAAGCTGTTTAAGATCTGGTGCTCAGTGTGTCACAGTGAATGCATTGACATTTACTCTGCTATCACTTCATTTCCAATATTCCTTCCAAATCAGCCGATGCTAATGTTTCAGCATGTGTGCAGAATACAATTCCATCAGGGCTAGGAACGAGGAGAAATGAGCTCAAAGCAAGTGCTTTCTCCCCTATTCCCTCCGCCCCCTCCCTGCTGTCACCCCAGCATGGCAAATGGCTTATCTGTTACAACTTTGTACAAAGCTAGGCAAGAGCAAGCACACAAGTGGAAGTGTGGCAACATTGGGACTTTGTGTTCTGTGAAGAGTCTGAGCGTGGGTCAGCCCACCTGTGGTGCGGTCAGGTGTGGGTGCTAATTCAATTACATATTTCTTGTCCTGAGAGCACAGTGGGAGAGTCCATTTGCTCACAACGTGGCAGAGTGCCAGCTGTTTTCACAGAACAGGGATGTGACCCACTACCTCACTTTGTTACATACCATGCTGTCTTCTGTAAGGGCAATGTGCTACCTATATACAGACACCTTCACCACTGTACTTAAACACTAGAAGGCTTTAATGTCTTTCCTCCCCAGCAGCTCTGGAGAGGTAGTGTGGTGCATTATCCAGTTTTACAGGTTGAGGACTCAAAGGGGATTTCTGCTGTAATTCAGTGGAGAGAAACATGCTATTCTAAACAGATTCAAGCAGGAGACAAACTGCTGTGACTCAGGCTGTGTAGGACCCTTGCTTTACACTGTCAAAAAAAAGGATCCCAAATTGCCTTGCTGACGTTAGCATAGGAAACCAGCTGCAGAACAGGGGTTTCGATTCAAGTTTCCCTTGCCTTAGTCTATTGAAGTGGCTTTTCTTCATGTGGCTGAGAAGTAGTAAGAGGAGCGAAGGAAAGAGCTGGGCATGGTGCATGATGGATACTGCCTTGCTGCTGTCAGCCATGCTGTGTGGCATCAGACAGTCTCCTCAGGTTCATCTGTCATATTCAATTGCAATGCAGGGGATAAGCTTACCCAGCTGGCTTCATTAATCATTACTACTCCAGCAAACTCTGGGAAACAGGAAAGATCTGGGACCTCTGTAAGCTAGCACATTGGAGGTGGTACAAACTACGATTGCTGCTGCTACTCCTGAACCAATTAATGGGTAAAAAAAATACCAAAAAGAGCATTTAAAACTAAGACCACCCCTGGCACAAGAAGTTCCTGAGATGAAAATTTCTGGAGGCTTGGGAGATGCAGTAGGGAACTATTTATGCTCTGGCCTTACTTTTATATTCTTCAGTAAGCTTTCTCTGTTGGCCACTACCGGAGATGGTAGAAGGTGGTTATTTGCTCTGACTTGGTGTGATCATTCTTGTGTTGATGAATGACCAAATAAACAGCTCCTTTAGTGAGGAAAACAAGCATTATGAGCACAAAATAAGAAGTTCAGGAGAATTGGGCAGCCATTGGAGACTTTGGACTTGTTGGAAGCATAGGAGGACTTAAGGTTAAAAAGGCCTATCTGGATTTGGTATTGATGATTGTAAACAGGGAGGGAAAAAAGATTGCCTTCTGGCTAGCCCTCTCCCCTTTGCTTTGCAGAGAGTGTGTTGTTCTGGGTCACTAGGCAGGTCATGATTACCCCTACCTCTGTGTGGTATACACATTCACTAATGCAGAGCAACACTATGCACAAAAGAAGACGAAGCACCAGCTTTGGGATTTTAAACATGTCAGAGGCTTCTCATGGGCAGAAGAATTTGTGGACTGCTATCACCAGCTAATTTTCTGAGCAGCTCTTCTGCTGAGTCAAATCTCGCTGCAAAAGCAAATGGAGAAAACAAATGCAGAGATTTTAATGAAATCAGTTTGGGCTGTTCTGAGGAATCCAATTAGAAACCAGAACTGATTTTTGAAGGGGGTCCAATTGGTTTTCCCCTGTTTGGAAATCATAGGCAGAAAATAAAAAATACAGGGAAAGAGCTACATAGTCTGTTTGGTCTATGTTAGGCAATCAATTATGGTAGAGTTGAGGAAATGCAATGCTTGTAGTTACATAAATAGGAAATGTGCTGGATTGTGCTCTGCATGGTGGAAATGAACGTGCCTATCTGCGTGATCTTTCTTTTGACTGATTATTTTTCATAATTCAATCAAGATAATTGGATACTTGACTGCATTGCTTGCAGCTATAGCAAGTATAAACCCCCTTGTGTGTCTATTTGGGATTCTAGAGTAAGTAGCCTTCCACAGTGATTCAGTCTTCCCTTGAATATTTTCTAGAGATTTAGAGACAGATTTGTCTTAAACATATTTCATTAGTCCTCTGGTTTTACTGGAATAGTGTTGGATCGGGTTAGATCTGAGCTGCTACGACAAAAATCTGTCAAGGATGATTTCAATGTATTTTTATTGTATTTCAGGGCACAATCATGGAATAACGTAAGCATTATATTTCTGTAATTTTATGAAGCAAAACGTGTGCTAAAAAGAACTTCTTCCTAAACGCAGAGGTCGTCACTGTGCCCTGCTGCAGCCCCTGGCAAATGTGTTTACTCCTAAAAGCTTGCTGATGGAAGGTCTGTTAGGTCATCCACCAATTCCTAAGCAGCTCTGTCCTGGCCTTAATTTTGGTGCCTAGGGAGCAGAGGTGGTAGAGGTGATATGTGCAAGCCTGTCTGGGATTGGACGTCGGGAGGGACCACAGGCGGCAGAACACGTCTGGGTGGAAGTCTTCACAGAGAAGACGAAGGCACACAGTGTGGTGAAAACTTCAGCCCTGTGTTCATAGGGTATCAACAGGAATTCTCTGTCAGCAATTGTCATTTTATTGTATCACCAGAAGACCTGATTACTAATAGCCCGTGACTGATGCTATTAACACCTTTGTTGTCTATTTAGGAAAAGATGGCATGTTCCATTTTGAAGGCTTTCATCACATCCTGAGAACTCAAGAAAATTAGACGCCATTAGCAGGAAGTGCTAAAATTATAAATTTATAAACCCAGACAATCAGACTCATTCTTCATAGAACTGAAATCTACCATTGAAATATATCGAAATACATTAGTCCTCAGTATTTTGATAAAGGTTTTTATCCCCTTTTCTTTTCCTAGAATGAGGCTATTCATCTAACCACAGAAAGTTAATAGATTTCAGATTCTTACACAGAAAACTATGAATTTGGACTCCATTTTATCTAGAGTGTTTGGATCCCTGTAAACTCTCTTTTGCTCTGTTGCAGTTGAGCCATACTCTTTGCAGTACAGGTCTTCAAGGATTGCATTGCAGCTATTTTGAAAGGGAAGCTGGCATTTAATTTGCTTCTTGTGGCAGGAGTCTGGAGAAGGATTTTGGGGGGGTGGTGGTGAAGAAAGAGCATTTCAGGCCTAGGTCCTGGAGAGAAGCCAGAAGATAGATAAGGTGACCTCTCTTTACCCTGTTGTCTGTGATCCTAGGCTCGTACTAGGAGTCTGTACTTTTGAGCTCCCTTGCAGGGTACTGGCACTTCTAAGTTATTGTTAAACTGGAAGTTGAAACACAATTCTTCTGCCAAAACTCTGACTCTGTCCCATTCTACAGGGGCCTGGGTGCTGAAAGATGTCACACACACATAATTTAAGGTATCTGATTTCAAAGTTGAGAAATTACATTAGACTGCACAAAAAACATTTCCCTGTGATAGTTTCCGTAGCCTTTCCCTGTGACAGTTTCCATAGCCTTTCCCACTGCAATGCTTCAAAACAAAAATATACTTGGAAAAAATGGTTTGCATTGTCAGTATTTCTTGTTAGGAATTCTCAGGAATATCCCAGCTGTAAGTGCTGACAGATATAATCCTCCTTGTTTTACAGCAGCAGACGAAATTGTTGTAGTTCTAACACGCAACAGAGGCCTCATGATATCACTGGAAGTCAGGTGTCTGCAGGGGACTTTTAATAAACTTGGTCCTGGCAGTGAAGTTTGCCTGTGGCTTTGGGCCCTTTACTTAATCCCTCTGACTCAGGTTCCTCATCTGCAAGGCAAACCTCAGAATACCCTCAGTGAATGCCATTAGCAAAGTCAACAGTTACCCACAGTTATTTCCTTGTTTAAATACAGAAAGATAGTCAGACTTTTTGAACCACCACCATGTGGTTCCTTTTTACAAGTTTTTCAGCTTTCAGCTGAAGAATAGATACATCTCACACGTTTATGTGAATTGGTATTTTGAATCTTCCTGATTTTTAAGCTACATGTAATGAGTCTTCTTTCTGATAAAAGCATTTGGACCATCCCAAACATATCCACCTTTCCTTCACTCTTAATGTGCTGTGTTACTCTTAATGTGCTCTGCTCATGGACTCCCTGTTCTTGTTCTAGTACAGAGACTGCCTGTGTAGCTGTGGCTTAGATTTTTCAAAAAGGCATAAAGGGGTGGTAAAGTACTGAATTCCTGTGGCACTCAGCAGTGCTCTTCAGACTCCCCTGAAAATCTTAGCCTAAGGGCCTAGCTCAAGAAAAAATCAAAAAAAGCCACATTTCCTCTATGTGGCAGATCGGTGCAGGGGTATTCTCTCCGCTGGGTATCTCACGCTTTGCGTGTGCTGCTCCCATGCAACAGTGCTGGCCAGGTAATTTGTACTCTGCAGAGACGAAAGTCTACACTGAGGGTTCACTGTGAATCGATTCTTCAAAGCTCCTGCTTTCCCAACACATGTAGCATTGAAAACTCTACTGTGTCCTTTGCTGTGCAAGGCTTTCACCTTTACTAACACTGTTTTGCAGTGGTTTTGATTTACTGCCACATCAAAAGATCCAGCTTACTTCAATCACCTCCCATATTTTCTGTGTTATCAGCTCAACTTTGAGTTATTTAATATGAACAGTTTGGATACTTGATGATAACATGTTGTAGAAACCTTGTGGAATTTGACGGGAACAGGATTGTGCTCATAAAGGTGCCTGACATTTGTTGGTAAAACAAAAGGAGTAAATTTTCTGGGTACCAGAGAATCCATGGTTACACTTACTGTCAGCAGCCAGCAGTATGGGACATTGGTTGCATATGCTTAGTGTGTAACTGCAAGTTTTCAATACCGGATTTCAATAGAACTTCTAAAATAGAAGGTTAATGGCAGGAAAAGATTTTTTTCATTTTGAAAGGATGGGCCTTGAAGAAAACTTGCATTTTTTTTTTTTAAAAAGTGACATTGTACTGGTTTAACAGAATCTTGCAGGTTTGACCACTTTATGAACACGTTATTGTAAATAATTTATGGCTTCTTTTAGTTCCATATTGTGAATGATATTTGCATTGCATTACCATAATATTAGATTCCTTGGTGACCTATTAATTCAAACTGGAGGTTAACACAGCCTTTTTATAAAATAAACAATAACTTAGTAAGTTGGAAGTGTCAGGAAAATTCAGCAGGGTAAAGAGAAGTAATTTTTTTAAAGTCCAGAAGTCCCTCTGTGGGTGTTGGCATCTAACATTAGCTCTTTGCTTTAAGTGCCTGAGTCACACAGCCCTGTCAAATGGCTCCGTGGGCACTTTAATAAGGGCACTCCGATGTGGAAGTGCTGAAAAATAGTTTGAAATAATAACAAAAGTCTTTGGTGCCTTTTCAATAGCTTGAAAGGCAGCCAGGGACTTTTCAGCAAAGCAGCATGTTACTGTATTAACACCAGACAAGTAATCGTGTTGATTGCAACAGGGAAGTCTGTACAGGGCGTGCTCCAGAGGTCGGCTCTTTCCAATGTGGTTGTTAGACACCTCGCAAAGTCAATATGCTTTCTTCTCTGGGAATATAATAGTTTCTATTAATTTCTGGAGATTTCTTCTGCATAAAATGACCTATCTTCCTTCTCTCTTGCTAACATGAAGTTTACTTCGCACGAGATCATTGGCTGATGACAGCTGCTCACAAAGCTACACTGAGCATTTTTTGGTAGCTGTGCTCCTGTCTGCCTCCTCACCAACAGGCTTCCTTCACAGATTGTAGGACAATATTGGAAAGCAGATCAAGGCATTAGAGGGCATTGTAGAAGACAGGTGATTAAATTGCAGCTTGGCACCACTGTAAAGTGCAAGTGTGTCCCTTGCAAAGGGTGAGGTACATCTGCACTGCCTATGTTTTGAGGCAAAAGAAAGAGAAGAAATACTGCATCTGGCTTGCTTTTGGGCAGAGGATCTCCAAGTGCTATCTCTTACCCTGGAATCAGTCCTCATGCTCGTTGAGAGCAGTTGAGAGTTTCCTGATAATTTTGGGGGATTCATATTCAAAGCAGTCATAATGCAGTTGTCCACAATGAGGAAAAGTTGAGCCTTCTGCATGTACCCAACGTATCTTTTCCAATTATTTTGTTACCAGTGTGTAGATACTGCCCTTTTGGCTTAGGTCTTGAAAATTTTGGGTGGCTTAAATTTGGCTCCGGTTGTCATGAGTAGAGAACCACTGATGCCAGTGTGGTTCTTAGCCTAAGTAGGAACAGTTTCAAAGATCTCTTGGGTCTGGCTCTCTCACATTGTCAAACTTTCTTGTTCTCAACATGTCAGCTGGCCCTAACATCTCACTCCTGAGCAGTAGCCCAGCTGACTGTCCCTCATCTCTTTCTTGTTTCCAACTGTACTCTTATTAAAGTCAGTCCATACAGCTCTTTTGCTGATTACAGCATATTTAGCTGCAGCGGTGCACAGCAATGCTCTTTTCTTTAGAATGGGAATGCTTTATTTTACAGAGAAGAAACAGGATGATTTCCTGTGTGAGACACTGTGAGGATTAATGGCTCTGTCAAGATCCATAATCGGTGGCTTAGCAGAGCTGACACATGAAAGGACCGCAGTGGTATGTGAACCACCTTCGGGCTTGAAACTATTTCTGTAGTTCAGTCCCAGAGAACTGAATGAACATGGACTCAGAATTCAATTACTTCCTCATCAGCCCCAGTAGAGATCCATCTGCATGCCAGGAGAGAGCATTGCTGAGCGAGAACATAGTGCTGCCCTTGCAGGGATCCCATTGCAGGACACACTTCTGTCCTCTAAAGCCTGCATGTTTGACTGGAAAATTTCAAAGATTTCTGTCTACTTCATGACAAGCCTGTAGTCCTCAACAGTATGTGACACAATATTTTTGAAAGCTCTTTTCATACTTTATAGAGACTTGGGGACAGATCCTGGTCCCACGTGAACTGATCAAGAAACTTCTCTTCAGTAGGGTAAAAGCATGCCCTTGGGAATTTTCAGGGTTAAAGGACAAGGAGTGGAGCAGGATGGGCATTTCTGAGTTCTTTATTTTTCAAAAGCAGTTTTAGCCCTCTGGGGGTCAGATCTTTACTCAGGCAAGACTTCCTACATACCTGTCCTCGGATGGAGGAGAAAAAAGAAAAAAACAAAGAAAAATGATCTACAGATAGCTAATAGTCTTTCCTGCAATGACCATGTGTCTTTCAGTTTACCAGTTTGAGAAAAAAAACTGTGCACTGCCTTTATAGCATTAGAGGAGATTAATAATGTCTATGTCATGCTTTTGGCTGCAGTATGTACCGAGCAGAGGTAGTGGTGGTTTATTTTGTGGCCGTAACTCTTCCATAGGCCACAGGGAAAGGAGGGATGTCCTTCTAAATTTCACAAGGTGTAGCCCTAAACCTGCTGTATCTCTAACTTCCTCAGTACAGCAAGCTGAAGCAAAAGCTTTCAATGAAAAGGAATCTGATACATATTTTGAAAGTTTAATGGTATTTCATTTAAACAGTCTCTTTCCTCTGTTTCTTTTGCTTGATGCATTCCCTTTTGTGCACCATTTCTTAGTTCCCGTGTCTGGATGAAAGCCCAGTCTGCCCATCTTTGGTGGGAGACTTGCCTGGGAAAACCTACTGGTTTTCCCACTGGCTTTCTAGCCAGTGGTTTGTATAGCAGAACTCCAGTCTGGGTGCGCTTTTCCGAGCGGCACTGAGAATTTGAAGGGCACTGGTACAGTGAAACCTACCCAGGCTGGTCCTTCCAGTCTAGGATGTGATTTGCCCTGTCAGCCCCAAAGGTTCACATCCCATCCTTTGGCTGCAGGTAGCTCCTATGGCTTTTGGTAGGAGTCACCCATAGCATACAACAGGACCTCAAAAAGTTATTGTTAATCATTTACCCACAAACATTTCAAACAAAACCGCAGTCCAGCTGTAAAGGTTTCCGATTTCCTGAGATGGGTTAGTGAATCTGAAAGGTGCTGCCTTGGATCTGTTTTTCCTTTGGCTTTCCTCTCACCCTGAATTTTATTTGTATTTCCCCCTGTGGTGCTGACAGGATAATAATATTGTAACATTGTCACATCTGGTTAGGGAGAGGGGCAGGAGGAGGAGGAAATGAGGAACTCTCTTCTGAACTAACCTCAACTCTGCTCTATAAACAAATGAACACAGGAAACTGCAGTGAGCGGGCCACAGCCTCCCTCCCTTCTGCAGGGGGATGTCTTGCATTTTTTTCTACACCCAGTGCTCTCATTAACTTCAGTGAACTCCAGAGACCCTGGCACATGAAGATTCAGAAAGTTGGTGCTAATGCAACCTTTCATCTACTGTCTTTTTTCACCCTGAAGTCAGTGGGAGGCTTGGATGCTCAGGAATATCTGTTTGTATCTGAACATTGGGGTATTTCTCTTTTGCAATCTCTCAAGTTGCTCATTTGTACCCTGGCAGGGGCAGGCTCCCAGGAGATCACTAGATGACCTGTAGGACCAAGGTTCTCAGCACAAAATAAGTAAAATGAGACAACAGCGTTTCAGGTTTATTCATTTTTTTTTGGTTTTTTTTTTTAAATGAGGAAAAAATATCTCTGTGAGCAATGGTAAAATTTTCAAGAACAATCGCTAATTATTATTTGTATCACTAATTATTATTTGTCATGTCTTTAAATCAACTTTGAAAATAAGACAGAAGTTTCCAAACTGCTGCCTCAAGCTTTGCGGTAAGCATCCAGGCATTGTAAACGGGGTATCTTTTGCTTTCAAAGCCACAAAATGACATTAGAATGAAAAAGTTTTTTCTTTCTGACAACAAAAAGGATTAAAAAAAGAAGTATCAGAAGAACCCCTTTTCCCACTCTTTCCCATTCTTGGGACTCAATAAAATCTACTGTTGCCTGCTTGTATGACCCTTTTCGCTCTCAGTTGGGTAAAACCCTTCCATGAAGTGCAACATGATTCCAAGACTATTTTTGGCCCTGCTAATCTTGAAAACACAGCTTCATGACACGGAGCCTGAGCTGGCTCACCAGATCCGTACTTTTGCTGGCAGCTTGAGCTCAGTCCCTCTGAGCTCTGTTGCCAGGCTTCCATTTAGTCAGGTAGAAGTTCAGGCTGTGTGATGTTAGCAAGCAAGTTTCCGTATCTGAGAAGCTCTTCATCTTCTTGATGGATGCTTTTTTGGTGCATGTGTGTTCATATTAAGCATGAGTGCAGCAGATCTGGTCTTCCCCGCCCCCCCCCCCCGGCTTCTCCACCTCCCCTTCTGCTGTGTTTGGGAACCCCTTTATGGCAGCTTCTTTGTCTTTGCAGATGTAGCATGGTTATGCAGCAAGATGAAATGCCTCTGCTGTCAGGGAGCCAGCCCAGCTGGATGAGATCAGGTTACTGATGGCATGAAAATGCTCTGCTTATATCATCCTCAGGCTGAAGAATTGCATTCAGGTGTTGCGCACCAGTTTTGAATAAATATGGGGGCATATTAAGAAAGATCTGTAAAGCAGCTGGTATTCACCACTCTCCTGTGTTTTCTTCTTGTTTGTTTTTTTTTTTCTAGGTTTGTTTTCATTTTGTTAAGAGGCTAAATTTTATGCTCTAAGTCTGAGCAGAGGAAGAGGAGTCTGCAAGGAAGTGAGGAGTTTTCTCATCTTCAAGGCTTTTACTCCCTTTTTTTCCTAAGGACTCTCTCTGTAGCCCCAGCAGAGAGGGGACTGTGGTGACAAGATACAAAGCTCTTTACAAGTCTGTGCTGAATATCCTCTGGGCAGACCAAGTACTTGGCCTGTGTCTCTGCTGAGTCCTGAGAAGCAGAGCTATCCTGAGCTGTGTCAGTGGGGAATGAAAAGAGAGCACGAGAAGGAATGGTGCAGAGGCAGAGGGTTTCTGTGTATGCTTGCTGAAGATTAATGCAAATCTAGGGAATCTGAAGAGTTATGGGCTTGAGACTTTCCTTTTTCAGAAAGAAGGAAACTTTGCTTCTCTGTACAGAAATTCGCAGAAATCCACAGGGGAAACCCTAGAGGCTTTTGCGCCTTCATTTCTTTTTTTTAGTTTTTTTCCATGTTCAGAAAATATTTTTTTTCCCTCAGATTCTTTCTGCCAGGACATGTACTACAAATTATGTAGTTTAAAACAGCAACCAAACCAATATATCAATTCAGGAGATAAGACTCTGTACACAAAGAGCTTTTTTAGAACGTAGAGAGCCAGTTCAGCCTCCAATATCAAGGAGGCTGAAACTCAGCTGTACTCTTAGTCATGCTCCATGCATTCTCCTAGGTGAAAGGCAGTGAGTCCCGGGGTATGACAGGTAATATAATATGACGGTAAGTGGGCCTCCAGCTCTGAACAAAGGAACCACTGTGACTTCTTTTGATGCCTGGACGGGTGAGTTGTCTGCTGGGTTCTTTGGTTAAGGGATGGTATATTCCCTGGGAGGACCAGAGACCTTAAGGGTTTAGACTGAAAAAAAGAAATGAAAATCAGGGTGGTATTTCCAGTGCTACTGTGCACTAGAGAAAGATTGTGATTATCCTGGCACAGAGTCTGGGTACCGTCTCTGCAGAGTGATGACTGTTTCAACCCCATTGCTAGTCACTAGGCTTGGAGGGTTCATTTTATTGGGGGAATCTGTTCAAGTTCGAGCCGTTAAAGAGGCTTTTTTGCATGTGATACAGTATAGTCACTAAAGTTGGGGGGTAAATGATGAATACTCATGGAAGAAGGAAGTGTTGAGGCTGTTTGTGACTGCCATCGCTTGCCTGTGGGGGTGCGGACTATTACCCTGGCAACTAAAATAGAAACAGTCAGATCCAGCAAAATCATCTGGCAACAGCAGTGGGACTTATGTGGGACAGTAATTCAGTGGTGAGGCACAATTACTGATAGTGTTACATAGAATCAGAAAGCATAAAGTGGTTTTGGCTATGACTTTTGTATTTTGTATGTTCTTGGGGAAATCTTTCCTTTTAGGTTTGCCTTTTACCTGGGGGAATTTTTTTACACGCTTAATTTCTTTAAGAAGTCTGGCTGTTCAGGGTGTACTTTGCATCCTTGCTGTTGGCTCAGTGCTGGTCCCGAATGCCAAGAGCAAAGACATTAAATATTATATTTGCTAAACAAAACTGACACATTCCTACTTTCACACAAGGAAGCAGCGGCACTCCCGATGCTCCTGAGAGTTAAAAATGATCCATTTTATTGAGCGATATAATGACAGCGCTAGCTGAGCAGAGCAGTAATTGTTATCTCTAGGAGACCCAAGAGAACAATTTTTTAAAAGGAAAATAGTGTTTTTCATGTATTTCTTTAAATTCTGATATCAGCAGTTCAAGATTTGTCAGGCATAACTAAAAATTGGAATTGCAGCCCGACGTGTTTCAGGGGACAGATTGTGGAGGCCTGTTGAAGTCAATGGGGTGGGATACAACCCAGTGTAATGGTATGAGAGTTTGTCTGTCCGTTGGCTTCACTGTGTAGTGAAAACCTAGCAGCGCTCAGCACTTGTATGACAGAGGTCTTGAAAAAAAAAGAAGGGACTGTGTTTAACTTGTATTCAGGCCGTTTGGGAGTGAGGGTAGGCAGTCAGATAGACTCCATTTTTTTCCCCTCACATTTTCGTAAAGACAGGTGGCCTGACTCCTGCCCGCTCCCAAACTGTGTATATGGCAATGTAATATGTCAAGTTATAAAGTTAAAGAAAATTTGAGAGGCAGCAAGCTTCTTGGGGCCTGTACTGTTTTACATCAGGAGGTATGAAGATATGTAAGCTTTGCTTACAAGGATGTTGCAAGACCTAATCTTCAATATTTTGTGATGCTGATAAAGTAACAAGTACAGGCAAAATAGTAGCAGCTAAGAGAGTAGAAAAGGCCATTCAGCCCTTTTCTTGTAACTGTAAACAAACAAAATAAAAAAGCAAAGCCACAGTAAGGTCAGGAGATTTGAATTCATCCTTTAGCTCAGAGGGATTGCTTCATGTCTGAGTTTTTGTTCTTTCTTACTACATTGTGAGTGTCCTCGCTGGTGGTATTGACTGAGGAACAGGACAGCACTGTGCAGGACTTGGCTCAGTTAAGTGGTCATCCCACAGAGTTGGCTGTACAGTCTTTCCTGAGGCTATTAGATCACAGACATTTGAGCTTAATCCTAATGGGATATAAAATATATTAATATAAATAAATATTAAGTTGGTTATCTTCCTGGGAGTGCAGGGTCCCTTTAAGACTTGTGTGGGTGGAATATGACTTAATGTGTGAACTCCTACCTTATTTTCTCCATACAACAAAAAAAAACCCCAGAAAACTGTACTGGTCAGATCCTCAGCTTATGTAATTGGCCTTTTTGAGTGAGCTTCCCTAGAGCTAAGCCGATTCACAGTAAAGTCCAGTATCTGACTTTATGTTAGCAAGTCCTGCATTACTTAGACATTCCTTCCTAAATTCAGCCAGTTGGCTTTTTACCCATTGTGGTTATTTTTGCCCTTTGTCCCTAAAGACTGCCTTGTCTGAGAGCCAAGGTCCAGGTGTATTCTTGGGAGTCAGCTGCATGCCAGAGCTTGAGGCAGCATTATACGCCAAACTGGACAAACGGAGCTCTGACTGCTCCTTCCCCACTATGGAAAATCTCCTGCTTGATGACACAATTCCTTCATCCCCTGGATTTACACATCATTAGAAACCCAAACCTGCTCCCAGGTTTTCAAGAGCTTGTTAGCTCTTAAAGCATCAAGAGTGCGGCCTAATTTGCCAGTGGGAAGGCTTGGGGAAAGCAATGTGACACGCAGAGTTTCTTTTATCCAGCCTTTCAAAGTGAAGGTAAATAATGGGGCTAGGAAAAAGAAGGGAAAAGAAAAAAGCATTGGCGCAGAAATACAATTTTAGTAAATAGCAGTGGTGCTAATTTCTGGCAAAACAGAGTTAAGTCAGTATGGAAACAATTAATGCCACTGTACCCATGAAACACAAGTTGAGATAGCTGATGTTTCAGGATAACATTCTTCATCAATCATTGGTTTATTTTATTAGCATTCATAGTGCTGTGTGGTGTGATTACTTCTGATGTCTTGTGACAAGCGTAATGAGAAAATGCAGGGCCAAACCCAGACCTGGCGCTGGACCCGCTTACACGGCTCTGAATTTGGACTGTAATGTAACACATGTGAAGGCATAAACCTTTCCTGAAGGAACACAGATTCCACCTCAACCCCTGGCCCTCGTTGAGGGTATTCCCTATGTTCAGATTTATTGGTAAAGCACTGCTGAAACTTTGTCTCCTCTTTTAAAAATTGCCCTGCAAATGATATGCTGAAAAGTCTGAGGTTCCCATATTGTCTGAACTGTTCTTTATTGTGTGAACGGCCTGGTTTTGCTGACTAAAAGACCAAGTGCTTTGCAGCCAGATGGTATTGATTCTTTACAGTTGTGTTCATACATCAGATGTAGATATTGTATTCCACTTCCCATTACATCTGAAAACGACTGGGTCTAATTGACAATATGGCATCCACATTGAGATGTTTGCTTTGTGAAAACTGGCCGCTGCTCAGAATTATTTTGTATTATTAACTCCTGTACATTGCCCCCGCTGTTTGATCAGTCTGTTTCTCTTTGTTCTAAGCCATATGTGTTTTCAAAACTAATACTTATACACCTTTCAAGGCCTCTGATTGTCGTACAAAAGACGATAAATCTCTAAGGGATCTAACTATATCCTGAAGCATACAACCTAATGAGAAAAATAACTTCAGAACACCATGCTTTGGTGTTCTGATATTCTATCTCCTAGCTTTCAAATTCAGACAAAAAAAGAAAGAAAAGGATCCGCTGTGATGAAGCATTAACTGCATGAATAGCAAGTCTAAATTTTATATTCCCAAGTGAGACTGTATTTAACAAGGGCAATTCCATTGCTTCTGGACTTCTCATCAGTTCTTTGGACACTTTCTGTAGGTGGTAAATATCCACTCTGTTTGCAAGAGGAGAAAGAACATTGTTTTGGGGATTTTTTTTTTTTTTTTCCTCTTTTAAAAAGGCCCTCAAAGGCTTTTTGACTGGTGTCTCCATGGAAGAAGTGGAGGTAAAGGAACAATTATTTCCGAGTTATAAATAACTACTGGATTTGCTTAACAGTTGAACGTATCCCAGATTCTCTTGAACCCTGATAGAGCTATGATGTGGGGATGACTTAAAGGGAGAAGAGGGGAGCAAGCTGCATGTAATTTGCAAAATTGCCCTTTCCTTCCAACCCCAGTTCTCTAGCCTGGAAGAAGGGTCTGGGGGGCTCCACAGCCATGCAGCCTGATGACAGGCGTGTATTTGCCCAAGACTGAAATAAACAGTGGCTGGCAGAGCCTCTCTGGAAATGAAGACGGCAGTGTATATCTGTGTCTTTTACGTTTGCACTTGTGCCACACAAGTCCCCAAAGGGAAGGTGGGTACCCTCTTATAGCTGCAAATGAGCAAAAGCTGCCTCATGTAAGCAAAGAGCTGAAGAGCCTCAAGTGTAAAGGCACAGCCATAACAGTGTCAAGGTAAGAACGACCCCACTAAAAACACAGCATCAAGGATAAATGTGTCTTGTCAGGGCTGGGAAAGAAAGTTGCCTGGAAAGAAAGAGCGTAGATCTGGAACGCCATGGTGAGCTGAATCTTCCTGTGGCACCAGGTGAAAGGCGCTTTGGCCAAGGGGAAAAAGGTGAAAGCTTGCTCCTGGCAAGACCAGAGGTGCTCTATCTCACTGTTCCTTGTTGGTTTTTAATCCTCATCCCTGAGATGAAACACAAACTGATGCCCCTGTTGGGAGGGGGGCAGTTGGACACTGATGTGAAGAATGACCCTACTCACGTTCAAATTGATTATAAGAGCTCTCCTTCCCCGGAAGGAGACCAATGTGTCTTTTTCTCTTTGTTTTGTTTTTTTTTTAACCAGCTAGACTAATTTTAGACTGTTGTAGACTCTGCTGGTTTCAGTGCCTTTATATCAAGGCACAAATGGAGATGATAAATAGCACAGGTTCATGAATAGCAAATAGAAGGAAGCTCAGCCTTGACTTTTTTCCATAACCTGTGGAATATTAGACTCTCTCAATATGGGTACCACAGGTTTCTTAGAAAAATGGGGTTTAAAAAAATGACTGATTAGATACAATTTGCTTGCCCATTGTGAACCAAGAAAAAGTACTTCTTAATCAGAGATGGTAAATATGTTAAATCTGATGTGAAAAGCTTTCCTGGCACAGGTAAAAAATGTATTTTGGTGACGCATTTGTGCGCAAGCTGTTACTTTAGTAAGATGGTTTTCATTTAGAAGCTGTTTCTGCACAAAGGATTTTGTAACAGTGCAATAAAACAGTCTTGCCCATCCATCTTGAGCCGGAAAAACATATTTAACTTTTGTTGGTGGAAATCCTTTAAAACAGTTTGGTGACCTGAGTGAAGCTCTGAATGAGAAGCAGTGAACCTTGATTACTCCAACATAGGCAGATGCCAGCTGGGAAATAAATTTGAATAACTTCTAGGTACTCTTAGTGCCTTCGTTAATATACTATGTGAGAATGTTCTGTGCTTCAATATATTTATCCTCATCTCACCCCTGTGAGAGGATATATCCTCATTTGTGCATTTGGGGGAATCAAGTTTCAGAAAAGCCAAGTGACACAAAATCACGTAGCAGGTCTTTATGGGAACTGCCAGTTCAACCTGTTTCTTCAGGGTCCTGAGCTCGCTCTGCACTCAGACCTATCCAAATGACTAGAGATCAAAAAGCAAAACTGATTAAAAGATAACAGGATAGTTAGTACTCAGCATCTTTGGCATTAAGAAGCCATTATTGTGCCTCTGATGGCTGCAAGAATATGTTGACTGTGGATAGTTACATTACAGAAGAGATTACTCCCTGAATTAAGAAATGTAGGGAATACTTCTGCCAGATCTCTTTTTCCAGGGCTAGCCATAATCAAATTCCTTTCTTTACTGTTTTTCGTAACCCCACTAATTGAGATCACCCAAAATGTTACCATGAGCTGAAGTCAACATCAATTAAAAATCCCATTTATATTCCCTATGAAAACACATGGCCTTCAAAAGTGTTTGATTTTCCTCGGACCTTCTCATCTGTTTGTCATTTAGAGTTCAGGCCATTTTCCATATTTCTATCAAATGCTGCCTCACATGGAAGTCTGGCAAATGAGCTTGCAAAGTAACTTATTTGAAGTTATAAATAATCTAATACTTGCCTGAAGTTGACCTCTCTATACAATAATATACAAATTAATGTCTGAAGCTGAGGGACGTAACAGTTCTCTGGTACTGCCTTGTTAGTTAAACGCAGGGTTGCACTTGTACCGTTACAGCACTTGTGTTCATTCCTGCTGGTACAGACTTGGCCTTGAGGAAGGAGGGGGATGGAGGAGGAAACGGGGCAGACTCTGTAATATTGGCAGCTCTTCTAGGCACGGGCTTTGTCTCTGATGTCACTCCCAAGTGTCCCTTGCTTATTTATTTAAAAAAAGTGGTGAGCAGGCAAATGCTTTTTTGCTGTGATTGCTTTTTCGCTGTCACATTTGTTCCTTCAAAGCCCATTCACGTTAAAGTCTGGGCTCTCTTACATTTCCTGTTTTGACAGGGAAATGTTTGGGAACCCACTGGTTCATGGGTAGTGGGAGGATGGATGGGGGGCCCACTAGGGTGCTGGGGTGCCCCCCATCGCTCCAAAACCATCTTGGAGGGATTCAGCTGTCAAGGTGCTATGCATTTGCTGAGTTCTCAGGCATATGCAGTTCCTCGTGTGGTTCTTGCATTTTTAGGGGAACGGAATGGAGCAGCCTCAGCCCTCCTGCGTTTCGCCTTCAGCATGGTCAGGTGAGCTTGAAATTGGGGAGAACCTTCAAATTGCTTATCAATAAGCAATGGACATTTAGTTATCAGATCTCAGGAGCTGTTTGGATGTCAGGTCACTCCCAGGACCAACCAGCTGAGGTACACCAAAGACATAACAAATAGGAGTATTTGAGCATAAAGGTGCTATTCATTGCACGTGAAAGTTGCAAAAATCTTGTTCCTGAAGTCTTTTCATTTGAATGCTTATCATTGTGACACACTAGACTTGGTTGTGCGTCTTTTGCTCTTAGGCATGCGTCTCTCTCACATTGATTACACTTTTAATATATTAAAGGACCTAAACATTTTTGGAGGTTTTTGGCACCTGAAATTAAAGTGTATTGTTATCTCCTCTCTTAGAAAGAGAGGACTCTGCTAACGTGAAACTCTTGAGCTGAGTTTTTTCTTTTTTCTTTTCTTCTTCTAATCAGCTTCGGATGTACAGTACTGTAAGTGAATGACCATATCTGCTAATTAAATTGAGCCTTGAATGACCAGGTAAGCACTCCAGTTGTCATTATGCTTCCACTTGATGAATTGTGTTTCAAGTTATTCTTGAGACTTTCCTAATGGCAATCAGGTTACCGCGACCCTGACCTTACTGATCCACGTGTTCTTGCTTAACTTAACTCACGTAGGTGCCCACATTGAGTTCAGCACACATTTTACTTTTGTAGGTTTTTGCACACAGCTGAGCTTTTAGAGGGGTGGGTTGTTGGGGTCCAATTCCGTATCGCATAGGGTAAAATGCCAAGTCCTATCCTCTCAGTCACTGCAGCTACAGACGGCATCAGTATCCGCTCTCCTGTGCACTGCTGGTGTGGAAAATCATTTTAGCATGGGGCAGCAGAGGTCATTGAAGCCACTTTAAACCGTGCTTTGCATGTTGTGGTGCCTCAGTGACTGGCATTTATATCTCTGGCTAGGAAGTTGTGCCTCTGAGTTGCATTCAAGGAACTGGGCCTATGTTTATAGCCAGGAACACCAAAACTAAGGGATTAGGTGGTGTTTGAAAACATGATTTGGGAAAGCTGCTTCTGGGTACTGGTCGTAGTTTTTCGTTTCAGGCTGTCACACTATTTTGATCTTGAGATAAGGAACTGAGAGTTGTGCTTTGCTTCAAAAAAAGACCACTGGAGAGCCACAATATAGTCAGAAACCGTTCCCAGGAGCAGAAACCAATGGCTTATATGCTAAGAGAACCAGAGCCTATTCACATAAAGAAAAATGTAGTCCTACCCTATTTAAATTTGAAGTGATAATACCTTAAAAACATGTAGTATTTCTTTGCTAAGGTTTTTAGTGAGCAGACGTATGCATGTATTTCAGTTTTTGGTGTTTGTACACGTGCCCTTACTGTATTTTCTAAAATTTCTATGTATGTGTAAAGCAGCAGTTGGTCTGCAAACTCTGATGTATATTTGGTAAGATTAATATAAAGATTTTACTTATTTATATCCTCCAAATGTAAAAAGCTTAATAAAGTAGACATTTAGAAGTACTAAATCTACATTTTTGGATTCTTTGCACTTGCCTTCTCATGTGTTTCAATCTTTTGAGTTAATCTTTTTCACACTATTCTCTGAAAGAATGAGAATTAGAAGTTAATCAGCCTTCCTTAAATATAAGAAGTGTAATCACGTGACCTCCCAAACCGGAGGTTTACAAAAGAGAAGCAGATATCCGAAGTCTTATGATAACAGACATGAAAATTGACAACAATGAATTTCTTTGACCCAGTGGGAATAATTTAAAGCCACATGTTTGTTATGTAGATAAGTCACAAATAGGTAGATGAGCAGACAGAGAACTCACTAGGCTCTTTGTTGACCACCTGCTATTCTGGGAATCCTGGCTGATAAACACAGCCATCCCCATCTGTAGATGGGGAGTCATAATTAATTACCTGTGACATTGATAAATTTCTTTTAGGATCTTCTCTTACTCCAGTGGTGCATCTGCGTCAAGTCCTCCTTTCCCTCTTCCAACATGAAGAGTCTATTTATGGACTCAGATTCGTAATTAAATGTTTCATTTGCAAAAAGAATGGTTCCCAGGAAAATGTGAGCTCTATTTCTGCGCCCATGTTAGGCTTTGTCAGACATTACATAAGAGATGTGCTCATGTTGGCCTGCTGCTCCTGGCTTTTCAGATAATCCTTTGTATTACATTGCCAGTGCATGTAGATAATTTAATTTAACATTTTTCTAAATGCCTGCATGCAGGAAAGCTAACCTTATATGAGCATAATTAGAATTATTTATATACTGTAAAAATTTAACTGAATCAGAATTACTGGAAAATGTGATTTATTTTTTTTTAAGAATACATTTTGCTGTAATTGAATTAAGTTAAAGCCGTAATTATTTTTCAACTCTTGCCGCATGCTATCCTTCTCCCACTTGATCATGTCAGTTGCTTCAACTGTATATAAAGTTCACTTATGCAGCGACGGCTATCCTCTTTATCGCTTTGTTTCAATGGATTGTTAGTCCAGAGCCCCAAAGTTCTAATAAATTGTGTTAACAGGCTTAAAAACTTGGGTGAATAATGTTTTCAGGTTACTGATGCTAATGTAGACTTCCATTTAGCTAGCTATGAAATAAACAGAACCACAGTCCTTGTTACTTTAGATACCATTTATACTATTAACCACTGCAATCTGGCTTGCCTGGGAGATAAATGTGATCATTGATGAGCAATTAGGAAACAGTTTTATGGAGATCTGGGCTTTATGTTGTGGGCTAGCGGGGCAGAGAAGCAGCCTGTTTTCTGAAGGTCAGAATGTGTCATGAGGGGATGAGCTCACACTGGGGTGAGGAGGGAACAAACACACTTTTAATTAAGGTATTTTGATGGTGTGGGGAAGAGAGGAGGCAAAAGGCTCTTCTTTGGTGATGCAAGATTGATGACACTTGACCACAGACATTTTGATGTCTGAACGCTGTTCACAGGCAGTTTTGTTTTTATTTGTGAGTATATGTATATTTTAAAAAAATAAAAATGTCTGCTTAGCCTTGATTTCAAGGTAAGGTAATGTTTTGGTAGTAACACAGTATAGTGTGCATGCTTACCTGCCTTTAGGTGTTTTCCAATATATGCAATGAAGACATGGAAAGAAAGGAAAACCTCTAGTCTTCTTGTTTGTCAGTTTACTTCATTTTTAAGTTGAATAAGTATGGAAATATTAAAGGCAAAAACATTGTGTAATGAGCAGGCATTCTCTGCTGCAGAAACTAAAACCCAGAAGAATAAGGTAATATCAAAGCTTGCCTTTGCTGCTCTACATAGAAATGTAAAGGACAGGTTTAACGCCGTTCTCAGTATAGTGAAAGGCTTGGAATAAAATGAGACCAGCTGTCTTAGCTTCAGTGTTGGATCAAGCCAAACCTGAACTATGGACCTCCAGAAGCTCAGGAAAATACTTTTGTTGAGGCACTGAAGTGTCATGCAACATGCATGGTACAGGCACCTAGAATGCAGATGAAGATATGGTGTTAAATACTTAAAGATTGGCTGAAACTCTGATGTTTCGATCTCCCTTCCAAAATGTATGTTAGCAGTTAGTATCTACAGAAATAACAGAGAAGACTCTCATTAACCATGTAAATGCCTAATCCTGCTTTGAATCTTGCCCAGTTCTTGGCCTTTTTGATATCCTGTGACAGTAAGATTTTTAGTACAAGTTGCCCAGAAAAAATTCTGCTTTCTTCAGTTGTGAATTTTCTCACTTTTAATGTTATGATCTGTCTCCTTGTGAGTCGTAAGGCAGAACGAGGACAGAAACTCAGGGTTTTTCACAATGTTGTTTCCTGTTAGGCTTTTGTGGTATCTTCCCTGCTATTGTGTCTCCTGTAGTGTAACCTTCTGAGCCTTTTTGGACACCATTTAGCGTTGTTATCCCTGGAGATGCATGGATCTCTGCATGAATCGCAGTCCAGCCTCTTTTGAGGAGCTGTTTTCTGGGAGAGAAACCACTGGGTTGTGCCCTTTTTTCCCCCTGGCTGCTGTACAAGCCTCACCTTTGAACCTTGGACTCGGTCACCTGAGTGACCCGGTGGCCGTCAGGCTGGCCGATTTGGGTGTTTAAATTCAAACACTGATCCCGCATCTCAGGAAATTTTTAGCATTTGACAATTCATCTATGGGTGGGCTAGACAAAAATGAAACGTGATCGTGGCAGCCTAATGCAGAATAAATTATTTCAATCCACCGTATTCTGTAGCAGGCAGCAATCCTTTGATTTCCATGAACAGAAGAAATGGGACAACTGGGCTGGCGTGAAGCTTGGAGAGCAGTGCCAGTAACAAGCCTGACTTCTCTGAAACCAGATCCTGCCCTGACCCTGATTAATTACTCAGGAGTTGTTCGCACAACTGAATTCCTGCTGTCAGTGCGTCCTGTGCTGCCTGCCAGGCCTGCCAGTGAAAATAGAGCAGTTGTAATCCCTGTGAATTATCCCTGTGGCTGGATGTAGTGTCCTATCAAATGATTATCATGTGATAGGGCTCCTAGTGCTTTCCAGCTCCTCTGGTTCCCCTGATGAAATATTAATATGCTTTAACATTTGAGGTTATTATTCTTGCATGCTATACTTCAGACATATCTTTCTCTGCAGCCATCATATACTTTATAGAGCCAAAATACCCTGTATAGGAAAACAGATCTTTCTGTCTTCCAAGGCAGACTTACAATGAATGGCCTTAGTTGAATCATTATGCTAAGTAACCAGCAGTGCTTTAAATACACTAACATGGGCTGAAGTAAGTGTAATGCAGTATGAAGTACACAGCTTTTCCCAGAAGAATTGTTTCTTTCATCTCCAAGTTAGTAAGTAGAGGCTGGGGACCTGCTTGTAGGCCTGGCTTGCATGTTAACTTGCCACAAACAGCACACGGCAGCTGTACCATGGCAGGGTGGGGGTTGGCTTCAGACTGCTGGGCGTGAGAACTGAGAGGCAGTGAGAGGCATCCTTCAGATAGATACATAAGGAAGCAAGGGGTTAGATCTACTTAATTGACACAGTTTTGATATCCAGCAGGTACATTTTTAAGTCCAATTCCAGGCTTTACAAAATCTCAGATTCCTTTCCTCTCCAGAATTCTCTGAAGCTCCTTAAGAGGAAGGAAGCAGGTTTGTTTTATTCTGTTCTTGTGCTTGGACTTGTAAAGTTCACGCTTTCAAGTTTTCTTCCTTAATAGGCTGAGAGATGCACGTTTTAAAAAAAAAAAAAAACAAGATGTTAATTTCTGATAATCATCTGCTTTCAAGAGCTTGAAATGAGAGCAAAGTACAAAACAAAACACAAGTGTTAGGAGACCTGCAGTAGAAGCTGCAGCCTGGCAACATTTTTATGAATGAGTGAATCCAGGCTTTTCTCAGCATGAAACTTGCTCAGGATAGTGATTCCTTGCACACAGGTATTTGGCTGTGCAGGTTTTAGCTCTTGCCAGCTTTTTCAGAAAACATATTAGCTGCCTTGATGTCTGAAATTCCCCAGGGAGTACCCAAAGAGAACTCTTAAAGTGGCACTGTTTTGCTAATGAGTAAGGCCAACTGTTGTCTGGCTGAATTGTCTGCATTAACAACGGGCTCCCTCTGCCTCCCCTCTCCAGTTTTAGTTCTAATGCTAACAGAGCACACTGTGATTATGCTAATAATTCTGGCTTTCCTACATAAGGACATATGTGAGGTGTGCTGCATTTCCTAATTGTTTCATTCTAGTCTTGCTGGTCCACGAACAATATTCATAGGTTTTATTCTTTCTGTAAAGAAAGGTCAGCCTAGTTGGCACTACTGCAGCAGGCATTTCAGGGACAAAGAGCAGAGGAGAAAATGACAGCTTTAGCTTTAATTGTTACTGTCTAGCTAGAGTAGTGATATGGCCATCCGTGAAATGGCATTTGAGCACGTCATGGTCAGGGTTGTAACCCCACAACCTCTTTATTGCACAGAGGAGACAATCTTATGGGTGGAGAATTGAAGTGCAAAGTGTCAGGTGGTTTGCTTGAGGTTACTAACAAAAAAAATCTGTGTCAGAGAAGAAATTGAGAACTACCTGGTGCCAGTTAAGGGCCCATTACACAGGCTTTCTCCTCCTGGCTGGGAATGTGCCAGTAGGCATGTCAGTAAACCCATCTTTTCTGAGGGTAGAAGACAAATTTCTCCCTGAGAAATGGGAGCTGTGACTGAACTTCACAAGAAAGAAGGGTAGCTTCTTTCTCCAGAATAGAGAAACCAAAAGACAGAGGCTCTCTACTGCAGAAATCTGGCTGAGGTATAGGTTTTGTACTTTTTGTGCATTTTTTTCCCCTTCATTAAATGGTGAAGTCATACTTTGTAGAGTATTAAGTATGTGGTTGAATGTTGCTAATGAATATACTGCACAGTAAACATGACTGACGTAGGACTGTTTTTATTGCAGTGGTAATTTTGAATCCAGCTGTCAAAAATAACCTCACCCTGATTGGACACGTCTGCCTACACTGAGTTGTTTTCCTACAAACTGGATGAAACCCAGGCTCTGGTATGTGGTACTGGTAACATGCTGAATCTTTGCAACATCATAATTGTGATGAAGAGAATAGCTGTTGCTGAAATAAAGGAAAATGTGACACAATGTGTTGAAATGTATGCTACTAGGACTCATTCTCCACCTGTGTGCATAGGCACAGGCTAAGGAAAGGAACACAGCTCTAAGCAGATGATTTTACATGAAACAGGACCAGGGCTGAGATAAACCACCAAGATTTTGGGTCACTGTACTTTATGTAAGTCCAAGTTACATATACGCAGTGGCTTCCACCTTTGGTGGGCACAGCACTGACTACCTGTAGGTGACCTGGCTTTGTTCCGAACTTTGGTACTGACTTTGTGCCTCCTTTGAAATGTCCTTTTGCTTTGTGTACATGACTCATCCCATCTACAACATGGAGGTGATTGGTGTGAAAGCAAAGTTTTGGTTGGGGAGGGAGTGGCAGGTGGGCATGCAGTCTGTAGGGGTAGTGTTTCCTTCTGGCACAGTATTGTGCAAAGCACTCGCTGCACTGTGAGACGCTAATGCAGAAGAGCTGAATCCCCTTAGGTGTCTGTTCCCCAGTATAGCTGACGTGCTAGTGGTCCCTCATCCAGTTTGGTAGAGCACCTTAAGATCTGGTGCTTAAAATGTACATAAAATGTATACAATGAGGATTATTTAGAACACTGTGGAATTCCTCTCTATCATCTCTGTTGGGCTAATGTTCATAAATAGCGGTTGTCCTGACCCACAAAATTGATACTAATCTTTGCAGTATCAAGATGCAACAGGGCAACCCAAATTAGAGCTTTGGCATTACAACTGAGCTGTGTTGTTTTTGTGGCAGTTTAAACCAGATTGTTAGCAAAATAACTGTTTGTTACAGGTTTTGTGTATAAGTTGCTTTTTTATTTCTTAATGTTAGTTAAAGACATAAAAATGAGAAGCCAAAATATAGGTATTTATTTGATTGACAGTAATGGCTCTGAGAGAAGCCATTTAAATATTATTTACATATTATTTGAAGCCATAATAAGCTATCATGTCAATCCATAGCATGGCATTGTTATTAAATGAGTCTCCGACAGGGTAACTCATAATGGTGTTATGCAAATTAAGCACATTTAAAAAACTTTTGTAAGAACATTACTGTACAAGCAACGTAGCCAAGTTTTCAACGTCAGCGACTCTGTCATTTTAAATTTAAAATGCACAGTCTGTATGTATGGCTAATGTCTCTGCAAAGCTCTTTAATAAGGGCCAGACTCAGCAAACGCTGAATGTGTAAGTCCCTCCTGATTTAAACAGATACTTCAGCACGTAGGACTAATAACATTGCTTTGCTAAACTCAAACTAACAACTACCCTTGTAGGATGGATAGCTAGAAAATGAAATACATTTTCTCCATTCCATGAAAAACTTTGTCTGTAAGACAGACTTTGGATGTTGAGATTGGTAAGACTTGGATGAAAAGCAGGGTAGGGTGTGGTTTAACAAGGGAATGCTGGCAAGCTTTAAGCATTTGTAATGGTGGCAAATGACATTTTTCTGTAAATAGTCTCTGAGTATGTAGTTCTACACCAGTAAATACTCACACAGCTGAGTGATTAGTTCAGCTGCACATATGGTTTTGGAGAAAATGACTGTGCTCTGAGGCAGGTGCTCAGCTTCCTCACTAAGATACTGAGTATCAGAGTGGTGTTGTCTAAGCTCTTGTGTAAAAAGACCTGAGTAGAGATACTACAGGATTATGAACCCCCTTTCTCTGTGCAAAACACTCAAAGCCACCTGCCTGGCCAAAATACAGTTTCAGGAAAATCTAGCCTATAGCTGTATAATTGAAGTTAAAAAGGACAGATGGGTACTATTCCTGAGCATTTGATGAGAATGAGATGTCCCAACCACAAAATGCAGCACTGCTGCTCTTCTGGGTAAAAACATCAATGGTAAAGAAACAATGAAGAAGCTAAACTGCTCTGCAAAGATTTCTATTTGGTCCTTGGAAAGTATGGCGTGTCCAATGTGTACAGTTTCAACTGGAGACCTCCCTGGGAAATATCTGTGTGACACTAGGGATGTTTTGAAGGAAGCGTGGATCTGCTTTTCAGACTGCTCCTCCTGAGTTTCAGAGTAAACATTTTCTTGCAGGTGTTCACGTCAATGCGTGAGGGAGCAAAAAGGGTTGAGTCCCACCGGAGGCTGGGGATCTATTTCAGCCATTCTTTTCACTGTGCAGAGGGAGCCTTTATCAGAGGCTTCATGGGAGCCCACAAGACCTTTCTGTAGCATGTCACTTGATTTGGGATTGCTCATCGGAGACATAGCCATGTACAAGAGTTGTATCTCCCTCTTTCTGCCACTGCTTCCCTCTCTCTTTTATGAGAGCACTTATTCACCCACATGCGCACACAACTGCTGAAAAAAACCTGTTGGGAATAGCCTTACTGGCCTAGCCAACATGCTGTCAGCACCATTTGAAGCCAAACTTGCTTAAATTTTTTTTGGCTGCGGAGATTCCTGAAATATAGAAGAAAGCAAAACTAAAAATGTATTTTAACCGCGCGAGGATGCATTCTTTCATTGCAGCCATCCCATGAGGTTTGGCCAGTCCATCAGCGTAGGTTTATAAGAGGGATTCCTGAAAGCGGCTGCCAAAAGAGCGGCTTTGGAGTGTCAAGCAAGATCTGGATAAAGCTGGCGTGACATGTCAGCTGCACATTCTGATGGGCACTGATATCATGGGGTGGACCGTAGGGTCTGATACTGACACCTTACTGCAGCCTTGCCCTGACTCTAAACATTCACTTCTCAGGCTAAAATCCTGTACCTTGGGGAGTCTGTGGTCCCTTCAGGATGTACTGATGTAACTTCCAGTTGTGTTGATGATGAAGAGCATTCATACTTTGGATTTCGTGAGTGTTTGAATTTAAAATACACCTGGTTCTGTTTTGCTTTCTCACTGAAGCTTGACTGCTTACGAACAAGCAGTAACCCTCCAGTCCCATCCCTCCCAAAAATTCCCTCTCCAAACCCCAAACAACCCCCCCCCCTTATTTGACACTGCTTTTGAATTTCTTCCTGCTCTTCCAACCTCCTTTTGATTTCCAATCCAAGTCTGCCAAAAGACTTGGATTCCAATCAAGGTAGTTTGCAGAGCATTAATACTCAGATAAATAAATGCAACAGGCAATCAAGCTGCTGTGAGCTAATGGCAGGACACTTGAAAGTGCCGTGTTTCAGATAATGGTGTCAGTTTGAGAAAGGCATGCAAACTGGTTTAATCAAATGTTACATTTTATTAAATTCCTGACCATTGGGAAGGAGATTGCATAGGAGAATTTAAAAGATTGGGAGTTTCTGGCTTTATTTCTGCACTGCTGATAAGCAGTAATTTTTGCAGAAGGGGAAGAAGTAATCCTCTGCAATAAAACCATTTTCATAATACCATGGGAATGAGTTATTGCTTGAGGTAAGGCACAGTTTCTAATGGCTGCCTAAGCTTTCATCTCCATCTTTCATGGGCTAGTCAGACATTTTTATAGTGCTGACACAAAAAGAGAGCATTTATGTTGCTTCCATTCTCCATCTGTCAACAGTTAGGTTAAAGTGCCACTACAGGAATACTTTTGATCTGATTTCCATTCCAACATGGTTCATCAATATACAGTATTTGAGTCATGCTAACTCTCAGGGTCCTAATCACATATTTTTTATGCACCATTAATGGTTAGCAAATAAGAAACAAAAGCCTGTCTTTTTAATTTGAAGAGGATGGTACTTTCTTTTATTCTGAATTTCCCTGATTTTCCTCCCTTACAGTTTTCTAAACTGTCATGAGTTGGGTTTGAGTGCATAGTGTGAAAAGTCAAAATATGCTCGGCCAGAGAGGAAATAGATTTTCATTTTGCTTGTGTGAGATACATCCATGAACACAGATAATTGATTCAAATTTGTGCATCAGGTAGGAGCAAAAGGTAAAGAGGGAAGAATTATAATAAGCCTTCTAATCCCTGTTTAACTTATGATTTCTTTCAGCTAATGAACCTAGTTTTATTAGTGGCATAGATCACGAAAAGGTTATTCTGTGGAGAAATTTGCAGACCTCCATGAAAAAACTTACTACCTTATGCTGTGCTTAGTGCAGTTGTAAGGCTGGACAGGGTACACATGTTTGCAGCAAACTAAAGCACACTATAAAGTGCACAGATTCCCTTTTCCTATCAGTGGAAACTCTGGTTTTGTTAATATCTGGAAAAAGGTACGTGTAACAGAAAATAAAACTACAGGGGCAAGAATTGTTACCTTTATTTTTAAGGCATGTTTTCAGAGCTTATTTCTTGGATTATTCTTGTGAATTCGTGTGGCTTGTTGTTTGTTTGCTTGGGGTTTGTGTTTTTTTTTTTTTTTTTTTCTTTTCCTGGTTCGTCCTTACCTTTCTTGTAGAGTAACACTCAAACCCAAATACGCCCAAACCCAGCTTCTTTCACTGATGGTGAGTGGAACAGAAAAGTTATTCCAGACCACTTCAGCATATCCTGCTATGCAATACAGAATGTGGCAAAAATGTCCCCTGTGCTGAGAAAGAGGTGGATGGCGGATGGCAAACTTACTTTAAATAAAAAGAAAAAAAAAAAAGTTAAATTCTGAAGAGGGGGGGAAACCAATCTGGTTTTAAAGAAATTTTCTTCCAAGTACCCCTGTCCCTCGGGTATGCAATATTCACTTAGTGTAAATTCCTTTCAGCTCTCTCTCAGATTTTGAGTGCCTCATTTTTCTCTAGCTAATATAGTGCAGTTCATATACTATATTTTATGGGTGACTGGCTTCCAGAGGAAGGTAGGTGTGAAAGACCAGGCAACCATGAAACTGAGTTATATGGAGTAATCACTACAGGGGAGAAGGAGTGTTTAGTCCCTTTCCTGTCACAGTCAGATGAGGCTTTCACACTATGGGAGTGATTGTAAAGATCCAAAGGAGATATTACTTGATTTTGTTTCAAGTTGTTTTCCCTTCATTGGCTGAGATTCCTGGCTTCTGGAAACTTTACGTTATGTTTCTGAGCAATCCTGAGGGTGCCGTTGGCCACTGGAGTGGGTATTATAACACTTTCACTCTGTGCCTGGCTTAAGCTATGTGATTAACTTGTTAGCCGTGGTCTTTTGGTCCATGTGTATACAGATGTAAAGTACTGTGTCTTGGCTTCACATAAACAAAAGGCTTTTTTGTCTCAACAAAGTGCGTTGTGTTGTGTTTCTTGCCGTCAGAGTCTGTGTATTTGTATAATTAGGACTGTCCAGCTGGTGCATGTGATTGTGTTTCTGAGCTCTTATGCAGTTGAGACCTGGGCCTGAATTTTCACAGAATTAAGAGATCAAATCCAAAATTCCTTGGACTGTTTTTTATGTCCGGTGCTTTAAATGCCTTTGTACTGTGATAGGGTGATGCAAAGTATCAAAATGTACGTTTATTTAGGGGTTTAAGATGCTGAAGTTGTGCATGTTTTTGCAGGTCTGATCCTACAACTCTCTTTCATGCAGCTGGGAGCATTCTTGTTCCCCCAGCCAATCTTTCATTTTTCCCACTAAGCAGAGACCCAAGTGCTATTAGAAACAGGAACGAAAAAATATGAATTTTATGCCTGTTTTATTCATATCTACAGCTTTCTGTCTCTTAGTTGTGCTTCTTCAGTCCTCTTCTCATATTGTTGTCCACCCTCGGTTACCTCCCACAATGATGATTAATGGAACGCTCTACACTTTTTTTGAACTCTTGGTTTTTCCTCTTAGTTCCTGATTATTTTAATTCTGCCAGACCCTTTTTCATATCCTTTCCTCGTCTGCCTCTAATTTACAGTATATCATTTCTCCTACTCCGACTCCTCATTTTCATTCCTGTGATGTTCCGTGTTCTTTCTTGGAGCCTGGGCTGAGCACACAGACCAGTTAAAATGAAAATATACTTTCCAGATTTTAGTAGCCTAATTATTTTATTTTAAATGAAGCTGAGACATCAATCAGACTGTTCTCTAAATCCCAGTCACATCAGCAGCTAAATGAAAATATCAGTTATTCTCTCCCATTCCCAGCCCACTTGCCTTTAAATGGTATTATCACAGCAAATATTAGGAGTTTAGACATGTCCATAGTCTTTTCTTGAAAAGCTCTTGCAAACAAGGCGAGGGAGATGCATCTGAAATCCTAATATCTTGTGAAATAATATTAACAATGGGTCTGGCACATGTGAGCATTCAGACAGGAGGCTGTCAGATCCCGTGAGGTTGAAAGTGAGAAATATTTGAAAGACAAAGAGCAAATCATAGAAATGGCAAGTTTAGAAAAAGGAGTTTTTTCAGGCTGAGTGGTGCAGGCTCCTGGGGCTGGTTCTTGGCTCTGACACCAGCTTGCTTCTTGGCTCCAACCAGAGAGTTCTGAAGAGTCTCACAGGGTTTGAGCGTGTCCAGTAATCAGATCCTGTCCTCTCCGACAGCCTCAGCTTTTTTCAAAAAGTCATGAGTGCCCAGAGCTGCTAGGGACTTTAATTAGAGCTCTGGATGCTCAGCTTGGCCAAAAACCGGATCCAAAGTGCCTCAGGTTGCTTACTCAAAAAAAAAAGAAAGAAAAAAAAAAAGTTTTTGCCCCCCTTTATTTTTCTTTCCTGTTGATCAAGAGAGATACTGCAGAAACTGAGAGTTATATAGGTGGAAAAGCTGTGTTAAGGAGATGGATGCTTAGCATATAATCTGCATATAGACCTCACCTGAGCTTTTGGAGGTCCTGTGTTTTGACTTAATACAGAAGCATATAATGGATATTAATACACCTTTAGATTTCAGGCTTCTCATTTAAGGCAAATCTGTGGGTCCCTCTGTGACCAGTGGGAAGGGATGCTCTTCCAGAAGCTGATTTAGTGACTTTTAAGTTAGCATCTTTATCTGAATCAGACTGATTTGATAATTTTTACTACTCCCAAACCCTCTTTCATATCCTTTCCTGGTCTGTCTGCAGTTTGTAGTATATTATTTCTCCTATTCTGACTCTGTAACCATGAGCACAGACGAAGCTGTGAACGCTAATACAGACACTTCAATAATACCCTCTATATAGTGAAAGACGGTTTAAACTAAGCAGGCGAAATGACAGGGAAGGATGCTGGAGAGGATGAAGTAATTTGCAGTCAGTCAGTTACAGAGTTAGGAGTATAATTGTCTCCCTAGGTCTAGTCCAGTGCTTTTTTTTGAGTGGACGGTGCTTTCTCTCCTTATAACTATATACCTTATTGAGTATGTACCAGTAGCCAGTCTTACGCTAGGGATCTACTTCTATTTTTTCCCTGAGCAAATTGGTTTTTTTAACATTATCGTGGAAATTAATCAAAAAAAGTCTGAAGTTTTTATTGCTTCTGTTTCCCCTTTAATACATTACTATTTCTGTTTTTATTTTTCCTCCTTTTTTCTTCCGCTAAACTCCAAGGGGATGAAGACGCATGAGAGGCAACATTAAGAGCTTTATCAAACTTCTGTCTAATAATAATGAGATTTGCAATGGGCTTCTAAAGGACACAGATCAGAACCACTTACCATGATGGCACTACAAAGTAATGAAGATTCAAGTGGTTCTTGTTAGACATGAAGCTATCAGAGTATCTGTACTCGTTTAATATCCTATTGCTAGAGAAAAGGCAGTCATTGATGCTTGGAAACGTTTACCTCTATTTTTTTGTTTCAAATCCAGGCAAAGCAGCTTGAAGTCTGTGTTGTTTAGATTTGTGGGACTCCAGGTGTGCATGCTGGGGCTCTCCTTCCCATTAAACCTTTTATTTAAAGGTTCTAATAAATTTCCATTAAAATAAGTAGTAACCACATTTAATGACCAGTTTGTTTGAGTGTTAACAGCCTGTTAGCTAACAAACTCGTCATTAACTGGTGCTAACTTCTCCTGACTTGTTTAAATAATCCCTTAACATCAGCCCTGTTTGTATTAGGGTACTCATGTAAAATCTCTGTCCGATGCTTCCCTTTTTATCTTTTTTTCAGCTGAGAATATTATTATCTGGTTTGGTCCTTTCTTCTTTGATTGTTCCACTTTCCCTGACTAGTATTTTCTCTTTGTGCACTAAGAGAGCAGGTTTGTTTTCTTCTGTATTTTTTCCAGATTTATCTTAAAACCTCTGCTTGTTCAATGAATTAGGTGACAAACCCTTAGAGGTAAATTCAACTACGGAACATAAAACTCACAAATCAGTGGAGCTATGGGCTACATCCTGATTATGTACAGAATTCAAATGAGCTTGGGGAACCATTTGTGTGCTGTTAAGAGGAAGCAGAAGTCATGTCCCCAGTCTTGCAAAGATACCAATGCCTTTTTGCAAGTCCAACAGAATGACTTATGTGTAAACTTGCATCATGTTTGCAGAACTCGATTCTGTGTATTGCAGGCCTAATTTGGCTGTAGCATTTGTTTTATACCGCAAGCTGTCTTGGCTTACATCCTGTGGAAGGAAGAAGGAAGTCAGTTCAGTTCAAATAAAATCTTAAACTTCGGCCAACACTCAGATTACAGTTGAAATCAGCCACTCTTGAGGTGATAAATTCTGTGTGTGTGGGGGGGGAAGTAGAGAAGGGGAAAGAGTATTTTAAAATTATTTTCTGTGTTCATTTTCTCTGACTGATTCCATACTAAAACCGGTAAGTAGGGCTGGGCAGCACCTCAAGAAGTTACCTGTGTGTCTGCTTACTTCAGAGCAGGATCAATGAAAATTGTGTCACAGCTGGCATGGCTGTCTAACTTCCTCTTGAAAGATCTCCAGGAGCAGCTGCCCTGCGGCTTTCTTGGGCCTTTTGTTCTTGCACTTTGCTATTCTTATTACTATAAATGCCAGCCTGAAATTTTCTTGCTGCCATATAAACCCACTGGTTGTTATCCTGCTCTAAAGATATAGCGACAAATGATTTCTTCTTCTCTGCAGTAGCATGCCATGGACTTGAAAATGTTATCACATCTCCCCTGAGCCTTTAGGCTAAATAATCCCAAATCTCTGCTTTCTCTTCAATTGACCTACATCTTTCTTAAGATACACGGCTCAAAACTGGACCCAGTATCCAGCTAAGATATAACCATGGATATAACAGAAAGCTTGCTTCAGGTATCTTAGAAGTTATATTTCTGTTTATTAATCCCAGTGCAAAGTATTCCTTTTTTCCATGTCCTCCTGAGGATCAGCTGCAGCCCTCTGCCTCTCTAAAGATGTGCTATCTAACAATTGATCACCACTCTTTATTTTTGCAGTTAGTTATTCCTGCCTATCTTACACTTGTCCTATTCAATTTAATCTTTTTTTTTTTTTTCATCAGTATGTCAAATTGCTATAAGGGGACCTATAGTTATGAAATTCCCACTGCAGCTTTGCAGATGCAAAAAATCTGGGTTATTCAGATATGCATGCATAAATGTGTGTGCTTCTTATAACAAACAGTCTTTTAAGCAGTTTAGTGTCATTCATTGCAGTTTTTACAGCTTAGTTACTGCCTCCCTCAATAGCTAATAAAATAGACTGTAAAACTTCGCATTCTGGAGGCCAAAATAGAGGATACTTCAGTTGTTCTGTTTCATTATGAAAATAAGGTTTGTGATTGAATTGTCCTTCCATTTGTTTGTCTGTGCACAAGTCCCTCTCGCATAACTTTTGAACCTGTTACCCCACTAATTTGACACATGGGCAGGGGCCTCACAGGGACTGAGGCTTCCAGGACTTTGGGGAAAACTTGTGAGTGGATGTAGGGAAGGGAATCAAACCCTCCTGGCGCAAAGTGGAAGCAGCAGCCACATGGCATGTGCTGCTTCTTGCCTGCCAGGCAGGCAGGATGCCTGGAAGGGACCATGGACTGGGGTTGGGGGGGTGGAAACGGGGGGCTGTCGTGGTGGCTGTAGTCCTTGGGGGTGGGTGCCAGGGCTGCTGTCCATTGGAAACAAAGCAACAGTTCTGCTGGAGGAGCCATTTGTTTTGTCAGAGGTTGATTTTGTGAAACAAAAAAATCAAAGCTGGAGTTGTTTGTAACACTTCAGTTTTTGTTCAAGCATCAAAAGGATGTTTCAAGGCGTTGGTGAGACAGTTGGGTTTTGTGCCGTGTTTATAAAGCATATGTAGGCACTCATGTAGGTCGCCCTGTAATGGATAGAAATGATTGATTAAAAATGACTACTTCTAAACTTACAGTGTGATGTTTTTGTGGTAAAAACTCAAGTTCTGTCAGGTCTCTCTGTGCCCTGTCGCGCCACAAAGAATAGAGAAGCAAGTGACTCTTGCATTGCTTTATTTCTTGTCGATTCTTAACTTGTCAAGTCTTAACCAACCAGCGTTAATACATGGACATCTGAGGAACATTATCTGTGTATGCTTTACAATGGCGACATCCAGCAGTTGAAACAAATGCAATTCAAGTCTCCTAATCTTAACATGTCATCTGATTTTTCCATTTGCATCCTGTTATTCGCAATGGGAAGTGCACTGGAAGAAATTCAGCATTTGGATGATTTACTGCTGTACTTTAGTATTGGCAGTTCAGCTGTGTACCATCTAAAGCTCTTCTTCAGCAGCAGACTTCCATTGTAAATAAACAGTCCAGCTTAACTGAGATGTCTTGTGAAAATAAACACAGTGCTTAAAGGGCTGCATATGCTTTTTTACAAAGAGACTACAGATTTGAAACCGGTGCTGCAGATTCTTAAATTAATCTTTAGTTAGAGAGGATGCGTTTCAGCCATTGGATGATTGCAAGCCCTTTGGGTGCCCTAAAAAGTCTCTTGTAAAAGTATTGAAGGACAGCATGACTTTCCAGAACGGAGAGGTTGGGGTTTTGGCTTTAAATTTTGTGGACTTTCCATAAAGTAACAATTTCCAGACTGCTGCTTCTTCCAGGAGAGTTAGAAGTGTAAATTCTTGGGACAGATCAAAGGTCTGAGTCCAGCTACTCCAAAAGACCTTGTATATAAAGAAGTAATGTGCTGTTCTTGTGCACTTGGGCAGGTCAACTGGAGTTTTCAATTCAATGAAACTTTTAGTCACCCCAATAATATAAAATGGAGTGGCTTTAAAAAAATCACCTGTGTTAAAAGCCTTGAGAAAAATCTTGAAGGACTCATTTGAAAATGGAAGATGTGGCAAAACCGTGTCATTTGATAAATTAGTTTCTTCCCTTTTGGTTTGGGCAGTCATCTGGCTTTAAATCATGTAGGGAGGAGGTATTTCTGTTATACAGCTGGGAGCAGAGAGAACTTGCTGTCCCACTTCAGCAAGCTATCAGATGATATTTGATTAAGAACCTAAACAGTCTCACTAGAATGTGCTTATGTCTAGGTGCATGCTGCCATGCCTTGCTGAACTGAGACCTAAGGACCAGTTTCTTAGACGCTTACAGAAGAACCAAAGCAAATCAGGTGCAGAGGGGGCGAACGCGAAGGCCTAGTTCACGGTGTTATGCTGCTCTCTGTGCTGTCTTACTCTAAGCAGAGAGTTATGGGTGTTGCTCACATATTCTGGGAAAAGGTGACTATGTCTGTTTGTCACTGGAAGAGGAGGTGCATGGTAATTACCATTACTAGAGACTCATGCTCTGTGTTTTATTTTTTCCTTTTTTTTTTTTTTTGGTTGACAGTCCATCAGTGAATGATTTCTTCATGTCAAACTGTAATGACAGTGACTTCTCTGTCATTTTACTTAAGGAGTGGGGATGGGAAAAGCCGATTCATAATCCACGTGCAACTTAGGTGAGGAGGAAAATGGGAAAGAAGTTGCATCCTGTGTAGCTGGTTGATGGTGGTGGGTTAACCGTAAGTGACGTGCCATTCCACGGAGTTTCCGCATTAGCGGTGGCTTAGATTCGAGCAGATGTTCTGGCTATTCTGGTCACTCTTCACCTTTGTCTGCAAGGTGCATCAATCACTGTAATTATAATGGGACATGGAGCCAGCAACTGAAGGAGAAAAATCAACCCAATCCGAGGAGCAATCTTTCTTGATGAATTCTCCCCCCTAAATCGAAACAATTTGCCGGGTAACCCAGCTGGGGTTCATATGCTTTTGATTACTGTGGGCTATTTAGCTTTACAAAATGACATGCTGCTTAATGGACTTTTAATGGTTATAGGTTTCTCTCTTTTTTTTTTTTTTTTAATGAGCTTCACCAGTTTGTTACTAATGCCCTGTAGAAATCTGGCAAATGGCCAGATTTTATGTTACAAATTTTCTGGTTTTCATGCGGCATAAGTGCAACCCATGCAGCCAGTGGGGATGTCTGTGTTACCAATCATACTGTAATGCCATTAAATAAAAAGGAAAAAAGAGCTAATTGAGTACCCTGCAGTCCTAATAATGGCATACTCAAAGATGATATAATTAACACTTTGCAGCTGAAGTCTTGTAAGAAGTCCAGTCTGTTGTTCAACCTCTGAAAGAGCTCTTAAAGCTCCCTTGTGTTCCCCTTGGCTACTGCCAGGTTGCCGTGTCAAGGGGAGGTTACACGACTGTCAAGGCACAGATAAGGTTATGTCTTTCTCAACAAAGAAGCGGGAACTCTCATAATGTTTTGCTAAATAGAAGGGCCTACATTTTCAGCAATGACTATGCCTCAGCTTTGAAAAGGTTCTTCTTAAAGGGGCTTCTTTATTTTCAGAGGGTGAATACTCAGCACTTCAGAAAACCATGGCTTTTTTTTGGAGGAGATTCCCATTCTGCAATCACTAATTGACGCTGGAAACATGAGCTGATAGTACTAGAGAGTCTTGATGGGAAATCTGGGCATTGGTTTTGATTTGCAGAAATTTACGGTGGAAGAAGATTTAATTATTCAGTCTCTCTTACTGTTTTAATTTGGTGGTAAGACAGATCTCTTTATGTTATGTATTGCCAAATTAGGGTGATAATTCTTAATGAACTTACAGTTCTGCCTAAACTCTCTGTTGAGCCTGGACTGTCCGAATGGCTTGGGCACAAGCCCTGCCTCAGGCGCCAGTTTTAGGTGGGCCTTAGGCGGAGGCTTTGTACTGTGTTGGCCCATGGCATGGCTATGCCACAGAGTGGATAGGCCAAGCACATGTTGGCTTTGCCAAATTCCCTGTTATGTCCCAGGGGGTGATGCAGTGGCTCAGCTTCAAGAGGAGCCTTGTTCACACAGCTCGCTAGGTCTGAGTGTGATGTGCCATGAGGCACTGCAGTAGTTTTCAGAACCCAGCCTTGCTGTACTGTTGGCTTGATGAAAGGATCAAGAATCATGCAAAATTTTGAGTCCTCCTCCCAGCTGTAAGGGGCTGTGTTGCTATTCTACTCTCAGTAAGTAGCTGGAAAATATTGGGCCACATGCCTAGTCGCTTTAAATTGGCAGCACTCCTGCAGAATTGATGCAATTGTACAGGTTTATACTGAGTGAGTATCTGGGCTCCAGCTTCCTTCAGTGAAGAGCAAGCTCAGGTACAAGCTGGAGTAGCATTGATGGGAAGAGTAGTGCTGTTTAGGGTCAGAATCCAATCTGCAGGGTATATGCTTAAAGGAAAAAAAAAATGACTGTGTTGTCCTGAAGAAGTGTAGCTGTTTATGTTTTGCTGAGAATAAGAAACTGCATTTCTCTTAATTAGGAAGTGGATGCTTTTACTCAGGATATAGATGAGAATTTGGTAAACTGCCATCCCAGGACAAATACAAAGGAAGCGTAACAAATACTCAAGTGGTTCTTTGGAAAGGAGTAGAAAGTCATAAAAGGACGGGCTTCCAGCTTTATGCTTTGAGCCCAGAACATATTTAAGTCAGATTCGTGGCTATTAGAACAGACAAAACTCAGCTGATCTCAACTCTGTTCCTGCTGGAGCCACTTTTTCTCCTGGGCCTTACATTGGACTCAGGTCACATAAAGAGATTGCACTGCTTGTGCAGCTGGAGCCCAGGCAGGATTTTCCAACCACGACTAACAAGAGTAGTGTCATGGTCTTTTTTTGAGCCCTCCCTCAGATCTCTGCTCTAGGATGCTCTTGGCAGCCTGGCTTGAATCTTTATAGTTAGTTTCATTGTATGAAAATTCAAGTGTACGAAATGTAGTGAAATTTTGAAATGCCAAAGGTGCTTCGGCAAGGTGCGCTCAACCTTTGGTTAGCAGGGGCAATGGGCAGGAGAGAGACAGAATAACCTACATAAAGAAAAACTGTATGCAGTGCGAGAGATATATATATATATAAAAATAAATAACTTCAGCTATCAGAGCATACATACAGCAATAGTGTAACTGGCAAAAGGAATATCGAGACAAATGGCAGAGGTCCAGTATTATTGGCCTGAGCTGGTAAATCTGCATAACCTGGCTGCAAGTGAGCAGAGACAGTGCTTCCGGATTGATTTCAGCTCATGAGGAACCACCTACAGCATCTCTGCTCTCATGGCCCCCAGTCTGGAGACTTCATCTACGGATAACCAAGAGCTGATTGTACTCGTCTTTCTTCTTTACATAGTTACAGTTTATTTTCAGTTGACATTGTGAAGAACAAAGGAAAAAAAATCCCAGCAAAAAGCAAGTTGATAAAATACCAGTTGAGCCTGCTGTTTTGTTGAATGATTGTAGTTGATGGAACTATTTTATTCCCTGTTTCCTTTTGCTCTGAGGTCACAGAACTTCTTTATGATGAAACCAGGACAAATTATAGCATTCTTAGGCATAACATAAACTCAGATAAATAATCTACAAATACTTATCTGTATTTTAAAATTACATTACTTTATGTCCCTTTTATATTAACTTCAGAAGAATATTTCTAGCAGGAGATTAATTTTGCCAAATATTCATAGAAACAGCAAATCTAAATGAATTCAGAAGTTACTCAAAGGGAGTAAATTTCAAATCCTTACTCTGAGTGTCTGCATCCAGTCAAAATTGGTCAGACTTCCAAAGTCAAACATTTGCAAAGATGTGCTACTAACTAGCTGCGGTCAGGGATCTTGACAGAAACTGTCTGAATTACCAGAATATAAATAATAGTAGTGTTGAGTGATGTCTGTGTAATCCATCTGTGGACAAACAAAAAAGAGGCATAATTCACGGAGTGCAATTTTTAATTACAGGTTGAATTCTGTTGAAGGACAAATAGCGACTCTAAGTGTACAGGTCTGGAAGCTGGGTCTCGGTGAATTTAACTGCACTGCTTTGAAACCTCACTACCAAGGATATCCCCCGAACTGGATGTCCCCATCTTTTTCAGAGTGATAATACAGGGTACTTAATGCTACTTTAGTGGCCCCAGCTTGCAGCCATGTGCCATGGCAGAAACCTCTCATCCTTGAGGATTTGAGGTGATGTACCTGGCTGCGGTGGGCAGCAGCTGAGACCCCGAGACATGTCCGGGGCTGCTGTCTTGGAAGTGCAGGCACTTGCCCCTCTCTAGGGCAGAAATGCCTGAAACTGCTGCCTCTAGATCTGCTGGAGCCTGGCTGTGAGAGACCTGATGTCACAAACATGTCCTGTGTGGTAAACAGCAGAAATAGTGATGATCATGTGTGGTCGTTATGCTAATTGCTGTGATATGCAGCTCAGATACAGAAGTTAAAGCCCACTGGGTCCAGAAGTTTCCAACACAGCACAAGTGTTTGTACTGTGCTGTTTGGAGACACTGCTGTCTGCTTTTTGTCATCCATGCGCGGCTCAAACTGTGCACCCCTTCAGCAGCCCCAGGACTGAAGCACGTGTAAATGGATGTTCTGTTTTCCCTCTCTTTCTTCTCTCTAGACTATCCTTTAAGGTTTTACATAATTTACATAGAAATAATTTGTTCCACATTTTAATAATTTCCTGTGTAAGTAGGAAGACCATGAGGCTTTCCTGTTGTACACAGAATATATCTGAAAATGTATCTCCATTGCGTATGCTGCCTGGGCTGAATCTGACCTCTTCAGGCTGGGATTTCTCAAAAGGACCCACATTTCTTAGTACAAGATGTATATCAACTTGAAAGTATTTGTTTTCAAATTTTTTTCTAATAGCTTTGAAAACCACCATCATATTCTCAGGGGATCCTAGTGTGGGAGTTGTCAGTCGGGTGTCTTGGATCCTTGTACAAACATATATTTCTCAAGTAGATGGGGAAATCTTGTAATTAAACTCACCTGAATTTTATTTATTAATGAATACTCTCCTTTAGCTGATCTCAGTTCCATTGAAACTAATAAAAATATTTCTATTAAATGGCAGCAGGTTTTAGGTCCAGCTCTTACTGGAAGGACCTCAGCTCTTCCAGTCTGCCCAATGTTAGTGTCGTGGCATTCTGAATAATCATTCACGTATCATTTACAGCTCTGCATCTTCAGTTAATTGTGCCCACTGCTTTCATGGCAAGGTCTGAATCTCTCCTGATTACCTTATTGCTGCTTCTGCACCAGCTGGAAGACATACAGAGGCATGGCTTGCCCTTGCAGGGCAGTTTTGTGTAGGAGACCCCCTACAAAAACCAGTTTGGTTTCTTGCATGACAGGATGTAGCAGTGGCCATAGGCACAGCATTATTTCACATTTTACACAGAATATGGCCATTTTCTGTCTTTTCCAATTATTTGTTCTTCTCGTCTCCCTTTGAAATGGTCATAATATTCTTAAAAGTTGACATATTTATTACATTAGAGAAAGAGTCTCCCTTTATTCACAGAACAGCATAATTATATGGGCTGTGAACAGAAAAGCTTTGTGAAAGCCTGCTAGTATTTTGCCATGTCTCAGCTCTTATTTGAAGAAGAACTGCTTAGTTTTCACACTGTAGGCATCTTGGCTTCTTCTGAGATGTGGCTCCAAGCTTCTGCATGGTGGGATGGATGGTGCTGGCCAGCTGCATGGCCTTGGGCGGACGTCTGCCCAGGGGTCCAGTGCTTTAGCTGGGAGATGTTTCGAGGGCTGGCTTCAGCTGGTGGCCTTGCTGGTGCCTGTGGCAGAATTAGGTGGCCAACCTACCAGAAGCCTGGCTAGGAGAGCTGATGTTTTGTATTAGGCAGCCTTTTTGAAGATTTGCTGAAAAAAATGGAACCTAAGTCTTTTTATGAAAACAGTGACTTTTTGAAGATCATTTTTACTTGCTATTTTTTTTTTTCCCCTTTAAAGCCCTGCACATGACTTTATCTGTCAGGAAAAGAAATAATCTGTCACTAAATTGTTGCTGTGACTAATACTCTTTGATTAGACATTGTGAGTCCTTCAGCTCAAGGAAAGTGCTCTAAAAGCCCTGAACTGGGGATCCTCTTTAGCAGGAAAAAAAAAAGAAAAAAAAAAAAGAGACAATGAAGATTCTTCCTACCTGTCTGACCACAAGCAATGTTGGTACCAGTGTGAAGATTTCCAATGACCGATATTGCCAATGGAATGTCTGTCTGGGAAAGGTGCGGGGAAGTAATACTGTACTTTGTCACCAATGCTGCTGTTGACAAAAGGCTTCCTATTCCTATTGTGTGCTTTTTCAAATATGAAATGAGATTAATTTCAAGTGTCTCTGGGGTTTGCAATGAGTACTGCAGTGCTGTAGGCTGGTGTCATTCCCCCATAGGAACCAAGGAGTTCATAGAGTTTTGTTGTTAATATTTTACAGTAATGTAAATGTGGACGGTGGCCCTTGATCCTAGAAATTTTTCTTGGTTTGTTTGTTTGTTTGTTTGTTTTTCTTTTCCTAAAAGAAACTTACTATTATCCAATCCTGCAACTGGTATTTATAGGAGATGGATGAAAACAAACCTGAGGCCAGAGCTAGGGTGGCTCACACCAAATCACCATCCTTCTTCTGTGGCCATTTGTGATTTTAGCCCATGAGACACCCAGGGTGGGAATGTATGTGGGCAGACACAGAATCCTGGAGTTCTGTTTCTAGTCAACAGAAATCGTTCGGTACTGAATTCTCAGGAGCGTCAGGGGGAGAAAAAGTGTATGCAGCACCCAATCAATACAGCTGAGCTCCGAGCTGGGAAATGCTGCCATTCTTCTGGGATTGAAATGAAGATTGAATCTTTTGGGTACTGAGCTGAACCTTCAGAGCTTCAAACCTCTGATCTGTGCTTGTAACATCAGCGTAACTGTCCGTTGACTTTGAAAGCACGTTTCATTTCAGTGGTTTGCACCAGTGGTATTTTCTAAATCTTCCCTCATTATGCAGCTCTAAAGACAGGACACCAGCCATGTTGCTGCTTGCTTATTGCAACTCCCATGCAGTCCGGCAAATGATAAACAAAAGTCTTTTGTATAATATTAATAAGCTTTCAGCACTTCTCAGCGTGGCCTGTTGTCATCAGAGTAAATCATGTGTATCAAAGACCCTTATATGTGAAAGTTTGTTTTCATATCTGGCCAGCTTTTCTATTCAAACCCTTTTATCATCTTGTAATAAAAATATTTGTTTATTTTTTCAATAGCGCTTCAGTCATGATACAGGAACCGCTTCCCTGAATAGAGCAGCACTTCTAAGGAGCTTTCTTTGAAATTGTTTCAACTGGCCCCTCCTAGCTGCCAGTGGACTTTGAATCCTGTTTACATTAAAACAATAGTAGCAGCTTCATAAATAAACAGGCGCGCGCATGCCTCAAAGCCATCTTGTAATTGAAAAGTTAAAGTTTTCTCTTGCTCAGGCTCTTCTATTTTATCTAGCTCGCTGTGGTTTTGAGATAAATTTACAATTAAAATTCTGGCTTTATATTTAATGCATAGATCATATTCTACTGGTGTGTCCTACAGTGAAAGTTTTGAATGAAAACATTGAGGTTCTGCTATGTCAATATTTTAGAACCAGCAGATATTTGCTAACACAAACAAACACTTTTCTCTCTCTCAAGCTACGGGGATAACATCCTGTCAATACCTGTGGGTAAATAAAATCTAAGACCAAGCAACCTTTTATGTGCTTTTGAGGGTAGCTACTGCTACCTTTCTATTTGCTTTCTAGCTTTTCCTGTGGCTGGCTGCAAATGCCAGGTGATGGAATTAACGAGATGATAGAGAGATTTTATGTGTTGGCTTGCCTAAGAAGTACTTGTCAGGGGTCTTTTAAATCTCTCATAGCTCAGGTTCAGTGTTTGCTCCTGGGCACCATAGGATAATTTCTTGTACTTAATTTTTAACCCTTTTACATTTTCTTGAAGAATAAGCCCCTTTTTATAATTTCTAGCAGTTTACTTGTAATTTCATGCTCAGAAATAAGATGCAAGAGCACCTAAGTGACTGCAGAGTTTAAAAAGGCCTGGGTAATACTGAAATCAGAATTCAGATGGACCAAAGTCCGCTCAGACTCTGACTGGATGCTGAATTAAATAGACAGGTAAGAAGCTGTGTCTCTGCATCTAGGATGCGGCCATAGGTGTGATAAATTACTTGTCCCAAGTTTGTCATTGGTCTTGGGAACAAACCCATACTACTGTCACATCTGCGTGAGCTGATATCAGCAGGGCTTTGCACAGACAGATGTGCTTACCCAGAAGAATCTGCTTGTTGGACCAGTTGTCAGTTTGCTAGCCATGGGCTTACCAGCATCCTTGCCTGTTAGTGCCACGCAGACCTGTGAGTATAATTAATGCCTCTGGATGAAATGCTGTACTTTCCATTTCCTTCTGGAAAAACACGCCCATAATTTGTAGAAAATTTCTGTAATCAAAGGAAATGGAGTTCTGTAAGTTGCACTGCTTATAATTAAGCTCTGACCTCAGAAACTTGATAAAATACTTTTAGGCTGGACTATTCATATTCCCCCTCTGCAAGTGAACCAATGGCATCTCTAGCTGGCCTGACATCCTTCCTGGCACATCCAAAGGAGCAGAGGGCTGGGAAAATGGCTCAGCAGTTGGTTCAAACACCCCATGCTTCTCTCGTTAAGAGAGAGGTTTGGAAACATTTCCACAGCTCTAATTTGATCTCTGGGAAACCGAAAGGTTAATTGCACAATGTACAGGGGCAAAATAGATTTCCAAGAACATCTGGCACTATATTATTGAGTCTGAAATGAGATTAAAGCCGTTCTTCTGGGACACAAGCTCTTGCCAGCCACCATGGGGAAGGTGTACAAACTTTATCTGGGTTTAATGAAGACATGGTGCGTATATTTATACACGCACACATGTATTAGGTTTTTTTTTTTTCCTCCTTTTGTCTATGGCCTGTGATATCTGGGCTTAGTTTCATAGGCTTTTCTTTTCACGTAATTTCCACAAGTCCCCATTATGGGACATTTTTCTTCTTGCAGTAAATTTGTGTTGCAGGGTATGTGGTCTTCTCCCTTCTGTTTAAAAATGAAAAATCATCAGGCATCCTTCTTCTCTTATCTGACACCATCCCTCTTTGCCACCTAGCAATAACCTGATGCTACAGAAAGAAATCATGGAGGAAGCAGTATCAGGGGACACAGTAATACCTTTTGAAAGTCACCAACATTAAAGGTCAAGGCAAACATTTGCCATCTCTTAAACACCAACTTTACCCTTAAGGTATTTGGGAGTGTAATTAGAGATGGAAGAAACACTTGAAAAATGTAAACTGCGCTTGTGTCCGAGGCAGTGGGGAAAATGACATTAGTCAAAGGGGTGCAGGGGTGGGAGTGGGTAGTGAGGAGGTGACTCATTTCTTCTCAGGGAGTATTCCTTTGCTGAGGTCGGCTGTGATCTACACTCTCTTCCCCAGCCTTTCTAAGGATGAAGGAGGAATCAGTCAGCAGAAGAAATGGTAATGAATAATGATTGCAGGATCATCTCTTGTACTGGAGAAGTCCAAGTGGAGAGACCCTCTCTGAGCCATCCGTTTCCCCGAGCGGATGGCTCACTATTACTGGCTTATCTGCCTGATATGTGACACTCCGGTATCTTTAATATGTCACAAGTTCTGACAGATTTGGCAGGTCTTTAGCTTGGAGATCAGCTGCAGAGCTGGGTGGGTGAGGAGACTGTAGAGGGCAGTCTGAGACCGCTGGTGATGGGCAACTGCATCTGCTGGAGGTGTGCAGGGTCTAATATCTGCCACCTGCGGGGAGGGAATTCTGAGGGGGGTGCAAGAAAAAAAAATAATGGGGAAGCTGGTCTATTGGATTTACAGTAAATGTCTGTTTGGCTTCACCTAAAAGAAATTCTTTATAGGATTTTTTTTTTTCTTTAAACTCGCCCCTTCCCCCAGCTTGCTCTGTTTGAAAACAGCTAAGGCTGCTACTGGCTGAACAGCATGTTTTCACACTGCAATCACTCTTCGCAGGAGAGAAGCAACTTGTGTAAATCCTTCTGCTGACAGTTGAGATGATTTTTAGTCCGTTCACAATGGGTTTGACTTTACCGCACAGTGAATGAACGTGATGGCAAGCGGGGTAGCATTCTCCAAACACCGCAGCACTGCTCGCCAGTGCTGCAAGGTAGACAGAGAAATCCCAGTACCCGAAGTGGGGGCCTGCCAAAGCAAGCAGCAATGATGGATGTGGTCCCCCTGCAAGGGGAGGCAGGGCACAGTGTGCAAAACAGAGCAGTGCTGGACCTGGGCAAACATTTTTTTGCTTACATGGTGGGCTGCAAAGCAAACTCATAGCTGGGCAAAACTCTTTGTGTTTTTTTTCATACACTCAACCATCTGTGAAGTATGAGAGTTTGAGGCCTTACCCTATCTCTGCACCAGCCCAAGTAGTTCAGTCCTGCCAGTCTTACCAGGGAAATGTGGTATAGGCGTAGTGGTGATGTTACACACTTCAAGGCAGGGGCATGAGTTGGCAGCTCTGTTAAAGGTGGCCACAGGACCAGTTGATAAGCTGGGGGAAGGATCAGTCCTGTCTCATTCTGAAATTCCTGGCAGTAAAGCTTTTAGCTGCTCTTTGCTTTCTGCAATAATCTGAGGAACAAAAAGCTACTAGTAAACACACTGCTACCCAGTTTTCTTCTCCCGATCTGATCCTACCAACTTGATTTCTGTAATTACTCTTCTATGTAGTTAGGTTCAGTCATGCAGAGCCTGCCCCTGTAAACACCTTCATGCATATTTTTATTCATGTTAGTATTCTCTTAGATTTCATTGGAACAGTTTGTGCTTGTAAAGTCAGAGTCTGCAGAATTTGGTCCAGAACTTAATTTGATTTTAAATACCCCTCTTTTCTAATAAGTGTCTGCAAGGCAGGGTTTTTTATGCAGCTGCCCTGGTTTTGATACTGCCCCTCTGCCTACAGTATGCATGGTATTTCTTGCCTGTCTTCTGAAGGGACTTAGTAGTTGCCATTATTAATTAAGCTTCACAGAGCTCCCTTGAAGGGGATGAGTAGCTTAGAGCCTGTGTAAACTGAGGCAGAACAAAGCCAAGAGATTGTTTTCCCTTAGGTCTCACGGCAAGCCTCTGGCAGAGCTGGGAATGCAACTCAGCTTTCCTCATCCCCAGCCCTCTTCTGTAACCATAGGCAAGCTGGAGCAAATTAAACCCAGGCAAAGGCGGGTACAACTCCTGTAGCAAGCAGGGAGAATTGTGCCCATTGCACGAGCTCTGTGTTTGGCCCATTGCCTGCGCGCTCCTAGAATAACAGACATATGGAACGTGTTGCCAAGTTAGGCCTTTAAATCAAGCTTTTATAAATGAGTTCAGGAGGAAAGGAGACATATTTTATTTCTGCAGAGAGAGAGGGGGGATTGAAGGAGGTGGTGTTCAGCTAACCCCAAAGGGGGAAAGTTTATTAGGCCAAGTGGCCTTTTCCTTCCCTGTAATGCTTTCGGTTCATAACTAAGAATTCACTTTGCAAAAAGATAACAAAATACCAGCCTTGCTTCCAAGTACATGTTAACACTTTCATTTCAGGTGATCAAATTCTGGTAGGGACCCATACTGTATCCCAGCTGTTAGACCAGCTAAGCAAGAGTCTGTGGTACTGCCTGCGCTGGAGGAGGGAGGAGAGATCCATTTTTAGGCTGGAGAGCACATATTCCACGCGGACCTCTTTTGCAACAGAGTAGGGGTCCAAGAATCCACTTAAGGCAAAAGAATGCTGCCATGTTAAACCCTTGGCTGTAAGCCTCAGTCAATTGCCAGCATCAACAATTGCTTTTCCCATGAAAAAGGACATTTTCAGCTCTGGCAACGTGAACATTTTCTATCTGAGTGAAAAAGCTGCCATAAGGCTTTGCAGAAGCAAATGCCTGGTTTTAAATCAAGGCAGACTGTGCTGATACAGGGCATGGCTTTGCAGTGCCAACCTATGCTGCATTAAAGCATCTGCAAACCTGCTCCGCCATTCTGTTTACTTCTGAGCCCTGACAAGGGCCTCTCTGGTTTTGCTTGCCCTGTTTTCTTTTTTCCTTCCTTCCCTGGTTGTAGACTTCTGAAGCATCTGCGTGTAACATCGTGAGTTGCTCAGATGTGGTCCATTTACTTCTGCTTGATCTCGTCTTACTAAAAATGGAAGGGAGAATTTTAAACCAGACTGCTGGTTTCGAAGTCTGCAGTCTACAGCCATACCTATGTATCCCGTGTGCTTTTGTTAATTGACAGTGAATGAGAGAAAGGGAGACAAGATGGTTTACAGCAGGAATGAGGTGGATTGGTTGATTGTTTTTTAAAGCTAAAAAAAGGGGGAAAGAATCTGTGTGTATTAGGATCTTGTAAATCCCTCAGAAACATAAAATATGGAACTACATACTTAATGTTGGTGTTCCCAAGTGGCGAAGTCCAGCGTGTTTAGTCCATCTCTAAAGGAGTGTTTGAGGCAGTCACAGTGTTGTGCCTTTCCTCTTCACTGTTTTTGGACATTTTCCATCATACTTAGTAGGTAGAGGTTCACTCTTCTCACAAAAATAGCTGTATCCTCACGTAAACAAGAGGTTTACTACCTGGCTTTCTTTGCTGTTCTATCAGAAATTAAAATTTAACACCATGACCAGAATTAAAAGTCATTCATTCAGGATCTACATATGGTCTGTCTATATGACTATAGTGTGTAAGTCAGACTTCACAGGTCTTGAATGGAGAATGCTCAAAATGAACATTTCATAAGTGGTGTGTTGGCTGAGGTATATTCACATCTGTTCTTTAGGGAACAAACCATGTGTTAACCCTAGGTGGTTTTTGGGAATAGACAAAAGTGTATTTTTCAGGCACCTTACTCATGACCAAGAATGCAGTCAGCTTTCTTCCTGATAGCTTCTGCAGACTCTTCCCTTTCTTCATTTACAAAAGGAGATCCTGCATGATGAAGACAGGTTGATGGTAAGAATCAAGCTGCACTGAGTTGTTGGCAGAGACATCTAAACCCACATTGAACTATTTACCCCATTCAGTAGTTTAGCAACTGAAAGATATTTTCTGAATACAGTAAACAGCAGCAGTTTTCATTTATGCTAACAACTTTATCAAGTTCTTCCCATTGCAGTCTCCATATGCTAACGAGATAAATCTCACCCCTGTCCTAATGCCAGGTGGATAGTCATTACAGTATCCGCTGTGTAGGTGGCTATGTGTGCACACATCTAGTGACTTTCTGGTGATGAAGAGGTCAGAAGCAAAGCATGAATATCTCAGTTTCCAGACTTTGTGTTCCTCTTTTCTAGCTGCTAGAGCTGAAGCAGTCGTTATTTAAGGTTTAAAACTCGAATCCACCTGAGAACTGGCAAAGGTCATCTTTGTCATTATCGGAGCTGCTGAATCAATTTTTTTTTTCAGTAAATGATTTGATTTAATGATCTCTTCCTATTTCTTAGCTGGTCCTGACAATTGCAAGTGTGTTCCTTATTTACAAATACTTGCCCAGTGATTTAAGGAAATGAATCCTGAGCTGTATGCAAAGTATCTACTCTGATGAGTAGCTTTTTGTGCCTTGTGTTTGGATTTGGTTGTGTAGCTCATGCCATACTTACTCTGCACCCTGACTGGATGACAGAACTAGTTTAAACAGAGAATAACTAACATCAAGTTTACAGCAAACAGAACTGAGTATTAACTGTCCTTATTTGCAAGTGAATGTGTACATTCATATGAAGAACAGCTATTCCTTAGATGTTGTTAGGTTTGTTCAGTTTTCTTCTTCGTGGCTCTCTTCTCAGCCTACTGTACTTTTTCTCCTAAATGTAAAAAATTTAGGGGGGGGAATAAACACAGGCTGTTGCTAACACAAGGCATGACCCTAGTGAAGAAAACATCCCAACTTACTGCAGTTATCTGATTTTAGGCAGTCCTTTGAACACTCCCCAGTTACTGCTGAATAGAGGTTGTATATTTCAGTTACTTTGCATCTTGAGAATAAAAATACCCTTAGAAGTGCATTTTTGTGCTATTGTTTAGGGAGATTATCAAACATATCAAACATGCTAGACCACTTTCTTCTCTGGCCACAGAGCAGTTTGTTTTGGCAGTGTTGTGAAGATCCCTGGTTAGTACTGACTTCGGTGCTGATTGAGGCTAGCTGAGATTCCATCTACTGTCTCAGACATTTTTTTCTTCATTAATGTTTTGAGTGAATGTTGCAACCAAAAATAAGAAGTTCAGTCTTAAAATTGAGCATGTTCTGTATTACTGCAGCAGTCTCCTGTTGGTTGATAGCTGGGTTTTCTGCATTCTGGGGAGGAATAGGCTAACACCAGCACTTGGAGAAATCAGTATCTCTCTCCAGAATGTTCCAGAGAGACCATCCATCAGTCAAGAATCTGGAAGAACTTCAGGGGACTGATTCTTATTCGATTCGTATTTATGTATGTTATGGCCCTTTATGTCAGCGGTGACATAAAAAATTTACACACACATTGTGTAAATTACATATAATCCTACTGCTAAAGCTTTTCTCTACTGATGAATTCTTGCACGCAGGGATCAGTCCTTTCATTTGTACAATTAACAATCAGCTAGCTTAACCCTAACCTTTAGATACAGATTTTTAAATAACAAGGGGTAGAAATACTTCATGCTGATTAAACAGGAAAAGTAGCATATGGAATCTAGTATAAGAGCACATGGAGAAGAGACATCCTTCACTGAGTGGTGTGTGTACTTACATTGCAGGCACTAGGCTTATAATGCATAGTCTGACTGACAGTCTGTCCACATCCTCAGCTGCTGATTGATAACGCAACTGAGAACATTTTAAATGAACAAAAGTGCATCTAGTTGCTTTTGGCCTCCTTTTGAAGTGCTTTTAGAGCAAGACAGAGATGAAAAGCCACTCCCTGCAGCTGCAGTGGGGACATGAAGAAAGCAGCTGCAAGGGGTTGTTTTCATATTTTGTACTCATCATGTGCCTTGCAAACAGGAATGCTGGAAGGGAGCTGGTGTGGGATCACTCACCTATGGGGGGTGGACCACGCCTGCAGTCCTTGCCCAGGAAAACGTCCCATTCATGGACTTCAGGCAGCATTTCAGTTTTTCTGGGAGGCTGGAGCCTTTGCTTTCAAAGGGAAGGCTGGCTTTTGAGCACAAGTGGAGAGCAGTAGCTGCCGGCTGTGAGATGGGCTGTGATCCTGCTTGTGTGCGCACTTGCTGCAGTCTGTAGTGGGAGTGAGATGGTTTAGTCCATCTAGGACTGAGCAGACGCAGATTACTTTGGATGGCTGTTTACATGGGATTCACGCTTTCCCTGGGGCCTGTCTCAGTGGGTGCCTCCATGATCACTGCTGTCTGTCCTAATCCAAGACCAGTTTGTCTGTCTCAGTTTACCTTCAGGAAACCCTTTCTGAAAAGTGCCAGCCCAGGCCAAGTTTTCGTCTGAGCACGGCTTGCCCCTGACTTCAAGGACTAAGACTAGATAACGTAGATGTCTCAGAACATGTATCTTTGTCCTCCTGTTTAACAACCTAGTGGATAATTTCAATTAAATGTGTCAGAAAGAGGTCTCAAACATTCTTGCCTTGTCAAAACATGCCTTTTCAAAAAAAGGCAGTAAGGTAAAGGAGAGAGACCCTGTTAGTGTCTCCACTGGGGAAAAGGCTGGGGTTTGAGCTCGTGCTGTATTAAATCCCAAAGCGTGCACGTGAAAGAGCCTTTAATAATGCCCCGAACTGGAAGAAGCTTTTATCAGAGCATACATCTTTCTATACGCAAGGGGACCTGACTGTGAGAAACAAACCCATAGAAAACCAGATTTCACACATTCTGTTGCACACAGATTTTTTTTATTTTATTTATTTGTGGAGTAAAGTAGCTGATGCTAATAGCAACACTGGTCCAAGAGTGCAATCCATGTATGGACACCTGTGTACTTAAGGATTTAAAATTGTATTGGATCTAGGCTGCCTGGAACGGACCCCTTTGTAAATAATGCTTTCACTGGTGGCAGCAGGTTTCAGGTGAGGAAGAATTCTGAAAGAGTTCAGTGCTCCACGTTGAGCACTCAGAAATCCCACACTTGCTGCTCAGCTCCAGCTGGGATGAATAGATAGGAAGGTGGACTTCCCGTACCAAGCTCTGTTGAAGCTGAGGGGCAGTTTCCTTCATAGCACTCCCTTCACTCAGATTATGCTAAGAGAGTTTTCTTTCCTGTTCTCCAGCTCACCTAATTAATTTTTACCTGAACCTTATCCAAACTATCTGAACTTCTGCTTTCACAACTGCTTGGAAAACCTCAGACTTTCTAATTACATTTCCTTTTCCTTCTGTGTCTGCCTGGGCCAGTAACACCTCAAGAACAGCCTTTCTTAAGTGTGTCTGTATTTCTACTTCTTGGTAATTAGTATGCGAGTTCATTAAGTTAAGATAATGATTCGAAAAAAGTTACTAACATGTTTTTAAATCTGCACGAAGTTCTTTCCAAGTCCAAATCTTGACTGGAATTAGAAAACTTGGAAAATCACTTCAGGCTTTTTTCCCTGTCTCATGGGGAAATTTTGAAGGGACTTTGAGACTAAACGTACCCAGTCTTCAAGGTATTCTTGTTCTCAATCTAGACTCAAATTTTGCATTTTGAGCTTAGAATTGCAAAGTTATGTAAATACAGAGAACGGTAAGCTCGTTCACTCATAATGGAGCTGCCTTTTGAAAATCAGGCTGATGACACCAGATTCGTTTCAAGCCTTGGCATTGAACAGAACATGTGAAAAGGGAACTAGAAACCTGATTGCCCCTGTGGTACATGGGGGTAAGGCTAGAGTGACTTAGATACTCAAGGACTTCACTGACCTAGTTGACATTTGTCTTGGTTTATAGAAATATAAAATAAAAACCAGTAAGGGCCAACAGTTTGTGGCAACAGTTTACTTGGAGGAGATAGAAATTCCAGCTAATGTACGTGAATTGCAGATCAGGGGGTATTAGAATAGCCTTTTAGAAAAGCCACAAATATTTGGCTCGTGATTACACAACAAATCTGTGAAAGTTTTGTAAGCAACCAGTATAGGTATCAAGTTAGGCAGAAAAGAAAATAAAGTCCATTTCCTCCATAGCAAAATAAATAAATGCAGTAATGAGAATGATAACTGAAGTTCTAATATGGATATGGAAACATGTAATGACCCATATTGACCCATGTAATGAATCGCATAACAGGAAATAAAATAGTAACAGAAACTCTTTCAGAGGAGTTGGGCTTTTGCCTTTATTCTTTATAGCTTTGTCTAGGTGGTCATTAGATATCATCTTTAATAATGAATTATTGCTGAATTTGAACCAGGCGGTGTCATTTTGCCAGGTATTTTTCCTCCTTAAACCCCTCAATTATGAACAAGTTCATTTAAAATTCTATTTTGTTAGTTTTTGACTCTCAGCCCACTTCTTTCTAATTTGGCTCTAAAATTTTACTGTTGTCTTTTTGCTTGGGTTTTTCTGAGTTTTTGTGGGAGTGAGAGGGGGGGATCACTTTTGTTGACGGGTTTGGATTTAGTCTCCTTACTTTATGTTGTAGGTCCTTCATAACACCTAGCTAATGTGTCTGCCGTGGGTCGGATGCTGCCTTGGCGCTGTTCATCTGAGAAACCTTTTGGCAGAGTTTGTGAAAGATCTTCCGTTTGTTGCAGAAAGCGTGTGAACGCTGCAGAGAGATGGCAGCTGATTCCACACCGTAACTCCCTACCACTGCAGACACCAAAGGGGAGAAAAGTGGGATGCTACAAAAGAAACAAACGTTTGAAATTGGATTCATACTGTTAGGATTAATGATAGGAGGTAGAGGAAAACTGGAGCAGCATTCCTAAGCCAACACATTTGAATGATAAATTGCATTAAGGCACTGAAAAGAACAACAGCTGCAGTCCATGAAAAGCCAAATTTATCTAAATTTCTCCAGCTGATCAGTCAAAATCACTGGAACTTCTACTTTGCAATTGCTTTTTCACAGAAAAGGAGAGCAAGCAGAGAAGAAAAAAAATTCCTGAATATAGAGATGTCTATATTTATTTTGCCAAATTTTTATAGCTAATAAACCCTGATGTTACAGAATTCCAGATTGCTGCTAGTAATGGGGATTTTCAGTGGAGCTTGTTTGGGAATATACATCCTTTTCCCAGGAAGGTGCAGTAAGGGCTCTCTTTAAATAAGCAAAAACTTTTGCAGTTTGGAAGTTCAGTATCTAGATCAACTTTTTGGGTATGTGTTTTGAAGGTAAGCTCTGCCAGAGTGCCAAGACTTTTCATAGGGGAAAAGAAGTTACTATATGGATGTGAGTCAAGACACTCACAAAGGGCTGTCTGGACTTTATTATGGCAGCATTTATAAGTCTCTATCAAGATCAGATATAGGAGGGATTGTTATCCCCATGTAACAGCAGGGTGACTGAGATGAGGGGTGATTAAATGATTTTTCTGAAGTGTATTGATCAGCTGTAGCAACACAAGGATTTGAATGCAGTATACTGGTGGGTCCTGCCCAAGACTGCCTTTTTTCTCCTTTCAAAACTAGAGTTCCCACCCTTCTGTGGTCCCTCTCTCTAACCGTATGTGACCTAATGCTAAATCAGTCCGCACCTGGGGCACGGCAAACTCAAGCACAAATACAGGCTGGTCAGAGAATGGATTGAGAGCAGCCCTGAGGAGAAGGACTTGGGGGTGTTGGTTGATGAGAAGGTAAACATGAGCCAACAATGCGTGTTTGCAGCCCAGAAAGCCCACCGCATCCTGGGCTGCATCAAAAGAAGTGTGGCCAGCAGGTTGAGAGAGGTGATTCTGCCCATTCACTCTGCTCCTGGAGTACCGCATCCAGTTCTGGAGCCTCCAACATAAAAAGGACACGAACCTGTTGGAGCAAGTTCAGAGGAGGGCTACAAAGATGATCAGAGGCCTGGAGCACTTCTACTATGAAGACAGGCTGAGACAGTTGGGGTTGTTCAGCCTGGAGTAGAGAAGGCTCCAGGGAGACCTTATTGTGGCCTTCCAGTTCCTGAAGAGGATCAACAGGAAAGATGGGGAGGGACTCTTGATGTGGGAGTGGAGCAATGGGACGAGGGGTAACGGTTTTAAACTGAAAGAGGGGAGATTTAGATTAGATATTAGGAAGAAATTCTTTACTGTGAGGGTGGTGAGACACTGGCCCAAGTTGCCCAGAGGAGCTGTGGCTGCCCCATCCCTGGAGGTGTTCAAGGCCAGGCTGGATGGGGCTTTGAGCAACCTGGTCTGGTGGGAGGTGTCCCTGCCCAAGGCAGGGGTGTTGGAACTAGATGATCTTTAAGGTCCCTTCCAGCCTAAACCATTCTGTGATCTGGGCCTCTGGTCAGCAGGTGTGTGTGATATAGCATAAATATATTTCATATTTCCTCCAGTCTTTTTCATTATGATGTGACTTAGTTCCCTTAGTCTTATGGGAATAATTTTATCCTAGATAAGGATGTATTTTTTTCATCTTTTTTGGCATTAAGTATGTTTTGTTTAGGAGTGTACCTGTGTGCTTACGTGAATTTTTCTGTGGCTGGCTTATAACATTAACCTTCCCAGAAGCTTCCCAACCTTGTGTTTTATTGCAAGTAATTTAAAGAAATGGAAATAGTAGTTTTCCTTCACTTGGTTATTTTTCTACAAATGTGACTGTGGATCACCCTAAGAAGCAATGTTCTTGTGGTATTTTCTCTGGTTGTTCATTAGGAAATGCTGTTTTCTCTTGTGTTTCCATCCATTACCAGCCACCTACCCAGCATCCGGAGCTGGGTCAGCGATACAAGGTTGTTCTGGTTTCCCAGTGCCAAGGGAGAGGAAGCCACCCCAAACCTTGACCCCCTTCCCTGTACGTTCACCTCTTCAAATTCCTGCAGCAATGGTTTCATTTCCTGACCAGCCCAGTAATGCCAAAAGCTGAAGAGTGAGTGTTTAACTGCCTTTTGTTTCTGCCCATGTTGTGTTTATTTTATTTTCTTCTTTTTTGGTTAGGTTCTGCAGGGGTAACAAGGGCATATTGAAGTGGCAACTCAACAGCTACACTAAAAGGTTAAAAATGGCCACTTTGGAGTTGCAAAGTCAATGAGAGTTTCAGCTCTGACTCTGGTGCTATTTAATCGGTGAAACTTTCTGCTGAAGAACATAATATTCTGTTCTGTTGGACCACATTTACTTAACATGATCAAAGGGAGGAAATACTTGTTCTCTTCAGAGTAACTGAATTAAAAAAACGCCATATTTTGATTTGCCTGTGTTCATGTGTGACTCAATCTTGAGGGCAGATTTTAATCTAGTCTAAACGTGTGTAACTCCATAAACTTCACTGAAGTAGCGCTGATTTATAGCAGCCAAAAATCTGGCTTTTTGTGCTCACGTTGCACCAGCATTTGAATGATTGAGTATCATTTGCAGGAATATTCATGGAAGACAAAATACATACTTTGTATATTAGTTTGTATTATTTGAGATATATGCCATAGTAGTTTCATTACTTAAGCCTTGTAATCAGATATTACAATGGTCACAAGATAGCATTATGTTAAAATAGACAGTCTTCCAAGTAGAATTTGTCAACTTTTTTCAAGAAAGCTGACATGTCTTCTTCAATGAAAAATGCTTTTCATCAAATCAGTGGTGAAAAACAAAAACCCAAACGAAAAATAATTCAACATGTGGGTTGTTACTTTTCCATGGAAAATTAAAAAGGAGGGAAAAAAAAAGTGTGCTGGAACAAAAAAATATTTCCTGACGAGTCCTACTTAGAAATTCTTTTTCTTACCATGTCAGTGCCATTCCTCCTTTGCAGGAATACTTGAGTAGCTGTTGGCTTTGTGATGTTTTTATGCAGGTTCTAGTAATGATGCCATGTGATCACAGCACTGGCCGATACATTAAGTTCAAATGCTGGACGTTCACAAAGATCACCTTGTTAGCTGTCCAGAGGAAATTCACAAAGGAAATCCAAGTGTAATTAGGGTTACCAAATAGTCTGCAGAAATTGGTGACGTTCAAGCCAGCCCGCTCCTCTGGCCAGTTTAGAGCTGTTGCTTCACTCCCTCAGCTTTTGCTGCCCGCAGCGTTAGAGACCCTAAACGTTTTCATTTATGAAGCAGTTGGGCCAGGATTACTGTCCTTGTATTTACATCCCTCTGGGCACTTAGCGGAGACCATCTGCTTTTGTCAGGTGTTGTATTTATTTTGGTTTTCATAGCATTTTACGTATCAGTACAAGAATCCCCTTTACTTCAAGTTTCCAGAAGCTTTAACCATAGTTAGTTTCTATAAAACCCTGTTATTTGGAATATGTTTTCTTAGTGTCTGCATGCTTCTGGTGTTAATGTCTGTGTTTGTGTAAAATAACAGGCATTCATTCTAATTTCACTTTTCCTTATGATCGTCGTATTTACAGGTATTTCAATCTTTTAATCTGCAGTTCTTCACCTTTTTGCTAGAAAGTAAGTGCATTTGTCTATGGTATAATTTTCTTTGGATGTTTCAGTGGTTAGGATTATGGGGTTTTTTTTCTCTGACAGGAGCGTTCACATTTGTAGAGCTAAAAAGGTACAGATTTACATAATTAACAAATCTTCTGTGAATTCCTCAGTTACCTAGCTGGTTAGAAAGTTTGAGGGAAAATATTATGGGCATGTTTGACCAGTTACTAGCTGGTCACTAGGACAGGCAATTGAGTAGGCTGAGGACTTGCACGTGATGGGGTTTTCTTGGCTAAATTGTTAGTGGGAGTTAATTTGAAACCTCTGTCTAAAAGTAGTAGTTTCAGTGCTTATCTCAAAGCCAGCCTGATGATGATCCTAAGTACACATGGACACACATAAACACTCATTGCAGAGCTAATGGACTCATTTCCTTAGTTTGGGTGCAATCTATTAGTCTCTCAGTAATCCAAGCGATTAATCTGGGACAAAAATACCCTGGAAGTAATGTAGGATTCGAGGGCTCATTGCTGCTAAATCTACAAATGTGCAAAGCTGAGGAAAGAGGAAGATTTATGCTGCATCTTGCTGAATGCTGGTACACCTGTGGCATGGTGACTGATATTTTTAAATTTGATGATAATAAGGATATTATAACACAGGATTGTGTTCATCCTTGTTCACTGTGATCTCTTCTGTGCACTTGTAATAAATGGCGTAAATATTCATCCAGAAGTTTTGAGTATGACAGCTGTTAAATGTATCTAACTCCTGTTCAGTGATATGTTTGTGTACATCTGCGGAAGAATAAGTGACTGTACTTAAAGTACATTTGGGTATATAGTTAAAAAATTCAGAGTATGATTTTCACAATTCGCTTCAGCTGTTGTTCTGTCCACAACCCTTTTTCTGTTCAGCAAACATTAGCAGGATAAAATTTTCCTTAAGCTCCTGCAGAAATCCTAAGGTACCAAAATTAAGAGGCCAGCCTGCCTAGGCTCCGTGTTTAATGAACGGAGACGTCAGTTCCAATGACCTGATTTAGATTTAAGTTTTGTGTTAAGGTGCTTTACCTGCTTATTCAGTGAGAGAGCAGAAAGAATGCCACGTACTCCGTGTGTGATCACCTGCCAGAATAAGTGGCAGGAACTGAACACTTGCAGACAGCTCTTCATCACTAGTAGGCAGAAACAGCCAGCTTTAAAACAGACTTAATATTTGTTATGAATTATGCACTCAGTACTAGAAAATGAATTCTTAGTCTACCTAGTCGTAGCCATTTGAATGTATATTTCCAAGGAATAGTTTTAGATTCAGAGAAAAGAAAGCTTTTTACTCGATTCTTGAAATTGATGAATGGGATTTTTAACAGTGTTGCTTACTGGTCTACCTCGAGCCTTTATCATGAGATGAATCCTTCGCTCCACTGATGCCCATGTCTGTCATACTTAAGTGGGATCAAGATTTTACCAGCAGTGTTTTCAGAGATAACAAGTTATATCAAAATTACATATGCTTTGCAAATTCCAGCCTAGACTCTTACCAGGCTACATTTGTTGTAGTTCACAGGGATTTCTGGGGATCTCTTTTCTGGCAAGCTGTTTTGACTCAAACACTTGAGACAGCATTCTAGCAGTATTACCCTCTGTCTTGCCCATCTTCCTTATTGGATTAGTTTTATTGATTTCAAACCTTTGATCCTTAATATCCCATTAGCTAATATAGTGATCTAGCTACATAACAGCATCTGAGGAGTGGCAGCTTGTAAATGAAGTACATACATCTTATACAGTGTTGTACATCATTACTTTATCTGAACTGACGTTGAATTTTGTGTATTGGGCTCCATCTTGCTATTGACTAGTCTTACACATCTTTTAGACAGCAACCATAGCCAGAAGTTACACCCTGAAATAATCCTGCTGTGTGTCATTGCTTGTTTTTGGCCAAATTATTCCTTGGTCTAACTCCAATCAGGTCAACAGAATGAGTGACTTTTATCCCAGTAAGTGAAAAGAAGATGAATTTACCCTGTGATTGGAGCAGCAGAAAGAGGGAACACAGTTACCTTTTCTATAGGAATTTATCAGCCATTGCTCATCAGCCTCACTGGACTTCTGCGTATACTGACGCACCACTCCTTAGGCTGAATAAAAACCTAAGTGTGTGAACACACGCTATTCTCCCTTAAATGCCTGCTGTTGTGAGTCTGGCATCCACACAGTTCCTCCAGTTTCTCTGTTTTCAATTTGGATTCATCTCCATAAAGATAAAGCAATAACCTGATTTCAAGTAATGTAAACTGTACAAAATTAAATCTTTGACATGGACTTTGAATACTGATATCCTGGTTTGCTATCTCATGTGGAAGGCAAAGGGAAATGAAAGGAGGAAACATATTTATTTGAAATGAGATCTGCCCATATGCTAACCCCTCACCCCTCACAAACACATAGCAACTAATTTCCAGGCCACGAGAGCCTAATGTTACTCCTGTGTTTTTGGCCCTGGGGAAGAAAGTGTGTGTGTGTGTGGTGGTGGAGAGGGGAAGGCTTTCATTTGCTGACCTGAGAGAGCTGGATTCAAGAGCCCATATTCAATATCGCCTTTGGTAATACATAGCTTCTCCTACATATTTAGTCTCTGCCACTGGCTATCAGATCTCCCCCAAAAGACTGTGTCAAGATGTCACGTCTAACAAGTAGAAATCACAGTAGTCAGCTTTACCGCTTTTGTTTTTACTTATATACTTGCAGAAACTGGCAGTTCCTGCAAGCATTTCTGTACAGAGAAAATGTGCTTGTGATGCGGATTGCTTTGATTCTCTGAAGGGTTTCACAGATTCTAAGCCTGTCCCTGCAGGGAATTCTACTTTTCAACTCTCTCCGCTGCGTGTGCAGCTCTCTTCTGATCTGCGTTGTTTTATTAATCAAGATCTTTGTGTAGAGTATCACAGTTGAGCAGATACCTGCTAGTTTACAAGGGCTCAGCACAGAGGAAATCTAGCTCTCCAGAAAAGGAATGAAAATATTTGTAAGTGGACATGGACATTAGGAAATGACAGATAAGAGAAGGCTAGATGGATCAATAGGAAATTGTATGGTAAATTATTTACTGTAAGATTTCTGGAGTGTGAATGAAAACTGATGCCTATAGATCCCCTGTGGCACTTCTCTATAGTGAACTTAAATTCTTTTAAACCTGACCTATTTCAACAGGTTGAATTTAACATTTTGCTGGATGAAAAGAAAGCGTGAAATCGACAGAATAGGTTTTGTTTGTGAAAGACCTTGGTTTTGTGTTTTAAGTACATTTGAGGTGAAGTATGTTGAATAAGTATGGATTATTTAGGGGAAGAATCACTGAGGATTTTATTAAACAAAACAGCAAGAAGCTTTGTCATTCCAAGCTGGAAATGATGCCTAGCTGAGCCAGTAAAACACACATCAAAGGTGTACATATGGGTTACATTTTAATATTCTTTCAATATTATTGTAAAGACCTGTTACTAATTTTAAACTGCATTGGTAAAAACTAATTTTTTTTCTTTTTTTGTCTTTTCTTCTATATTGCTAAATGATGTAAATCACTAATGTCAATTTTATGCTGATTTATGCCAGCTGAGGATCTGGCCGTGAGAGACATTTCCCCTCTGGATAATCACCCCAAATAGGGAAGGGAAAAGAGGAGGAAGGAATGGTGTCATCTGGAGATGTGAATATTTTGGCTCTAATACAACCCTGGAATAGGCTCTGATACAAAGATGGAAATATGGGGATTATCATAGAAACTCTTGAGATAATCCTATAAATAGCAGAGGAAATTCTGGCTAGAAGTTGTCTATTGAAACCATTTTGGAATGAGACGGCTGACAGGAAGAGAATTTAAAACCATAAACCACAAGGCAGATCCTCACCTGGTGTAAATCAGCATAACTACATTAATTTCAGAGGCATTGACTTGAAAGAACTGCGATGATCTCCACCAGCTGAGGATCTACAACCGTAGGTACTGGGTGCCAAATGCTTTCACTCACACCAGTGTAAATCTGGAGTACCTCAACCGACTTGGTGGCGTTATTTTGGATTAACGCTACTGTAAATGAGTGTAGGACACAGTCATTTGTGTTTGGAGAGTGAAGACAATTGATTCATAGGATGTGAAATGTGTGTTTCTAGATCAAGGAGTACATTTACTTGAGAGATTGTTTTAGTCTGGTATTGCAGATGTAGGCTATTTAACAACCAGGAATTTCCTCGTTCACCCTGCTGTTACAGGAAGGTGTTGACTCTATACAAGCATTCATGACGGTCTTGGCCCCATAGCTAGCACATCAATAAATAAGCTCATAAATTCTTCAAAAGCGGAGTGGAGAGCAACGTTTCACTATACATGCTCCCTGTGGTGCACTAATAATGACAACAGTACGCGGCCATTGCACTTGACCAAGTTACTTCAGTGTTACGCCAGCATCACTAAGGGAAGAATTTGTCCCTGCGGTATAAAGGAAATAGTGGAGTCAGAAATGGGGCTCTTGTAAGTACATGTGTTCACATGTATGTAGTAAGGTCAGTCCAAATTCTACACATGTGAACATGTCGATGTGAGGGGGAGCCTTGGCTCTTCATGCAAAGCCGTTGCTGAGGGACCAAGATTTTTAAAGTGTGCTCTCATTTATGAGAATACATTTATAAACACATCTAAGGGCCTCAATTTCCCAATATTTTCAGTAATGTTGCATCTACTGCCTACTATCTGTTAGCATTTAGGGGCTACATCAGGCCCTGAAAAATGTTAACTGTAAAAGGTTGCATAAACTATGTCCTGTGTGGCTGTTTTCCCATCCTCTGCAGCCAGGGGCTGTATGTGTAGCAGGGAAGGACCTTCTTCAGCTGAGGTTGCCCTGGCAGAAGCAGAAGAACGCACGGCTGTGCATTTCTAGTCGGCAGTTCCTAATGGATCTATTATTAACATTACTGCATCAAGATCTCCTGTGAGACCGCAAACGTGAAGCGGTTTTCAAGCCATGGCTAGTTATACTGTGCCTTTAACCGTCCTACTGTGGCTCTCTTTTTTTTTTTAAGTGCCACATTTTTTAGCTGCTTACATGTGATAATGGTGTTTCAAGGCTACAGTAGAGTTTACACCAGCTGCTTTCATCACTGTGCTCCAAATAGCATCTAAACCAAAGGGTCCTGGTCTGGATTATTGAGGCTGTATAGAAACATGAGAAGAACCAGAAAGATAAATATTTCATGTTGTATCCAGAGCATTTCCTGTAATTTTTCTGTTTCCTGCTCTACTTCCTACAGAACTTCTCTACCCTCAACTGTCCTTTGCCTCCCATTTATTGTATTAACCTTTACCCAGTGTCCCTGAGCATCGTCTGTTCCTGCTGATGTGCTGAATGCTGTGTTCCGTGGTGCCTACCCCTCATTCTGTGAGTGGCACTGATTTTGGCAATGCCATAGTCAGCTTAGTATAAAATAGTAGCAGTATTAGTAATAATAATAATAAATAATGGAAATAATAATAAGTGCTCTAGATTTATTTCAGCTTGCTCTATGGGAAGGGTTATATCCATTTTTCATCCCCAAAAGCATTATGTCAAAGCTGTGGTTCTGTAGCTGAATCTCTTTACCAAGTTTGATTAATTTGATGGTGAGAAGGGACTCGAGGTTGCTACATCGGTTTTCTTCGGGGCTCTAAAACTGCTTTTAGAGTCTTCCGCCTTTTTTACTTTTGTTTCTCAACTGCTGTTGACCTGAAAGGAGCTATGGACTGGATCACTGGAGCCAGAGTAATGATCTTTATCAGCAGAGCCACTGGAGTAGGATAAACGTTATCAACATTATCACTGGAGCAACTGTACCTTTTGATAACTCTTAATTTTGATATGGCATTGCCTGGATTTTTGGTATAGGACTGTGTGTGTACACGTGTTGCACATACACACACAGACACACCTTCAATATTTCCATGGTTTGGAGTTAAATTCCCAAAATAGTTATGAGAAAAGTAATCCAGTAAGAAGCACATGGAGGAGGATGAAGGATGATGACCTGGTGGAAAGGGCCTTGTTCCGGGGCTGGAGAGAACTAGTTTATTTTCTAGCTCTGTCTCAGACATTTCCTTTGGTAGACTCCTTCAAGAGGGATTTAAAAAGAATGACTGTCTCACTATTGTCCGGAGGAGGACAAGGATGCCCTTGATGTCTGGTGCTCTTTTTGTGTGTGTGTTGTGGGGGACTGGGCCCTGCAGTCACTCTGTTGGATGTCTCCAGTCAAGCCTTTCTCAGTCCCAGTGAGAAGCTCTGCTCTTGCTGGAAGTCAGTAGGAGCAAACCATTTAACTCCTGGTTTTGCCTTTGAAAGTATGTCCTTGCTCTTTTCCTATGTTGTCCAACTGCAAAGCTAAGATTTCCTGCGGCAATCCAGTTTGGGTTTAAATGTTGAGATACAGTAGCCAGAGGGCTATATAAGCAGAGAGTATAGTGATGTTCCCTGTTTGTAAATATATTTTTTCAAATTGTGTTTATTAGTAGTGGTGTTGCTGCTGTCTTTAGTTGCTAGTTGGGTTTGACCTTTTCCTCAATTCTGGGTGGGATTTATTACTCCAGCTTTAGCTATTTAAAAGTTGTCCAAGCAACTTGTTTTGACTCTCTGTAGTCAGTGCAAAGAGAAAAGGCGTCTCCAAAAAATGCATTAATTCTGTCCAAAGATGAGAATCTAAGATATGAAGGTTGTGGGAGGAGTTTTTATGGAAGACAATTTTTTGGGGGGAATTGTGAATTAGGTGTAGGAAGAAAATCAAAGTGTCTTACAGATCTGGAGTGCAAAACTTACTGTTCCTTAAAATTGGCAGACCTCCCTTTAGCATCATGGTCAGTCCTTCTGCAGACACAGAAAAATTCTTGCCACAGAAGATCTGATTTTAAACCAAAGCAACAATGATATCAGAATCTGTACAAGGATTTTATTCATCTGATTTCATCCATGTAATCTCAATTAAATTTTACAAGCGTTTTACATACAGCTATGTTTAATTTTTTTCCCCTACAAATAGACAAATATCTGAATAACCGGTGTAAATAATAAATTAGAATGGTAGGGTCATTTAATTTTAGTTTTAAATGCAAAGGAGCTCTTTAGGGATTTTGAAGAGGAAATGCCTACATTTTCATATCACTGCCTACAACAGACATGTAGTTTTATATCTCAGTTGATTGAGGTGCAGTTAAAAAAACCCAAACATCCCAGATGTATGCATAGATATATGTAGCGCTCATTTAAAACATCATCATTATCTCTCAATACTGGTGATTTTCTTCAAAAAAATGCCTATTTGTGAGTGCTTTCAACATCTGAGTTGCTCTCTCAGAAGAGTTTAATGAGTGTTTCTCACTGTGATTGATTGCATGCTTGCATTTCTTGTTTCCATTGTGCGTAACTCAATTAACGTTTGTGGTTAAGGGCTGGAAAGGGTCTGACTGCAGGGAGTTCAGGTGGGGTCTAAGCAAGAGCAGTCTGTGGGCGAAAGAAATAAGTGAAGGTAAACTTAGATGTTATGGATAAAATGATGAAATACAGAATCATCTGTTGTAGGGATTCATAAATTAAAATCCTGTTTCAGATTCTCCTTCAGTTTTCTTTTCTGTGGAAATTTCCAAAACACCTCCACTATCTCGGTAGGGTCTTTTCATGTTGGACCACAGATAAAAACTTCTGCTCCTCTTCTGATCAAAAATTGCCCTGATGTTTGTAAAGTCTAGCACTGTGAAGCATGGGCTACAGCAAGCAATAAATAATAGTGGTGCTAGAATTTTTTTTCTATGAAAGAAGGAAGACCTTACCCATTTTGGTTTATGCCCTCAGTAAAGATAAACGATGATACTATTTGCTAAAAGCAAATTTTTAATCATGGAGATCTTGGTACAATGGGGTCACAAATGAAATAAGATTAGTGATTTATTTATAGATGTCTCCCAGAAACCACTTCATCAGCTGCTCCCAGGTCTATTTGGCAGCAATTTTCTGTGGAAACGTCACATGAGAAGTTACAGAGAGTAACTGTAAGGGAGAAGGTAGGCAAGAAGCCCTACAAGATTAGGAGCCTGGGCAAGGCTGGACAAAGTTCTGTTGCTCAGGAGGGAGTGAGAGAGACAAAAGCAGAGTAATTATAGGCGTAATGATTAGTTCTGCAAAGCGGTGATGCAAGAAATATTTATCGTTTTCGAGTGATGGTGAGGTCTTTCACCTTAGGCTTTATCCTGAAGGTGAGCTCTTAACAGCTGTAGCACAATGGTGCCAGGTGCTCTTTGGATCTGTAGATATTGATTATCTTTCGTGCAGCAAATTATCATTACAAGTCTGGAAAAATATGTCTGCTGTTTTTTTTCCATGACTTACAGAGAGTTTCTGAGCTGTTCTGACTGGGGCAGCCCTACAGACCCCCAGATGCAGAGCTTTAGATACCAGCGGAAACTTCCAGTTCTATTGGGAAGATACCTAGTACCCTTAGGAGTCACAATTTTGTCTTTAGGTATTCAGCTTCTACCTAAATCATTTGTTGGATTTTGCTCTTACATACTAATAGTGCATTGACTTAATTTAGAAAACTTGTTTATGTGATGACTGCGAGTTCTTGTGGAGGGCAGGGAGTCAAATTCTGGGTTAGCATTAAAAAACCCACGTAGTATGACTTCAGTCACTTCTCCTGCCCTGGATAGAAATAGTCTCCCTGAATTTTGGCTATTTAATGGGGTATGGCTGATCTAGCTCTACAGTCTCCACCTTTGCTCAGTGGTAAGAGACGTCTGTAGGGTAATATGGGTCACCTATAGTAGACAGGCTGGCAGGAGGAAGAGCGTTCCTCCCTCTGGTCACTGGAGAAGGTTCTCAGGCTGTTACCCGCGTCTCAGGGAGGATCCACCTCAACTGCCACCAGCTACCAAGAAATTTGGTTCTGATTGAGGCTGGCCATGCAAGTGGCCACTGTAGCCAATGCAGGGAGAAATGCTGTTGGGGAACATTTCAATATATCCTAAAATCAGATTATGGGAGGGGTAGAACAAAACATATCCTGGAGGAAACCTGAGTCAAATTTGAATGCGCTGTCCCGTGTTACCATTTACAAACAACAGCTGGGCAGGTATCAGGTCTCACATGTAAATGTGGGAGGGGGTCAGACTGAATTGGGTTTGACTGGCGGATGTGTGTCTGGGCACTGACATGGGCAAAAAAGTCATGAAGAATATTGAGAACATTTGATTAGAAAGGGACTGCTTGAAAATGTCAGATTACCAGATCTGAAGGTCAGACCTTTAAGGTCATCTAGGTCGTCATCTTATATGAAAAGAATTTCCTAATTATTTTTACTTCAAGCCCAAGACTGTAAGGTCTAATGCAAAAACCCAATAGATAATCTGTCACACGTACCTTGGTGAAATAGCCATGAAGTTTAAAAGGCTTAAAATAAACATGTATAAGTGCATTTTTTTTCTTCATAAAGATTTTTCAATTTTGTGCTCAGAGAAGCTTTTTACTGTAAGAATACAGTTTCTGATCTGTTCTTGGATATATATGTTTTGTGTGAAACATTTACTGGCCCCCTTCTCTGCAGAGCCAGCCTGTTCCCAGCCTGTACTGTCTCCAGGGTCTCTTCTTTCCTGGGGCAGGACTTTGCGTTTGTTGTTGCTGAATTTCAGAGTCCCTTTCCTCCAGGCCATCCATGTCCCTTGGAATAGCAACCCCAGCCTGGGGGTGTATCAACAGATAACCCCTGGTCTGGTGTCATTGCAGACTTGCTGAGAGTGCTCTCCATCATCTCCTCCCGGTCACTGGTAGGGGTATAAACCAGCACAGGTCCCAGGATGGACTCTGGTGCTACCCAGTTGTCACTGGCCTCCGGGTAGAGTGTGATCCAATAACCACTCCCTTCTGAGCATGGTCACCCAGCCAGTGTTTTACCCATCCCGTTGTCCTTGTAGTTGAAATATAATTTCTGGAATGCAGCGTATGATTAGTCATGTCATGTAAAAAGCGAACAAGGAAACAGTTAAAGTATAATAAAAGGAAAGAATAGCTTTTTGTGTCCTTTTTTTTTCAGAAGGCTGTGCAGTTTCTCTGTTGCATTTAAACATTTTCTTACCTTTTTTTCCTGAAGAGAGGAAAAGAAATACATTTCCAATGTATTATACAAAAGAATATAATACTCATCAGCTGCTAAAGAAAAACACTTGTGATACAGGCAACATGTATAATATTTAAAATCGCTGTCACTGATAATCTTGCTTTATGTCATTCAAAGCTTTTAAAGCTGCTCTCTGAGTAGGGATCAAATGCGTAAATGATATTCATGTTACAGTCAGTCTATAACTCTGATTGTTACTGTGATTTGCAAAGAGAAAAGTATAGGCATTCACAGCAACCTAAATAGTATTTTCTTTTTCTCTTTGTTATAATCAAATGCTCACCTTTAGATTCAAAAAATCTAATAATGACTAATGGGCAATGATCTTCTGGATTAGCAGCAGTGCATTCAATATCTCTTTGAGCAGCGATTACCATCTTTTTGGGGGGGATATCAATTTAAAGGTCAAGTGCTTTCATAAAAAAGGTGATTATCCAGTATTTCATATGTTGAACAAAAGCTTAGCAGGATTCATTGTGTGTCAGTTTCTTTTGTATATAGCATATATGCAGTGAAATGGATCGCTTAATTATCTAACTACCTGTCTTCAGGGAAGGTATGTGACCATGAATAGAAGCTGTCAAATAGGTACTTTGCTTTGCTTGTGGTATTTAGTCAATTACTGTAATGATTGCAGGTTATAAGCTGGCTTTTAAAAAATAGGCAAAAATTTAAATTACATTTGTGCCAGCAGCCAGGGATTTGGTTGTAAATGGGTGATTTTATTGGGAATGGAACGTGGAACGAAGATGAAAAGGAGAAAGGAACAAAACGGGGCCAAACTCGTGCCTGATCCCTTTCTCTTTCCTTTCAATCCTTTTACTGTTCTTTTACAACCTAGAGAAGTATTCTGTTTCTCAGACGTGATAAAAATGGCTAGTGCTATATTTAGAACAAATCCAACCAAGGGAACTTGAAGCTGTTTTTATCCACTCTTTTTTTTTTAATTACTGTTATTTTTCTGGTGGATTTTTATTGGTTACTTTTCCCGTTTAATATAATTAGAGCTATCTGTAATATATTCAATCAAAACTTCTAGCAAAACCACATTTCTGTTTTTTTCAAACTCATTCTTTTTCCCTCTTATAAGGTAGCTTTCTTACAGCTGAACAAATTCTCATTTGTAAATATGGATTACTGCCTTAGCTTGTACATGTTTGTTCTGTTTGTGGATTTTTTTTTTTTTTGGATCACATCCTTTTTTCTACTGGTGTGCCTGCCATTTGCCAAATAATTCATGTGTGTTTGATCTAGTGCATTTCAAGAAACGTTTCCTGTTGGTGATTTACTGCTGCGTATTTGTTGGGTTCTGTTGGTGACTGCATGGCATTGTTACTTCTCCCATTGTAGGACAGCAGCTTTTAAAATTGGATAGTAATAATTCATGCCCAGCGAATATACTGGGGGTACAGGATCATTAAGAACCTTTGTTGTTCTTAAAATAAAATTTTGTATATGCAAGAAAAAGGTCTTTGTGTGAAGTACAGCTACTGCTTGGACTTCTGTACTAACAGAGATCAACACTGAACAGTAAAAGGTATACATACCTGAGTGACCAAATGCTGGAAAGATTTTTATCAAATGCTTTTGATAAATCAAGTGTTTCTTGCTTTTTTTTTTTAAAGTAAAATGTCTCTAAAAATATAATTTTCAAATAAAAAATCCTATTACTGTTCTAGAGGGTATCTCATAAATACTTCAGACATCCCAAGTAGGCTGGGAGTTGTAATGCCTTTGTTATTTCTACAGACTAACTGAGGATAACCTGTTTTATCTGCTGAGGGGGAGAGCAAGGAGACTTGGAGTTTTATAACATCACAGATTAATATGAAAAAAAAAAGAAAGAAAAAAAGCCACAAGTTTTCATTAGTGTTATTGTATATTAGTCCCATTCCACACATGAAAGTTTTTCTTTAATTATATGAGAGGTGAGTACCAACACAGTTAAGATAATTCACTTGATGTGCACTGCCAAAAACCTTTGTTTGGTTTTCCATCCCTGCAGAGTGTTATTACCTAGTGCCTAGGTGAACATCCGTGTTTTAAACAATAGACATTAGCTATTCTCGAGCTTTGTTGCTTTTTTTTTTTTTTTAAAGGGTTTTCCTTGTGGCTGCACACATGGTAAATCTTTAACTTCAAGTGTCCTTCTGTGGTGACCAACTAAAATATTAGCAAAATAAATGTTTTATGGGAAAACGTTGGCAGAAACCCCAGCAGAAACAGGTGGTATTGGGTTATTTCAATATAATGTAATGATGCAGCCAGGTTTCCATCTGGACAGCATGTGGTTGTGTCTACTTAGAGAGTATCAAAGAGTGTGAGTATGCACCAGGGATAATGGTGGTGCACAAAAGTGTAGCTGGATGGCTACTTTACAAAATAATAGTCAGGGTTCTAGGTCCTCTGGGTTAAATACTTTTACTGTCAGAATCTGAATTTCTTCATAAAATATTAAAGATGAAGCAAACCTCTGACATGCAATACCGAGCCGTGTAATTATAAGGCAGTTCCTGGAAGCCAAGTATTGTTCACATTATAGCTAGGCGTTTATTATAAAAGAGTTCATTACCCTTGGAAGCTAAGACATATTTCAAAGAGAGTGCCCTGGAACAAGAGGCACTTTCAGCAAGCTTTACCGTACGAGGAAAAAAGCCCCAAGCAAGCTGATCAGAATATAGTTAGGAAATGGGAGAGGAATTAGTGGATACATGACTGCTAAGAGCTCATCTATACACAGTGGACCAGATACTCATCTGGAGTAAATGGCTCCATCTTCACTGGCTTTGGTACAGGCAGGTTGAATTATACCAGTTAAGGCATTTTTAGCCTAATACCAGAGATTATTTCCTTTTGGCTGGCAGATGCTCTCACAAACCACAGGAACATTTTGAAAAGATACGCCACAGACCATCTTCATATCTGTACTTCTCTGTACAGAGAGGTGAGCTAAATCTGATTACATACACTGGCAAAGGCTTAACTGGGGAAGGGATTTAGCCTGTTGCTTTTAGGGGGAGATTTGCAAGATACCTTTGTAAAATAGCTTTTTGTGGGCAAGGGTGTAAGAAGGGAGTTTGTGAGGTAAGAGAAGGAGGAGGAGAAACAAACTCAAACTCCCTTGGGGCTGTCAGCAGGAGCAGAGTTGACACAGAGCTGTTTCCATCTCTTGGAACTGTGGAGCAATGTATCAACTATATCCCATGGGAAACAGGGCTGTTAATGAATACACAGGGCCTGATTCTTTGCTGCCTTTGTATTTTGTGCACGTTTAGTCCTGGTTTACAGTATCAATCAGCTTGATGGCATTTGACACCCTGTGTCATTTGCTCAGCACAAGTGTAAATCATAGAAGCAGGGCTGAAGAAAATTAAGACCAGGTCTTAGGCTGCCGTGAATCACATAGCCTTGTGGTCTTCTCTGATGATACAGTGATTTGCACCAGCTGAGGAACTGGCCCAGGCACTCTGTCTCTGCTGATATGTCACTCCTATAGATGTATGTGTTAACAATCACCATTTCTCTTTTTCCCTTGCTCATGGATGACCTGATTACACTGGAAACAGTTCTTTTTGCCAGGGTGAAGAACCACCCAAAAGTTTAGGGTGCTGGCCAGCAGCACTTGGCAGCTAGAGATCAATGTGCTGCTGCCATTAATTGGTAGTACCACACAGAGGTGCCAAGAACCATGGAAAATATGAAATGACATCCAGCAACTCATGAATGTGATGATTAAAAGATCAGCAAAGTATTTAACAGTAATGGGTAGTTGACAGTTTTTGGAAGAAACAACCCTTTCCTTTCCATTTGGTTGATATTAAAATAAAAAAAGTACGAGCACCTGACACTGGGGATAGTACCTCTATGTGCCACATATAGGTCCCTTCCCCCCTTTCCTGAACAAATCTGGCTTCTAGATCTCATTCATAATGCCTGTAGGGAGAGGAAATGTAATTAGAACAGGTATCAAGGGCTAGGCATCTCTGGCCTTGATCCAGACCACTTCAGAAAATTAGGAACTTCCTCTACAAGTGACATCCCGTTTCAACTGATGTTATCTTAGTTATACCAGTGCTGTAGCTTGCGGTCTCAAGTTGCACATGTGCTCAAGTGCTTTGCTGGATCAGGGTACTGGATGGTTTTCCTGGAGCTGGAATAACTTGAGGTAAGCCATGAGATGGTCTAGTCTCAGTTTAACCGTGTTTTCCTTCAGTCTAACCGTGTTTACAGTGCCTCCTGTGGGGATCATGCCTTGGTGAACTGTATTCCATTTCCATTCACTTTGCTTTTGGAGAGCCATGGATGAACGGCACTGTTCAACATACTTTTTACAAGTGTTGGATTGTGGCCTTCTTTCAAGTGAAATCTTTTCAGCAAACTGAAAGGACTGATGGATTATCAGCCTCCTCCAAGTTCAGATCTGTGAATACTCCGACCGTGTGTTTGTGCAGCTTCTTCCCTTCCTTTCTGAAAATAAAGCCATGCCCAGAGACAAGGCTAACTTGTTCCTCCCCTTGTCACAGGAGTGGAGTTGGTTGGGCAGCAGAGAGTTTATACAGAGCCAATTAAGACGGGTTAAAAAGCAACAAAGCAAGTTGTAATTTGTTCTTGAAGTCTCCATAGAAGACTAAAAGGAATGACCTGTGACAGCACAGGCTGGAAGTACAGAGATCATGGATGTTGATGCATGTGGCTGTACATCTACATCCTGATTACAACACTGATTTAATCAGTCTGGTTCAAGGCTTCTTGGCTCCGTGAGCTGATTTAAATTTTGTTGTCCCAAGGATGAGAAGAACTAAAATGTCCCTGATCTGAGTGTGACCATGTAGGTGTGGGGAAAAAAAATGGGGAGGAGGATATGACCAGCCACCAGCCTTGCTTATAAAGCCATGTCCATCTCCTGCCTCTGTCACGTTGCTGGAACAGCCCTTTGCCACTCGCCTTTGCAGTGCTCTGTGCTGAAAACCAGCCTGTGACCAAAGGTAGACCAAAAGTATAGTACTGCACACGGGGAGTTTAAGAGTCCTGAGAAAATAAGAGGAAATTTGGTACGTTCACTCCTGCTTACAGAATTTTTCATTCAGATAATTCTGTCTGGGGAGGGAACGTGGTTGCAGCAGATCTGGAAACAACCAAGAAATTTCAGTGGTGCCTCCTCTGACAGCGAGCAAGTGCCTGGTGTTGCAAGGAGAAAGAGGGAGAAGGGGGAAATCAGCGATTCTCTGGAGGAGTAAGAGCCTTAGCTGTAAAAACAGTCCTAATTTTTGGCTTAGGATCCCCCCCTGCCACACCTGTATTAACAAGGAGAGCAACTCCTTTGGGCGCTGAGTCAGGCTGAATGAAAGTCATTACCCTCTGCTTGTGAGAAAAGAGCAGATGGTCTCAGTGCAGTTCCAAATGCGTGGGAGATTAAGTCATGAAACACACATCAGGAGAGGGAGATTAAGGATCTCTATTGGGTGACACAAGAATGAATGAGCTAGTAAGCAGCGCTGTGGTTTCTGCCGGCCCAGCATCTTCTCTGTGCTGTGGGACAGGAAGCCTGAAGGTGCCAGTGGAGGAGACGTGTGGTTCCTGTTCCTCTTGATGGTGGCCCTTGCAATGGAGTTGGTACTCTGATGGGATTTATTTTAAAGGTGCAACAGATGATTGTGCAGGGAACAAAAATCATCAGAAATGAACCTGTGACTTTGCAGAGCTTTTCTTTTTCTTCCTAATCAACATACAGGTCAACCTGTGTAAGTAGTGCTCTGATTAGGAGATAACGTGTTAGTGGTCGTGACACCCTAAAACACTTGGTCAAGCTCTGGGTCTCTTTATGGTGCACATGGTCCAGAAATACTGTTCTTACCCCAAAAGTAGTGGAGGTTCCTCAGCTGTCAGCTGACCTCTTTTGCCAGTACACATCAGAGGTGGACCAGGGCTCTTAGCTTATGGCCTGATGTACAATGGAATCATGCACAGAAATAAGGCTGCCATTTATGCTCCTCTGTGGAAGCACCGTGATCTCACAGCCCTTGGAGCAGAGGTGGGAAAGAGGGTGCAGTTCAGGAGGCTGACTCCAAAGCACAACTCACACTCAAAATGCCTAAAAGGGACAGACCCCTCTCAGGATTTTTCACGTGTACCTGCTAATTTCCTTGGCCCTGTTCGTTGATGGGCACATTGCATCTCTGCAGCATGTCTGAGATTTCCACTTAAAGCCTGCATATGGCTTTGCTTAAAGATCTTCGAGAATGGATCTAGTGGCTCTCAGGGTGACAAACCCCACCTCTCCCCAGAAACGTGTCGGACACAGGAGAGTCTTTTCCTGTTCCCAAGAGGGAACAACTTCATAGCTGCCTTTGAATTTGAAGGCTCTCCACTCCTCTTTTGACAAACGTAAAACACCTGCTATTTGCGGAATCGAGGTTGTGCCTGTGTGTGCCACCATGGTTCAGAGGTCTGCATCTCAAAGAACATTTCGTTCATTTTGGGCCTATCTGGGGTGGGGAAAGTCTGGGCAGCTGGAGTCATTCCAAAGCAGTTCATCAATCCGTAATGTTTTCAAGAAAGTTTTATTTTGCCGCTGTGTCTACTAAAGAGTTTAAGGCTGCCCTGGCAGAGGATCAAAACCTGTTATTTGGTACTGTACTGACTTCATAAGGGTTTGCAGCATGGACTCAATTAAGTCTAAAAAATCAGGAAGGTGTGTCTTTCTGGTCTTTACATTAAATGCATACTGTATCTCCAGTATTCTCGAGTTGAACATGTGCCATGTTTTGAAGCCAGTATATTTGAAGGCCCACAGAAAAATATACTATGCTACATATCATGTATCTCCTGGAAACAACCTAAGTTAATTATATCTTCTCCTGCCATGAGAGATGCTAGTAAGTACTTCCAGTAAAAGAACATATAAAGGTGAATCCTAAAAGCAAGGGCAAAGAATTGTAGAATATTATTATTTATCATTGAGTAACATTGCAAAACTCTCCGTCTTCATTTCACTGGAACCCTGGCTGAGTGTTGAAAGACATAATAAAAACAATCAGTATATTCTCATTTTTCTGTGTGAAAAGATGAAGTCATGGCATATGGTCAGCTCACCAGTGCTGTTAATAATAAACCACAGATAATTAAGCACTGATTTATTCCTCTACGTAAGTGAAACAAATTGCTTTAACGGCTTTTGCTGAGGACCATCTAGTCAGATGGATTATGTATAGGAAGTTCAAACTAAAAATTATTAGAGATCGTATTTCAGTGTGGTGGAGGTTTATGGTAGAAACAATTAGAAACCTAACAGAATGTGTCCTGTATTCTCTTTGATGGAAAATCAGATATTAATCTGGGGAAAAGTCTAATTCTCAATACAGCTGCTCCCCTTGCTCTGCTGCACCAGATTTAAGCTGGATAAAAATGGAAACATGTTTAAAAAATTGATCATAGCTTATAATAGCAATAATCACCTTGAAATTGGTTGTTACTACAGTTAATGAACAGAGTATTAGAGCATAAAACGCCCTCAGATTCCCTCAGGCTATTAACTAACAAGCTGGTTGTTAACTGCTGGTCAGATAGTATCTTTATTTGGTGACTGACTGTCTTTCAAAGACATGGAGCAGATCCTGGGAAGCTGTGGGATGGGGTGGGGTGGGACGGGGTGCTTGCTCAGGGTAGTGGCAGGAATAGAAGGAACCTTGCACAGATTATCTCTATTGCGAGACTCTCCTTTCCCCATATCTGCAGTCCAGTTCCTCCAGAGCATCTTTATCCTTATCCGTGCGTGTGTGAGGCAGGGCAGCCTGTGGTGGGGTGCTGGGGGCGTCTCATGCAGGCAGCCCCTGGGGCTCTTTCAAGCACAGGCTTGGGATGGAGAGAAGCCTTCCCTTTTCAGAAATGTATCCTGGCATATTTGCACTCTCACTGATAGCAGTACTGGATTGTGGCAACAGAAAGGATGGCACCAAATTTAAATCCCAAAATAGGATGAGAAAAGGGAATGAATTCCAAGCTTTGCCCCTAAGCACATTCAGCAACGGGTGTACTGTGTACACAAAAGCAAGTTCCAGCTTTTTAAAGCTTTTGCTGTCTCTGTGGTTGTATTTGTTTTGTCCATTTTGCTTTTTGGTTTTCCTGGTCACATACCTTTCTACACTTGGAGGAAAGGCTCCGCATTCGTGTACTAGCAGGATATTTGATAAACTGGCTTGTGAGCTGAGCTGTGCCTTCCTTCAAAGGCTGCAGATCTCTGAACTGAAATCCTCGCATGGTCTTGTGATACCAGACTACCACCAGCTTTCTTGTTCTGACTCTGACAGTTTTTTGTTAAAAATATCATTGGACACACACTCCACGTTCTCCAGGAGGCCACCAGATTCAATAATATTATTTCAGATGGGGAAATTGCATGTATCAGATAGCCTCACCTTGCAGAGGGAGGCCTTCACCGTTCGGATGTCTCCTGTTTGAGCTCAGCCAGGTCATGACATGATGCTTTGCGAGTTCTCTCTGGTCTTTGAGTTAGAAACTTTGTAGGAAGATGTATGGTTGAAAGAAAGGTAGGAATTGGTTCAGTTTATCATAGTGAGTTTTGCGTAATCTATGTTTCTTTTGTGCGTTGGTCACCTAGTTCCTTACAAAATCCTATCTGATGTGGTGATACTGCCTTAGTTTGGATGTTCGTTGCTTTCTGAGCTGTGAAGTAGTAAGGGGCTAATAAAATGATATCACTGGAATTGCCTTTGCTAAACCTAAAGATTCAGTTTTGCCTACTGGGGTTTGCTGGTGTTCATAAATTTATGGTTTACTAGTCAAAGCTTTGGTATCTTTGGAAAACTTAATGTCACAGAGCATTTATGACTAACCTGGTGTCTTGATCCCAGGAGTCTGAAGTAATAGCAGCAAATTTCACTACTGCACGTGCTATATTTAGGTATTTTTTTTCAACACTGTTGGGGCCCTTGTTCCTAGAGAAATAGCTCTTTACCAGAACTAGTTGAAATTTGTGGCAGCAAATTTTTTCCTGTGACATGTGACGTGTCCTCGACATTAAAAATGCACATGGAAAAAAGTGGGTGATTTTGATTAAATTTCTGAGTATTTGATGGGAAAGGTTAAAACAAAACATTTTTTCTTGACTAATACCTGGCTTATAGCACTAGAGAGGTTTGTTGTGCAGACCACCACAAGCTTTTTATGGGGCTTAAAAGCAGTTTATATCATGCCGCAACTTCAAATATAATTACGCTAGCTCAGAAAACGCTTCGCAGACATAAAACTACATGTGTCAGCCTCTAGTTTCGATGTCCTAGGTGCAAGAAGGACAGGCTGCTTCAGCAGGGTGGTTCAATCCTGTGCTCTGAAAGCTGACTCATTTCCAGGTTGCAAATACTCCATGGTCTGCTGCGACCTCTTAAACTCCCCTAATCAAATTGAAGATAGGCAACTTGCTGAATATAATCCCTGTAGAGTGAAAGACTTAAAATAGCATTTTCTTTCTTTATTTTTACAAGATTCTGGCATAAGTTATTGTAACTTAATTTTCCATGGTGGTGTCAACCGCTCTTTTCTTCTCCTTCGTGGGCCATGCTCTCCTGCAGGGTCTGGCAGTTCACCCAGGGCTGTGGGGCAGGCTCTGGCAGAGATGGAAGACTGGTACCCATGGCTTAGTGGAACCGTGGGGTTGCGCAGCTTGGCCAGTTTGGGGAAAGCTATGGCACAGGCTGCTGCAGCAAGGTAGGGAGCTGTGAGTGGGGCAGGGACCAGGCAGTGTCTGCCCCACCAGGGTGCAGTCCCACAGCAGTCCCTGAGCTGGGCCACGGGGCAGCAGTGAGGGCCCAGCAGACACTGGTGACAGACAGATGGGGCACTACGAAGAGGCAGGGCCAGGGTGAGATGCAGTCAGTCCATCCATTAGGGGCAGGGGCAAGGTGGTTGGGAGTCCCAGGTGAGGCCCAGCAGGGCAATTAAGGCTCATTAGTGGCCTCAGGAGCTTGACAGCATGATGTAGGTTTTTCTTGTTGTCACTCTCTTGGAGGAGTTTAATTTGTATAAAAAGAGATCTGCTTTTCTAAAGAGAAGGACTTTTGTGGGTGTACTGAAGATAGGTACGTTGGAGACCCTGTTTCTAGGCCTTGCTCTAGGAAATATTTATATTTTGATGTTATAATATTGTCATTAATAGTATTATTTGAGTAAAGTGGGAACAATGTTTCTACTTGTAGATGTTTTGCTGTGATATATCATGTATGTGGAGAAGAAGCAAGGGATGGACTGTGATCTCCATGGGTGAAAGTGGGATGGTGACCCTCCACCTCCTCTCCAGGTGTCCTCCCTGGGCTGTAAAATAAGTGGTGAGTCTCTGTCTTCTTTATATCTGACTTTCATTTTATTAGTGGAAACGTCTGTGTCAAGTGAAATGGTGTGGGTTTTTTGAAGTCTGGGTTTTGTTGGCTCAATGAGATAAAAATTAAACCCATTCAAATTCAGTTCAGCTTGAGCTGAAGGTTTTTTCTTTTTTTTCTCTTAGTTTTCATTCAGCAGCCAAATTGAAAATAAATGATTCACACAGTGCTACCTGACAGTTTGTTGGGGGAACAGTCTTCTGAAAAATGTAGAAGCTTGTTTTGTAAAAGATCCGTGGATTGCTCTATGGAAGACAAAATGCTGCATCCAGAATTGAATGAAAACCGTAGAAGGATTGCAGTAGCTTAATAGGTTTTATCCCAAATCCGGTAACATTTTCTCTGTAGGTGCAACTACTCATGCTACCTAATGAGCTCACTTTGCTGATCTAAATGCTCAGACTCAAATGCCATTGCAAGTATAATGATGCTGTTAAAATGTAAACAGGATTTTCTATTTCTATGTTATAAACTACCTGAAACTTTTCAACTAAATGGGTTATTCAGTTTCTACTATGTTGTGCTTGAGGTGCCGGAGTTTGCTGTTACAGGAAATCAAGTGTGTTCTACTTATCACAATTAAGTTGTGGGGACAGAGCAAGGCTTTTTGGGTTTTGGTTTGTTTTTCTGTTTATTTAAAACTATGATTGTTAATACTGAACAAAACTATTATAGTTAAAACTCTTTAAGAGAACGATGTCCAGCAGCCAAAGTGCAGAAAACAGCTCTCCTCCGATTAGGGATACTTACAAACTTGCATCAAAACCAAAGTGGAAGCCTAGGCCAGCTGATCTTTCCCATTATTGTATTTTGATCCAGACAACAAAATAAGAGTACGAAGCAGCTACAGAAGAAGGCACATATGGAAAAACTACTTTCAGGGTTGAATTTATTTTCAGTTTTAATTTTGAGTAAGAGCTCCCTTTGGCAATAGCCTTATTTTAGTAGAGCTGTAACCAAAGTATACTTTGGTGTTAACAAGGCTAGTGGATCTTGCCTCCAACTAGCCCGCAGATAAACTTGATTTTGGTAGAGCACCCCAACCCTTAAGGTAAGTACCGTAGAGGAATTTTTCCAGTGGTGTTGAAAACTGAAGAAATACCTTTGTTTCTCCTGACTCTTTTACTATAACTGTTAAGAAAATTATTTGCAATGTAGCGCTCGTTACATCTTCTCATCCCCACAAGTGTAATGAACTGCCATTTTACTACTTAGCTCAGTTTCCCCTACTAAAGGTCTGCAAAGAGGTATGTTCCTGAAAAGTTACTGAAACCTGGAGAGAGAAAAACTCTAAGCTGAGCAACTGTATTTACTGATCTGCTTCAGCACTGTAAAGGTGTTGCCCTTAGCCACTTTATTAAGGAAGCAGCTTTCTGGGAAGAACTGGTAGCATGAGAAATGACGTCATGGGCCAGAAAGGAAATTTAGGAATTGGAGCAGAGACACCAAGGGCAGAAGCTGGAGGTATGAAGATAGGAAAGCTACGAGAAGTTTGAGTTTCTCTAAGCTGCGCAGAATAGAACTGAGAGAAAGAGACAAAAAAAGCAGTTTAATATAGACATTATTTCCAGAAATATAGTTTTCCCCATGAAGTTTAAAACTTTCTTGATTCTGTGTGAAATGCATCTTAGCTGGAGTAGAAGAACGGTAGGCTGGGGCCAGATTTTTTCTGAATCTCTGAAGGGATGCTCGTGGTGAGGTTTTTAGAGCTCAGTTAGGTAACAAAATAAGGATGAGACTTCCAAAAGAAGGAGAATAGACTTTTATGTGAACTTCAGCATGCAATAAGCTCGCTTCAGCAAAACAGAGGTGATAAGCAGTTGTTAGTTCCTTCTTTGACCTTTGCTGCAATAGTTTTGTATTCTGGGTAAGACAAAAGCCTAATTCCCCCATCAGCTGTGTTTTGGGAAAACAAGAAATTGAATGAAATCCCAGTGTTGAGTCTTATTACTGTTTTGCTGTTCAAGAACCCTGATGTTAGCAATGCTCTTTTCAAGCTGCTCTGGGAGTATTTTTCTTCCCCAGTCACTTTCTTCTTTTTCTTGGGTCTGTTTCCAGCTGAGCTTCATTGTGTTTTCACTGGTGTTTTTGGCTGAGTACCACTCATACTTACCCAGCCCTCACAGTAGCAGAGTTTAGTTAACTCCCGCTTCTTGTGTTGTCCATTGTACAGTATGTGGCTTATCCGTATATTCTCTCAAGAGACCTACCTGCGTGTGCATCCGTCTGTTCGTACAAGCAGTGTGTCATAACTCAGTACGTACCGCTGAGCGGTTGTAGTTGATGGTAGCAAAAGCAAACCAGTTGTGTGTTTTTATGTGTGTAAGCACAGACTTTATTAAAGCTAGCTGCTTTAGAAAAACTGCAGATTCATATTATATTAAACTCTTACAGTAACTGGTCTCCTGGAACAGCACATTTGTTCCTGTAATGGGGTTTAGATTTGAACTTTATATTAAAAGTTCTGCTTGTAAATAGTTAATAAAAAGTTAATAATTAAGAAGTGCTACAGGTATAAACAGCTTGGCCTGAAATATAGGTTCTGCACAGATCTCGAAGGACTAAGTAAGTGTTTGTTTAGATACACTTCGCACTTGGATAGCTTACCTTTGTGTTTTGGAGTTACTCGCCTCTTTGTCTCCACCTTTCGCCCCTCTTGACAAAACTGGCATGTTATTATAGTGCCATAACGTAAGAATTGATCCAGGTGGACAACAGAAATGGAAAAGTTTTGTTTGTTTTTTTTTTTAATTAATTTATGTATTTTTTTCTTCCGTTAGTTGTATTATCAAGCAATACTAAACTCTGCACTTAACTAATCTGAACTTTCTCACCCAATTTTTCCATCTATCTAATAATGCAACATAACATTTCCTGTGGTTAAAAACCTGCTTGAATCTTAGCCATGTCGTACACGTCATAATGGTTAAACACCTTTATGGAGATTGACTTTTTTGGGGTCATTAAGAGAGGAAACGTTCTTATCAGATCTACTTGCTGAGGTGTGCTGTTTCCCTGTGTGATGTCGCTGTTCCATGGATTTGGATGGGGGGGGAGACAGGTAAGAAGTCACAAGCAGCTGCCTCGTGTGATGTACCTGCACCCTGTCTGGCCCAGGACTGGATGTCGAGACCAGCAAATCCTGGTGTAGCTCGTGCAGTTGGTGTAATTATGTGTTTGGCTGACAAGTGGGCAAGTTTTGCTACTCCCTCAGATGGTAATTGTCTTCAATCTCCATGTTTTAAAGTCTTAACTAATGATCCCTAAGATGGACTTCTCCCCAACCTCATTAACTAATTAAACAATTCAAAATAAAGAGTTATTCAGGCTGCAGAATATTGCTGAGAGGGCCTTTAGTGCAAACAGTAGCATTTCCACAGAATCCATAACCATTAGAAAACAGAAGCATGATGCCCCAGACAGTCCTGTCTTTATCATTTCAATATGCTCTGCTATTACACGTTAGCACATTTTATACAGCGTCCCTCCCGAGTGTGGAGGTCTCTGTGCCCCTCCGGACATCACGCGTTGCTGCTTGCGTCTGTTCTTTTCTCTGTGTCAAATCCTGCAGTGAGGTGTGTGGAAAAAGCGGCAGCAGCATCATTGACATCTTGCTGCTCTACTGCAGTTTTACTGCGACTTGTTTGCAAGTGCGTGATGCTTGAGATTTTGAAAGGGATTTTATTTGTTGTTGTTTTGTTTTTTTTTTGTTGTTGTTCCTCTGCCGTCAGGAAGAGCAGGATAATACTTTAACTGAATAAGAATACTGTGTACTTCTCTCTCTGAGTGTGCCTTGCAAAACAGCTTGTTGTCAGACACTGAAAAGCTACTAGAAGGGCAAGGTGAGGACGTGAGAACATGAATAAAATATCACTATTTTCAGGAGGGCAGAGAAAAATTGAGGGGGAAAAACCCATATGTGTGGGTTGGTTGTCCAATAGAGCATGTTATGTTGCATATCCTTTTCCTAGACTCTGTTAAATATCTGACAACAGCGAGAACATGGTTGGAGATACTAATGGTACACAGTATTTTGACAGTGATATAGCGAGTTACTGATTCAGATCTTTCAGAAGGACTAAATACAAAGGGAAGTGAACACACAAATGCTGTGGTTTTTACCCTCCCTAGATCTGGCAACAACTCTCCAGTAATTTTTTCAGTTGGTGACGGACACCACTTAAGAATAATCTTGAGTGATTTAGATGAGTTTGGAGCAGGTAAAACCGAAGTTTGAATTATTGGTATGGACAGATATACATGGAGAGAATGAGCTGAGCTGCAAAATACTAAACTGGGGGGTGTGTGTGTGTCTGTCACGGTTGGCTTTGCTCAGACTGACCCCATCTTTGGAAAAGTAGCACCATCCAGCATCCCTGTGGAACACAACAAATTTAAGGTAACTTCCAAGAAAAAGTGGTCACTTAAAGCACCAAAGCAATGGTCTTAAGCAAAGGAGGTATTCCACACTTTGCAGTGGCGTCTGTGGATCTGTGCCTAATCTTGTGAGGGCAGCTCAAAGCTATGGGCCAGCCCTGCTCCCCATCAGGCAAGAAAGAAACAGTTCCTGATTTGATCAGCGGAACGAGGGAAGGAGAATTAGTCTGCCCCAGCCCCCTGCCAACACAGATCTGCGCTTATGCTCTGCCTGTACCTTGTCCCTTCCAGCACGTGTACCTGAGACTGCCTGCAAAAGTTGCAGCCCTACCTGTGCTGCAGCCCTGGCTGTGTTAGTTTTCCTACCGGTTTTTGTTTTAACACAACTTGGTTGAGAAATTTTTATTTATTTATCTTAAAGCTGTAGAGCTGAAATCATAAGCTTTAAACAAAAGGTCACTTTTTATTTACGTGCGCTTTACGAGTGTGCTGTTATAGGATGTAATAGCTCTTTGGATGTTAACTTTTTATTTATGCTTAGCTTTGATGTAGCCATATGCAAAACATTGAAAACGCAGTTGGAGAAACAGAAAAGGCGAGTGAAAAATAGCCGTAAGCTTGAGCTAGGCTCTCAGTTTTATAAAATGCGGTTTTAATGAATGGCAACTGTTGTAGATTGTCTCCCTGTTGAAGTGTCTCTAGAGAAATGGTGAACAAAATGAGTGCACCCAAATGTGCTACCATTCCTATAATTCTGTGATCATAACTATTTTTCATGAAAGTGTGCCTTAACATGACAAACTGCTTTTTAGGAGGGAAAGTGGATTTAGGGTGCGTTTTCAGTATGTTTCGCTGGTGTTCATTGCCATCTTTATTTCATTGCAAATCTACATGCAGTACTAAGCAGGGTTTGGACTGTTCAGTGCCACAAAGTGATCATAACTAAGAAAAGACTGATCATACTAAATCAGACACAAAGGTTCACATAATCATGCATTCACTGTCAGACATTGGCAGATAGCTATGAAGGAATACAAGAAGCAAGCATAACTCAGGAGGTGCTCATCCCACAAAGTCAAGTAAGCAGAAGAATTCACAACTGTGTTTTGAGCAGATATCTCCTTTTTTTTTTTTTTTTTTTTTTAAATAAATATTATTTTCAGAGGGAGATACTAAGAAGTATGTTGAGGGCAGCTCTGTGTATGTTCAGATCACAAAAGCTATTGTACTGCCAGAGTCGGCTCCAGGGCCGAGGTCAGATTTTTAGTGATGTAAATCCTAGTGGTTCCACTGACTGGAGAAAGCTATGTTCGTCTGTTTGGGTCAAGGATGTAGCCTGTAACTTTTATGCCATTAACTCTTATCTAAGTTTTCTGTTACTCCTTGGTGGATTTAATGGTGATGTTTTCATAATTACACAGATCCTCAGGGTAAGCTTCCATCTGATAAGCATTTTTAATTGGTTTTGAACTCCGTATTCCCCTGTAGCCTTTCTCATGGGGCAGTAAAGTCCATACTTACTAATAAACAACTGAGTCACTCAGAGGGGACACAAACACTCTCAAATACATTATTCTTTCATATTGGTCTTTGAACTCTGTCTCAACTTCTTGACTGTACTCATCGTAAAGACTGTGTGTGCTTAGTGAAACCTATTTGTTGCCTTGCAGTCTGTACCCTGATCTGGGCAATATGATGGGGAGAGTTTCTGTCTTCCAGACTGTCAGATCATTTCATCATGGGGTTCATGGTGTTGCCCCCTTCACCCCCCAGCCACAGACTGTCAAGCAGAACTCATTTCCATCAACAGAGAGCTCATCAAAATCGTGGGCCATCAAAATTAGTGGTGGAAGAGGATTACTGAAAACCATCTTTTCTGTTCCTTGCAGATGGAGGACTGTACCATACTGTAATTTTTTTTTTTCCATCCTTTGTCTAGGTAGTTTCAGAAAGACTTAATCAATAGGGCTCAACTGCTTCCCTTGGGAGATTATTCCACAGCCTAATATACCCACTTTTGTTAAATGTTTCCAGATAGCCATCTCTTCCCTGCCACCCCTGTGCTCAGTTTCATCCCATCACTTCTAGTTAGTTATACTTCCTTGAGCCAGCTGATACAAAATCTTTCCCATCCACAGGAAAAAAAACTTTTTTCTCTGGGGGAAAGAATCCAAGGTTTGACTTAAGATGAAGTTTCTCCATTTCCAGTGTCTAAGGAAATTCCTTTCTGGTAAGAGCTGAGAAGTGTTAATAGCTGGAGGTGCTTCACACAGACACCCTGAATAATCTGTCTATTGATTATTATAAGTACTATATTCTACTGTAGCATTAAGAAGTTACAGAATAGTGATGAGTACAGCCTGGAAGGTACCGTAATGTCTTCACCCTTATCTTTTGCCCGGTTAAATTCTATTGATGTCAATCCTGCAACAGAAGCCCTTGAACATCAGCTCAATTTCATTGGTCAGTGATTTTTTTTTTTTGAGAGCACTCTACCAAATGCACTTGATTCTCTGAACAAGGTGAATGTGAACTCACTTGTACCTCTTCTTCAACACCTAGGGAGGTTTGTCTTGTGCCAGGGACAGTCTGCTGTGCTGGGGTGGCATTTGTTTTCTGACACAGATATTTCACTCTAAGACTAATGTAGCTGAGTTCTGGCTGAGCACTGAAATGCACCGCGAAAGCAGCTATGATTTCAGACTTGCGTTGTTGCTGGAAGTGATTGGATGCTGTCCTTTTTGTTCACTTTTCTAGGCAGCCACAAGCTGCTGCTCTCCCTGAAGTTGAGTGAAGTCTCCTAAGGCAGGAGATGCTCTGTGTGTGTGGCTTATTTTGTTTTAAATCTAGGTACTTGTTTTTTACTTCCATTGCTGACAAACCTCTATCAGAGAGCATAGATCTATTGATCAAGATATGTTTGGGGAACGCCCAATGTATCTGAGATCATGGGGGGAAAGCTTTGTGTTGTTTTTTGGTTTGTTGTGTTTTTTTCTCCAGAACTTTTTTGAATTTCAAGTGTACATCAACAACTTTCAATACAACACTGATGTCTGTCTCACTCAAAGTGAGTTTTTAATTCTACATTCATTACACTGTTATCAGAGCATCTGGAAAGGAATGCAAATGGGCAAGATACCTTTCAGGCTGTGATTCAGAAAGGTATAGCTCTGTTGAGTTGTGCTGTGTCTGGCCTTTTGTGTGATGTGTTGCACAGGCACACTTTCCAGCTGAAGATAAAAACAGAATCTCTGTGTACCTACAACCCCCATATCAAAGGATAATGACCACCTATGTGGAGAGCTGCTTTGGGAAAGTAGTAGTGGGATGGAGAACCATAGGGTAGGATTTAGGTATGTATAGCTGTTAGGCAAGAAAATGGTATTTTCTTCTTGAATTGCTCAGCATGAGCATTATCGTGAAAGCAGATGTCTAAGGCAGACTGGCATGCAAGCAAGGCGTGGTATACTGGCCAGCGTCGTCTGTCCCCTGCTTGTCCTTGATGTCTCCTGTGGTAGCCTTTGATGTCAGCTAGCTTTCCATGGATGTTTGCTAGCCCTGGCCCTCGTATGGGCTCACAGCTGGCTCCCTGAGGTGGGGCTGGCCAGCAGGTCTCTGCACTCAGATCACACAAGCTGGGACTAGGCTCTGCAGGTAACACTACCATTTTCTTGAGCATCTGGCTTCAGCTTCACCTTGCTATAGGGTAGTCTCTGGGATTAGGAAGTTTTGCAGACTCCAGGTGCTGGAAGCTATGAAGGCTCTGGCTGCTGGAAACGAAGGATTTGGGTATCTTTGAGATGGTGGAGCAGCTGTGCAATGGCTTTGCGAGCATCAGTGTGGGAATAAATCACATAAATGGAGTAGATTAAGTGATCAAGTTTTAGTTGCAACTCCCTATGAGTAGGTGTTACTCTTTGTCTAACCACTGGTAAGGAATTGCTTCCACCTTTTTGTGGAGCTCTGCTTTTTGTAGAATGTGATTTGCACCTACCAGCTCAAACCAACTTTACTCAAACTGTGCTGACAACAGTATCAAGGTCTTTCTTTTGTTCTCGTTAGTTTGGCTCTGTTTTCTCCTTTCTGTGCTTCTCCCTTATAATTTAAGAGTCAGTAGAAATGGTCTCCTGGAGGAAGACTCTGTCCTAGAAGATACACTTTCTATATTTAATCATCCTTGGAGCTTTTATTTTGGTAAAGGACTAAAGTGACAGCCTTTAGAGAATAATTATATGAAACACCATGTGTGAGCAAAGTGTGAAATGTCTCCAGTACCAACCAAAGCTATAGATATTTTTATTAAATATTAATGCCATGCATTTATGAAGGGTTTGCCAAGCAGATGTTAAGCTGGTCTTTGTGGTAATTTAATTGAGCAAGGAACATTTCCTGCCATTTTTATCAATGTCAGGCTTTACATGACATTTTAAACTAAAAATATAAAACAGAGAGAAAGAGAGAGAGAAATAATTAATAATCAGTTTCCATTCATGACTATCTGTTAATATTTCCCTTCAGAGGATTTAATGTTTCTCCTGAATGTTTTTCTTGGAGGCCAATATGAATCTGAGCTAACCTAGACTCTGTGCAAATTCTTCCACAGGGCCTCTATCTGGAGTCTGGCCCGCTCCTGCTAATGCAATTCTTACTTTTCTATTTGTAAAAAGATGATGATGATAATAAAAGCAAACCTTAAATTATTCTGAAGACTCTGACTATGTGGGGCTCTGAAAATATCTGTGGATAGAGCCCTTCTTTTCTCCTTGGAGCATCACTCAATGCTTAAATGTCACAGCGGGATCTTCTTGCGCAAAAATTATAGATTGATTATACTTACTGACATTATGCCTCTGCAAAGTGCAAAGTCTTAACAAGATTTAGCATCATAAAGCATTTGATTATATACAACTCGTCGAGCAAAAATAAATAAGAAAAATAATAAAACAAAAAGGCAATTGAAATGTCTGTAGGTCAGGTGCAACATAATGAGCCCATTCATGAAATATCACTGAAGGCCCCCTCCTCACAAGTATGACATTATTTACATGGAAAAAGTGTGGTCACACTTTTACCTTGTGTGTGTTGTTTTAAATTTATGAAACTGGTTTTTTTCCCCAGACGTAAGTGGGCTCGTCTTAGTTATGTTCCCTAGAGACAACATCCGCTCCCCTGCCCTGTGGGCGGGTGATTGCTGGGGTTAAGGTGACCAATTCTAGCTCCAACAGAAGAAGGAAGAAAATAGATCATAATAAATCAAAGCATGGTAAGGCTGAGGTGAAATGAAAAATCACCAGCTTGGTTTGTGGGTTTGACCTGCCTGCTTATAATGGCACAGGCTTCCCATCAGCTCTGGGAACTTCTGTAGGCACTTCTGAAATAGGTTACATCTGTTTCAAAGACCCTACAACTATTAAAGCCCCCGTCCATCTCCACCTGCTCCACACTCTGCCCCTGCCATGAAGGCGGTACGGCAGATTCTTTTGATTCATCGGATGCATCTGAGAGGGTCCTGCTTCAAGAAACGAGGGTGCATGTACAGACCGGCTGCTGTAAAGGGATATTGAAGATTTGATCCGGCAGGGGATCATCATGCTCATTCCTGATTTCTGATTAAATCACTATAAGCCCAGTCTGTAGAGAAAAGCAAAAAAACCTCCTCATCAAGAAAACAGATAGTTGAGGGGGAAAACCTGCCTGCTTTTGCCTCCTAGAAACAGGTAGTCGATTATAGTAAGTCCAAGGGTAAAGCACTAAACAGATCACTTTCCTTTGGCTTCTACAGTTGTTGCCACCAATTTGTGTGGACATGTGTGCGATTGCCTATAACGAGGGAAAAATAGAGAGGGGATGCAATTTTGCAGACTACTTCTGTGCCACTGTTTACCGCTGCTGCAGGACTGCAGCAAATGTTGACTGCCAACACCTTGTTTAATCAGATCTGTAACAAACCCAAATGTTGTACAGAAGACTTTGTATGTTATGTATGCAGCACAAAAACACGGAGTTTCCCATATTTCCTGTAGAATAAACTCAGACCTCATTTTCCCGTGGTATATGTGCTGAGAGAGAAAATACTGGTTTCTTCTCAGTCCTCCATGCAAGAGAGAGATTATTTTACATGCTCTGAATGGTGTTTTCAGTGAATTGTCCTACTAGATTAGTTTGAGATCGATATGTCTGGTTGACAGGATGAGAATGAGAAAGCTATTTATCAGTGTTGGAAGCAGGCCTGAGGCCTGATCAAACTATTTCTTTATTATTATTTTGAAGGAAGGGGAAAGCTTAATACTCTTTCGAGGTTGCTTTTTGTCCACTTACCTATTTTTGCACCCATTTGACAAGTCAGCAGAGTGCTGAGCGGTATAACTAACAAACATGAAAATAATAAAGAAATTGTGCCCAAATACTTGGTGTTCTGCTAAGTAGCAATTGACAGAATTATTCCCCAAACTCTGCAACCATCTTTGAGTTTCTCTATCGTGCCTGGCATCTTTCCAGCTTCTCTCACACTTATTTAATACCACTTGGCCATATTCATTGCAATGTCTGCAGAAAACACTCCCCAGGAGGCTGCAACGCAATGGGAATGTTTTGTGTAGGAGTCTGTATGCTGAAAAACAGAAAATCAAGGAAGGGGCAGGCAGAGCTGCTTGAGTGTTGCAAATATCTAGTGACTTTTTCGGAGGTCAAAGATTCATCTTGTAGTTTGGTTCTGAAGTTTTGGAAGTAATCAGCAGACATTTTGCCGGTGGGCTTTCTGCCCAAGATCCTGGCAGTAAGTCATGTGGCTAATGCTGAGTCAGCATCCTTGGTTCAGTGATGCTGTAGCTTAAATGGGCTTAAAACCCCCCAAAGTTGCAAGAAAGTGGTTCATCACTGTCTCTAACCTCCCTGTTTTATGAGCACCTAGAATTGGACGTTCTGCTGGCTCTGAAAGCTGAGCTCTTCCTTTTATCAGCAGTTGTGTCAGGTAGAACTCCACGCTTCACGTGGCTCGTCGATTTTCTTTTTAATTTTTCCTGCCAGAGTGAAAATGTTTTTGAGGATGCAACTTGTTCTGGGTTTTGATGCAAAGACTGGAGGATTTGGGATTGTTGGGTGGGAGGTAAAAATGGGGGGAACAAGGAGGTCAGACATCAAAAGTTTCCCGATCTCTTGTTTTTCTGAACTGTAACAAACTCCTGGAGGTTTTTCAGAATTATAAGCCATCCGTATCTCACTTGATTTTGTCAGTCACTGTATAAGGAGGAGTTTTCACTGCATAAAAAGGAGTTCAGGCCCTGTGTCCAGCCCTCAGTGTCCCATCAGGTATGGCTTCCCAGAAGGATGAAAGCCAGTATCAATTGGTTTTTTGTGTTGGTGTTTTTTCTGATAGGGGAACATATGGTGCATTTCACTGTTCAGAGTTTATACTCCCCATACGATGGGCACACAGCTCCCATTAACTTTAATGAGACTTACATGCACAAGGGGGGCATATAGGCCACATCATGAAGCTCTGGGTTTTTACTGTTTTGTGTTACAAGCTGTGATAAACGAATATGTATCTGTACTGCCTACTTCAGGCTGCCGGCTCCAATGTGTTTTGCCATAGTTATTTCGACTGTTAACTGTACTGTACGTCTTGCTTAGGAGGCTGTCTGGTGGGGAAGACAGGCCAAGCTGCTTGGCCAGAGGTTTGAGTCTGACTTGGAAAATGAAGTGTGCTGCTGAAAGGTACTCGAGGGACACTGCGTGCAACCCAAAAGACTGTATGGAGCACTACGGACTGGAGGGGACAGGTTAGCATCTGGTATTTCTTGCCCAGGTTCATGGCTCTAGTGCTTTGTTTCAGAGCAAAGCGTATTGTGAAGATACTCCTTTTCAGCAGCTCCTGAGGAGTTAAACCCTAAACCAAGGTATCTGACAAAAATATTGCTGTCTGGGCCACATGTCTACGCTACTGGGGATTTGACAGCATGCTTCTAGCTTATAATAGGTAGGCTGTTGATCCACCATCTCAAAGTAAGGATCACAAACAATGTGCGTCTGTGCCAGGGAAGTCAGGCTGACAGTGCCTGAACCTTGCTTGGGTTCAGCGGCCTGACCAAGCACAGGGAATCCAAAGCCCAGGACTGGCAGCACAGGCTAGCGTCTGATTGCAACAGATAGCTGAGCCAGGCCTGTAAAACAAACCTTTGCAAACACAAACAACAGGCTGCTTTAGGGTGCAGAATGCATGTAAACCAACGATAAGTATGTATTACATGTCCCATCTTTTGTACTAATTTCACAAAGAATCTGTTTGTTTCAGCCGCTATCTGAGAGCGTTAGTGCAAGCATTAATGCCTCATGCACATGAGCTCTGGACATCTGCAGCTCGCTCCGAAGGCAGGATACAAAAGCCCAAAGAGGGCTGTCTACGCTGCAACCAGTGGTGAGGCTTTTACTTGTAAGGCCTAAGTTTGCTTGGAGTATGGCAGGGGTAAAACACTAATTTCAGCAGTTTAAAAATGGAAAAATGTGGAGCCATTTGTACAATAGATAAAACACGTATTTAAAAGGAGCATTGAGCAAAGTCTAGAATCTACCTTTTATTTTGAGAAAATGATAACAGGGAGCATCACCCTTTAAAACAACCATGCAACTACTTCAGAGCAAGCCACTTGTCTCTTTGTTATCTTGTCTGCTCATGTCTGTATGTATGTTTGGACAAATACATACTTTACTATGTGTCAGCTTCTCTTTCAAGGTGCTGGCAAGTTTTATCATAGGTTTAAGAATTTCATGTTGGTAAAAGATGATGGTGGTCTTCTATTTTATTTATTTTATTTTTCCTTGAGCAGAAATGTGACTTAAAATCTCTTAAATTATATCGTGCGATGACTGAAGTTTAAACAACACGTTAAAGCTGGAAATCAGCAGATTAGTCAGGTGAACACATGGCTTACTAATAAGGAAGGGTTGCCCAGCTCTAGGCAAAAATTGTGGTCTTTCACAGTGGAAAAACTGAGATTGGAATAGAATTGGGGGTGGGGGGAGAAGAATCAGGAAAAGGTGAAGAAAAAGATGTTATAACCTGGGGAATGATTATTTTACCATATTTGTTACAATGGCCACGAGTGTGCTCACTCAGTTGTTGAGGGATTTTGCACCAAGGTCTGGTAGCCCAGTCTCATTTAGGAATGGCGTATATGTGATTTTTGCACAGATAGGGTCACATCCACTTCATACCTACAGAGGTCAATGAGGTAAACTCTAGGGATGAAACCCATTTGCATATTTACTTTTCTTTTGCCAGAGTCCATACTGAAAAAAAAATTCTTGGCCACTGCAGTAGCAAGAAAAGAAAGAAATGCCAGGTTTTCTTGCCCTGTCATGACTGCACGCTGTAACCTTCATTCTTTGGTTTAAATACTCCAAGATCATCAGAAACTTGAATCTGAATGAACCACTTAACTCTGATACGATGAGAGAATGTGACTGACCTTAATGTTATGGAAAGAGATTTCTGTGCTTCGTGCCAAATTTCCTCATTTGAAGGTTGCTTTCCCCTGCTGTTCCTGAATTTTCTGAAGGTCTCAGTTTCATCCCCTGGGTAAGAATCAGACCTTCCAAAACGTGGATGCCCCAGCCTCTCTCCTGCACAACTGCATTTTTGGCAATGCTCAGTAGTTGTTTGACTTGACAGCTGTTGCTCTTAGAAAAAGGATCCTGTTAAGACTGGGCAGGGAGAAGAGGACGGACAAAACAGTGACCTGCCTTCTGATGAGGCTCATCCGTATTGTGGCGCGTGACTGCAAGGGGAGCTGTGAGGCCAAGGTGTTTGCAGGTAGCACAGCTCTGAGCTGAGTGATTAAACACTGGTAAGAGACCAGAGAGCTCCTCTGGATCTGTCAAAAAACCCAACAAACCAAGCTTTGGAGCTCAATTCCATTTTAATAGGGGGGAAAAAATGTGCTTTGCATAGGAAACAATTTTTTTTTTCCTTTTCTGTGATGCAATTATCAAGAGGGACTTTCATTTTTCAATTAATATTACATTTTAATGCTGGAAGTCAGACATCTCCATGAGAGAAAACCAAACTAATAATGGCTTGGTTCAGAACTTCTCCCAGTATAATACTAGATTTTTATTTTCTTAATTGGTTCTTGGAACTAACTGAAAATGTTAAAACTGCAGCATTGTTGAATCAAATATAGTTGGTTCATACAATCAAAAGTCAGGGTTGTGCCACACCAAAATAGGAGTGGAGCAGGTAGATCGTGATGCTTTTGAATATTGGGTTCTGCTTTCAGAACACATTTGCTTCTGGTGTTCAGCCTTGTCCCTGTGGTGCTGGCAGCTGGAAACAGATCTTTTAAAATGGCAGGTGAAGTCGTCCTGTAACCGCCTCATTTTGGTGATTTAAAGCTTCAGGAAAAAGGCCAAGTATTGAAAACTTCCTTCCTGGTAAGAATTCTATTAGTTGGCAACCCTGCTGATCCAGATTTTCTTCTCTTTCCCCCTAATCCTGTCCAGGGAAGCTTCTACCTGCTGAAATATCTTGCTTTGCTCAAAGTCGCCCCTTCTGTTAAGAGGAGTTGATCTAGCGTTGCCTCCGTTTGCATGAAAACCAATATGTTCCTAGGAAGAGTGTCTTCTGAAATTGGGAATGGCAAAATCTTGACAGCTGAGTGACCTTTGTAGTCTGTCTGATGCCGCGTAAAGGCAGAAACTTTCAGCCTTTTTAGTCCCGCATTTTCTTTGTAGCCACATGTCTGACTAAATCAAATATTAAAAAAGCAAACTAACCGTGGCCTGCTTATTTTCTCAAATAAATGCATCCAGATAAAGCTAACATCGGGGCATTTGTCTTCTGTCAGGAAGGGATACAGCCGTACAGACATGAGCACTTTGGCATGGCATAGCCACTTTCTTGTGTGCTGTCAAGTTAATTTGGCTGTAGCCCAATTTTAGTAGCCTCTACTGCTTGCTCTGTACAAGGGTGACAATGCTGTGCCAGCAGCTAATGTGTTCTAGAGAAATAGTCTCTCTCTCTCTCTTTTTTTTTTTTTTTTTTTTTTTTTTTTTTTTTTTTTTTTTTTTTTTTTTTTTTTTTAAGAAAAAAGAGGTTTCACTTGGGAAGTTAAAGTATAGTTATAATCCCGAGATTGATTTCTGTTTCTCATCCCCAACTGCCCTGCAAAGGTGACTTTAGGGCACATTGTCAAGTTCTGGGAGTGCATCTATCTCCAGTTAACAACACCCTGGCTCTCAAGCCCTTATATTCTCCAGATAGTCTGAAATGTTTGCTTGTTGAAAAATTTCTTTGTGTTGTGGTTTTGAGCACTCTGTAATAGGCAAAACAACAACTTTCCATTTTCCTAGAACTACTCAGCTGCATCCTTTTGACATTATTTATTGAAGGCAGATACATTAACAGTTAACACTGGGTTTAATTTTTTTTTTCCCCTCCTCACAGCAAATGTTGATTCCAGCTCTTCTGATTTTGATGAAGACTGGCTTTGCTGGCAGGCTGTGGCTGGCACAACTACAAAGCTGATTTCGGGAACCTTAGAGGTTTATTTAGATTCCTTAAATGTTTTGGCTTGATGGTATCATGGGTATTTTGAAACTTTTGAAGCCTTTTCAATTCCTAACAGCACCAGGCAGGCAGACATAGAAACACACAGAGACTAGGAAGAGAGTGCCATCTTTGCTTTGTTCTTCAGGCTTGTAAGTATCCCCAAGTGGGCGAATCAGACCAAGCACAAAAAGAAATAATAATAGCAACTGGTAGATGGGGACCACGTTCTTCCCTTCCCTTGGGAGAGTGAAAGAAAGATGATGCTTTGTGTGCTTCCCTTAGTGCAGTTTGCGTTGGTGGAAGGGGCAGTGCAGCTGTGAAATTGGACCCCATGCATAAATGCTGATTCTCGTGCTCTGGCGATCAGGTATGAGTGTGAAAGCCTGCTCCTGGGGCTCGGCTTGCCTTTTGCCCTCAGGTAGCTCAGTGCTTTTTCTCTCTCCCTGTGCTATGGGCTATTTGGATTGGTACGCACAGAATTTTTGTCTCCGGCCGCTTTACCATTAGTTGGTTGTGTTTTTTGTTTTTTTTTTTTTTGTTTGGCTCTTCTAGAGTGGGAGGGGCAATGCATGTGAAGGAATGCTGGGGACTGGAGTGAGGGAGGGGCATGTGGAGGCAGCACCCTTTTTGGCAAAATATTTTCAGTGTGCTCCACCTGCATGTTTGGTACTGGAAAATCACGTGCAGCTGCTGCTTGAGCTGAGAAGAGGTAACAGTTTTACATAACAGGGATGTTTTTATATCTAATTTACAAAAGTGATCTTCTATGGAACAACTGAGCAAAAATAGCCACAAATACTTACGATCCATTTTAAGAACCTGTATTTAGCTCCTAAAAATCTTCCAGTGATTTCTTGTTAGTGCAATGAGTGATATTAAATGCCTAAGCTCCTGTGAGAGAAGTCAGGAAGAAGCAGTGATGCTGTCTTGGGCTCCATAACTTGAGGTAGGTTGGGTTTTGCCTGCTCTGTCCTTAGGAGCTCTCAGCCATTCCCCATGCACTGATTGGGATGTGCTCTCCTTGGGGTAAACCACAGGTCTGACAAAAGCCACTTGTCCGTGTGAATGTTTGAAAAGGGACTAAATGACAGCAGTTAGCCTCCAAAACCAGAGCATTCACCCTTCTGGTTGTATAGCTGAAGGATTTGGACCCCTGCGTGTCACTAAGCTGATGCCATAGCAGACTTTGCTTAGCAGTGCGGACTCAAATAGCAGTTGATGCATGTCCTTCCTCCTATGGCACCTTGCTTCTCCCTTCTTCTCTCCGTCCTTCTGCCATCTCTGGACTTCATAGCATTTCGGCAAAACTTTGATGGTCAAAGAGTTAATTAACTGTCTTGCAACCTTGAGGCTTGTTTGCCTTTCCTGGTGCATTAAAACATGCAGGAGAAAAAGGTGTGTGCAAGAAATGTGACAGAATACAGCTTCTTCATCTCTTTCTCCTGGAATGATGGTGGACAGTGTTTCATGAACAGCTATGAGACTTGCTCCATTCCTTATGAAAGTGTTTTGCAGTGTGCAAGGAGGAAGAAACCTCCATACCATATTAAATTTGATTTAATTGAAATTAGAGTGGTCTAATGATTAGAGGGAGACTATTCTCTTAATCTTTTTTTTTAGCTCTTCAGCAGAATTCTGGAGGAAGAATGAACGATTAACTGGTTCTATAGAAAGGACCTTCTTTTCAGTTAAATCCCATAGGACTTTCCCCACGTAGGAGCTAACAGACAAAAAAAATATAGTCCCTGTGCACTGTAGACTGCCCTGACTACTTGAATTGTTAAGCAGAAGCGCGTACTCCTGCTCTTGAAATACATGTATTGCAGTTTTCTGAGGGGCACTGCAGGCTGAATCTAAGAAGCATCTATGTTTGTCATGCTGGGAAATACGGTGAAATAGTGACTTTGCATACCTCTCTCAACTTGGCAAGCTAAATTATACAAAAGGAGCTGTGGGAAAGATGGGAGGCCATAACCACTGGTTGCTTGCCCATTCTGTGGGGATGTTGAACCCAGGAACAAGCTCTTGGCCTCGTGGTTGGATGGGAAAGGGGCATCTTGGGGAGATGCCGCATAGGCAGAGCAGGACGATGTCTCTCACTCCGTTGTCTTTTTAGTGTAGTTGAATCCGGTTGCTGCCTTGTTGCTGGCTTTGCTGCTGCTCAGACAAGGCTCCCCTAAGGTACTTGCTCTTTCCTTTTGTGCGTCTCGGTACATGGGTGTGCAGAAGTGACTCTCCCTCTGTCCTGGTGATCTCTGCACAGGCTGTGCGCTGAAAGTAGCCTTTCCTGTTGTTTTCTTTTATGTATTGTGAGTGTTGGAAATGCTACTTTTGGGAGGTATTTTGGTAGCAGAGTTGAATGGATGTAGCAAACTCCCCTGCAGAACAGGAAACTGTCAATAAGCGGCAACCAGGTTTCTCTGAACTGGTATTTGTAATACCGGCAAATAATGTATTTTAGGGCATGCTGAAAGGCTGTTAAAATCGGAAATGATTTTCCCCTGTGAAAGAATGATTAGAAACAGAATAAGTTATTATCACAGTTCATAGTAGTTAGGCCTGTCTTCTGTAGTTAAACCAGAACTGTATGGGGACAGGGCAGGCCTGAGAATAGAAACAGTGGCTGTTGCATTAAAAACCAAAATACTCCCCACCTTTGCCCTGCCCCCAAAGCCCCAGGTCTTTTCAGATTTTAGCAAGGACCCTGTGTCAATTAACTCCAGTGACCACTGGATGTAGCTATTGCTGCACAGAAATACGGCCCAGTAGGCACCTTTCTGCCTCTTTTTTTGAGATGACGTGACAGAGGTTGCTTTTTACATGTAACTTCTGCCACTGGTCTCTCTCCATCCCCCCCCCCCCCCGCCTCCGTGTATACTTTTAATTTCCCCTCCCAGTGTTACTTAGAATACGAGCATGTTATGTTACTATTCCTTTTCCTCATGGATGTTCTCCTGCTTATCAGCAATGAAGAGGACATGAGACTATAGTGAATACTCTTAACAATGCAGTAGCTACCTGCTTGTAACTGCAGTCACCTCTTGAGTAAGAATGGAGATGGTCCAAACTCTTAATCTATAAACTCCCAATGTTAGAGAAGAACAAGTTCAAATGCAGACTAGTGGCCAAAAGATCTGGAAGTCAAAATATACTTGGCCCTTTTTATCTGACAAAAACGACAAGCCAGGTTAGATACTACAGCCTTTATTTACCTGCTTATACTCAAAAGCTCCTGTTCTCCAGGGTTGAACATGAGTACCGTATTTCAGAGGTAACTTGGGAAAATATGTGCATTTTGTAGGTATTCTGTGGAGAGACAAGAAATCTAGGAGCACTGGAAACGAACTGAATTGTAGAGGGGAAAACGGCTACACCCCCAACCAGATAACTTTTAAATAAAAGGTGAAAGCTAATGGTATCTGAAGGCCACAGTGTGAAACTTCCCGTCTGTATTTAAAAATACAAAACTCATGTATTTCTGAGCCAGCTAAAATTACCAAATGATTCCCTTGGCTTTGTTGTTTGGAAAAACATGAGTCAAGTTTTAAATGTAGGAGACTGGAAGTGTTTAGAGCTGTATGCTTACCTGTACTAGTGGTTTGCAAATACTTCAAAGCTTTCCACTTTTATTTGGCAGGAAGTAAAAGTGATTAAAAAAATAAAATAAAAAAACACCACCAAAACCCTCTTATTCAGCAAATAGGCAGGAACACTGACTCACTGTTAAAGTGGACACATCTGATCCATTTAGCTTGCATGTGGTCACACCATCTTAGTAGTAATCTGAGGAACTTCTGCTGATTTGTGGGTTTGGTCGGAGTTGCTATAATTTTTCTTTCCACGCATTAATAAGTGCTACCAGGTAGGTTTGGGCTCTCCAGCTTTTATCGCTTGTTCCTATGCCCTTTGTTATAGCTATGCTTGAATTTACAGGTAGTGACAAATATTCCTCTCTTTCTGAAGGAAATCTTCTAAGGGCAGCTCCATTTTTCTTACTGGAGACTTGCTGTGGCCAAAATCTGGAACTGGGGAGGGGGATTGCCACCAATCCAGTCACTCAAATCTAAGTAGCCCAGTGTGGTTCAGAACCTGCTCACCTCCTGCCTCGCTGCAGGATCAAGGCTCATCTGGACTTCCAAGTCAGCATCTGTAGAATAAATTTCTCGCTTCTGTGCTGCTAAATTTTTCTACCTGTAAAGAATTTACAAGGCTGCCCATGTAGACCCTTAAGCTTTATTTTTTAATTCTGCCTAGCTTATGAGTATTAGTACAGCAAGGTGTATCACTGAACCCTCTCAAATGGGGCTAGAAAGGACAATGAGTTATTTAGTCTTGTCTCTTTCCCCAAGGCAGGATCAACTAGATCTAACCCTCCTTGACAGATATGCAGCAAACCTGTTCTTAAAAACCTCCCGTAGCAGACATTTGACACCCTTCCTCAGGCGATCTTTGCCAAAGCAGAACTCTTCTTACTGCTAGAAAGCCTTTCCTAAGGACAAGCCCGGATCTCCCTTGCTGTAACTTAACCCCTAGATTTCTTGCCTTATCCTCAGAGGGAGACAGAAAAGAGTTTATTTTCCTCTTTGCAGCAGGCTTTGGCATGTTTCAGGGGAGTCATTGCCTCTCCCCACAGTCTCTTGTGGACTATGTGTTCCAAGTGTTTTAATGTCCCCTCCACCCTGGTCCACTCCCCCCAGCCCAAGACCAAGTTTTTTGCATATCTGATTGCACTCGCTGCCCTCCTGTGGGCTCTCTCAGGCTGGTATATTGTAGAACAGTCTTTTTTTTTTTTTTTTTTTTTCCTTGTGCTGGAATGCCCATAGTTGTCTCTCAGCCAAGGCACACTCGACTTTCAGCAACTAAACCATAATTTTGGTTTAGAAGGCTTTAGGGAGACAATGCATAAATAGTGTCTTGCTACCACTGTATACTCACTGAAAGGGGAAAATATTGGAGAGTTGCCTGGCTGGGTTTTAGACAAACAGGATTGCTTGGGTGTTTGCTTCCACGGTAGACAATAGAGAATAAAGCTCTGCAACGGGAGAAGAGTAGTATATTGTGCCCACATGTGAACTTAAGCCCTCCGGTGCTAAACATGCAAGAGGCATCTCCAAACAGTGCTGCGTTTGAGCCAGAGCACAAGTATAAAATTCCTGGCGTCCTGGCGGCCAGGCTCCTCCATTCAGATCGCTTGCATTAGCGAGAGCAAACACCAGAAACGTCCAAGAAACAAGACGAAAAGAACTCAAACACAGTGGCTCTCTAAGCTGCTTCTTTCTAATGCAGCTTTATTTTTATATGACTGTTAGTGTGAATATGAGATGGATCTTGCTTTCCCCCCGCCACCTTCCCTCCCCTTTACCACGGTGCATTTTAAATCAAGCTGTCCTCTGTAGCTCTGCGGCAAATCTGCACATTTCTGGTTTTGCTCTTTCAGAGGATAATTTCTCCTGTTTAATGAGATCTGAGAATGAAGTCAGGCATGAGTTGGAGAAAGGTCACAGCATGTGCTCAAAGGTATATTAACTACTGTTGGAGCTGGCATCCGTCGACTTCCATGAGGACAAAATTAAGCAGCAAACAGTAAATACTTCCACTAGCACTTTATTACAAGCAGGACCATTTACAATGAATAAGAATTTGAGAAGCCTCAAGGATGAAATGGGGATGCTCACAAATAAAAAGAAAAATCTTACTACTTAGACTTAGAATGTGATTCCAGTCAAGGTTAATGGGGAAACAGTTAATGAGGGGTACAGAATCCAAAGGCTGCATTGATGCCATATTGTGTCTTACACAGGTAATTAATGCTACTGACTACTGCTAAATGGCTCTACCTGAGCACATTTTCTCTAGCAGGAACTTTAAATCCCCCACACTGTATACAGGAGCACTCTCCTGATGCTTTACGACTCCCACTAATGCTGAACAGGCTAAATCAGAACCAATTTCTTCCACTCATTTCCAGGATGGTGATTTGCATCCATCACCACCACAATACATCCATCATCCAGGGCCCAGTGGTGCAATGGCAAGTTTGGCATCGGCTTCACAGGGGGCTGGAGGAGCCCTTGAATACCTGTAGTGAGAGAAGAATGACATTTTGCCACTTAAGCAGCATCTCCACAGCAGGAAGTGCTGTGGAAAAAAGACAGCTCCCTCTCAGCAAGACTATTCTCTGTTGTCATCTTCCTCTTGTAATTTTTTTTTAATTTATTTTTTGGGAAAGTCACTTTTCTACAAGGTCCAGGCAAATATTGCCACTCAGTGGCCAGCACAGTGAAAAATGAAAAGCAGCTGAAGGTAGAGGTGGCCCATGAGCTATCCTGTGCCCAGGCAGAGAATAAGGATGCAAAACCCACGCAGTCAGCTAAAACCAGCTCCCTCCATTCACATCTGCTCCTGGAAGCTGAACTGTGCCGAGTGCCTGGTGTGGGAAGCGGGGAGAGCAAGATGAGATTATTTTGAAGGAAGGAGGGAGCCTGCATAGGGCTTACCGTCTGGTTCTGTTGTTTAAAAATACTTTTGTTTTCTCTTCCTCGCGCAGCTGCTTTAAAGTAGGGCATTTGTATACACTGTTCATTCCACGCAGTGCTCATTGTATTGACAGGAGTCGCTTCAGCTGAACAGTTTCATCAATGTGCTCGAGCCAGTTTGTAGGTGGCATCCGGAGGGCAGATTCCACTCTTATCCAAGACCTAGGCCTATTCCATTACTGTCTTTAAAACATCTCCCAGGTGCACTTAAGCATTGCTTTTCTTCCCAATCCCCTCTTTCCCCCCCTCCTTTTCCCTTCTGTTGTTCTGAATAAAACGGTTTGAAAAGCCCAGGCCAAATCCTCGGTTTCTTTTGGGTGAGGAGTAACAGCTTGACAGGATTAACCCCCAGGTTCCACCTGCCCTCGATGAAATAGGGGTATGAAAACTCACAGGAGGGACAGTTGCTCCAATGCCACGTCACCGCTCAGCACTGATGGCTGCAGAATGGTCCCTATTGATCGTGGTGTAAGAGAGAGCGTTTCATCAGCCTTTAATTGGGCTGATTCCTAAATAGAATGGGGTCAGAGCAGGTTGTGCTGCTGAGTCTAAACAGCTTTACCAAGCAGAGGTAAATGTCTCGTAAACAGGTCACAATTTATATCCTTTTTGAATTCCTCAGGATCTGGGATTTACAGCCTTTCTGGAAATCCTGTGTTCTGCTTTAGAGGAACAGAAAAATGATGCAAGGTTTGCGCACAATTCCAGCACATGTGTGCCTTCCTCTGCCTTTAAGTGGGATTTCGCTTGTTTTGACTTATGATCATGCACTTCAAAGAGTGCCTGTCTGCCCCTACAAAACCACACCAAACCAGTAGCTTTCCATGTGCCATCCTAGTAAGTTTGACCCCAGACAAGCTCCCCGCTGGATTCTTCTGTTTATGGGATCTTCCTCAGCACAATTTCTGCTCGCTGCAAAGCAGCAGCAAAGGAGTCAAACCAGCCTGCACAAGCTGAGGATTTGTCCTCCGATGTGGGACGGGGAAAAACCCCACTTTCTTTGAGTGTCCCGTTCTTGTCCAGCACTTGTGAAGATTGGAGTTCAGTTAATAAATTCCTCTTATTGCATTCAGGAGAGGCTCATAGAGTGACTGAATGAATCCAAATTATGCTGATGATGGACTTTTTTTCTTCCCTCCCTTCTTTCATTTCTAACTGCTGAACTTTGAAAATCCTAAATTGAGTTTGGATTACTTCAGATGCATCATTGTTTTCAGGGAGCATACTCCCATTCTGCAAGAAACTGAGTGGTTTTTTGACTTGGAGAAATGCATGTGAATTAGACATTCACTTAATTCTTTTTCTAATGTGTTTTGGTTTCTGTGGGGTTTGTTTTTTTTTTTTTTTGTTAATATATCCTTTACTCATCTGCTAGTTGTGGAGTACTGGTGGGAGAAGAGGCAGATAAGGTGATCATAATAAGCAGAATAAATTTTAGATATGTTGGAAATTTCACATGAAGTGAAATTCGGTTATGCTAATACTCTTGGTCGGCTTCTGACCCTATAAGTTTACAAATGGAGGAGATCTGTGTTTCCTGCTGTAGCCTAACCTTCCCTAGTGTTTTTCCTGCCAGATTTTAATGTCTGGTTTTTTGTTTTGTTTTGTTTTGTTTTTTTTTCTTTTAAGACACAACCTGTTTTCAGCAGTGTTCAGAAGCCGTTTCAACTGTATGAACTAAAGTCCTCGAAGGATTTAATCAATCAATGGAGTGGAGGGTTTGTCCCCCTCTATTCTAAATGCTGACAATAACAATCTTATTCTGGCTAAACTAGCATGAGGTTAAGGTTAATGCAAAGCTAAATAAATAAGTAAAAAGCAACACCACCACCACCACCACCACCCCCAACTTGTCTGGCAAGTGTAGGACAGTGGCTGGTTTGTGAGCAGGAATGCTTATGAACCTGTTTGTAGGATGGCTAACGTGAAAACCTTTCTAATCCTGGTGATTTTAACTTGCTTACATTCCTTTGAAGGTCTCCCTCCTTGGTGGGTATTGAGGCTCTATTGCCATGATGCATTTTTATACTGCATTCCCCAGGAGTTAGCACTTGCCATGGAGACCTGCACTTTGTCTTTTAAGCAGATAAAAAGAGAGGTCAGTCAGATGTAATTCCCCAACTCCTCGTATAAACAATTTAACCGCTGCAGCAACATACTTGCTTGGAATTACTCCCTCAGATTCAATTCCCTTTTCCTGCTCCACTTGTAAAAATGGTTAGTGTCCTCTATAAACTGCTGCTCAGCCAGGTCCAAGGCTTGCTGTGGAGTTGTAGAATAAATGTTAATCTAATACAGGTTACTGGGTCAAATGCAATCACAGGCTTGTGGGAAAAGCTTAATACTGTTCTGCTTCTTCTAACACAGTAAACCTGGATATTATATGATAGGTTAAATACCACTGAACCATGGCAAGAATTTTCTTGAAAGTAGGATTTAGTACAAAGGAAACTACACTGGAAGAGTGACCTAGGATTGACTTTGCTCTCTGAGACCATTCTAAGAAGCTGAGGTATGCTGTGAAAATTATCTCCCCGAAAACATTAGGTACAAAAATCTGTAGGTCAGGGCATGGCCGGCTACAGCAAGGATGATTCAGCTAATAAAAGGCTGCGTGTATTTTTGTACTGCTGCCTTCTCTCTGTAGGAAAGAGCATTTTGCTTTTTTCCCCCCTTGCAGTGCCTGTGAAGCCAGCATGATGTGGCTAGCTCCAACTTCTGATATCTGAGATTGTGTAAATACACACTTAAAGATATATAACTTTATCACTCCTACGTGAGCGCTGACAGTTGTGTATTTCCTACAGGCTGGCTTGTGTTATCCCTTGCTGTCATGTACCTCTCTGTCCCGCAGTGATGTCAGGTTGGCACAATGTTTCACCGTCTTTAGTGCAAGTTTCGCTTGTACTCAGTACTGCTGAGGTCAGAGACGGAGTGAAGTCATTAAGCGGAGGTTTAAGGACCCGATCCTGCACACAGAGCGGGCTCTGTATGCGCTAATCTGTACCAGCTGACAGCCTGGGCCAGGCACTTTCCACAGTGTATGTTGTCTGCTCCTCCTTGTTTAAGTAGTCATTTGTAGGCCTGGTGTTTGATTACAGAATGAGGGAGAATGGGCACAAAGACAAGGGGTGTTGGGGCCTCCATTTTATATTTATTACTTTAACCAAATGAAGTAATAAATCGTGTTAGCGAGAGGACTCTGGATGATGCACGGGGAGAGAGGACACTTCAGCATGCCAGGGTTGTGAGAGCAGTTGAGCACAGACATCGCTTGGATCAGCCTGAACTGTTAACAGAAATGAATTAGTTACTCTGGGATGAAACATGGCATATGAATGTACAGCTTTGCTAGTCAGTGAAAAAAATAAAATAATAAAACCCCCATTGCATCATAGCACCGAAGTGTCAGAACGCTGCCCCAGCGACGATGGTTATATTTGCAGGGTGGTGTTGAACCTTTTTTTACGTGTGGGTAGTGAGAGCCAGGGTCAGAACAGCCTGTGGCAGAGGCAGGAATATAGCCAAGTTTGGGGTTTTTTTGAGCTTCTTTGTTTTTAGTTTTGTTGTGATGTTTTATGCTGAAGACAAACTTCCTGCACAAGGCTTTATATTGAGTGCCACGTACAGCAAGCAGTGCATACCCTGGCGTGTCTCAAACATGGCTTTTCAAATTTTAATTCAGAAATGTGACTTAAGTCACTTATGGGTGGGCTGTGGTGTGAAGAACTTACCTCCATCTCAGAAAAGATACAGGTGACCCCTAATCATGCACAGGAAGTTGCTAATTGGGGTATGTTGGCCCTGTATGGCAGCCAGTCGGTGTTTCCAGCTATGCTCCCTACCCCAATTTTCCAAAGCCAGTACAGCTTGGGCTGCTGAAATGCCATGAGTCAGCTTTCACTGCCATCATCTGAGCAGAAGCTGAAGGATGGTCCCCATGTGTTAGAGATGGACAGGACTGCGCTCCCAGAGACCAGGAAAAGAGGAGGGACCGCTCATATGGTTGATCTGCAGTGAAATGGCGGGGGAAGATCTTGAGGAGGCTGAGGTTCAGGAGACCTTTGGAGCATTTCAAGCAGACTGTTTAAGCTTTCATCAAATGATGCCAGAGCTTTTACACAAATGTGCCTTTATAACTTTTTTTTTTTTTTTTTTTTTTTTTTTTTTTTTTTACGATGAGTAGAATGACTGCAGATCTCAGCTTGTCTGGGGAAGCGTAAGAGTCTGCTGATCAAACCTGTGCTGAACAAGAGAAAATGCTTTGTCTGTACTATTTTCTTTGTGTTAGTCATGAGACCCTGTTAACCTCTGGTCCCCAAGCTCTCTCCTTCATTTCATCTTCTGTAACCTCTTCTGCCAACATTTTGTTACATCAAACAGTCTCCTGAATAGCCAGGCCGTCTGCTTTCCCTCTCCTCTCCCAGGGTTTGTTGTTTTTCTTTTTCTCCCTGCTCCGTTCTTCATCGAAGTGTATACTTTTCCCTCCTGTGTGTTCTTCATCCGATCATATTTCTGTCTTCTGCCTATTTCTCATGTCCCTTACGCAGGTGTCAACACCTTTCTCATTACTCTTAGTCTTCATCATCCTGACAAATCTGATGGATCTAGCAGATGTCCCGTCCTCTGTTCTCCCAGGGGCTGCCCTGGACACAGCTGCCTCCATGCAGCTGAAGAGCTGGGAGGAGAAGGAGGAGGAGGAGGTCTGAAGTCACTGGTCATCATCCCTTGCTCCCCTCTCTCCTCTTTAGGGCCAACTTTATAACCTGATTTTATTCATTGGCCAGTCAATAAAGAAATATCTGATTCGCAGGGTTCAGAGAGGAAGTCCTGATCCTGCTGAAAGCTAAACTCTTGCTGAATTTCACCTCTACTCTTCTACTGTACCTTGTGGTGCTGCTGTGCACTTTTGAAAAATAGGCTTACTTCCTTTTCTTCTTTGGAAGAAAAGAGGGAGAAATGTCTCAGTAGTTACCAGATACTCAGTCTGTAGGGCTTCTGTGTTGTGTTTTGTAAAAATCCTACTTCCTTCCCCAACCCTCCTTTCCCTACTGCTCAGTAGCCCAAACCTTGGTGCACTGAAAGGTATCGTAGTTTAAACTGGAAATGCCGACTGGTGTATAAGTGAAATGTAAGCATCTGGTTGTATTTCTACCTCCCTCCAAAAAAACCTGTGGCGTAAGTCGGTTTTGATCAACCTTTTATAGCTGGTGGATCGGTTCCGTCTGTTAAGATTTCTTCGTACTTCACCACAGGAGATGCTTTTGGCACAGCAAGTGCTCTGTGTCTTGTTGAAGGTTCACAATGTCTCACTAGTAGCAAAGTGTGGTGTATGCAGCTGTGTCCTTTATCAGGCCCTGAAGCTGATGCACGAAAGGCAGGAAGAAGGCTGCCCAAAGCAAGGACACTGATACAAATTTTCTAGATGCATTCAGGGGTGTTTCTTTTCCCTTTAAGGAATAATTAAAAAAAAAATTGTGACATTTTAGAAGGCCATTTGCTAAGCTCTGCATGTTCTGTGTATTTTAGTGTGTGAACAAATTAGATTATGAAAGGTAATGTATTAGTGATTTGACAGTAATGTGGAATCTTGGAAGCATTAATCGCTAATGCGTGTTTCATAATTTCAGCTAAATGATCTCAGTTGAAATGCAAGAGAGGCAATTGAAAAATTCCTCGAGATTGCAGTGAAACCTTGTACTGTAATGCAGATTACTTTGATTTACTGCAAAATACTGCAAGGCAGTAGGAAATGTTCAGAGCAGCTGTGTTTAATAGTTACAGGAAAGATGTGTGATGAAATAGTAAATTCATATATGTATTTATCCTGTAAAATATAAGACTCATTCTTCATCTTCATATTACATATTAAAAAACCCCAACAAAACTGTAGGCTACAACATACTACTCTTATCGTTTATTATTTGTATTAAAAATATATATATTTAGAGACCCTAACTGAGATCTGGGCCCCAGGAATCTTGTGGCCGTACAGATATGTAAGAAGAGACAGGGCTTGCCTTGAAGAGGAGAATTGGAAGGACCTTAACTGCACCCATGGGGTTGCCCCCCACCCAGGTATCCACAAGTGAAGTTGCTGGTCCCATTGCCTCAGATAATCACCAGTCCTGCAGTAATGAAAAGAAGGGCGATACCTGCTATTTGAAAGGATGAAAACCTCCTGAATTCAAAACCGATGCCCTGAACACGACCTGCAGATCACTTGGCAGATGGCACACAGTCTGTGGGAGAAGTACCCCAAAATAAACAGGCAGCTGCTTTTTGCTCTGGCTGCAGTGGGGTGGAACCACAGACTGGTGCTCTCGGCAGAGTAGCAGGCTGACCTCTGTGTGGCAAGAACATGGATAACAATAATAAGAAATACCTCTGTTCCTGGGTGATTTCCTCAAGTAGATGGGAGCAGGGAAGTGTGGAGTATTCACGTTACAGCTGTTTCAGTAGGAGTGGTGGAGTCATTTTTATCAAGGGTGTTATTTGCCTTCATATTTTCATGTAAACTCGTAACTAGCCGAAAGCCAGAATGGCAACTGTATTCTGCAAAGTTTTGCTCTGTCTCAGTGCCGTTAACAGCCTGCCTTTGACGGCAGGTTGTGCGTATCTCCTGAGCAGTAAAATGTCTTTTCTTCTTTGTGGGACTTGATCAGCAATGAGAGTTGACCATGGTGGCATTTAAATGGGCATAATTAGTTTTCAGAGCTAATAACACCAGCCAAATGAATTCACACCTCTCCTGCAACTCCCAGCAGACTCCACACCTCACCCATGGGTCCGTCCTGTCTGTAAAATTAGTCATAGGTGTTCTTAAGCTACAAGTTTGTCTTTGCATTCATGGGGCCAAAAAGCTTTATTTTATTTGAAGTGGAAGAAGGGATTTTTAGGTCTCATGTCTTAACTCCAGTGCAGAAAGACACCTGCTTACTGAGCCATCGCCAGGCTGTGGTGTTCACCTTCAATGTGAAACATTATCAGCTTTCAGATGATGAATCCTGCATTGTGCGTGGATTAAATATCTCTTAAAGCCCGTTCTGTTTGTAACTGACTCCACTGTTAGTTAAGAATTGATGCTTCCACAGTGCAGCATTTCTTCAAGTAATCCTCTTTCTGCTGAGTAATCCTGGTGACCTCGAGGAGACTTTATTCTTGCCTCTTCTGCATAATGTCTAATGTATGAAGTAAGGTTTATTTAGGAGAGTAAAGGTGAGAGGATTGGGCTCTGTTCCAATGGCAGCAATACTGGCTGTGAAGTGTTAAGATGATACCTGACTCCTCTTTCATCAGAAACCATACAGTACAGCTGTTTAATGCATATTAAGTAGTGGAGAAACATAAAAAAGAAATTTCCCCATTGAAATGACTTTACTTAGTGTGAGGAAAAACAAGGCTAGCTCTCATAAAACCAGACTTCTCTTCAAATCAAGAAAATATTGCACATCGTGTTAAAACTACCGTGCTTACTGGGTGACACTTCTACCTCGTTGTGAACTCTCTGGAGGGTCTGTATTTCCCAAGTCAATTACAAAAGCTCAATAAATAAATGGACAGCTACTGTTTATAAAGAAATTTCAGCAGAAGCAATATGGACTCTAATTTCACTACAGTGCTGGAAAACTGATGAGCTGCTTTGTGTAAAACCTTTAAAAGGACTCAGTGGGCTCTTTACGTCTGCCCAAAAAGAGCTTTTTCAATCCTGCCCATGAAATTATGATTGTCCCAGCAACTTCCATAAATGTCTCTCGGTATCACTATCCCTTTTGACTAGTGCTGCTGAATCTTCAAGAAATGGCAGAATCTCTCATTCTCTTTTTAAAAGTGGATAGTGCTTAAAAGAAAAAGGATGTCTCTGCATTTGAGCTAAATATAGAGACTTCTCTGAGGCTGCATGGGTGAAAAGAGAGAACAGAGATTTGTTTTCTTGGGCAACATTTTCAACACCTTTTATATGATTCATTCATTGTTGTATTTGGTTGGTTTTACAGAGCCCAAGGAAGCATCTGGTATTTTTCAGAACACGTAGAAGGCATCTTCCTCACTTTGAGGAGTTCTCATTTTCCCACTGGGTGTGTCCATACTGGGTAATGGAAAGCAGCTCAGACTCCTGAGCTAACGGATGCCTCCAAAAAAAAAGCAACATTGCTGTGAAGGACTGTGGATGTGGTGGTTAGTTTTGCTGAGACATATGGCCAAGTGCTGGCGAGGTGCCACGTGAACGTGGCCCTAATACTTCTGAGCTACACGTGAGTAGCTCCAGTAACTCTACACAGGGTGGATGTCGTCGTTCACTTGGCAGCAGTGTGGGCAGCTGGCTGTGCTCTTTCTTGCTAGGTGTAGACAACCTGACATCAATGATGTTTCTACCCAGATACAAAGATTCCTTGGATTGGAAGAGGCAGCCCCTTTCCTGCAGCGGAAACAAACCCCTCACTTGTTCCTACTGCTGTTGAGACCTGTTTATTTTTGTCTTCATCGTCAGCAGGAAAAATATGCTTTTCGAAAATGCTTAAGAAATATCTGAAGTGTTTCTGGCATTAGAAATGAATTTTTAACAGGGAGCAATAATAGATTCGTATTTGTGAGAACATGTCATTTTGAAATGAAAGTACTTTGTAGCTTGTGTGAAGAATAACAGTTGGAGGAGAGAGAGGTATCATAAAGTTACTTGCATCCTAAAAAAAAACAAAACCCAAATGCTAAACCTGAAAACCCCAGCTAAACTGGAATAACACAGCATCCTGTCTTTTCGCACGTGGAGGTTGAGTTCACCTGTTGCCCCTGTGCTGTTTTTCTGCTTCACTGAATCTAGAATAAGGTTGAAGGTTTCCCTCCTGATACTTAAAGCCCCTGGGATATGGGTATCCGAGAGATCACTATAGCATAACCCTACATGGCAACTGTTAACAAGAATACAGCAAAAGTCCTTAAACAGTGTTATAGGGCTTGTGAATATGATCAGAAACGTTTGCTGACATTAAAAATAGGATCAAGGTTACTGTTCAAGGCAATCTATGTAGTTTACATACATAAAATTAAAAGAAGAGCCAGGTTTTCAAATAGCTGTAACAAAACCAAGAATACTGAAAAAATTACAAAGGTAATACAACATTTAATGAAAAGTTTTTATTGTAAACAAGTAACAAGCAATACCAGAAAATAAAAGTAAAGCAAACCTTAGTTTTGCTGCAGAAAAAAAGCTGCATTGAAAACCTGGAAATGAGTTTGCCAAAAAATGTGTGTATCAATGAAAAAATGAATGTGACTTATTTTCTTTATTATGCAGCCTAATGGGGGCAAGGAGAGAAGGAGTAATGATAAAAACCCCCATCATATAGTTTTATTACGGTCTTATAGTGGTCCAGATTTAATGATGGAAGGTGTTAGAAAGATGAGAATGTTTTCAGCGGTATCTTAATCAGCAGCTTCCCTGCACCTAAAAATGTGGTGTGGATGTGGCATTGAGCCCTGCCCATAGAAGGCTTGACTTTGGCTGGAGGTGTCAGGTCAGGACATGAAAGACTATCTGAAAAGATCCTGGGAGCTGTGGGAAGAGCTTCAGAGCAAATGGAAATATATCTTATTTGTATAAGGACAGGTTGTGGCTAAGCTCTCAAATGCCACTTGAGACTCAAGTCAACCCAAAGCAAAGACCTCAACTTTCTAACCTCTCATTTCCTCATTTTACTTAAGGAGATGTCCGTAGCCTGCACCCTGCTCTCCCAGCTGCCTCTAAGAGCTTTCTTGAAAACTGGTTGGAACAAGCCACTAGCTGACAAATTTTCTTCTGATGATTGGAAGCCTCGTAAGCGTGGTTCTACCAGAAGGGTTTTCACATGTAACCCAATGCATCTGCCACCTGTCTGCCTCTGTAAGTGGTGAACAGATATTGGCAGCCCCCGTGAGAGAAACCCAATACACGAGCTGCTCCTGAGTGCCTACGTATAGCAGCAAACATCTGGATTTTTATACGGCTAGAGGGGCAATCTTAAAAGTTGTGCTCTTCTTAGTTTCCTTCTATTTTGAAAAGTCCATATGCGTTCAGCTTCATCAGAATTGCACTGAATTGCAACAGAGAATTTTGCATGATGTTTTCAGGATGCCATGTCAGGGGCACAAATCAAAGAGTGTGAACAGTGAAGTGCCAAAGGGTGAAGCACAAGGTTAGATTATCCTTATGGTTAAGAGAATATTTATTATTTGTTTTCTAGTCAAACCTGTCAAAGGTGCAGTGGAGGTAGGGAGGGTAGAGAGGCTCTGTGCTGTGATGTTGTCCTGTGTCTTTCAGATTCCACCAATTTCTTTTTCCACATATCCTTTCATCAGGCAACAGAAATGTTTCTATTTGTTTCTTGGAAAAGCAATTCAGCAGCTTTTGTTTGTTGTTTCGTAATGTATCAGGCAGAATGCAAGATCTAAACTATTCCAAGGGAGAGTTTAGGAGTTTACACACACCTACACGGGAGGAAACTTCTAAGTCTTTTTGGTTTTGTTTTCCAAACGAAAAGTAATTGATTTAGGAGAAAATGGCACAGCGAAGTCCACTGTATGGATTTGTAAAATGGCTAAATTTCATCTAAAGAAAAGATGCACATTTTTAGTAGTGAAGCTAAATCATCAGTGGAAGAATTTCCCAAGAGATGTGATAGATTGAATATTAAAATGAAGACTTTCTGAATGAAAGAAGTCCCTGAGGTGGATTTTTTGAGTCTAGATTAGAAAGAAGGTCAAAGGCTTATCTAGATGATAAATGATCCTGTCCGGTCTTAAAATTCATGTATTTATTAAAAATAAACAGAACCCAAACCGATGTACAGCCTCATTTTTTTCCTAGTAGTTTAGCGAAGAGAAAGCAAAATACAATATGTATTTTCTCTCTTGGCACAGGAAAGGTGCAGGGCTGTGCTTGACAGCGGGATTTTGTGGGTGTGTATGTGCAAAGGCCTAGCGAAAGGTGGAGCCTTCATTGAAGGCTACTTAATTACCTTGCCTTCATTAGAGGTCTACTTAATAAATAAAAAAGACTATTGCTGAGTGAGGTTTTTTTAGGGTGTCAGTTTTAGAGGTGGGATGATCTTGGTTACTTTACCAGTGGCTTATTGGTGATGTAGGTAATTAAAAAAAAGAGTAAAAAAATTAAATAATTGTTTTATATAGGTAAATAAAATAAATTTTTGATAATTTTGGCTACTTCAAACTGTAGGTTGTTTAATGGATGCTCCTTAAATGTGATTGGTTATGTGATATATAATGAAATTCAGACAACTTTACAATATCCCAAGCTGAGTAGCTGGTAAACAGACACCTGAAATTACTAGCCACACTTAAAAATGTGGGCACCACCTTTAAGCAGAATCGTAGCATCGAGCAGATGCTGCTATGTCATCCTCATGGGGATAGCATCCCAGGAATCCGGTCCGTGGTCTGTTTGATGTAGGGAGAATACAAGGCCTGCCGAGGCTGCTGAAGAACCGTAAATAGCACTGGGATCTGAAACATATTTCCAGGCAAAACTTGTTCTGCCTCCCAGTAAGCAGTAATTTTCTACCACCAGATTTGTGTTAGAGCAATCTGTACACGATCCAGGTGTAGACAAATTCAAAGTTAAATGGCCATCTCACCGTGGCTTGGTTTTAAATGAAGTGAAAAATAATGCATTAGCTCATCCAAATAACCTACCTTATAAATTGAAAACACTGCTGAGAGAATCTTTTAGGGCAAGTTTTTTAACTCTCTAGCACTTAATTTCATGAAAGTGTCAGGTGGCTGCAAACCATTACCGTTTTGATGGTTTCAAAGTGGACACTGATTTTGGTTGCCTAATTTGCTGCATGAAGGTATCTGTGCTCTGTTCAGTCCTACCTTCATACAGTTTCAGTGAGGGCTGCTGCATTTAAAACAATGTACGAGGACAGAAATGAGCTCATTCCTGGGTGACAGTATAATACGATATGGTGATACTTTTTTATAATAAATTCTCTTTTTCCTTGGAGAGTGAAGGAATGGTAGAGGTGTTTGCCTTCTTTCTTCCTGTCTCCTGAAAATACCATTAAGCTGTGACAGAATATATTATAGCTTCTATTTTAATTTGGAGAAATATTTTTTTTTATATGCATTAATTATCTTTCTCGCCTAAGAACTGGCTATTTGAAGACCTGATCCAACATCCATTGTGTTAAATGGAAAGCCTCCTCCAACTGTAAATATAGCTGGATTTCCATTTGCCTGTATTCAACAAGATTTTCTCATCAATGGAGTGAATCCAGGAACTGTCTCACAGTCATGCTCAGCATGGTAATTTTTTTCTTTTTTGCTCTTACTGTGACAGTTTTGAGTATCTCTCTTTTAATAGGAAGTTTGAGATTTTAGCTTAATTACAGAACAAATGTCAGACTTGAATCAAATTCTTCTCTTGGATCTCCACTTCTCATAAATCCATATCAGAAATATTGTAACAAAACCACCTGAAGCATCCATTCATATACCTAGAAATAGTTTATGGGGACACTGAAAGACACTGATGTTATCTTTTTAATATTGTAAGGAATAATCCTATTAAAGAAGAAACAAGGAAAACTGTTATGCCCACAAGGCAGAATTATCCAAAGTTGATTGGAGCGGCTCAGGTTACTCTACAAAGCCCAAGCTGTGTGCCGGCCTATCTTTCCATCAGGGCTTGGTGAATGAGCAATCATTTGTGGATTCTGCTCATCTCTCTTTGCGAACTTTGTTCGGTGGAATTAGATACAACTTTGACAAATTAGAAGTGCCCCTTAGCCCCACTGTCCCTGCCACAACACAGTCTTCCAATTGTATCTGGTTTTCTGAAGTTTGGCTGCGTCTGAGCCGTCAATGGCAGGCCTTCCACAAGACTACACTTTTTAATCAGGGAATCTGTCAGCACTGGCTTCGCCAGGTCTTGCAGCCTTCTCTTAATCCGCAGTGCAAACTGCCCTTCCCTTTGCCTTCCCTCTCTCGCAGCGTACTTGGACCCTGAAATAAATATCCCCTTTGTTTACAATGTGCCCGCAACAAAATTAACCTTTGGGATTAATTGCAACACAGAATGGGCTGTATTTCATCTTTCCTTATAGCACAGGTTTGGGATTAAAGAAAACTCAGCCACCTGCCTAACCAATGTCTGTTGCTTTTGTATGGTGCTGCTTACCGAACTCTTTTATTTTTCAGAAAAGTTAATGGGAATTTCAAGTAGTGGCCTTTGGGACGAATACATCTGCAGATGACTTGGGGTGGAGGGAAGGTGGGACTGAGAAATGTGTCTCCCAGCTCTACATAAAATCTGTAAGCAGAACTGGACCAAGAGATTTGAGGTTCAGCTCAGGAAACAGACACCGCTGAAACGGGTACCACCGCTGATTTATACTACTCGGCAGTATCGGGGGAATCAGTCTGGCCCAGGCGGTTCTAATCTGTACCTTGCCTTATTTATTTTGTTTTTCTTTCCCTCTTTGTAAAGAGTATTTGATAAACCTGTCACACTGGTGTGACTGGAAATTAGCAGTATGTTCTTTGTCACAGAACCAAAAACCATACATTCTTTGCTCTGCCCTGGCATTTCTTGTGCCCCCGCCCCCTACTCCTGATGTGGAGGAGCTTTTGGCCTTAAAAGTGTTGGGAAGATACTTTATGGTCCTTTTCTGAACCTGTTTGCTAAGATGGGTTGTTGCAACCAGATGAAGTAATGAAACTTTAGCATCTGCCTACTGGCCCTGTAGAGACTGACCTGAGACAGGTCCTTCGGTTCTCTATGGGCAACTGAAGCCCCTGCTTGGTTATCGTAACAAATTTTTATGTGGTGCCTTTGGCTCATGATATTTCCACAAATTGTCATCTGTAGTCGGGTGTGATGTCCCTTGGTCACTTGGTAGAGGTCAAAAGATGAATTTGTTGCTCTCTTCAGAGAACATCATCGTTGACTCCCCTTATTGCTACTGGAAATAAATCTTGCCCATATAGCCAACTGTCACCTTAGTTTAGCTTTGAAGGAAAATGAAGGTTGTCTGCATTCTGTGTATGTCTGTGCATGTGCCCCCCTTATTTTATATAACAGTTTAGTGTTGTTCACCCTTAAACCCATGTGAAATAAGTTTTAAACTCAAAGGTAACTAAGTTCCCCTAATATTGGGGAAGATAAGAAACTGGATAGGGAAGAGAGATGCTATCAGCGCCTTTATTGAAAACATGGTTTCAGTGTGAGTTGACAAGTTATTTAACACCAGAGAATTGACAAAGGAAGGAATCTCATAATACTCTTGCTGCCAGAAAACCTTCAGACTTCTGCGCCGTCTTAGATGCAGAAGTCAATCAACCACAAGAACCAAATAAGAAAGAAACCAGATTTCATTAGTTCCAGTCCTCGTGGTACTATTTCTTTCATTTATGGTCGTTCTGGAAGCGGAGATGGCTTCCCAGTGATGCATGTGCTCCACGCCTTCATCACCTCGGGGTTAGCGCTCAGTGCTTGGGGCCGCTCTTGCAAAGGACTTCGGCGAGCACAGCCTGTAGCAACCTTTCTCTTGAAGGTCACCTACTATTAGCCCATAAATCTTGAGCTTTGTGCTCTGTTCTGGCTACCTGTTTATTTCAGGATATAATTCAAGGTGTTGGTTATGATCTTATTAAGCCCTTAAAGGCCTGGGACAAGGTTAGATGAGAAAATTGCTTCTCCCCCCACCCCCTGCCCCGCCGCCACTTCATGCCCTATCATGGGAGTTATGATCTGTTGGGTTCCTGTGATTATTCTCCCTGCAGTCAACAACACAGCTTTGTCAGTGAAGCAGAGTGCGTGCCTCTGAAACAGGCCTCTTTGGTGGCCTGAAAAAGTCCAGGTTTAGTGAATGCAATATGAAGCAGGCAGCTTCAGTTAACGTTTTGAAATTTCCGTGGCTATTTTTTTTCTGCAGAAGGATCTGGGGGCTCTGTTCTGTGGTGGCATACATCGTCGACTCTTGTATTTGCTGCTGGGTGCCCCACTGTTGCAGTGTATGTTTTTGCAAAAGCATAATGGATAAAAGCTCACGCAAGTGTTAATACTTGTTTTGCGATGAAACATGGCAGATGAGATCATGCCCTATGACCGCTCATGCTATAGCTTGGGAAACCTGGAGCAGTGAAGCCTGAGCTCCAGAGACAGCTGGGGTGATACTGGAAAGGTCAGTGGAGAGTGCCGGAGGATTGACGAGGTCCTCAGTGAGGTGGGAGAGGCTGAGAAAGGCATGATAGGAAATTAAAGCAGTGAGGCAGTAAGAGGAGGTAAGAAGTGGGTGCTGAGGCTGCCTTGGACATTCCCTTGAGGACCTTGTTAATAGAAAGTTCACTGCAAGTCTTAGTTGGGGGAAAAATTTTTTTTTCTTTGATGGTGCAAACATTTCTTCCTCAAACCTTCAAGGTCCTTTGTGTCAACTCTTGTACACTTCAAAAAAAGTGCATCAAGTATCAGTACAAAGTGAACTAAAAGATGCAGTACTTGTTAGATTTTGCTTTTTTGGGTTTTGTTTTTTTTTTTTTTGTACCACACCTGTTTGATTTGCTTGTGTTGGGCTGCCATCAGAAAGGAAATGAATAACAATATTTTACATTTTAAAAAGAAAATGTTATATCCTTCCCACTCCCTTTGTACGTAATCTGATCTTACGGGTCTTGCTGAAATTTGTGCTATAGATACAAATTTCACATCACTGGGTGGTCTTGACTTACACACCACAAGTTTTGTAATACCTAGAGCTAGCAGTCGGAGTCAGCAATAGCTTTTCCATGCGGGGCCAGCCAGAGAATGACGGTGTTTGCAACGACTTTTGAGGTTTTAAAGTATTTGTTTTTCTTCATCAGTAGAACAGAGGCAAGTGCTCCTGAGCATTTAACGGGAGGGAATTTTGTGAAAGAAGTCAGGTTTATGATTTCTTTCCTTCCCAGTGACAGAGTGGTCTAGCCCAGGCCTCAGAGATCTTCCTTTTGAAAACTTCACTGAAATAGATACCGCTGTGAAATGTTCCCGCTTGGACAAAACTAGCATATTTTGATCAAAAAAATATTTTGCTAAGAATTGTTCCAGGCAGCTCCCCTCTGAATGACTTTGATCGCTGTAGTTAACTGTTTTAATTCAAGTCAGTTTTCCATGGCAGCAAGCTGTCTGTGGTGCAGATTCTGCTCCTGCTGGCAGAGCAGCCTTTCCTTCCTTCAGAGCAACATCAAGAGCTGTTCCGTGTTACATTTACCAGGGGAAGAATTTACTGTTCCATTATTCCATCAAATTATATAAATGAAATAGCGGTGATAATTCTAGCTCATCAATAGCAATACGTTTACTCATTATCTATGCCAGACTGAAGGTATATAATTAAACTATACGAAGGACCTTGAAGTGATGTTGCATTTTAATACAGAGAAGTAGAAAAATTCATGGAAGGCTGAGTCTCGATTTGTAATATTTCTGAGGTCACTGTAGAGCCTGTGACCATGTGTGATATTAGGTACGCTTACGGATATATAATAATGAGCCACACTTAAGTTCAGCTAAAACCATGTGAGATGCTGGCAATCAAACCTGCAAGCACTTGCAAAGAGGCTATTAACAACTCAAAAATGATTCAATGCTTAAGCAAAAACTGTGGCATTACTCCTGCTTTTCTAAATACTCTTTGCTGAAGGAGCTTTGAGCCACTTTTGATGTTCATGAGCTCAGTTTCAAATAACCATGAGCATTGAAGTCACACCAAATTAGAAGTTGTGTGTGATATTTTAATGAGAAACTGGTGTGAAACTTGACTATGTTGACCAAAGATTGCTTGGAGAGTTGAGGCTTGTTCTGACGAAAAACTCAAAGGTTGCAACTCTGTGGAGGAAGGTGTTCACACCGAGTTCAAATCAAGTTTCACGTGACCGTCATGTTGGGTCTGGAGTTGGCTCTGCCATAGGCTTTCTGGCTCCAGAGTTTTTCAAATCTGGAACTTTAATGTCCCTTAATAAGTAATGGGCCGTTCAGCCCGGTGAGCTAAAACTTTGTCTGGGAGAAGACTTGGAACAACCTGCCAAGCAAACTTGTTCCAGCACTAGGTTAATGCACTGCGTAAGCTGATTTTTTTGGGGCTTATGCAGAAACTCAGTAATCAGCAGGCTTTCTGCTCAGTGCTAGATTTACATCGGCTGGGTAAAGTGTTTTAAAAGGCTAACCCCAGCCATGTTCTTCTCTAAAATAAATGAGAATTATGTCACTGACAACATTTTAAAAAAAAAAAAACAAACGTTGGGTTCTCTTGTGTATCATCATGTATTAACCTAAATTTATATGCAGATTATGTACAGCAACAATCAGTATTGTTTTATACTGTAGATATACTCTGTGAGGATTAAGCCTTCTCAATTTACATGATATGAGGGGAAGGTGATGTTTCTTCAGTGCCTTTCATGATGAGACCTTCAGATCATACTAACTAGGAGCTCCGGAGGGGTTTTGGCTCTGGTGCTGTCCCTGCAAGTGAGACCCTATGCAATGTTTTCCTGGTAGTGATAACAGTTTAGATTATATTTAACCCAAATATTGGGCCCGGGGCATTACTGTTGTTTTTATTCGCATGGTTATTTTTAACCTGCTGAATTCTCTGGCCAGCTCTGTAACAGCCGTGTGGAAACAAGTTGTCTCAGACAAGTGCTGCTGCAAAAGATTACCGAATGTCCAGGCACTGCTTCAACTCCCAAAAGAAATGCAACGTGCACCTAACCAAATGGAGTCTGTGGCTGCATGTTCAGAGATACAGCTGTTTCAAGTAGCCAAGGCGTTCCCAAACCTGCTGGCATGTCTCTGCTCTGTGCTGGCCCTCTGTGCCACCCAGTGCCTTGTGCTGAATTGTCTCAGGAAACTGATACATCCTTTAAAAACACAATCTGTGAACTGGAGAATTTCTTAGGAATCTACAGCGTAAGGGAGAGTGGACTTACTATACCTGCAATAGCTTGGAGATGGGGAGGGAGAGCAGTATGGCTCAGTTGCTGTGCAGTGTCCTTTATACAGCTGTTCGTGGGGTACAATTCTCAGTCTACAGTTGCTTTTCCTCTTATTTCCTTCCATCTTGTGCTTTTGCAGTTCAGATAAACTACTGAAAATTATTCTTCTTTTCCCAGAACACAAAGAAGTCCAGCAGTAAGCAACATGCAGGGATTGTGTAAAATGGAGAGCTTTGCCTCCGTGAAAGGAAGGAGATGAGCATTCCCTCATGGATGCAACATCCATCTCACAGTCAGGTCTCTACTGCGACTGACTTGTTGAAATGGGTTTCTCTGGGTGGCAAAGTGCCTCCCTGAGCAAGGACCGGGCAGTGTGGCATGAGGCAAGAGCAGGAGCAGTGAGCACTGCACTGCGGAAAAGACTGATGATGAGGGTTGTGCTTTTTGTGAGAAGTCAGGAAAATTCTCAGTGCTGATCTCTCTGACTTGGAACTTTCAATTATTCTTCAGCTAGAAAAAAAACCCCTGTGTCCTGCCGCTCCATATGCGTTTTCTTGTAGCTAGAGTTTATTATATACTAAATATGCTGAGCTGGACATTGAGAGTTGGGACAATATACTACCAGAGGATGTGGTCTGTTCTGCCGTTTTACGGTCTGTGCTTCTGAGGCCTCTGATTCCCCAGTTTAGAAATACTGCAAATGAAACACGATGCCTACTCAGTCTCATCTGTACAATTTTTCCGTGCCACTGAGCCTCTACCCCACCTGTAAATACAGGTTTAGAAGCAGGAAAAATTGCGGTACTTGGAAGAAATACTAATGACAGAAAGGTAGAGTTCTTGATTCACAGTTGCTTATCAATTACGGACTGCTTTTGAATATCTTTGCGTGTTGAGTTTTAAAAAATGGCTGACCATATTGGCCATATGAATTGAACCACCATGTTGCTGAAAACTTTGGTGAACATATTGGGGAAAAGAGATGCATTAGATTTGGAAAATTCTTTTTTGGGTGGGGGGACAAGTTTCATCTGAATCTATTGTAAGTACTTTCCTTCTTCACCCTCTGTAGTTTTGCAGCCTCAGAACAAAGATGGGATGTTGCATTTCTGGCCAGGCACCACTGTTCAGATGTGATGTGAGACGGCATATCTGCAGATACCTGCGCTTCTGACTTCCCTACAGCTGCTCGTCAGGTCAGGATACGCCATATGCCATGACATAGTTACCTGATCTCTGTGCTGGAGATTCTAAGTCAATCATGTAATTTTTGCTATGGCTTTTGACTGATGACAGTGCTGCCTTGGACAGAACGTGCCATTCCTGGTACCTGAGTTGGCACACTTAGAGTATGTTCTGATACCTCTATGTAGCACCACACTGTACCACAAAAAAGAACTTCAAATATTAGTTTTGCAACATCTGGCTGTACAGTTGCCACTCTAAGTTATTTCCCCAGATGCAGAAAGTGGCAGCAGTCCAAGAAAGATCCAGTTTACTTTAACAGGCTCATGAAATCCTTCTGTACTCTGCTTTTCAACAGTCCCAGTGCATCTTTCAGCCATTTGTGAGTTTTAGCTTCAAAACACCCCTGTGAAGTACAAGCTCTGCTACATGGAGAATCGAGGCATGGGGCAGAACAACATGAAACACGCAGGTAGGCGCAGACATGTCTGAACTCTCTTTGTTCGTGGTCCTGGTTAGCTGGCGGGTGTCTGTGCCTTGTCATATAGCCGAGCTCTAAGAACATAGAGAATACAATAACATGACTCAAATCCCAGTGCCCAGATAGGGCTTCTCTGTCAGACTATGCCACCTGAAAGTCTTATGGCAAACATACCTGCCTTAAAATTTCATTAAGAAGCCATGCTTTTTCACTAGGAATTAAAGTCCTGTAACTTCTGATGCACTCCTTGCAGTTGTGCTTGTGTTCTCAAACCCCTGCAGAATGCGGGTCGGGATTTCCCACCTTCCCAGCACTTCTGGACGGAGTATTCCTTCCACAGATGGGTTACAAGTGATTGCGGGTGTAGTAACTTATCCTTCTGAACTGCCTCGGTGACAGCAAGAGCTAGCGATGACAGCCTGATTTAAAGTTGTCTGTAATATAATGAGCATAACCATAAGTAGAGGGGAATTAGCCAATTACTGTTGCTTAGGGATTGCTTTGTGAGGTTACTTCAAATTAATTGTTTAGGAGCTGAATTAGCATCAGATGCCACCAAGGGACAAGTGGTTAATTGTAATGAGTTTTTGTATTATGCCACTCCCTAACAATAAGGCTGTTCTTGGGAACAGGGCATTTTATATGTCACAAGAAGGTGTCCATTATAAATAGGGGTTGGAATAAACTCAAGCTTTTGTAGTTTATTATTAGAGGTAGCCTAGAGAGAGAACTTAAGAAATTTCAGTACATTTAACAGATACTTATCAATCACAGCAATGGAAAGTGTTGTGAAAACTTTTAAAGGATGGAGAGCGTCCTCCCTCCACCACCGACCCTTTGAAGATTGTGTGTGTGTACATAAACCTGAAACATACAAATGTCCCTGTTGACGTGTTGTGTTGTGACAAGTCATCTCAGATTGTGTCAATCATATTGCCTTATGCTATATTAAGTGACATACTGTAATGTGATTGATACAACATGAAATGACACATCATTGTGCAAAATATCATCTGGAAAATTTAGGAAACTACTGTGGAGCAGAAGCTGATCTTAGACTGTGGCCTTTCAAGTTTTGAGTCAGGAAAACTAAGGAAGTAAAAGAAACTCCCTGGAATCAGACCTGCAGCTGCCATTGAGAATAAGGTCAAGTGTGCTCTACTACCTGAATCTCTTCATGGGTAATTAGTGGGTCAGTTTTAAAGAATGCTCTCGTTCCTTGGGGACTGACAAGTATCTGTGGATCTGAATTGAATTTCTCTGAACCACTTGGCACATCATTAATCATTAGTGTATCTGCACCATACAAACAGGGCTGCAAGCTAAATGCAGCCAGTTTCAGTTCGGGGAAAAAAAGCCCTTTCAAAACAAAACCTAAACAGACTGTGCTCCCTTTCTCCATCTGGATTCTGCTTTCCTCACACCCTCTCTCTTTTTTCTTTTTTCTTTATCTTTTTTTATACATTGACTGAAGTCTCAAGTACTGAGTCTCTAGACCCCATCATGAAGTCCAGTAGCGTCCTATTGCTACAACTCTGAAACGCAGTGGCATCAGTGGGGGTCAACAGTAAGTGCTGTAGAGAGCTTCTCCCTGACAGCATGGCGCAGGGCTTCCTAATCTGTGGGTACCTGGCTTGGAGCTGGTGGGCGAACGCAGACTGAGAGCTTCCTCCCCGTACCTTTGTGGCATGGCCTTTTGCTCTTACCACCTGCAGGCACCTGAGCAAACTAACCTTGGGAACATGTGTTGGTAGTATTGTGTTACGCTGATAACCAGAGCAGTTACTGAAGCAAATATTTCCTGGAAATGGGGATTTTTCTGAAATCAGAGCATTAAAGTGAACAGGAACTTTTGAATCAGGTCGGCTTCGCCAGTGGACACTTGCTAGGGGGATTTAGGGGTTGCTTTCTTCCTCTTACTGGGAAAAATGGTCCACCGATAAAGGTTTAAACCTGACTTGGTGCTGCCAGTGGGTAATAAAAGACAGAATAAACCCAAGCATTTTGAAAATGAAGACCATAATCTGTTCTAGATTTCAACAAAAAATCATTAGCTATCTATCTTTTTATCGTACTACAAAATACAATAAATAAAGCAGATGATAGTTAAGCACTTAAAAAGTCAGTTGCTCAGTAAGTTTTTTATTTTAACAGCCTCTCATCCCTTTCCTTTTAGTGGTGGAGACTAGGGTTGTTCCCTGATGGGGAGACAAGAGCGATAAGTTGTCCTTTCCAGAGACAGGAGGGTTCTGTTGGAGCTATTATTGTTGCTGCCATCTCGGAGCCTAATTTCCCTTCTGCCTTGAGGACAGGACAAGAAAAATGCACAAAGACAAAGAAGGACAATGAAGTCAGGGGAGCTACTTCTCTCTTTGATGATGATTCTTACCTGATGCTGATTCTTTTTGGAATGGCTGGCCAGTTTTTATCTGCTTTGGGCTGTTTAACATTGCATTTGCTTAAGTGTTGTTTACAGCAGCCTTTGGAAGCCTAGCAAAGCTGCTCTCAGAGAGAGAACAGAACAGAAATTAAAATAATTAAAAAAAAAAGGGGGGGGGGGGGAGGAGGGGGTGAGGGATGGAGAAAGAAGCATAAGGAATGCCATTCCAGGAGGTGCTTTCATTTGCCACTACAGATGTCCAGGGTTTAGCCAGCATCAGGGGAAGTGGTGAAACCATCTCTCTGAGACAAAGAAAGCCCATCAGTGTCCCAGGGAAATCCCCCAGTTCTCAGTGTAACTATTTAAAGAAATTGTAAAAAATATTAACGTTTGTTTTGCTTGTGGTTTGTGTTAACTGGTAGAAGGGACTTGAGTGAACAGGTTGAAATGGCTCTTGTTAATTCAAGTAATGTAGGATGCATCTGGCTGGCCCAGGCCAGGTTTTATGATTGTGCCATCCAGACATGGAAGGAGATGCGTAGAGTACGGAGAAGCAAGGCATTTAAGCTCAGCACTGCTTTAAATGGTCATTTCTACAGCTCCTGGCATGTCTCTAGCCAGCTCTGAGCACAGAAAGAGTAAATTGGGTCCTTTTGTACCATTGTTATAGGCTTGTTGCAAAGAGGTGTGGCCTTTGGACATAAACACGTGGACAAAATTAAATCTTAGTTGAACCTGGTTTTATGCTTGCAGGTTTTTGAGTAAAGGTGCCAATGTCAATTTTATTGCTCTTGTGACTGTTCTTGGTCCAGGTCAGATGTGCCTGGAGGGTACAGGCTACAGGTGTGGGTGTTGCAGAGTTGCTGCAACTACCAGAATAGCAGTGTGAGGATCTGCAAAACGCTAAACGTTTATCTAGAGCTTATAAAACCCTTTTTTAGCTTGTAGGCAGCCTGGAAACCTTCATCAGGATAATTCTGATGCTTCTTGGTTCAAACTGGGTCAGAACTACGGCCTTTCCTAAGGTATATCACTATTGCTTTTCCTGCAAGGCAGAAAACGTTTACGGGGTTAGCGCATAGTCAAGGTTTACAAGAATAACCAAAATCAAATTTGCAAACAGGTTTGTAAACGGAGGACTTTTGTTCCTTGCCGGTGTTTGGCTTTGTCGAACACCAGGTACCATGTAGCTGGATACTCCTAAGAATACAGCCTTTATTCACAGTCACAGTCTTTAATTGGAACTTCATTACTAATTCAATACTGAACATTATCATTCCCCTGGTAGAAGCAAAAAGAAAAAAAAAAGAGAATTGGTCATCTGGTGAAAGAGTGGGAAATATGCTGTATAAGCACTCCTATGGCTGGAATTGTTACCAGCAATTAGGCAAAATGGAGCCTGGGAAGGTTATGCAGATAATTTGTGAACTTAAAGTCTTAAACATACAGCCAGTTTAGTTAAATAAATCCAATTTCAATAGAGATAATAAAAACAAAGAAAATCCCAAAGCAGGCTAATTTTTTCCTTAACCGACACTTAAAGAAAGAGGGTGGGGGGGAGGGGGAGGGAATAAAGAGGTGCCACGTCCATTTGAATTTGGAAGTAAGTGCATTCTTTCTTACTTTATCCACACCTCTTGTGAATTAATGGTTGCCATTCTGTAAATGGTAATACCCTCATGGTCAAAGCACAGTACAGTGTTTGCATTGATGTGTCGTGTGGTAACGCTGGATGTAGAAATTCATTAGTCATTCATAAGAAAAGGCAAATGAGCGAGAAAGGATACAGGGGACCTTACAGAGTTTGAACTGCGAAGTGCTACAGCCAATTTCTCAGCTGCTCTAAACTGGCAAACCCCAACGAACTGTAACGGACTATTTTAGAAATGTGGCCGTAGTTTCTTTTTGTCTTGCTCATGCAAGATGTCTGGTGCTTTGTAGTAGCTATTCTTATTTGCTCAGTAATCAGATGCCCACATGAACTAATTTAATAAATGGATATAGCCTTTTGTGATTTTTTTTTTTTTCCCTTCTCTGCATGTCAGTGCTCTTTTTCTGAATGGAGTTCAATTATTATTATAGCATATATTACTTTGGATCATTTTACTGCACAATCAATACACATATCTGTATAATAAATATTGACGTTACTTTAATGTTCTACAATGTTCAGTATGTCAAGACTATTTCAGTCAGAAGCCACCCATTACTGCTTGTTTCTAACATTTCCTGTCCATTCAATGTGAAAAAACTTGCTGCTCAAGCTTGTCTTCTGCCCCAGTTTCAAAAGATAAACGGAGGTAAGCGCAATGCCCTTGGATTAATGAGATGGGCAGGGTGAATTGGACTCCTTTCCTCTAACACTTTCATGTGTCATTTGGTCTTGTCTGTATTTTCTGTTTCTCCTTCCAACCGTTTTTTATCTCATCTGTTAGAATTGATAGGTACTTGGGACCATCTCTTGAAGTGTATTTCTACAGAGCACAGCACAACAGGGCTCAGATTTCACTTATAACTCACCTAACGATGCTAATACATGGGCTGCTGCAGGAACAGTGATCAATGCCTGTTATAGGAAGCAACACCACACACGGGCACGTGAAAGATGAGAGGTGAGAACAGCGCGGTTTCATTACTTATCTCCTGTAATGTCTTCAAGACTAGAAGAACTAGGGGAGAGTTGTACCATAACCGGTGTTAGATTTTATACTACCAGCAGCACAAACCATCAGTTGTGAGAAAAATACAGCATCTTTTTCAGTAATCGGAGGCAGATTTTCTCTTGCGTTATTCACATGCAACTGTAGGGATTTCAGTGGGCGCTGGCGGTGGTATCTGGCTCAGCATGTTGAGTGAAACACATATGGCTAATTGTTCAAGTCTGAAAACACTGGATCATGATTCTGTCTGTGTTGTGAAAGGCATGGCAAGAGTATTTGATGACTGCATTCAAGTTGGAAAAAAAATTTGCCACTTTTGGTGTTTCCCATCTGGGAGAATGCTGCCTTATTTGCCACCAAGTCGTCATAATATCTGTCTGGCATATGTACCATGTTAACACAAACACATACGTGTATCTGCATAGCATAACGAAATATCTACATTCCACCTTCTCTATTGTACAGCATGTCAGTAACGAGTATGAAAAACCACCGTGTGTTTTCATACAAACACACGTATATTTATGGCCATAAAAGAAAAAAAAACCGAACCATTCAGATTGCTTGATCTTCTAGGTTGCCCATTTCTGGCTCCCTCTGCAGCCTGCCAGTTGAAGTAATCGTGATGATGTAAGGGAGGTATCTACAGTAAGGGACTGAACACAGCCCAGAATCACCAAGTTGAAACTGGAGTTGAAAGACAAGTGCATTTGAAATTGCTAGGACATCAGTGGCACCTTGGAAATACTGTTCCCAGGTGGCTGCTAGAGGAAATGCTGCAGTAATGCATTGGCACTGGAAGCCAAAAGGAGATTCCTTGCCGAGTTGAGAATTTTGGGGCTAGTAACCCTACTGGCGTAGTTTCTCAAGTCTTTCCCATCCTGTGCCAATGCTTAAGCTGCAACGGATCCTGGATGGCTGTTGTTCCACCATTGCTTATAGTTACTGGGTTTTTGTTGCTCATAGGTTTGAATGGTCATGATTTTTATGTAGGCCATATTTAACCATGAAGCTAAGGTCTGTATCAGAGTGAACACTATTTTGTACAATTATAATTAATTTTCCATACACTTTTCATGCGCAAAATACCAGTAACCTACTAATTAATTGTTACTATTGATGAAAAAAATTGTTAATGAAAAAAAGGAGTTATTAGTAATCTCTGTGTAGTAAGGCACTTGGCACTGGAGACAAGAAACCAGATGTTATGCCAGTCTTTCAGAGCTGAAATCTCTCATTTTATTGTATCCTCTTTATCATAACTTTAATTAAAACATTGCACTGGGGAGAGCAGCTACCCAAAACAGCTCCAGTTAGATCTGATGAGTTCAAATGAATGTGCATTTGTATCTTCGTGTCCCTTATAAAACCCATGCTCTGTTCTTTTAATAAGGCTTGGATGAAAGACTACAAAGGTTGCTGGAGATTCCTGAGTTAACCAGGAAATGCCTCTTAAAGCACCTTGTTGATCTCATCCCTTGATCTGACATTCAGCTCACAGCATCTGTCTCTGGCCTCCACTCTTGTGCTTAGTTAACTTTATTTGGCATTTTGACTGCCCCCAGCTTTTGTGATATCTAGTTCAAAGGGTTCAAAACATTATTACAGCATTTATTGCTAGGCCGGCATTACCTTTTGCCCAAGTGACAAGCTGATAGGGACCCTATCAAAGACAATGTCAGGAAGTGCATTTATTCAGTGTGCCACAGAGAAGCCCCAGGTCCCATTTTTTTCTCCTTTTAATTTTATGGCACTCTGCTCCAAGGATGATCAGGTTATTCTCTGCTCCCAGAGGGACATTTTGAACTCGGTCCTCTTGAGTTGTAACGTTCCCTGTTTTATTTTCCCTAGGCAGTGCTGATCCAATACTTCCTTTTCCCCAAACTTTGCTAACATTGGTGCTCAGAATCTGGGAAGGTACTTGTGTTTTTCTAAGGCAAATGAAATTCCATGGACTTATTTCTTCCTTCCTAAAAGCAAAGGCCATCTGAGTTAAAGTTGCTTCTCAGCACCAGAAAAAGTGCTGACCCAGCTAGGGGCACTGGGATTCAAAGCTGGGTCCTCAAGAGCAGATGGTTTAACAGGCTAGCCCATTAATCAACTCTGCTCCCCCAAGCAGTATGTTGTACTTTTTTTTTTTTTCCCTTTTTTTTGGCGATCAAGTGCTGGCTAAGAGAAATGTAACTTGTTGTTCTTTTTCTTTTTTTTTTTTCTTTTCTCCAAGAGATGGCATCCAACATGCACATGCCATTTTATTTCTGTTATTTACACTTACTGAGCTAAAATGCAACAGATGTTTATAAGCGATTACAACTAAATTCTTCAGTAAATATGCCTAATGAATCCCATACATCTTCACATGCTTTGAATGCTTCTCAGTGTGAAAGGAGAATTTGTTTCAGGTGGGCAGAATAATCCAGTCCTGGGATTTACCAGTAGTTACCAGAGGTAAAAAAAAAAAGAGTCAGCTAACGAAATCTTTAGCACAGTCAGACAGGTAGAGGAGTCCCAGAGCCTCTTAATACACATAACCTAAAATGAATTTCTTTCATTTCTGGTTAAGCCCCTGAATACTTGTATAAATGCTTGAAAAGGAATGAAAAGATATTGAAGGAACAGAACATTTCTATTGCTCCCTGTGAAGGATCTTTAACTGAATGGGAATGCACTCCTGCCAGGCCGCCTGTAGAAGTAAGCTCGTGTGTGACAATTCCTTTACATTCACAGCCAATAGCTCGCAGACCCAAGGGATGAAATTATATTTTGATCTGACTTTGTTCTCTCTAACCCTTCCGCATACTAACACTGCATTTGAGTGCCGAGAAACATGCTGTTCCAGGGCAGAGTAGGGTGGCGCTGTAGAAACTTGTGCGAGGAGTCCCACGTGAAACTGTGTTAAATGGTACTTTTTTTTTCTTTCTTTTTTTTTTCTTACAAAAGAGTTTAGAGTTTGTGAAAGGCAATGAATCAATGGGGGGTTTTTTTGTGAGGTGGTGACTCCATCAGCTTCTCAGCATGTGCTGTCTGTCGAGCCCCTCCTAGTTTCATGCAGCAGGGATACCTTTCCAGGAATGAGAAGAGTCTCAAGGATTTCCACATCTTTGCCCCCTGTGCATAGACGATATCATGCAGAGTATGAAGTGAAGGCATTCCAGTTAGTGCTGGCTGTCTTTACCTGATCAGAAGGAGCTACTTAAGATTACCTAGCAACCATCATCAGTTAGTCTATTTTTTAAGTCACTGATAACGTAGACTGAATTGGTTTCAGTGATTGTACAGCCCTGTGCCACATTTATACTTTTAATCCACCCCCAGTGAAGCTTTTTTTCATGCAGGACAGATTGTGGTTGTAGTGACATGAATATCACTGCTCACATACTCCATCAAGGTGCAAGTCCTCTGTGTGTCAGATGATGCATATAAACATTGTTGGCATCTCCCCTGTTCCAGAGCTGTGAGGTGGGCAAGAGAAGGAGCTGTGCCACAGTGGGGTTATATCTATCCCCCAATGTTAGGAATGTATAAAATTGCCTCTGCAATTGAGGTAAAGAGGAAGCTTTTTGCTAAAGGGCCACACTGTCTACCTCAGGAGTCTTCTCTGTCTTCATTGAGTGTGTGTGTGGATCCTTAGCTAAGGTACTCGCGGCTTCAGGCAATAAGTTATGTCAGGCTGTATCATGAGCCAAATTCACCTTGAAGAGCACAGGGAGTGAAAATCTAACTGACTTCAGTGAAGATGTAGCCCCTGTATCAGATGTCAGTTTGACCCACAACGTGTTTGGGGTTGTTTTGATCTCTCCTGTTTAATTTTGTTTTCATTTTTTCCCCAGTCTCTCTCCATGGTTTTACAGAGCAGAGATAAACTGTAAAAAGCTACTAAACCTGAGGCCTTCCACGCACTCAGCAAAAAAAGAGATTAAGCAGATGGGGATTTTGGAAAGGTGGTGTGGTTAGGATGAGGGAGAAGAAGTAGGAGAAAGTGTCTGGGGTTTGACTGCTGCTGCTGCTGCAGTTTTATCCCATCATTCATTGTCTAAATGTTCCTTGACTTAGTGTTTTATCTAAACATATTAATAAAATGAAGATATTTTTGTATGAGGGGCTTGGGATGGAGATTCATTTCTTAGCACGTGAAGTACAAGAAGGACACTAGGCAGTTTTAGACTCGGAATTTCAGCTTGAAGAAGAAACACAAACCTCCTGCGAGGAAATATGTGAAGTTAATTGTGACCCTACTGAAGAGGTGCTCTATGCAACAAGTGGATTTGGATGGGATACTTCACCTCTTAGATCCTTGTGGGAGATTTCCTTTGTTGCTATGAAAATGAGTCCAAGCCTACATAAAATAATCATCTCGACTAACCTGCTGAACACTAAGCATGGCTGGCATGAGTAAGCTCTTCCTTGGAGACTCCTTAGTAAGGGTTCTCATACAAATGCCAAAATGGAAATCCAGCTGACAGAAGGTGAGGATCTTAACCTGTACATCAGGGGAAAAAAGAAAAAAAAGAGATTCAGGAAGACTATTTGCATAAGGCATTTTTTGAAACAGTGTTTAGTCTTGAAAGGCAAAGGGGGCTTCTCCATTGACTCAGATGACAGCAGACCCTTGCTCTCAGTCTTTAGCTGGCTTGAAGCCTTTGCCAAGAATGTCCTGAAATGCAATTCCCACTTCATTACAGAGTGGGCTTTGCAGCACTGTGATGCCATGGTGGAGACCGCTTCCTCTCACAGTCCCCTGGAAGCCAAGATTGTGAAGAAACTAGGCAGAAATCTCAATTTGGGTCAAATGACCTGTGTAATTTTAATATTTACAATAGATTGTAGAAAACCATATACTAATGACTTTATATTTCCTTGACTCGTAGACAGCCAAAGAGTATTTGTATTTGAAATATGGCATGAAATATTCCCAATAGCTGTCCTAAATAAACACGAGAGTGTTTGCATTACCTTTTCACCTGTAGCAGATTAAAGTGCTCCTTAGCCATTGGCCGTGAGTGAAACCAAGATCAATCTCTATAATTCTACAAGCCATCGTATAAATATGTTCTGACTGTGTTTTTATACATTAATCACAGAAGATTATGAGGCATGTGCCATATTGTGCATATTTCTTGCAAGTAAACTAGAACTGTCTGCAGTTCTCATTGCAAAATTATGGAATGGACTGAATCATAAAAAAAACATACAGGAAAATCTGCTATTTCAGGACAGCTGTTCAGTATTTTTGGACAGCTGACACTTTTTAAAAAAAATAAAGCATGAGGGGTTTTTTTGGTTTTTTTTTTTTTTTTTTTTCTTTTTTAACTAGAAATAGTGAGCCAAATTCATTAAGGGGATAATTTCAATTCACAAAATAGATCATTTCCTTTCTTCCCAAGTCTTGCTGAGCAAACAACATTCCTTGTTGCTATTCCCCAGACTTTTTTCTGAGTTTCCACATCCAGGTCCAGCAATAATATCCCGTTTTCAAACATAAAATATCAAGGAAGAAGAAAACAGCTTGTGAGGGTTGTAACACCGTGTGCTGTGACTCTCTGTGCTCTCTCAATCCATCACTTCAGACACCACCACGGTGGGTGGACAGTGACCAGTGTACGGAAGGGAACCTTGCTGGTAATACAGCAAGTTGTGCGCTGTCATACATTGTGTGGAGAAGCTCAGTAGTGGAGATCATGAGTATAAATCATTGTGGTTCGGGTTAAAATCACTCTAACAAATGAATTTTTTAAAAAATAAATTAACCTGTAAGAACACATGCTCATTAGAATGGTTTCTTGAAGGAGGTAATTTTGTGCTTAGTTAGAGATGGTCTTGAGGGACTTACGTGCCCAGATCCACTTTGACAGTTTGTGTCGCTGTTTTGGACTCGTCTGTTTTCCTCACACCCTCTGTTGTGTTTAGAGTTTTACCAGTTCCAACAAGGCGGGGGCTCCCCCCGACTCTGTGCAAAAGAGGGGAGCTGGAAGACCATATTCCTGAAGACAGGCATGCTCAGAAAGGGATTTTAACAGTCTGAGGGTAACATCAGCTAGGAGGGTCAAAACTCATGCTTGCAGAGATCTTGTCACTGCAGTTCTATAAGAAAGTGGCATCAGCTTTATGCTGTGTAATAATGTCTAATGCCACGGGGGAATAAACTCTTAAGTGTCTGTGAGGATGCAAGTCATTGTGGGAGGGAAGGCACGGAAAGAGAAGGATGATATTTGAAAGGTAGGAGTGAAAGGCCTGAGAACAAAATCTCTGCCAGGAGAGCAGTGAGGTAGGGCAGTTTTCCTCTGCTGGCCAGTAACAACTTCTCCCTCTCTCCCTCTTTCTGTCACATGCCACCTGACCATTGCCTTAGCCAGCAGACAGTTATGCTACATTGCACTACTGTACTGTCAACAGTATCTGGGATGTTAAGATTATCACAGTGCTTTTATGAACTGAATCTTGGAAACTGCAGCACATCTCCATTATTGGAACGTTCCTCATATGGCTTCTAACAAAATGCTTTTAGAATCAGATAATTAAGCATATGGAAATGCACATTTAAAGAGAAAAACATATGCAAGGTTGTTATGGCGTGTTTTGCTTGGTGCCCAGTTCTGCAAGATAGTAAAGGTGTCTAAGTACCCCCTGCTCCCTTCAAGTCATGGGAAGTTGAGGGTACTCAGCACCTTTGAGCATCTGGCTTTAGTGGTCTGATTAGCACACTGCATGATTTCTTCTCACAGTGATTCATAATGTTACTGTGGGACTTGGACAGGGACTTCTGTACAGAAGTGCTTGATAGCTTTTTTTTTTTTTTTTTTTTGTCCTTAGAAAAAGCACACTGAAGGTTCGCAGTCCAGTTCCTTGCTTGCAGGCTGCCTCAGTGCCAAAAGAGCTTCTCAAAGTTGTTGAAAGGTGACTGATACCAAGTGCATCTGATTATTGGTTTTGGCATTCAATTTTATCATGAAACCCTCTTGGAAAATGGAACCCTCTTTTGGTCAGTGCTCTTTTGCATCCCATCAGAGGCCTCCCTGCTCTTTGAAGGTTTCAGGTACAAAGCGGGAATATGGATAAAGGCCGAGGGAGAGGTCTTGCTGGAAATCTAGAGCCTAGAAGGTTTGAGTGATACTGCCGTAAGAGAACAGAAAGCCTGTGACAAAGCCATTGTATTGAGTTGTAATTTCATGAGTTCCATACAAATAATACTCCTTTTGTGCAATGAGGTTTCCTCTGTTAGTTAAGGAATGGCCAAAGTTGTGGATTACTGGAACCTAAGCACTGCAGGAAAAAGGGTGGATACAACTTAAGTACAATAAAAGAAAGCTATGTCTGGTGTGTGTGGTAAGGTTTGACAAACAGAGGTGATAAAACTGCAGAGGACTTTGACTCTGTAAATCCTACACAAAACAGGGATGAGAAGGAGAATGATAGAAGGACGAGAATAATGTAGAGCAGTCACAATGCACTCTTCAGGGCCTGGAAGAAAAACAGAAATTATCCTTGCTGTAAAGCAGCCTTTGCAGTAGGGATGGTGGGTGCAGGAGTCCCTTTTCACCCGCTTGTTCTACCATTTATTGCTGCCTTCAGGGCAAAGCTACAGTATGATGAAGTAGAATGTGGCTTTGCAGATGCCTTGGTATGACTTTCCTTGTTCATGAAACTGTATCAGGCTCAGATGCAAACTACAGCTACAGGAGAAAGAAATTACATGAATAAAACTAAGGTCTGGTGAGAATAATGGGTTTGCCCAGAGGGGATTTTGTGGTGTTGGCGTCGGTCCTGGCCATGATGTTGTATGATACTGTAGTTTCCTTGCCTTTGTACTAAGGTCCTGTTTCTGTGTGGCTCAACAGATGTCATGGGCATGTTGTAAATACGTTTGAAAGGTGTCCAAGCACATCTGCAGGAGGTGTTCAAGATAAGCTACAGTGATGGGCAATTCGTTGACTACCTATTAGAATGAATCACCTCTATCACAACACAGACGAATCACAGTCCAAAGCCATTATAAGCTATTTAGATATGAATTCTTAATATTAACCATGAAAAAAAAAGTAGTCTCTGATATTTGTTTTTTAAACTGTTCATTTTAAAATAACATTACCTTCTTTTACAACCTGTAATCCCCGGTCACAGACAGCCATTTGGTTTGGCCAAAGTACTCTGCTGGAGCGTACCAAGAAGCTTTGCCTTAGATTTTATTAGAGGATGATGTCTTTCTGACATCGGTTACATTCAGCATCAATTTAATGTCTGCCATGTTCCCATCAGAAGGGTAGGAGAAGTGGAAGGAGCCCGTTAATCCATCTAAACTAATAATGCCTTTTTGGCCTTAAAATCTAATGATCTAATTCAGTGCTTTGTCCTTGTGATCTGAGCACTTCAGCAAAGACATTTTTCTCTTGTAAAACCGTTTTGCCCACCTGGATGTCCTTGGGAAAGGCTTTAAAGCCCAGGGCTGCTACATCAGAGGAGACCTACACTTTGCATCATTGGCCTGTCCCGGATGCTTTTTGTGTCCGACTATGACTTGTCCTGAGCGAGACATCCATCATATTGCAGAGGATTCCCGGCTTCAGCATGTCAGACAGTACCAGTTATAATTATAGCTGCAGAGGTCCACACCAAAGGGGTTAAAAGGAGATGCTGTAAACTTGGACAACCTTGCTACTGTTTCTGAGGGCTAGATTTATTCTCTGGACTACTTCAGTCTCCCTCCAGAGAGTTCATTGTGTAAGTCAGTATGACAGATTTATCCATGCTCTCAGAGACGGTGGCTGTTTTCTCACTAGGCAGGTGGAAGGAGAAAGCGGCATAAAGACAGCTGCCAGCTGAGAGGTCACAGTTGAACTCATGCCACGGAACGGTCATAAATTATAAATCTTCCAAAGAGTTACAGCTTCTGCTCTTATTTCTGTCTTGTCCTAAATTTCTCAGCTGCACTTCTATTTATTTTAGGCATGTTATTATCGTCTGCAAAGGTCGCTGAGTGATTGCCGGGCAGAGTTTCACCCAGAGAGTACAGACCAGAGCCCCTGGCCACTGATCACTGAGGTTTCACACCGTGTATCTGAATTCTCCCTGTTGTCCTCCCCACACCTGCACTGTGTATATCTGACGCATCCAATTGCGCTTGACATCAAGGCATTTTACTTTCATGGCCTCTGTTCATGCACTGATTGGGAGTGTTATCAAAACTGTCCCCTGCAGATTAAAGCCAGTTACTCAATGGTAACTGGGGGAAGTGCTCCAAATGGTGGGACTGGATATGCTCATCGAAAGTCCATACCAATCCTTGGAGCTGTTCAAATGTCTGCCCTTGAAGTTAGTGGGATCAGGCCCTGCGCATATAATCCTGCATGATGAAGAATGCTCCTGTGTGGTGCATAGCTCTGAAATCTCATTGCTAGGAGTGGAAGGAAGCATGTAGGGGCTGGGTTTCAACTGGTATAGATCAGCGTAGCTCCTTTGAGGAACTGGCACTCAGCACCTTTCCTGATCGCGCTCTTCAATCAGCAGTTTTACTTTTTTTTTTTTTCCTTGGTAGCATCTGTGCATATCCTTCAGTATTTACCACTTTTGAATACCTGCACACTAAGTTTAGAATAGCCGTTCTAAACTTCTACGAATAGCAGCTGCCCCATGCTGCTCCAAGTACCGTCTATTCTTAGTGTAGCCAAATTCTCCACAAATTCTTGTAAGGCCTGACTCTGTCTTTGCTTAAGTACATGTCATTGACACCATCTCCCTCCAACATTAGTCCTTCTACTGCTCTGTCTGTTATTACCGTTTCTATGATATACATGCTATAGGTCCACTTTCATTATTGCTTCTTCACTGGAGCAGTAGCACATGGACTCAGATGGATGTTTGTGAGCAATTCTACTGGTGTCAATGGAATAATCACTTGCTTAAAGCCGAGCTGGTGCAGGCAGGGCCAAGTCCTTTAGGGTCTGTAGCTTTTATGGACTGAGGTCACTGGTTTTGCAATTTAGTGTGGATTCCCTATATCTTTGGTAAGGCTTCTGTTTTCTAAAACTGTTAAAACCCCTCAGTTTAAAGGTAGAAATGCACATTGGAAGCAGTACCAAGTACTGCAGCTGCAACATGGGGATTTGCGATGCACTGTAGGGAAGCACGGTGGCCACACATGTCCTCGGGAATAGTCCCTCACAGGCACCCTTTCTGTCACAGGCTAACTTTGCAAAAAGCAGGTGGTGGAAAGGAAACCGGGCAAGCAAGAAGGAAGCAAAGAAGACTGGCCTTTTTATTGCTAGTAAAATTTCCTTTACTGCCAAAAGGTCTTTGAAGCAAAAATACCAGCTTGCTGGGTGGCATCCACAACCTGAATTTAGCTTTAACCATATGGTAGCACAGTGTCAGATTTCTGCCGGCGCATACGGCTTCCCACCAAGTGCTTTCCAGGTTCTAAGCGTCTCTGCAGTATTTCTTCTCCATTCCCTTAGATTTTGGGATACATCGTGTTTGTTCCCACATATTTTTTTTTTCCCCAGTTTTCCGACATTCCACTTTCTTGATCACCAGCACTGGTATAATCTTGGTTTCCTTAAACATTTCTCTTTCTCCTCTGGGAAATTTATGTCTCTTTCTGGCATCTGTCCCCTCTCCTCTCTGCACACTCAGGCAAAAAATTCATTTCTTCCCCCCACCCTTAAACAATGCCCTTACTACTTGTGTCAATAAATTACCCTTGCCATTTTTAAGAGGCCCTTCTGTCTCCTTCACTGCCCTCTCCTTCCGTATATACTTAAAAAATGTCTTATTTATCTTAACCCCTGCGTTGATCTTGCTCTGTTCAATTCTCCATCTTTGCCTTTCTTATCATATTTTACACCAACTTTGCCCTCTGATCTTTACACTCCACTGCTGGACCCCATATTTTAAACAGAATTATGCTCATTTCTTAATTATAATTAATCCCATTGAATCATGTGAATCGCTGTAAGCACCTTTTTCAGTACTGCTGTACTTATTTGAGATTAACAGCGCACATTTGCCTTTTTCTTTCTACCATTCTTGCTTTCTCTTACCTTACTTGGTAAAACAAAAGTTGAGATCGTCCATCTGTCATTTTCTTAGAAGTTTGCAGGCATAGCTTTTCTGCTTAGTCATTAATTGTATACTTCATTACATTACAGCTACTATTATTTAGCAGTCTTTCCATTGGGATCTGAATCTGCAAGCCATTTGAACAGTGCTTTAATGTGCAAAGGAGAGTGTGTGATAATACATTATCTTCTTCTGTGCCTCAGATACTGAAACAGTCTTCTTAAGTCTAGAAGTGTCCCCTTTTTTGTGATATACAGTACCTGGAAGAGTAGGACTCTGACCCCACATGAAAGACTGGAGATACAACTGGAGTGCAAAGAGTTATCAGGGATACTGTACTATAGTCTTGTCCTCCATCTAAGACAGTCAAGAGCTTTAAAAGTGAGTGCATATGATAATTCACCCTTATGATCTTATACTTGAAAAGGGCAGGGTTATCCAAGGGAGCAGAGAGAGGCGGGGGAAAAGTGATCTACCTAAGGTTGCTCAGATCTGGCACTATAATGTAGGCCCATGGAGTGAGTACCTGTTGAGTGACCCAGCCTTTGGATTTAGGGCAGTAAAGAAGCAGCTTCTGTGGCCAGCTTTCCAATTCTCTCCTCAGTTAAGCTTGCCATTTCTCCCTGTATGCTAAACAAGCATCACTGGCCATCTTTCACAAGTGTACCTAGACGGTTTGTGCTTGCACATGCCTGTCATGTAATATTCTCCAAAGCCAATGTCACCTGCCTGCTGGGCCTTAATGGGAAGAGTACTGGAATATCCCATGTGAAATCCTGGTGATGCGCCTTTGCAGATGTCATTTTGGTTTTGAGCATTGCCCCAGAAGGTCTTACTGCAGCAGGGGAACGTGTTCATGTGCTAGCTTCTACGACTTCAAATGGATCTCATTCACAAACTGAGAAGGTTACGGTAATAAGGTACAGGTTTCTCTAAAGATCTAGATTTGATATGTAGTTATCTTTAGCCTTTCTTCAGACTCATACCTTCTACTCTCTGATTCGCTTTTAAAACGCCTTAGAAGAGGACACAAGCTGCAAATGGTTGAGAGGCACAGATCCTGAGATAAGGCAAAAGTGGATTAAAATGCTTTTCCCAAGTTTTTTCTAATTTTACAAATCTTACGTGAAATGCCATTGTGGTGCATAACAGATCCAGTGGTTAGCTCTGATGGTAGGGGAATCCATGGATATTTTATCAGGTTTTAAGTGTAACGGTCCTCTCGCAAAGAGTTTTATATATATTAAATCCCTTAATTTACAGGCAGAAAAGAAATGGCATCCAGAATGAACACACATGTTTTTGCCCTTTACATTTGAAGAAAACATGACAGTAGATTCTCTAGTCTAATTTTAACTAGACACTTGGTTTCAACATGGGTCTCCCCTGATGCCTTGCAGCCGTGAGTCCTTCCATGATGTAATATCTGTTATGCTGCAGCTATGGAGTCCAGACCCAAGGCTAGACATAGAGTGATGGCTACACCAGGCAATAAGCAGCTTGCTATCGCTGTCGAAAGCTATACCAGGCAGTTGCAAGCACTGTGGAACAGAAGAGGGTAAGAATAGTTTTTCCCTGTAGATTTTTCTTCAAACTCTTCTGCTTGTCTAAGAGAGACTTCTCATATGTGTCTGATCAGGTGTAAACAACTTCAGCGTGTGATTGGGTCATCGTTGCTTTCTTACTGAAGTTTAGGCGCACACCCTGATCTGACAGGTGTGCCCCTGTCTTGTATATAAAAAGCTTTTTTTTTTGGTTGTTTTTCTCCTGACAGTAATAATAAGGGAAACTTCCCACCCTTGTCCTGTGCATCCTGTCTTAGAATTCTTTTTTAACATCCCTTCAATTTCCATATGGTTGGAGAGATGCCAAAGCTGAATTCAATCTCTCAGAAATCTTTTTTATCCTCTTTTTTTCATCTGCTTTGTGTTTCTCCCCAGCCCCTTCCCCACTCCTCCACATTAGGTAATTATAGAACAGACTCCATGGTGGGCATCCAGAGGACCATTTTAGATTAAATAAATCATTCCTTTTTTTTTTTCCCCACAAGAGAGTTTTAGAAATACCAGACAGATAAAAATCTACAAAGGCCTTGCTTTCCTTCCCTAAAATATAATTATTTACCTCTTCAATTCACAATCAACAGGCTGATGTGGCTTTGCAGCAAAGCTGGAAGTAGCTGTAGTTGCTATTTTGTTGGAATAATATCAAATTTCCTTCTATGCTTTGCATAGCTGTCACCCAGTGATATGATAGGTCTATGATTTATTGACCTACTAAAAGCACTTTCACTGACTTGTCATAATAAACTTTACTTAAAACATTAAAACATAAAACATCAACCGGCAGCTCAAACAGAGATGCCATACAAATACTTTCTAATTTAGTTAAGCTCTGGTGCAAATCCTGAAAACGAAGACCCCAGCATAACAGTTTTCTAGGATTTGTCATGCTAGGATCTGTTGTGTTAAGTAACAGGAATTATAAATACAAATGCCTTGAAGTATGAAGCGCTGACAAGAAGCTTGGCTCCATCTCAAACCCTCATCATTTTTGAAGGTCTTGCTGAGACCATGAAGCTGAACCCAGCTGTAGCAATCACGACAGATTCGAATTGCCAAAAGTTACTGGGACTTTTGCTCATACAAATTGCTCTTGGAAGACCCGGCTATTAGGTCTGTTCCTGTGACCATTCCATTTGGTTTATGATCTATTTTTGTGAAGCCAGGCAGGTTCAGAGGCAGGGTATGGCTGTGATGTAGACCATGGCCCAAATCTTACATTGGTGTGAGTGTTACCTGATGGAGATGAGTACCTTCAGCTTCTTTTGGTGTAGCTGAATTCATTGGTGGTCTAGTCAGCTGGGTTCTTTAGTAAGTAATAATTCATTTAATCTTAAGTAGGCATCTGTGATGGCCAAGAGATGGCCAGTTACAGATCTGTCTGTAATTGAATGCAAGTATTAGTGTTTTTCTGTACCCTGCTGAGTTCAGATGGGAAGATCCATACTGATTCCATTTTTCTTCAGGGTCAGAGTCCTGCCCAGCGGTAACAGAGATGAAGCACCACATCACCCCGTAATAGCGATGGTGGTGTGCTAGAGCTGTTTGGCGTTTTAGCTGGTTTACCATCTTGTGACATGGGCTACATAGATCGTGCATTACTGCTCAGCTTTCTCATCAGCTTCCCTGGAAGTCTACCCAAGCATCACTTGCCAAGCTGAAGAACTTACATGTTCTTATTTAGTAATTCTCTTTTGTTCCTAATTGGTGAGCAGTATTCCTCATTTTGAAAGCTGTTAAACTGGGCCGAAGTTGAAGATAGTGCCTCTCTAAGAACTACTTTATTTACTAAATCCTACTGAGAATTGTTCTGGTAAATATTAAATAATGGGATGGCAAGGTTTACTCCAACTTTGTTTCCTCCTCTCATCTTTATAATTGCTTTCTTTCATTTCTTTCTCAATAAATTAAGTTAGATCATGCCATAACTGTCTCCAAGACTGAGTTTGCAGCTTTATGGATGATCCAGAAGATGCCTGGGGATTACTGTTTTGTGTGTAGTAGTCCACAATTCAACATATGTCAAGTTTACAGACCCTTTCATGTTATCTGAGCCATGGAATCCCATGGAGATTTCCTGAGACACTTTAAAACTGGTGAGAAAACGCTACAAGGAAAGTATGCAGGTAACAAATCAGGGATCCGCAAATACTTTTGTCATCGTGAGATTGCTTGAGCTGGTCATACACGTGTAAAACACTGGTGATGAAAAAACTACTGGTGGGTAGTTGCTAAGCTGGAAATATCAGGAAATAATAACTGTAGCTTTCTCTTCCAAGAGAAAGGAGTGTTAAGACTGGATGTTTTCCATAAGAGGAAAAAGAAAAATGCAGCAAAACTATGTTTTCTTTCTCCCACATGGAAGTGCACAATGTAACAGCAATAGTTGTCTGTATCTGCAATTCTTTAGTACTAGTTAAATGGAAAATAGATTATCTGCTGGAACTATGTTTGCAGTGTTGTTGCTTACGAGAACACAAACTAAAGGAGTCATTTCTGGTTTAGTTTTGTAAGACTGTTTTTTTTTTTTTTCATCATTTACAGACAATGATGATCAGCCACCTCTTGCATAGGGGTGCTATGGCTAAAACCAATTTGCAGCCTTGCGTGAAATTAATGACATCTCCATTTTGGACAGATGTCCAAACAGATGCTGGGGAGAAGGTGATAGGGGTAAGTGTGTGCAAAGCCTGATGGCAGGGAATGCTACCCAGGACCTCCTAAAAAGAGATTTTTTCCTTCAATCAGAGTTGCACACACATTGCAACGTATCCTTGGAAGGCGAGTTGTGTGTGCTGAGGGTGATCACCTACCTCAGGTACCCTGACTAGCAGCCAAAGTTCTTGTATTGCTTCTGGAGAAAAAAGAGAAATAGGAGATAGGTTAAAGGCTTAATGCCCCACAGTTAGATACCCACGGTTAGGTGGTGCAAATCTCTAACCTCACTCTCTGTGACCACTACACCTTCCTTGTTGCAGTCCAGTTTCAAACGTTTATCAGAAGAATATCAAATACTCTCCAACCCAAAACTAGCTTCTTAATTAAGGAGGGTCATCAGAAAGACTCCTTTGCCTGCTGTCAGCTCTGTCTCTCTTCATTCAGTCTCTTTCACAGGGCTGAGGTCAGCAGTAATGTTTTGATAAGAAAAACTTCATTTCACTCAGGGCAGGGAGCCTAATTAATGTAAAATCTAAAAATTCCCACCTGGGAATTCACTGTATTGAGAGCCTCGTTCTTCAGGCTGTAGGAAAACCCTGTAGGGGTTTCTCCCTGGGAAGGGGGCAAGATGGGAGGTTTAACGTGTTAAACATTCTTAATACTGAACAACTGGAGGTATTAATGGAGCTTTGCAAACCCCTAAAATGCACTTTTGGTCAACAGAAAAGAATTTTCAGATGGACAAATGGCACAGTCAGGTTTTCCATTCAGGCTTTTTTGTGCGCTAAATTGATATGGACGGGTAAAAGAGAGCTCACAAGTTATGTTACCTGGGCAGTCATAAACATACAGCTTGATTTTAATGTCATACATAACATTTGTAGTCCTATCACAAGAGGAGGAAAAAAAAAGGACGTTCAGCAGCTGAAATTCAGAAGAATGTTGCTGGAAGAATTACATTTTTATATTGGTGAGTGAAAATGTATTTATGTGTAGAGGGTCAGAAAAGCAGACAGACAAAAGCTTGTCCATTGGACTGAAGATTTTACATGATGCTGGTTCCTTTGCCAAGGCTTCAGGATTTTACACTTGCTCTGCTCCTTGTTTAGCTGTGTTTGGTGAAACTGTAATTGTCACATGCTGATAGAGAGGGGGATGTTGGTTCATTTCCTTCCTTGCCTGGTTTTCGTAGTAGGAGGATGCATTGATTTTATAAGATGTAATTGCATTGACTGCTCTTGTTATCAGGATTGATTGTATTGACTGGAGTTGCATGTTGTTATGTTTTCACACTCTTGCTTTGAAATATAGTTTTGCTTTTGTGTTTTTTTTTTTTCCTCCATTATGAGATTATTTACAGTATGTTTTGAGCTAAGGTTCTTCTGCATTTGATTTATCAACTGCTAGGATTGCTCTGAAATGCCATCAAAAGTATTCATGCTATCTACGTGACAGTAACCACTAGAACCGATTGCTGTTGACCCCAGCCATGTCAACCATCATAACCTTCCCTCAGGTTAGGAGGTTGAAGCTGGGAAATACATATCAGCTTCTTATTCCTGTGTGTCACGTCCTTATTGCAATCCATTTCAATTGTTCATTAGGGAATTGGGACAGTTGAGAGTACCACAGTGAATAAATAATAGCAACTAGATGTCTGTAGAGAATGATGCTAGGAGCAAAATGCAGGGGCTGTGCCATTGAGCCCTTGAGGTGAAGGAAATTATGAAGATTTCATTTTAGATGTGGTGGTGATGCATAAGTTATTTGTGGATGTGTATATTTACTTGGATACGCATGAGAACTGGAGGGGAGGCGGTTAAGGTTGACATTTTTCAAACTTGGGAGCTTAGAATTAGGTACTTAACCCTATATATAGGTATGTCAAAGGAAGTAGTCTGGTTTTAAGAGCTGATGAATACTGAAATTATTGAAATCTGTGAGTACCCAGTGTCTCTGAAAATTAGGCCACTTCTATTTAGCTGCTCAAACATTGTTTTGGGCTGTAGTTTTCAAGGACATTTTAGAGAATGTGAGAAAATGCCATAGCCTCTTTTGAAAACCTTTCCTTTAAGTGTCTGATTTTAGCTACTTAGGTGGAATTTGAAAAATTATACACACTGTTGTAACTTTTCTCCTGTTCAAATCAGTGTGAGAATTACCACTGATTTCTGTGGGAGCTGGATTAAGCTGATATATGCGTAAAAACCTAACTTCAAAATTTGGCTTAAATCTTAAAAGCCACGTCCTTTCTTTCTTTGTGAACCCAACTGATGCGGGATTTAAAGAGCATTTACCCAGATTCCTTGCAATGAGACTATATAAAGCCATTTATGCAGTTCCCCAGCAGAAAATGCGTTAGCAGCAATTATTGAGAACTTTGCTTTTTTGTATAGTTTCTGATTTTCCTTCCTTTACATTAAATTTTCACCCTTTCTCCCACTTAGTGTTCTGTAACATTTTGAATTCCTTCTCGAAGTTGGCGTATTTGCAAAGACTTTGGGAAGAGATCTGAAATGCCTTGGAAGTTGCTGCTAATAGCCTCAAAGACTGGATTAGAGGACATATACATACCGTCTGTGTCGTATTAGGTCTCAAGTAAAGTCTTGTTTAAAGTAAAATACCAACTGTCTTTTGAAATGCCATCATTCCCCAAAGTCCTGTTACAGAGCCCTAAATCCCGAATACAGTATCTCTACATCTACAGGCAAAGGACAAAGGGTCAAAGACATAGTTTCTCCTTATTTAAGATTCCTCTTTCATTTTATTACAGGACCCTGGGGTAGACTCTCTCTTCAAGTCCAGTCTTCACCAATCACATGCTAATAACTTCAGCTGAAAGAGGGCTCTACCCTAATGTCATTATACTCCCAAGCAATGATTGATTGTGTTATAGTATGTTTTTGAAACCTAATTACTGTCTCAGTTTGTATTTGAGCTCATTAATCTTCTAGCCTGTAAATAAGTAAAATTGACTAAATAACTGAATTTCTTTAATGATGGGTTCAAGTTATCTTTATACCTACTGTTTTGTGTTAACCTTTTTATTGCCAGAAATGATTTTTATTTTTTTTTTGTTAGTGTTTGCTTCAGTTCTCATAAGCTTGCAGGGCTGGCAACGCACCTGTTTCAAACAATTCTCTCACCAAATGTGTTGCTGGTAGTGAACAGACAGACCCAGCCTCCCAGTCCTGCTCAAGCCAGAGGGCTGCTTTTAGGGTCCCCTAAGAACTGGTCCTCCCTACAGCTGTAGTCTGGCAAAAATGAACTGGGAAAGCTGGTAGGAAGGTACAGAGCTAGCTCTCCATTTCCCTCAGGAGGTGGGTAAAAGAGGAGAGGAATTTTTCAGAAAACTGTGCTTATTCAGTATCCTTCGTATTGAAAGCATGGGTCTTTGGACTGGTCAGCCATCTCCAGGTCTTCGGGGCACCCTTGCGATGCTGGATGTCCCCAGCTGTGACTGGCAAAGAGGTGGTCAGTCCTAGGGGATGGCAGCCAGACCACAGCAGCCCTCTGTTTGCACAGCAGTGCCTAATCTTTAAGTCTAGGACCTTAACCATGTGTTCTGCCAAAAAGGATCACCAAGTCCTCATAGCAATATGCCCTTATACAACCTGGAATGGCTCCTCAGCGTGCAGTTTTCAGCCAAACACCTCCCCTGTGGCGTTCAAGCCTTTGGTAGGTTTGACCACAGTTACTTGAGAGGTCAGCGCTCTCTGCAGTCCTTTTTTCTTACAAGAGCCTCATCTGCTGGATCCTTGCCACTGCCGACAAACAAATGAAGGCTCTGGCAATAGCCAGACTAAGCTTGTGGAACAAATTTCCAGGAAAAACAAGCATGACCACTAGCTTCAGCACAAGCAGAAACATATGGCAACTTCATCTTCTCGTTTTGGTTCCCTCCAGTGAACTGATTTAATCTACAGATACATGCACCTATTTAAATCCTCTCTCTACGTGCCCATCAGGAAGTGAGGCAACTGTGATTGATTATTTTCATTTATTGGGAAACACTCAGATAGTCTGGACAATGGGGACTTCATAAGGGCCCATGTGGATAGGACATCCCAAACGCTCTCGCGCTTGCCAGATGCGTTAGCTGTGACTCCAGGCCCTGATGAGAGACTTCAATTTGATTGGTGTCTTGCCGGAGCACTTAAGCATATGCTTATCTCTAGATATATGAATAGTCCCTTGAGAATGCCCATGTGCTTAAAGTTCGGCATGCATTTAAGTGCTTTGCTGGAGCAGGCTCCTAAGTCTTTCTGGGGATAATTAAGTCATGCCGAAAGCTATTTTACTGCCACGTTTTCTTTCTGGTTCACAGGATGAGAAAATCCATTCTCATCAAAATACCAAGTGGATCATTTTTAACCTGATTATTTGTTGAAGGATTCATGTCATTAAAGTGAACTTCTTTGCTCCTTCCTTCCATTCAATGGGTGCCTATATTTTTAATACGTCCTCTTCTATTGCTTAGCAATGAGCTATGCTGTAATTGAGCCAAACTCTGCTTATATACCTGGCAGTGCTAATGAAAGGTGGTGACCTTTGGCCACTCCTCCAGTAATGAACCGCTCTACAGTAGGACCAGATGGTGCTTTTGCTGCCAAGGGTGCAACATTACTGAGGTTATGCAGGTGCAAGTGTATTTCTGGAAAGGTTTGCTGCCTGGGGGAGTGACGCAGTGGGATTGGTAGCTAGGGGCAGAAAATAGCCTTTGGGGGACAAATGGAGAAGAAACATACTCAGAAAATGGAAAATAGTGTTTGTGCAATTGGCTTACAGAGCTCAGACTAGATGGTTACAGACATCCTACTTTGCTATGTGCTGTAGGTAGGAACTTGTATACCTTTAGGGTTTGCGGGCAAATGAATTTGCTCGTTTACTGCTTTGAAAGGTAAGAATAAAAGAACCTTACTGAGCCAGTATGGCCATGTGTGTAATGCTGCTGGATTTACTACGCAACCCCAAACAAGTGAAGGAATAGAGAAAACTCCGGGTTGAGAATCTGAAAAGAAGCATCGATCTAGTCTTGGACTGAACAAGATGCTTTCCACAGATGTCGCCAGAAGCGTTGGAGTCAATGCCCAAAGCCTGAGGTGGGGTGACAGGAGGAGGGGAGCGGCGCGTCTCGCTGCGTCCTCGGGTGGTTCCGTCTCCAGCCTCCTGATAAAAAAACAAGTATGTTCTGCTTCATTTCCTGTTTTGGAAAATAGGGGTTGAATGCTAAAAGGGCTAATTGCACATTGTTTTTAAAAATTAGTTTGATAATTCATCATATTGTAATTAAACTAATTAGAACACTATTCATTTCCAACCACCTTAATTAGGCCTCAACTTGGCAGGGAGCCCGTGAGACCAAAATGTTGCAATTTGTTAAACAATTGAAAGACTTTGATAACAAATGACTGTATTCAGCTACATTTTAGTTAATAAGATTTATATATTAATCTAGTTATACTTTGTTCCCTCAGAATTTGGCAGAGCTTGCAGGTCTTCTGATCCCCCTACGAAATTCCTGAAGTCTGAGTTAAAATAAGTGGAAAATTTTCCCAATCTAATAGAGCCTCTCCTGATTTTTGCACTGTGGCAGGCATTTGGAAGGCTTTTTAGTTTTTATTTTTCCCCTCTTTCTTCTAACAGAGTAAACAGCTTTTAAAAGAAAAGCTCTGGTTTGTGAAGCCAGAGGCCAGCCGGGGCTGGGGGTGTCAGGCTGGGGGTGGGTTTGCTTTTGGGGGCGCTGTTGGATCAGGTTGGTGGCAGCACGGCGCGGGGGGACTCCGCTGGTACCCTTTTGGACCTGCAGCCCTTGTCACATCCCCGTGACAAATGCTTGGCGAGGGCATGAGCTGGCAGACCCGCTCTCACAGGAGAGGTGGAGGGCTTCTGTGGCGTTTGGTTCATCAGTGAATTTCACCGCATGCTCTCTTTGACAGCATAATGAAGTGATAATTACCTAAATGAATAAATGTTGATGGCCGAGATAAATATCCACATTCCCCTAATCTATTTTCCTCTGAAATTGCTAAAGGAAATTTGGCTTTAATGGGGGGTATATGTCAATTTTTACAAATGATTGTAAATCTGTTTAGAGAGGACTTAGATGAGTCAGTCTCTGTTTCAGCAGTAAAAGTTACTGAGGTATGAAGGCATAAGATGGACCAAAAAAAAAAAGAACAAGATATTGTAATAATTATGTTTCTCAGTGTCACTACCTTTTGCAACATCTGGTTTGTTTCTGTTCTTTCCACATCCTGCAGATGTTGCTGAACACATGAAAAACACTGACGAGAGAATGTTTTAGCCAAGAAGCAATTTCAGTGAATAATATAAAAGGGTATCCTCTTAACTCTCCAGAAGTTGAGTAAGCAAAGGCTTCTAGTTTCATTGCTAGTAAAGATCAGACCAATAAGCAAATGGGCCAGGGGCCCTCTAAAAGTGTCAGGAATAATCTGTTGTGGGTGAAATAGAAAAGTACCTGGGAACAGTATGAAATAATTAATCCAAATCGAGTCTTATTCTGATACTCTTCCTGAGCCTTGCTCCTTAAATAGTCCTACTGATATTAGAGGTTTGTGTTCGAGCTGCCGATGTGGGATTTCCTTCCTTGTCCATCTCTGGTTCATATGGCAGAAAAAAGGAAGATCAGGGAAATGCGAAAACCCTATGTACATACCATTTTTATACTGTGGTTCAAGGTTGTGTAGCATACTGATGGATTAGGTTTTGAATTCTGTCTGTCCGTCTACATCGCCAGCATACGTGCCAATCTGCCGGACAGTGGTTTGTCAAGACAACAGGGCAAAGGACAGGGTGCTGATGGCCTTGCCATGGATGGACTCCTGTTGCTGTAGCGGTAGGAGGGGGAGATGGCTCTGTGCTTTGCCTTTACCGCAGCAAAGCTGTTTGCTGAAGCTGCCTTTAGCTCTAAAATAGTCCCAAACCAGTCACTTTGGCTGAGGCTGCTGCCTCGTTTTCCATCCTGATGACCTGCTGCATCACCTGGTTTCTCTGTCAATGATTTTCCCATGGGTCCAGTCAACTTTCAGAGCCCTGGGGAATCTCCTGGACTAGGCGGGTTCACCAGCAGGGAAGTTGCAAACCGTCATCCAGCAACAGCACGGTTTTCTGCCATGGCTTTGGTTAGAGCAGCTCCCACGGTTCAAGAGAAGGCAGCAGAGCCGTTACTCCTTCCCCCCACCATTTCGATGGGGTCTACAATGTCCTGGTTTGAGGTAAAAAAGAACCAATTTTCTTTTCAGGAATTTGACTTTTCAGTTAAGCCTCTTCTAGTGCATACTCCTGCAGTGCGTTTGTGCTTCACAAACGGGACTGCACAGAAGCCTAGCTTTTCTCCCAGAAATAACTCCTCATCTTCTGTCATTGATGTTAGAGTTCAGACAGAACTTCTTCCTGTTGCTGCCCTCTCAAAAATGGCAAAGTAGAAATCTTGAGAACATGGCAATTAATGGTAAATTCCCACTGAGTTCTCAGTGGCTTGGGTTTCACCTCACACGTTACATTCTGAAATGAGAGAGACTTAAGACTGATCAAACGGGCAACTCTGAAGCGGTCCTTGTCTCAACAAATGCAGAAGCAAAGATCTTATCTGAAATGAATGAGAAGAGTTGTGAAAACTCCAAAAAAGACTGAGGGAGAAAAAGACTGCTATACGTAATAGCTGTTTGTCAGGGAAAAATAGGACATTACGGAAGAGAGACTGGAAAAGCTGTGCTGGGACTTAGCAAATGGTAGAACAGGAGTGAGTGGGCTGCAGAAAATCTATCCCTTGTGCTCAGTTGTTGGTGTAGTACCTCCAACCAGTTGCAGAATAATTCAGAGGTTAATTTAAAAGTGCGTACCTGGGAGATAAACTGAGTGCCCGAAATGGACACCAGCTACCCTTGCTGCCATAGAAGAACCTTCTTCAAAGTCTTTTCCTTTTATGCAGATGAGCATAAATCAATGGTTGTTTTTCAGCGAAGAAGCAGCAGTAGATGGGAAGGTGCATAAACAGGTGCATCGTTTCTCCCCTCCCCTCCTGAGCAGCTCATTTTAATATACACCAGTTATTGCTGTGCATAGTAATGCACATCTGTCAAACGCTTTCCAGAGTGCGTGAAAATACACCTACAGCCCTACAAAGCAGGCGAGCCGCAGAGGAGCTGTGCTGCTCCTGTAGTGCCAGTGGAGCTTCTCCAAGTTGAAATCTCTTCTGTTCACACTCTGCTTCGGCCCCATGGTTTCTAGTGAAATATGTTATTCCTCTGCGCAAAACGTAAGGAGATGCCAGTGACCACCAGTGTCCCTGATGTAATTCCACAGAAATCTCCGACTCCCCCTGAGTCCAGGGCCCTGGAGAGCCCCAGTTCTGGAGGTGATGGGCTCCTGCCAGGAAAGAATGAGGTCCCCTGCGTGGAATTCTCCCCCCAGATAGAGCCATTGCAACCCTAATAAAGGAAATGAGGTTGCCAGGGTGTGGTTGGAGACAGAATTTGGCCATATTTGAAGTGTGTGGAGTGACTCCAGGATGAGATCAAGACTTGGCCTCTCCCCCCAGCCTCCCCTTTAATATTATTTCTTTATAAAGCAGCATATATTGCCTCACGCTTGCATTCCTGTAGCAGAGGCTGGGCCCAAAGCCCTCTAAAGAAGTTAAGAGTTTTCCTTTTGGAGGCTGGATCAGGTTACTAGAGAAGACACACTATCCAACTGCAATAAACTGGTTCCTTAGATGTATTTTTGTTCAGACAAATCTCAGACTTAATGCTCACAGCTGAATTTGAAAACCCCTTTTTGCTTTTACTTTGGTCCATCGAGAAGTAAAGAAGAGATGTGAAAAATACCCCCAAAAGAAAACCCAACACTCAGCTCTGAGAGCCTGTATTTGGTTGGTGATGCTTTGCAGAGGTCACAGGGATTAATGAAAAACACAATTAGAACAACATCAAGCTGGGGGCCCCAGTTTGGCACCGAAGGATCCATTTGGGTATATCATATTGCATTATGTGATGTAAGAATGTGGGCTAGTGTAATCAAAATGTAACTGCAATCCTTACCAAAAACACCTGTTTAACCTCAGCTAACCCGGGAAAAGAGCTTTAGACTTTTTTTTTTTTCTTTTTACTTTTGCATTGGAGACACACTGGTGAATGCGCAATAATGAAGCTTCTGTTCGTAGGTCCTGGAAGTGGAAGTATTCAGAGTTTGTGCCCAGTCTGTCCCAAAATCTATTTTACGTTCTTTAGCTATGTGCTTGCTTAACTAAGTTGTGTGCTTGGGAAGACTGCCGAAGTGAGGGAAATGGAGGCTGAAGATCAAAATAGTTCATCCGTGATTGGATAAATTGTGGCTAGCGGCAGCACAAGCATCTCCTGGCCCATGAACAGAGGACTGTGAGGTACCAAATGACTTGAGGAGGCAGCAAGACCTTTTGGCACTTTTTGAGGAAAAATTGGTTTGAAAATGGAAAGCAAGTGATGAATAATGATCAGAGCTCAGAACCCAGATTTGAGTTGAAGTTGCCAATTTTATCACTCTCTGCACTGCGCCCTCGCAAACCTTCCCATGGTGATAAATGCTGAATAGACACAAAGACAGGGTGGCCCAGCAGCAGGGAATAAATGTCCTGACGGTTCAAGTATCAATGTGAGACTGGAGAAAAGAGATTCTTGTCTTCCATTCTGCTGCAAGCTTTCTATTTTTTGTGAGATTAGGCAAATTATTTAGGGTGCAATTAACTTCACTTAATTTTAGCTGTCTAGAACTTAGTTTAGTTTTTAGTTGCATTCAGTCACTGAAATTCCCTCTTTCTTCAGTGATTCGTCCCACTTCTGCAGTTACTTGAGGATGGGATGGTTTACCTTCTGAAGGCATTTTTCTCCAGCAGTTACAAAGGAGCACATATAAATACCTGAGATGGGATGCTCAGCTTTTAGTTAACTAAGATGAGATGAGAGGACTCAAGTCTTTACTCCTGGCACCCCAGTTGGTTGCTTCTGTAGAGCAAGGATACTCATCCTTACCTGTTTCATCAGTGTAAGTACTTGTAAGAATAAACCTGTTAAGTTTTAAAAGGAGTGTCTTTCTAAGACCGTGCCGTTATCTTAACCTATAATGGGCAAAGTGTTTCAGGAGTTAGTGGGATGCACTCACTTGGTTTTTCGTATTTCCAGAAGGCTGAAAAGCCACCACAGGTCCTTCAGAGTTTTGGCGTTTTTTTCACCTCTGCATAGAATAAAGCTTTCCTTCACTTGCAGTGAGAGCTTGGTGTTGAATTGCTGCTGGTACCTTGAGCTCCCTTACCCCCTTTTTTCATGTTGTGGTGATAAATTCAGGGTGCTCACTGCCTGAAGGAGATTTCAGGTGTCAGGCTGTTGACCGAAGAGCCCCAGTGCAGGATGCAGGTGGCTCAGTGAAGAGACATGGACCTGCAACTGAGGCTACATCCTGAGCTGGTGATAAATTAGCAAGCTTTATTGACTCCAGTAGAGCTATTGCTTTGGTTCCAGCCCAAAGTGTCTGGTGGATATATGGTATTTTTACACTTCCAAACAGAATCCTGAGTGAAGCACCAAAGCTTTTGCAAGGTAAAGGTGTAGTTTTAGAAAAGCGGTCAGTGATGGAAAGCCAAAAAGGGATTTCTGAGACAATGCCAGAAAAGTGAGAGACTTAGGCTATGTGTTTTAAAGATTTGGGGAAGCTGTTCTGATGAAAGGGCTCAGAGCTGAAAGGCCACACACAAATCTCTTGTGCGGGGCAGCAAATGCCGTTGCACCAAAACCCCCGGTTTGCTGTGCCCTGATTCTTACGTGTGACCTGCTAAGGCATTTTCTGATTAAATACATTATGAGGCCTCGTACAGGGTAGGATGGGAAATAAAAGGAGCATCAGCATAAACTGAATAAACAAAATATCGATATCCCCATGCCACCACCAGACCATACTACAGGGTACTTTGTAGTATGTTCAGGCTTTGGTATGGCAGTGGTTACGGGGCCCATAGTCGTTGCATGGAGTCTACGCATTGCCTATCTGTGCTGTGACTGATTTAACCAGCACTATATAAATCACTCATTCCCGCAGGCATTAAATTGCCAATATTTTTTTTTAAAGCAGCTTACCAATTGTATTTTTTTTTTTTTTTTTTTAAATCAAAGCAAGGTGAAACAACTTCCCATGCTCTGCTGATGTCTTGTTTCAGGGAACGGTTTATCTGAGATGGACAAGAGCATATCGAGTTCTCCATGGGCTTGTCAAGGCAAATACTTGTCAATGGCCTAAATACTTTTTGTGAATATTAGGGAATAATCTTGCAAGAGGGATAAGAGCACAAATTCCAGCTGACCCCTCCCGCCCCTTTCCTCAGCCCACAAAACCTGGAGGGATTAGTTACATTTTGAAACAGATGCCCCCTGTAATTAAGGAGGAAGAAATATGACTGCCTGTTTGGAAAAGACACCTTTGGGTAACGTATCAGTGGACCCACAGATCCATTGCAAAAGTGCAATCTGACAAAACAGCTTAAAGTCTCAACTCGCTGCTCCTCTTTCCTGACGGCACTTTATATCAATGAAGATGCCTCATAGTCCTTCAGCCTAGAAAGGTGCAGACATGGGAGGGCCTGTGGAAAAATTTACAGCAGCCAAAAAGCCCAGGACTGAAATTTCTTTAATCTGATCGGACTTGTTCTTAACCCTGAGACATAAATATCCAGCACATTACACCTTTGATTTACTATTATGCATGTATCAGAGCAACAGCGGTCCTTTTGAATTATGCATTCTCTTAACAGAACATTAAACCTTATGGGGAGATGGAGTGGCCCAACACATAACTATTATCCTGACAGAGGGGAGGGCGAGATCAAGAGTAATGCTCCCAAGCTACAGAAACTCCAAGTTTTTGTTGGACTGCTTGAATGAGCATTATAAATAGCACTTTGTTCCTTCTCATTAATAAATAGTGTTTAGATTGCTCACAAGAAACCTGATAGATGGTTCATCAAGAGAAAGAGGAAGGGTTATTATTTGACATAAAAAAATAACAACATCTCTAAGTCCTGAAACTTGCCCTGAAACTGCTAAAAGCATGTGGCAGGACTGTGCCTGGGTTTCTGAGAACGAAGCAGGCCTTTTAATAACTTGATAATCCATTTGTTACTGGTTCTTCATATCAAGTCATGACCAAAAGTTACTACAGTACTACAGGAAATCAAGTTTGATTTTGTAATATAGTCAAACAAGTACTTTGGAGTGCCATGTCTAAGATCAATAAGGAAGCAGTAACTACATTTGCTGTCATATGATGATATTGATGTAAAAACATAATGGTCAAAATTATAAAATCAATTTCATAATTTAATCAGAAATGTTTATTGATACTATTAAAGCTGAATTCAATAGCTCCTTGTATGCAGTTAATTTCTTACCTGTCAGAAAAACGCATTGAAATGTTCTTTCTTTTAAATGCTTGGAGTTAATTCAGTAAAAAAACCAGGAGTGACCTGTGGCTGGAATGGGCAGAGGACGGTTGTTAGATGGGGAGATGTGTGGAACTTTTCTAGTGGTTTATAGCAAAATGTTTTACGCTTTGCAGAGCGCTTGTGTTCTATGTGTGCATGCCTACATGTGCATAGTGTAACTTTGGCAATAACAGTGCTCCTAACTGCAGTGTCACAGCATGAATCCTGACCCTGGTGAAGGCAGTGGAAACTTTGCCGTCAAATTCAACAGAGCCAGGACTGACTGTTGGATAAAGGCTCCAAGATTTTCCTCCTATGACTCTGTGGCTGCACGTGGTCAGGGGCAGAGATCTGAAGTGGTGGGTCCAGGCTGTGTTGTCTTCTTATACTGCGTATCCCAGGGATTGTGTAGCTACTCCTCTGTGGTAGGCACTGAGGACTGGAGTAAATGTGGATTTGAGGGAAAAAAAGAAATGGTTGTTTTTGTCTTTACTCCCCCAACCCAATCAAGTCGATGTTTGGGCTAAACCTTGCAATGTGATGTGCAGTGGAGCAGGCAGAGGTGGCCACAGAGCAGGTCAGCAGTGTATGTGGGGTCAGGATTCCTGTGCAAGAGTAGCCCATGCAGTTGAAAGAAGGGAGAGGGCGGGGGGAGGTTGCTGGGTGGAGGTGATATCCACAGTGTGGACGCAAAATGTGTTGTTCTGGGCTGTTCTCTCCGTGATGCTCTTGTGAAGGAAGAGCACACAGGGAAAAGATAAAGCAGGGGCAAGTAAAGACACAACCTCACTGTGGAAATCAGGGGGTCACCACTGAGGTAGTTCTTTGGGAAGAAGAGGAGAAAGGGAGTTTTCAAAAAAATGTATAAATAAATTTAAAAAAAAAATAAAAAAGAGATTGTTGTATAGAATAGAAATTTCAGTTGGAAGGGACCTACAACAATCATCCAATCCAACTGCCTGACCACTTCAGGGCTGACCAAAATTGTGTGATTGGAATTGACTGACCTAGAGAAGATGTCATGGACCATAAGTACCTAAGAGCTAGAGAAAGGATAGTTAAGACTGCCTAATTCTCTGTAGACTGTAGGCGTAATAGAATAAATCTTTTAATCTCAGGGAGCAATACTGAATTACGTACTCCATTACTGAACATATATGGTACTTCTGGTATTTAAATACTTCATTTTAAAGGAGGCTGTCTGGTAAGAAGCATTTTCTGTTATCAGAGTATTTTTTCACTCTAAAAAAATGAGTTTCTTTTGTATTCCATGTGATAGGAAAAACATACTATCTGTTTACTATCTGTTTCTCTAGTTATGTGAGATTGAAAGTCTTGCATGTGAGCATATATTCGAAATTGATCAATATAAATTATTGATGCTTTTTTTTTTTTTTTTACATAGCTAGTAAAAAAAGGGCAGTGCAAAAAATTTTATGTTAAGATTGCCTTACTGGGATGGACAGATATATTTCATTCCTTGAAGTGAACGTGAGTGATGTGGTTTTGTCACATACCAGGAACAGATCTAGGTATGCACAGATCATTTATACGAGATTCGTCTTCCTTGTGACTTTAAATCCTGTGTGAAGCTATTTTTAATAGGCCAGAAGCCAGCTCACTCCATGTCTCTGGGCCAACTGAAAACGAAATGTGGCTGCTAACCGTGCTTTGCCATGGCTTTCAAGGCACTCTTCAAAGATGGAGACCAGATTTTATAAGTGAGAACCAAAACTATTTGTAGGAAGCAATTTTTTGAGGGTTAAAATGTAGCTCTGGCTGCTCCGAAGTCTAGGCTTAACACTTAGGTCTGCTACAAGCCTTCTGCAGTGCCCGACCTGCAGGAGGCAGCTTAAACTGTCTATTTATCAGGTATGAATCTTACCACAGATACTCTCCAGAGTGGTTGTGAAACAGAGGGGTTTACCACACCTCTAAGTCTTCCTTTTTTTCCTTTTGCAAAGTAGCAGACACCATTTGGGAAGGCAACAATCAAATTCTCTCCTGTCATATTTTTCTTTCATTATATTTATCAGTAAGAAATAAAACCATCTTTTCTCCTTCCTACGCTAGACAATGATAGGAGCAAGCGTAACCTGTTTCAAGGTTTGTGGAATAAGGTGTTTTTAATATGCCCGGCGAGAAGATAGATGCGGCATTTTTCAAAGTGGAAGTGAATTCAAGTCACTAAATCACACGCGCAGAGCAAGAGTTCCCTTCTCAAACATTTGCAAAAATTCCTCAATGTCCTCGAAAGGTGACCTTAAAATCTGAGATGATGAAAAATTTTTTTCTCTCTAGAATTATATGAGGATTCGTGTTCAACTTGGTGAGTGAGACAATTTCTTGAGAATGTAGGTTCATTCTCCTTGATTTGCACAGGCTTGTTTTCACTCGACTTGAGCTTTTTAAAATTGTGTGTCTGAGTCTGCTCCATGGAAGTGCCTGTTCACTCCTCAGCTAATGGAGAAGAACAAGAACTGACAGAAGGTGTGTTTCACCTCTGAGGATGGTTCACATCATCCTACAAGACGTATCAGAAAATTCCTTCCATTATGGAAGGAGTGTAGAGGATGAATTTCATATGGTTATAGGAGAACCACGTGACTGTAGATTTTGGAGGTACACAAATCCAAAGATGTTGTAAGCTGGCAATAAATGAACTACAAAGTTCAGAACATTTTGATACCTATTAAAGTGGGATTGTCTGCCTCAATGTTTAGGGCTTTTATATGAGATTTAACTGAGGGAGTGCAGTCAATTAGTTAAAGATTAGACTATGGACTAAATGAGGCTAAGGTCTTTTCCTCACTCAGACTTTGTCTTTCTGAGTGCTCATTGCTTGTCTGTATTTTAATTTTCCTTCAACATAAATAATAATGTGTGAATCATAATGGTCTTCTGTAACTGAATTCAGGAAGGATTGTGAACTGCTGTACCATTTTGGGTTGGACTGCATTTGAGGAATGGGAATGACAAGATTTGTTTTCGTAAGACAAGTAACTGAGCCTTTGACATCTGATTTGGAATATTTGTGTATATAATACATATTAGTAAAGCAATTTGTATCCAGTTTGTATCTGAGATGTCATATTTGACTGATATAACTGATTTAGAAACCGACTTTACCAGATTGTCCTATGTACAGTAGAGAGGAATGGGGCTGCCATGTGCCTGCCTGCGTCAGGGTGAGGGGAGAATGGAGGCTTTTTCTTGGAAATGTTCTGATATTTTGGAGATGTGTTTAGAGAAGCCACAGGAAGGCCGGGATTAAGACCCTGAATGCAAAATGTAAGCTTAAGGAGATGGTGGTGGATTGCTTAATTCTTTTACTAAGACCCCCATACTGTGCTGTATTCAGTGTAGGTTACCATCATTTCCAAGAGATGCAGTTGTATCTGAGAAGGGACTGAATGAAAAGGGCTGTGAGATGAAACTAAGCCTAAAAAGAATATGAAGATTGACTAAAAATTTTAGTCTTCTAAAGGAATATTTTATATGGCTCAACTAAGCTATATAAAATCTTAAATCACATAGTCAAATCTATGCTTCTATTGTGGTGTCATAAAGCCCATAATAAACATTTGGTTCTTTGTCTACCATGAAAATGCAGCACTGATGCATTTTGCTGTGAAATGTGGTAGACTGAGGTCATGGAGATATTATCAGATCTTTCATCACCATGCATCCAGGCAAATAAAATGTGAAAATCAGTTTTCAAAGCCCAAACCTCTAAAATGTCACAATGGTTTCTGAGTTTTAAAGCTTGAAATTGCAGCTCTCAGTGAAATGCCTTGTGCTGCACTGTTAACATTTGTTAGATGGCAGCAAAAAGGCCACTTAGAGCAATCAGGGTGATTTTGTTTGTGTTTGTTTTCATCTTCCATTAGTCTATGACAAAGTATGAAATTTGCCATTTTAACCATAACTGCCCTATTAGATCTGTCGTCTCTTCCCACAGTTTTTGTGGAATTCTGAATTCAGTGCCCATCTAGATGACGGTTCTTGGCCTAAACCAGATGATAGAAATGCACCAAAGGGAAGTGGGTATGTGACTAGAAAGCACAAACATTAGTAAGTCGGGACAGCAAGAAATTCGGTGATGTCAAAACATCATAATGAATATGCTGTATAACAAAACGAGGCAGACTGGGGAAAAAAAACCCAACCCTAAGCAGTTAAATAGCACCTTTGTTTAAAAAAAAAAAAAAAAAAAAAAAAAGTAAAAAAAGTCACTTTATCGTGGGGGAAAGCCAGGATACATAAATAGACAAAAGAATGTTTAGTGTCACAATATGACTTGGGAGTGGTGCTAAAGCTTAATCAGCCATATAGTTTGCAAGCTTTCCCACAGCTAAATTGATGGCCGAGCCTAAAATAACTCCGGAGTTGAGCTGAGATAAATTTTTGGATACTTATGTGGCTCATCTCTCCCTTCCTAAAAGTAGGAAACGATCAAGATGACAATTTGTCAGGAAAGTCCTGCAACTTTTTTGGAAGAGCTGAAAAAAATTGCAAGAATGTTTTGGTAGGGTGTTCAGTTTCTGGACCTGTAACATAAGAAGGTCTAGCAGAAGAAATGTTAATGGAAGATTAGTCTGGCAGCTTTGATCCCAGAAAGAAAAAAAGAGGAGATCTGATTCAAAAGACTGGCTTCAGTTTGGGGTTGACTTTTGAGTTTCTGAGGAGATTTTGCTCCTCTAACATATACTTAAGCACTTAGGAATTCCTTGTCTTTAACCTGATGGTATAGGCTCTGTCTGTAGCTGGTGGGAGAGAAATGATGACTTGCATGGAGTGATTCATCTGTATTGTCCTTGACAGTTATTTTAGGATGGGCTGAATCACAACCTGAAGATACCTATCCATCACTGCTGGCTGTAGGCAGCTTTGATGACTGGCCTAAACTGACACACAGAAGTTTTTGATGGCTAATGTGAATGCAGTGTGTCCTCCCTCAGTGACTCTGTAAGTCCACCTCTGATCCGACACGTCTGCTTTTAATAATCCAAAGTAAAAAAACCCCACAAAACCCTCCCCCCTCCCCTTCTTAAACATTCATATTAATTAGGTGTGAAAATTACTTTTTGGATCAGTTCACTAGCACTTCAAGATTGTTTAACTACTCTAAATGGCCTGAGGCATATCAACCAAGATAGAGCAAGTAGGAAGAGGGAAACAGAAGTACCGCTTCTTGAAGTCTGAAAGAACAGTATGAAAATAGTTCCTTCTCTTTTGGTTTTAATATTTGCTTTTGTTCATCTCTTGAACTTGAAAATCTCATCAAACAATCTGTCAACACCTGTACAGTGAACAGAGCGCTTTAGCAGGAACAGTAAAAGGAAGCCATCAGTAGTTGGTCCTGCTTGTAATTTTAAACGTATCATTCAATCCCCTTACGCTGGTAGGACTTCTCTTAACAGTCATTGAATGTGTGCATGTCTGTGAAAGGGCTTTTTCCTCCTTAATTATATGAATGTGAGTAACCCGGCAGAAAGCAGCTGTATGCAGGTGGCCTAAATTCCAACTGTGTCCCCTGTACCTGTCAGTGCAGAGAGCTAGATAGCCTCGAAAAACAGCTCAGGTCTACATAAGGTGCTGAGTGGGGAGCTGCCTACAGCTAATTAATAGGAAGGACTAGGTAAAATAGTGAATTAGAAGACATTTCCAGCAATAAGGAATGGTTCTGACCAGGAACAGGTTGAGAATAGCATTTCAGAAATAAATTGGGGAAAAAAATAAAAGGTAACGGAGTTACTAAGCTGCACTCAGTACACTCTCCGATCCCACTGAAGGGTGGGTTTAATCCTGATACTTGATTCGAAAGAGTGATACCAGCATTGCGGTGTGGAGAATCAAACAAAAAGCCCATATGTCTGCCAGTATTTCAGTTACTGAAAATCTGTTTTGCAAATGCTTTGTAAACCTGTGACGGTGGAGCTCTTTTGGTGAAGTACTTCCAGGACATCATTGCAGTAAGTAATTGTAGTTTACAAACCAATTCACTGACTGATAGGGGGACAGGGGGGGAAAGATTGTGTATTGCTTCTTTCCCTGGTGTTTCCTGTGCCTGAATACCATAAATCATAACACATTTTAGCAAGATGGCCAAGTGATTTTGCTTAACCTGAAGTTTGCTGACCTTTTCTGTTTGGTGGGGGAGTCCTTAAGATAACATTCTGTTTCTCTTGCTGGGTAATTTTACAGTGTTTTGTTGCTTAAAGGGTATTACAATCTTCTGGTAGTGCTGAACTCCTCTTGCTGTGAACCTAAAAGATTTCCTGGAGGAGGGTTTACAATTGTCACAGAACTGATTCCCAGGAGGTGCAGGCGAAGCAAGCACTTTGATTTGACATGGATTTCAGTATCTTGGGGATAAAAATTACCCAAATGACTAGATCATCTAATCCAGTCCTTTGCCCAGAGCAGGAATGATTCTGTCTTTCTGGATAGATGCTTGTTGAACTTGTTCTTACAGATCCCTAGTGCTGAAGACTTCATATGCTGTTATTCCCAGGTGATCTAATTTGATTCTGCACCCTTATGATCAGAAGCTTGTTGCTGGTGTCCAACCGGAATCTCTCAGATGGTGGTTTATGCCCATAAATTCTAGTTTATCCAATCTGGACATAAAAACCAGATTATGCTTTTTTTTTTTTTCCTTCAAGCTTTTTGATTCACAAGGTGGTCTTAACTCTTTTTTCGCTTGTGACTACTTGACACCTCTTTGTCGAAAGTCACAGTAATTCAGTGTTAGATACTCAGTGTCAAGGATGTCAAAGCTTGTTCTTTCATGTCCCTCGTGAAATAAAGACTGCCTGTGCAAATTTAGTACTCTGCAGGCACAGAGCGGTGTCAAGAGCTGATTCTGCTTTTTGCTGGTAAGAAAATGTAGTACGTTTCTGGACATCCAAAGAGAGATCTGGCAAGGATTCTTTTTCTGCTAAAAGCTTGCCTGCCTGTGAGTGAATCTCTGCCCAGCAGATTGAAGCATGAGGCTTCTGCTCATGAAAACGCAATCCTTTATGAGAAAGAGAAAACCGTGATCTGGGGTTCTGCTCTTTTTTCAGTTCCTTTTGATTGTCAAGAAAAGAGTACACATTTTAATTACATCTGGCCTTTTTACAACATGACTAAGCTGTCCAACAGATGTCTGCTTTGGGTCCGAACAGCATGAACATATGACAGGGAGGCAAACAATAATCTCGGGGAGTTTCATCCCTCTTGTTTTTCACGCAGATTTGGTCACACTACAACAAACGCCTTTGCAAGTTCTTTATTCTTTTGTAGAGTAACGTTGCCAACAAGTAGCTTCTGAATCTGGGCTTCTCTTACAACTTCCAAAAGAATAAAGCCCTCTCTGGGAAGATATCCTCAGTTCGCATCTAATTGTCACTTATAACCTGACGATGCACACAGGGATGTAAGCTTTACAGGCCACACTCCGGCAGAAATCCTTAAGGAGGACTAGCAAATGGATACCATCAGGCCAGATTTGGAGGACTGGAAATAATTTACCCATAACTCTTGATTTAATCTATCTGTCTGTTCAAATTCATCTCTCATCTAATCAATCTGAACAAGAGGACTGAAATTCTGGAAATAGTGTGTTTATTAGTTTTAAAAAAAAATAAATAATAAAAAAAAGTTCTGGAAATATGTGTTTTAACAAGTTGTTGAGTTAGCAATTCTTTCTTACTCTACAGCCCGGCTCTGCCACACATACTGTAACTTTCATCTCCAGCCAGAAAACTTCAAAGTACTTCTGAGGTCAAGGGCAGTGTGGCAACATGTATTAAATCAAGAGTTCCCAGATCAGTGTACGTTCTTGGATGTGGACATGGACTGCAATGTACGATGACATTGTAGAAACTAGACAAAGCTAGCCACTTGGAGAGATTAATGATTTGGGGCTGTACCAGCCTGCAGAGCTGAGAGGGTTGAGGGTTGGGGTTGGATTATTTTTTTTTTTGTTTTAACTACTGTGATTTAAAGGGCAGAAGGCACATACGTGACTTCAGTATATTGTTCTGTAGCTTGCTTTATTAGATTGGTGAAATTCATGTAATGCTGCCGCACAACCCAAACTGGTAAGCAAAATCCTCTGAAAAGCAGGGCAGGAAAACAGTCCTTTTCCAAATGTAGCTTTATCAGAAACATAATGAAAACCTGCTTTATAAGGTGAAACAGTCATCTGTAATAATAGTAAGCTTGCAGCGATGCTCTGAATTGGTTGGGTTTGCTCCCACTTCTAGTTTTTGTTCTGTTTGGTATAATCTCATTTTCCATTCATAACCAGCATGTTCTTTCTGTCCTGAGCACGAAATGCAGGCTAGTCCTTGCCTGATGTATTCGTGCTCAGAGCAGTGTAACACGGGGGCTCTTAGCTTTATTAGGCAGCAATAAGAGTTGTCACTTTTCCTCCAAGTAGGTAGGAAAGAAGCATAATGAAAAATTTACCTATCTTGCTACAGAAACAAAAACGAACCCTTACAGTAACTGGCAAGAGTTGACACATTATCAACTAATGCGACAAACTAATATTCTGAAATTGTCGTCTTTAACCTCGGAATTACCAACACTCATAGCACTAAGAAAGAGTTTTCGCAAAACCAGAGCTGCCCCTGAATCCACAAAATAATATGCACATAAAGCCTGCTTTCATCCCTTGAAAATACAAGCACTTAAATAAGGTTTTAAATAAGATTTTCATTACTGTAGACTCCCTCTAAGGTTGGTAGAGATAAACAGAGGGAGGGCAGCTTGGCTTTTGGGTGCATTGAATCATTCTTTGGCATTGCCTGACTGATTTAGGCACTTCAGTGAAGTGCATACAATTCAGCGTGGTGGGTTTAGCTAAAAAAGTGCACGACCGTATGTGCGGGATATGTGGAGTACCTGACTGTCTGCTTTGTGTGTGCAACTGCAGGCTTTTAATTTTTTCTGCAAAAAAATTGCAGCAAGGATAGAGAAGAAAAGTCTTCACAATATTTATGTGAATTTGCGTGCATTATGTTCCCAGTCTTCCGGTAGATATTATAAGGTGGTATATCCGTATGCTATACATATTTAATACTTGCTTTGAAAAGGCCTCTTTAAATCGCACTTCCAAATTCTCTTAGATATCTTGATTCTCAAGGTGAGCTTAGTTAACTAAAGAGAGAATAATAAAATTAATTCACGGGACTGGTAACTTGGCTGCAGTTTCAAATATCCACTCTAATTGCCCCACGCTGCCAGGTAACTAAGTTGGAATGTTGATTTCTCAGAAAACCTCTTTCCAAATGAATCACCCTCTTCGCTTCAGGCAGAACTTTGCTATTCTTCAAGTTTCCCATCTACCTCTTGGCCGCTCCTAATTTGGTATGGGTGCCAATCCGTCATAATTAGAGTGGGAATATGAAAACACAATTCAAGTGAGCTTAAATAATATTTCTGAACTTCAGCTAAAGCATGGTTTAGATTTTCAGCCCCGATTCAGGTAGTTTCTATTTTTGCCAAACAAATTACCTCATTGCTGAATAAAATGGCTATCTTGCCTCGTCAGCATTGCTCTGTGAAAAAAAGAAATTAATCAGATTTCCTGCCGTTCCATTAGCTATTTTTTTGGTTTCATTTAATATTTCAGCTGCCTCCAGAATGATTTTTCTAATACCAAAAGGGCTTAGTCAATTTTCAGGACTAACTACTTGCAAAATGTCACTTTAATAAAGCAGGTTTATTGCTGGAACTTGGCACAAGAAGAAAAGCTGAAGTGATGTAAAAATGTATTTTGATGAACTTTAAAAAAAAAAAAAAAAAAAAAAGGAGGGGGACAGTCCTGGTTGTTTCTGAATGCCCTTGATTTCTGTAAAAACTGAGTCAAAATGCTACTCAGCATTTTTGGTGTTTGGATTCTCCATATACCGAAATCAGGAGAAACATCGGGATACCTGACATGAGGGACCTGGCAGTCAGCCTCATCCAGCCCATCAAAACAGTCTGGTCTCCAGAGCAGATTCAAATCCCAGTACGATAAAAGGCCAGGACCACCACTGTCAGCAGAGGCATCTTTGGTTGGCATCTTTACAGTATTATCCAGCTCCACTTTAAACTTACATGGTTTAAATTTATCCGTTGATGAAAGGTTTGGATATAAAGTTTGACACAGAGTTTCCTCATGTGTTTCGTGTTGGTAGACAGGGAGTGAGCAACAGTTGTTATTCAATCAGTTTATTTGCAGGGATGAAAAAATGCAGTTTCAAAAGAACTAAAACTATTCATACAAAAAAATTCTGAAAAAGACAAAGTCTTTTAAATTTCTTATTCTGAAAAAGTTTCAAGTCCAAAATACATCTAAATTAAGCATATTAAAAAGGCAAAAATACAATCAAAACAAGAAAGTCCCTCGAAAATCAGACATGGAGAGAAATGCTGATGTTCTAATTAATCCTTTCAACTGATGTTGTTTTGTTATTTTATGGAGAATGCCTATTTTGTTCTGGGTTGGCTCCAAAAGAGATTTCTTTTCATCTGTTTGTGGACTATGGTGCTCAGGTACCCATCTAGCCTGTGTCAGCCACTGGTGCCCTGCTAGAGCGCTGTGTCGGGTGGGACGGTGTTGATGCCAAGCCAAAGTAAGGCAGCTCCTGCTCAGAGCTTTTTCCCTCTTTGCTTTTCCCTGCCTGTAGCCAACCTGCTTGTGTAAGGTGAACACTGAACTTTCCCAAACAGCCTTGTCTCGGTCTTCTTTAAAACTGCTAAATGAAGGAAACGAGGACGGAGAATTCAGTTTTGCGTGCGTGGTGGTTTGGCGTGAAAAAGTCTCTCACCTGCCATTCATCAGAAATAGTCACCAGCTGCTCGCAGGCTAACGTTACAGTGTCAATGGGAGGTCTTTAGCATGAGAGAGAGAAAAAGGTCTTTGCCAAGATGTTAAAAAATGGAGTACAGTGAAACTGGAAACTTCCCTTGATAGTGAGCACATTATCTAAGCATCTTATTACAAATTACTGAGAGCCCTTTTAGCAATTTTTTTTATGTCTTAAGGGGATTTAACTAATTAGGCACAAAGTCTTATGCTCGGGATTTATTCAATCATATTTTTTCACTTAAGGTATGGCAAGTCATCTGGTTTTTTCATGTTCTGGTGGTCATTTGTGGATGAGGCAGATTTAGCTGGGAGGAACCCAGCTGCAGTTACTAATAACGTTCAGCAGCACTGACTACCCATGCTTGCTGCACACAAACTCCCGTCGGAGTCAGCTGAAGACCTGCGTTCTTGCTAGCGTGCAGCTCTGGCCTGGCTGCTGGGGTTGACATTGTCACATAGCATCGGTATAGCTGTAGGACCAGATTTTGAGCATACAAAGGTGGCAAGATTGGGTCACCAATGCTGATGTTGTTCCCCTCGTTTGGAGAACAGAAGCCCCTCACCTGCCTGATGGTGTGCAGACTTGGTAGTCCTGAAATGCTCCAGCTTGCAGTGGAGAAGCAGCAACAACTCAAGGACCTTGATAGGCAACAAGGAGATGCCTTTATAAAACAGCTTGAAATATCTCTAGTTAAGGATCTTCGCTCTGCCTGGTGCTTAGGTACTCGAAGTAGGCAGTGTGGGTGGCTCGGTTTGGAGTTGAATTGATACGCCTTTGTAGAACACATTGCCTCTCTTACTAGTGCTAAAACACGTGCATCGAGACAATGACTAGCCTTGGACCTTCTGTACAGAGTCTGCAAGTGTCCTTAGACCACGTACTGACCTGTGAAAGGTCACTAAGAATAGGAGACCTATTGTCCGTGAATTTTAATTACAAATTTTAAATGTATAGAGCCCTGTGGATAGATTGAAAACCACTTTTAATCTGACAGTTCCTGCTGTTTTCATTGAGACCTTGGTGATCTCGCAAGAATTTCCAGAGTAACCAGTAGTAAGGTCACTGGGATGTTTGTATTTAAAGTAGGATCGTACAGCAGGAGAGCGCAAAGGATATACTAGAGAGTACTGTGTGTCTTCAGCCTCTTGGACCTGCAGTGGCATGGGGAAAGCAGCTTTGCAGACTCGTATCCAAAATCACAAAGATTAATCCATTCTTGCTCACAAATCTGTCTGTAAAAATCAACACTGTGTTCTGGGTTGCAGAAATGCAGGAATATATTTGATGTATGAAATTGTTTCTCATTTGAATTTGTTACCATCAGGTGTTACCTAGCTTATAAAGGCTTTTTGAGAAGCATTTGTTCTTAAAGAGTCAAAAATATGTTCCTATACTTCCATTTCAGGGTTAGCTAATTCAGTAGTTTAAAATAATTTAAAAAACCATTAATGGTCAAATCCTCAAGTTATTCTAGGCTCATGTGAGGTGAAATTTGCGGTTGTTTTTTCATGAGGTATGGACTCCTCCATTACATAGGGAACTTTGAAAGTCTTCCTTTGGTTTCCTGCCTAGTGGTTAACTCAAAAATCCAACTGTGTTCATCCAAGCATCGTCTCACGTCCATACAGCAAAACTTCATCCTCTCACCTGTCGAACTCGGCAGCATTGGGGGCCACACGTAGGTTTCCACAGAGCTTCACTTCATCTAAGGTAGAGGAGGACATGGGTGACGCATTCATTTAACCCAGTTTTGATTAATTCGGAAAACCAAGCTGAAAAAGTACTAAACTCTCACTGCTTTTGACTTTTACTGAACATGTTGCATGATATCTCAAACAACCAGAATCATCTGGCACCAACTGTGTTTGACTTACTGTCGTCCTAAAAGGCGTATAGGAAAAAATCAATATCTGTTTTGTTTCACGGTAGAAGATCTCAGCATTTTGCAGCCTAACATATATTTTAGTGGTTTCATTGCACCACTAAAGGTCAAGTACCATATCTGTGCCTGTGATTTCCTCTACTGCTTTAAAGCACATCCAGGGACTGTAACTCTTTAAGCTCTTTCAGGGCACAGTCCTGTTATACTGAAACAAGTGGGGGGATTTTTTTGGTGGCCAAAAATGAAATGTAAAAAAAAAAATTTGTTCATTGTTTCTGGAGCTTTGCTTCAACTTTTTCTCATTCTCAAATGTAATATTTAGCGGTGATTCTATAAATTACGTGCTTAATTGTAAGCTCATGGTTCAGCCCATACTACAGCTTACAGCGCCAGGGACTTGCATAGGTTCAGATCTCAATCTGAATGGTAGCAGATTGTCTTTGTATTAGATATTTCTTGATTATAAATGTTACAGTGCTTTTTAAGGAATTTCAGATCTTGCATATTTTCTTAGTGTTGTTTCCTGACTCAATTTATATTCCGTCATGTAAGCCGTATTGTAGCTCTGGTTTGTAGTATTTGCATTTTCCACTTCTTCTATTTTTCTGTTACCTGATATGTTGTATTTTCTTATTAGGAACTTACCTGATGAAATATTTGACATCACAATATCCCATACAGCTAATTCCAGACAAATTTATAAAAATCAGATAAACTCCATGCTTGTTTACTAACCACTTTTGCATTTTATTGACATTTCTGGTTCTGCCTGCTTTCATTCTTTATTTGCTGTGATGAAGGTTTTACGCTCCCTGATTTATTTGGTGTAGAGTACCATTATACATACGAAAGGTACAGTATAAATCAATCAATAATAATAATAAATAAAGCGAAGTTAACATTCCACTTTATGATTTTCTAAGCATCAAAACACAAAGTCTCTGTTGACTGTCAGACTTTAAATAAAGCACTACACAAACACACCATCACACACCTCTTGTTACTGACTTGATGCAATTAAACTCCAGGCTTAAGGGTGGCCTCGCAAGAGTTTATGACATGTCTTTTGTTGTCCTATCTTTTACTTTTAAACTGCATCTTGTAAATCAATTTCTATTATAATTCTCATAAAAGGGTATTTCGTTCAATAAAGTTTATGCTATGTCAGGATCAGATAACAGTAGCTGGTTCCCCTTAGCTTGTTTGTCTGAGCCGTGTAGGACATGCGTATCTCATAAATTGCTCTCCCTGGTTGATGATGCATCTATGGCTGCTTGCAGGAAACTGTACTTTTTGTTAAGTTGAGAAGCCTGTAATTCTTAAAGTGATCCCTGAACCTTATTTAATGCTGCAAAACACTACAGGAAAAGGGGGTTGAACTTTAATGTCTGCAAGGGGGAAAGTAATAACTTTCCCCATCTCTTCTGTAAGTGGCTTGGGCTATGTGATGAATGCAGAACCTTCACTCACAAGGTTTTCCTGATATTATACACTTGTAGCAAATAAGGTTAGAACCTTTAAAATATAGCATTTAGTAATGTACTGGAAATAGCTTCTTCTCGATTCCTTTAAAGGTCACTGCATTTGCTTTTCAGTCGTAATTTTAGTTCAGGCCTCTACAGAGTAGAACTGAGAGCACGCTTGGCAATGTTCTCTCAATTTCCCCAAGACTGAAAATAAAATGGCATGGGACGTTTGTATATAGTGAACAAGTGTGTATTGTGTGTGTGTGTATGTACACATACAGAAAAATGTTCAAGTTTGGGAGGAGGTTACTAGACCAAATAATCAGGCATAGACACAAAACACAGAGAAATAATCAGTTTGCTATCTACTGTTTCCCTCAAATCTTTCTTAGCATGACCTCACTCCCTTCCACCACCCAGAGCTTGCAGATCTCCAGCCTCCCCAGCCAAAGAACAGGCCTGTTATTGACCTTGTAATCACGTGTTGCTTAATAATATGGCCTTGCTATGAAAAAAAGAGATGTGCGTTTCTTTAGTGATTTGGTTAGGGCATCTAAAATGAGGAAAGACATTGAAGAGTAATGAGTGGCTGTAAGACATATTTTTCCTCTCACGCTTAGGAAATACCCTATGGCTAGGAGAGCAGTGTGTTTCATAGTTGGCCTGAATTTGCCAATAGTGCAAAGAATTTATTAAGAATTGAAGTTTACACAGTAAGGACAGGTGTGGAATATTCGGGTAAGGTATTACACGTTAGAGTAGGGTTAGAAGATGGATGTTGGGAGCATCTATGGGGGGTAGATGGGCTGGGGGAAGTACCGTTTCACCTGAAGTGATGCAGATGAGAAACAGTGAAGACGGGGTTGTGTCTGAAGGCTTGTGATTTTTTTTTTTTTTTTTTTTTTTTTGGCCATGGAAAAGTCACATAGGCTCATATCCAATGAATATTAAGGCTCCAGACTTCTAATTTCAGTGCACAGATTAGAAGCTGTAGTAGCTGTCTGGAAAGGGGCCACAATGCTAGAGGTCGTTGTTTCAATACCTAAGCTGAACAGATTCCTCCGAGCAGATGCCGTGACCCTGAGTTCACGTGCCTTAGTTCTCGGCATGGGGAATGGTTGGCAGCTGAGAAGAGGAGGTAATTTTTTTTTTGCTGAAATAGGTCCTGAGCCATAATATTTTTTACACGTGAACTTATATTTTAAGGCTCACCCTAGGCTTATAAAACAAATGCTTTTTTTAAAGCACATAAATCAAGTTGGATGCCAGCTGGATTTTCCCAGGAGAATATTCATATTCAGTGACTGAAAGGATTTATTCTCTATTTACATTTATGAGATTTGGCAACAGTTAATGGAAGTAGAAAAGTCAGCTATCTTCCTTTATAGCAGGTAACCATATCTCTTTGGCTGATCAAGATTTACAAACATCTTCCCAGTTGATTTATTCATGTTAACATTACTACTGGTCTATTTTGAAACTCAGAAGAATGATGCCAATTTTCATTTTTGTAAATGAAGGGGGAGAATTGCTTTTGTCAGCTACCAGCTAATAACTTCCCAAGTATTATGTTTGGGGGGTTTCACTGGATCATTTGGAAGATTTTTGGCCTGTTTTGTATTAGCCGAAGGACTCGGAGCTGCATTTTCTAAAGTGACCACTAAGAATACCTGATTGTTTAGATGTCCAGATAAGACATCTGGTTTTCAGCTCTCAGGTGCTCAGTATGTGGAAATCTACCCTCTTTGGGGTGTCTCTGCTTGAGCTCCAAATTGAAATAGTCTGATTATTGGTTATCCTTTCTACCAAATCATTTCTCTCCTCTGATACTGTCTTTGCTCTGAGAGCATCCATGCTTGAAAGCCATGCTGGACCCCCTTCAACAGGGTGCTTACTGTAGCTGAGGTCTTGGATGTGATCCTTTAGCTAACATGGATGGTAAGAGACTGGATCAAGCTGCATGTTTCAAACCCACTTGATCCTAGCAATGTGGCAGATGATGGGTCTGCATGAGCTGATGAACAAACCATACATGAATGCGGTGGAGAGGAAGTCTCATTCTGAAAGTTGTGGCTTTAGATCAGTGTCAGATCCTCAAAGATTTTGTGGAATGACATGCACTCTCATTTATGTGGAAACATATGTTTTTATAGACCAGCTGCAGAGTATTGAAGGAGGTCTTGTAGACCACAAGTGGTCCAGGATGACAGTGGAAAAGATCATGGATTAAGTCTATTACGGTTGCCTGACTGGTTTACTCTTTGAATCTCTGTTTTGGTTTATGTGCTCTGCATTCAAACCTAACTTATGAATATACCTGATTAATTACCTCAGTGCATTTGCTGGGTGAAGCATTTCACAAATATGCTAAAGCTTTAAAAAGGCCCTAAACCATCGATCCTGTCCTTCTAAAAACCACTCTGTGCCACAGCCGGAGCACAAGCCACTTTGGAGATTGAAATACCATCATATACTCTCCTTTGCATCTATAAAGGCCTTGCAACCTGAAGACAAATTTCTTTACCGGCTTCTTGAGTGGAGGAGCTAACCCTGCTTACCATCCCTCACCGCGCAGAGTGCTGCCGGCCTCCCAGCACAGAGGGGCCGTAGAATATATTATTCCATTAACACTTGTCTGAGTTCTGTTCTCTGCATATTAAAGCAACTGAGGAGATCAGTTATCTTCAGCTGGGGATAGTAGGCCTTATTATGTCTTTTTTTAATGTTTATCCAGAGCACTATGAACTTTTGTTCTCCAAAGGTAGCAATCAACAAAGATAAATTGAGTGGCAGAAAGCAGCTACTTAACTAACCGCCCTCTCTATGCTGCGCGGGAGTCTGAATTCAGCAGAGGTGGGGCTCTAAAATGAAAGCTAAAGGAGGAGCTGGGAGGCAAAAACCAGCCAGTTGAGATCACAGAGAAAGAGACATTAATGGCAAAGATCACATGCAACAAAACCAAACAAAATGAAGCAGCTAAAGACGGTGATTATATAGATCTGAGCAGACTGTTGACTATGTGGAATTGCAATTATCTCTCAGGCTCCTGGGACCTTGCTCAGGGAATCATTACTACAAAACTAAGAAGATTGTTCTCAGGTGCAGAACATATTGATTTTGCTGTTCTCCAGCATCCTGCAAAGCAACTGACCATGTCATTTAAGCGTTCGTTAACCAAACACATCAATAAACATAAAACTTTCAAAAAAGTAAAAATCACCTCATAAATAATTATAAAGGAGTGAATTATTACCTAGGAGCAAGTGTAATTGATGTCATTATAAATAAACCACAAAATATATCCTGTCCCAAGCTTAAAAATGTATGAAGGCATCCATCTACCTTGTTAAAAAATGATAGTTTATCTTGCCAGGAGGACAGCTTTCATAGCTGCCTGATTGGAAGAGGTGTGTGCAGAGAAGAGATTGCATTGTAAATATTTTTTATTTGCTTTATTTTTCCTTTTTTTTTTATTTTTATGTGAATTCAAAGCTTATAAAGAGAGAGGGACAGATAACATTCGTTACAGCCAAGCTGCGGGGAGGGCAAGAAGAGTTTGTCTGTGCGGTTCACATCAGCCCTGACCTGCAGTGCCCCAACTATTGTAATCCTTGACCTTTGAAGAGCAGCTGTCAGTAACAACAGGCTTTTTTTTCCCTCTAGTTTTTTTTTCCTCTGACCCAAGGACTGCCAGGGACAAGCAAATTCGTTTTGAATGTGTGATGTGAGGTAATCGGTAATGGCAAAGCACTCACATCCTCTGTTCTCCAATATTGCCTATTCACCCATAACTGCAATTAACACTAGCAAGATATTAATGCAGGAGGAAGTGAGACCCTTGGCTCTCTGTTGACTGATGTCCCAACATACTTCTTAATCAGGGGTCCCTTCTTCTCCAAATAGTAAGACAGAGACAAACCCACTGGGTAGGTCAAAGGGGTGAAGAATGAAGGCTTTAGATTTGTGTTGACTGGTAAGTGAAAGGGACAGATGAATCCATTAGGTAATGGTGGTCTTTTACCGCGTATTATTTCATACATGAAAGAAAACAGTTGAATACTTTCTTTGTGTGTATGCTCATTTAAATAAGCACAAATCTGGGGCCGACCAACTCCCAGAGAAGTCAGTCAAAGACTGTCACTTGGATGTGACATAGGGCTCACGTGCTCCTTTGAAGGCGAGCTTTTAATAACCTTGGAAACTTCCACAACTTGTTATCTGAAGTGGATGGGGGGCTCTCTCCATCCCCCTCCTCCTGGATCCTGCATGGATCTGTATTGCAGAATGTCCCTCCAGGGCCACTGGATTTGGGGTGCTGTATTTGGATAGTACATAAACTGGAGATGCGACTTCACATTGTGGGATTTTGTGAAATGTGGTATTTCTTTATCTATCTTTGTCTGAGTGGGATGATGTATCAGAAAACAGTGTTTTCTGTTTTAAAAGTCTCAGCGAAGAATCTGAAGGAAAACTGATTTTGTTTAAATTTTGTATACGTCCAGTGATATGTTTCTTTTCAGGTCAGATTGGTGCTGGCTTGTGGCTCTACTTGAACCCTTGCGCATCCTGAGAGATTTTGGAGTCAAAAGGGGCTGTTGGTTGTTTTGACGCCCTGGCCGTTGTTGCTTTGGGTTATTCACGTTTCTCTTCCCTCCTGCATCCCTGGCTTCTATGGGGGTCTCTTTTTGCAGCTGTATTTTCACAGAGAGTCTTGAGACTGCTGTTCACATAATAAAGTCTGAGTTTTCTCCGAGAAGATATTCTGATTTTTTTCACCCTGGATCAGGAGTAAAGCCAATGTCAAAACATCAGACTTTCTCACGGGGATTTCAGCAGTCTCTGCTTCCAAAGGCCTTCCATAAATTCAGAGTCCTGTTTTGCTGTCAGTTTGGGGTAAGCTTAGGAGTGCACGGGCACTGCCTTGGAGAGATGAGAGTATGAAAAAACAGAAATGGAGGCAGGGTGAGGGATTGATACAGAAAGTCCCATGAAAACTTTCCCCTGGTAATTCCATGGGTCTTCGTATAGATCAGTCTGGGCAAAGGGATGTACTCAGAGAGGTCAGGGCAATGTTTGTCATGCAGCTTATTAGTTTTATTTCCTTTTCCTACTCAGACTCTGTTTACTCATCTACTTTATTCATATAAGAACTTCTTCAAACACTTTTCAGAGCCTCTGGATTGTTTTGGTTTTGACAAAATAAATTCAGCAATTATATTTGTGCAGAAGATAATTATTGGCAAAGGAAGAGTGGATATTGTGAGCAGAGGAGGAAGGGAGAAGGTGGAGGAATGTAGAAAGGGAATAGGGAAAGAGAAATAAATACAAAATGGAAGTTTGAGCTGTTTATTGGAAAGAGACTCTATTTTCTCTTATGAAAAAAGGAAAATTACAGGTTGGCGTCACCGAGTTTATCCTGCTTATGCACTTCTGCCTTGATGTCTCCAATGTCTGACATGAGTTTCCCAGCTAATGCTGACCACTCAGTCTAGTGGCACTTCTGGAGGAGCTACTGAGTTTAAAAAAAGAACCAAAAAAAGCTAATAATAGCAATAATAATATTAATCCCCTTGGTGATATAGCAGACCGCTTATCACCTGCTTATCTTAGACACATAAGTTTTTCTCTGGAAGGGCTTTTTCTGTCTGCGTAGACTGTTCTGGGAGTGCAGATTACCAGCTTGGCTTGCCTTATTTTTAGACAGTTAATTTTTAGTGTCTAGAGTCAAACCTCCTCTAAGTCATATTCTTTTCATAGAGGTCACAGCCATGACAAGCTTTAAGTTTTCACTGCATGGCACCATATAGCTTAATTAATGGAGTTGGCTGATGCAAGGTCTCAGGGGTCTCACTCCTACTGGATTTGCGTTATTGTAACAGTAATAATTTAAGTGTATTTGCAATCTACAAAAGAGGAGGAGGGGACGGAGCACAGCTGTCAAAAAGTAAATTCGGTTCATTAAAAAAAAAGTGATCTGATCATTTGACTGATTTATCAGTTGACGTGAAACAAGAGACAGTGCAAGATTGCAGCTGACAAAGCAGGAAAAAGGGTGAGCTCTGGCATAACCAGCACTACAGAGAAGCGAAGAGAGAACAGAATACTTTCATTTTGCAAGCCTGAAGTTAAGCAGAAGATTACTCCATTGGAAAAATAGGGAGTTGACTTGGATCTGCAAAGCTTCAGTTTTGAATTTGGAGCTTTTTCCTTTGCTTTTCTAGACTGTCCAGCACTCCCTCCAGCTCCCACATTTCCTGGCACTGTCTCCATAACCCTGGTTGGAGGAGCTTATCTAAAGCTCTCCATTGGGGAATGGAAATAGAACATATAGTGCAAGTTCTTTGGCTCATCATCCACTCTGACAACATCCACAGCAACAACAAGAAGCCGGACTTATTTTTACTACTTGGCAGTGGAACAGCTTTGGGAAGAAAACATTTCTGAAATTACATTTTCATTAAAATTTGAGAAAACATTTGAGGGGGAGCACAAGGAGGTATATTTAATGGTACATTAAGAGGCCTATTTTCAGTTAAGCAGAGGCATGCGTAGGAATAACATTTGCCCCTGGACAAATCCACAATGCAACAAACTAAAACTGAACCTGCAATTGAATTCCATATCCACAAAAGTCGTCAGCAAATCAGGCCAACAAAGAGGGGAGGGCAGTCTTTGAAATATGAACCAGAATAAATCTCCATATCAGCTATCGGATCTCAATAAATAAGTCATCATTTTTTACCTTCTGGTCACGCAGAGATCTTTTATATCAATTTGTATCTTTTATATAATAATGGGAGGTTCTGTATTAAGGAACGATACTGTACTGACTCATGAGTTAGGTATTTTTGATGGACTAATTATCTAGATGATAAGAATAGTTCCCACACTTCGGAATAAAAAGAAGAAAATGGAGCAAATTAACATTTATTAAGTGTGTTTGAAAAATAATTGTTATTCATCACTTCTTGCAGTTAGAACTGTATTAATTATCTCTGCCTAGTTCATTTGCTTAGTGGCATCTAATGAAGACAGCAGCTTCTGGAAACAAAAACTCTGTCTATTGAGAAGATTAAAATTATCGGAGGAAGTCTGAAATTCATTCATTTAATTCTGCTGCCTGAACTTGTTCTAAAAAGACTTCGTTAAGCTACAGGATGAAATGCTTCTTTTACTCCAGATTTGCAGAGCTTTAAATGAGAGCAGACTCTGATAGGTAGGCTTTTGGGATTTCTTTTATGTGGTGGAACATCTTGGTTCTGCACAACCCGAAAGTTGGCTGGTTCCCACATTCCTAATGATGACGTGCAGGAAGGAGTTCAGCGCGTTGGCTGTTGATTTGTCAATAGCTTAATTCTCCATGACAACCTCCCCAGAGGAGTGAGAAAAGTCAATAGCACAAAGTTCACATCACCTTGGATAGCTGATGTGAGGCAAAACACAATAAAGAAGATAGAGGCCATAAACTGTGCTAGGCAATGATTAACCCATCAAACTGGAGAAATAGAAAGAATCATTAAAATGACAAAATACGATGAGTCATTTGGTGCTGATCTAATTAAATAATATTCCAATGTAAATCAGTGAGTTATAATCTGAGAGCCGGGGGGAAAAGGCATTTGGCCTAACTAGTGATTTCTGAAAAGTCCCTATAATTATGTTCCTCTGCTTGACATCTTTGTCACCTGCCTGTAGCTTGTTTCTGTGAATTTTGTTTTGGTCAGGACAAGCTTGATCCAAAGCCAGGCAGAGGCAGTGGAAAGGTTATGACTAATTTCGATATGCTTTTTGGCACAGCCAAAAATTGATTTGTGATCAATTTGGCAGAATCAAGGTTTTTTCCAATCGGGGAGGAAGATTATTTTTTACCCTGGGTATGTGGTTAAGTCTCATTATCATTTCAGAGTCGGCGTGTTCGTTATTTCTAATGGCATTGGTGGTGGCTGTTATAAGGATATGGACGTGCAGGTTTGGCTTTGGAAGAAGTTGAGAATAGTGATACGGGTTTCAGATCTATGTCAGCCAGGCCCTGGGGCTCTCAAATTCTGTTCTTTAACAGGAAAATCAGGGATGATTTGGTTTTGCCAGGACTTCATTAGTAGTAATTTGGTTTCATATCATCAAAACAGACTGGGTTGGTTCAGGTTTAAGTTCCATTTTATCTGAGTCTGAATGTTCTTGGGCATTTTCTAATTCTTTTGTTGATTTTCAGTAAAAAATATTATTTTTGAGCTCATTTCTTCGAAAGAAGTTGAAAAGATGTGGACCCTTTATTTTCCGCTTCGTATTTGAACATTGTTACTCTCTCCGGTTTGCATCTTCTGTAACTGTTATTGCCTTACCTGTATCAGCTCCAGTGCACGGGGCTGCCATATTTGCTCCCTGCGAGTTTCGCAGCTGATGAACAATAGTATGGAAACAGATTCTTCTAGTTTTACTTCATGCAGAGAGCCGGCATTTCTGATTTTACTCGTTTCCTCATTTGTATCTAGGCCAGAAATTAGGTAGCCATGAAAAGGGATCAAGAAGACTGATGACCAGCTCTTAAGGATGTTTTTTTTTTTAAAATGTCCTGCTTTAATGCAGTTGGCCATATTGTTCACAGTGTGTGGTATAGTTTCACATGAGTTCATGTCACTATGTTGTTCTCACCCATTTATTATTCATCTGCCATGGCTAAAATATTTATAGGCTCTAAGGTCTGTTTCTTCCCAAGCACCTGTAGTGCTTACGCACAGCATTAACTTGGGCATCTGTCACAGCAGGCGTATTTGGTGGTTTTGGCTGCTGTTCCACCATCAGTGACCCAAAAGGCTCCTTAAGTGACCTAATTATGAAACGATGCTGACCAATAGCACATTTACATCATTCCATCAACGGCATTATTTTTAGTGTAACTCTTTCACTTATTCTCCCTCTGATCAATTAACCATGCCAGTGTCTGCTGTAATGAATGTCAGGTCCCCATCAAATAAACCTCTTTTATCCATTAGTAATTATTGGCCGTGGCCTTCGTCAAAAAGAGTGAGCTGAAAGTAAATGTTCAGATGGTATTATTTGACTAATGTACCACTTGAATCTGACCTCTTCTTCATTGTGCAGTATAGGCTGATAAGAAGTCTTTCAGAGACTTTGCTCCTTTCTAGTGAAACATAATCTCTTTCATTAAAGTCTGAGTTATTTAATCACATCATTTTCAATGAGACCAGCTTTTCCTGCAGTCCAGGAAAAGACTGCCATTGTCATGGGCTGTTTCAATCCCTCCAAACCCTCGTCTTCTTTCTTCTTGGTTCAGTTTCCATACAAAGTCCTTGTGGTTTTATTTTTGCTATTTTCAAGCTAGTTTTTCGTTCAGTAAAGCTTTCCCTCACTGCACCTTTCTTACATCTGTCAGCTATTGTCACTCTTCCTTCTGCCTTTCTGGTGATGCTGAGTTTCAGTCTTGATAAGGCAGGTAGGAGTTTTGCGGGCAGTTGAGGGAAATCACAAAAGTTCTGTTGTTCCACGGATGAACATGGCTTAAGGCCTCCTCTCTTCACAGGCACGAAGTCTCTCACTGCACTTCTCTCTCTGTGTAATCATTTTTATTTTAAAGTTAGGATTGTAAATGTTTGTTGGGAGATCAGGTTTCGCTTTGATGTTGCTTGTAATGGAACAAGTTTGCAATTAAAAAACTAAGAAGGTTCAAATAGCTGCAAGTGGTCCCAAGGTTTACCTACCATTATGCATATTTATAATTTCTAAATTGCTGTTTTTCTTCAGAGTGGTCAGTTTTCACTGAAAGCATCTCACTTCCAGCTGCACAGTTCTCGATCCCCCCACTTTTAGGGTTTTTTCCTTTAGGTATAGCTGGTTTCTACTTTTCAGTGATACTGGGAAACAGCCTGAATGTTTCCAGGACTGTGGCCATTTTACAATACCTGCTTGTCTCTCCATCCCTGCTGCTGTTACTTGGTAGAGATGTTTTTTCTATATCCAGTTGCATGGTAGGAAAAAAACCCCAACAACCTCTCTCAGTTGACACAGTGAAGTTAAATATCTTACAATTCATCACTCTTTATTTTAAAATGAACATGCGTAGGTGTTTACCGGAAACCTGTCAGTCAGATGAACATGGTCTTCTCAGTAAGCAGGTAATTTAGAAGCTGTATCTTCTAAAACATACTTCCCAAAGTGTACAAGCTTGATCAGCTGGAAATTAGTTGAACTTATGGCAAGTGAGTTGATTTTGCTATTTGATATTGGGAGGCAGAACTTACTGTTCATGAGTTTATCTCCACTGACTGTTATTCCTATAGAAAGCCCCGCAGATCTCTCGCACTACTTTTTGCCCTGTGGATTATGCACACAGAAAGACTTCAGCCTCTTTGTTGAGTCTCCTCTCCTTGAGAATACGGCTGCTAGTTGCTTATTTGGAGATATATCCTGTTTTGCCTCCAGCATAAGAGGAAAGGAAAACCTGGAGGGTGATCATGGGCTCAAGTTAGCACAAGCGCTTCGGCTGTGGTTCAGCAAAGCTCTTAAAGATGGGCTGAACTTTAAAATGAACTACAAGTAGGACAGTGCCCATGCCTCAAATCGGATGTGTGTTTTAAGGGTATTGGTAAATGAAGACTTAAAACCTTATGACTTTGCTTAGTGAGGGGTGAATGATTGTATGCGCGGTGTACCTCTGCCTCTGGTGCCAATCAAGTCATACTGGAAAAGAGCTCCACAAAAGAGGGCCTTTTTCTGAGCCTGAAGTTGATTCCCAACCTGAAAATTGCAATGGCCAGCATCAAAACTCACCATTTTTCTCCTTTTTCCCCACTGGCTGGTCACTGGTAAGACCAAAGTCTCGTTAGAGACCTGAAACCAGTAAAAATTCGTAGCAGCCGTCTCATGCAGCAGAGCTGCCTGTGCTGTTGTGGTATCTAATTCCAACCCAGACAATTTTCTTCTCGGTAATGGAGAGGAGTTGAGAAGCAGTGATTTAGGGCTAGTGGGAGGGACAGATGCAGGAGAGTAGCAGTTCTGGCTCTAACACTGCGCAGCCTGTTGTGTAAGATTAATGACTGTGGACTACTCTCTATTTTTCTCTCTCTACAACTGTGAGCAATCGCCTCCAAAATCAGCCTGCTGCTGGCTAGCCAGCAAATAGATAATAAGATCCCTGTGTGTTAAATATGCACAGCTGCACGTCTGACATTGCTGATCCATCTGCACTCCCAGATACCATGTGCCAGCTGCCTTGCTCGGGTGAGCGAGGAAGGGATCCATTAAAGAAAGAAAGTCTGCAGCGTAATCTCAGCTCTCTCCCCCTCGCCATCACTGTGCTCTGTTGCTCCAGGTTCCTGGAGTCCCTCTCCCCTCCCCATCCTTCTTTTGGCTGTGAAGGTTTGAAAGCAGCAGACACTCTTACTTTACCATTTAAAAAGTGAGCTGGGTTGCCAGGTGGGTTTTCCCTGAGCTCCTGCAGTGCTAATTTTCACCTCCCCAAGGTGGTGATTCAGAGGAGCTCGGTCAGTCAAGTGAGTCACAGTGCTTTCCTACATCCCTCTTTTATTGCCTGAGACTTTCATTCAGTAAGAAATCTGAGCAGCCTTTTCCTTGACTTCTTTCTGCCTGCATCTTCCGCTCTCCATCCTCTGCCCCTCCAAATAGCTTTGTTTCTGGCACTCTCTTTGGCAGCTGGGAGAGAAGAAAAACAGCATATTCCTGACACTCTGTGTGCTGGTGCCTGCACTGGCCGTAGGGCTCTGATAGCAGCTCAATGGAGGAAGGGCATCAGCTCTAGCCAAGAGTTTCCAAACCAGGAGCCTTCAGCATTGCTCTTGGGTCCGTATTCAGGCACTGGAGTCACTGTGAGCTGTTCTTGCTCTATGCTTTTTTGAAAATCAGTCCTTCTTGATGTTGGTGCCGAGGTGGAGCTAAGTTGTGCCTTCCTGTGGTTCCGTTGCCTTCCTCATGCTCCCCTGGGCTGCATATCTTGACCATCAAGGGAGGGGGAGAGCGAAGTGGGGCAGGAGAGTGCCAAAGTCTGTATGGAAGCCACTGACTGCACTGAGGAGTGTTTTGCTGTGCTTACAGGCCTGGCGCCATGCTAAACACCACTCTGCGGTGGCTCTTCCTGTGTGAACTAGCTCACATCTGGCCATGCTGGATGGCAAGAAGAGCACGCTCTTGCCTACATCCAGAAGGCCATGTAGAAGACAGGTTCCCAGCAAAGTGCCCGTCAGGATCCTTGCTGGAGGAGGGAACGGGACATGGAATAAAACACATTGTTATCTGTCTATGGGGGCCCTTATTTGGCCTTACACTTAATCTTTTACTTGCAGCCGAAGCTGTGTACCACGCTTGTAAATGGGGAATGTCATCACTGTTCTACTGACAGATGTATAAATCCTTTAAACCGTGATTTTATTATGTAAACTTTCTTGCCACTGGCATCCTGTCAGTACTCTAGTGGGAGGGCTTTCCTCCCCAGGTGTAACTGTGCAAACATTATGGTTATGGCACAAAGTCCAACTTGGTTAGATTCTGTCACATAAATATACATTGAGTTAAATCAAACACAGCTTGCGTCCTGTTGGAAAAGCCCATTCATAAGCAGTTGTTTGAGATCCATAAGATAACGCAGTGTGTAAAGATAGACAGTTCCTCTAAAGTGTTGTTCCTGGGAAAATGTATGACTGAAGATCAGTAATTAATCTAAAGGTAATAGGTGACCGATGCCCTTGGATTTTATATGCCCGGATTTCCAAAACTCCATCTTTTTTTTTTTTCCCCCTTCTGTGTTTTTGTGGTGAGAAACAGTTCTGTAAGTGAAGGAATACCCAGAGTCTGGGAGGGAGCCCTTCCAAAACAGCATGTTACAGACAGTCACTGTCTGGGAAAAAAGGAAATGATAATACTTTGGAACATAATGACATTTTGTATATAAAATAATGGAATTGGCAAAAGTACCATACAAGTGCACATGCTTTGGTTTATGGCTAAGTGAATGTGGGAATGAATCCCCTCCTCCCAGTCACTCCCGTGTTTTAAAGTGCAAAAGCATTAGCGATATCTAAACCCCAACTGGTACAGAAAAGTTTAGCAGAATAAGCTAAAATGGATGTAAACAATTGCTGGGGAAATTGTTTCTCTTAGTCTTTTGGAGAATTGGGTTTGCTATGACTACATACAGGATACTGCCCAAAAATACAAAAAACAAACACAATACCCCGTTCGTGCTTGAAATATTCTGGAATCTGTGGTGAGCAAGACATTTGTGTTCCCCTGATAATAAAGACAGCCAAATAATGTATCAAATATACTTGCAAGGATGTATCATCATTGTTAAGATTTTTCTTCATGCTTTTCAATTTATTTTGTTAGATAAGTGTACTGGGCCCGTTCATGATCTCAGCCAGATTTTAAATGGGCACGAGTATATCGGCTCCTGATTATTATCTCTGTAAGTGAGAATGGAGCCAAGGCAGTACCTAGACGTGAGTTTGAATCAAACTTTGACATCTGTGCAATTTATTTATTTTTAAAGTCCATTTGGAAAAGCAACACCCTCTGTCTGAGCAGAACAAGACCCTAGAAGCAAATGGATTTGAACATATTTAGGACTACATTTCTAAAAGAAACCTGATGAAGCAATAGGTGTCTCAAATCCTTATATGTATTTAGGTGTCAATATCCTGATAAATTACATTTGGCAATTGCGTATGTGTAGATCCATCCTGTCTCATATTTTGCAGTTACAAGGTGTGCCGAAATCCCAGGTGCCTCTATAATGGGAATAGAAAGGGGGCCTCAACTACAATAAATCACCGTCATGGAAAAAGCCGTGACTCTTCATTGATTGTAAAGGCAGTTTAAGATGATTTAGGTTTCTGGATTGGGTGCTGTGGTTAACTGCCCAAAGTTAGGCGAACCTGTGACCTTTTCTGAGGCATTTTGAACCCCTGGTCTGCCTGGTTCCCACCATATCTCCACAGTGCCTAGCAACTCAATCAGATCCAAGAGCCTACCTTAGATAGGAATGTTTGGCCTCTGCTTGCACACAACAGTGGGAGACACAGTTTTGAGTGAAAACCATGATTATTATAATTTTATGTATCAAGTTTTGTCATCTGTCTATATACACAAGGTACTGAAGAGTGTGTACATAAATTAAGTTGTTGAACACAAATCGGGCTAAGCAGATATCTAGTGGGTTATCTGACAGGCATAACTCAGGGCTGATTTATGCCTGCAGTCATTATAATGGAATGTACAGTTGTTTGGAGGCCAGAAAAGTCAGAAAATTTCTTTTTGACTTCAGTGAAATTTCGGTTAAGCCTCCTGTAAGTAGTGCATTTCTTCTGCATTCCCAATGGAAAAGGCTTGACTTCCCTCTTCTTTACCAGAATTTCCATTACGATAAAGATGAAGAGGGTATAAGGCACCTCAGCCTTTAGCGCTAAGGAAAATGGAAGCACTGGAAACAGGAAAATACCTTTCAGAGTTATGAAACCATAAAATGTTTGCAGAAAGCCAGAGAGCATATTAAAGTAGTCTGGTCTGGGGGGTTTTGTTAAAAAAATTGAGACTCGGCCAAGATTCATTCAAACATTTACAGGGTGAACAAGGCAACTTGCAAAAGCAACAGTGCAATTATCCGCCAGGAATTTTTGCTTGTCTGTGGTACTTGTTCTCCTAAGACTTTCAGATATGTTCTGAAATCCAAATAGTAAATGTATCTGCATCCCTCGCAAACCCAGAAGCCAGATCACAATCCAGATTTCACTACAGCTCTAAATATCTCCCCTTTTTGGCAGATCTGCTATTCTTTTCTGGGCCCATTACTTGCTGAAATCAAGGACCAGGATGTGTTCTTGCTTCAGTCTATGTAGATCTAAAGTAATATCTTTTGACACAGTGAAATTACACTGGGATAAATGAAATTTGAATCTGGCCTTAGAAGCGGTGCGTTCTGGAAAGCCATGAGAAAGGTTAAATCTACATGTTGATGTGCCAATATACCGCAGGAAAAACTGTTATTCTCAATATATTTCTATCGGGCCTGAAATTCTCATCAGAGTTCTTGTCCAGTTTTATAGGCTTGTGAAGGCAGATCATAAAAGTTTCAAATTAGTGGGACACCTCAGAGGTAGTTGGCTGCATATTTGAAACATATTTTAAGAGGTGTGTCCCATCATTGGTAATGACAAAATCAGCTCTGTGTATCTTGGTACGCACAGGAAAATATGCATCCCAATGAAAACCGCTTTAGGCTTTTTTCACCTTCATGTTTATGCATTTATAAAGATTTTTCACACATACCAAGATCATTCCTCCTATATGTTTACAGGACTAAAAAAAAAAAAAGAAAAGCACAGAAAAGGCAGCCACTAAAATTAGCAAGCTGATGAAATAGTGTAAATCCTGCCTGCTGTCTGCTTTTGGGAGAAACTCTACTTTTGAATCTTCTCTAATGAATGATGACATGTTGCATTCAAGGAACAAATGTGACTTTTCCTGCTGGCCAACACTCTCTTGCTTTCTCTTTCTTCTCTTTGGGTACGCATAACAGAAGCTCGCTAAGGAGGAAAAGAATCTTAAACAAATTGAAGAGCCCTAGATCTTTTTTTAGAAATGTTGTAATTGCCTAATGTTGTGGTCATGAGTTAAAAGGCAAAATAATATCTGGAGCTGAACAGTGGAGTCAGGTCCCTCTGTGCAATGGGGACAATAGTCGGGAGTCCCTGGAGCTGTAGTTGTGCAGGGGGGGGAACTGCAAAACCAGGAGTAACCACAACTTTTTTAGCCTTCCGGATTAATCCTGGTAATCACCTGAAATAAAGATCTGCAGGTGGAGTGGTTTGTATGAAATGGAGAAGATGTTGCTGAGTGTCCATGCAGGACACGGCTGGGGGTGAGATTTTCAACATGTCCGAGTCTTCTTGCAGCATTCGGTGATCTTCGCTCCACTCCTCTCCAATGCGAGTCAAAGGACTTTGGTGACAGAGCCAGCTGTGCAGGGCTTGGAGAAGGGTCTTCTGCTCAATTTGCTGTGTCGGGGCAGAGAGCAGGGCAGAAGTGGTGTCCTTCTGCCATTCCATCCTTCCATCTTGCCTTCCGCCAGGGGTCTGGGCAGACTTGAAGCAGTGTCTTCACGTACTGCTGGGAAATGGTTTTGTGTATTTGGTTTTAATGGGAGACAGAGCCCCTGGGACTCCACACCTTCCCTAAAATGCCAAAGTTCTCACTGCTTCTAAAGTGGGAATGCAAAAATAAAAAGTGACATATTTTAATTATGAAGTGGGGTGGGAGTGGGAAGGAAGGAATAAAAAGCAATCCAACAAAGCCAAGATTTAGGGTGACATCACTTTCTATATAATTGCAATGCCAGCAGACACTCAATAAACATATCAGCATTGTTAAAATGATTTATGACCCGAATAGTTGAATATAAAATATTATCAATAGATGTGTCATCATTGATCTTTCCTGGGGCTAGAGGCTGAAGGATGGAAGAGGGAGATGATTTTAACAAACAATCCTTGACAGGAATCCAAAGGAAACAATGTGCAGGGACAGACAGCTGACAAATTCAGTATGGGGCCATTAAAACATGTGATGAATTTGCTGGGAAAGTATATATTTGTGGAAGAGGTGAGCTCATATCTACCATAAATTTGTCAGCCGTGACACAGTGTTCTCAGGCCTGGCATGAATAATGCCTAGCTATTTACAGGCTTTGTCTGGCAAAAGCTCTATCAGTCACTCCAGGGTTATTTACAAAGAAAAGTGTCTATCAGTTACAAGGACATGACTTTGCCACTAAAAGATAACAAAAGAGGAAGTCAGCCAGTGGCCTCTCTGTGCAAGACGCATCTTCTCCCGAGAAGCTCTGGGCTGGAATGAATCAGATGGACTGCAGTAGGACCTCCTGGCAGAGTGCCTGGCATAGGCTGCAACAGTACATTTATCCACACTGATTAGATTAGAATTATTAATAGGGGTCTATGGAGTGGAGCAAAGGGTCATTTAGAGTTTAATTCTGTTCTCAGATAACTTCATTTCAGCTGATGGGATTGTTATTGTAGGGGTTTTATATGTTTATAGGAAACAATATACTCAATAATGAAGTCATGCATCCTTCTGCAAGATTAGGAGAGCTATTGTGTAGCTGGAGTGATGTCTTCACAATCGTGTTAATTAAGTAATAGTGATTTGACTTTGTCTCCTCATAAAATGCATTTAAGAAAGTGACTAAAAGCTGCTGAGAAAGTGTTCCCTCAATAGAAATATATAGCAAAACAAGCAAGAAATGAAAGCAGCCTTGGATTGAGTGAACAGAATTGCTGACGCGATGCTTTTCCTTAAGAAAGACAACGACTTGGCCTGGAGTTTCAGCTTCCTGTTATGTTAATATAAATGCATATCAATTTAGTATTGAGTACACGGGGGTCTTTTTTCCTTGTCCTCAGTCCCAATAAAAGTGCAAGGCAAGATTGTAGACTGTGGTATATTTATGGCATGTTTACATTTGTCAGTCATTTGTTTCAAGCTTCAGACCAGGAAGTCTGAGATCACGTTCAGCTTCTTCAAAGTGGGTGCCTAAAGTTAGACGCTGAAACCTGCTTTTAGGACGATAGGTTGCAATGGCCTGGTATGGAAGGAAAACAGATAGGGCTGGTAGAAATTTTCAGGGCAGGATTTGCAGGTGTCCACAAGTGATGCCAGTTAAGCTACTTTCTGAAGGAAATCTGTGAGTCAAGCTCATATCAAATGTTACATGCCAAAAATGTTGACCCATGTTCTTTTCTGAAATGCTGTTGTCCGGATTTCAAACAGTGTGTCACGCTGTTCCTAATTACACAGTTGCGGTTTTGTCACTGGGTATGTTATCTTCAAGGGCTTAGAGTGTGGTGATAAAATTTTTCTGAGAAGTTTAATTTTGCCTGCTTTTCAGTGGCGGGGAGCCAGCTTCTTCCATGGTGTAAATTGGACTCTTTCCATTCACTTCAGTGGAACCATAGTAACATACACCATTTGAAATCAAATTAAGCAGTAAGCATGGAATGTGAAAAAGCAGCATATTAATGCTTCAGGATAGGATTTCTCCTGCAAGTGAAGGAAGTCTCTCATTCGTGACCCCAAGATGTGACCACAGAATAAATAATAAATCCTGACAATGGAAAGCATTTCCTTATCCCTCTAAAGGTAGTATCCTTTGTTAAAAAGAAAGGTAATCCCCTCTTAGTTTCTCAGGCAGAAGGGTGCAGCAAGAAGTTCGTCAAGCAGATGCTTAATGGCATGGTAATTAATGAGGATAAAGAAAGTTACAGCATTTCCAAAATGGCCACAAGCTTGTGCCGTAAAGGATTTTTAGAGCACAGGTGTTTATCTCGTAGGCTTTGCAAGCGTATGTGACAAGCCCATTGGTGTGATAAACTGTAAGTGGTCCAAAGGAGCTATCATGGTCAGTTGTGTCATTGATATGTTGGCTCCGAGTGATTTACTGTGTGTGGTATATAAAATAACTCAAAGGAGTTGCTATGGCCTTTTGATCAAATCTATACTGAAAGAACCCCAGGAAAGCAGCTAGACCTATTGCTCTAAAGCCAGTCTAGATAAGGCAGGTTTTGTTACCAACATGCTTAAACCAGTACAGCAATATGTTTTAAGTGGACATGAAATATCTTTGGAGATTGCTCGAATACTTTTATCCTTTTTCTCTTTAAGTTTATTGTGTCACTGAGAAAGCAAAAGCAAGTGTTAAAAGACGTATAGTTCATAATCAGCCAGCCAAGAAAAGGGGATGGAAAATGAAGCAGATACACCTGCCACCGTGATGCTCCTCCTTTTTTTTCTTGGTCCATAAAAAACTGTGCTCGTTCAGGAAAGAAAGATGCAGTTATTAAAAACTAACTGTACTTGAAGGGAATCTTGTTCTGCATAGGTCTGGTGTTCGTTTTCGCCGGGAGATGAGTGCTCTGAGAGTTTGAGAACTTTTGTTGTGAGGACTTGCGCCATCCACTCGCTCTGGGAGTGAAAAGGCTGGAGATCTGCTTTGGCTCTGTCCCGAGTCTGCTGGGAGTGTTTTGACAGCTCTGGTATCCATTTGAATTTCGGCCACTCTATCTATGTGTCTGTCCAAGGATTTATGCCTTTTCCTGGCTGTGTGTCCCATGACTTCAGGAATTTGCCAGCCAGCGTGAAGATTATTTAATGAAAATCTCTTTCAAAATTTGGTTTCCGCTATAGGGGCCCTACTTCCAGCCCTGTTGATTCCCACTGGCTGTAGCAGGAGTCAGAGGGAATAGTACTTTGAAGAGACAGCTTTAACAAACAATTCAAAGCCTATAAAGAGAAGCAACAAATAATCTTCCTTCAATGAGCTTTCTGTCACATTTTCAGAAAGGTGTAATCCCGCTTATTGTCTTGGTAGGAAAATCTTCTTGTGCCAGCCTGGAAACTTTGCGTATGCCTCGTTTTTATTGGACTTGCATCCAGCCAGCTGTTCCATTGAGTTTCTTATTTTCTTCTGAGGACCTCATTGGCTGTGTTTCATTACATTTTATCTAGGCTTTTGTATTTATGAAGGTAATGGTAATACAGCGACAGACTTGAGAGCCCCGAGTTGGGATTTCAGGGCTCTTCATCTCCTTTGGAAACGTCAGTGCCAGGCCGTAGATCACAAGGCGCTTCAGTGCAGACCGGTGTCTTCATTCCTGCATTGCTGGTAGGAAACTACGCTACTTGGGAAGAAGGACAAAATCTCACCCTCCCAGCATAGTGCTGTATCTGTGGGTGCTGTATCCATGGGTGCTGTGTGAGGGCTTGCAAGCACCTGATAAACGCTGTGAGAGACATCAGCAGGGGAGAAGTGAATGCGGGCTGGCCAGCTCTGCCTCTGATCTGTGCTAGCCATGGCCATAGGGAGCTCATGGACCTGTTTATGCAGCTCAGCTGGCAGGAGGGGACACGGGGAATGGCAGTGGGTGGTGTGGGGGGACAGGTCTGCCTGCGCAGCCCTCCCACCCTGAGGAGGGTGGCCTGGGCCTGGCTGTCCATGCTGGTGGCTCACATGGCAGGCTTGCATTTTGAAACCTGCTTGGTGTTGCGGTTTTCTGGTTTTTTGACTATAAAAAAGCAAACCCTTAAAAGCTCCGAAGTGGCCAGAAGGATTCATTCCTCTGACAAGTAACTTTAAAAACATGTCTTCAATTGAGTCCATGTGTCCGCGTTCAGACAATTTCTACTGGAAATGCCTTCACAAGTAAAGGCATTGCTGTAAATAATCAGATTTCAAACACTACAACTCCTAGTCATTTTGAATATAGTCCTGGAGTTGGAATAACAAACATAAAACTGGCTGCCCTAATATAGAAAAAGGAACTGTAAAGCCATCAGCAAAATCCAAACCAGGAAATGCTGCCAACTTAAGGCAAAGTAAACTGAGAGCAATAAATCAAACTGAAACACATATTTTATTGTGGACTGAACAATACAGGGCCTGACGTTTCCACAGGCAAGGCACAAATATCCTTTTACTATCAAAAACAAAAGCTTTTAAAGCTTCAAAAGGAGCTGCAGGCAAAGGAGCAAATAATAAATGACAGGCAGAGCTGGTCTGACAGGGCTTTGCGGGTTGTGTTATGGAGGTCTTAGAAGACTCACAGATGTCAACCCGCCAAGCATCACTGCTGACCATGTCATCCCCAGCTGCTAACACTTGCGGCAATTTTGGGCAGGTGACTAAAACAGATGAACAAGTTACCTCCCTTCAGCTGAGCCCCTGCTAGCCTCTGTCTGCGCGCTGGTAGCCAGCCTCCATTGTAAGGCAAAATGTATCAGCTTGTATTTCTTTTGATGAAGATGGTAAAATCAACTCTCTGATAGAGATTTAACCCAATGCATTTTGAGCTTGCCATGGGGACTGCTGGCAGGGACAGCTCAGCTGAGAGGAGGTACGTCCTCGAGGTCTTCTGGCTTGGTTGCAGTTACTCATGAGCTCGTGCCCAGGGCTAGGAGCCCTAATTCTGCAGCTGCCATACAAGTAAGCATGAGACTGAACTCAGCAGATGATGTTGGATTTTGCTTTTTAGCATAATTTTACATTAGAGTTCAGTGTGTCAGTTCCTCTGAAACCTTATACATGGAGCAAATGCCCCTTGCCTGCTGCAGAGCCTGAGTTTTCCCAACCAAAGGCAAGCAGCTTTTCAGAAATGGGAAAAAAGATCCTAGCTGTCATCCTCTTCAGATCGATAAAGATGCTCTTCTGATGCAGAGAGGGCATTACAGCACATTATGTTCACATCTGAGCAGCCTGGACACTTTGTCATCCTTTTGAAACACACTTTAGAGTGCTTCAGGATGGTACTCAAGTCTTAACCTTTCCTTTTGCACCCCGGTTTGCAAAACATCCGCATGCTGGAGCTGGGAGGGCAACTGCAGCCAGCAGAGGCCTGTGGCCACTTTTCCTGTGCCTCGTCTCCATAGGGCTCATCTGCAGGCTGCTGTGGGTGACATTTGGCCCACACAGGAAGATAAGAATTAAGACTGAAAGGAACTTCCTAAGTCATCAAGTCCTGTCCCCTGCTGTTGAAGGCAACCACATCATATGATGTCTTTCAAACACTTATCTAGTTCCATCTTGAAACCATTTAGGTTTCTTGCCCTCACTACTCCTACTGAGAGGCTGTCTTTCTTCTCGTGGTTATAAACCTTCTTCTAATTTCCAGCCTAAATATGTCCAGGGCAGTTTATGCTGTGTTTAATAGATACTGAGAAAATAAATTAGTCACCAACTTGCTTTTATTTACATGCATCAAGCTTTTGATACGCATGTATAAGGCCCCTCTGCTGCCGTATGTATTTTGTGCTCATGGGAAGATGCCTGGGTGAGGGGGAAGGGGGCCAGCCCTACTGGGGACACGCTGTGTGCCCCACTTCGGGGACGGGAGGGTGACCTAGGCAGGCAAGGGGAAATGGGGGGCAAAAGGGAGCGAGTGGAGAAGGAGGGTGAGGAATGGGAAAGAAGATAGCTGAGCCGGGGCAAGGGTTGGGAGCAAGGTGTTAGAGGCAACGAGGCCTGATAATGAGCAGCAGAACGTGGGGAGAATGGCACTTTTAAGAAAAATAAATAGTGATGCACCAGCAAACAGATGGGAAAAGATAAAAGGCGTAAAGCGGAGGATTTTGGAAGAGTTTAGAGCAAGGAAAAATGAAACCAATTCAGCGATGAGCAACAAAACTGTTTCAAGCACAGGGATGTCCCACTTGTTGGGGCAGACTCCAGCTCTGCTACACAAGCTGGCTGGAGCTAAACTCTTCTCCCAGCTGCAGGTCCCAAGAAAGAGAAGTGCAGGCTTAGTCTTAAAGAAAAAAAAGTCTGTAGAGAGGCAAAATGTGTTTTCTGAGAATATTTTAGTATTATTTCTGTGGAGGGTGGGAACTTCAAGAGGGAATGAAGGGTACAAAGTTGTTAGTTGGTGTGTGCTGGTACTCAACAAAGCTCCGTGCTCTGCTGGTCTGTGAGTTGTCGTCATCATTAATATGGTAAATATGAATATGAAAGGAGAAGCCATCCCTCTTCATCAAAACACACTTTAAATAGCAAAAGACAGTTCCTAATGGAGCGGATAATTCTAAAAAAGGATGGGGCTTTTCCCTCTTCCTGATGCTAGCACCCTATGCAGTTGTTATGTGTAAAAAAGATGCACGGATGAAGAGAGAAAAACATGGGTCAACAGGCATACACATAGATGATAACATAGACCTTTGTCCTGAGCTAGCTTAAAAAGCCCTGCAAAGAGCAGTATTTACTCATAGTTCATGCCAAGCGTTCTATTCCAAGTTAGTAGAAAGCTGAATCTGGTGGAGGGGGGAAGTAGCTATAAGATGACATGATTCTGGTTTGTAACATTGTGTTAATAGCCATTAAGGATCCAGTTGTGTTGCAATTACTTGACACAGAGTGAACGCTTGCACAGGGGCCCACGTGCTTCTGCAGCCTGTCCTGGGTAGGGATGGAGGCGGCATGGGAGGAACAGACATCAGCCACATCTGAGCCTCTAAACATTCTAAACGTGTGCATTGCTTTGAGAAGTCCTGGGGACAAGACAGGTGCTTCTGTGCAGCATATGAGCACAGAGCTTTGCAGAGGCGAGACCGCGGTGCATATTCTGTGTGCGGTGCTGACATGACATTAAGTGGTGGGAATGCAGCCAGTGACCAGAGTGAGGATGGCTCTGGATTTGGACTTGCTGGTATTTATTATAGACGATACATGGAAATGGAATTTTGGTGGTCAGTTGGAGGTCGGGTGGTGATAACGTTGACTCTCCTGTCAGTTCTCCTCCTTTCCTTAAAGTACAATTTAGCAGCTTCTTTTTCCTTACCTTTTGCTGGAAGTCAGTGAGAAGCGACCTTTTCTGATACCAATTCCCGTATTTCAAATTCAAAACTTGAAACACATTCTTCTCAAGCTAAAGAGAAGCAAAGTCTTTGTGTCTTTCACATGAGACTAGTGTTTGTGAGTCCAAATCAATCTGCAAATTAGCCCGAATTCATTCAGGAGCATTAATCTTGTATCACTGTGGGTTTTTTAGAGGACTGTGAGTTGCTCCTCTATTGTTTTTTCTCCCCAGATGCACACATATGAAATCGATGTTTTCTGTCCTTCTAGTAAGAGAGCTAGTTTCCATCAAGCCAATTAATGAGCGGGAGGCGATGTTCAGTGTGTATTCCAGGGGCTGCCGTCTGATCGGTGAGCTGGGGGCATTGCCTGCATCTTAGTACAAGTCATGAGGTGGCAAATTCACCAAGGAGTCTGCCAGCTGTTTAACTTCATTATAGTTTATCATTATGTCTGCCTCCTTTTTTTATTTCTACATTTAATCACCTAATATCATTTTTATCGGCTTGTCAGGGCGTGGGAGAGAGTGGTGGGGAATTCGTTTCACTTCTTCATAGTACATGTCTATTTTGGTAAAATATTATGGCAAGTTTATGTCTGTCCTACTTTGAAAAATAAAATTCAAGTGAACTAATTAAGCCTGTGAGTACCAAAACATCTAATTAGTATTAACTCTTACCCGTAAAACCATGATAGGTGCCTTCACTGCAAGATATGTTTCTGTATTGTTTAAAATGCATAATGAACCAATAACTGGTAGCCCAGCAGCTGCTTAAAGACGGCACCTTCCCAGCTCAAAACAGTCACTTGCTTTTGATTGAAGCATGTTATTGTCATCATGACAAGACCTGTCACATACTATCAGAGAGCTGATCACCAGTTCCAAAGGTATCTTCATCTGCAGTTTGATGAGGCATCAAGCCAAACAGCTCTTCATGCCTTACAGCTTGGCCACCAAAAAGGGAGACGACTTCCCCCTGTGCCGTATGTGTATTCTGAATGTGGAAATGTGTTGCGATCTCAGTGGAGAGCTAACAGTTGGTTAACTCGTACAAGATTTTAAGAGAGCAATTAATAGCAAGGTTGGAAATTGAAATTCTAGCTATTTAACATTTGCCATATACGCCATGCCTGGTTTTAGATGCTGTACTTGCAGTGGAAGTACATTCTTGCACGGACATCAACCTAGAAATAGCCGTTGTTAAAAAAAAAATAAAAAAAATAATCCTGTAGGCTTCCAAGGTATCCTTGCCTCCAGATATATGGTAACATTATGAATTTAGGCTGAGGCCGTGCATGCAGTGGTGTTCATCTTTTGATTCAGAAAATGGCTAGTTCGGCACGTAACAAGGTGATACTAAACAGTCATCACATCTCCCTGTTCGAGAAACCACTTTGCAACAGTGATACAAGTTTCACTAGAGATTACTGTTTGGGAATAGAACATATAAATCACACTTTCCCCACCTCCTCCTGTGCCAGCCCTTCCGTCTAGTGGCTGCATTCAGAAAATTACCTTTATCCCAGAAGGTCAGGTCAAGTGCTACCAGCGGTGAGATCCCCTTCTATGGCATCTCCAGTCTGGGTCCCTGGGGGACTGGAGCTCCGCTGATTGTTCTCCAAATTACTGCATTTCTCTAACAGGCTTTAGTGTCTCAAAAATTCACTCCGTTCCTGACCTTCTCAGGTCTCTCGGCTGGCAGTTTTCCACAATGCCATCAAACTGGATGCTGTAACCTTTTAAAAAATGTTGTTAACGTAGGTTAAAATCACAGACGCATTTTAGGTTTGATTTCTCTTTTAGAAATTCCAAATTACGCCGCATGTTGGAAAGGCCTGGTTTGGCTTGGAGCCATTCTGATAGATGTCATATTGCTAAACAAGATGGGCTTAGAAATATGCCTAGATGTTTCCTTTTTTATTTCAAACAAATACAAGCAGTAGATTAACATTTGGCTGACCCTGGCGGCAATTGCTAAATGTAATGTTTAGAGCAATCTAACACTCTAATACTCTGCGGTCCTCCACAGCGGAACGTTGTTTTCAAACAGCTTTCCAAGTTGTAGAAATCGTGGGCATTTCTACAACAGGAGCCTGACCTACTGACCAGCAGATCGATGGCATCCAAATGACGCGGCCAGCCGACATTATGGGGGTTTTTCTCAACCCAGTTGTGTGGGCAATGGCAAGGTGTTCCTGTAGCTGGCCATTTACTTGCAAGTAGTCAATGAAAAATCATACTTTTTTATCATTTATAAAGTTTGTGTGATATACTGCCCAGAAAAGCTTTCAATGAACAGGGAAGTCCACACCAAAAAGCACGTAAGCAAGCGATAGAGTCAAATCACGTGAGAGAAAATTAAATTTTCATGTCTCGTAAATGAAATATACATTAGGGACTCTCTCCAGCGACCTCCAGATTCTGTAATTTTTGGATCAGAGCTAAAGACCTAAATCATGTAGCCACAGCGGCCTGTAACACGTATATGGCGGGTATTGCCTTGCTATGGGCCTGCGACGGTAAACAAATGGAACTAGTTTTGGAGAACTGCTATTGACAGTAAAATTCTAATTTTGCTCCAGCTCCCAGAACAGATGTACCTCAGAGTCCATAGACTGCAATACTTAACTGCAGCTACTCAGCTGTGACCTTCAGCCTCAGGCTCACTGCAATAAAATTTTCATGCAACCATATGGAAGAATATTTTAATAGAGATTTACTGTCAGTAACTGTCCCAAAGGAGCAAATAAGGAAGCTGTAACATATTGCGTACAGTAAATCAAGGGGACTTCAATGGAAAAACGAAACCTCCCTGAGGCAAGCATCTTTAAAATTACAGGCAACACTTTGTACAAATATGTGTACAAAGGACTAGATATGCACTCAGTTAAGCAACTCAAAATGGTTTTGATTTGAAGATATATTTATTAGAATTTATTTATTGTATTTTGTAAGCGCTAATGGGGGAGGGGGTCATCTTGCTGGGTTCACCAGCAACTGCTGTGCAAGTTTGGCTTCGTTGGACGTGATGCAGAACAGGCAAAAGTGGAGAGAGGGAGGGAGTGGGAGCACCGAGTCGATGAGTTCACATGGCAAATTGCATCTCCCAACAAACACAACTGCAACGGTGCTCTCCTAGCCTCTCTGACCATAGTGGAAGATTTTAGTTAAGAGCAATTAACCTTTGCAATTGCTGGTCGCTTCCGGGAGCCTGGTGGAACTGGTAGGGAATGAAGGGGAAATTCCTGCTGGAGGGCTCAGTAGGAAGCAGGAAACAAATGCTGTGGCTTTGGAAGCGTGTCAGAGCTGTTCCCTGTTGGCGGTCCTCTGGGGACCCTCATGTGGGTAGACCAAATCTGAGAAGCACAAAGGGGCAGAGGTGTCTCCACTTGGAGATGTTTAGAGTTTAAGAATTCACCTTTTAGGGCTTTTCTCTTACCTTTTCCTTTGACAGTCCTTTTTTGGGAACTTCTGCCACTGGATAAAGGCAAACGGGAATCTGAATTTTCCCTCTTCTCTTACACTGCACACACACTCGTTTCGTTCCTCTAATGAAGCTAACAACATGACAAGGCAATAAATCAGGAACAAGTAGATTAAATGCTCATGGAGGTAAGACCGAGTTATCCTTTATAATATTCAGTACTAGGTGTCATGTAAAGAACAGCCTACTTAAAAACATACAGGTGTATATTGAACACGTTGAATCATGAAGTATGTGATGAAAGAAAGGCATAGCGAAGCCCAGGAAAAAAACTAGTCAAGTAGCAGGATACAAATCTGCCTTTCTGAAAGAAAAGTGGAGTATTGTATACAAGGGACACTGTCAAACCACAATGAGATGATAGTTGAATATGATTAATGCAGAATGAGGATTTCCCTGGGTAGGTACAGCAGTGGGGATTGCCATGAAAACCAGGTAATGCAAATGTACATATACAAATTCACATGGGTTTACGTTACACGCAGTCAAGAAGCATCCTTCATGTGGTTCCTTGGCTCCAACACTGTGGTGAACTCTGGTTACAAGGAGGTGACCGCAGCTGTCAAAGGCAGAAATAGCGCAGGGTCCCTGGCTTTTGGCTGCCATTGCCTACAGCTTCTACTACCCTCTCTGCAGTTTCTGGATGTCCATAGAATTGTTTTGGTTGGAAGATACCTTTAAGATCATCAAGTCCAACCATTAACCTATCACTGCTAAGTTAGCACTAAACCATGTCCCTCAGCACTACATCTATGCATCTTTTAAATATCTCCAGGGATGGTGAGTCTACCACTTCCCTGTGCAGCCTGTCCCGATGCTTGACAGCCCTTTCAGTGAAGAAATTTCTCCTAATATCCAATCTATACCTCCCCTGGCACATGGATGGATGAGATCCCAGTTTGCCTAAATTCTAGCTCCAAAACCTCACACCCCAAACTCCTCCTTTCATACACACATTTTGGAGAGACATGGGTGCAAATCTTTGTTTGAATTGGCCTCTCTTCTCTCTAAAATAAAGAAAAAAGAGCTACGCTATTCTCCACTGGGTAAATTTCTGAAAGCAGAGGGCTTAGAGACCGTTCTTCGCTCAGGATGGCTGCAGGGACATGCAGCTTTTGATGCAGCAGTGCTCTCCAAGCATGCTGTGCAAGGAGCACTGATGTCTACTGCTTTGGGTGGGTGAGCAGAAGTAACAGGGGTGTATTGGAATGTAAAACCATGAAGAAAGGAGTTACAGACATGCCATGTGTGGTTTTGGTGGCTAGGCAAACATTTCGAGAGAGAATGAGGAAAAGCGAAACAAAACAAGCTGTTCTCCATTTTTGCAAATAAGCAAGCTGTGTAAAAGAAACTACAAGCATTCATCCCCATGTTTTCTTAAATGGAGTTCTCTCCGAGACCCTGCGTTTTGACTAATTGCATGGTCCAAAGTGGCCACTGGAAAGTAAAAAGCACTTTAAAACAGTCGCTTAAGTCTGGACTCTGAAAACATTGCTCCTCCATGCCTTGTGTGACAACTTTGGAGGCTGCTGTTTTATCAGCGACCTGGTTCCAGCAGAACTTTATGATTTCCAACAGCTATTTCAAAGGAAGGTCAGGTTTTAACTTCAGAGTAGGTATGAGATATTCTAGATAGCAATTAGAGATGTTAAAAAAAGTCATTTTTACGAGAAATATTTTTAAATTGTGGTTTTCAGACATCTCTTTCTTTGTACTTTGCAAATCAGTCATTTCTGTGCTCTAAGATAGGATGGGAAATCATGGGATGCAGTTCTGTGCCCGCTCCTTTGCTCCTCACACGTGCTGTCTTATCTGTAGGAAGTCCTTGCTTTCCCTGAGCACTGCCATTTCACTGAACTTGTGCCGTGCTGTGAAACGTCAGCGACGGGAGTGTTTGAAAAGGCAGGCAGAAAGTAGCTTTTAATGACTGAAAGTTGTATCTCCCCCAGAGAAAGATCTCTCAGTATTTATTGGTTTTGGTTTGATTCTTTTGTTGCTGTTGTTGTTCGGGGTTTTGTACTAGCCCTAGTGTCAGATTCAGACTAAGGAAATCTATAGGGTATTTTTCCCTTTTGCTTTTGTATTCCTGTTTCCATCTTGAAATGCTCTATTGAAACAGTGCCCAAACTCGAGGATTATAAAAGTTTTGTTTTGCTGATCCACTGTTGACAGAGGCTTTTGCAGAGAGACAAATCACTGACAGTTTCTGAGCATCACAGAGATTGTCTCTTCTTAGCTCAGTACCATTTAATCACCTGCAGGCATCCCAATTACCATAAGCAGAATTACTATCCCAATTAAGCAGCAGTCCTTGCCACTTGGTGTCATTAGGCTTAATTTGGTTCCTTGGGAAGTGTCCTGATTAAGTTGATTACCTGATTAAGTGGGTGTACTCTATATGATGGGCCTGATGCATCAGTGCTTTATGCCAGTTCTGCTTGTTGATTAAAGTGCTATTATGGCAGTGCAGAAATAGAGCAATGCCAAGGTGAATCTGGCCCGTTGCTTTTAGCAGTCGTTGTCCAAGCTTGCAAAACACTTTGCATTTTTAGCAGGAAGTCACTGGACACAAATCACCCCTGGGATTAATTCGCCTGTTTTGGAGGAAATGAAATTGGGGTGAAATTGGATGATTGTTTTTCTTCTAAGAACAAAAAAGTGAAATCGGCTGTCTGCAAGGCTGACGTGGTGAAAACGGACTTGAGAAATGCAAGACGGGAACATTTAGAATTTAAAGAGGGGAGATAAAAAATCTAGCAGCTCAAATTGTTGCTATTTTGCCCTGGTTTTCCACACTGGAAAATACTGGTGTAGCACATCAGCCCATTTCAGCCATGAGCTGGAAAACTGCTGTCTGAGTCGCAATTATTTTTTTAAACTCTTTTTATATCTCTTTGTGTTTCTTGGCTACCTCTGGGTCTAACATGGAACATCAGAATATTAGGAGCCATATTCATTCACTGCTTGACATCATCAAAAGCAGTGATATCATGAGAGGTTAATTAGGCACCATGAGAGAAGAAAAGATTATTTCTGGCCCAGCCAGAAGTAAGAGGGATCAGAAGCAAGACTAGTAAAGCAAAGTCTGGGAAGACTTTCTTTTTTATTTCTATTTTAGGAATAAAAAATACGGGACACTTCTTAGGTGTTCCGTCTTTTGATATAATTGTGACATAATAATGACAGTACTCAAAATTCACAGGTTAATCTTTGAGCGTTAACTCCATGCCTAAATAATACCGGTAACAGCATTCATCTCACTCATTTCTGGGCATGTTTGTTGTAGAAGTCTCTATAGGGATGTCATGTCTAGACTCCTGGCATAGCCAAGGAAGCAACACAGACACTTCTGGGGTCGATCCGACCTGCTATAGATGTCTGCTTTAGGATGAGGTCAATGTAAAGCGTGTCTCTTCAGCTCGTTCAGAGGTCAATATCTATGTTGTAGGCACCCAGACTTGGCAAGGTGGATCAGACCCCAGCTCTTTGCTGAGGTTATGCTGCTGGGCCACAGACGTGCCCACTACATTCAGCAGAACGTGTTGAGAAAAGAATCTGCCCATCTGGCGTGAGATGGAGGGGTAATATATCCGCTTACTTTTATCTCTTGTCCCTTTCATCCAGAACATATTGCTGCAACTGAAGTTAATACAGCTATTGGCAATGATATGAACATATTCGATTTTTTTCCTCCCATTAGGTTTTCTTAGAGGACAGGAAGCAATTTTGCCTTCTGTCATGCCATTTATCTAAGGATAAAGGCGGAGGGATGCAAACCTGCATTAAACTATCTTTGCTAACAGAAATCAGTTGTCCGGCAGTATCTGTTTGATCTGTCCAGCTGATGGAAGAGATACAGCACTAACTAAGCTGACGCTACATTTTCCAGGCTGTTAGCCAGCTTTTATCCATCTTATGGTGCAAAAGGGGGTCTGTACAGTCAAAGGGCAGAAAGAGGAAGGCTTGCCAAAGGGCTAATCAGAGCGGCAGCCTAGTTGAGGTGCTTTGAAAGCCTAAATGTGATGGATGTGGTAGCAGTGGATGCTCTCCATGTAAAAGATTCTTAAAATAGCACGCAGCTGTTGCAATACCTGTGAGTTTCCTTCTTACCCATCCCTCTTTAAAATCATTCCTCCCTGAATATTCCTCATGCAGGACTGTTTAGTCCTGCAGGACTGGAGAGGTTTCTGTCTTCGTTTATCAGATGGTTTCCAGGGAGCCTCCTTGTAGCCAGCATAGTCTAACTGACTTCTCAGGTTGATCTAGTCTGCGCTAGGAAGTGGCTGGATCCCACCAGAACAACCTTTTCCTAGACATTTTCTTTGGCGTTTCTGACAGCTTCTTCAAAGCAGATATTCTAGACCAGACCACACGAAGGGAACATACTGGTTTGGACAGCAGTATCCAAAAATGCCTTTTGAGTACATGAACCTGTGAGATAGAGGTGTCTATCATTAACAGAACATTTAAACCTCCTTCTCCTTTGGATAATTCAACGCACCCACTGTTCCCATCAGGAGGGTAAACAGTCTGAGCTGAGGAAATTATTCTGAATTTTGTTTGTAAGCACTTGTGGGTCAGATTAAAAACTAGGGAGCCCCAATATGGAGTTAGGCTGATACTCAACGGCTGGAGAATCTGGCCCTTTGTACCAACATCCCCTATGCGGGTATGTTCAGCGGTTGTGACCTGAGCATGTGCAGTACATTATTTCCTCTGTCTTCACAATCTGACAAGAAACTGTAGTGCCCTGAAAGGTTACAGATGTGGCTGTGAAGTTTGCATGGATACTCACTCAGCTGCATGTGTCACAGCTATGTGAGCCTGACTCCTCCTTGGAGTCACGTAAAGGAGGGGCAGGGCTTCCTATCAGTGGATGCACCTTGAAAATAAGAACATAAACACCCACCTCAGCATACAAATCCCCAGGTTAGCTATAATCTGGGCTAGTGGGCCCTATTCTGTAGCCAAAGATGTATATGGGATTGTTTCTTGCTTGCATATTGAGCTGCCTTTGGCTGCTCGGCCTGAATGAGCGGGCTCTTGTTTTTCAGTGGCATCAGCATTCAGTGCAAGTCTGCAAGGAGGCTCGGCCTCCTGTGGATTTTGCCACACGTGCCTCAGCTTGGCTTTTGCTAAATATTAGGCATAAACCATTTATTTATTCTGCCTCTTTTTTCCCTCGCTCCTGAAGGTATGATCCATTTCCACAGACATCAGCAATGATATTCCCATTTGCGTCAGCGTTAGCACGGCAGGGGCGGGCAGAAGTTGCCCCGGTGGCTCTTCTGAGTGTGTCCGTTCCCTGAGTAATGAGTGATCTGTTCCTTGTTCCCTGCGCGTGCCACGCGTTCAAGGTCTGTTGTTTAGTTTCAACTGGCCAAACAGGCTATAAAGCGTCACTTCTCTTTGACTGGCTAAATGTAGCATTTAGGAGCAGGCATTTAGTCTGAATATTCATAGCAGATGTACTTAAAACTTTCTAAGAAGGTTCTCTGGTACTTTGTTAGGGGTCACTCCCTCTGAAATACTGTTGCCAGCAAACCTGTTCACTAGAGCACTGACAGGAAGAAAACACGGAAAAGGTGAAAACATAATTGAATCCAATTCCTTTAAAACTGGAATGGATGGATGAATGAATGAATGAATGAATGAATGAATGAATGAATATTGCTGTGAAGTATTTGCAGTAACCTCCCAGATGTCTCTCTTAGACTTTGGATGAACTTGGCTCAGAAGTACCTTTCCTTTTTTTTTAGATTTTGCTTTTTATTAAGTTTTTGAACAACATTTTACAACCAATAATAAAAAGGAATATTAAATCTCATACAATCTTTCATAGCCACTAAAGAAAAAAGTGTGCCGCATCCTACCAATATATCATGCTCTCCAGGAAAGTGTTGGTACCTTAGAACTGGGAATGGGCCTCACCCCCCTCGCCGCCCCAGATCCAGTACTTCCCTGCATTTTGTGGGGTAGGAGTTTTGGATTTGTAGATGTGTATTCCTGTGGCTTTCAGTGAGACAACCAGAATCCTCTGTGCTCTGTCATGTGTTTATAAGATGGTATAAATCATCAGGATGTGTCTTAGGAGATTTCCACCATTACAGACCTCAGAAACCTCATGAGAGGAGCTCATCTTCCAGAGTTCTTGTCCTGCTGAGGTCAAAATCTTGTAAGAACACAGCTATTCTAAAGAATTAAATGTGAACCCGATGTTAGCAGTGATTTAATCTTGCTCATAAACTTCAAACTCGAGCCAAAACCTCTCTACATGCGGGTAGCAGGAATGACAGCTTGATGGATCTGAAACTTTAAGCGTTATGTACAATTGGGATTGCTAAGCAGGATGAGAGATATGTAGAACCTTGGATAATCCTGTAAGGATATATAAGCCCTTCACAGGCTTGTCAGATGAAGAACAAATACGGATTTATGTGTTAGGATGAAGGAAACGGGAACCTTCCTACCAATGAAGGTTAGGAAACCTTTTACATTTTCCCCAATGGACTGCACGCCTGCATTAGCCAAGGGGATTCAAAGTCGGTGTTCTGCATGCCAAGAGCTATAGCCTTCAGAGAGCAAAAGTGGTTCTGGGAGATCCCCAAAAAAGAATGAGACCTTCTGGTAATAAAGGGTATTTTTAGGGATTTTTTGTTTGTTTGTTTATTTCTTTTTACAGTTCAAGGAAATTAAACCAAAGCCCTAGCTTGATTTCTCCTCGTGGATTAGTCTGCGCTAATTATTGCTGTTAATAGAACTGTGAGCACTGAAGGTCGCAAATGTGCAAAAACTTGTACAGCTATTTTGCGTGCCTATTGAATCCAGAACTGACAAACAACTGCCTGCAAAGTTAAAGGTACGTGTCTTTGCAGGATTTGGGCATGAGAAGGGGTTTGGAATCATGTTGTTTAAAGAGCTCAAACAAAACAAGGGATGGTGGAAAACATAAAATGCAAACCCGATTCCTGATCACTGGCTATCTCTGAGGCTCTCTAGCTAATCCTTGTACAGGAGAAAGTAGTAAGGAATCACAAGTGAATGACAAAATCAATCAGAGGCAGGAAAGAAAAACAACCTTCTTGTTTATGATAAGTATCAGTTCTGTTTCCTCTGTGCTGGCTTCATCCTAAGCCCACTGTACTCAGTAATATCTTTCTCGACTTCAGAGCACTTTGGGTGAAAGCCTGTGGCAGCACATGTCTGGTTGCAGCTGTGAGTCTCTGAGCACAGCTGGATTGTACCCCAGGCTGTGGTATAGCCGTCCTGGACCTCGTGTGGCACACGATGTCCTGCGGGAATCCTAACATAGTCACAGCGTGCTGCCGAAGCTGCGTGGATTTGCCGGACAGGTTTCCAAAACAGTTTTGATGCTTCTCTTGTATGCGTCATTCTGCCGAAACATCTTCTAACGCCTGGTACCATTTCTGGTTCAAAGGGAAAACGTGCAGTGTGAGGCATCTCAGGAAGCCTCAATACCAGCCCCTTAATAAGCTACAACTTAAGGGGGAATTACTAGAAAGAAGTGAGCTCACCTACATTATGGTGTGGTTTTGGCTAAACAGCCTAGCCAAACTGTTTGGGAAATGGTTTGTTTTCTCTCTTTCCTTTTAAAAAGCTCCCCATCACCACCCCACCAGGCACAAGCACACACAATCGGTCATGGCAATGTTTTGACCCTACTGGGGAAAAGGCAAGGAAAAATGTGATTGATTTCAGTAGATACTTGTTTTTTTCAGTTTTATATGGAAATGCTGCAGTTTTAAATTACTGCAGGGAAGAGAGTCTTTTAAAAAGGGATGGAGAGAGATTAAAATGTGAATAAAAATAGAAGCATTTTGCAAAAGGAAATATAAACCTTTTTGGGGAAAAAAATTTCAACTGTGTTTCCTTGCTGCATTTTGCTGTATCTCTAAATATTGGAAGGGGAGGCAGGCAGCTCTGCTCAATGGTTCATCCAGCTGATTTTATATACATACATGTGGAACGAATCTCTTTTAAGTCGCTGGGTAGGCCTGGAGAAAACACATGACTTTTAGGGTGCAAAAACTGGTGGGACAGGTGTTATGCCTATGCAGAGAATAAAGCAGATGTCAAGGCTTCTAAGAATCAAAATTTTGGACTTTCTCCTAAACATTTAGGTGAAATACGCAACTGGGATGTTTAGGCTCTTACAGTGTAGATGTCATCTTGTGTGTTCAATGACAAATAACTAGGCTGGGATTTCCAGTAAAGTCCAGGTTTGCTGGTGCCGGGTGCCCAACCTCAATACATGTTCCCTTTGAAAAGTCAAGGGGAGGTGAGTAACAACAAGGGTGAAAGCGGGGTTGTATCTGTGGCCCTAATGACACTGCACAATTAAAAGTAGCTGTGATACAATGAAATATTATACAAAATGATGGTTGATGATTGGACTCGATGATCCCAAGGGTCTTTTCCAACCTAAATGATTCTATGATTCTATGAAAAGGAAAAACAGCAGCCAGTGCCTTGGACAGGAAAATACAATATGAGCTTTGCCCTGGAGGTTTGTAGAGAACCCTGAAAGCATGACTGAGGTGCCATGTCCTTCATGCTATTTTAGGGTGCAATATATGGGAGATTGGCTTTAAGCACAGATGCCCCAGTTGTGGTCCCATCCTGTTTGTCATCTGCTGGGACCGGGTAGAAAGCAAATAAGGTGGGGGTGGGATTTTCAAAAGGGTTAGAGGACCTAACTTTCGCACTCAAAGGTTTTATAATTCTTTCTCTAGAACTGAAAGCACTTCCCCGAAAACTTTTAAAAGTATTTCATGATAAATTCAAATGCTGCTCGGGCATGGTTAACCTTTAAAGACAACCCTCATGCCAGTTGTTATTTATGTAAGACCAGGCAATCCTGATTAAGAGAGTGATAGTATTAAGAATAAGAACAGTGACTTGTAAAGAATATTGAGGCTGCATCATGGAGCTGCTGTTTTCAAACGTAAATTTTCATTAAAAAAATACAGTGCTTTCTTTGCAAGGAATCGTAGAGCGTTTTAAAAGGCTAATGACGTTATTGGTAGGTGATACATTTTGCAAATGGAAGACAAGGAAGAGAAAACATAATTTCCTCTAAATTTAGGATAAATTCTATTACCTCTGTTATTGTCCCATAGGCCAATGGCAGAGCTTTGCTTAAAGCATCCGCTTCCTAGATTGTATGGTACAGTTTGTTCTTTCAAAGCCCTGTATTGTTTCTATGGAAATCAGTACAAATGCTTAGCTCTTCATGCCTATATAGGGATTATGAGTTCAAAAATAAGAGAGGAATGCAAAGTTAGGCATGTACCTACACACTCAGGTACCAGTAATGTGGAATCTGCTGGTGGATCAGCAACTGTGAAAATGTGCCCCATGTTTAGATTCAGGGAGGAGAGTGCCAGGCTCCTGTGCTTAGAAAATCTTGGCCAGGGTCTGCAAGTTATTTACTGGTTAGGTGTATTCTATCTTGATTCCTGCCTCCTATTTCCTTCTACTTAAGAGAAATCGTGCAATTAATCACAGCAACATTTTTAGACATCAGTGAGGAGGATTTAGTGGTGCTGGGCCCCTACTGTAAAAAACTTTTCTTGTGTTACTACACAGATCCTGTAAAAAGGCGGTTAGGATTAGGATGTGGTGAAATTCTCACATTGCCGAGAGGAGGCAGAGGTACAAAGAGGTTATGTGGCATTCCATCCGGAGCCTCTGGCAGAACTGGAAAGTGAACCCAGACCCTATTTTCTTGTCTGAATATCTGTAACCCCAGAACAGCTCTTCTACCTTTGTCTCCCTCATTTATTAGCATGCAGCTGGACCTTGGCGTCCTAGTCACTCGTGGTAATTATTCAGCAGCGTCTTGCAGGACTTGGGTGCTGGAAGTATTAGATCTATTCTACATAATTTATATAATTTACTCTTGAAAGTCAGAAGGGAAAAGGAACCCCTAAGTTTTGATTAGATACTAAATTCATTATTTCACATTAGAATTGCCTTCACCAGAGGACCAAGGATACTTATTTGATTCAGTAACGAGAGCTCCAAAGGGTACTAATTTAGTAAGACTATTGACTGTTCATTACTCTGATGTTGCTCAAATAGCTGAGAGCATGTGTGGTGTTTAATGTGATCTTAAACATTACTATCTACGGTAAATCAGAAACAGGGCACAAGTGCTATAGCTGCTGTTTAATGATGTATGAAAAAGCTGCCTGGTAAAGTGCACCATTAAGAAAAGCTAAAACCAGTGTTGAACAAAGACCTGATGAAATATTGATACCTTTGCAGCCAGTACCATTTCTTTTTACTTGGAGAGTGACTCAAGTCTGGTTTTCTGAAAAATCACACTTAACTTGAGCAAAGCAATGCAATCTAATGGATGGGTGCAAATTATCTACTGGGGGGAAAAAATCCCCAAGTCTTCAATACAGTTAGTCTTCAATAACTTAAGACAATTAGTCTTCAATGCAGCAGTGTTTAGTTTATAACCAGGAAGACTTCCAGTTCTGCCATTATTCCTTTTCCATTGAAATACTGAACCTCCCCGACTCCATCCCCAACTCTTTCCTCTTTCTTGGAGGAAGAATCCATTAAAAAAAGATCAATTAGTAAGACAGTCCTTTTTAAAAGATGAATTAAAGGATGTAAACTTCATCCCGCCTTTAAAAAGTATAAAAAGACTGATGTTTGGGCAGCTTTCCCAGGTCAGATGCCATCATTGCCAGACCTTCTCTCGGAGGTTCTTGGGAAAAGCATCACTCCCTCTGCAGCAGACTTGCATGTGCTTACCAGGGAGGATGCTTCTCTTCTCTGTGTATGTATAGTTGAGAGAATGGCTTTGTTCAGCATTGTCGTGAACACTGTTACTTAACTCCAGATCAGTAATGTGTATCCAGATTTCCCAGTTTTTGATATAAAGCTACTGTTTGTGCTTGTGGACCTGACCCCAGGAGCAGTAGCTTCATTTCTTTTAAGATAGGGAAGCACTTCTTCAGCTCTTTGTGAGCCAGGGTTCAAACATCTGTGCACATTAGGCTATTTTTATTTTCCTTTCCACTTATCTCTTTCATTTTTTACACCCTTCCACAAAGCTTGTGCTTTTGTGTAACTGGGGCTGTGGCAGGTCAGTGCTGTTGCCTCCTTAGCTGTGGCAGTGGTCTTGTGCACAGAAATACGATGGAAGTTTTTGCAAGTCAGGGCCTGATTGTAATTGTGGAAGTTGTCAGGGATTGCAATACCTGTGCTTAGTGGTTAGAGCATCTCTCTCACACCAACACCTTCTGTAGTTTGTGTTGGGGAAGACCTGAGGTTTCTCCTGTCCAACTGCTGTGTGTGGGCTTTGCTGGTCCCACAGGGCCCTGTGGCTCATTCAGCCTGGAAAGAAATAAATATAAAACCGAGAAGGCACCCAGAAATGGTCAAAGCAGGGAGTTTAAAAAAAAACAAGACCAAAAGGAAGTGCTTTTTCACCCAGCACATAATGAAATTGTGCTAGTCATAGACACAGGATGCTGAGGAGACCCGAAGAATAAATTGATTCAAAATAAATAAAATAATGGGATTAGGCAACTTTATTAGAAGAGGTCCATTGGTGGTTATTAATGAAGTAGGTGAAACCTCCAGGTCAGGAAATCCTGGAGCTATTGATTTTAGGAAGTAGGACACAGTAATCAGGAAAGGATCATGCTTCTCTGGCCCCATTTTTCCCCTGGGTTTCTATTCCTGGGACACGCCAGCGGCAGCTACCAGGCGGAGGGAGCTCAGGCTGAAGCAGAGCAGCTCTTCTGCTGGAAACGGCCTGAAACAAGGAGCCTGATCCAGTCCAGCTGAGAGCCGCGGCGCTCTGCTCTGAGAGGGAGGTTGCCATCTGCAGAGAGGTCAGAACAGGAGCTTGTATCTCAGGATTTGGTGTATGGCTGCAGCGAGCCTTTGCCCTCTGCAAAGTCTCAGTGGTCACTCCATACTGATTGTACTGGGGGAATAAAGGCTGGACACATGGTTATTAATGTGCAGCATGGGCTCCCTTCATTCTGTTGCTGCAGAGGCCTTGTATAGACCTGCCTGCCCCAATATACACGATAAATGCACATAATACATACATATACATGTATATTTGCTGACTCTGGGAGGTGAGCAAAAAGTGAGAAGAATCGCGAATCATGTACTCGAACTGTACTCCAGCAGCATTTCAAGTTATTTGGGGCTGCAGCATAACTTTTTTACAGGTGGGCATTTTAAAACTAAGTAATAAAAAGGATTGCAGAGATAATTGATGTAGATCTGTGGTATTGTGCAAGAAAGTGCCCTGAAGAAAGACCCCGAGACAGGCGTCTCATTCGGATTGTAATTAACTCACAAAGACCCGGTGAGGGGAGGGACAAGCCTCCAGCCTTTTCACTCTTCTCCTTAAACAAAGAAGACCTTTACAAATACGTGCGTATTAGAGCCTTTGGTCTGCAAATTTCTCTCTCTCTCACACCATCATAAAAGATTCAGAGGGCTGTATCTTTTTGATTACTAATTTATGCTGTTTACAGAGTGGGTAAGGGGAAAAGAAGAAAAGCTCTGAAAACTCCAGGAGCTGTGGTTTGCTAGTAGGAGAAATCAGCATTCGTCAGACAATGTTCTTCAGCCTGAGACAGGATTTTGTTTGGCTGGAGAGGAAGGACCAGCCTGAAAGCAGGATGTTGAGGTACGGCCCAGTTCAGCAAAGTGGGTTGTCAGGAAATGGACAGGAGGCAGGAGTGCAAACGATGCTGAGTTTGGGGAATATGTGCTGAACAAGACCCAACATGAGGACGAGGCTGTAGCCAGGGCTCATGGAGATCATAGAATGGTTCGAGTTGGAAGGGACCTTAAAGATCATCTAGTTCCAACCCCTCTGCCATGGGCAGGGACACCTCCCACTAGACCAGGTTGCTCAAAGCCCCATCCAGCCTGGCCTTGAGATGCTCGTTTCACCCTGAAGTTAGGCAAGTCTTGTGTTCTTAGCTTCGGCTGCTGCCTTCCTATCTCCTTCCTAGGACCAGCCTGAGGTTGGCCAGGTGCAAAACACTCGCCTTTCCTCAAATACTCTATATCCATGATGTCCCACTTGTATTTCCCAGAGGTCAGAAGATGTTTTTTCTACTTCAGGTGTATGCCCACCAGTGCCTGGAAGCAGGGTAGCGTTTTGCCCTTGCCCTGCTGGGAGGCTGCAGGTACTGTACCACTCTCATCATCTGCTCTGCGCCGCTGTTTTCATTTTTCAATACCAAGCCCTGATTGGAGTCAAGGTGTGCCAGGAATGTAGGTCCAAGCCCTTCATGAGACCCGTCTGGGACCTCAGCAACTTCATTTTTTTCCTTATTGCTCTTTTCCCCTTCCATTAGCCAAGCAGAAGCCTGTCATCCTCCACAGCCAGCACATTGAAGGTCTACACATTATAATCCCTTTGCTTCTTTTTCCTGTATTTCCTGAACTCATTTGTTCATCTAAGTTTGTGAGCAAAGCTTTTTCTCCCTTGCCTTGAATGGATCCAGACACCCTTAAATTAAAATAAAAAATGGCATTGGGGTTCTGTCACTACTTGAGATAAGCCAGAGGAAGCAAATTAAGGCCACCACCATCCCTAATTCACACATTTGTGGGAAGGAAAATTGAAAGTTCAGCACCATGACTGAAAGATGGAGTTCCAGTATGTCATCTTCTCTTCTTAAAAAATATATCTTAGTGATTTGATCGATCACAGGGATCCCTGCCTCTGAAACAAAGAAATGGGAGATGCACTTTCGCTGGGGGTGTAAAATAGAAGTCACAGCCAGCCACTTGAGGATGCATCCTCCATTAGGCACATGAATAGTTGCACTGAGATCACTTGCTTGAGGTTAAACATGAATGCTGGCTAAACTGGGGCTCAGACAAAGCATTACAGGGAAGGTGTTTCCTTGAGAACTCGAAAGGATGAATAAAATCAGGGTCATACTTTAAAATGTCAGTGCCCGAACATAATTTAGGGTGCAGAATATGGGTTTCTGTTAGCATGTAAGCGGGCTCAGCTATTCTTCCTGTCTGTAGTTTTGTTCAGTAATACACACACAGTCTGCAGATGCTTTGCTTTTAAAATGTATCCCCAAATCTGTTTTCTTTAACTTGCAAAGAGTTTTGTCTCATGACTACCCGGACTTAACCAGCTTCATCAACAATTCACTTTTCTTTTTAAAAATCAGAAGAGTTTAGCGGAACGTTTTATTAAAAGGAAAGGCTGGCTTTGACATCCATAGAAGGAGGGGGAGAATAGCTGTCGTAAGTAGATCTTTTATTTGCTTTTCTAAAAGATTTAACGGGACTCAGTGGTCAGGCCTGAAAATTTGCAACGTGCCTCCAAAACGTGCAAATGCCGGGACACCCGCGTGCACAAAAATTCCCCCATAACGCCAACACATGCTTCTCTGGTTCAGAATAACCTTCTTCCCTGAAGGGCCACGTGCATCAAGTGCCAGTACATAACGGCTCATGTAACTGAATTTTAAACTCCTGAAAATAGCAGCTTAGATTGGAAGTGCTGACACAGGCTTAGTGACAGCAGTGCCAATTTAACAGTTGTATGCACTATGGAGTGTTCTTGCAACATTCCTCATTTGAAAGACAATCTGTGCGTGGTATAGACTAGTATGGTGAAAAAAAAAAAAAGAAATGGGGAGGGGGGGAAACCCCAACTGTGGTCTTGGCTGACAAACCCTGTCAACCAATGCAATCTGTGCTCCTGATGTTTACTGCTTGAAGCTAAATAGGATATTTAGCCAAATTTCAATTCCTGCTACAAATAAAGCTCAATTTGTGTGTGTGTATGTGTGTGTGTGTGTGAGAGAGAGATGATTGCTCATTTAAATGACAACTTTATATATGATAATTACAGTCATTAATGAAGACACACTTGCTTTACCATAGATTATGAGGATAAAAGAAAATCGCCCAAGAATCACGTTCTGGTATAGACTAGAGTCAATAAGAAAATTAGTCCAAATACTATCCGGAAAATTGTTCTTAAATAATGCCCTAAAGGTTAAAGGAACAATGGGTGTAAATGCGATGGAAGAAATTTAAAAACCACACTAGAGGTCACTGTTGCTACTTGAGCAAAAGCTTTTTCTGCTTCCTTTCAGTTTAAGACACTAAAGATTAAATATTTCAGCAGAAAAAAAGTACTTATGTTTCTATATATTTCAAATCATGAACAGTTTGATATCCTGAAAAATAAACAATATATTGATATGGAACGGATGGTCGTGCTATGATTGTGGAAGTGGTATGTACTGTACGTATGAAGAACTTAAGAGTTGTAGGACAATACAGTTCTATTTTGTGCAGCATCCTTCATCCAAATAGCATCCCCAAACACTTTATAGCTTGTAGCATTAAATAATATAGCTTTAAATTACAGAGATAAATAATCAGTGGGAGAAAAATTAAACGTTATGGGCAAGGGACAAAAGAAATGTTAGATATCCGAAAGCTGTGCGAAGGCATAAATTGCAAATCAGAGCCAAAGATAAATGAGGAAGCCAAACAATTAAGTCTTGTAATGCAGGAGAAAATACCTCAGTCTTCCCAAATTATTCATGAGCTGGGTATTAAAAGGGAAGCAATCGTTTTATATCATAAATATAGTCCTATGCCTAAATGTATTTATAAAGATATATGTGTGTGCGGGTAATATGTGTTTCTGTGTACATATATATTTATATCTGAGGAAGAAATCCCTCTGAATGCCCAAGGGTGTAGACACTCACTATAAATGCAGGACTAGACCATGGCATGTTGCATTTGTTACTGCCTTTGGCAATTAAAAAGGTCTGGATTTAGAGGTACATTTTTACTCATTGATACGGAGAATAAAATCATACACTTCATATAGTGGGAATATTGCCACCGTGGACTTCAAAAGTAGAAGGGGAAATGTTCCTGCAGAATGCAGTTCTCTTCTCTGAGATCTTGGTTGCCTCTTGAATGCCATTAAATTTTGTCAGAGAATCCAGTTTCTCTAACAGCTCAAGGAATTAACCTCTCTGTGTAAATAATAATAGGTACTGCAAATGAGTGAGAAGGCAGGTAGATGGAGTATTTTCAAAGAATATAGTCCTGGGTTCTGTGTTCAAGCTCTGATTATCACCTCATCTTTCAGAGCTGCCACCAAATTGGATAGAGGCTGAGGGGGTTGCAGAGATACGGTTGCTGTATCTGATGATCCCTTACCTGCTGATGTCATTGGGATCAGAATTTCCAGCTCCCCAGGAACAGTATAAGAGCTTGAGATACTTTTCCAGGTTTTCCTCAGGTAGTCTTTTTGAAACCCTGTGGATTTTACCTCCACAAATCTGGCTCCCACAAGCAAGGAACTCAAGGATTTTTATCTCATACCTGCAAATTCTATTATTTTTAGTGATAAGGCATATCTTTTGCAACTTATCTGTTGTCTTATTGTCGCTTTTGTCTGTGTGCCTGGGATTTTCAGTTATCTGGCTGCCCGCTCAGCTACCACACTGGCTGGCTGCAGGATGTCTGGACAGTTGGCCACAGGCACATGGATCTGCTCTGTTTCTCCTGTCAGTGGCCTGGCATCACTTGGTTCTAGGGTCTTCAAATGTTGGCAGCTCAGGATTATCCCCAAAATACAACACTGAATTACAGAACCGAGAAAGCAGCAGCAAGAATTTATATACATGTATTCTGTATGTATATAATATCAATTTATAGATTTAATACAAGTCAGGGCCATGTTAAAGCCTCAGGCTGTTCTGTTGTGTTTTTTTTTCACCAGAGTTGTAATATTATTTTTTTTGCTGAGCCCATTTCTTCTTATAGCATTAGGCATGGCCCTGTCTTTTCATGTGACTCCACCCAGACCTGCAATGTGTTATATTTAGACATCTAAAGCATTCCCCGGTACCAAAGCAGCTTTATTATTACGAAGTGGAAGCTTCTTTGGGTGAGGATACATTAGCAGCTGCTGAGGGACATTGGACCAATACGGTCAGTTTCTGCAATGCTGTTTGTTTTTCTGTAATTTTCCTTTGGCCACCTTTTGACTGAGAAATGCTCTTCAGTCTAGACAAAGCAATGCTAATGAGCGAAACTGGGGTAGAAAACGGGGTAAGTCAGTCAAAACAGTATGTATGAGCTGGGACACTCAATCTTGGATGCCCAGTTCGAGGCATCTTAGAGAGATCTCACTTTGAGAGACCTGTCCAAGGATTTTATGGAATCATAGAATCATAGAATCACAGAATGGTTTGGGTTGGAAGAGACCTTGAAGACCATCCAGTTCCAGCCCCCTGCCCCGGGCAGGGACACGTCCCACTAGACCAGGCTGCTCAAAGCCCCGTCCAACCTGGCCTTGAACACCTCCAGGGATGCGGCAGCCACAGCTTCTCTGGGCAACCTGGGCCAGTGTCTCACCACCCTCATAGTTAAAAATGTCTTCCTGGCATCCAGTCTAAATCTGCCTTCTTCCAGTTTAAAACCCATCTCCTGTAGATTCTTGTAGGTGTGAGCTTAAATTGGATATGGCCTGAGAGCAGGGGAGGAGGGAATAGATAACTTACAAAGACTGGCAGTAAAGTTCAGTTGTCTGCCCCTGATTTACCTGTTCGCATTGGTTTTGCATTGGTCTTTGACTGTGTGATGCCTGGTCTTCAATTCTTTTATTTGGTCTTTACTTGAATAAGCTTCTTCTCATCAAAGCCAGTAAAGAGGATCACTAAGGTGAAAATGTGTTGCAAGAGAAGTCCTTCCTAGTTTAGGGTAAGAGTGAGGGTTTCTGTGGAGTAAGGAAAGCTCGGTGGAAGGTCCTGCCCTTTCTCTCTAAGAGAATATACAGGCCAAAGGAGAAGATGTTTTGCCATTAGCTCTCATGCCTAGTTTATCTTCTCCAAGTTCTGCAGCAAAGCCCTGTCCTTCCTTCCTTTCAAGCTCTCCTTTCAAATTCTGTCCCTACCATGCAACCTTTGATGAATCATATAACCAGAGATAAAAAATCCTATATGCTCTTTCCCTTCAGTCATTCATCTTACATCTCTGTATATTGGCTCTGGATGTTTGCCATGCAGACACCTTCTCTTCTTCTGTGCCAAAATCAAGACCAAGGTATTGTGGTTGCCAGTGAATTACACTGTATGGCCCAGCAGCTTGGCTTGGGAATCGGCTCATGAGTGAGCTGGTGAATTCCCAGCCCTGCCACCAAGCTGGGCAGGTGATTTCCTCTTTCTTTTTTCTCTCCCATCTTGTTTTTGTACTATGCATGCTTTGGAACAGGGAATATCTGTTACTCGATGAATACACAGCACCTAGCATAATAGCTGCTAGACATAGCAGTAATGCATATTACAAATACCTGGAAGATGATTTAGCATTTTTAAGGACTACAGTATTTATTTCCTTGCCAGCCTTTTTTTTTCTTTACCCTGATTTTTTTCCCTTTGTCTATTCAGTGATCGCTTTCTCTGAATAAGAGCAGAATCTTACTTTCTTTATGTAGCACACAATGAAAATGTGAAAACTGTAGGTACTGCCTCAATATTATTGAGAACCAATAAAAACATGTCTTAGTATCTAGCAATCACTGCATGTGAGAGAGAGAGGCAGGAAATAAAAGAATCATGTTGCATGCCCTTACTGAACAAATATTAGCTCTTCTCTATTATCACAAAGCACTTAAGAAATCCAAATTATTATAACAGTCTGAAACCAGACTCACTCAGTTCCTTCCCTGTCACCCAGGCTCAGCTGCTAATGTTATTTTAATCAAAGATTTGATCAACAATATTAGGCAGATAGTTAGCAGTGAAAATTAACACATACGCTTTTCGCTAGGGAGGAGGTTATTATTTTTAAATCTGTTTCCCGCTACCCAGAGGGATTTCTTTGGAGATAAGCACAGCAGCCAGAATATAATGTGCGATATCTTGGAGTCAGTAGAAATAGTCCCAATACCTGACAAGCTTGCCTCAGAGTAGAGGGTTAAGGGTCTTGAAGAAAACAGTTCATAGCAGTTTTAGTGTAAGGAGGCGAAGGAGCCTTCCACTGCACAGCTTCGGGTCTTGCCTGAATGCTGCTGGACGAAGGCTGTTTCTCTTAGAGTGAATTCGTAGGGTAAATCATATTATTATCCTTTTAATTAAACCTAGGTAATGGAAAGTTAGAACAGTCACTTTAGGGATAAAAAACATTTGCTCCATTGGCCCTATTTTCCTCTCACAGCAGGGTAACTCAAGCAAATATTCCAGTTTCCCAGGAGCGGCAGGGAGACAAGAAGTCTAAGCGAGCCCAGGGTCTGCTGCGAAGAAGCTACCCCAGGCACTGGAGGCAGCCCTTTTCCTTTCCTGCCCGTTATTCCTCCTTTCCCAGCTGACCTGGGCAGACAGTGAAGACAAACTTGTGAAGAGCGGCTGCCTGTCCCTCTTGGGAAGAGCTTCCACCACCCTGTGCCCCACCGCTTTGGCCAAGTGAGCGAGCGCTGGAGCAGGATATGGGATTTTAGTTCCTCCGAATAGCCAGGGGAGAAGTCTTAAATCAGTGCAGTGCATTCACATCCGAGTAGGTAGCGTGGTCCAGAATCCACATAACAGAGCTGAAACATGATGGCACAAGACATTTAACTGATGTCAAATTTAAATCCCTATTAAAAAGAAGTGTTCTCTAGTCTGCACCAGGCCATCCATTCTGGTAATCTCATTCCATATTTCTTTTATTGTTGAAAGAAGACGTAGATTAATGACAGAATGAATCCCAGTAGAAGGAACGTGCTCCTTATAAGGCAGGCTTGGGGGAGTGATGGTGGAAATCGTAACATAGGATGACTTTGTTGCCAGAGAAAGTTGCATTTGTACCATTTATATTTGAAAATCTTTCACCCAGGTCAGCATAGTTCAGCCAAATTAACTCCATCTGGATAGATGGAGCTGAGGATTACCTGTCAGAAAAAGACTTAGAATGGCATATTGTAACTTAGTGCCATGTTTTAAAAGCCTCTCAGTGACTGTGGCGGATCTGTTCAGACAAGGGGGATGGATGGGAAAGGTACGGCGAGGACTTCTTGCGCTGAAGCGCACCAGCGTGGGGATGAAAAGGTCTAAACAATGCCTGTTTGTTCAGCCCTCCCTCCCAGCTAGTCCACCCGGACTTGTTGTTGCCTTTTAGAGAAATATGGTCGTGGTTCTTGATGGTCTTGAATTAATATACAATCTCACCAGACAAGTGAATGTTTGCTATTTGCACCGCTGTCAACACATGACGTTTAGTGAGATTCCTGTGATGATTTCTAAAGCCTCGGGCTCTGGAGTCACATGAACATAGACTCATCCCTAGCTTCTTGTAAAAAAAAAAAAAAAACCACCACCCAACCATAAACAAAAGCTTTGATCTTCACAAGTGTAGAAGAAAAGGACAAAAGTGCAATGCCAATTTGCCTGCTAAAAACAATGCATGGCAAATGAAAACAATGTATTTATAACAACCCCACAATCTTAAAACTCGTCTCGTGATGGAGAGGAGAGGCTGGTGTGGTCATTTGAGAGGTTCAAAGCACCGTTAAGCCACATTGTGCTGTAGGGAGGCTTGTGGTATCTGAGTATCTACTGGTCCAGTCACCTGTGGGCATTTAAGCTCTGGTTAACGTGTAGGACTGGAGATGTCCACCAAACCTGGCAAATCTCACAAAACAGGCATTCCCTTGCCACTCATTGGCAAAGCCTGGGCTTGTTCAAGGCCACCCAAAACATCAGCAGAGAACAGAGGTAGCGCTTTCCGCTTCCTATTGCCCCACTGTTCGAGCAGTTACCTGGGAGGTGAGAGATCCTCCTCCCTCTACCAGGGGGTATCTGTTCTCCCACGTCCTTTCTGTCCTGGAATTGCTCTCAAGGGCAGGTCACCACGTACGCTTAGGTACAAGGCTGCGGTGTCAAAGCTGGTGGAGATGCAAGGTTTTGTTAAATATTCACTGGCCTGTGAAGTGAGTCAATATGACCATAATCCAGAGTGGACGAAGGACACGTGCTCTGGTCCATCTTCAGATCTCGTGAGCAAACTGAAAAGTCCACTTTTTAAGTAGAGACTTCTTTAGCTAATGGGCTCCTGCTGGCCATAAGAAACCAATGAGAGGGACTGTGAATGGACCACATCCTCCTAAAGTACCCGGGAGCCTAGGATTAAAGGTATTCCCAAATCAATATGTGTTTAAGGTTTCTAAAAGAAGAGGGGCTTAAACTTGGAGGATATATGTCCTCAGAGTGTGACATGGGGGGTGGACAGGAGGGGGAAGGACATTAGCATGTCCTTGTCTTTTTTTTACAGCTTCTTTTTAATGTATTCTTTTCTGTAACTGGTTGGTTTTTTTTTTGGACCCCCAAATGGAGATATTACGTTATGTTTTGGGTCAGAAGGAACCTTCTATTACCCCTACAGGAAAATGTTTTGGACTTTGATAGAGAAAGAGGAGGAAGGAAAAATGTTCAGTGATCAACCCAAACAGATTTTATTTTTCCATTTCAGCCACTGAAGTGGGAAAAAAAATAAAAAAATAAAAAAAAAATCAGTGATTAGTCCAGCCCTAATCTGGAGATGTATATTTTAGGGATCGCATTATGCTGAATATGTGCATTACATACGCAAAGTAAAAATCTATGCCATTATTGCGTCTGTTCAGTAGCCACTTTTCAAATTGAAATATCTCAGCCATTTTAAATGACATTTTTATTTTTGCAAAGACGCTAAAAGCAATTAGAGGGCAATATTGACTGTTCACTTGCCAAATTCCACTGTTCCAATGAAAGCTGCTTTTGAGTTACTGTGCACAAGTGCAAAAAGCATCCCAAATCATTTTACATACATTACAAGCAAAACCGAAAAGAAATCACCATTTAAAAGAAAAGAAAAAGCCATTTATAAAAGAAATGCTTGCTCCCAAGTTGAAACCATGTGTCAGCCTAGAGCAATCTGTTAAACTTGAGTTATGAACCCCTGGAAAAAAATAGTTGTTTGCAGTGCAGATGCTGAGACTCACAATTAAAGCAGAGGCATGGTGAGGAGCGGTCTCGTGCTGATGTTCTGCATAGAGAAAGTTCTCTAAATGCCTTTGGTGGGAGAGGTGACAAATTTTGTGTCTCCTCTGTCAGTAAATTTGTTAGTTACCTGTTTTAGCTGTCTCTTTCTTAATAAAAAAGTAAAAATATAAAGCTCTTGCGTGTGACCGTATACAAATGGCCAGGATGGATTGTCTGTAATTTTAAAAATCACGATCAACCCATCCTTCCAGAATGCAAGGCTGCCTCCAGTTTACCTGAAGGGCTATTAATTTCTCCTCAGCATGAATTTTTGCAGCAGGATCATTCTTAGTGAGTTGAGTAAAGGCATAGATAAGTCATTTCAAAACTTCTTTGAGGTGCTAAATCACAAGATGTTGTTTGTATCCAGAGAAAACTATCAGGGTCCCTATTGCAAGGATGCTTTCGACTTGAGTGGTTGGTAGGTTATCCAGACTGACCTGGCAGGAGATTGCAGCAGATACTGGTGTCCCTTGGGGATTTGTCCTCCACCCACACTTTGTCTGTACTTTGTCTGTAAAGGGCTGCTGCCTTTGGGATCAAATTCTCAGGGTATGTGGTTGTTTTTAAAATCAGTTGAGTTACGCTGTTGGGGTAAATCGTAAGCTCTACTCTATCTGCCATTAATTTATCTGTGGGCTACGAGCCAACATCTGTCTCCTCTGCCTCAGGACTTGATTCTCATTAATACTGAGGCCTCTTTACACCTTCTTGGCAGTGAAAAATGGCCTTGCAGCAGAATTTTATTTACACCCATGTGGTGGCCCCTTTTTTCACTTCTGACACACTTTTCCGCGCTTTCAACATGTTGCCTTGAAGAACTCGTGAGTGTTTTGCTCTTGGATTTGTGTTTTCATTACTGTGTTGTCTGCCCTCATGCATGGAAAACAGAGATTTTATCTGCCAGAAATGAATGAGGTTTTATCGTAATGGTCCAAGCAAATGTCATGATTCAGAGTGTAAGGATCAACAGCATGGATGAGTTGCACAATAAGTCTGTGTAAACAGAAGCTGGGACGTGAGGAGGCGGAGCGGCTTCCTTTCCTTTCAAGAAAAATGTTATCCTAGAAGCAAACCAGGGTTAAATTTTCTGAATTGGGGAAGATTCCCCTTATTTTAGTTTAAATACAAATTTCTCTGCCCTTGTCTTTTTTTTTCCCCTGCCTTAGGGAAGCTGGGTTTTTTCCTGGGATGTCCCAAACAGAATTGATGTATCTCCGATATTTTCCGGTGTCTGCGAAAACAATTTTCTCCTTCATTTCAAAATAACAATTGAGTGCCACACCATGTGCCTTTGAGATATGAGACAGGGTAACCCTGTTAAGAATTCAACCACAGCCATGCAGAAAAGAGAAGGGGGTTATTTGAGCGGAGTGACACAAGGGCGATGGTTAGTAGGCTGCACTGAGCCATTGTTCATGGGAACATAGTCTTTATTTATAAATTATAAGTAAAGATCTGCTAACTGCCCAACTGAGGACACTTACTCGTCTGCGCACTTCAGTCCAAGTGCAATAAATACAGATCAAATGTTCACCATCCATATAATAACAAGGATCTGATCCAAAGCACATTTTTATTTCTACAGGGTTACCTTGGATCGCGTTGTGTTTTGTTATGTTATATATGGTATATATATGCATCGTTATTTAAAGGAAAATAAGTGACAGAGATGAAAACAATTGTAATTGCCAGTTGGAACTCTTGAGGCAACTGGAGACACTGTCTGAAAAGTAGCACCTTAGCCAACATCTATTAATATGGGTTTTTTGCACAATTTACAGTGCCATTTATTTTACATACTGTTTTCAGTTAGCTCTTAAAGTTTTGAAACAATTAAAATGGAAAATTTTAAAAAAGCCTACTGTCAGGGATTCAAAGTAATACCCAAAGCTTCTACTGACTTCGGTAGAAATTAGAGGTGCTCCTTGGCTCTGGGAACGCGGCATTTATATTTTGCTAGGTAATCATAAAGAAACATATTGTGTAGAGCTTCGTGCCAGATTCCCCATTATGCTGCCGGAATGTACCGATTGCAAAACAAAGAGCTCAGAAAGCGAGAAGTGACGCGGTGAGCGTGGCAGGCCTGACCTTTACACCTCTCCCTTCCACGTACGCGTTGTGATTTGATCTTTTATTACCTCACTGTATACCTCTTTTACACCGAATCCCTGCCTAATTGAGAGCACCAGAGGGATGATGTGTAGCCAAAAAAGCAGTTTGTTGAACAGTCCTTTCGCATGCTTGCCACTGAGTACAGCTTTAATTTATTACGTATCATTCATCTCAGTGTAAAATAAGTTTGGGCTTTTTACTTTTTTTTACTTTTTTTTGATAGACTTCCCCACAGTGCCCATTTTTGCAGGTGCTGAGTGTAACAAAGTCATTGAAGGTTTTACCTTCAGAAATAGCCCTGGGAGTATGTTTGTCCCGAATTCACATGCGTGGATTTAGGCACTTAATTTTAAGCACAAAAATCTCCTCTGGCTAGCATACGTTCAGTACAGGAAAGTTGGTGTCTCTGGAGAGCAAGTCAAAGTAGGCAATAACTGAGGGTTTAAGTGGAGTCCTTGGCACGTGCTGGTGGAGGCATCTGTCTCTCCCCTGTTATCCTAGGGTTATAAGGGATGTTTGGGGACAAGAATACACCAGAGTCACAAAGAACCAAAATACTGAAGAGTCCACTATGACGTTTTCTCAGGGAACTAGCTGGGCTAGTAGCAAATATTACTATCCCAAGCTGTTCTTCATCACTCATGTCCTGGAGATTATTGTACTCGGGAGCTCCATCAGCAGCAGAGAGGTGGTGTGTGCTCCCTGCTCTGCCGTGGTGCCAAGCCAGCAGGTTGGTTATAACTGCCCTCATGGCTGCTCTGCCTCAAAGCTTCGAACCACATCGAAGGTAACCCATGTCCCGTTGAATGGCAAAACTCTGGGACAGTACTTCGCTGCACCCCCAAGTTGAGCTTTTTCTTGCTGGACATACCTTTCTCTGTCTTTACAAGCCACACTGCAGCATCCCCTGGCTACACATAACTACAAGGCAGAAGCAGAGATCCTCCCAATACTATTTAGGGTATTGGCTCTTCTGTTTCATCTCTTTCCTGCCTGAAAACCAATGAAGCAGGATCATGCAGGAGTGAAAAAGAAAAAAAAAAAAAAAGATCTGTAGACTTGTAACTTCTCCACTCCTGGGGCATGAAGTAAGGTTTCTCTGGAGATTTTGTTTTATTACGGATGGGATGTGTCTCATGTCTCTTTAGATGGCAGTGAAGTAGATGCCTATGTCTAAGCCAGTTGTTTGAATGTTTCATCTAGTCAGTGGTAGGAAACAGGCACGTGGAGCTCACGACTGATTTGACCTGGTTTAGATGCCAACCATAGCAGGAGATGATTCACAACCTGGGAGCACTTATTTCTGTCCACTTGCTATAGAGAGAGCCCTGATGACTATAGCTCAGAGCTGGCTGCCTGCACTTGAACATCTAAAATTGGGCTGGACTCCTATTCTTCCTGACTTTGGGGCGCATCCGTCATATTTTGGGGCCCCTGCTCAACAGAGCACCAGAGCACGTGCTTTACTTCAAAGTGCCGCTTCCAGGCTTTGCTGCGGGGAGGTGGCATTGACCACCCGCCTGAGCGCCAGGCTGAAGCAGCGCCTTAGTGTGCTTTTTATGGGATATTTACAAAGAACAGCAAAAAATATTCCCCTACCTCCAGCTGTGTGCCAGACAGCAGAAAATTCAGTGCAGATCCATTCGGCTGGATTAAAATTACAGAAGCAGGAATAAAAAAGGGATGCCTGAAGTAAACCCGTGCGCACAGGTCCTCATTTCCAAAGCAGGGAGAAGCTGTTTCTGTTACAGCTGCTGCATTTTTCATGTACCTTTGACACATTTGAAAAATCTTTTTTGTATTGTTGAATTTAACCATGTCACAGAAAGGTACTTTTTGCAACTTCAGGGGAATTTCTTGGAAAACTTCTGTACTGTCATCTACTACCATCAGTGGTGGCACACATAAGAGAAGGTACACAGAGAAGAAGGGCATTTTCTTTACAAAGAGCTTCACGGGTTTTTTTTAAATGAGGTAGAAAGGAAGACTTTTCATGCTATCTTTAGTTAAACTGGACAATGTAGTTGTTTTTTCTGGAACAAATCTTCCATGTTTCACCTAGAAAGGGGGAAAAGCCTTAGCTTTATCTTCTGTGTAAATATTTGCACAAGGTTAATTCTGGAGTTTATGTGTGATCATCTTTAATTGCTTTAAATAATCATAATAAAAAAGAACCACTGATTTTTTTACCAGAAGGACTACATGCAATTACGTTCGGAGGTTGAAGCAGTGGCTTAAATGTACAAAATTGGTTGAAATACAGAAGGAATGGATTTGGCTTAGCAAGCTTGAGATGAAGCAGAGCTGTTTCTGGAAAGCCATTAGAAGTGTCAGTCTGGAAACTGGCTATCTCTGCACCTGCTAAAGAACTGCTTTAACACCAGTTTCCACTGCGTGAGCTTTTGGCTATAAGAATAGAAGTTAGAAATCTGGATTTCAGAAGACCCTACCAACAGAGAGGGTGAAGCTACACAGGCCTTAAGGAGGGAAAAGGGGGGTAGAGCAGCTGAGAAAGGGCCCACCGCACAGTTTTGAAACCTTGCTACAGGTCGTGCGCTGATGTGAAAATTAAGACCATCTCCTTGAAGCTTCTGGCAGCTGCCCCGACAGCCCTGGTTGCCCACCTGCTTTCAGACTTTGCTCCAGCAACTACCCCTTCCCAGAGAGGGCTCTGTGAGAGGGCCTGACAACTTCATGGACTGAGCTAGAAAAGCAAGATCTAATAATGGGGGAAAAAGCCTGTTGCACATCATGCACTTTTTCAGCAGCTGAGCCGTACGGAGTGGTTGCGTTAACCCATTTAGTGTCACCCTCGCTCACTTGGATGCGATGTTATATTGAGTTTTGACCCTGCTTATTTCTTCTCTCCTCCTTTGAGGCTCGGTTATAGAATCATAGCATGGTTAGAGTTGAAGTGGACCTTAAGGATCATCTAGTTCCAAAGTGGCTGTTTGCATGGAGCAGGTGCTTATGAGTGTTTAAGTTGTGATTGTTTACTTTTACAGAATAGTGGTTTAGTTCAGGGGTGGCCCTTCTTTAAAGAGTCAAGAGCTGCTTTGGGGGAATATCACCACTTTCTGCTGCTCCTGTACCGACATCCACACAAATACCAAAGGAGAGGTGTCCAAGCCTAAGCCCTCCATCTGAAGGTGACTATGAATTTCAGAAGCGTCCCCCACCTTAACCGCGAAATGACTTGAAATCCTGTGTCTGAGCAGCTCCAGACTTTCTGGGGTTTGAAAACTAACTTCAGATTTGATATTTGGCCCAGCTTCTTAATGAAAATGGAAAATTGCATTTTGAGCCTCAGCCTTCCTGAAGAACAGCCTGTGCCAAACCCGATGAGCTTGAGATAAAAACAAGGATTTGCAGGACGCCGTGTCCCATCTGAGGCAGAGGTCAGCGGGAGTTTTGAGTGAAGCAGGACTGGCCCCTCTGGCTGGAAAGTTCTTTATTTGCCTCTGAGCTCCACGGCCGCTGGGGTTTGAGACCTACACAGGTGTGCGGTGGGGACTGAGCCATTTGTGCCGAGCCACGTTATGCTTAGAAGAGGATATTTGTGATGAGGGAAATCACGGATTTTATGTGCTCGCATTTTTTGTCTCCTTCTTAAGCAAGAAGGGAACCTTTAGAATGCCAAAATGTTGTCTTAATATTTCACGGAAGTAAGTACTTTATAAACGCACGTTGCAAATGGCACTATAAATTCTCCACTATGGAAAATTGCTATCTGGTTTGAAACTAGGCAGGATAAATAGAACTATAAAAGGTTACCTGGAGTAAACAGATAGGGTTTCCAAAACGTACCACATGAGATAGATTGGAGCTCATAGTAATCTGTTTTCCATGCTTAACATACGCTCAGCATCAGCTGAACTCTGTAGCTGAGCTGCCATCTGTATCAATCCCGTTCCTAGATGTCATGGCCCTGTTAATGAAATCTGGAAGTGAAATTGTAAATGGATTCGGTGAATGGTAGATGTCAGCCATTGCGTGATGGGCAATCATCAATCATCCCCTGTCAGTTATTTCTGTCTCAGGGAGTAAGCCTTTATTTAAAGCATAAAGTAAGAATGTTGCCAGACCACAGGAACAAGCCCTGAGCTGTTTGCAGGTGCTGCTATTCACAGCTGCCAATTAAACCCCTGACATTTCCATAATGGCCAAGAGGCAAAGCATATGCACTTGATATAAACATTTTTGTAAAAATTAATCTCAGTTTATCAATACTTCACTTTTTTTTTTTTTTTCCCCAGGGCGACATACAACATCCTACTTGGCCTATTGTTTGTTTGCTGCAGAAAGAGAGAAATATGAGTTGGAAAGCAGCCAGGGCCTTCATTTCCCCAGGATATACAGTAGATTCCAGTGGCTCCTTTCAACCCTTAATTGGGGAGGGAAAGCACAGTAGTGAGGAATCCCACTTTCGGAAAATGTTGTGTGTGCCCCTTGCCCCCCAGCGATGCGCACGTGCTCAGCTCCATCTCTTCACATCGTACGTGGGCCTGTAGCTGGGTAAAAATGTAATGCTTGGTCTGATAAATGCTGTTCCTGCAGTTACCCAGCCCACTGTGGTTCTTCGCCGCTATACCAAAATTTTGCCTTATCTGGATTTTTATACAGATCTCTGGGCACATTACTGCTGGCCGATACTTTTCATTACCCCTCTGCTATCTGAAAAAAACCCATACCAAACCACCAAAACCTAAAAATGCGAGCACTTTCTAATATACACATTATTTTCCTTTGGGCAGGAGAAAAAAATATTGTCAACTCAACTTATTAAAGGCATTCATCAGTACCCGCTGCAAATTTATATATGTATTTCATAAAATTGCCAGTGACGAGCTAGTTTTTTTTTTTTTTAGAGAAAATATTTTCGTGGGGAAAAAAAATATTATATATTTCTACAGAAAAATAAACTGCCTAGTATTGCCACCTGACATTTATAGTTTGGAGGACATAAAACTTTTCAGAGGTCCCTTTATTTTTTGCTCTCAGCTGTTTATAGTTCTTCGGGGTACACTGATCTATAAGTAAATACAGAAAAAGAAAGGGCTGCATTCACGTTTTCAAGGAGATTTCATCACATGCTGATTGCTCTGCCCCCTTTTGCTGCAAAGTCTAGACAAGGCAGAACACTGAGTGGGAAACTGGATAGCACTGGGGCATTTTAAAGTTGTCTTCTTCACTCTTCATGGTACTGAGAAAGATCACCTAAGTCAACCAGCAATTTGAAGTGTATTTTCATGTGTCGTACTATCTGGTTGTAAAATTATGCACTATTGGATGAAATTAATTTCTGAAACCTGTAGAATTCTGTTAAGATGATATATTTGGAGTTGGTGTCAGAGGTCTTGCTGGCATACGTGCATTAAATTGGATGTGGGTTTTTTGCCAGACAGCTGTACCGGTGTAAGTGCAAATTGTCAGATGCAGATATACCAGTGGAGCTTTTGTTAGCATAGCTTACTTTATTGCACCTAACTGAAATGAGCCATCCTGTCTTAAGCACTTCCCTGGAAGTGTGTCTGTACTGCACAGTTTTCTACCTATCAATGTATCTGAAATTTTTAAATCTAGATTGATCTTTGCTCAATTTTCCATTTCTTTTGTCTCTGTAGGTGCCTTGTGAAGTTCCATATTGCTTCAGATTTCAGGGGATTGCTTCAGATACCCAGGACCTGTTTTGAATTCAGCAAATTCAGGTAATTTTCTAAGATGTTTCTTAAGTTTTTTAATGCATTTTTTTTCATTCAAAACCATTCAAAGTGTTTGAGATCCACAAAAAAATAGCCCTTAGACATTAAAAAGAATGTTGCAACCTAAGTAATGCTGCTCTAGATTCAATCTCTTTAGAACGTGAAAGACCAAACTGTCTGAGTCACCCAGGGTAGGTCAACTAATCCCACACATATCACCTGTTTATTTTAAACAGAAAGTGTTATGAAAATCTGGCTTAAAAAAGTTAAACAGAAAAAAAACCCACCCAAAGTCTCAGCATCAGATGCTTCACTGTGGCACATCTTTTTGGCCATGAAGTAATTTCTTGGGTTCCGGATGACTCAGTATTCATTATAAGCCAAGATGATCATCTAATTTGTGTACATTCATGTAAGCAGAAATAACAGCTGAATTTAGTGAGGTCGTGCGGCAGTGCTGTCACCTCCAGCTCAGCCCCTTTGCACTGTGCTAAAAAGCAAAGGTAAAAGGTAAGTAACCCCCATTAGGCTCAGTTCCTGCGATCTTGTAGATGTTACAACAATAATAACAATATTGTTCTGAGTGTGTCCACATGACGATGTAGAAATGCCCAAGCTAGCCGTAAACGAGCCATTGTGGATACTGGACGCAGTCTAGATGAGACAGCAGAGAACACCGAGAGGACTCATTTACCCTGCTTTTTGGCAGTGTTAGCTCCATATGGGCTAATTTATCCTGCCAGAAAGCAGGCTCATTTATGGCTAGCTCATTTATAGCTAGTCTGAGTACCTCTTCACTATACTGGAATTTGCAGTGTAGACGTACTTTCTATTAAGGTGACAAGTGTGTGATTGTATTAAGTAAAAATATGGAGGTTGGGATTTTGAAGGCACCTAAGGGCTTCTTTTGAAGGTGGTTTAAGAGGTCACCACCTCCAGCGATCTGCTTCACAACTTTTGCTGGAGATAACTTTCCCCATGTCTGAATCAGCACATGGGATCATGTGCCCAACTAAGAGCCTCTTGAGTTTAAAGCAGAGTATTTTAGCTTAAATCACTGAGGAGGATGTGCTTGCATTAAGACACTAAATGATAAACTGAATCAGAGCAGATGTATCTATTGGTATTGCAGAAGCAGGCAGGCAGCTTGGGTGATGATGCTCCATATTGCTCATTTTACAAAGCCCAAAGAGGACTGAGTGCCAGGTCCCATGGAAATGTCTTTCTGCTTCAGAATGCAGTAAGGGTTGGGTTTCTTGTTCTCTTCAAATCCTTTCAAAATAAGCTGTCGGCAATATTTGTCTTTAAGGGTTGCATAGATCCAAATATCACTATCCAGTCACCTACTGTAAAGTCTGACTAGGTCCCTGATCCAGCTAAAGAAGCTAAAACACAAAGCTAGCTTTCCAGCATGCCACCAGTGAGATTTCTCAGGTCCTTAAAGCTAAACATATTTCAAAATCAAGATTTGTTTGTTCAAGTTCTACCTCTGTTTACTTCAGGGTAGTTAATACGCGTTAACACTCCTGGTGCAAAGGGAGACCAGCAGGTAGAGAAAAATTTGTCATTCAAGAAAGCAGAGGGGTACCGGCAGCGTTCTTACTCCTGATGCAGTCGCGTACGGTGAGCTCCAGGCTTGTCTCTTGCTTCCCTGCTTCTGGGGCTGCCCAGCTATGATCTAGTGTGCTGACCTTACTAGCCAAGTAATGACTTTCATGCTGCTGAATCCCATCAGAAACTTCATGTCTCTCGTGGTCGTCTTCATCCATGGCTAACTTGTATTATCATTGGCACGCTTAAGATTGTGATGTTATGTTTCAAATGTTTTTAAAGCTGAAACACACAAGCTCTTTTATTTCTCTTCTGCCTAGCAGGATTATTTCAGCTCCACACATGCAAAACCTCATATTATGCAAGAAATTAATCATATCAGGGTAAAGTAGCTACTGAAAAATTGCCAAGCACCATAAACATTGGTCAAAATGCAGGCCAACCATTTGCATAGCAAGTAATTGAAGCTAGAGGTTCATTGGAGCGACGCGTAACTTTTCATTATGAATTAGAAAGCTTTTCAAACATAAAATGATATCTGAGAAGACTGCACTACCTAAAAGGTTTCGGTAAACACTGAAAAAAAAGTGTTAAAATATGCTGGAGAGATCAATCATGCTTTATGGTTACTTGCTCCATGTACTTTCACACACATTCTCTGATAAACAATGTCCCACAGAGTCTGCCCAGACCCATTATTTTCTTCAGCACCAAAGCGTCAAGGGCCAGATCCTCATTTGGTTTAAGTCAGCAGAGCTCTGCTGAGGTTGACTGCTTGCCATTGATTTATGCCAGCTGAAGATCTGGCCTGAAGAGTGACAAAAATGTAATTTTATGTTTTATTTATGGGTGTAAAACAATAGTCCTAAAGGGAGCAGATGTTCCATGTCGAGGGAGGAGGTTTATGAAATGCAATTCCAGACACAAAAGCTAATCTCTGTGGTCAGGGAAGGCATGAGGCCTGTTTTACATGATGAACTTTAATTGAAATCTTGCTCTTTTGTGTTCATTTATTTCTTCTATTTGGGAGCCGACAAGCATCGTTTAAATGACTTACCAGCTGCCAGACACCTTAAAAAGCAATAGGTAGTAGTCTTAGACACCTGGAGAAGGTTGGAGAATCTTCACTTGTCTTCCCAGTACCTGCTGAAATGGTATTAATTTGGTATCACATATTTTTAATTAAGTGGTCACTTCACTAAAGAAATTTCCATCTGTTTCAGATGGAGCTGTGGGGAGAAAGATCATTCAGTTTTATGGAGGGTTTTGCAATTGTAAAATGTCTGGTTTTTTCCCATTTGGAATGAAAACCAAAGCATTTTGAAATTCTCTAAAAAAGAGAAGGGAGCGTCTGCCTCTAAGTCTCAGGCCCCAGACCTCTTATTGTCCCCAGTGCTGAAACTAGGCCCTTTGTGGACTGTATTTCCTCTGTAGATCCTAGAGCAGGAGTTCCTTGGCGGCTCTAAAGCATTTGCCAAACGTGGAAGTTTGGGAGCCGAAAGAAAATTGGTGGTAACAGCCTGCTTGCAGGAGTGGAATGGGTTTTGAGGCACCTCTTCTTCTTGTTTTCTCTCAACGAGCTGAGTCCTGCGCCACCGCACCCACCCTAAAAAGGAGAGAGTGTTCAGTGATGTGCCTTCACCTCGGCTTTATATGGCACAGACACATCCCGTGGTGAGATCTGAGCTCTTCAGAGGCACCAAGTAATAGTCAGCTGAGCTGTGCTGATTCACGTCAGATGAATTTTGGACTGAAAAGTGTAAGGATGAGATTTTCTCCCTGACCTTCTGTGTTCCTCCCCACACCCTCGTGGTCAAGTACGGTACATGGAGAGCTAGAGAACAATCTGTGCTAATCAGAGGCCAATAGTGACATCTAAATTGCAGCTTCAGAAAAAGAGGACAAGTGGAGCAAAACTGAGAGTGAATATTCCCATATTCTATTAAAAGAGAGAAACAAAAGCACAGATTGAAGAAGGCTGTGTATGAACAACAGAATGGAGCAGGAGCTAACTCTCTTATCTCAATTTAGTTGGAAATCCCAAATTTGAAGTGTGACTTGGTTCTGAAGCAGGCTGAGCATAAGACGTTTGAAATTCTCTATGAACCAAAAATAGAAAAAGAAACCTAAGGCTAAACTGAAAATGGGATGCAGGGAACGCTGAAACATTTCATTCATGTTTCAGCATAATTTTTTGTTAATTAATTTTAGAAATGTGGTGCATCTTCATTGTAACACTTTTCAACACAAACAGCAGCAACAACCACAACTTTCCATTCTAAAAACTTCAAAGCGGGAGCTTCCAAGGTTATAAAAATGCTTAATTTTTGTTCGTCTCCCTGAATAAGAAGTTAGTAGAATGAGTTTTTCAGAACAGCTTAATTTTGTTAGACATGGCATTTGTTCCCTTTCAAAGCCACTCTGAGCAACGTTTCCAGTTGCACATTTCCAAGGGTGTGACTCCCATCATCTGAGGGAGATGTCTATGGGAGATGTCTTCCCAGCCACACCAGTCCTTCTGGGCTCCCTTATAAGTCTCCCAGTAGAGAAACAGGCATTTCTAGGACGCAGTCTGACCTGTTTGAAACCTCTGTTTTGGAGGACATAAATTAGACCCTAGAATTGTCTTTTCCCTCCCGCCGTCAGCTGAAAAGTAGTCTAGGGTGACCAATGCCAGGGATCAAAAGAATCCCACCCAAATGGGGACAGCTGCTGTATTGTGCTGTGGTAAAGCAGTTCACATCTCTAGGCATCATATGCAGGCAAGTGAGAGAAATAAGGTTTATGAATTGAAGTCACAGAAGAGTAATAAAATGCTCAAAAAATTGGACAGACTTACTTAGAAGGAAGTATGAAAGCACCTAAATATGTACAAATGTAAAGTGCAGGAGGAATATGTTAGATTCTTCATTATCACTCGAAAAGTGAAAACACAACTGGCTTTCCAAGGGAACAAAATAAAGAGGGTGGGTTGCGATATAGGGGGGAATAATTTTCTTATCAGATGATCTGTTTAGCCTGGGGAGTAGTTTTCAGGAGAAGCGGTAGCCTCCGAGTTTGAGTCATTTCATACCAGAGCTTGGAAATGCACAATAGAGATCACTCCTGTCTAGGCAGGGAATGAAAAAATAGGGTCTACTGATCTTATCCAGCCCTCACTTCATTCAGCAGGAATCTTTTCCACTGACTCAAGCAGGATTTGGATCAGACCCTTTTTTACCTCCTATGTTGATGGCTGTCTGAAAAGACTTAGGAAAAGAGACAAACTAGAGCCCAAGTATGACACCAAGAATGGCTTTTTTGGGCTGCTATAAGGAAAAATGCGAGTCTCAGAAAATTATGAAGCAGGCGGCTGGCAAATCAGAGGGACCGTTTTACAGCTGGGAGCTGAGTCAAGTTCTAAAATGTCTTTACAGAATTAAATGACATTGAGCTGGGGTGCCACTAATTCCCTTAAAACCGTAAGGAAACACTTCTTGAGCAGCAGCTATAAGCGCAGCATCATCGCTTGGCAAGTTTCGCTTTTGCCACAGCAGGGGGATAGCTCTGCATTTCCAGCTTATTTCATTTATGTGCCCAGTATTTGAGAGAAGTTTTGTTGTGGGTAGCCAAACATAGCTACATTTTCTATCTGATTCAAAAGAAAACAGTAATAATAGAAGTGGGGTAACATTTTTGTATATGCCTGAGTGATTCCCTTTGCCTGTTTTCAACCTACCTAACGGCAAACCTCATTTCATTCTACACTGCTCTAATTAATTTGACAGGACTGGAAACTTGCTCTTCCTGTTCACACTTATTATTCATCTCTTCAGAATGCCCTGTAGGGAGTAAGAAGCACAATAAAGCAGTATTTACCAAATCCCTCAATACTAAATACACCTTTTAAGCTGACTCTGCACAATGCCAGCAGTGAGAAGATCTGACTAAAGGGCAGCCAAAGAAAAACAACGTTTTCCAGGGCATCGTCTCTTTACACATGGCTAGCGAGTCTTAGGCAAGGAAACTATGTCTTTTTGTCCCCCTTCAGATTCTACAGTAGGCTCTGGGGATCCCAACTTATTCCTACTGTATCTGAAAGCTTTGCTGTAGCCAAAGCAAATGACAGAGTGATCATACTCAATAAGATATGATGTTAGTTCACAAGAGCCACTGGGTAATTTCATACAGGCGTATCTTTTAACCTTTCATCACCCAAATTAGAAACATCATAACACAACATAAAACACGTCTGAGAAATCCATCGGAGTCAGGAACTCAGAAACATGCAAGTAGAAATAAGCGTTTTGAGAATTAGAAAGTGTTTTGAGAAAACACTGAAATTGAATGTCAGATTTCCTTTTTTAAAATTCTTATTGCAGAAAGGGACCTTTTACAAACACATGAGGTGATTAAGGAATTTAAAAAGTGAAACACGCTTATTTGCACACGCCAGGGACGTAACTCAGACATTTCATATTTTTAAAAGTGAAAGATCAATGAAAGAGATTTTCAGCAGCAAGTTACCAGTTGGGTCTTCGACTCTAATCACCAGCTCCCTTTGCACCTTTATATCTCCGTAAATCTCACCTTACGTGAAGCTAAAGGTTAAGTTTTCAAAGTACCCGAGAAAATTTCTAGGCAACATAGGGTAGCGCTGTGCAAATATACCCACATCAGCCCTTAATGGACTAACTCAAATACTGAAAGGGATAGAATCGCAGGAGGAGGGCAGTTTTTCCAGCTTTTTGCTCTTAACCTCCAAATGTTGCTTTGTGTGGCATTCAGCCAGAGTTAGATGCCACAGTATGCAAGTCACTTTTGAAAATGGGGACTTAAAGCCAATTTTCAAAGGCGTGTAAAGAAATGGATAGGCATTCAGTGGGATTTTTTAAGGCACCCGTGAAAATGGAACATAAGTAACTGCGCATAGGTGCTTTTGGAAATTAAGTACTTTAAATTTTTGAAAAATCTGAGAATTAGATTCCTGACCTGCTTTTGAAAAATTTGTTGAGCGATTTTTCGTAGATCCTGAACCTTTTTATTCATGTTGGAAAGTAGCAAATCCCAACGTGTTTCATGGACAAGCATGCACACACACACACACGGGCTTCCTTATTCTCTTTAGTCTTAGCTTTTCTCCATTTATCCACTCGTTGACCTATGGAAAATTTAATCCTGATTCCTTTTGCAGTCACAGAGATTGTACACCGATGTGACATTATTCATCTCCATAGAGGTATTTGGGATTTACAGTAGCGCACTTTTCTGGCCTTGATTCAAAGCCTAATGAAGACAAACAAGATAATCCCACCAGTTCAGCTTGGGTTTGGATCCAACCCTAGTAAAAAGAGAAATTGGGCTCTTTGAATTGTAGATAGAATAACAGCTCAACTCCTTCAGGCATAGCTCCTCTCTGAATTGCCCTAGAGGAAAACCCACTCCAAACAGATTGAATCTGGAATAAAACCTCAGATAATTGGGAGTAGAATGGGTCCATTGGCTTCAAGGGGAGCTACTGCATGGAAAAAAGGTGTGCTGGCATTGGCCTTTGCTGTGTTACATAAGAAAGATGGTTCTTGAAACTAATTAATCCTTGAAAAGATCAGCTGACCCGTCTCATTGTTAGCAATACATTTTTAATTATTCATTTTAGTCAAGCATCATTTGAACACAAGTCAATTTGCAATTTCATTAGAGTACAGAAAAGGCCTGGGGTCTATTCCTGGTAAAAAGGAAAAAATCTTTGGCAAAATTTCATAAAGGATGTTAATCCTCTAATTAATTTTATGTATCAAGCAAGAATTAATGTGTCCTGCTATTTAAGCAGAAGTCATCTTGCCAAGAAGTGCATTTTGTCATACCTTCCCCTCCAGGAAAACCTCTTTACAAGCTTTGTGGCAAAATACCCTGGCAACTAATGACTAGCTTTGAAGCAACATTCACAGACCATTTGCTTTGATGACATTTGGAGCTTTTTTCTCCCCCCCCCCACCCTCATTCCAAAGTCTATTGTAAGTGTAGTGCTCTCACTGCACTGCCTTTGAAAACTAATCAATAAAGTAAGATTTGTCAGGTTGCATCTGAGGAGTATCACATCTTTTAACTCCTTTCTTGGTTGAGTTGCTGTACGCATTTTTAAACTAAACCTTATGAACAGATTTGAGTATGTTATACTTACCATGTTCACAGGCACGCAAGTGTGACGCCTTTCTTTTTCTCCCTTATATTAACTTCAAAAGCTCAAAACCTATGCCAGTTAACCTTCCATAAAGCTGCTTTTATATGGTCATCATACATAATCAAATGATGGATTGCATGTCAAAAAGTCACAAATAGCGAATGTTTACCCCTGTTACAACTATGAGAATTATGGTATTGCAAAAATGGAAAAAAGTGACTTCACCCCACACCAAAAAACTGCAAAGAAAACACATCCATGTTGGTAAATACCCAAACAACTTTTGAATAGATCACTAGCAAGAGTATAAATCCTAGAGTGAGGCAATCTGTACTCATAGCAGTGGATGGAGATCAGAATATGGGCCACAGAGCTTCATCTTTATTGTAACTTTTGACTTTCCTTAATCAATGCTAAAATCTTTAGGTCTGATTTCTCATTTCAATGGCTTTGTGTAATGTGTCTCAACCGTACCTCATCTAATTTAATAAGATGCAAGCTAAGGAAGTACTTAAGTTACTTATCAAGGGTTTCAGATGACACATTATTATTGTACTCAAAAGTCAATATTTGCTAATCATGTTAGTACAGGAACTGATCCAGGGCAACAATTCTTGAATTGCAAAGGCATTTAAGATTAATTAAACCTATCTCCTCCTCACTCGACACATACACACACAGCACACCCCTCCTCTGCCTCTCTTCTGGAATGGACAAGTTGGTGTCTCGGTAGGAAAAATGGGTCTAGTCCACAGCTCTAGGATGAAAAACTATTAAGTTTCTCAGCTTTCTGCCCCCACCGTTGGTCTGCTTGTTCAGAGTCTGGCTTCAGCCATTGGGGTAGCTCACGTTGGGATCGTGCCCTTTGTCTTTGACACCGGTATGGTACCAAACCGATCGATTGTGTTCCACCCGTGATCTTTGCACAAGAGTGTAGTTGAAATCAGGGAAGAGCTGCACACTGAGCAAAAGCAGAGCCAATCTGGGCAGCGGGATGCAGGTTGAGAAAGCCTGATTGCTCATTTTGTTTCAGTTGGGATTGCTCATCTAACAGGCTCACACTTCAAAGGTGTTGAGCAAGCCTTATTCCACACAGTGGCAGAAGAGCAGTGAGTTTACACTATATTATTCATTCTAATTTTTCTTTTATCATACATAATGGGAACAATGAAAAAATGATCTATGTCTTTCTTCCTCTGTTTTAAAGCTGTTGATGAATGTGGCGTGTATAACATGAAAAGATTTAGTGCGTTTCCTAGGGCTAGGTACAATGCGAGCAGGCGATGTGCAAGCTTCCACATGCAGAGCTGCCAGTGCACTTTCAGGCTGGATTTGCAACCCTTCTGCCGTGCCAGCCTCCGTCTCCTCTGAGCATACCATCAGCTGCTCAGAGGCGATCTCTGCCTCTGTACATGCGCATATGATAAGCGATGTGGTGACTTCCTGATATGATCATATATTTATTCAGAACCTGGCTTAGAATGAGATACAGATTCGCCTTGAAGCAGGAATCTCTTAGGAGCTGAAATGTGGCTTACCTGCTACCCAGCATATATTACTGGAGTTTGTATATTATTGTGGTTTTCCCTTACTCCTTTAAGCCATTATTATACTGGTCTAAATTGCGTAGATTAAATGTTTATATGAAAATAATAGAGCAGAGTGGAGAATTGGAATCAGTCACGTTAGGAGAGATTCTGATCTACATAAAACTCGGGGAAAACACAACAGCGAGGCTATCTGCAGTGGATTAGCCCAGATTTACACTTATAAATGGAATAGTAGTATTGGAAACTACAGGTCTGATTCACCGTAGAGTTACTTGTAAAATTGGGGTATTGCAGAGGCTTAAAGTGGGAGGGGTTCACTGTTATCAGGAGATTGAATTGATATTGTGTATTAAATCATACAGTGACTGCATGGGTTTTGATCTAGGCATGTAGAACACCAACATGCAAATTAAAAAAAAAAAGTAACTGTTTTGAGTACTGCAGTACCTGGTCTACTTAATCTCAGATCAACCCAGTATTAAGTAAAATACTCAGATGCGTATTTTATGAAATCAAAGTGACATGTTCTGTTTAATATTCCAGTTACTGTTGAACTATTAATCTGAATGTGCTAATAGTGGCTGTCGTGTAAGTCTAGCATCTGAAAGCCTGTAAGCAGTAATCCACTATCCTCAGGTCATTTTTTTTGTATTCATTCAATTTAAAATATGAGACGATTTACCCTTTAAAGTTTTTTTTCCTCCCCTCTTTTTTTTAATTAAACATTATTTTATGCATGTCTTTAAACATACTAATTGATTCATTTAGACCTGCCACACACAGGTTGAGTTACTAATTCTTTTATTTATTTATTTTTCTTTAAATCAATAACGATGCTGTTTTTAGCTGCTTTGGAAGTATTCAAAATCTCAGCTATTTCTCTGTGTGGGCATCTGTTTGCCTCAGTCGATTGCTGGGACAGGGAATGTCACACGTACCTTTACTGGTCTATGCAAACTCAATTTGATAATCTTAGCTCATCTCCCAGTGGAGCGCGTATCTGTGTCACGAATGTCACCTTTGAAACTGGCACTAATTGGCATTCATGTTGGAAGTCTCAGTGGAGTGGCCATAGACACAAGGTGAAATTTTGGCTCTGTTGAAGGCAACAGGAGTTTTGTCATTGACTTTAATAGGGTCAGGACTTCTTCCAGAGACTGAACTGCCTCTCATACAGATGTTCATACTGGGCTGGGAGCTTCAAACCCTCTGTGTTTGCTCATGACTAATAAAATGTGTTTTTCTGCTGACCTTCATCCTTCCCCTGCCAGGATCTAGTCCTCTTCCTAAAGGACAGAGTGAATAAGCCCAGAGAAGACCTCCAGCTTCCTCTTGTACTGTCCTCCCCACCTTACTTCTCTTTGTAATTGACCATAATGTCTTTCCAGGCCTAGTGCAAATTCTTTGTCTTCTTTTATCTCTCGATTTTTCTTCTGTACTTGTGTATTTTTTTAACCACTCTCTGTTTTCTAGACCCTCTGCTTTCACACATGCTCTTGCTACTTTGTCTTGAAAAAATGAAATTCCTTTAATTCAATCTGCTTTTTTAATAACCCACTGATATTCTCATGTCTCTTGTCTCCACATTCTCAGAAGCTGCTGTTTGTTCCCACCTCTAAGTAGCTTCTCTGTCTCTGATTTTTAACAGACAGGCTTCTCCAGCTCTGCACTTGTCTCCATCTGAGGACAATCTTTGCCCTTCTCTTTCCTCATCTCTCCCTCCCAACACTTTGCTTCTGTAATTCTCTCTTTTTTTCATTCCCGATTTGCTTTGGAGATGCAGCCTGACTGACAGCTCCTTTATTTTTTTTTGTGCCTCCCTTTGACACTTGGTCTCCTCATTGCCTCGCAGAGGTATCCGTGTGAGAATCCTCGATGCAATCGCCCTTCTCTGCCAGTCACTCTCCTCCTCTGCCAGTAATGTTCTTGTCCGGACTTTCATAACCATCTGCTTCTGCGCATCCATCTGCCACTTCAGTATTGGCTTGACTTCTTAAGGTTAGTTATTTACCACTTCTTCCTGATTTTCAGATCCTCATCTCCTCTTATCAGTTACACGGGCTGTCTCCTGGGCTGTCTCCTAGACCATCTTTTATCCCATCTTGCTGCCCCTTCTCCTGCCATTGATTGTCTTCCCTATTGTGGTGGCAATCACAATTTTTTTCATCAACACAAGCTAAAAATGTTATGATCATCTCTGTTCTTGATAGACAGTGTTGGCAAGATCTCCCTGCGTCCTCCCTTCCATCTAAAATGCTGCTAGCCACCAGCTTCCTTGATTTTCTACTGCCTGCTATAAGAAATGCAAGCCATTAAAAAAACGGTGAAATCTATTGCTTGAAGTTCTGCTGCCATTTATCTTCCACTCCCATTTAGCCGACTGCTGCTCCCCTTCTTCTCTTTTACAGGTTTCCTCTGTCCCTTTTTTTCTGTCTTTGCACTTTCTGCTGCACTGTTCCATAGACAAGGAAGCATTGTTTTTGTTGTCATCCGTGAGCAACTTTTTCTTTTGCTTCCTGACACCTTTCAATAAATCGCACCTCTAAACTCTCAACTCTCCCTTTCTCTCAGTCAGGCAGAGGCTTTAATGCACTAGAAGACAAAAACTGTGAGACTGGCCAGAGCCCCATTAATGCAGTCTCTCACGCCCAGGCACAGCCCTAGAGAAGTCCGTTAATGTCCACCACGTTACCTGCAGCCTGTGGAGATGACAGACAGTAGTGGTTGGTACTTGTGTTTGTGATCCACGGAAGGTGCTCAGCGTTGTTAAGAAGGTAGAATAAGCACTATCCTGAGAAATGAAATAATTGCATTTAGGGGGAGAGAAATGAAGAAAACAGTGAACAACTTGAAGCCTGGAGCAAAATGGAAAGCAGGAGTTGCTAGTTGTACAACTTCTATTATCTTGCATTTAAACACACTGGTTTGAAAGATTTCTGTTAAAAGTTAGGGAGTTTTTGGTACACACAACTACTTTTTGTGACTCGGAAAGCATTGCTACTGGGTAGGAGTTAGAACAAGGTCATCTTGGTGAGTTTTACAGAGCAGGGTGAATTTTTTGCACAGGTTTTTATTTCATTTTGCAAAGTTCCCCCAGCCAAGCTAAAAGGGGTGCTGGACGAGTGTGACAACTAATCTCCCCAGGATAAATATTTCTGTGTGTGAACCATTAAGTGAGATTATTAGAAATATTCCCTCTGATACAGGGAGAGTATATAATGCCACACAGTGCTACAAAATGTTGCATTCTTTAGTACCATGATCTAAAGGCCGTGTAGGCCTTGACTCAAGAGTCCGGATGTGCTGCAGACAAGTGAGTCATTTTCCAGTTCATGCAGGACTGACCTTGATTTTATGAACTTCGGGTCAGACCAGTATATCCTGTGTTGTGCAAATGACTCTCTTTTTGTGTCAGGATCCTGGTATAGTTTGGACAAGGTCTAGAACTGAAGGTTTTAAGTGGTGAGAGCTCCAGAAAAATGAAAGGAAGGATCCAGATCTAGATCTCCAGCCTGTTTTCATGCCACAACCTTCATGGTGACCAAAACTCCCCCATTACAGGAAACCAGGTAACCCATGTATTGTGCTGATCCATTTTTCTTACAGAGTGCGATAAGAAAGGTTTTCCTTTGGAAACGCTTCAGTTCTGAGCCAGCTTGGAGCTCTGAGTCTGTTCAAGGCTTCTCCATGGTCTAGAAAATCTGAAGGTGGCTCTGCAGCGCAAAGTCTTGTCTTCTCCTTTCCCACAGTGGTCGGTGTGCTGACAACAGGCCCAGCTGGCTGTCACTTGGCAGCCAGGGCCTAGTCCTGCCCTCTGCATCGCAAAATTGATTTGGATATGTTTATATGATTTGGTTTAAGTGGGACTTAATTACTGTAGATTCCTGTCCTCATCAGGGCTAATCAAGCCCCATGACCTCTTCAGCACAGCAGTGGATGTCCATGCAGTACTGTATTTATCTAAGAGCACTGAAAATCTGTGTGGCTTACCCAGTGCAATTCCAGCTGCAAGTAAATTTTTCCAGACACGTTTAGAATATACCTTAGAAAGGAACATAAAAAGGCATTTCTCCATTACCCAGTAGAACATTGCAAATACCCATCTTGACCAATAAAAGGTGAAGCACACCTGTGGGGCTGGAGTGAGAAATCACAAGTTTCCCTCTGAGCTTGAAAGAAAGTTTGTGCGTTCCTGCTGTGCAAGGACATTTTATGTATCGGAAGTCAACATTCTGCACGTTCAGAGGAACAAATCCTCCGGTTGTGTAAAGTGTCCCCAGCTCTACAGAGGAGCTGTGACAATTTACACCAGCTGAGGTGCTGCTCAGCGTTTTTGGTTATGGGCCTTATTTACTCCTGGTTAGTTAGAGTTCCTGTGGAGCTGTTACGGCACAGGGTGGGTGTAAATCTTTCTTTAGATGCCTTTGGAGAAGTTAGGAGATAGAACGCCTGTCTATAAAGTAGAAACATCCTTGAGCATATGCCTGGCATAACCTTACAATAGTATGGTGCCATAGCGATCTGCAGTATAGCTATTTTAACCGAAATGAAGATCTGCTAATAATGTCCACTAAAAAGTGGCCACACAGGATAATTAGGTAGTGAAAAAATCCCTTTTTGTTTTGGAATAGCCCATTTTATTGGGGTCTGCGTCTTTAAGCGGTTACATCCCTGAATAAACTTAGCTCCTCATCTGCCCAGGAGTGTTGTGCTGACTTATCTACTTTTTCTGCTAGAAATTGTTTAGTCAGGGAATGGCATCAGCCACTCTTTTATTGAAATAAGTTTGTTAAACAGTTGAACAGCAGTCTTACGTAGTTAAGGCCTCTGGTACTGTCACAGCGCAACAGGTCTTACTCATTGTGGTAAAATCAGGTCAGTGTAAAGAATAATTTAGTTGTATGGCTAGACTGTTAAACACAGCTAGTTTCTCTAATTGACATCTCCCTGTGGTGGGACACGGCTGTGCCACAAAGGTTGTGTGGCATTTTCACAGCAAGGCCCTGAAATACAGACATTTCAGAACACCTCCCTCTCTACAACACCGTGAGTGGTGCCGGCAAAAAAATGGGGTAATGGTGAAGAAGGAAACTATTACTGGCCTTTGGTAAATCTCCTTGAGATCAGCGTGCACAAAGCCAGCAGTGAGTCAGGGGGAGGAAAAGCTCTGTCTCCTGAGTCTTCATCTGTTCCTGTCCAGCCTGCTCCTCAGAGGAGGCTGGTTCTGCAAAGCACAGCGTGACATTTCAGTGTGTTTTCTGCATGTGATATGTGAATTGCAAGGGACACAAAACTGTCCTACAGAAAGATGTATTTCTAGGTAACGCCAAGGGGAAAAAGCAGGCCCTCATGAAAAAATATTTCCCTAGCAGTTTTTAGCTTTAAAGATATTACATTACAGTACGACTTCCCAAGAGTGTTCTTGCAAGTCATTTATACCATAACACATAAAATAACAGTAAGCCTCCATTAGTACCGTGGCTACTTTTGTAATCAGTTTTGAAGAATGTGCACCATCAGTGGAAATATTTTGATTTAAGTTCATACTGAGGAGCAGTCTCAAAGTTATACTCTAAATTACACTTTAAAATAAGTCCCATGGTACATCCCTACAATATATATGGTGTGCTGACTCTGTGTAATTAAATTCTTGTCTAAAGTTGTCATTAAGTTGCAGTAAATATTGAAGCTAGCTTCATTTTAAAATAGATTTACTTCTGGATTTTAGCTGATAAATAGTCTTGTATAGAAAATTAACTAAAATATTCATACATATCTATAACAGGGCAGGACTGGTGGTTTTAGCAGCACACAGAGCAAGCAGACTGGCAGTGGCTTCCATCAGCAGCAAGGCAGCTGACCGACAACAACATGGAGAAAAGCACAGGGTCCCACACAAGGCTTCTCAAGGAATTAAAGTCCCAGGCCCTCTCCCATCTTCTCGCATTCCTAGATCAGAAATAACATTGAATTCCTTATTAATTAGTGTAGCACAAGACTTCCTGTGAGTAACAAAATTTAAGCAGGTTTGGAGGGTGGAATTAATCTTTTCTCATACGTGCTCAAGCCATCATGGGTACAACACTACCATTAAATGAAAAGGATGGGGAAATTTCACTGAGTAGGTTGGGGGAGAGAAGGGTCAGCCCTTTAGAGAGTCTAAAAAATAATGCTATTTTTCAGAAGTTTGATGAAAGTGAGGGGAGTGATGGAGGAGAACAGTCTCAAAACATCCCTGTGTCAGCAGAAGATCTCAGGTGTGCATTCATTTTTATTACTCCCTAGAGAATCCACGCTGGATTCTCGAGCTGTGGGGACTCAACCAAAAAAGCTTCAATTGGAACTTGCATCTTTTAGAAACTAGATTAATTAGTCTGTAGGAAATCAGGCTTGATTACTTTCAGTACTCACAAAAAGACTTGTGTTTTTTCTGGAACACGGACAGGCACATTGCTGAGATGACAAATATATCCAAGAATCTCTTTCAGCCTTTCATGAATGTTTGAATCTCTCCATTTCCCAAATGTATGCTTTTTTGACATTTTTATAACTAACAGGTGTTTTATGTAGTTTCATTGGTGCCTCAAACTTTCTCCAGAAAATGAAAAAGGGTCTGTCTTTATCTGCTTTACACGGATTGACATTATCTTAAACCATCTTCAAATTTCTTTCCATTCACCTCCATAACTCTTTCTACAGGCTGTCCTCCAAACTTTTCTTCATATCTCTATGGTTATCTATTAGAAAAGTGTCACTTGGGCAGACTCTTTTTAATGTGTTACATTGTCAAGATTTGATACTCTAATGCAGTGTATTCAGACTTTTTTGATCTCTAGAAATTTTTTGTCGGTGATGTGGCGCCTTTCAGAAACTTGACATACATAGATTGCTGTTCAGCTTATATGACCTTGCTGTTCTCACTCACCCCGCACGCATCCTTTAGAAGCAGTCCAAGTATTGCCCCCCCACATCCACAGATTACAGACTGTACAGCTTTAACACATCAAACTTGGGGTCCTTAAATGTTAGGAGTGGATGATTTATGTCTTAGAAAATATCTGAGTTACAGATCTAACTAAAAGTAAATGTAAATTTGAAACTTGGTAGATAGCTCCAGTCTCCTTGGAACACGAGTTTGGTTGTTGTGGAAGCCTTAATAGGCCATGATTCTTAGATTATAGAACACGCTTAACGACCACATCAAACATTGAGGGATTACAGTTACCAAGGGAGTGAGAGGAAAAAAGAGCTGAGGAGGTTCAAAAAAGCCCATATGAGATTTGGATGGCAGTTTTCTGTGAAGGGCCTAGGTCAGCCTTTGGGAACTGGGAGAAAATTGTAGACAAAATGAGTCTATGAGACTTCGCCCCCAGCCCATAAACTAGCATAGCTTTTTTTTTCCTTTCTAACTATTGGCTGGAAATCTGGCATTAAATCAGCATTCAGCATGCTGAAAATTGAGCAAGAGATATGGAAAACATAACCATTCTATAAAGTTCAGTTTCATTTATTCATTGCTAACACGTATTCAAGTTCAATAACAAAATACTTATCAGGGTTAATGTCATCTTCATTTACAGCATTAGAGTTTGCAAAAACATCTGTCCCTATCCAGGTACAGTGTAGCCTATGAGAAGCAACCAGGAAGACAGGGATTCAAATTTGTGATATTTCTAAGCATATATTTCAGGTTTTTGCTGTGGAACATGAGAGCTAATTATTTTTTTTTTAAAAAAAGGCCTTTGCAAGTCGTTATCGGTGAAGGAAGTATTAACACTTCATCTGCTAAAATGTTTCCAAACTGTTATGCAAGCCTTGGATAACACGTTTGTCTTTCTCTCATTATGTCTTTTATTTTTTCCTTGAGGTTCAGCTTTCTGTAGGTCTTTAAGACCCAAAGATGGAGCTAAGTATCCAGTGGGATATTCAAAAACAACTATCCATCAAGATCTTTTCCATACCAGTGTGAATCACAAATGTGACTCCCCATGAGTAACTTCTCCAGGTGCTTAAATATTAAATAGCCTTAGACACTTGGCCCTACAGCCATGATTCTGCAAAACATGCCCAATATATGCTCAGTTTTAGGCATGTAAGAGATCCCACCCTGCTCAGCCAAAAAACCCCACCCCAAACCCTAAATTGCTATGCTCAATTAGAATATAATATTTTATTTGGACATCTTCTGTTCACGGAGAGTGTGGCAGCACACGCAAAGCTTCATTCCCATGTCAATGTGGGTCCTAATTTTCCAGGGTTACAACCTGAATCAAGTTTTTCCTTTAGTGAGGACAGGCTGCAAAGAGCAGACAAGCTCATTAAAAAGGAAATCTATAAATCCTGTAGTCCTCTCCTCACCTCTGTTAACTACATTGTTCGAGATGAAAGCTGTTAACTGCGGCTTTTAAAAAGTACGCGTAACTGATGCCTTTTTCCAAAAAAACTTTGAAAATGCGCATAAACAATAACAACTTCTGATAAATGCAATGCTGGTTTACTAGATTTATGTGCTAAAGACAAGAACTACTTACAATAATGAAACACAGGGGCTTGTTTCTTTATTTGCCTGAGTCACTCCATTACCTCCGGTGCTTTAAGGAAATTGCTGCAAGAGTAGAATCAGGCCCTTAATGGTTTGCCAGCTACCACACTGACATTACGCCCAGACAATAGTCACCGACATTTATATTTAGTTCCACAAGAACAGCGCGTTAGATATCCTTAAGTGTTTTAAGAGGCAGGACTTTTCTGACTATTCTGACAAAACCAGCAGTGAGCGTAGTAACCGGAGCTTTGAACAAATATTGCAGTTATGATTTACAACACAATTGCCAGAGTCTTCCTAGCTTCATCTTTGATGGCTACTTACTCAGGCTGTCATTTTTAGCTCCACGGATTATATCTGCCTTGGCCACTTCCACAAACACTGGACTCACTGGAGTGTGCTGCAAACAATACAGCTCTCAAACAATGAAGCATTTGTGTTCATTTTCTTCTATTTTATCTTTGGAATTCTACTATTTAGGTCACTATCTGTTGCTTCCAGCTATTCTTTCCTGACAAATTGTAGCTCTTTTTAGGCTTAAAAAGATATAATCAATGAATTCATCTATGTTATTCCTCTGGGTATAAAGGTCTAGATGTAATAAGTGGTATACGTAGTATAAGGTTACACTGCTGTTCCTGAACTGCAGCCCTAAGATTAATTGTGCTTTATAGGCCAAAATTTGAAGAGCTGCTGAATGCTGGCCTCTCTGAAAATCAGATACAACTAACACAATAAAAACCCAATATTACTAAATTTCTCAAATGCTTTGAACATGATCCCTCAGCAGCACAAACTGGAAGGCTGAGAATGTATGTATGTATATTCCACAATGCATAATTTTAGATACAGATAAGGAGAATAATGATGAATGGATCCTTTACCTGATCATATCTGCCTTTCCTAAAAGAAAAAAAATCCACCACAGTTTTACTTGAAAAAGACAATCCTTGGATTTTAGCGAGTAACATCACTCATCGTGAAATGCGTCGATATCTGTGGAATACAAATTATACTCAGGTATGGGGACATACAGGAATTCCATTTACATTTAAACTTAAGCCCACTGATTGCTCTGCTCATGTAAAAAATTATTATGCTCTGAATGAAATGAAGATGAGTGCTTAAGCAAACAGTCATAAATTAATTTATAATGAAACATGACAGTCATAATTTAATTTAGAATGTATTTAAGATTGTTGTTACTATTTGTGTAGGTCTTTTTTGCCTGGAGGAAGATGTGGCTTCATAGTGAAATGTCAGCTATTGAAATACCAAACTTTTTATGTGTACATGTGTATTAATTAATTAAAGTGATGTAGATACTTTCTTAATGAAGATCTGTTGTCTACTGCAAGCAGTCAGACAAAAGACTGTGTGATTGAGGCACATGTGGCATCAGTGGGTCACCGAGAACCTACTGGGAAGCAGGAGGGATGCTGAGCATAACCTGTAAAACCTGTGGGGTCGTGGGGCTGCCGCCCAACTTCCTTCCTCAGCGGCGAGAAGAGGGAAGGTAACAGGAGAGCATGGAGTGGGGCTGCAGCTTTTGCACTTCTCATCTGCTGTCCAAAGCAGTTGGCTGGCCATGCGCAGCAGAGCAGCCGTCTAGGCCCAGGACCACATCCCTGAAATATCTGGTAGGCAGGTGGCTGCTTTTGCTGACATAGAGCTGAGCACATCTGAACTGCAGTTCAGGTGCCTCACATCTGTATTGCCCTCTCTGCCCTCGGAGCACCTGAAATATGCCTGTACCTACGCCCCTCGGGTTAGGAGGCACCGAGCCATCTCTACCTACACCCCTGCTGCCTTGCTGGCTTTAACATCCAGATGTTTGAGAACAAGGCAAAGGTTAAACTCCTCATGTCTGCACCCCTGTCCACATCAGAATGCTGCCCTGTCTGCCGCGCTGGGTCCGTGTCCAGCACCCTGCCCATGCCAGCGGAGTAGAAAGGGGCAAAGGGCACTTAGACCCTGGCACTTACAGCACAGGCACTCGCAAGAAACAAGCTCTGTGGTCTGTACTCTTTTAAGATAGATATATATATATATATCTGTCTAGACAGTCTATTTTTCACTAGATTTCTTCTAAATCGTTTGGATGTTTCTGACCAACCAATATATTATATTTTTAAAGACAAAAATTCCTACCTTGTGGAATTTTATCTTTGATATTGTAGAGATTGTTCTTCTTTGTAACTATTTCTAAGCTCTAATGAACCTTCCACCTGCGTGGACACCACCAATGAAACTATATGGGATTAAAGTATTTCTCTAAGCTTTTCACTTTTATCAAATTTGTCTAATAAAAATGGGAGTGGCTTAATTTTAATGCAAGAAATTATTTCTGTTTCTAATAGCGTCAAGTCACAAAAAGAATTAACTCTGTTCAATGTGTCAACTGAGAGACAGTATGGTAGGGTGTTTGAGGATAGTTAGGGGGTGACCAAAAACCATTACTAATTTGTCTCAAGATCAGTTAAGCAACCATTATCCCAAGTAACATTTAAGAAAAAGGAAATTACAGGCCCTGAAGCGTAATATTTGTGCTAAAAATAGGTATTTATGAAAAAAGTAAAATAAAAAAACCAAAGCCCCTCTGTTATAATTGGTATATTAGGAGAGGGCAATGGATGCATTTGCTGTAAAATGTCAAAATTGAAGTGTTTCACACTGATCAGCAAACAAATTCTTTAGATATGGTCAAGCAGAACATAGGAAGTACTTGGGTGAAGCAAGTTAAGTGACAGTAATTAGTCAAAAAGTAGTTTGTGTCTTCCCCCAATTGGAAAGTTTGCAAAGGGTCCCTTCCACACTTCTTGTGGCAACACAATTCCCCCTCTCGCACATTGAGCTCTTATTTTACAGCCCAGGAGACAAGAGGGTTGGTTAGATGCTCATGTTAAAGCATATTCTTACCCTGCTTTCAGGGGGAGACCAGTGGTGGCATTTTAGGTGGGCAGCTCCAGAACCTTTCTGTCCTGCAGGCTGAGCATGACCTGGAAGGACAGTAAACTGGTTTTAAACTTTGAGTGTGCTCAAAGACACATAGGAGCAAGCATTCTGGATCTATCATTTTGTTTGCTGAGCTTGGGTAGCCATCATATGCTTAGCCTATATTTTATGTTATGTATGTACTATTTATCCCAATTTCAAACCTAATTAAAAGTTTGTCCTTTCGCATCAGAGAATAAAACCTTCCTAAAAAAATACTCTCCAAAACCCACAACAGCTCCTTCCCTCTTTTCCAGTTAGCTTATCTTCTCAAATCAGAAATATAATTAACCATATTATCCTTGAAAACAAAAATTATCCTGGTTCCTTTATAGAATTATTTCTAGAGAAATATCCTGGGGAGGGAAGGGTGGATGAGCTGAACACTGTCCTAGCGAAAGCCTCATTTTTATCTTTCTCAGTAAGATTTGACATTCTTGTGTATCGATACCTTAAAAGCCAGTTTTGTAACTCTCATATTTAATACTGATAGTAGAAGCCTTTTTTCATTGCCACTGTCTTGGCTAATAGTGCATCTGGCAAGTTACCCGATAGCTTAGATTTTCCTAGAACACCACAGAGACAAGCATATCCCTCAGATACACACATCAAACTACATTCTCAGGATAAACAGAATTTTTGCAACAGCCACTATTTGAGGTTTACATTTATTTGTCATACAGACGTGCAACTCTTGTGTCTCAGAAATTGTTTGAACACTGCCAGCAGAGGCTTGACAACACATCTTGCTATTTCATGTTATTTTATCTGTTAGGGGTATTATTACGATGAAGTTCTTTGAAAAGCTGAAAATATTTTTTCTGGTTAATTTTCAGTCAGATCAGTAGCTGATCCAACTCATCATATGCTGCCCAACGACTGAAGGACAAGGAGCTGCAGCTACAGACTGTAAGTAACGCTTATTGAGCACCAGCACGGTCTTTTGTGGATTTGGGGATTTGATGTCACAACCAGCTAACTAGCACCAAGAATGGTGGTTAATACAAAAGCAAATTCACTAGTTAAGTATTTCAGGACCCCACTGCAGATGGCTGTGTGTAGAACCAGTTCCCCAACCAAGGATTTCTAGTTTAAATGGATCAAAGGAAGCACTTTGTCGCCACTATAGGTAGAAAATTGAGGCATGGAATAAACAGGTAAATTACCAAGAGAGAACAATCAGGTAAAGTCCATATGGAATTCCCATTTCATTCCCTTTTACCCGTTTCTGTAGTATAGTATTTTCCAGAACACACTAGAAAAATGTAAAGAAGTTTAATGATGATTTACAAATATACAATACTTACATTTTTAGGAATTACAAAAATGGTACATACTACAGAAACCAAAAGCTTCCTCTAACCTTTGGTACATTTCAAAGTTATTTATTTACAAAGAAAAATCACAGTCACTTTTCAGAGTGTCACATGTTTACATATAAGCATTTCTCAGTTGAAAAATATCTTGCAGCTTACCCACAGGCAGTTTTTGCAGTTTGAGCTCTGCACCCATCTATCACATCAAAAATTCCATCAGCCCCTGTTAAGCTGACATGACATTGCATTTTTATGTTTCAACAGCCTTTAGTTTGAAAAATATGTACAACACATAAGGCTAAACTGATTCATAGTTGTTGAGATTTCACCTGGTGTATTTTATATTGCTCATAGTTTGATAAAATGACATAGGCTACCTTTTTTAATTAGCTCGGTAAAACATATTTAGAAAAAGGTGGTCCAATCTTATTAGCTAGCGTATTTCCAATTCTTCATGAAGGCAATTAATAAAAAAAAATAAAAATGTCCTTTCCAGGATGCTTTTTCACCTTATGAAGCTTACATGAAATTCTTCCTTCACTATGTACAATTCTCACCTAAGGTAAGGGAGACAAACTGAGCACACTTTCCAAATCCTGTTCATTTCCATTAGTTTTCCAATGTTGGATGTTTTCTAAATTGTACTTTCATTATATCAAAACTTAAAAACTTTCTTCTACCTGAGAGCAAACATTAGTATTTTTTAGTCTATGTGTACTTGAGAGTCTCTCATAGATTAAAATACTTGCAATACGAGAAATACAGCCCAAACACATACAATATGTTTTTGAGATCTACTTATGTGTGTATACAAACGCGTTCATGCTCTGATGATTTTCAGACTACGATTTCCACACATAATAGTATGTGAACTGAATACAATCTTCATTGTGCTGAAGGTAGTTTGGGACTACACATTAACAACTGTAGTTTTTTATTAAGACTAAATACCAGAGTATTAGTTATGGTTCAGGTCAAGATTTTTTTTAAATTGAGAAATAGAAAAAGCTTGGCATCAGTAGCTGTGAACAGCTTAAAAAGTGTCTTCCAGCACTACAGTATTTCCCTCCCGAAAACTTACTCCATAGACAAAATAAACTCCAAATTCAAGCATCTTTATAGAATGCCTGCATTCTGGATTTTCTCCGTGCAAGAGCTTCTTGTTTTTTTCTTTCAATCTCTTCTTGAGAACACTTTCTATTTTTTTGTTCCACCACAGACACTGTAAATAAAAAAACATTTATTAGGAGCCTTCAAGTTGTTCAATATGTATTTTAACTTATCTGTTTTCAGTGTTTGAAGATCTATGGCAAGAGCACACTGTTTTGATGTAGCAGGCACACAAGTTAAAAATGGCTCATCTATCCTGTCCCCAAGGCAGGAAGGGGTTAAGACGCATGACCTTTGTAGTGCTACTGTTCACTACCTTCCAATGAAAATACTGGGATGCAGTCATTTGCTTCAAGGAAATTTTACTTGGTTGCCCTTCAAGTGAACCTTGTGGCATCAGGAGCCAACATAGGAGATTGCAATGGGTTAAGAAAATTAAGGCTATCGGATTGAAAAGGGCTCTACAATTTAGTGAGTTAGGCATGGAGGTGGTATAGACACAGGGGTCAGATACAGTACAGGTGTCACACAAATAAAACCCAAAAGGTTGAAAAAAGGTCAAAAGTAGCAATAAAAATTGGCAAAGGAGACAAGAACATGATAGCTAAGCGTAATATTTTACATGTTGTGTTACAGAACTATAAATTCCCATACAATAAAATCCTGACCTCGCTGGAACTAACAGGAACACTCCCTGAACACGTCAAGAATTTTACTGTTTTTATACACCAATTTCTAATTAATGAATTTTTAACAAGTAGTCTTTCAAACTGGATAAAGAAAACAAAGGGTCTCTCTGCTTCTTAAAAAAAAAAAAAAAAAAAAGAGCCATGAAAAATTACATAACCGTTTTTGAATGGATCACTTAATGGCCATGTTTTTGTTACAGCAATGTCACCAAAAATTTAAGAGGACAGTTGTTTATCTGTAAAGAAAATCTATGCTACTCCTTTTCATTCCTTTATTCTCTAGAACATTCCACAGAATGACTAGTTATCTCTCCAGTCCCTTCTCCCTTAATACCCAAAAATGCAACTTGTCATTTATCTGCTTCTTTGCTGGGGAAGAAACACAGACAAAATACTGATTCTTCAAATAATGCTGTCTGATAGTTTGCAGGAATTAATTTTTTTGATGTTTTTGTAACATCCTGAAAATTTGAGGTTGATAAAGTACACTCTAAAGTCATGTTTTATCAAAATTAATATTGATTAAAACCTCACCAAGCCATGAGATCAAGTAAAAACAAGACTGACTGGCACTTGACTGGTTCTACATGTCCCTAGCAAGTAACACCAGTGCATGGAATATTACAGACTGTAAATTGATGATGGAAAAGTAACTGACCTCCCCTATAGATGAAAGAAAATCGTGTTACACTGATAACACAAGAATATTTCACTGGCAATTTTAGCCACAGAGCAAACAACAATACAGGCCGAGTTTTCAGAAGTGTTGAATGATTCAAGGTTCCGATTTCCAGGTGTACAATAATAAAAATAATTTGGCATTCTGTTACCACCTGCTGCCTTCTTTCCCTGCCCCACCATTAACTGGGGTTTTACGAATCATGGCTGAGATAAGTAATTTTTAATGTTTCTCAAAATGAACTGTAAAGTAAAGCACAGATTCACTGTGCTACACTTTCCCTATACTACAACATTTACTATGTAGTAATATCGCTATTACTACAACTATTAGAAAATAGTAGTATTTTTAAGTAACAATTTAAGAATATGGTATGCTGAGTGCTGCCATCAGCCTATCCTAGTGATTCTGAGTGTCTATGGAGAGAGAGTGGAATGAAAATGGGAAACAGAAGTCCTTAACTACAGGAATTTAAGAGATGCGTCAGGACAGTTTTATTTTGGAGAAAATAACCTCCAAATTCTCATTAGAATGTTTACTAATGCCTAAACTGAATGGATGAATATTGAAGCCTATTATAATTTGCAATACGGTATGAATTTCTCTGGCATTCTGATTACAGTAAGAAAACAAACAGAAACAGTCTTAACAGTGACACAATAAAGACAAATACCTGATGTAGACAGTGCAAAAGACTCTGAAAGGTGCCTCTTGAAAGGTGGCTTCTTATTGTCAAGCTTGCTGTGCAAAGTCAAGTTCACATGATTCTTGCTTCCTTCCAATCCCTGCCGCGTAACTCCAGCACCAGAATGACTGCCTGGATTTTCAGGTGCTACATGAAGAGCACCCTGAAAATTGTTAGTCTTTCGGAACTTAAACTTTGAAGGCACAAGTGATGTTTTGTCACCAGAACTGTTATTTGGCATCTTTCCTGTATTATACAAAAGATTTGGGCTGTCTAATGTTCTGCTACTAAAAACGTTTGCTGCATTAACAGGACTTACTTCAGAACGAGACTCTCCTGCTGGCACAAAATTTGACCTGTACCATTTTCCCAAAACAGCCTTTGTAGTATCTTCAGATGCAGCTTGATGACAGTTTTTAGTCAGTGTGTATTTACTCTCTGTAGAAGTGCCTGAGATCACAGTTTGAGGACTTGAGACATTTTTACAGTTCGCTGTGTGACCTGTTGTGGCCAGCCCATGTGTAACCTTTGATGAATTCCTACAGGAATCATTTAGTGAGAGCGCGTCCTGTTTTGCATTTGTTTTTTGCACCAAGAGGCGATCAGGTAGTCCTTGTTTAGATGATGGGAAGCTGTTATCAGCATTTGATCTGGAATGAATACTGGCTCCTTGCATAGTTTTAGCTCTTTCATTTCCTTGTTTAACATCCTGGCCCTGAGTCTGCTTTTCTATGTCATCACACACCTGATACAACAATTCATCATCCTCACAGTTTGCATCCCAAAGACTGTCAGATTCACAAAACATATCTAATATCTCGTCAGAGAATTTTGGTTCATTCCAGTCATCAAATGACTTCTTTGGTATTTCAGCCTGATTTAAGTGACCTGGATTAGCTTGGTTAACCACTTTAGTTAGGTCATTAGGTTTCGTATTGGTAGAGACACTGGATGATTGACAGAAAATATTGTGTGTGCTCTTCCCAGGTTTTTCAGTCCGTTGTCTATGAGGATTGGATCTTGAAGGAAAAAGAGGAAGAGGATCGCTTTTAGGCTGAATAGTTTCATTTACACTCTTAACTTGAGATTGCACTGAAACAGCAATATAGTTCAAATCACTGTTTTGGGCACTTTTCCAACTAGAATTTATTTTATCTGGCTTAACGTCACATTTGCCATGAAAGGCTATGGTCGCTGTCTTTGAGTTTTCTATCTTATTATATGGCTTTTGTAAAGAAAGAGATTTTGCAACATTTTGTGTGTTTTTACTAGAATGTTTCAGAGGTGAAAACTGCAAACTGTTAGATTTGTGTACGTTCCCCAAACAAGTTACTGAATTGCAACTACCTCTTTCCCCTGTTCTGCTGGCATCACTGACACCATGTGCAGATGGATTTGTAGGAATTGGTGGTGCTTCTTCAGTACTTATCAATTCAGGATTTTGGGTTATTTGCATGACAAAAGAGTCATCTGCCAAAAAATCTGTATCCCAGTCATCAAAATCATCATTAACTACTCCAGCAAGCTTACTGGGGACTGCCTGTTGCGTCTTCAAAGAACAAGTATTTTTTTTGCTCAACGTGTGAGTATCAGGTTTTGGAATGCTTCCTAGTGCACGTGGAGTATCTTTCTGATATGCCTCTGAATTACCACATTGCACGTCTTTAATTTGCTCAGGAAGGCGTTCCTCTTCCAAGGTGCTTTTATTTTCACGAAAACTATTATTTAAAGAAATACTTGATAATCCTTGGCTCAACTGTCCACTACATTTCTGGGTAGAGCAATCAAACAGAGCACGAAGGGCTATTTCAGCCTCAAGGTCTATAGACTTTTGACTGCTAGATTGACAGGGCTCTGCAGCAGGGATGCCAGTGCTCTGTCCAACTGGTTTCAGAGACAAAGCAGTATCCTCTTCAGAAACTTCATCAAGGAGTGATTTCAGGTTCTTCATATTTACTTCATCTTTAGAATTATTTACAGACTCTGAGGCAGTCTGGATGAAGTCATGACCAAGCTTCCCTTGTTCCTGAACAGCATCTAGCTCTACTAGATTTTTATCAAATTCCTTAGCCAATTTCATGAGTTCCTCTTCAGGATTTTTTATTTTAAGATCTCTATATTAAAAAAAAACAACAAACAAAACCAGAAGAGAAAGTCAGACCTACTGAGAAGTTTAGCCAAGCTCAATAACATGACCATATGAGATATTCATTCTCTAGTTTAACAACTACAGAGGATATAATAGAATCCCACCACTTTCAGTACGCAGTCAGCATGCAATCTTCTTGAAAATTCCCAATAAATACCCCAATTAAGAAGAGACACCAAGCCCAAAGTTAAAAGCATTCCGTATGCTGATGTACAATTACATGTCTCACTCTACATAAAGGAACACCACATACCCCTTTTTGATGAAAGCCCAGCTGTTATGGTTAAGACAAAACTGTAACTTACCTTGTACAACTTAACTTTGTCCTAGCTCGCACTTTTACTACTCCAGGTGTACAGGGAATGGCATCCTCACCAATCCATGTCCCTAAAAGGGAGCCTTCATTACAGGCTGCTTTTTCGTCCTGAATGATTAGATTTATAATGCTTAGCAATTTGATACCAGATCAAGATTGGACTAGACACAAGCCTTGCATTAGTTAAAATTGCTAAACCAATTAAACTGGATCAAATCTGTTGAAAGCCACAGATAGGCCCTAAACCAATGCAAGCTAAGCGAGATTACTGCAACATTTTCTACTGATAGTTGTATCATTTTAATATCAATTTAAACCAGGAACTTCAATTAAAATTAACTGAATTTTACTTTGGTGCTCAGATCTAATACTCTATTTACTTCAGGTTAACACATCATCTGCAATATTCACATCACAAGCTGTGATCTAGTTTACTTTAGTATACTATGAAGGAGCTCCTTGAGATGCGCTGTCTTTATCCATTTAAAGTAGCATTAACAGATCAGAGAATTTGAAAGAAATCATATTCTGTATGCTTCCAGGAAAAAATTCTGACTTCTTCCATGACAATTCATTTATATAAGAATGAATTTACACTCTTTTGGCCTTTAAACAGAAATAAGTGAAGTTTAGAAACTCAAGGAACTTATTTCAGAGCTTTAAAGTTCAGGTTTGGATTTGAATTTTGAAATTGAAGAGATACAATACTGCAGTGGTAAAGTCTTAAAATGTGTAGAGGGCCAGAGCCGAATGTTGGAAATTACTGCATGCCAGCCAGCAAAAGTAATTTGAACTTTACTAATAGGGTATTTTGAGTAGTTTTGTTTTTTGTTTTGTTTTGTTTTTTCAAGAAAAAAGAACACAAGCAACAGCTAGTTGTAAATCCAACCTGATATTATTTACATTTAGGACAGGGCTGTAATCATTTAAAAGGTAGAAAGCAGCAACATGTATCAATGATTTTCCAATTCTTAAGTATAATTTTTCACAAATATGCCAAACAGTGAATACGTTTTACATGGCCCTGTCAAATAAGCAGGCATATTTTGCAAGCTAAATACTACAGAAATGGTTTGGGAATAACAGGTTCTCTTCTTGCACTTAATAAAAGGCAAACAATAAGTCAACATTATCTTATTTTCACTTTCCAGACTGCGGACATCAGGCTTACAGCAAGAGAGGGAAATCAAGAGCATGGCTTCTAGGGTAAAAAGGCAATTATTTAGAGCAAGGAAGCAATGTTACTGTGTTTATTTTATTGTGGTGTCTCTCTTGTCTTGTTCTTGTACTAGCAGTCATTCAAGATCATTCAAAATGCTTAAAAACAACTACCAATTAAAATCCAGTATGTGAAGGAACACTTACCTTCTAGCAGATTAAGGATAAATAAACACAACAGTATTCCTAAAACCAGGGCAGTAACTTGTATTCTGAAAGTAAAACTTTCTAAAATGGAGCTGCTGCAAGTCCACTTTCTTAATACATCCTTTTTTGCAGCATCTGTGACTTACAAGAGCAACCAGTCAAACGCTATGCTTATGATTTTAATTCAGTCCAGTTTTATGAACATGTTTTGTGCACACCCAATTCTTACCATGTTAAAGAAACTACTGTAACTAAAATTGAGCCTTCACTAAAACTGAATACTGCAGCACCGTTGTTTGATGACTGCATATACAGAGCATAGAAAGTAACAATTACCTGAGGAGCAATACGATTAACAATTTCTGAAATTTCTACGGCACATCTACTGGTAGACTGTTTGGTTTTTCCATTGCCTATGAAAACAAACAAAAAACCTTCTTAAGAACTGCAAAACAATTCAATTTATAAAGTTCGGTCTTTCTCAAATAAATCAAATATATGTGCTAAAATCAGAACTTGATTCAGCGCTATATTGAAGAATTTATGGGTTTTTAATAAAAATAAACGAAACAACCAAACCATGATAACAGAAAGGGACTTTTTTCCAGAAATTTGATAACTTTCTGTACAGTCCTGCTGCATGCCTCAAATAGACGCCCCGAAGTCTGGGTTTTGTTAGTATTACCTAGTCTGTGTGCAATTGGTGAATGAGGATCCCAAAAGATTTCTTGCTGTATATCGGTGTCATTAACAGGAGAGCTGAAAGTAGGTATTCGGGATTTCCTACTCAATGACCTCTTTGGTGTTTTATGTAAACATGACTCTGTGTAAACAGAAAGATGATCCTTAATAAAAAATAACAAATAAAAGGCCAAAATATCTTAGAACATACAAGACAAGGCATAAAGATGCATTAGGAACTTTAAGAAGAAAAATCAAGTTCACACTCACCAATATTCCTTCACTTAGAACAGGAATATTGTTAACAACCATACATTTAATGCAGAATATGACTATTTTTGTCAGTTACATCACCAGAGATAACAGAGCATTATGTGATACTGACAGCTATGTGCTCAGGATGAGAATCCTCAGTCCTCCCACTTGAGGGAATACCTACTTCAGCTTAGGTTAAGAGAGAAACTATGTATACCTATATGGGAGAATATTTTGTATCCTGCCTTGCTCTGTGTCTTTCACCCAGACTATGATTTCGGTCACAACTTTAATGAACTCCCAAACTGTTCTGGGTCACAACCTACCTGTGTCCATACTTCCCTCCACTGGGCCTTTTCAACTAGGACCCTTAAAAGCAGGACTAGAGCTATTCAAAACCAGCTTGCCACTGTCTCAGATCAGTAAGGAAACTGAACACACTAGGTGAAGCTCAACTCGTCACCCCTGCCCTTTAGAAATTACGTTGCAGATGTGGAAGCCTACAAAAATAAGTTTAAAAGCTGCAATTACTATGTGAGAAGCATCTTAGGAGATACTGTGCACTTTAAGCGCTTAGCACAGACGAGCTTTATCCTCTCCTCGAGTGGATTAGCGTCCTCAGTCGGTTCTAAGTATCAGCTGGGGGGGAAGATGCTCTTCCTCACTCCCTGACAAGCGCAGCCCCTTCCCGACGCGCGGGGGGGTCGTTACGCCGCACGGGGCCCCTCCTCACAGGCAGGCCGCGCCTCCCCCGCCGCTCCAGGGCTAGCGGGCCGGGCTGGCCCCGGCGCGGTGCCCCCGGGGCTGCTCCCGCCGTACCTGCAGCGCCGCGCACCGCCGCCTCCCGCGACGGCGACGGCCGGGGCGGCCGCGGCGCCTCCCCCGCGGGCAGGCCTCGGCCCACGCCGCCTTCCGCCACTGCCTCCTCCGCGGGGGGCTCCGCCGGCCGCCGCCGCGTGAGCTGCTCCTGTTGCTCCTCGCCGCCGCTCCGCCTCCTCAGGGCGGCGGGCCTGAGGCAATGCCCCTTCCGCCGGCTACCGGGCATGGCGGGCGCTGCGGCGGCGCCGCATCCACCCCGCCGCCGCCGGCGCCGCCATTTTCCCGGGGAGCCCGCCGCGCCGCCGCCGATTGGCCGCCGCAGCGCCGCCTCGAGCGCCTATTGGTCCCCGCGCGGCGGGAGGGGCGGGAAGCCGGACGCGGCAGGGAACTTGCCGCTGGCTAGCAGCTCGCGCTGCTCTCGCCGCGCGCCGCTGGCCCCGCCGGCCCCGCCCTCTCGCTTTTCGTGAGGCGCCTGCGCTGGGGCGCTGGGACGGGTGGCTTCCCGGCGGCGGGCCGCCTTCGGCCTTAGCGTGTTCAAAACCTTGAGTCCAGTGAAAGAAAAGCTAAATCTGCCGCCGCCACAGGGGCAGGATGTGCCCTTCTGTCCCTGAGGCGCCTCGTGTTTCTCTGAGGCGGCTCCCTCTCTAAGGTGGCTTCGTCTCTAAGGCGGCCTCACGCCCTCCATTCGCCCGTGACTCCTGGCCTGTGCTGGCTGCCGCCATCCCACCAACCCTCCAGTGGTCCAGGTCTCTGTTGAGGTCCTCAGGGCCCAGAAGAGGGGTGTGCAGTGAGGGTCCTTCAAAGAAAAACAAGCCCAGACAGGCATAAACCATTTCAGCCCAGCACGGGAATTGGGGCTGGCAAAGAGAGACTTACAGAAGCCAAATTTGGTAGGTAAGAAATTAACATGAGGTTCCTGAGGGACTGTGATATTACATCATTATTTAAAACAGTATAAATGCAAACACATGTATGTATTACATCATAAGGTGGATATTTCCTCCCTGAGCCACTAAATGTAAATGTATAAACATATCTACCAAGTATATAGGGTCAGGGAGTGAATTAGTTTTATAGGTCAAGCAGTGAACTAGTTGGTTGCCTGCCTGGTTTTCATTTAATCGATTTGGAGTACTTTGGAATCACACTTCATTTATAAGACGCAAGCAGGGGATTTCAGTCTAGGATCGGGAGTATGAGAAGTTTTCAAGTCACCAAAGAGTGATTCCCCAATTCATGAAACCTTCTCTTTCCACCCGAGGCCTCAGGCAAACAATATGTTTTTTCACTTTGTCATTCTCATGAGTGTAATTAAAGACAATAGAAAACTTTTTAATAAGGAAAAAATTAAGTACTATGTATTAAACAGAGAAACTGTGTTATATACATGGTTAAAGTATCACAGTTAATCCCAGAAAGTTGTGACATTTGAATAACAGCTTGTTTATGTCTTACCTATCAAATACGAATTGACTCAAGACTGAAAAAATGGGTCAAGAATTAGGCTCCAAAGTCCATCGTAGACATCTGAACATGGCTACAGCCATACTAACAGGGGTAGATCTTTGCATTTGTGCAGTGTGGTGAAGGTATACATGACCTTTTTGACCGCTGGTTTGCAATATCGTAATCAAAAGCTATATGCACCATGCAGGTACAGAAATGGCTTAGCTGTACTCTTTATGCCTTAGGTGCAAAGTAGATTAATTGCTCATTGTTTCCAGTTAAAATGGATACTGAGAATAAACTGTCTTTTTACAGTAGTGGTAGATACAACTTGAAGGCTAACAAAACATTGAAATCAACACATTTACTAGAAAATGCTACTAAAATCTTGATGTCTCCTGCCACTTCCTAGTGACCTCTTAGCAGCTGGATACTGTAAAGTGGTCTGCTTTCATACCCCTGCATGTTAACAAGCATAGTCTGAAATACTGTCATCAATAATTAAAATTAAGTGACATCTGTCATATTCACTAAGTGCTATGAATTTTGGAGTGCCTTCTTTCATTTCTTCCTTTCTCCAAGCTCATTGTTCGCTAACCTCATTCATAAAAAATGTGAATATTTGCCACAGGTCTTTCACACCTTAGTGAGGTTTTACTCATACAGTAAAAGCATTCTGAAAAAAAACCACAAAAATGTGTATCTAGTTCTGCATGAGAGATCTTGTTACATCAATTTAAGTGTATGCAAAGTTATGTTACGAAAAGTTGGCAAAAAAAAAATCATCTGCATGTATAGAAAAGCTGAACAGGTTCATGGTGGAAAAAATCCCTCACTTTCCTGATGAATAAAAGTATGTGTATCTCTTTGCAGCTTAAGAACTTAGCTCTGAGCCAATGCTGTTTATTAAGTTAAGAAATGTAGTGGTAGAAGTCTGTGATGTTGAAGGGTTTCTCTGTGGAGCTGTAGCCTCAAGGAGGAGGGAGTTCACGTTCCCTTGTCATGGCACAAGCAGCTGGATCAATGGCTAATTGTGGTGAGGCTGCGTTCCAGGGACTCGCAGCAAACTCCTAGTGCTGCAGTTGTGAGTTCTACTTTCGAATCAAGAGGGATAAATAATGGAGGAGATTGAATGAATAATAAAGTTAGTTTAGTTTTTAATAGTACTATAAACTGCTCGAGAACTTGTCACTGTATTTTATGAGACAAGGATCTAAAAATGGAATGAAATAAATGTGGAAGATCTGAGAAGTTTCCTAAGAATTTCCCATCGGTGTAATGAGAGCATTGAAAATAAGAGCGAAAAAAAGGCTCCTTTTTAAAGTTCTTTGAGCACAGAGCTTTAAAGTGAGCATTTTTATCTTGGAAAGAGTACGGGTCATTAGGTTTTTCAAAATATCTAACATATTGCATTGATGTAACTAACAAAGAGAAGTGACTTTATGTTATAGTTTATCTTTCATTCCCGTTAGGGCTGGAAAAAAGGGAAAATCAATAATAGTTATTTTCAGTGAAAATATCAAGATTTGTGAGAGGGTGGAAGTTGTTATAAATAATGAAATTAATTTGACAAATACTGCCTTTTTCCAGAATGTTTTTAAATGCTCTGTGACATTTTCAAAGTGAGCTATCTTGCGTTTTTTTGTTCCCAAACTACATTTTCATTTCAAAATTGATTTCTTTTGGGGGACTGAAAAAGAAGTAAGCAAAACATGCAGATGCACTCATAATTTATCTCCAATGAAAACATGTGTGTGTGCATTTTAATCACCTGAGACCAGGTGAAAAGACAAAGCCCTATGTTCCTTGGATAATTTGTTTTAAAAAATGGCGTGGCTACAAACTCTACTACTCAGTACAATTATATGCTACTTTAAACATAAACATGTTCTCTTCTAGGGAAGGAACAGTTAAATAAAGAGCGTATGTAGCGGGGTAGCCACCTGTACTATGTACCTAAGAAAATATGACAAACAGGTCACAGTCTCTCCTCTCCTTCTGCAGGTAGGCGTCTGGCAAGACAGGAATCAAGAAAAGCCATAGGCTTTCTAAACCTGAGAGAACCTGTCTCTCTCCAGTTGCGTACAAAAGGAAAACACAAAAGCAAATGTTAACAAAAGCAAAATGTATCTAAGTTTACAACACTGCTGCATTAAGTCTACAGTTCTGCAGAAGTCCTCAGGAAATTTCAGGGGTCCTGAGCACAAGAGTTTCTGGCTGTGCTTCCTTGCTTGGTGCAGACCGCCCTCAGCCTTGTTGTGTATTTCTGCAGAGTGCGGCTCAGCAGATGTGCAAAGGAGCACTGAGCGAGGTCACTGAGGTGCCTGATATCTTCCAGCCAGCTGTGCCCATTCAGAGCCGGCTTGGGTGTTTGTGTGCAGCGCTGCCTGGTGCCGCATAGGCATACCCTGGTATGTCTGCCTTCGCATCTGTCAAAAGGAGATAATATTGCTTACTGCAGCATGGGTTGTCCTGGGGATAATCACGGGGCCGTTGGATATGGCGGTGAGGGGAACTATATAAACAGAGGAGTGAATTTAGATGCTTAATGTAAGATGCATTTATAAATACAATCCTGTGGACCCAAACAAAAATAAACGAAGACACTGGTATAAATATTAGCTATGAAAGGAGAATATTCTAGCCACAGTTTTCTGCCATCCCCCTCCCCCCTGAAATCCTACTCATCCATATATTCTCTTAAGAAGCCTTGGAGTGTTTACTAAAACAGAGCACCACATGACAGCAGATAGTTTATACAAGTTAACTGCAAGAGATATGTGGGGTTTTGCCTTCTTTGGGACCTTAGGAAAAACTGAGAGGGTATCTGAAATGTTAACTTAATGGACAATAATTTTTTCCATCCATAGGGGAACACAGGCATCGTGTGTGTATTTTTGCTTTTATTAATAGCATTTTGATAGCACCGTTATAAAGCTTGTCCTTGGCTTGCCTTGAAATATCATACTGAGTTCACTTATTACAGAATGTTACTTTAATTTTCCAAGGTGAAATGTTCGCAGAGCAGAAACTGGTGAGGAAAATATGGCCAAAACAGTTACATGTACCTTTATTTTTAAAGTGCTGTCCAGAAGGGTTTGCAGCAATTTTTGCTGATGCATAAATTGACCTAGACAGTAAATGATACATGACCTTAAAAATATCTGAAGTAGCCTTGCTTGAGAATTTTTAATAGAGTTATTAAATGTCAGAGTAATTTACACAAGCATAGCCTAGTTTATGCTTTTGCATTCTCTTTCCCTCTTTCTCTCCACCATGCCATCCGACAACCAGGGAAGTTGTAAAAATATTTTACATATATCTCTTTTTTTTTTCTTATCATAGAAATTCATCTTATTTTATTTATCACACTCAGAAAATCTCATCAAATGTGAGACTATAATGTAGCTCACAAAGGCCTGATCCAGCAGAGCACTTAAGTACCTGCATAACTTCATCGTGATGACATTTTCCATTGCTCATTAACTGGCATTTAAAGGAAATTTTCCATTGCTTGGTGTCTGGGCATTTAGAGGAAATTGTCAGCCAAAATGGGTGAGCCATTTGGAAGAATTAGGTCAGGCAATGAACAGGCTGCAAGTCACAGCAGTCTGTAGGGAGCCCTGGAGGTTCAGGCCCCTTACAGAAAGCTGAAGATAGCCACTGTGAGGGCCTTCTATTAGGTATTTGTTATAATGTAGGCTTAATTCCACAGCTGTTCTCCGGTGCTCAGGGTGAACCGCATTGAGGAGATGAATAATGGTTGTGCAAGGCTGCGGAGACTGTAGAACTTCTGCCTTAAATCTTAGCTGAGCCAAGTAGCTTCAGCGCACTGCTGCCTGGGCACAGCTCAAACTCTTCTTCTCTACAGGTACAGCAATCCAGGCATCTCTGCGTTGTGCTGGCTCACACTGGGTAGGGTTGTGCTGAGGAATGACCAGGAGTCGTCTTGAGGCAGCTGTCCCTATCCACTCTCTTATTTGCTGCATCTGACCCTGCTGCCAAGGAGCTTTCAGAGCTTTTCAGTATTTTTCACCCATGTCTGTGCTATCATTGTTCGCTGTAGCAAGAAGGACGTGCATCTTGGGTGATCCTCCCAGCTGAGATGCACCCTCTGCTACCTTATTGTTTGTACATGAAGAGAAGACATAAATAAGGGCAGGATCAAAAACTGTTTGTAGAAATTACAGCAGCAAGGTCTCTCCTCTCCTCTCCTCTCCTCTCCTCTCCTCTCCTCTCCTCTCCTCTCCTCTCCTCTCCCTCTCCCTCTCCCTCTCCCTCTCCCTCTCCCTCTCCCTCTCCCTCTCCCTCTCCCTCTCCCTCTCCCCTCTCCCTCTCCCCTCTCCCTCTCCCCTCTCCCTCTCCCCTCTCCCTCTCCCTCTCCCCTCTCCTTTTTTAATTTTTTTTTAATCTGTTGATTCTGCTGTATTACAGCTCCAGGCTATCAAGGAGTGAGAAATAGGTTTTCTGTTCTGCTCTCTTAGTTTCTGGAATTTTTTTTTTTATCCCTTATAAGAAAACAAGTTATAGCGTTCTTTAAAGAACAGGAAAGAATAGGTTTCCAGCTTGTTTGGAAAGCCTGACAAATATTAATCTACTGTGTATCCTGTAGATGATTTCTTTCATCAGTGACAAAAACTGACCTGTTTTTGAGATCTAGACTTGCTAAAACTCCCGCATGCTACAGTGTAAATCAGTGAAGTATTTTGTCAGCTACCAAACACAAAGCAATAGATGGCCAGAGAAGACAGGTTTTTGATCAAGCATTCTGGAGAAGAAAATAGGCACTCCATATTTATTTTAAGTAGGCTTAGCTTTTGATTGATACATCTGTTCCAGGAGAATGTTTAGCCTGCGGTCCTAAATAGCTTACTGAAGAATCAGTGATCAAACTAGTACGAAATTCTCCAAGCGCAGTCATTCTCCGTTTTTCTCCAACACACTCAGCGATTTCTAGATAGACTATTTTTATGTCAAGTGTTCATAGCTTGCAGTTGAAAAAACAGTTTCTGTTACTAAAGCACTTTTTTTTTTGAGGCTTTCGTTTTATAAATTCTATACATTATCCTTTGAGCCTGTATCCCATTAGCTATAAGCCACAGTTTACATGGAAATGCATAACGATGAAGTCTCTCTGTTCCATGTGCGTGTGTGACTCTCATTATGCAGCATATACTGCTGCTGGTTTTAATGTTGGGGTGACTGGAAGTTGTTCTCTCCTAACAGGGGTTTTGTCATCTCTGCACAATGATGTGAAGTCTCTGACCAGTACCTGATGCCCTCATTATAGGACCGTTTGCCCTGTGTGACTTAACTGCCATTATTGGTTGTTAGAATGGCAAGACCAAGCTTGGAGTGGATATTGAGGTTTGGCCCCAAGTTGTGGAGCCCTAGTTTCAGGAATGGGGCAAGAGAAAAATTATGTTTCCGATGCCTCCCTTGTTTTCTGGTGGCACCGTTTCTTTCCCCAGAACGGTTCTGGCAGCTTCCTCAAACGGGACTGAGTTCTGGGCCTAGGGTCCTTTCCAACTTTATACAGTGTGGCCTGATGGTCCTAATTCATAGAGTGAGCAAACAAGTGCCCAAATAAGAATTAGACACCCTTTTGATTATTAATTTTTTCATTTATTTTCAGATGGCTTTTCCTTTTGTCGTATTGTTCACACATAATGCGTCTGACTCTTCCTATGTCACACTACATCTTCGCAGTAATTTTCTGCACTGTTCTGTCCCTCTGGATTTTACAGCAGTGGATCAGAAAGGAAGTGCAAGCCCTAGCAGAAATAATAAATCCACTGCAGGTCTTGAAGGTACTAATTTCTGCAAAACAAAATACTGCCTCAATTCTGTTACGGGCTAGAAGGGGTGATCAGAGTGAAATACATTCATTGTGGAATTGGTTTGCAAAGCCTGCTTCTAAACCGCTACACACTCTTTCTAGATTCTTTTTTTCTCCACAAAAGTAAATAATGCAGTCATATCCAGGCTGGCCTGTAGCACTCCATCCCTTACCAGCTCTCAGGAAGTTCAAGGATGTCTCCCAGATCAGGCCTGTGTCACAAGATGGGCAAGGAAGTTGTATTGGCCTGGCAAAGGGGTCACTGGATAATACGGATCTGGATAACACATAGGAGAGCTGTGGGGGGCTGCAAAATGCAGTACTTGGGGATTGTGCTGGGAACTGTCCACATATTTGCTGCACTGGAGTTTAGGAGTCACAGTCGTGTCCCAGCTGCTGAATCTCTTGGAGCACTCAAAAGTCTGTGTCCTATGTCCTGTGACTCCAACCGTAAGGTCGGGGTGGTTGGTCATCGCTGGAGTAATCTGACATTTGAAAAAATATTTTAGGAACTGCCCTATAATTACAGATATTTCTAATCTATGCAATCTATCTAATTAGGTTCAACCATTCCCAATTCCTTGTCTGATTGCCTGAGCCTTTCCGCTTAACCAGTCAGGTTTATTCAATAAGGTGTCCTATAATGTTATTTCCTTCCTTGAGAGTATATGTTATCATCCCTGACACAGACTTAAGAATCCCTCCACTTTTTTCTTATTTTAACATCCTCTGTCTCCACAGTAAAGCCCTGTGCTTTAGTTAGGAATCACCTAGCTGAGGAGAAACCTAGGTGAGACTTTGGATCTCATTAGTTTTATTTTTAAGTACCTAGAAGATTCTTAAGAGACACAGCAAGTATAGAGTAAGGAAAGTATAGGTAGAATCCCCGTAAATTTAATACAAGTTAGTTTAAATTGTGGATTCAAATAGTTTAACAAGATTAGAAATAATAAGAAATTAATACAGTTGCACAGGCGGTTGACTCACTATTACTGTCATTTCCTTTTGGCTTTGGTCATGGGGATAACAAGGTAAGAACTGTTTGTTTCCTTGTATTGATTAGTTTGATATTTGAAATAAAGATGATTTTTTTTTGTCTGAACAAGTCTTTTGTAAGTTAATATTATGTTAATTAGAATGGATGCCTTCCTGAGCCTTATTTTCTCGTTCATTTGATCTAATTAGCTGATTAATTTTTAATTGCCTGCTGAGAGATCTTTACCATATTGTGATTTGTGTTTTACCTTTACATTTGGAAAACAATGGTACGCCTAAAATGACTCTAAAGTATTGAGGTATTTCTGCAAAGGATAATTGCAAATTATGATTTTTTTCTGCTTCCTAATTTTAGTGCAATCTATTTTGAGTTAATGCTCATTAATCAAAAAGGTTTGCATAGTGTGGAGTAGTAAGAAGGTGTTTCAGTTAGGCAAGCTTCACAGTAAAGGGTCTGTGATTTGGTGATCAAATGGAAATGAAATCTCTTGGCTGTGTATGAATACTGCAGTGAGCACTTCCCAACTTAAAACATTTATTCTTTTTCTCCACAATAACATTCTGAGATTCTCAGAATGAATGTATTAATAAGCTTAGAAATAGAAGTATGAAGTTGTAACAGGACAAGTGTTGATTAAAACTTATTTTCTGGTGGTGGAAAATAAATCACTGTTCTTTGCAAGTTATTTCAAGTTATTCCCCAAGTGTTTAAAATTTGCACCTTATTTTTAGACTGAATTAGTCTTGCTGTAACTTCTAGTCCGTGGATCTTGTTCTGCCTTTGCCTGCTAGATTGAAGAGCCCTCTATTATCAAATTTTTGTTCCCTATGGTAAGCACTTGTAGATTGTGATCAAATCATTCTTTAACTTTCTCTTTGATAAGTTAATTGATTGAGGGCCTTGAGTCTCTTGCAGTAAAACATGTTTCCTAATACCATAATTGTACCCTTGGCTTCCTCATAATCCATGGAATTTTTCATAGTCTTTCTTAAAACAACACCATGAACCCAGTGAAACTACTAGTCATTTCACTGTTGCCAAATAAGATAACATAACCTCCCTGTTCCTATTCGTTACTGTTTGTACATCTGGCGAACATAGTAGCTTCTTGTTACTGCACTACTCTAGAAATTCATAGTAATCTGGTTACTCCTCATGGCCTCTGTTCCCAAATCCTTGCCTCCTCTTTGAGATCTTTTTTTCCCAGAGTAGAGTCCTCCCTCATTAAGTCCGTCTCATTAGACTCGTTCCTTGATCCACGGCCTTCCTGTTGACTTTACTGAAGTACATAATGTCTGGTTACACTCACCTAACCCAACTGTCTTCTTCGTTATTTTCTATTTTCTAGTCATCTTCCAATATTGTGAGGAATGATATTTTTTTAACAAAAATGAAAGATAGTCTAGGAGGCAATAATCAATTCCAAAACCAGTGCCTTGTTCCCCACTCGCATAGTGATGACTTAGATGTATCTGCTATGTAGTTTTTAAGTAGTTTAAGATGCCATTCTGATTCATCACATTTAATTCTAGCCATTCAAAAATTAGCTTCTAATGGTTGGTAGTTTTCTAAGCTGTTAATAGACAGTGGAGAGAGATGGAGACCTTCGCAGAAAGATGTAGTGGACTTACCTGAAAAGTCATAAATCACTTTTTGACAGTACCTTTTTCTTTTCATTGACTATAATGGGAACATAGAGAAGTTAAGACAAGATGACAAACTTTTAGACAGCTATAATTACTGTGGATGAATCCCATCTCTTACGCTTTTTAGCTTTTCGGTCAAACTGTGGTGTGGTACAAAGCTGGTTCTTTTACAGGCGTCTGTCAAGATGGTTGCCTGTAGCAGTCCCATTTGTAATCACATCAGAAAATGATATCAGGTTAGCTTGACAAGATCTGTTTTCCAGAAACCCATGTGGATCAGCTTTAATTAGATTATCCCTTTTAGTTCTTTATCAAGTTAGTTATCATTTATATGCCTCTTTTGCTTTTCTATCAGATCTTTTTATCAAATTCCTACTTTTTCCACTTTAATATTGACGCACATCCAAATTGTGAAAAGTCTGGGCTCTGATGTCTTAGATATTTTTGTTTGTTTCCACCTCATCTATATCAGGTAGACTTTTCTCTGAGGTGCTCCTGCACTCCTTGATCAGTCAGCAGTAGGTCTTAGGATGACTTAGAGCCACCTCTTATAAGAAGGTCTTCAGAAGTCTTTACTTAACCCATATGGCGAAGTCCTGCAATCTTCACAGTGGGGGGTGAGATAGTGCGGGTTTTTTTGTTTGGTGGTTTTGGTTTTTTTTTTTTTGGGACTTCAAGTGGAAAGTTTCAGAAATATGTTAGGTTGTGTGTTTCTCTTTCCAAACTCGCACGTTTTAAAAGATTTTTTTAGTATCTGTGGAAAAGTTTACACAATTTTTATTATTCTTGTTCTTGCTCTTTCCCTTTTCTCTGTAAAAGAGAGACATCCAGAAGTAAACAGAGAGACTATAGTGTCCCATTGCCCACTGACTGGCAGAGAGGCTTACAGGGCTGAAAGGAAACCTACGGCCTTGTACTGCTTATGTGGTAAGAGATGAAAGCCAACTCTTTTTTCTTAATGTAACATTTTTGCATGAGGAGAATGCTTTGGAATAAGGATTTCTGCCTTCATCTTACAAGGATGCTTGCAGAACAAAAGTGATAGGGGAAAATGCACACAATGGTGTTTTCCTGAACAAGGAGGCTCCTCAAAAGCTTGAAACTCTACCTGACAGACAAGATATTCTTACAAGAGGGTTCACTAAACATTTAACTTGAAAACTACTGGTGGCGTTTTAAGTACCAATACGCTAAGCTGCCTGGTACCGAAGTGGTGAACTGTAAAGGCAAGTCATTATGATCCTGTCCAGCTTGATCCTCCTGGTAGATTTTGAGTAGCACCCTGGAGGATAGAAGGTCTCATATTTCATTCCAGCCACGCCTTTTCATCTGTTGGGAAGATGTGTTGCTGTTGTAGAAGCGTATCCTTTCACAAGGCGCAAAGGGTTTCTTGTACCTAATCGATGGTGGACTGCAATGTCACCAGTTATAAGAATAGTTAATTTTCTGTAAAGACAGATTAGAGAAATAATCCAATGACATGTCCTTCCTGGGTGATCCAAGGACAGATTTTGCTGGAAAGGCAAGATGGTGTTACCTGACAATGATATTTACGCTGACTAATTCTGAGTGCCCTAATAAATATCAAGGAAGCAGTTAATGTGTAGCATGACCACACACTGTTGGAGGTTAGTTTGCCTCAGTTGAAGAAGTCTGAAATTTTCTTTCTTCTCTTTCTTAATCTTACCACTTCCTTCATTTTTTGCTATTCTCTACTATTTCTGCCTCTGCATCAGAAGTAAAGGTAACAGTTTTGCAGTGGGCAGACCACCAGATGGGCCAATTGGAGTGTTTCAGTTCATTAAGGGACTGGGAGTGTTGGGGTTTTGAAGTTCTTACTTTGCTAGACTAGTGTCATATGGGACGTTTTGAGAGAATAGTTTTCAAAATGCAGTTTTATAGTCCAGAACTAATATCTTGTAACACAGCAAGTACTTCACAGGCACACGGCATAGTTACCACTCCAACATTTTCTACACAGCTTAACAGAATATTTGCACTGAAGCCATTTCAGATCTTTGGGACAGATCACACTTACGCTCATTATAGGAGTTACCTAACCAGCAATGAGTTGCATCTCAACGTGAAGGTATTTATGTGATTACTTCTTGGGAGGTGTTCATCCAAGTGTAAATTACTCTGCCTCAGAACAGATTTTAGCTGGTGCTGACAGCTTGGATGACTGGCACATTGTCATTTTCATAACACACCTAAAAGGAAAGTGCCAAAAGAACGTAAGTGGCATTGGTGCAGTGAAAAATTTCCAGTAAAAAATTGTCTTGAGGTTGCCTTCAGTTAATATCTGGGATAAAACAGGATTAAAAACTATTATTTTTCTTTCACACTGTTCCTGGGGGCGGGTCTCAGTTGACGTGAAAGCAGTACATGGTGATACTGCAATGGTAACACAAAATTGCGTGGTTTACGCTCCTTCTAGTGCATATTTGTCCTCTTTTCAGATGTCAGACTACCCTTCCTCAGCTGTGCTGGTGTCCTAAAGACAGCTTATTTTTTGTCCTAACCGTTCTGTCAGTCATTGCGTGGGGCGAAACTTCTGTGCTGTTGCGGATATTTTACCCCCATTTCCCCAAGAATACAAGGGACGTGCAGTCTGTGTGCCAGCTAGTCAGTTGTGTTCCTCTCTTTCTGTTGTCCAGTTACAACAAAATTTGATGAAAAAAAGTCTTTCTGAAATTAAATTCCTACTAGTTTTATGAAAAGTGGTAGTTAAAAAGAGCAGACAGACCCAATTTATCACCCCCAGTCCTCTGGACAAGAGAATCGCCACACTAGGAGTGATGCTACATATGCTCCAGAGTTCACACATTACTAAACACATCTCACATGCACTTTATTAGACAGGGTATAATCCAGCCATGGGATGCAAAATCAAAGCAAATCACACTTTGTAAGTTTACAGCTCAGGAAATGGAGAGAAGCTGCTTTCCTTCTGCTCGCTAGAACAGAAATCCTTTTGAAAAGAAGGTTCGTTCCAACCTCTGTTTTGGAAGTGTGCTGCATGTGATTTCATCCCATTAGCTGTGATGGTCACCATTCAGTCCTCAAAGTGATGACGTGATGTACTGGGGGAAAGGGTTGTTTCCAGTGTTATCAGGATAAATCTTCCTATGAACACTTGACCAAGAACACACATGTTTTGCAATTATGTCTGTTTAAAGAAACCAGCCGTTTCCCCACAGTACTGTAGAATCTTTTTCTTCTGGCAAGAGATGTGACGAATTTGCGACTTCTATATATTATAATAGGTTTTAATGCAGAAATGGTTCACATCCAGGTTTGTAAAACAGAAGGCGTGTAGCCCACAGTTTTGTTTGTTTCATTTATTTAGCATGGCATGGCTAGGTCCTGGAACTAGCTCATATGAGGTCATTACCCTATTGATTAAATAGTGTGATGAAAAGGGCATGATAATGCACTGCTGGGAGATTATTGCCAGACACTTTGCAAACAAAGCTGCTGAAAGGAGAGCAGTTGTGAGACCTTCCGTGTGATGGGTAATTAGCAAGCAAGTAGGAATTAAAATAAAGGATACATGGCGTGATATAGTGATTATGTGCAGATAAGTAATGTTTTGAATACTCCCTTTTGGTAACTCTAATGAGAATACATCTTAGTACAGGAAATGTCTGCTGGGACTACACTATCCAGAATCCTTAAACAAGCTGTGCAGTATGTTGTCCCTGACAGTGAAAAGAAAGCATGGAAGCAGTGCTGCAGATCTGCCTCTTTTTCTTCAAATCTGTCTCTCTGAGTCATTCTTTTCTTCCACAAATCTCATACTGGTATAACGAGTCTTAGAGAAAAACAGTAAATTTGTGCTATTTCTTTAGGATTGAGCGCCATTTCTTCAAAAAAATCCCAAACAATCTTTTTGGGGCCAACAACTGAATCTGAATGTTTGTTCACCTTTTGAGTGGGAAGCATCAGCTCCTACAATAAGAGAGGTCTAAACCTTGGAAGTACAGGCAGCAGCAAACGTGTGATTCTTGCATTCAGGCTAGCCTCCCCTCTGCCCCCCTGAGGAGCACAAATACTTACATGTTCCTGAAATAAATCAGGGCATCTGATTTATTCTGTGGCATATGTTTCACCTCAGCAACCCTTTCAGACCTGCAAAACCAACAGATTAGAGGCTTTCCAGACAGCACCTCAGTTGCCTGAAGGGGAATTAAATGAAAATTTTCAGAATGTGGCACAGGCCAACTGTAGAGAGATAGATGGGTAGACATTGAAAGACATCTTGCCGGCTATGCATGGTTTCTTTGCCCAGTTTCAAGTTCCTCTCAGTCATGAGATCCATGACAAGATGCTGAAAATTTCATAAATTTTATTGTTAGTACAATTCTTCAGGCCCCTTACCTACAGTGTTGTAGACCAAAGAGGGAGAGCTCCTGTCTTAGTGTCTTTCAGAAATCTCAAGCTGCATGTTGAATAGACAAAGTTAAACAACCACAACAGCAGTGGGAGGGAGGCACCAAGGAGAGAAAAATAGGAGGGAAGGGAGAAGAGAGGCAAAGAGAAAAACAGTGCTATTGTGGGGGAAAGCATCTACTCAAGGCAGAACAAGGAAGCGACTATGGTGAGGGCAAGGTAAATGGGGAATACTCTGTCCGGCTCTATTAACCTTAATTTTAGTTCCTCTTTTCCATTTTTCAGCTTAAGTAAGCAAGCACATAGCCATGTTTATATAATAGCTGGAGTAATGAAGATGGAATATACCAATTTGGGGCTAATTCTTGCCCTCATGAGAGCACAGGGACTGCAGCTGTGGCCAGCCCCTACCGAAAAGGAGTGGTGAGGAGAACAGCTCCTTGTATCCGACTTCCCATTACATCCTCACCAGGGACCACCATAGTCTAGCCCTTAAAATAAATAGATGAGGTTAATTTTTCCAGCAGCAGAGTTGGTTTAGCAGCTCTCAGCACTGGTTCAGTTGTGCTCCCACTCAAGCTAAAGAAGTGGTTTCCTCGGGAACAGTTGGACCCGCTGCAAACTTTTCAAAAAGCCCATTTATAGGCATTTTCAATCGTTGGGTTTTGAGTCTTGGGTCCATCTTTTGTTCTCTTCCTATTTGATATCTTCACCTTCCAGATCATAACAGGCAGGGTTTTCCTCAACCTTTATCACAATGCCGTTAGGTACTTATGGCCATAATGTCCTTTGATTAGAGAGCGTGGGAGAAGCGTGCACCGTGGCACATTTGACCACATCCTCTGAAACTGAGGTTGTGGCTGAGCTAATTATTTTCACGGCTGGAAGAGAACAGGCAATGCTGCCTAAAGAGTGGGAAGATATGTGTATGAGTGAGCGTGTGTTTGTGTGGTTATACCATCTGGGAAGAGCAGAGCCAGATATACTTCCCCTTGGCATTTTTTTACATGCAAATCCTCAGTAAAGATGTAACCAGAGAAGCCTCATTTCTCTGCCTGAAGTCCTGTGTTTGCCTGAGGTTTAGCATGCTGGGGACTGCATCTCACTGCAGAAACCCTGCCCTCTTGAATTCCTGTTCTGCCATTCCCCAACTGACGCCCTTTGCTTCTGTGGGCAGGGGGGAAGTTGCCCTTCCTCCTCGTTTCTTGTTTTTGTTATACTAGCAGTATGAGGTACCCTTTATTTATAATCTGAACGTTAGGGATGTTGGGCCAATCTGGTGCTTCCAGCTGGCTGAACACTTCCTAGCGCTTTGGATGCCAGATATAACATAATTTATTGTGGAAAACGGTAGGGGTAATACACTTCTAACTATCAAAGGTTAATGTAGAATATCAGCAGCTCTTCGGCAAGGATACATGTATTGTTGGATGGTCGTGATTATGTGTCTATTATTAAAATAGAAAAACAAACTGCTTTCCTTTTAAATGCTGCTGTTCATCCCCTTCTCTTTTCCCCCCTTCCCCTCGGTTATTTTAACTCCTTCATTGCATTATGCAGTTTTCACACATTTCCTCCGTGAGGGAAAAACAATTGTACTTTGTTTCTTTGGCATGAAACTGAGCAAACCAAGGGGGATTTTTTTCTTCTTCTTTTTTTTTTTTTTTTAACTAAAACATTCATTTCTGTGCCAAGACAGAGCGAAACTGCTGAGTTAGCCAAGGCTGTAGATTGAACTGGTCTTTTTACCTCTAGAAAATATTAAAGCATCTTTCTGCCACTGAGCTGGCACCCATTGCTGGATCAAGTGCTACTATTAACGGGAAATTGGGAAAGTACATTATCACTCCAGTGCTGTCATTACCAGAGGGTTTCACTGAACTATAGCATTCAGGAAAGTGAGACTGCAAAGACCAGAGAAAAATGGTACACTCAGAGTAAGGGAAAGAAAGCTTCGGACAGGAATCTTGGAGATACATTAAGAGTTTGCGAAGGTACCCAGCATGGGAGACAAGTGGCTGCTTTGTTAAAAAGGGATATGATAGGTAAAGTTTCCCATTATTCTTCAAATACAAGTTTAGAAAGAAACTGGTGTAGACATTTCTAATGGGCTCATCTAATCAATTCTAGAAGATCTGAAACCTGTCAGGGCAAGATTGTGTCTGCCTGAAATCTAATGAGGTACATTCTGTACCAAGGAAAACCCTAAAGAGAGGTCTTTATTATTATCTTTATTTTATAATTTTTTGCTTCCCAGTTGAGTAAGCTCCCTCTCAGGAATTCTTCTATTAAAGAGGGATTTTTTAATCATCAGAAATACACAGTAAACTGCATTGATAGTTCAGTTAAAGAATATAATGGAAACTGATAGAATAATCAGTATGAAAAGGTTGTGATTATTTAAGATGTTAACTTACCACTTACGCTCGGTCTTGCCAGGTCAACAGGTGAGGAAGTTGCCTTCTTCCTGCAAGACCATTCACCAGCTGTTTTGGCATCAGAGCCGTAGGGAAGACTTAGGTGAACATTTTGTTATAGTTCCCAGTCTGGGCTGCATCTGACTTGCATTTTATGGGATAAAAAAATGACAAATAATACGTAAATTCAGTTCGTTTTGCTTCTGCTTTTCAAAGTTCTTCAGTGACTTGAAGTAATTTTCCTGACACCCATGCAAGGTAAGCATAGCTATTGAGTTTTACAGATGCGGAAACTGAGGCACAGAGAGGTTAAATAGTAACATTTGAAAATATGGGTGCCTAAAATGAGGCAACTTCAGCCCACTGTCCAAACAGCAGAAATTCTGATTTCACCAGAAAACAAGGAAGCTCAGTGTATTTCTGAGGCAGGCCCTGAACTGATGTGCTGAAATCTGAGGGCTGCAGAGCAAGTGTGTCCCAAGCGTGGTTGCCCAGCTTGTGGTCAGACCACTAGACCAGAGCACTCCTGAATGGTTGCCAGGACTTGCATGTTGTTTCTAGCCCTGTTTAGGATTTGGGAACCTGACGTTTTTACTGATGTTTGCTCCCAGCGTACCTCCTCTTAGTCAGTTCCCTTAACTCTACACCTGCTTTTTCTTTTGTGAAAGGTCTCCTTACAGGCATGATCAGCTTTGTATGAAAAGCTCTATAGGAACATAGAATATATTTTTGTTTTCATTTCCCGGGATAGGCTTCCCTCTGAGAATTACTCATCAAACCACATATTTGCTTTGCTCAGCACTATTCTAGTAGAAATATTTCTTGTTTATTTAGTCTTACACACGGGTCTGACATTCCCTTGTTACCACAACACAATCGACTGAGAGCTTGGAGTGCCCAGGGAATCCAAGATTATGGCCCAGAAGTTAAAAAATGAGCACTGATTTTAACTGTGTATCTTTTGGCGCTCTGGTCAGGGCATCAGCACGGTTGATTTTTCAGCACGTCCTGAGCTCTGACGCTGTGTAGAGCTGTGGTTGTTCTGGGTGTCTGAAAGGCAGCAGCCCCTGCAGTTCACAACAAACATCCACAACCTGGGGCTCCCAAGGAGCGGAGCAGATGTGCCTTTGAAACAGTGGTTATTTTGGCGGAGCACTTATTAGTCCGACTAACACAATTTCTGTCAATTCATAGTATCGGTAAGTTAAACAATATTGAGCTACTATTTCACAATTCTTAGAAAATCATCTATTTCCCAAGTTACAGCAGAAAGGAATATTCCCCCTGCCTCCCCAAGTTGATTTCAAAGAGGTTTCAAAAATCATTCAGATAATCAGACTTTAACGCTGTGAAATTTTATCAAAGGGCACTCTTTCCCTGGACTCAGATATGAACCTATTTTGCCAATCAGATAAAACTTCCCAAGCTTTTTCCTAGCAGCGTCAGTGGTTAACTTGATCTTATTGCACTGTAAAGGATTTTGTGCTACAAATCATTTTTCATAGAATCTCTTTGTTATGTTGGGTGAACTCTGGACAGATTATTTGTAAGAACATTTCCAGGAACATTAACAGCACATCGTAGTCTCCAATGAAATGAAAATGGCTTAAAAAGGGTTTCTTTTAGATTAATAAAAGAGAGAAAGTATAATGAAAAGGGCTGATAGGGAAATGCTTAAGTGTATTAATAGGCAGAAGAAATACCTATTAAGGAGAATAATGTCTGTATACCAACCCCCCGTCCATTTTAAATTGTATGTATTATTTTAGCTGTTGGGACTCCTTCCTTCCACCTTGTGAAAGCTGACAATTTTTACTTACAGCCTAGAGCTAAATACGGCAGTGCCTCAAAATGGAAGATGAAACAGGCCAACAGGTTTTCTTTGTCTTTTGAAAAAAATGGAGTGTCATTTCTTCTCCCTCCCCCTCGTGTGTTCCTCCCCCGCTACACCCCTACTAGTATTAGCAGCTTTTCCTCCAAAAAAGCACTAGATGGTGCCCCTTTTCTTTGAGTGTGACAGAGCTGGATTTCCCAAGAGAGGTGCTACTGCCCTGCAGTGAAGATCATCAGGCACAAAAACTTGTAGGGTCTCCTTGCCCCTTAATATAATTAAGAGCCCGAGATAAGTCTCTTTTACTCCTTCCAAGTCTTCAAACCTGAACTCGATCCATTGTTAGGAGACGTGTCTTGTTAATGATGGAGAATGAGTCATGACTTCAAAGATTTGTGAGCAGTAAAACAATTTTTTAAAAAGTGATTTCAAACCGAAAAGGAGAAAAAACAGGGTATGTATCTCCCTTCCTGTCTTCAGTAGGCCAACACTGCAGCATCAAAGAGCATTTGCAGTATTCTTTGCTAAAAATAAAACTTTTCAAGTCAAGGATCTTTAATTAGGTGTTAGCTGGGCAATCTAATTGATATTAATTTTTTTAATTTACTATGACTCTTGTTAATTTGTTGATTTTATTTTGACCCTTGGCCTTTAACTGACCAAGCAGCCTTTTGTAAACAGAATTGATATTACAGTTCAATATTTGTCTTAAAATAAAATGCTAAACAGGGAATATGGCCTAGCTGTGTCTTCTGCATGTTCTGTCAATTTACACTATATTTAAAAAAATCTTACTGGTCATGGTTAGCAGATTGGTACCTAACCTTTGAAACTGGAATGAATAATTGGTTAAAAGGATATTTCCTATCTGCATCTATATTTCTTTCTGCATTGGAATTACTGTTTACCTGGTACATGTCATCTTTGTATTCAGATGGTTCATCTATTCTAGTCCCTTAACAGAAGAAACAGATAACCTAACATTGAAATAAATTCAAAATCAACAACAAATAAAATGCTTGCTGGCTAGGAATTAAAGTTGAGTCAGATATCAAACCCCTTGGTGTGAAACCCCTAAAATATAACTGAAAAAAGCCACTTCCTTTAATCTGTTTATTTATGCATTTTAAATGGCATAAAAATAAACATTCTTTGAAGTGATCCAAGATAAATTAGCCCAGGTTTGTCATTTCTTACTATTTTTGTAAATGGTCCTTAGAAAATTAGGTCTGTTGGCATCTGGGAACAAAAATTCAACTGGGAAAAGAAGCTTTAATATGAAACAGAAAGAATTATTCCCATGCTCTGGCTGCCCTGTCATATGTCATGACATGTGGCAGGTTGACTGCTCATTAATTCTATTTATATCAGTATGATAATACACCCCACTGAGTACACATGTGTTAAAATATTCATAAATTATGTTTAGTGCAAGCAGATATACATTACATGCCAAAAGAAGACTATTATTTAAAGACAAAACTGGTAAACAGTCAAACATGGAAAAGTCTTTTTAATGTTGGTCCAGTACATTTTGTATCATCAAACTCACATTTAATTGCCTTTACTTGCCTCTGTCTCCAGCAATACAATATCCAATGCACCTTTATATTTTTTTAACAACTTGCAAAAGAAGCAGCTTTTACTGAAAGTAATTGGAATTTCAGCAATTACTGTAAATGTCATATTATCTCAAAGCAGTAACTATAACAATTTGAAATATTTAAAATGAAGGTTTACTTTGACCTTCACATATTTTAAGGTACTTTTACACAGCTGAAAGCTCTACTCTAAATATTAAAAAATTCAAATCCAAACTATTTTTGGAGGAAAGTGCAGCCTAGCCCCAAAACTAGTTAATCTTAGTTAATAGAAAATTTGAAGCAAAAAATAGCCGAAAATAGTTAATCATACATTGCTTAGGATATTTTATGTTACATATATATATTTCTTAAACATATAAAATGCCTTTTAAAACAGCAAAATTAAAAATATTTTTTACAACTAGTTTATTTTATATAGAATGTGAAAGTAATCTCAGAATATTACAATGGATATATCTGCATCTTAAAATCTGTTTGTTCAGAATTAAAGTGCTCTTCTACATGCAGTCAATTTTGAATTGCTCCTAGCAACGTGTTAGAATTATTAGAATATTTAGGTACGTGCTTTTTATCTAACAGGAAGTCATTATGAATTGTATTGAATTATTTAATTTAAAAATACCTTAAAAATGACATTTTAAATTTAAAAATGTACTTCAGAACTTCAGAAATTATCACAAATTATCGTGGACTAATGGCCCAGGTGTTAAAATCACTGCAAGTTTCAAAATTATTAACAGAAGGTATGATATGGTGCACATTTATTTGCGGTTATTGTGATAGCAGTTGTCCTCCTAAGTAAGTACAAACCAAGCTGGTTTTGATATCCTGTTAGTGCTTCGCATTTGGAAAACAATTTCAAAACTTTTTAAAACATCAAATGTTGTAATGGGGGCAGTGAGAAGGGAGGAGGGGGTTGCTTCATGATGAAATTTTAAAAAGATATATGATGAGAGTTGGAGTTTATGTGCGTCGAAAAGGGCGCATAGTTACCCTGTTTCTACTCAGTTTTAAGGGATCTGAATAGGGGCAGGATGAAGTGACTGACTGTAAAGCATATATAACCTTTCTGATCACAAAACCATACTAATGCTTCTAGCAGCGGTGAAGCATATTGACTTCTGATAAAGGACAAAGAGGGGGCACAGGAGCGCAGTGTTACAAAGCCATCTCTTCAGCACATTTGGTAGGAATGAAGGTTTGCCCGGGTGTTTGTGGGCAAAAATGTTGCCCTTTGATTTCAGCTGTTACTGTCAAAATGTGCCAGCCGTGTTGACTGTTGCCCAGCCACACAAGTTTTACCCATCAGTGAATTGGTTAGAAGGGGTTGGGAATTTTCTCTTTCTCTGATTGAGAAGGCTGGTTTGAGGAAACTGAAACTTTTTTGCAGGCAGGTATCAATTTCAAAGAAACATTCATCAGAAGAGATTTGTCAGCCATTGGATGGAATTTCTGGTCGAGACCAGAAGGAGATGGCAAGGTTGGAGTATCAGGTGGCGCCGCGGTCGGTTGGGGCACTCACCTGGAATGTGGAAAATCAAGGTTCCGGCCTAGGGACTTGAACATGAGATTTACAAAGCAAGTGCCCTGAACACTAAGCTTTCAAATTGTTTGCTTGCTGTGCGTTTAACTGTTTATGTGTAGCGGAGCCATGCTAGCAGGAGATCTTGCGACCTAATGTGTCCCTGATGTGTAGGACTAGCCTGAGACCCCATGGCTAAGGCACTCCTGTAAAATGGGAGAGAGTGGCAAAGCAGGCAGCACCGAGTGCTTTACCTTCCCCAGCTTTTAAAGGCTGTCTGTCCATCTCTCATTCTCTTCTGTAAAATTCAAAAAGTCTTGGTTCCAAGGAAGAATGGGAATATTTCTGAAATCTCATAAAAGCTTTGCAAAATGGGAAACCCGCTTCTCCCATCCCACCACTATCCTCTTTGCCATAGAAACAAATTGCAAAAATCCACTGAATTTCTGGGAGCAAACTGTGACTCGTGATACAATTTGTCAATTGCTAGAGAATTTACTGGATGAAAGGTTCATTGTAAGTATAAAAAATGCGGTCTCTTAATAAGACAGCTTTTAAAAATAAAACGCTTTCTGAATTTTAAGAAACTTTGTAATAATATAAACAAGGCTTTTAATCTTGGTAATGGTAGCAGCAAATTATATACACCATCTAATTTTATCAGACGATAACAGTTGTAGTTTTTATCTTCAAAAACAGGTTGTGAGTGCTAGAGGGGAATAACTCTTCATAGCAAAAGCTAAGTTAATTTTGTGTTGTCTTATGTCGCTGGCAAAGAAGCCTCTTTTTTAGTTCATCTCTCTTCTGTTTTTTTTAAAAAAAGGAGTAATTTCACACAGCAGTTTATTTAAATACAAAAAAAATCACGTTAAAAAGATCTCTCATTATAAGCTTTCTGAAAGTTTGCTATGCACTTTCATGTAAAACTTGGCCTCAGTACAGAACTGCTGTACAATCATTTTCATCTGAGATTTGAACATATTGGAAGAACTAGAGCAGTTCTTTCTTCTATCCTGTCATTTTTTTCCCTTGGAAATGATGAGCATATGGCAACCACCCTCACTGGATTCTCAAACAACAGGAGGGACCTTATTTCGATTCCTACATCCTGTCATCAGTGAATCCCATGATATTTTGTTCTTGCAAGGCTAAAGATGTGATTCGCATTTGCCATAAGGACAGAGCTTAATGTGATGCCATTTTACCACAGGAGCCCTCAATCAGTTAATTAAACATGATATAAATCACTGCATGTATTTGTAAAGTAAGATTAATATGGCAAAGTCAGAGTAATGAGGAATCCTCACCATTGTCTGAGTGTGAATCACTGATACGAAGATTACCCTTTTTGAAACTGGATATCTTTGAGTGGGTTTTGTTGGCTTAATCCCTCAGACTGCTTTGTGCAACTTGAAACCCAGAGCTGTCATCTTTAGCCAAAATTTCAGCCATAACTTCCTCAGCTTTCACCCAATCATTTAAATCAGCGTTCATAATACTTAGAAAGATCAAGCCTTTCAGCATACCACAAGGCTTCTTCATACCACCTGGGATACTGGCAACATGTTTAATAAATATTTCATTTCATTTCATGGTGGAGAGTCTTCTTTTGTTTTGTTTTGGTTTTTTTTTTCCGGGGGATTTACAGGGTACCCACAGCAGCACATTCCGCCACTGCGGTCACTTAGGTTTACAGCCTTAATAAAAGGATTTTTTTTTTTTCTTTCTTGAAGTGCTATGGAGCCTTGTTAAACTAGAGCAATTACAGACACACAAGATAGGTGCTCTGGAAAGATCAAAGGCCCCCTGAAGACAGCTCTGTAGGATTCTGGAGCTCTCTTTGAAAAGCGCTCAGTTTACAAAGTAGAGATGTATAAAACCACGCATTAATAGCCCCCCCCGTTCAAATAATGCTAAAGGCCTGACATTAGTTAATATGGAATCCACTTTAGCCACTCTCTTTTCACATCAAACTTTGAACCACTCTGAAGGAACTCTCCTGGTATATCAGCCTGCTGTGGCACTGTGTGCATCTTGTTACGTGGGGTCTTGTGTGGAAAACTCCTTTTCTTACAGAGCAGCAGTCCTGTACTTTGCTGTTCTAAAACACCATGCATGGGCTACATGTGGTGGGCAGTCTTGACCTTTCATATTTCAGTCAGAAGTGTGTGTGTGTGTGGTGTATGAGAAGAAAGGAAAAAGGAAGAAATTATGCTGTCCTTGTCCTTGAACTGAAACCTGTGTTCATCAGGGCAGTGGAGACAGGGATCAGGGTAGAGGCAGATCCAATGAAAGGAAAAGGTGCTGCCTCCTCAAACAGGATCCTGTGCTGGAGCCTGTCCAGTGACTGAGGAGTGTCTCAGAAGCATTATGCTATCCAAGGAGCTAGTAAGGGGGTACGATACAGTCAGAAGTCTTAAGTCCTTTCCAGAATTCATAGACTTTATTCAGAAGGTGCATCCATCAGCATGAGACAGATCTTGATAGCCCTGCTATGAGTGAACTGCACAAGGGGTACTGTTTTAAAATGTTGGTGTGTGCGCCAGCTGGGGGTGGGACGCCTGGGGAGTAATTCAGTGTTGAAGCACTAAACTTGCATCTCCCAGCTCACAGGAGAACATCCTGCCATCACGCTGTCTGCTCCTTCATCAGAAAAAGGAGGAAAGGAAGAAAAGGTATGAGTGCTTTCAGCTCCTTCCAGTGCGGTTGTGCTGCTGGATGTCAAAGATCATGAGCAGAGAGTGCTGTACTGACTCCAACAGCCAAAAGGGAAAGAATTGTACTGGAGGCTGGTCCCTTTTCTGCACGTTAACTGCAGACAGTTGTCCGAGCAGACTAAGCAGTGAGTGCCACGTACCCAGAGTGTCTGATGTGCACTGATGGAGTTTGTATACCTCCTGAAGTGGGTGGTTTGTGTGTAGGGGCCTTTCAAATTGCCATTCTCTGTTCTGGTGCCTCTGCTTACTCTTAGTTGATACAGCACTTAAGGGCTTGACTCTGTGAGCCCTAAGTCAGCAGCTTAAGAGCATGCAGAGCCGAGCCCTAAGGTCAGGGACTTCTGTGGCTGTTAGAGGAGACTCCCTGGCCGACCTTTTGGTCTGTCCTGATGGCCCTCAGAAAACCAGTAGATCCTGTGCAGCTGGAAGCACTGTCATTGCTGTCGGAGTTTTGAAAGGTCTGTGTTTGCAAATGCCTGAATGATGAAAGTAAAACGGGTAACAGGAGAATCCCTGTTGTATTCATAACTTTTCTAAGCTGCAGGTGCATAAACATAAACATTTAAGATGTGCTGATGTCCTTTCTGTGCTCTTCAGTAAGTTAAACCTGTCAAAATTGAAACTGAAGTGAAAAGCTCCATTACGGAATTGAGACTGTTTCATCTGTGCTAGTGTTTTTCTCTCATTCATGTTCTTTTTAAGTTCACAAATTCAGAAGGTTTGCTTTTGATGCAGCAGTTAATAAACATCATTGTGATGCTGATTTGTGGATAGCTGTTCGGGTTTTAGCCTAAAACTATGTATAAATTACCTTACAATACCTTGAAAAATGGCCTGATTAAAGAACTTCACTTTTCTATGATCACTGTCAATAAAATTTTCATGATAAAGATTGTCATTATACCAAAATAGTACAGTACTGAAAGGCTATCAGATAAAAGATGTGTTTTCTTTGAAGTCTTACAAGGATTCCTAAGTCTGTTATGATGCAGGATTTTTATCATAATGTGTTAGTTAGAAGGAATGACTAAAAAGAAAATAGCAGAAATAAATATGATGAGCTAATCTAAGAAAGGAAGCTGTATAATGTGTAAGAAAAGTCTCTGGAGATGGGTTATACCTGTGGGTAGTTGTTGCTGAGTATTTGCTGTGACCATTTGCAAGTGTTGCCCCTGTTTGCAGCGGCTGCAGGATTTTACCCATTTTTATCTCTCTCTCTTTATCTATCCCCCGCCGTACTCTAATCAGCAGCGGCTGGAAAGCAGTTGCCATTTCCGTCCACTCAAATGTCCTATGGCAGGACTGAACTGTCCTGTGTTTTTTACAATTTTCTGTTCAGAGTTGCTTCTTTTTCTACCCTGGGAATCCATCACTTTCATAAAACTCCAGTTAGAGCTGCCTTTACTTACTGTGTGGCTTGCTTTTACAGTTCTTCCAAACCTATATTACCTTTTACTAAACCTGCAACATATATCCCCTGTTCATTCTTGTTCTTATTTTTGCCCTATGGGTCATATTGCTTACTTATCCTGTGCTGTCAGACCCTGAATAGCTTTTCTTTATTTATTCCTTTCTTACATTGTTGTGTTTTGTGTTATCTCTAACCTAAAATTCCTTGTCATTTACGATGAAAACTTGCAAAATGCAAACAGTTTACTTAGAGGATTAGAGTTGATGTGAAGGATTAATGCAGAGTTAAGGAATCTCCCTGCAAGATATTTGGATCAAATCCAACCTGCACGAGTTACCACAAGTTGTAGTGAGCAGAGAGAATGTACATTTTCACTGGTTTGGGTTTTTTTTGTGTATAGTCACTCAAATCTTGAAATGGTTTTGTTTCAGGCAGGTTTGTAAATAAGTTTTTGGGGCTGAAGCACTACAGTCATTTTATTTCAGCATGCGCATCCAAGTGAATTTTACAATTGGTGCCTGAGCATTCAGGGAAAAGGGACTTGGAGCCGATAAGAAGTTAATGTTTGAAGTAGGAATGTTGGTGTGCCAGAGGGAATGTCTGTGTCCAGCCAGGAAGGGGAAACATCGTGACAGGACTTTTGTCCTCGCAATCGGCAAAGCTCAGACACAAATAGAAAATCTGTTTCTGATCCATTTGTGGAATTGAACGACTTAATTCCCAACCTTTTTAAATACTGTTGAAAAGATGGTAATTAAGGCATCATATTGTGCTCATCGGTTCTCCATAGAAAAGTTAACCAGAATGAAAATCCTTAAAGGCACGTGTAAAATTACTGCTTGTGCACTATTCCTCTTATACCCAGCAGTGCTGGCTGACGAGGTGAAAAATCCTGTGTGTAGCTGGGAATGAACTAGCTCAGAATGCCTGAGAAACCTTCTCTCTGGGAGCGAGGTGGCTGGACGGTGTGGGAAGAGTGGTGTGGGTTCTTTAAAGCCAATTTGCAGGTAAAAAGGTAGTTTCAAGTTCCTCATGTTAAGCAGTCATTTCCCCCAGACACTAGTACTAAATAGTACATTTCATACTGAGTAGCAAACGTTGGGGTAGTTGGAATATTCCAAAAATTAGAGCTCAAGGATTAAACCCTCTTGCTGGGCTAGCTGTAGAGCAGTCTGTGGTTCTGATATCTTTGTCTGTTGATCCAAATCTTTGATATAAAATGGAAAAAAAAAAGATGAGCTTGAAAGCAATCAGGATCTCTGTTCATATGCTTTACATTAAATGCGTTCTAATTTCCTGTCATGTTTTTTGTAGCTTTGTAATCCTCTTTATTGTAAGATTAAGGTAGGCTTATGGGGCTGCACCACAGGGACATATACCTGAATTTGCCCTGAAAAGAGTCAGTGAATGCAGTCAGGACTGCTCCATTACACTGGCTGGAGTGTGTTGAGGATCCGACCCAACTTTGGTATTTGGTGTAATGCTCAAGTAGGCTTTAGTGGCTTTTGCTCTGCCTTGTAATTTCTTTGCAGCATAATAAAAAGCTCTTTAGAACATTGCTACACAGATTAATATAGAAAGTGCTTGTGATACTTTTATACACAGGGAGTTTAATACTTGGATGCAAGAGCAAATTGATTGCAGGCAATCCTGTGCTTGAGTACCCAGGAGTGAAAGGAATGATTACAATAACCTCTGGGATTTCTTCTCAGAAGTGGTTCCTGAAAACACCCACACCCACGAAGTATTGGGCACAACAGAGTATTGTTTCCTTCTGATGTGGAATCACAGAAACATATTTTACTTTGGGAGGTGGGAGGGGTTGAGGGGGAGAGGAAACTCAAGAGACATTAATGTTTAATGTTTTTAATTTTGTAAAATGAACAACAAAAAAGGATATGGTTTGTGAGTGCCTCTGAGATTGTTTAAACTCTGGCAGCTTGCTGTCAGATGAGATGCTAAAAGCCAGGAAGGAAGAAACTGAGGGGCATACTGGGTAAACTGCTGCTGTCTCACCTTTGGCACCCCAATCTGATGGAAGAGTGAAATAATAGTGAAACAAATTTGGCATGCATTGCTGTGGTCTCCACGAAATGACTTGCGCCACCTTGAATTGTATCAGATGGGACCTTGAATTGCAGCCAGGCAGGTATATTTCTCTTATTTGTGGAGGGTTCTAGCTGTTACAGAGATCATTTTCCTGGCCAGTCCCTGGGATAAGGACTACATTAATTGTGCCTTTGCTTCACTTACCCTTTCCAGATTGCCCTCTTCTGCGCTGGCAGAGAACATGTCCGTGGCTGAGGGCTTCCAGGCAGACAATTCAGCATCTCTCAGGGATGGGGAGTAATTCACAGAGGACCTTAACCTGCTCAGCTTACCAAGGGTGCGTTAACCCCTAGTAAATATTGAAGAGAGTAATTCTAGTTATACAGGTTAGAGCAGTGTCTGTTTATACACTGCACAAAGGTGCTCAGGAAACACCACTGCTTTTCTGTGGCAGAGCCTGAAACTTTGGGGTGGGGGGAGCGACAGACAATTTCAAGGGGAAAGTAAATTCAGAAAAAAATTCAGTTTGGAATCTTACAGTTATTTTGTTTCAATAAAATATTTAAAGATAGGCCTTTGCTATTTTAAAATAGTAAATAGATAATATCAATGTTGGTAGTTTAACATGGCATAAAATAAAAACAAAGCAAGAAAACAGAAGTGAGAATTACTGATTGTAAGAGAATTAAACAATTTTGCCTTTTGAAAATTTGGCATTGAAGCTTTTATTGTGAAGCTGAATTTTTGGCAGAAAAAAAATCTGCTGCTATTTCTTACTCCTCTTTGAGGCTGGCTGATTGCCTTAATTTGTAGGGTGTATGTGCTTAAAGTGCTCAGGTTGGTAGTATCCATCTGGTGTATACAACTCTCAGTGGTCAGGGCATTATAATATTGTGCCTCACTGGAGATATTCCTGGAAAGGGATATAGGAGTTACTCCGGCACAGCTCTGACACCGGTGAGACTGTGGCAAAGGAACAGATGTTACTGTAGGTGAATAATAATCTGCTGTTATGGGGAGCGGGGGGGTGAGCATACTACAAATGAACAACACTGAGCTCATTTAGGTGTGTGCTGGTTTATACTGCACCTTCATTTGTGCCATCTCTTCTAGGCGCCGCCTTTGTTGCTTCTGTTGCGGTAGAGCCCAGAACCAAGACCAGGGCGCCCTGCAAGTCATTAAAACCTGCAAGAGACTTGGGAGGAAAGGAGCCTGTCTATTGATGGCTATCGGCTATGTGGAGGGGATCACATTTCCCAATGAAGAGCTTTCTGTGGGAGGGCGTCTGTAGCTTGGTGAGACCCTGACCCATTCACTCCTCAGAAACTCTGCAGGAATGTGAAAGATTTAAACTACTATGGCTCAAACTGTACTCACTTTTCCGTATCCCTCCCCTTTTGCTCTGGGCCCCACCTTTGCATCCAGAAGTTTGCTGGGACAGCCATTCCTGGGGGACAGTGGGGTGCAGAAAATATTTGTCATCCAGGACAGATTAATACAGGAATTCATGTTATCCCTCTGGCAAGTGCCCAGGAACATACAAAGGATAAAGCAATGCTGGCATTTGTTTTACAGTGGGCTAAGGATGGAGAAGCTCCAAAAGGTTGCCCAGAATAATGTGGGGAACATTCAGTGTAAAGAACTTATTTTATCTCTCTTTTCAAGATTACTGACTACCGCTTTTTTTTCTCCCATGAGTAAGTGGAAAAGCAGCAGGCTCATTACCTGCACAGTCTACTGCCTAACCCAGGGAAAGCACTGTCCCCAGCTAGGCCAAAACCAGCTTGCAGGAATAAAGACATTTCATTGGTTTTCTCATTCAAGTCCTGCTACAACAATATCTGCAGTCTTTGCATTCCATGACTGTTGAGGATGCTTTCATTTTATTTGATGATCTAGGTACCCTATATTGACAGCTGCTCACTGCAGCATTACTGAAGAGCTAGTGTGTGTTACGACAGGTCTTAATCGATAGGTGTATGTTTTTCAAGCAACGGGAGAACAGCTTAGATCCATAGAAGTGGGGTGTGAAAAAAATGCACCATGGTCCTATGAATCAGCTTAGTTCTAACTAGTTTAATTTAGAAAAAAGCCTCTTCAGCAAATGAAATATTATGGCACCGTTCCCGGTTGGTCTCACTTGCCATACAGATTCTGAACGGCAGTGCAGGTCAGAAGTAGACCTGAACTTCCCAGTATGAGGGTGGCTGGTATTCAGCTGCTGCAGTGACAGGCAACAGGCAATAGGCAATCTGGAGCTGGGTTTTGGTTTGAAACTGTATGTCAAGTACCTTTCAAACTATATTTTAAAGTGAAGCAAAAGATGGGATCAAAAGGAACTCATTGTCAGCAACCATTAGACCTAAAATTAAACCTGCTGCTCCTGCTCTGTTGAATTTACAGGCATGTACTAGCATGTTAGCCTGCTGCTCTGCACTGTACCAACAAGCAGGCTGAATACCAAAATGCTGTAGTACGCTTTCTACTTCTTCGGCCACTTTGCTACTGAAGTTCTTAAGAACTTTACTTCCCTAGTCCCATCAGCTAATCTGACCATTCTTGCAGCATGAACTCCAGGTACTGAGCACTGCAAAACTTACCGTATGGGTACATCAGCCTCTTCTCAATAAGCAGTGTCTGTTTAAAGATGATGCAGAGCATGACCAAAAATAGACAGAGGATAAACTTTGAAAAGTCCAGCTTATTGCCAGGTTCTTTTCCTTTAGAACTGACAGGTCTGAAGGGAAGAAGAAACTGGTGTAGACAGTGAAAGCCTGTAACAACGGCTCTGTTCAAAGTGTGTGACAGATCAAAGAAGTCATGAGCTGAGTGACAGCAGAGCTCTCCAGGAGAAAGGAGATCTTTCCCAGGCTGAAGAAGCTGGTTTCATCTCTCCTGCACTTGGCAGGAGACATTATGAGGCTTGTCAGTCCAGGTAGCTCCCTTTTAGGTAACACTTTTGTTTACTTGCATTGGGTGGGGCATTGCCTTTCCTGAGCGAAAATCCACCCATGAAACACTTTCAGACCTATGGATCTTCCCCAAAGGACCCTGCAAGTACTCCTGATTCTCTTTCTGCAATAGCCTATTCCAGATCTCCAGAATGAATCTCATAAATACAGAGCTGCATTAAGGCACAAATACTCTCTGTTGATTTAACAAGCCTATTGTTGTTGTTTTAGCCTAATCATGCTGTTTGGATGGGTTTACCTTGCAAGGGGCCTTATGTTATGTTTCCATTGTGGCCAGCTAAGCTTGCTTTGCTTTCCACTGATGTCGACCTGTATTTAGTGTTTTGACTTTACGTGACCCTGACACCGTGTAGGGGGAGGTGGAGGGGAAAAAAGTATTGCTGATGGCTAATCCTATGCATTGCTCAGAGACTGCATCCACTCTAGCAACCTTTTTTCATGGTAATATTTTTTGTTATCAATAAAAGGATTAATTCTAGAAATCAAGCTCTTTGATTATGATAAGCATAATAAATATCTTAGACAAATTGCTATCCTTTTAAGAATATTAGTAAATGAAGACCTTTGCTCTCCTTGGCTAGGCTTGAGTCTGCTGGTACACGCATTCATACCATCTGCACTGTGTGCTAATACAACTCCTTGTTGTCTGGTCTTCCTGGGAATGCATTATATAGATTGCAGCTGGTTCAGAATGCAGCTGCCAGGGTCACGACTCACACTAAGATTAATCATTACGCCTGGGTTAGCTTCATTACTTTGACTACCCATTACATTTAGCAGAGATTATGAGATGTTGCTTTTAACTTACAAGGCTTGGACTAACACCTACTCACCTCAGCAACATGTTTTTATGGTATGTTTCTCTTGGTAAGTCTCCTAGAGCAGCAGAGAGTCCCTCTAGATGCTGAGCTTTTCAGCTTGAGGAGAAAACCTTGCACGGTTACGTGTATGAAGTGGCATAGTGGGGGATTCTCACGTCTCTGGGTTCACTCCTCTGATGTGTACTGATTTCTTCCCAGGGCATAGTGTCAATGCAGAACTTCTTGCCAGAGAAAACAGTATGATGAAGAGAAGGATGAAAACATTGTCACCACCCCATTTATAATTAACCTTGCAATTTACCTAGTTCTCTGGATTCACTGCCAGGTATTTTGGGTCATAGCCATCCAAAGAAATGCGGTTTCGTAGCAAGGAAAGAGAGTTAGTGCGAGTACTTCCACTGCACATGAAACTAAGGTCATGAAACAATATGACATTTCCCAACAGAAGCCTACAACATAAATTCAGCTAACGGAAATGAACAGGAGTCTAACTCTACTACATTCCCTGAAGCTGAGCCTCTGAGGTCTTCTCAAGCATAAAGGGGAAAAAAGCCAAATATACAGAAGACGTTTGAAGGACAACTGACTAAATGTGCCTGTGGTATTCCACATCAGAGCTATGAAGAGGAAACTTGAGGTTACCTTTTTTATGTACATATGGTTTAGGTTCCTGCCCCTAGGGTTGTGGCAAAAGCTATTGTTGCTAAAGGAAACCTGCTTGCTGATGTGTAGAGTAGAAAGTAAGAAAGAAATAATTTAAATTATTTTATGTGCTGTAGTTACTTTATAATGTTGTACAGGCTTCTGCCTCACCAAGCTGCTCAGTCCTGAATACAGTGAGAAAAAATATCACTATATCAGAGAGCCGGAGGGTCTGACAGCTACTGAGTAAAAAAAACCACCCTTGTTGAAGGGGAGAAACAAATTTTCAGAGGCTTCATTTGGCAGGGTATGGAGGGGTAGGGCTTGTTTTTCTGGTGAAAAAAGTTCTGCTTTCTAATGGGCATCACAGCCAGAGGTTAGTTGCTTGCCAATTTTGTGGAGAAGGTCAAACTTCCCTAAAAAGTGCCTTGTAGCAATGGGCTGGCTTTACCTGACATTGAAATTAAGCGCTTAGCTGAGGTACTTACCCCACGAGTCTGCTTGCTCTTGGCAGCCTCTCCTGTCAATGATAGGAGAGACTCTTCCTCCTGGGGGTAGCTGTGCCAGCAGGTACGTTCAGCCGTACTATGCAGGCGTCTATTCCTCATCACGGATGTTGAGGTTTAGAAAAGAAGCACCTCGGGTTGGCAGCTAAGGCTGAGCCAGAGGAATCCAGCTTGCAATATAAATATAGTTTAGACCTATGAAAATTATGCACAGCAAAATCAGACCTGGGTTGTGTTCTCCTGATCAAGCACTTGAAAAGTACCAGGTGTAACGTACTGGTCTGAAGGCAGTTGGTGCAGAGAATGTAGAACAAGTGGAAGAACAGTGCTTTGCCCTTGTTAAATGGACACACCATGCACTTTGAGAGGTCCTCACGCTAAAGCCAAGAAGAGTCCCTTCAGCTGGCCAGGAGAGCTCTCAGGACTCACCTGTAGGGCTGCTTCATCACAAGGGTGGAGCTGCAGAAGCCAATCAGGCATGGGGCTAAACTACAAAACCTGGGGGAGTACTACCACGTGTCTGGTTAGGGACTGGTCTTTACACCCTACCTCAAGGTCAACTCAGATACTAAGTGCAGGAGAGGAAAGAGGATTTTCAGGAGGTGAGTGTGTAATGGAGCTCTGCTCCCTTGTGATTTCTCAAATATTTGTTGGTAATCAAGGGATAGCCCTTGAGAGAAGAGGGTCAAAAACAGCTCTGCCAGTATGCTTGTTGAAGATGAGTGTTGTCTTATGTGAGTTTTGCAATTTAAGGTGTGGTAGTTGGGGAGTAGACTCAGTGACTCAGGGGTCCTTTCTGTGTCCTGTATCCTGTTATCTTAAATTCTTATGTGGTTTTTTTTTTTTAAAGTTCTCAAAATGATCTTGTTGTGCATGACTAACACTTAGTCATACGTTTTTGGATCAGAACTGTGTCATAAGCAGCTCCAGTAAGAACTGTAGGGCTTTTTGATATAACAACATTAGAAATGCTAAAAACTCTTTCATGCAATGCATCTGACTTTTAATATCTTTTTTTTCTAACTCAGTACTTCTTTTGATTTTAGTCCTTCCAATGTTTCACGTGTTTCTGTGTGCCCCATAGCAGTTCCCTAGTCTTGCTGTATTGACCACTGTGTTTTATGCAGTGATGTAAAAGACTCTTTTGCTTTTAAAATAAAACAGTCCTCCTTCAAGAGATGTATGTATGGATGCTGAAAACATAGCTCCCATTAGTCATGTGTATACAGCCTTAATTCCCAGTGTTTCACTTCAGCTCAAACCTCCTGAAGCCTGGGTTTCTCTCTCCATGTTTAGTGGAAGATACTTCAGTTGAATCTCTCCTTCCTGAAGAAATGATAGTGTATGGAGTTCATACCAGTTGTTTTAGAAGCTAATATATGTATATATGTACATATGTATAGGAGGCTTAAAGGTCGGATTGCGTGCAGTTGTTAATCTCCACAAAACTATGCGTTAAGCGTTAAGTCTAAGTGCAGAGGTGAGGAGCAATGACCAGTAACTTACCCTGGTGCCTGAGGGATGCGTGTGGGAGGCCAGGCTGCAACTCCACTGTCGGTCAGCAGATTTCCATGGGATGAATCATATTCTACTCCAGATTCCTCTGAGATCTGCCCGTAAACCTGAAATTTATGGGAGGTGAGTGTTTCTGGGGTGAACTACAAGCCTCTGCACCTGAAAAATCTTGGTGATAACCCGGTATCCTTCTGTATGTTTGAACCTCCTTGTTGCCTTTTTATAGCAGAGGAAGATCCTTTCCTTTTTGATGGCATGTTAGTTTTGTATGTTATTTACCATCTTGCTATTGTGCAGTCATAAATTAATAAAGCCACGGATTCGCACAGCCAAGAAGCTGTGCACTTTGGCTTCTTTTAATGTGATCATTTTGGAGTCTGAAGAAGGGGTGATGTTTATTAGATGATGTTTCTTTAAATCCCTTACGATTCAGATTTTCAGCTTGGTCCCCACCAGACCTCTTTGTAGGTCACTTATGTGCAATACCCTGGTTGCACCCATGACTTGGAGATGTCTGTATTCAAGTGACCTAAATTGCATTGAGGGAGGGAGGGAAGGGATTGGGGGATGGTGGCAACCAGTCTGTCTGAAAATTCGAGAAAACGCAGTTCTCTTTCATGGAGAAATTAATTCAGAATCAAACTCATTTAAGAAATTCCCAAAATATAAAGGAATAGATCAATTTAGTCAGGAAATAGTGTTCGTGTAGCAGTTAAGAGTGTGGACAGAAGTAAGAATGCGATTAAGGGTATGGCTGCAAAATATGGAGGCAAAAGAGGCTTTGCAGGAAGATGTCTGGCACTGGATGATCCACTAAATGAAATTAAAACGGCTGCATTGATATAAAGTTTATATGAGAGTGAAGGAATCTTCTGGAAGTGATGGTCCCATTAGCAAAGTGATATGCCTTTATTAACGTTATGCAGCTGCAATAATCTTAATGGAGCAATCTAGTGTTCTTCCCAAAGGAAGATCTTACCTCATTTATTAATTGTCTTTCTAGTAGTTATGAGTTCATCTGATCTTGGCTAAGTGTGCAGGCTGAAAATTTTGATGCTGCAGATAGGGTGCGGGTTTAATACAGGATGTTGGTCGCTGTGTTCTCAGCAAGGGTTTGTGCTGATCGACTTGTGTCTTGCTATATCTTTCCACCTGGCTTGACTACTGGCTGTGTAAATACTTGCTCTGCATTGCAGCCTGAATTAGTCACCTGTTACTAGTGTGCAAAGCAAGTGTTGTCATCTTTCAGATGCTGACAAGTGGCATTTAAATGTACCACTGTCAGGAGACATGAGAGATTAGGCTGCTGTGCACATTTCTGATGCTTCTTTTGGCGAGAAAGTGAGGTAATAATTAACAGAAAGCGAAGTGGGTACAGCTGTAGAAATCTCCCTCTTTGAACCTTGAGAAGGTGCTAATACTGACTGCAGTAATCAAATGTTTTTGTCTGACCTGTACAATCTTGCTATGCTTTTTTTTTTTTTAGCAGAAAAGAGCGTAGTGGGAATAGGATTTCTCATTTCCCTCAAGACACCTGGTTAGAAAACAAAACAACGCCTGCCACCCCTGATTATATGGGAAGCACAGGCTGCTCTGTATGTTACAGAGGAATTTTAAGTGAAGCTTGTTGGGGGGAAAAAACAGACAGCTCTCTTGGTGCAAGGTGGCATTTAGTAAACCACAGCAGTTTCTTTCCAATGTGGAGATGTCTTAGTGGGGACAGGCTGTGTTTCCTGGGAAGTGGTTTGAGGAGGAGGCCTCCTATGCCTGGGCAAGTCATTTGGGGCCAAGACTCACTGGAGATGTGAATAGAGGACCTTCACATCTTGTGCGTTGATAAATGAGTAGTCTCTCCTTGGTATGACTTATCCCCTTATCGTAGTAAAGGATGTACTTTAGGGATTGAGTGACTTCAGAGGCATAGGTCTGCAGGCTCTGAATCCCTCCCTGTCAGTTAGGGAGCTATTTTGGCTTTGAATCTTGATTTCCTCCCCCCTGTTCCCCTGGCCTCAGGCCCCTCCAGCAGTGGTTTTGGATACCCATAGCAGAGGGCAGAATACCACCCAGTTAATTCTCTGGAGTATAGGTACTGCACAGCCTCCTGCTGGGGAGCTGAATGTATGGCTTATGCCCTAAAGCAAACTGTATAATGCTTAGAGAACAGAGTGCAATTTCTTTCTTTTTTTCTTTGCTGCTGGAATAAATTATCATGTTGAGTGCTGTGGTTTGGACTTATCCCTAGATGGGCATCACCAGTTATGTGCATTTAGCAAATAATATTATTAAGTTGAAAAGATGCCTCTTGAAAATTTTATGGATTTGCGACAGATGGAAAATAACAGCATTTGAGGACTTCTCATATATTGGTTTTTTCAAGATTAACCCCAATGATGCTTGCTTCTCTACATCCTTCAGCATGGTTTTTGTAGGTCATACAATGCTGCTGTTTAGACATATGGGCATGTTAAATTTTTTAACGGAGCCTAATATGCAGCACACATGTGGTGAAAAAATCCAAGAGAAAAATAAAATGTCTCTGTCTCTAATATTCATTTAAGTGTTTGTCAGCAAAGAACCCTGGTCTTTGCATTTGTTTATGTGTCTGACACAATACCTCTATGTCCATGTATGATATTCAGTAGAAACATAAGGTGTTCTCAAGGTGTATTTATGAATGCCTGTGTCCAGTTGTTAACTTCCTCAAGAAATTTCTGCCTGCCAAAATGTGATGTGAGATCCAAGGGGGATAGACCCAAACCTAGAGGACCTGTAGGACATGAGTAAAAGCATCTTTGTTTCTCCATAGACTTAGACAACAGCACTTGTGCTGCATAGCTAAAGAACAAGTGAAGCTAGGAAGGTAAACTTGAGGGGCTGTTCTGGAGTGAAAGCTGGCTAGTGTTTACAGCTCTGTAATGGCTGTTGATGCTGTAGGAATTGTTAGTTGTGGAGGAAAGTATTTGTGGGTTCAGGACTCCATTCTTTTGCCCAACTGAAGAAAGAAGAAATCGGTAGTCTGCAAAATAATAGTTTATTTCTTTTCTTAGATATGCACTGGATGTAAAAGTTTTTGTAAAGTATATTTATGGTGGTCCTCAGTGCTGTGAGGGCAGAGTACATAATCATCAGCATATAAAGGAAAAAAAATAATCTGAAACATCCTGACTGAAGTTTGTGCTGTTGATCCCCATCCATTTAGTTGCCATGAGTAGAATTTGGACAGAAGTTGGCTTAGGTCCAGGTTGCAGCAGAATTAAGCACTTATCCCTCCACAGACAACTGCTTGTTAAAGAAGCAGTGATGTTGGCTTTAATACTTGAGCATAAGTTCTATTTCTTTTGCTGACACTGCATGCAAACATTTTTCTTTCCTTTTCCCCTCCCCTCAGAATTGGGTACCCCATGACAGAAGGGGTCATGTAGCTTACTTCACTTGGCAGCAAAATTGCGTTAATCTCTTGAGCTTCCAAACTTTGTTTTATTTTTGTCCTGGAAATTCATATTATTTTTCCCCCCTTGTTTTCTTTATTTTAATGAGCTTGCCTTTATCCAGATTTCTGAATATTTACAATGACAAACTGGAGCAACTCATGCAAAAGAGTCAAAGGGAAAAAGTAGTAGTAGAAAATTTTAAACTATCGTATTTCTGTAAAGTGGCCTTTTGTGAAACTTATACTACCATTCTCAAAAGCAGTTAAGTTGCTTAAGAGGTTTCAGATTGGCTGGCTGATCAATATCAAGTATTAGTAATGCTATATTAGCAAAGACCTGTGCTACACACTCAGGCCTTATTACCATGATGTCCATTTATTGATACTAACACTTGATCATATACAACAAATTACTTTGAAGTTATGTTTGATGAATGTTGTTCATATGTGTTATATGGCTTGATCTTGCAAACCTTTACTCATGAGGGTAGTCAATTGTCTTCAAAGATTTGCAAGAATGGCCCATATGCAATACAACCTCGATTATCCAAATGTCAGGGGAGACATTGAATAAGTTCATATAATCGACATTTTGAATAATGAGGAAATTTTCAGTGCAATTAATAGGTGTCAGGGGACACGACCATCTTTCAGATGACAGGGAGTTTTCAGAAAATTTAGATTTTGATAGCTGAGTTCCTAATGTATGTGCTACTGACAGACTGAAATTGCAGAACATCTGAAATGTGCCTATGTATTCCTTAATAGCCCTTCCCGTGGAATCAGCCGGAGTTCTATTTACTGTGGTATTGGCATCGCGGGTCAAATTGTCACAAGCATTTAGCTTAACACTGCAGTAACTCTGCTATTAAGGGTTAGATTCCAGGAACACAGTGTTAAATCAATATTGGAATTGTCTGAAGTAAAATATTATTTAGAAATACATCAGTTATTTTAAGAAAAAAATAATCCCATAAAACCATGAAAGTAAATAAAGTTTAAGGGAGGAAACTCCTGGAGGTAATGAAAGAGGAAAAGAGAAGTCCAGCCTTTTTTGTACGAATGTGGAAATACCTGAGGGAGCATCAGTTTGTGTCAGAATGACTCTCTGTAAACTTGGAGTTGGTTGGTCAAAGACAATCCAAAGCCCAAAATTCCTATTTTCTGACTCCCGTTCATCTCTGTGCAGCCAACAGAAGGTGCTGCGGTGGGAGGCACTAATTTCCTTCCTCCCCAGATGGCTGCACATGAGCACCCAGGGATGCATATGGCTCTGCTGGCTCCCTGGGCAGAGAGCACCGATGGTGTCTCTGATTGCCTGTCCTCAGGTCTGCACTGCCACTGTGTAAGCAGAGTTTATCTTTAACAGCTCTAACGAGTGATATGATCTTGCTAGCTTCTCAAACACTGATAGGCTGCAGAAGCAGAATTATGACTATCACAACTGATAGTATGCTGGGGATGTTTGAGTTTCCATCCTGAATCAAAATACTAATGTTTGTAGGAAGCCAAAACTGATGCATCAATTTATTTCGGCACAGAGATGAGCAATCGCTTGTTTCCTAGGAAACATGGGGCTGTGCATATGCAGCTCCGAATGTGCACCCTAATGTTTTCCTTCATGTTGATAGAGTAGAAAGTTTGTCCGATGAGATCCATTATGCCTAAAACAGAAGGGAAAATAAATATGGAGAGTGGCAGTATTGGTGCTATCTTCTTTTTAAATAGTGCAAGAGTCATAAGGAAAAGGCAGAAATAATTCAAGAAAATAAAGGAAGTGTCCTTTCTGTCTATCTAATCTAGGAATGTGGAGATTTTTATAGTTGCAGAGCCATCTGCTAAGTTTCATTTATCGTGCAACTTTACTACCTAACCATCATCTGCTCGTTAATCTGCCTTTTTTAGATCTACTTCTGAAATTCTGAACCTCTGAGCATCTGTCAAATAGCTGCCACTGTTTTTGAAACAGTAGTATGGTGTAGTCTAAAGGTTTTTATAGAAAGTCATTTTGCATTATGTAAATATTACTTGGCAAAGGCCTTTCATGGGATGCTCACCTCAAACTTGCCAGTAAACCACTTCCACCACACCCTAACTCTTTGTATTTCTTCCTAGAAGAGTAAATAAAACATAACTTGTGGTGATGCGTACTGTGTCTCAAAATGTGGCTTGGACTGCATGGCAGCATTTGGTCCTCTTCTGATTTAAGCAGTGCGCTTGGGTGGTGATTGCCAAAAAGGACTGAGGATTATTAGCACAGATCACTGACCCCAGCAGGAGCCTTACTATTGATTCAAATGGCTGAGACTTGGACTGAGGTCAAGGACTTTGGATGTTGAATTTAGCTTTAATATAGTGTTTTCAGACCTGGCTATTCTGTTGTGACCTGCACACGCATTGCTGAGATGAGCACAGGAAAAAAACACCCCAAAACCATTAATATTCACCTTCTCAATCAGTGCATGGAATTCCTCTGATCCAGTACCACATCCTTCAGAGGTGGTGAAATGACTCATTCTTCATCTTTGTTGTTAACAGAAATAAAAAAAGAACTAATCTGGCTGAAACGTGGAGGCCTGGTAGCTTTGTCTGGGTGCGTCTTGCACTAATCCATACCTTTCCCTTTTGTGTGCTATTCTCACAGCAGGCAATCTGATGTGTAACCTGAAAATGCGCTTTGAATTCAAATACTTGCTTCCTGGCCCCATTGGAGGTGAGGCAATCCATGAAGCCTCTGGAGCCGAATGAGCAGTGGCTGCCTCTGTGAGTAAATGCTGCTGGAAATAGGTCTGAGGGACTTGAGTCTTCTCCTGCCAGATGGCTGCCAGGATGTCACTAACCTGTGTGAAGCTTATGGATGCCTTTGTTGTTCCTGCCCTGAGGTTCCCTGATGTGTTTTTTTAGGCATTGATTTCGTTTTGCCTGCTCTAGGTAAATCTTGGTAGCTGTGGATGATTCAGCTCAAGAATTGTTTTCTTTGGGGACTAATCATTCTGTCTTGATCTACACTCCTAAATTTAGAGGTTAATCTCTGCCGGTTTCTTCTGGGGAAGGCTGAAGCTTCCACTCTGAAACCTCCTGTGAAAGGACTAACCCTAGTCATTTTGAATCACACTCTGTCTGAGTCTCTCTTTCTCCTGATTATGTATGGGACTAAGGAGGCTGTATTTCTAATTTAGGCAGTTACAGATGAGGTACCACAAGATGGATGAGCTGATCTAATAGCCTGCTGATACTTCCTGGCCATGTGTTCCTGCTGTTTCTCTTGCTTCAGCTTGGGTGCCTGTACTAAAATGACAGGAAACTACCCCAGCAAAACAAACGGAGCCAAGGCAACCTAAGCCCGCCGGCTGGAATGAAGGTGGGGACTGGACTCTATGGCAGAAAGAGGGTTACCCTGTAGGGTAGGAACACTCAGCTGTGACTGTGTTCCTTGGTATCCTCCTCCTGTCATTTAACTGAGAGACAAAATTGTCAAATTCTGTTATTGCTGTGACTTTCCTCAGTACTTTTAAGAGCAATGGCACTGACACTGCAGAGGCCTCTCTGCTGACTGATTAGGGGTCAAAAGGATTAGCCAGCAATGCTCCTGAGATAGGAATGAGGATGCATCCCTCTTGCAGGCACTTGAGTTACAGGGGGAAATGGGCAAAAAGGTGACATTATCCTTTTCTAAGAGGAGACTCCTGGCCTCTGAGATGTCTTTCAGTGTGGGACATATAATTAGGTGTGCTGTTTGCCTGAGAGGAAGGGAAAGAGTCTCGTCTATCAATAGATAACCTCTTACAATCATCTTGACAGTAGTTTCTGTCATTTAAAATCCTGTAGTACTACTTTAGAGTTAATAAAACCAAAGCCCTTCAGTAAAGTAAGCTTTAAGATGTACTTCTTGTCTAAAATTCAGAAACAATAGTTAATAGTGGAACAGGTAGAAAGTTAGCAATTTTTGATGAGAAGAAAGTATCTTATGTTGGATAGAAACCTGCCTACTTTTTTTTTTTTTTTCACAGTAATGTTCTGACTCAGTAATTTACACATCTTGAGTCTGAAGTGGCTGGCACGATGAGGGAGCTGAGACCTGAGCTATTGTCAAAATGTTGGGAGTGGGGCCTCAAGCAGTAGTGGAAGCTCTCTTCCTCCTAGGAAGTGCCTTAGTCTTTTCTGTGCCTTTTTGTGATGATGAGTTGGAGGAACAAACTACAAGGGGGAAGTGCTTTTGAAAGGTGACAGTGGGTAATGAAGTGATGGCCTCAGCCTTGAAGTCTGAACTAAGAATTCTACATTGGGCCAGAAAGCAAAAGTCTGAACTCTGCAATTAACATCTCAGACTTTATTTGAAGACAGTGATTTTTAGAGGTCGTCATCTTGTGTGACCAAACTAGTGCACGTGCAAATGGCTCGGCAGGGAATGCATTGTGCTAGGGATTACTTCTGGGCTGTGCAGTTGTATTTTGATAAATCCATCCAGTCCCGTGCTGTGGAATGTGTGGACAAGGTTCAAGTTTGCACTGATGGAAATGGAAACCCCTTGCTATACTGAGTTCAGTTTGTTTTCACATGTGGTGTGTTGTCTATCTGGTATGTCTGTTTTATTTATAGCTATATAAATACATATAAAAAAACGCAACTAGTTGGTGATTTTCACATCAATATTGTGTTTTCAACAGAAAATGGCTTATTAGTCAACAGAGGCTGCTGGCAAAGTTTTATCATTTGGATCTAAAAATATTTGGTTTTAATGAAACATTGGGAAATGAAGACTGGGAATTATGGTGGCTTTTTTTCCTGTAAAATCATGAAGAACTTGATGCATCTGTTAACAAATTGTTTTTTGTTAAAAACATTTTGAGTGAAAGTATATCACAGCTGGCTTGGACATTATGTATGCATTATGTATGTGTTATATTTTGTCTGCTGAGACTATGGAAAAGAACTTCTTTGTGTGTAGTAGGGAAAACTAGATTTGCAAAGGCTGGGGTTTGTTGTTGTGTTTTTGTTGTCTAGGGATTTAAAAAAACCTCACCCTGGTAAATTTGCCAATATTTTCATTAGATCTGGCAGCTTTTCTTTGAAACTCTGAATTCCAAACGGTGTTCCCTGTTTGCTTAGAGAAAGCAGGGGGCCCAGTTCACAGTGTTTGCTCTGAGGTTGGTGCACTGACAGGCAGGCGTTTGTCCACATTTTTTTTATTATTAACTAGAATAAGCAGTTTAATAACTAGGATTAAACCATCAGATCGTGACAGAGTAGCAATAGCTGCAGGAACCAAGTTGGAAAGGATTCCAGATGTGATTAGATGAATACCTGCCCTTTAGGTGAAATATTTAAGTGGGCCTCTGTTTTTATTTGTAAGGTAAATGTTTCTTGGGCCATTCTAGGCAGGTATCCCAGGTTTGCATTTTCACAAAGATGTTGCAAATCTCAAGTGCCAAAGAATAGACTGTATTCTAGACTTGAGCCAAAACTGTCTCCCTGGTGAAAATCAATGATTTTGCCAGAACACACAAAATTCTGCTATTGCCTTGAATCACGTACATTTTTGTTATAAATGCAAAGATGCATTTACAGCATGCCAGTAGATGTAAATTTCTTTAGGGGAATAGGGGGGTGGGGAAAAGTTGTGATCCAGAGACCTCTACTGAAGGGGAGAGTTCCCCCTTCCACTGAAACAAACAGCAAAACCTTACTGGTTTCAGCGGGAGTCAAAAATCATCATGAAGTTATACCTTCCCTCATCCAATATAAGTAAAGAGATGTTTAAGTATGTTTTACATGATTGAGTTTGTAGTGTGTTCGCAGACAGGTATGTGCTCAGGAGTATGAGAGACTATATTGAAAATCAGAAGTAGAAAATGATATTTGGATAAAAATATTTGGTTTTTTATCAGTCTGGAGATCAAAATAATGTAAAAACCTTCTTGTTAGACTACAGAAGTTTGTTCTGTTAGGGGCTGGCAAATTCTGTCTTGCTCTTTTGGGATGAATGCTGAGAATTAATTTTTTCTGTGTTATTAACCACTTTGGGCTGTCTTTGGAAAAGTATCTAGGTGCCAAAATAACTGCGTAAATCTGGCCCTGGAGCGCTACAATACGCTTCCGTCAAGTACTACATTGCAATACTGCTCCAGTCTGTGTGATGGGAGATGTATTGCGCAAAAAGACCTCACAAATCTATCTGTAAACAGCTCTACTGTCTGCCTAGTCACTGTATAAGAAAAATGAAATGGACTTAGGGCACCAAGTTAATATTGGTGAAGAAATAAAATGTCAAGTTAGAGTATATGATCATCTTAAAACCTTTCTTTCCTGATCGGTCTTGAGCACTCAGGCTAATAGTGCAAATGTGCTTAAACATCTTCTCAGGCAAAACACAAGCGTAAGGCTTTGAGGGAGTAATTGTAAAGGTGACTCTTATGTCCAGGTAAGTTTAAATAAGTCTTCCAGAAATTATCAAAAACTGACAACTTGCACCTTTGTGTTTTATTATATATTTGCTGCACCCCACTTAATTGAAAGGTTGTGTTGGTGTAACTTAGTCTAAGGGACCTGGAGGATCACATAGAGGAGGACAGAGAATGGTGAAAGTTGTAATAATTTCAGTCTAACCCTGTTTCAGTGAATACCTTTTTCTGCTTGCACTTCTGGCAGTTTGCTGTGTAAAGGATTGAACCTTCCTTTCCTTTTTCCTGTGGTGCAGAGGAGTATTTCAGGTGATTGTAGAACCACTTGGTGAAACTTGCAGGCTCTGCCATACAGTACTGTATGAAGATGTTCTTCCCTAAGAGAAGTGCGTAGTCCTGAAAGAATCAAAGGAAGAAATCCTGCAAAATATTGGGGTTTACAAGTTTTTCGTAATAGGGCTGGCCTGCATTAAGGTTTGTCTGCATTTTTTGCAAGTTCTGCATTGATCTGTGGTCTGGTCCAGAGCTTACTGAAATCAGTCTTTGTATGAACTTTGATGGGCTTTTGATTAGCGCACTTAGAAAATCTATTTTTGGCTTCTGTTATTGAGATATTTGCATGGCTGACGTCAAATTCAACCAGGCCATAGAAAGCACTCTATTTCCATCACCTCAAGGGAAATAACATTGATATTTTTTTGAACTTCTCAACTCTCATTTCTGAAATCCTTCGCTGCTACACAGCAGAGTGTCCGGCTGTTGTTCCTAACCAAGAGTAACGCTCCTCTTGTGTAATGCACAACATCATCTTTAAGAGGATGGGAAGAGGTTTGCCAACTGGAGATCCCAAGTACAGGTGTGGGTCAGAAGGAGAGGGCTGTCTTGGCAGACAGTAGGTGTTCAGTAAAATACAAAGAAAACAAGGTTTAGCAACATTCAGCTTAACTGACTTCCAAAATGTCTATGGTACTTTTGGCATTGGGGCTTTCCCTGAGAAATCCCCTCTGTGGTTTTTGGAAAAACGCACCCCTTGCCACCACAAGTTCTCTGAGAGCGTTTCAGTAACGCACTGGGTATTTCAGAGCTAGACCAGATTCAGGTGAAAACTGAGGGGTCACCACAGGTTGCAAGAAAGTATTTTTACAGGGGGGAGAGGTTGGCAGCTTAAGGTTGAAAGAACTACTGCAGAGCAAAACAAAATCTCCCAAAGACAGGTTGGGCAGACTTCTATTTGGAGCTCAGACAGAGGTTTCTGTCGCAAATGAATGGCGGCCTCATTTGAAGGCCCAAATATGAAATGGCCTTTGCAAGAAGTGTTACAAGCTACAGATAATTCATTTGTAGTTTGCCTTTTTTTTAACCTACTTATTCTTCACTGAAGTATTTCAGTTGTCTCCTGAGTGCCCCTAGGCCTTGCAGAAGACTAAGTTGCTCTGATAAAAAGTGAGATCATGACAGTAATGAGGTAATCCTTCTTTTCCTGTCTTTCTCTGTATTTCTAGTGCTTCCAAAACAAATATTTAGGTTAAAAAAGCAAACGAAAACCCCAGTCCCAGGCCCATAGGTGAAGTAGTCTTTCATATTTTTATTATTGCTTTAATAACAGTTTTCTCCACACCTGTGACTTTAATGAGGCTTGAAAAATATGTAGGAAAACATCAATATGCTTCGCAGTCTGAATAAAAGCATTCTGTTTTTTTCAAGTTGGTGTGAAGCCTGTTGCAGTTGATGAGCCCTTCCAGTGGGCTTTGGATCAGGCCCAAGTTTCTTAATTTTGAGGGATACGGGTAGAGGTAGTGGCAAATGTATGGGAGTGCTTCAGGGTCGAATTTTAGAGTGGCTTTTGCAAGAGCAAGCTGCATTAGACCCTTTCTACAGAGGATGTACTTTTGCTCCCTACTTTACCCTAAATTCACAGCAGGAGCAGGTGTGCAGGTAACACAGCAGGGAAAACCCAAGTGCGGGAGTGTTTTTGACCCCTTCTGCTGCTTTGTAACCCCCCTCCCTTTGCCCCTGAGACATGCACGCTTCCTGGGGAGAAGGATGACTGAGGGGGCAAGAGGGTCTTTAGCGTGGCTAATGTGATACTTTCACTTGGGAAGTTGCTTGAAACTGGGAGAAGTCAAACTGATGAGGATTTTAAAAAAGAAACTAAAACCTCCAAACAAGAAAACTTCAGCTTTTTAGTTAATTTGAAGTTATTTTACCTGTACTTTTTGACTGTAACTCGCGAGGGTGCTTAGAAAAAATGAACAACCAACCTTTTTCTTGTATGTGTCCTGAATTTACATTATATAAGCAGATGCTTACAGTAATTGATAAAGCTAAATCAGTCAACCTGTGGTGATTTAAAAACAAAAATAAAAAGGCATTCCTTTTTTAATAGCTTTATCCTTAAAGCCTTAGGTATGATTTTTTTTTTCCTCACAACTGAGATCAATATGGATGCTTTTGTCTCAAAACAGAGACCCAAGTACCAAATTGTTGAACAGATTTCTCCTTTGAAAATGCCACTGTCACTTGAAAATGCCATGTGTACAATGCAGCTGTCTGACTTCTCAGGATTACAAAGAAACAAGACCACTGAAGCCTATAAACAAGCTTGTAACTCAATGTGTAAAGTTTCGATGTTTATTTCAAATGTTTTGAGACTCTCCTTTGCTGTAGTGTGTTTGCTTGCAAAAACTCCCACCCTTCGAGTGATCATATTGAATTTTGTAGCTTTTGTCATCACTTCTGTTAACACACTCTTCCACAAGTCTGAATAATGCAGGATGTTTTTAGTGTCAAACTTGTTCCTGCTTTTTAGCCTTTAATCTACTTTTTTCCCTACCACACAGTTATACTTCGGGGTTTTTTCACCTCTCTTTAGTCCTCCTAGCAAGTCTATTTTTTTTTTTACCATCTCCTCCTCAGATGTGGGCTTCTGAGTTTCCCGTTCAGAACTGCCACTGAGACACATGCTTTTAACACATTCTTATTATCACTAAAACAATCCTGCATGACTAATTCAGCAAAAGAGAGGGGAAGTGACCGACTGCTGTTGGTGTTGATGAATATGATGACTATATCAGTTTGTCATCTGGCATTACCATTGTCCTTTTCTTCAGCTGGTGTTCATTTGAGTTTATGATCTTACAGAAGTATCAATATGTGATGCTTTTATTCAAGTTTAGCCAAAAGATCTTTCAATAGCATAATAAATCCTCTTTGTTTCAGCTCTGTGTATATTGCAACACCAGTTTGTGATACTGTGATTTGGTTCAGATCAGTGGTTGCGTAGGGGATCTCCAAGGAATATTTATGAACAGATGACACCCTTACCAGAACCAGAGCGGCACATGAGAAGGCCTTTTGCTCCTGAAGGTGCTGTTTTTATAGAGTGAGATGTAGATGTGTTTAACACTCATATCCTCTAGTCAGGAGGAGTTAGGATTCCAGAGGATCTGAGCCTTGGTCACTGCATTTCCCAAAGAACATAGCACAGTACCTGCATCCTTTTTTTTAAACTGGAGTTGACCTTCCAGCTTCAGCTGGAGGGGTGTTGAGAAGCATTAGACAGCTGCTGTGTTGCAAACCAGAGCTGGCTGCCCTTTTCAATAATCTTGGTGATTTAGCCCACCGCTTTTAGAGAGGAAGTGCAAAGCATAGTCCTTAGTGTAGTACAAGAAAATTATCAGCATGGATCTTGTCACCATTAATAGATTTTTTTTTTCTCTCTTTTAGGTCTTAAATGCCCTTGCTGGAAGAGGGAAGTTTGAAAACTACAATCTTCCTGGCTTTGCTTCTTGATTTTTTTTTTAATTTTTTTTTTTTTACAATTATTGCTGCTGGCAAGACAGACAGACTAGGACTTCTCTTCCAAGATGACCAGTGCTAACTGCGGAAAGGTATGTTTGCCATTTTTTGTGTATTCAACATATCCTTAGCTTGGCAGTGGCTGTATGGTTGCAATGGAGAAGCAAAGAATAATTACTGCTGTGCAAGATGACAACATGCTTCAGGGGATCTTTGTGGGCCTTATGGTAGGCATTTGAACACATCTAAGTATGTTACTAGGCTCTGTGTTACCAAAGGAGTTTGCGAGAGGTCCACGTGTATGGCAATTGAGTGTGTCATTATATACTTATCTGCCAAGCTTGGTACCTGTTGGTGTATGAAACCAGATCCTCTGCGTAATTCATGGAGTCTCAAATTGCCCAGGGTATGAGACCTCAAGGATGTAAAACATGCAGCTTTTCAGTATGTTTGGCTCAGCAACACCTACCTCTGTAGATTATCTCTGGAAGGATATTCAGTCATCAGTAAACTTAACTGCTGTGCTTGTCTGTGCCCTTTTGTTGGTGCCCACAAGTGAGAGGGACTGCAGGATGACCACTGCTATTCACCTGGCTTTGCAGCACTGATGAGAACCAGAAAGGGCACTCTTGAGTATGCTGCAGCTTCATCTTCTTTCATGAGTTGAAGACTGGCCTCTGCTTTGATCAGAATTCCAGGGAGAGGACAAAATAAATAATGTTGGACTTGTGTGGGGCTTTCTTTTTTAAGTCTATGTAAGTGCAGTGAACGTTAATTGCTCGTAAATATGTTTTCCCTCACAGTGGGAAATGAATTTTTTTATTAATGGCTTCTCTGCTTTCAAATGGAGAGTAAAAAGAGGACTTGGAGAGGGACAAATATGTGGCATCACTGATGGGTTTGTAATATGGAAGCAGGGTGCATTGCTGCTAACTGTTTCCTCTCACAGTTGAGAATGCCAATCTCATCACATGTGGCAAGCAAAATACAATGGAGATTCTTTCTGGGCCATACTTTTCTGGGGGGAAGAGGAGAAAGGCCGGTGGTTTGAGGCTGGTCCTCGTCCAGGTACAGCTCTGGGAGAAGTGGGTTGAGGGGGCTGAGAGTGCAAGAGGTGTTTTCTGGCTACCATCAAAAGGTCTCTGCTTGTGTTGGGCCCTGTCCAGTCTCGGGAAGGTGAAAAAAACCACCTTATTCAACCATTTCTTCATGAAACTAAGGAAAAGCAGCAGACTGCTGGGCTGTGTGACATATCTCAAAATGAAAAAGTAAGCTAAAATCAGCTTCCAGAAGAAGGAAACCAAAAAACATACAGCCAAGGTATTGCAGAATCTATTTAGTTCCTACTGACATGGTTTATAGAGCAATTGTAGCTCTTCTCTGACCTTGTACGTATCCATAATCTTCCTCCAAGACAAAAAAAACCATGGAATGGTGACACAAGGTTGAGGGTTTATGTGGTCAAGAGCTTATTGTTAGAATATGAGTTTCTTAGCCTGTCAAGTATTTTGATACCTAGCTATAGAGTATCTACACTTGTGTACTGCCAGTCATTTTTTTTTTTTGTTTTGTAAATGTGAGGAAAGCTACGGCAAATATCCATGAGGTCTAGAGCATACATATAGGCAGGTTTGCCACTTACCTCATCTAGTGGTAACTCATATACTTTTATACTGAAATATGAAATAGATTCCTTCCAGCTAAAAGGTGCAGATAGAAATGAAAAACTTCTAGTTCATCAGCTTTCAGCGAAGTTGAGTAATGGCAGTGTAAACAGGTGAAATACCGAATGTGACTTCACTTTTTGTTGATAAATCTAAAGAGTTTACGCGCTTTCAAGAAAGATTTACATGAAGAACACAGATAAATAAATAAATGGAGTGCATATATGATTAATGTTTTTAAAATAGTAAATGCTTCCCATTTGTAACATTCTTGAAATAGATTGGCCGTGTAGGCCTTGTTTTTTCTTCCTGCTTTACAAGGCTGTCTGTGTTTTGTTTATTTACTGTACAAATTTATGTTCAATGCCTCCTTTTCTATTTAATACACAGGAGAATTTTGGTCACTGGCAAGATCATTAAACTGTATTAATATATGTTTAATTAAATCTCTATAACAAAATAGATATGATAAATTACTGTATGTGTAATGAAAAGGAATGAACAAGCTGAATAATGACAACGTGGGAGAATGAAATTACATGTGTGAGTGAGATCAAATGTAATATTAAGAAAAGGACCCTCATAGACACACAGTTTCACTTTTTTCAAGGTACTGCAGGGCACAGTTAACACTGCAACAGATCAGTCCTATGAGGATGCGTGCCTGCTACTGCTTAATACTGATTACTGCTGTCCTCATCTATTGTTGCTCATCTTGCACTATGTCCAGAGCAGTGGAAAAAATGTTATTTCTACCTGTTGGTGTTTCTGCAGGTTATAATCCTGGCAGATGCAGTGGCTGTAAGGAGTGTCAGCAAGGCAGCCTCAGTGAAGGGCCTGGGAAAAGTTGCTTCGTGAGAAATCAGGAGTCTGTAGAAGAGAAATAGTTGTTCTCGGCTCACTTGCTAGTGACCGCACCATAAAAATCTTCATGCCTTTTCCAAAGTGGTGATTTCAGCAGTGTAACTAAATACTAGTTCTGCAGAGGACTAAAGCCCCACCTGTGTGTGAAGCAAGTGCTTTAGCGCTTTCCTGAGTGTAGGGCCACAGACGGGAATGTAGAACAGCCTGTCTGCTTTGAACAAGCAACAGGAGCTTGTCTTGTGGCTGTCTCAAGCTAGGCAGTGGAGATTGGTCAACTCTGCGTGAACCAAATTGGAAGGGGCTAAATGCAGGTAAACAGAGCGGCTGAAGAACACTTTCAGTACAGTAAGTAGATAAATTAAGTTTGCAGAGATCCTTTCTAGCAAAGTTCAGTAGCACCAATACAGTGGTCGCCCTTTCGGGTTAGATGGAGCTTGTTCAGAATGGCTGATAAAACTTTTACTGTGAAACTTTGAGGGTATCTAAAAATATATAAATGCAAGCTTGGTTACAGACTGGCTTACAGATCAATATTCCAGTGTTCTCACTGCAAAATGAAAAGTCCCAAGATTTCGAGTACCAGTTTGATATCCTTAGTGAAGTGCTTCTAACTGTTTGAAAATATATTTTGCTTCAAAATGTTCAATTAAAGAGTGCCAATCAGGAAGAAGCAATTCAGTTTTGTAGGAATCCTATTTTAATAAACCCAGAACATTCACACAGATAATGAAGATCAGGAATTTCTTCAAACAGAAACTAAGTGCATGTTTGAAAAGAGTGACTATTTACATATCTCTAATTAGGAGCATCCTGCTCTAAGTGTAGGTCGACACAGGCTGTTAGTCACTTAGTTCTACTGTACCATTCCTAATTTTAATTAATTTTTTTAGAAAGCAAAGGAATGAAAAAAGGGTTGTAGTTGCTGCTGGCACTGCAGTGGGATCTCTGTCCTGGGAAGTTCATGTTGTTACTGTATGCCTCGATTTTCCTCACTTGTGAAGGAAATGATGGTACTGAAATGTGTTGGTAGCAAGGAAGAGGGAAGCTCAGCATATATGGTGGCTATTATAATTATATGATAGTCAGCTTTAGTACCAGTTCAAATGCTGCATCTGAACGACTTACTATTATGGAGATTGTTATGTTAGAGCTGTCATTTATATAGTGAAATTAGGTGCTTTTGATTCTATGACTCAACTGCAGTAAGTCCGCGTGGGGGAAAAAGTGTCTTATGATAGTGATGGGCATGATTCAGAGCTCCAAATACCTATTTAGGTGAGAATGTTTCAATCTGGCAGGAAAAGAGGTTTCTACTCCAGTCTTCCTGTGACCGCTCTTGCTCAAATCCTTCCGCATTCAGATGCAAAAACCTTAGAACTAAACCCTCCCAGATCCAAGTGATGTTATTTTACTCTCTCATATATTCTTCCAACCCCCTTCCCCCCACTCAAAGTTCATGGTGTTCAGATTGAGTCTTGGATTCGTTTTACTATGGAGAGGTGCAAGCCATAAAGCCCAGATTAAGGGGCTTGAAATGTCTTTTAGAGCTGTGCTGTATTTGGCAATTTGTGTTCCTTTGGGGTTGACAGAATTTTTTTGGCAGTTAAGTTTTCACTCCCTGAGTTTTGCTCTGAGATTCAGGTTCAAATAAATCTGAAATGTGGAGCAGAATTCAGTCCAAGTGAGTGAGTTTCTCATGGTTTCTGTCTGAAACAATAAATCCTTCCTCAGAGAGAGCAGGGCAAACCTCCACCTTGGTTCATCCAGAAGATTTGCAGATGCTGTTATGAACCTGGGCTTAATTTGGGGTTTGCAAGAAAACCCTGGAGTTGAAGAAATAGGAAAGGGCATAAACCTGGCTGTGTCAGAGTTAACAGGAGTTCTCCCACTCCTGTTTGCAGCAAAGGCAGGATTTCCTACCCTGAGGTTCTGCCTGTTTCTGTTTATTGCCCTTACAGGCCAAATACTGAGTTAGTAAGTACACTTAGTGAAACACCTATTGATTTCAAAGCTGAATTTCAGAACCTCAGGATTTCATGCTGTTCCCCTTAACTCTGTTAAAATCAGAAGTGTGTTAGCTATCAAATGTACTAATGACTCAGTAGACGACAAAACTCAATTGAGGAAGTGTAACTCACAGAGGGCATGTACATTCCTGGATTTTTTTTTTAATGTGTTTTTAATGAAGACTCTTTTGGCTGCCTTGAAAAATTCACATGCCCACTTCCCTGGCACTCATTGTACCATCTGTACGCGCAGCACATAGTGTACCTCCTGATTTTATCAAAAAAAGTATTGTTCTGCTCGCCAGCCCACAGCCTGCTGTACCACCTAAACTGGAGCAAAAAACGTCTGTCTAATCGATCCGTATTTAATAAACAGTGTTATCAATGCCTTTGAGACAGCTGTACAGTGTATGACATGGGGACATCAGGACATTTGCTGGCTTGCGTTAATTGGCATGGCAACGTTGTTTTTTGGCCTGGCACACCAGATCGAAAATTGAATTTACAAAATCAAACTGTAGTTATCTACATTCCTTGATGTCCTCCCAGGTGAGCTACTGGGCTTCATGCTAATAACTTCTAAAGCAAGCAAACTTTAGCTAATTATGTGCTAGTTTATTCTCCCTTGCTAAATTTTGGCAGGTTGCTTCTGTAAATTATGAAAAATAAATGTGAAATATGCAGATGTCTTTTGTTTGAAGCAGATGTTTGGTCTGCCTTGCCAGAATCTAATCAGCTGTTTCCCTGGAGTTTGGTTTTTTTCTCCCCCCACCCCCAATATTGTCCAAGAGTTTTATGAAAACATGAAGGGTTGGGGGAATGTAGAACAATAGGACACTGCTTTATTTTCCAGCTACCAGACTTCAAGGTAACTCAAGGTAGATTTTAAGCTGTTGTCTTCTCTGGCTAAAGCCACAACAGATGCTGGCAGAGGGCCCATAAGGCACAATATTGTCTGAGGACAGGCAGAATGCAAATGCAGCCTTGCCTGTAGTGGGGGAGGTGGTGGCGAGTTGGGAGTAAGCCAGCAAAAGCCAGCTTTGAAGTCCTGACGGTACTGTGTGGCCGAGACCCACAACTTGTGTGCTTCCCCCATGGGGAGCCTTCACAGATGGGGGAGCTACAGATCTCCAGGAGCATAGTGCAGCTGTGTTAAAGGCAAGGCAGCTGGCAGGATCTTCTTTCCTTCACTGTTGCCCTGAATCACCCTCCTCCATGCCCTGTTGCCTCCAGCGTGGCATGGAAGGAGGTTGAATTGTCCAGTGTAGCACCCTGCACCGCCTGGCTGGGCTGGATGGAGCCTGGCAGGGGTGTCGCAGTACTTTGTTGCCATCTCATCCAGCACTACCCTGTGGCACAGGATCTGAATCTGCCCTGAGGAGTACTGACTGCTTGCTGTAGCCTCTTGGTTATAAGAGCTTCTGAAAATGAAGCCCTTTCCAGAAGAGTCTGATCTATGCTGTACCTCATACTTTGCTCCTGTCCTGCTGTGTAGCATGACTTCCAATCCCCAGCTGTGCTGACGTAGCAGCTGTGTCTCCCTTGCTATGGCACTCTATCCTCCCAAGAAGCGTTTCTGTCTTAACAGAAGCAGTTACTACAGTTAAAAACCAACACGAAGTACAGAAAAAGGTCCAGATGAAGATCCCTCAAACCTGGAGGATCATCCTTTTTATCATTATAGCTCCAGCAGTCTCATCAGAATTTCAGTAATAAGAATAGTAATTATTTTTTTTAGTGCAGTGCTCAGCACCTGCATTGCACTTTCCATTTAAGGGTTTCACAGCACTTGATTGTGCATAGATTTAAACTTCTAGCACTCCTACAGGGTAAGTATCATTATCCTCCACTTTGCTTACAGGGAAACAGACACAGAAATAAGCTAAGTGATTTTTTGCAAAAGGAGAAAAGATGAGTTTTGTGTTTAAGAGACTTTACTGGGGCTTGGCATCCTGGTTTTGTTAGTTCATGTCACGTTCACGTCCTGGAAGCATTTTACCAGCTACTGCCAGGGCTCTTCTTGTAGGTCAGTGGAGAGGGAGGTATTCCTGCTATGTAGCCTTGGGATTTGGCTCTTTGTGTTCAGAGCACTTCATTTCTGGGAGGATCTGCTGATGGCTTCCAGAACCTGTGCTCTTATGTTAGGTGCTTGAAGCTGAATGGCAAACGGCTGCCTGAATTGATAACGACTGAGCATCTCTAGGAACCAAGAGGTACAGAGCATTGAGCAAATTCTGAGCAATAAGTACTTCAGTACTATGGTACTGCTTATTTTTCATCATGGCTGAAGCACAAATCAAGAGCCTGTTGTGATAGGTGCTTTGGAAGCAATTAAAATGAATAGTACTTGCCCCAGGGACACAGGTCTTGAGATTGTGGCAAGATGTTCTTTACTTGTAAATAGATTGCTGGAGGGAAGGATAAGTCAGCAGTCTAAGACTGCTAGGGAATTTTTTTACAGTAAAACTGAAGGGGGAGGAAGAACCATTGCCAAATTTTTTAAGCTTTTTTACGTTTAGGGCTAAAAAGGTCCATTTTTGGTCCTTATGAAAGCATTTGTTTAGTCTGACTGTATGTTTTTTTTTAAAAAGGAGCTCATAAGGCAGTATGAATATATAGCCCTTTGATTATTCAAAAAAAATTGTACAAATCAAAATAAATTTGCCTGAGCAATTTAAAATAATTAACCTTTGACAAACCTCCCTCTCTGGTAATGGAATAGTAACTATATGAATAAAAGATAAGTCGTGACATTCAATGAATTACAATATTCATCCCATAAATTGCAGGGTAAGATAGCAATATAATCTACATTTTTATAACTGTAAAATGTCCTGAACAGTAGCCCCTGTGCTTTTCAGGTTAATTTTTTCTATTTCTTTGAGGTACGTGGTGCCTTTTGTATGAAGAGCTTCCCCAGTGATGTTAAGTTTCTGTAGTGTCCGTGAAGGCTGTGACCCAGCCCTTCCTTCCCTGCTCCGACTCAGAAGAGGAATCTTTGTTTTAACGGGAAGCCCATGCTACAAAGGGATTCTCCTGAACGGTAACAATAAGTGCAAATTATGATCCTGGGAGTCTCCTGCTATATAACCAAGTACAATGCCAATAAACCAGGGGTGTAAACCACATGAGCATATGGACAAAATATGGTCTGAATGGCATGATTATGTTTCTCAGGCCGTAATGAATTCATCCCAAGGTGCAACTGTACATCTGTTGTTATAGTGTTCACGATAGCAAACACTACAGTTAAGGTTGCAGTTTAACTCAAATTATAGCCACCTGTTTCCGCTCACTAACAACTTTCTTAAAAATGATTCCTTCTGGACTGATTCACATCAGTCCTAAAATGGTCATTCACTTACATATTTATTTGGGGGAAAATCTTTGATTTATAGAGTAGGCAAGCTGAAAGATTTCTCCCCCCTTCTCCCCATGATTCTCACCAATGCATTTCCTTAAAATAAATCGGACCCTCTGGCTTTTAAGGGATTGATCCAACTCTCATTGATTTTTTTTTTTTTTTTTTTTTTGGTGAAACCTGGGTTGGGCTTTCTGTGACTTCACTTTGTGGCTACTGGCATGGACTAGTACTGTGCAGCAATATATCCAAATACTGTACATGAAGTTTTAGCTGCCTAGAATTAGGAGTCTTGTTAATGCTAGTTTTTTAGTGTCTGTTCTCATTGTGTAGTCGGTAAGTGTTGCTTACATGACATCCCATCTTTCTTTAGCTGGGATAAATCCAAACTACTGCCTTCAGACTGGAGAGGAAGGGTAGGAGGCTTGAATCTTGGCAATTGATACCAAGGAAGATAAATTTATTTCCAGAAAGCTTGCCCCTCCCCCCCTTCCTCTGTGAGAGAAGAGGTACCATAGAGACTATCAGCTATAACCAAAACTTTAAAAATGGCAAAAGAGGAAAATCTGTTTTCAGGTCTTCAGACATGACATTCTTTCAGTGACCTCCTAAATAATCTTAATGCAAAAGTTAACTTTACAAATGCAAACTCAAGGTATACAAATGTTAAGGGAGAGTCTGCTGGTGATCCTTATGCAGTGATGCACGTCAGTGACATACAAAACATTTTGAAGTGCAAATGAATATGAAGGTGATAGATCACCAATTAGCAATGTTCCTGGAACAACTTCATTTCTTAGCAAGTATCCATAGTGTAGCTGTTATTGAGTGTCCTCTGTTGTACTTTCACCTGAGAGGGAGTGAATGTGTGGTTCTGACTTCAGGTTTGTTTTTGAAATGGCAGTACAGGCAGCGTTGGGCTGTTCGGTGCGCCATTGTATTAGGTTTCATTGCAGCCCCCCCTCCTGACATCTATCCAAGGGCAGGAGGGAGATTACGTGGTGGTTCTTGAAAAGCTGACTCACGATGTCATGGTCAGCTCCCTCGCAGAGGGACAAACGCTGATCCCAGCATGGAGTATGAAGAGCCAAGTTAAGACTCCAGGTTAATCCACAAGGGTTGGTAAGAAAAAAACATCCTTCTCCTGAGACTTCAGAGCATTATTTCTCTGTTCCTCTGGCTGCGTGTTGCATTCATTTCCAGAGTAGTAGTAGGCAAAGTACGTTGAGGTGCAACAGAGAAGTCAGGGAAGAGAGTTTCTCTGTCCCTTTCACTTCTGCTACTTAAGTGGTCCCACTCACTGAGGGCGGGAGAGTTCTGCAGTGCGTGCAAACTGCCTCTTCCTTTAGGTAATAGCATTGTACTGCTTTTATAGACATAGAATCCAAAATACAGCTTGCAAAGGGTACTCATGCCCTTGTCCTTTCTTAACAAGGGGGAAGCTGAGAAGAAAAGACTTGCCTGCAGCCTTGTAGCAAGGCAATGGCAGACTTGGGATTGGAACTGCGATCCCAACCCTATGTTCTAAGCCCCGGGGCTCTCCTGCCTCTGTGCACGGACTCTGCTACTTTCAAGGCTCTCCCTGCCTGGGAAGGTGAGAGCATTAATGGGCTGGAGTGCAACAGCTCTGCAAAACCTCTTCCTACTGCACAAGAAGTACTTCATTCGGCAGTGACTCCACTGTCATCCATTCATTGTTACAAGCAGGGACAACCGTTGTGGTGGAAACTTGGAAGCCATAATAGAAGTCTGTGTTTTGTAGGGTTTTAAAAAAATTTCCGTAAGTTGCTGCTCGGAATTAGGACTTGCACAGCCTTCTTGTTCATTCCCTATCCTGTCAGCATATTTTCTACCAAGCTCCTGTTCTCTGGGGTGGGACAGAGGAAGATGCTGGCAAGATGGGCAGATGGATGGCAAGCTGCCACTCAGCCTGGAGCTTGCAGTCCGCATCTACCTAGACCCAGAGGGCTGCGTGTGGCATGATTTGGAGCCTGAAAGAGGAAGTGAACTTTCAGTGACTCACTTCTAATAACTCTTTTCCTTACCTTTGTTAAAAGGTGCCTTAGTTAAAGATTGTATTATCACAGTTATAAAGATGCATCAATATAATTATGTAGTAATTGCAGTAAATTATCAAGATGAAACCGTTAAGGCAGCTTTTTGTGTTACTGCTGCTTCAGTTAGATGTCTTTTTTTTTTATATATATATATTTGGGAGAGAAGAAAAGAGGAATTCTCTTGCAGCTTCAGTATTGCTAAAAATAAAGGAAGATTGTGCTCTTCTGCTGCTGCTTACTGACACTGTCAAGAATAATGCGAGTGAAATGGAACCAAAGCAGAGAAAAGTCTGTTCTTTCCTGATCTCTAACTGGGTAGCATTATACCTCATTTTATCAAGCTCTCAATCATGAAGTGGCCACTTTTTTTTTTTTGCAGGTAGAGGAAATGGCTTACTTCACAGAATAAGGATATTTTTATGCTTAATATTTAGCCATTTGCAGGGAAAATGTTATTTACATAGATGAATTCATGGAGGGGGAACATGAAATTGACCATCCTCTTTTCTTTCTTTATGGCCCTTGCGTGTGGATATTCTTGTTTTCTATTAGTGATGTAAGACGAAAGAAGGGGGAATATTGCTTCAGTCTGTCCTTCTTAATAGGCTTTTTTTTATAGGCACAGAGTCCAGATAGTCTCCTGATAGCAATGATATACTTCATTTCCAAGACTTGATGTATAGCAAAATATTAACAATGGTGCATATTTTGTGTCACTTCATTCTTGTTTATTCTTTTGTGAATATTTATTTACATTTTCAAGGCAAAACTTGCAGTGGCTCACTCAAGGGATTGGTAATTGGATATGGAGCCTTTCACCTCTAGGTCAGTGGTTCAGATTTGTTACAGGTCAGTACTGTCTGGGAGTTGCTACCATGTGACAGCTGCTCGGTGGCCCTTTATGAAATGAGTTGGTGGTCCCAGCTCATTTCCTTGAGAGCAGGTGTCTTCAGCACAGATCAAACTTGAGGGCAGCAGTGCAAAACCCATTGTTGGTAGAAAAGAGGAATCGCACTTGGGTATAATGCTCATAGTTTGTATGAACTTCAAAAAAAAAAAAAGGCAAGAGAGCAAATATACATGTCTAGATCCTCAGCTGGCATAGATTTGGCATAGATCCATTAAGTGTAGCTGCAGTGATTATCACCAGCTGAGGATCCCCAGATAAATGTAAATCTCCAAACAAAAAAATCTTTCCAACATTAAAATAGAGCTCACGGTGGATGTACTGTGTTAGTAATGTAACGGTTACTGATGTTACAGTAATATTTTAATTAACTAAAGACCAAAATTGTAAATCCAAGTATCTTAGAATTAAAATAACATTTAAAACAAATCTGGGGTTGCTGAAATTTGGAATAACACTAATTCTTTCATCTAGTGATGCCCTGAGATAACCATACAATTATGGTTAATGCATTTTACTGTTTGTTGTCCCAAAGGAGATGAAATTGGATTTCAAAGATACATTAGTCTCCAACTTTTAATGACTCTCTGCTTTTAACGGCTTTGCCTGTGCTTCTGCCTAAACTTCCAGGGCAACAAAGTCAAGCAAGCAATTCTGAACCATTGAGGTGTAGTGATGGTAGAAGTGAAGTCGTCCACCAAGGGAGCTCCTAGCGCTAGGGGAGCGTAAATGTCTCATAACACTTCCTTAGGAAAAACTTTTTACAGTTGAAGAGTAGTTTAGTTACCTCTGATATCATTGGAGTCTCATTTAAGAGGAGTCTCAGTCTTGTCTGACAGTATCCAAGAGGAAGATAGAGAACCGTTTGCTCTAGAAAAAAAGAACTTCTGTTATGCTAAGATTTTTCTGCAGTATTTAAACTATGAGTTATTCTAGTACTAATTTTGACTGGGACAATAAAAAGGAACAGGGTGTCTAATTTTGTAATAAAATTGAGTGTGAAGTAAAATATTTATAAATTCTCAAAAGTCATTCTGTGCTTTAAAGAGCAAATGCTCTGTTTGGAGAGGGTGCATCATGGGGAAAGAAGTTGAACTTCTTTGAAATGCAGACTCCAGCCTTAATTACAGAGCAGTGACTAGCACTTCCATTGCTTTAGGCTTAAAATGATGGAGACAGGCGAGTAGCCTCTTCTCAGTAATTGCTTTTCTTCATAATGTATAACTTATGCTCTCTTTCTTTAAACCCACTATTCCCATGTCTCGTATAATTTAAGGAGCAGACTAGCTGGCTGGGTGTTGCTATGCCTTACCTCAAAGCTGCTAGATGAGGGGATGAAAAGGCAAGCAAGAAAAAAGTAGAGAGGGTGGGAATTACAGAATGGGTGGTGAAATGGTGTTTTAGGTGATCCAATCTGATGTGCTGGGTGATCAAGTCTTATTTTCTGTGGTCCCTTGGTTGATTGTTGATTATTGACCAGGACTGCAAGACTTGCTAGGTATCTAAAAAAAACCACCAGTCAATTATCAAAGTGTTCTAATTCTAGCCTGTCAGATTCCTCTGTGAACTCCTACTTTGTGTCATTCATAACTTAGTAAATTCGTATGTTATTTGTTTCTCTAAGTCTGACATTTTCTACTGCCTAGGAATACCTAGTGACATGATGATGCAAATAGAGTATCTGAAGACGTTTGCTTCAAAAGGATCGATTTCAGTATTTACAAAACTGAAGAAGGTGGTATTCAGCTACAGATTATTCCAGCCATTAAAAAAGGAGGCAAACATTGCTTGTGCAAGTACTTCTGCCACATCTAAACTGAACAAAGTAAGGCTCTGGAGGAAGGAAGGGTGAGAATTCCAGCTGCCTCCTTTCTTTCTAGCTGAAACTTGGAGGTACAAGGGCATAGCTAAGTGTACCTTATTCATTCACCCAGAAAAAGACACCATTTGAATGCACTCTGTGAATAGAAGGCACAATGATAATAGCAACGTCACACAACAGAACGGCTACTGCCAAATTGCTTTAGCCTTTCTGCGTGATCATCGGGACCAGCAATCTGTTAACCAGCCCATTCCCTAGTTTTTGCTGCTGCAGCATGCTTTGATTTGAGGTTACTGTTGCACCTAACAAGAAACAAACAGTTCGTGAGGGATGGTTTAGAGGGGGGGAAAAAAAAAATCAACAGAAGTCGTCTCACAATCCAGAAGAGCCAAATACTGAAGGTGAAGGGGAAGATTAAGAAGAAATTGCCTGTTACAGAACTTCATTAAAGTCATTTATTAGCTTTGTAATGCCTAACAGTCTGCTGGCTCCAGAATTTTTTCATACAGGGAGGCGGATAAGGGAGCGTTTCACTTTCATTTGCATTCTTGATCCCTGCTGCTCTGTTTATCGCGTTGATGGTATTCATACAGTCTTTGCAATATTAATTTTTAATTTATGATGCTCATTAGGAGACACTTAAAACAGAACAATTATCATTTATCTTGATATATTATTTACTAAGACTTGCTGTCATGGTTAGGGACTTGTGATTAGTGGGAGGGGAATAGAAAGCAGCTTCGAAAGGTGGTCGGCTGAAGGGACTGGGGCTTAGGAAGCGGTTGTCACCACTGAAGGCCGAAGTTTGGATGTCTAAGCAAAAGACTTGCAGCACCTAATCAAAACTCAGGAGGAACCTTCGAAGATGAGCCTGGGACAGCGCTTAATGAACCTGCAGGATAATATTAATGAAACTCGCTCGTAAACCACCAGCTCATCAATTATTCATCCTGCTGTCGTCCTGGTACTTTACTGTCTTCCCTTTTCGTCTCAATGTGACTACCTTTTTTTATTCCCTCTACCCTCATTTTCCTTTTGTGGATTTGCTGACATGTACCCCTGGTAGCGCTTCCTCCCTGGGAGATGGTGTTTCTCAAGGCAACCACACCGTATCCACAGGAACAAGGATAAATTGTGCTCTTTGAGGCATTTGGATAAATGCGACGGGTTTATTAAGACTTAATAAACCAGATCACTGATATGACAGCCCTGAATAACCTGATTTGTTAAAGGCTACCATATTGGAAACTCAGGATCATCTATGCATTTCTTAATTAATTTGTACTGTTTAGTAAGTTATTGTGACATGTTGTCTATATGGCAAAGCAGACCTTCAAATAGTAGTGACCTACTAGGTATACATAGGAGTGCTCTTCCCTTCTTCCCCCTCAAATTGTCCCTCCTACAGGACTTCTGCGAATCCCTGCATTAGTCTCTGAGTTCCCTCTTGTTTATAATGCGTGCTTGTGCAGGAGAGAAGGCAAATTGGATGTTTTGGAGCCTGATAATTGCGGTTCTGCATCTGAAACCAATTGTTGTATTTTTAGCTTTGTTTGTTTTATTTAGTTATTTTTAGACTTCCTGAAAGGGGTATTACTTCTGTTTGCTTTCTGTTTGACATCAAAGCAGGAACAACAAATTACTAATTTTGTAACCTATTCCCTGGACACTTGGCTTTCAATTTTTTGAACCATTGCACAGCAGCAGTGGAACTGTATGCACAAGACCTCAAGGACTGGTACCATCAAACACCTTTGAGTCGCACGCGCCATTCCCTGCCTCTGCTCTGTTGAAAACCTTGACACTGTGACTAATCTCAAAGGCAACCACTGTATTGATAAACTGTATTTTCTATGGGAAAGGATAGGGAAGGAGTTATAAATTCTGTGGTTCAGTAATTCTGGCACTTTTTTTTTTTTCTTCCACCTTCTGGATTTTGCAAGCTTGTACTTAGAATGTGTTCATACCGAAAGGGGAAAACAAAAAAAATCCCTTGTCTGGTGTTACGGGAAAGCTGATACAATAGTCTGTGATGACTTTTTCAAAGTAGCGTTATGAAGACAATGCACAATGCTATAGCTAGTATTCATGCTATGTAGCACTCTTAATCTCCAAGACAGTTTAAAAACCTTAACAGATTGATCTCCGCAGCACCCCCTGCGAGTGAGGTATGTAGGCATTGTTAGCCTCTTTGTTATGTTGTATCAGAACTTCATTAGGCCCTGGGATGGAAATGCAAAAGGCATGGGAGGAAGTACTCAGCACACAAATCAATTGCTTACGTTATTTTGCACCCTGTTGTAGATTTAGATCCTCTTGTAAAGAAAACACTGCATAATGATGGTTTCCTCCCTCTCCCCAGCAAGACCTCTGACTACTGCGGTAAATAATTGCTGGTGCTTGGAGTTAGTCATATGCTAAACCCAAGCAAATTTATCTGACAAATTTTTTTCCTCATTAATTGACAAAATATTTCTAAAGAGTTCCCTAATGGTTATATTATATGAACTCATGTAGGCAGGGTTTTGAAAACCATTAGCGTGACTTGGAGGTGTAAATTCTATGCTCTGATGTGACTTGAGTGCTCAAAACTGTAGCCTGACCCACGTCTGAGTGAGGTGACACATCTACATGTCAAACTGCAATCCCACACGGGAACTACCTTGTCTCCTGGAAACCCTATAGCTGTGCTAGCTTGGCATGCTCCTGGGCTCACTGTGACTGAGCAGGGGGATGAGTAGACATGCTGCATTATGCTTGTACAGTGATAAATGGAGGTTTCCTCGTGGCCCCACACTGCTCTCTGTAAGCCAGCACCAGGACTCGGACAGCCCTACTGAAAATAAGTGTTGGATTCAAATCGCCAAGATGCTCTTAGGCTTTTCTACTCATTCCAGCTGGTTATACAGGGTTTTGTTCATCACCTCTAAAGAACGTTTTTGGATTAGTCTTGCATCTTTTCAACCAAATCCTACCTTTGCTGCTCTGGTAATTTAATGTTGGAGTTGCAATTTACTATAAACCTTCTTAGCAGGCAGGTAATCAACTTAACGGAGTTTATTGCACAAGCAGCTGTTCAGCAATCTAATATTATTATTTTTTTTTACCTGTTATTTGCAGCTGCAGAACAGGATAAATCCACATTAGTTCCAGTCTCCGCCTGGCAAACAATCTCATCTCTGCCACATTCTGATTTTTGATAAATTTCAGGATCTGGGTTCTGCAAACTATGAAGCACATAAATTGAACAAAAATAACTTTGAATGAAGCATACCTGCTTAGTTTCTCTGATGTTTTACATGCCAAAATCTTAGCATTTATATGGCATGTTAGTGATTTTATTTTTTATTTTCTTTTGGAAAGGTTTCACCTACTTTTCTTGGTGTTTAACAGAATTGCTAATGTTTCTAACATGATAGGAAGAATCACCTCAGGTGTTGATAATGTTTCAAGCCAGGCACAGCAACAAGCTGAGATGAATAAGTGTGTTCCTCCTAAGGATGGTGTGTGTTGTACGCTCTTGTAGTAGCAATATCGGGGCTTTTAAACCACAGTCCTATTTCCCTAAAGCTTTCTTTGTGATAACATTCAGCTTTTTCAGCTTTCATTGGAGCCTGTAAGGGGGAAAATTTGGTAGTATGCCTGTCACAGAGGAGCGTGGCACGTCTCTTTTAATGCTGGCCCTTTATAATCTTTGTAAGGTCATGTAACTTTTCTGATTTTTGCCTAGGGATAACTTTTCCCTTATTTTAACATATTTCCTTTTGTCTGGTTTGGGCAGTAATTGACTTTGTCCTTTTTTCATTTATTTCTCTGCCTCCTGGTTGTAGCATCTTCTCCCTGGAGTCTCAGGTTAGAAGTTTTCCCTTTTGTGAAACCATGACAGGTGCCTAATTGAATGATGAATGTCCCTTTATTACTCTGTAATTGAACTGCCAGCTTTTTGATTGGTTTGTAGAGATGCTCCACTCCTCATCAAGCACTGCGGGGGGCTCCGGGGCTGGCAGGCTGGGCCTACCCTCCATCTGTCTAATCGCATCTCTCCCCTACTTGGGTTTTGGGTGGGGAGGGGGCTCGGGGGGAGGAAAGTCATAATAAATTATGCTAATTCGGCATCGCTGTGACAATAAGAATATCGCATTGTTACGTGCGTGGCAGCAGCAAATGCGAGAAGACGTTTTGTCGTCGTGGCTGCCCAGCCTGACAGGCCCTCGATGAAGATTAATGGCCCTCACCTGAGTGACAGAGCGGGGGATTGTGGGGCAGAGAGGGTCATTCATCATACTCTGACAGGTGTCATTCACTCCGACAGCCGCCCCACTATCGCCTGGCTAGTGGTTCCATTTTTCTGCCAGTTAAGCAAGGAGTTTAATAACATCCCCAGAATTAAAACTCATTCTTTGTAGCAGGTCTGACAGCTGAAAATAAGAAAATCAATTCTTCACATGTTATAGCCCAGTTAACTGACTAGGGCTTTGACTTTAATTTAGTCTTTGGGCTGAATTTCAAGTAGGGCGCTTTTGTAAGACATCATCTATTAAAATTTACCAATAGCACTAACTTCACTGTTATTATTGTGGCTGGATTAAAATGCAGCCTTTAATAGTGGATGTCATCTTCATTTGGTGCAAGCTCAAGTGCATACGGCTCTGGTGGGGGATATTCTACTTCATCCTCATTAGTGATGTTTATAGCTTCTCTCTTCATTAATATTGATCCCTTAAACTACAGAGAAAAACAAGACAGACACTAATTTGAACCATTTTGTATCATTAAACTGTTTGGATTTCTTGGTTTCGGTCATTCTGGCAAGCTGAATAAAATATTTCAGAAGTACAAGAAAAAAGAAGAGACAGCACAAACTTCGGGCAGTCTCTTGCTACTCTTGGTGGGAAGAGCCAGGGCAGCCTTGTGGCCATGTGCTGCTGAGGGTTGTGTGCATCTGGATGGGGCTGGCTAATCCTGGGGAAGGCTTGGAAATAGCCCCTGAGAAAACACCTCTAAAATAATGACCTTAATATGTGTTTAATATCTCAGCTAGTGAAGCCAGGGTACGAATGTTTGTTGCCTGTGTCATTTAACTCATTAAAACTGATGTAGCCCAGGGGCAGGCATTACTAGCTGGAAACTCCGCTGTGGAAACAGGAATGAAGAAGACAGATTGATGTCTGTTTGTCTAACTTGGGAGGTTTGTGAATCAGCAATGTGATACCACTATGAAAAGTGCAAGCAGGATACAAAGAAGTGCAAGACTGAGGATTTCCAGGGGACCTGGAAGTGCTATTGCTGTTGTATAAGGCTGGAATGAGGCCATATCTGCAGCAATGTGTGCATTTTAGGTCAAGGGAATCGAAAAAGATTAGTTGAACTTGGAGTAAGTGCCAAGAAAGGGCTACTGGGGTGATCAGGAAAACGCAGATCTGTCTTACAAGGAGGGAACAAAGGACCCCAGCTTGTTTGGACTGGCAAAATGAGGGCTGAGGACTGTGACTGCTCTCTACAAATACTTCAGGGGAGGTAAACACAGGGAGCTGAGGAGAACAGTCTTGATGTGATAGCCCAGGGCATTGCTTCCAGTCCTGTGTTCTTACAAAGCAACCATAATTTGTTTCTATGTAGATAATAAATCAAGAACTGCGAGAGAAATTGTTATACATACCTCTCAATCTCACCGAAGCCATTCAGGTTGAGGGGAAGGAAAGGTTTTGTTTAGGGGTGGTGGGGGAGGACAGGAATTATCACACTTTAGGAAATTTATTTCTGTCTCCGTTGCAAGTGGAGAGGGAGCGTAGGACAGCCAGGCTCCTCCACAGACACTTTATTTAAGTGCTTGGAATTATATGGAAGAAGTTTGTACACCTCAGTTAAATGTGAGGAGTTCATCCCTGATTTTGTTTTATAGAGAGCACATTATAGTGTACTTTAAGATCTTGTAAATTTTTCCCTCTGCTCAATGTGAAAGGTTAAATTTTATCCTGTAGGGATCACACTGCTTTGAAAGGAAAAATTTGCCTCTCTGTGTTTGTTGTTAGTGATCTGTTATGTTAGCGTTATGAATGAATTCAATTTAAACAAACAGTGCAGAGGCAAACTGTTTACATACATGTAGAAAAGCAACTTGACTATACAAAATAATAGACAAGAACATTTCACGAGTCTCCATTTGGTCTTAAATACTTGTGCATACGTGGCGGTTCTTTCTAGAGCAAAGGAGAAGCAAGAACTGAACACCATCCTGGTTAGTGTTTTCCTGTCAGGTCTCAACGCCACTGTTGTACGGCTCATTGCATACCAAATACCCAGTGCTTGCTTACAGGAGAAAAATGCCTTCAGAACTTTATTTCTAAATTAGTTTTTTTTTTTTCTAAAATCACTAACAAAAGAAGTCCCCTCTTGTTCCCACAGGTTACTGCATTTTTTTGCATGTGAAGCTTTAATTAATAAAATAACATTGGGCAGCCTCTGTCTTCACAAGAGAAGTATTGTATAGCTAATGCTGTGTGTGCATATTGGGGGTGAAGAAATGTGCCTGACCAAGAATCAAATATAGTGGCATGTTGGAGACCTGTCTGATGCGTGAACGTGAAATAGCCCCTTGGGCTCTATTTGGTTCCAGTTTCAAACTGGACTGGAAGAAAAGGTTCAGCAATGTAGTTGTACTAACATCATAAATTGGTCATAAGTTTGCTTTTTTGTTTGTTTGTTAACTGTGCATCCAAAGTTGTGTTTATTCTGAATATTTTTATGTTTTCCTGCTTACTGTATGAGGAAAGAGAAAATAGAGAAAAAGGACAGGGACAGGGAACTGCTGGAAAGGGTGCAGCAGAGAGCTACAAAGATGATTAGGGGACTGGAACACCTCTCTTATGAGGAAAGGCTGAGGGATTTGGGTCTCTTCAGTCTGGAAAAAAGAAGGCTGAGGGGGGCCCTTATCAACACTTATAAATACTTAAAGGGTGGGTGTCAGGAGGATGGGGCCAGGCTCTTTTCAGTGGTGCCCGGGGACAGGACAAGAGGCAATGGGCACAAACTTGAACATAGGAAGTTCCACCTAAACATGAGGAGGAACTTCTTTACCCTGAGGGTGGCAGAGCACTGGAACAGGCTGCCCAGAGAGGTGGTGGAGTCTCCAACTCTGGAGACATTCAAAACCCACCTGGACGTGTTCCTGTGTAACCTGCTCTAGGTGACCCTGCTCTGGCAGGGGGGTTGGACTAGATGATCTCCAGAGGTCCCTTCCAACCCTTATGATTCTATGATTCTATGACAGGTGTTTTCTAGCAGCCTGTGATCGTTCTAGCCTTCAGTATTGTTCATAGAAATGACAGCTGTTTTAAAGGCATGTGAGTCACTGACTATTTGGAAAGCAAGTCTTTTCATTAAAGTCAGGTTTTTCATAAGACAACTCTGAATAAAGCAATACTTACGAATCTAAAGAAAAATACCCTATAATAATTTGCATCTCATTTAATAAGAGAAATATGATTAAAATACTCCTGTTGCCTGATTAACGTAAATGCCTCTGTTAAATTATTTTAATTTTTCCCTTCTCAGTTTAGCTGGGTGGGTCTGCACTCCAGACAGTAGATTCAATGAGACTTACGTGTGCAAAAAAAAAAAATAGGAACTTGGTGGTTAGAAATACCACTTTTGGAAATAAATTAGCACAGTTTGGGATTTTTTTCCCTAAGCTGCAACGGTAAGTTTATCCCCTATCTTTTCTCATCTTTATTTTAAGTTATCAACATTCTAATCTGATGACAAACAGTTGCTCTGAAATTTCAATATATTAGTATATTAGTACAATTTATGTGCTCAGAGGCAGCTGATGACTTGTCAGGATGACAGTGCAGAATCTTTAAGGAGTTTAAACGGTCACTTTCAGTTCAGTGTTTGGGTTTGTGCTTTTTGAGGTGATTTACCATTTCTTAAAATGCAGATTGTGCTTGCCAGGCTTAGTCAATCACAAGTAAGGTATTTTTCTATTATCATTTATGCGTAATTAAGTCTATGTACTAATCAGTTACTCCAAGAATGGTAATAACTAAAGGGCACTGGAAAGTTTTGGATACTTCATACAAGCGGCTGCTGAAGACAAGATGTGATGTTAACAAGAGAGAGGTGGGAAAAGCGATACTGAAGGCCACTTGAGTGAGTGGGTGACTACTATTAGTCCAACAGGTTTCGTCAAAATCTGACTGTTCTGCTTAATTTAACAGCAAAAAGTAACAATGTATAGAACTTGCTATGTGGCATCATCAAATAGGACAGAATGTCTAATTCCAGTTTAGTAAGTGCTGACACTGGTGAATTGTGAGGCAGAGATGAAATTAGCACCCTGTTCTGCGTTCCCTCAGACAAGCTGGCCTAGTTATCTTAAGACGTAAGAATGTATTAACCAGTGCAAATAAAAATAGCAAAAGGAGTGCTAAAGTAGCTTCTACTTAGCTGACTGCATTTCCTGTTCTAATTATTTTCACTAAGCCACTTCTTAAAGCTCTGACGATAGTTCATTCTCTTCTTTTTTTCCCCACCGTAAATCCTGGCACCTCTACACCATGGCTTTGTTCTGGGTAACAACACCTGTATGGAAGTCTTCAACAATGTTTTTGGTTTTGAGCGGATTGTTACTATGCTAATTAAAGCAAATGAAATGGACTTCTCAAGCATGGCCAGGTTGCCTGGCTTAGGGTGGAGATTTCACCGACATTATAGAGAGCCTTCATGACTAGAGTAAATGAAACATCTTAGATGTTTAAAGTGAATTTCCCCTTTCTCCCCAGTCTTCCACAAGGTCACAAACCTACCCAGAAGTAAACTCTTACTACCTGTGCCTAGAGGCCGCAATGGAAAATCTTGACTGTTCTAGACTCTTTGACTATATCTTGTACTATGTCCACTCGCTACAATGCCATGGAGGAAGAATCCCCTGATCCTTCTAAAATCAACAAAGTCACCTAACTTAGCTGAATGGGCTAATTTTTAATTTTACCATTAGATACTGATTGTTGTGTCAACTGTTATGGGGTTATAAAAAGCCACTCAGTTTTTATGTAAGAGATGCTTTTTTTCCAAGATAGCTTCAGATGCCTAGTCACCAGTGACAGTGTAAAGGAAAGTATAATTGCAAGTTCGACATTACGTGTAGATACTACAGCAGTGAGAGCATGACTTAAAGAGGGGGTTATGCAGGCAATGTGATTGGAGTTGGCTCAGTTACAGTAGGAGTTAATTTGATAGGGATCATAGACCTACACTGTAGCCAATTAGTAAGATGGAACTGGAGTACACACAACAAAAGGGCTTGATAATAAGCAAAGTACTTAGGAACAGAAGCCAAATGAAAATGAAATAAAAGGCTGTGATCCAAAAATCTATGGTCTTGAGAACATGGGACAGCCTCCAAATGGATGATTATGGCATTTATCACAAGGTACATTGGGTCAAAATACCCATTAGGGTTGCTACAGAAATTTCATAAACAGGAAACTACATAAAGAAAAAGGTGATTTGGAAAAGGAGGAAAATGCTAATCTAATTTGGTATCAGTTCTCTTGGATCTACAAAGGGTAACATAGAGGCTTATATTCATTCTGCCTAAGTTTTAGACCATAACTGCTCATCTGAGTTAGGACCCTATTTGCCTTAGGTTTGGTGGTGCTATTGTAGCAGAGAGAGATATTTCCAGAGGCTGGCAGAACCTGGAGCAGTGAGGGAGCCGCTATACTTTGGAGGTGACAATTTCTCCTGACAGGCAGGGAGCTCAAGATGGGTTTGAACTGAAGTGCATCAGATTAAATCTCAAATTTGGGCACACAGGCAATACAGCGTAGGATGCTGGAGATCTGTTCTGGCTGTAAGAGAACAAGTGGAGGGGTGGGTACTGAATCCCAAACGTAGGTGCTGCATGGCGGTGTCACCTTGTGGGTAGATGCACCTTCAAGGTGTAATGGTGCAAAATAAGGTGCCTGCTTTAAGGTATGATGCTACAGTGTGACTTCAGCAAGCTGCAGAAAATATTACTAGAATCTAAAAGAGTTGTGGTAATAAGGAAAGAGTTACAATAAATTATGTAAACCAGGTCTGTAATATGGGCAGTTGGTTGATCCTTGTGGAAACTGGCCTAATGGCACAGAGGCACCAGGGAGGCCTCTAGGAAAGCTAATGCTCTGCGAAAGAGTAACGCTCCAAAAGCCTTGCTGCAGAAGGAATGAAAATGACATTACAAAAGGAAATAGCAAGAGACAGACCCTGCCACGTTGGGATTAATGATTCTGAGGGTGTCCAAAAGAGCTGGATCAGAGAAAAGTGCTTTTGAGATCATGCTGAGGAACCCCATGTGCTACACATTGGAACCATGCTAATAGATTCATTTTAAGGCCTGAAAAGACTGTTATGATTATCGCTTTTGTAATATAAACCAGAGAGCCTTATCTTTTAATTTTGCATTAAGCTGCTAATGTCTATTATCTAAGCGTACCAGATGCTTCCACTAAGAAGGTTTCTTTCTAAAAATTTCAAATTGTGAACAATCTACCATCTTTTCCTGGCTTAAAGTCTTCCCTTTGTTAGTTATTAATTTTGTCTTTATGGCTACCAACTATTTCATCATGTTACACATATTTCCTGCTGATTTAGAGATGAATACACTGGTATCTTTCTTTCATATTTGGAAGTGGATAACTCTTCCTCATATGATATAATAATCAGACTTCTAACCTTCTTCTGGGTAGCTCAGACACCTTACAGAAGTGTGTCAGGTCAGCGTAATTGCCTTTAACCAAACCAGTAATTTTATTAGTGATTGTTTGGTTGATAAAACCTGTCTTTTTTCCCCATCATAAACTAATGAAGTAATTAGTATTAATTAGCATTAATTATAATCTTCCTTATTTTTATACTTATCTCATCCAAGATCATCTTTTTCATGACTCTTCGTAGCGCTGATGTCAGGCTGTTCATCCTAGCGTTATCTGAATCATCCTATTTACGCTTTTTAAAATACTTCCCAGCCATTAGCTTTCTTCCAGGCAGTGGAGGAGGCAAATCAAAGACATGGATGGAAAATCTGTGGTAAGTGTGCCACAGTTCTTAGAACATTTAAGGAGTTTAGCTAAAGAGCTCCTGTACAGTGGCTGGGGAAAAAAGCCTATGGTTAATCTGGATGTCTCTCCTGTTACACAGGCAAACAGTGACCTGTTCCTCACAGAGCAAGAGTGGGGAATCTCTGAATCTGCCATGAGAAGCTGAAAGTGTACCCACTGTGTTGTGGTTGTGGATGTGCAGAGCCCTCTGGTTTCCCTTTAGTTTTGATGGGCGCTGTCTTTGGGATTCAGGTCTTTAAGATGGCTAGCCTAGAGAGAAATTCTTGCAAGTTAAATTCTTTTTAGGTGGAAGTTTCTTTGGTTTTGTTATTAAACAAGCACAGATTGCTTAGAAAATTGTCCATTTTGCTGTTGAAAGCCCTCTGGGGACTGAATTTGAGTTCATGCCTGTTGTGGGTAGGGATCTCCCAGTAAGGCTGCAGTGGTCGGTCCAGATGAAAGCAGGCATGAGCCTCTTAGTACGTGCTCTTCTTCCTCCTTAAAATAAACAAAATCTGTATCTGGCAAGAACAGGGTCACTCGATACTGTTTTATGGCTATACGTCAAGTGCTTGATACAAATCAGTTCAAACAAATTTGCCTGGTATTACTCAAGACAAAAAACCTTATAACCTGTGTTATTGGCTGGGCACGGTGTTCAGTTTACACCCTCCTGTTATATTTACCAGAGAGTAGATGTTACAGTCTAGTTGTCTTCGGGTATTACTGTGGGGGAAATGATTTACCCTTTTTTTTTTTTTTGGTTTGAGAATCTGCTTAAAAGGAAATTGTAGCAATACCATTCTTCCCCGTTCTTGTGGGTTACAGCAGATGTCAGGTTATTTTGGTACTCTTCCTGGAACTTTCAAATGCAAGTTCATCTGTTGGATGATTTGACACCTAAGAAATAATCAGAATCAGATATACTATAGTAGTCTAGCAGGTTGCAGTTTTCCACAAGGAAGAAAAAAAATATACTGTGCTGTTTAAAATACTCTTCTGAGTTTATGGACATCAGATAACTATCTAGAAACGTACTCAGTTTGTAAAACTACACGAACCACTTCAAATATCATTGCCGCTTTAATTCTAGAGGCATTAATGTTGATGATGAACATAAAAAGCCTGTTTTCAGTTTGTCAAAGCATGTAAGTATGCTGTAGTGGCAGAAATGCAGAAAACTGCTAGTAACTCTTCTTCATAGACTCTGAGCTACTGGATTCCAAATTCATCCCACCTGCTTTAAGCACTCAGCTGAGTTATATGATAATTATGCCCCCTCTCCCTCTTGACTAGGTTTGAGGTGTACATAAGTCATGGTGTCATCCTGTCTCTTCGGACTGGGAATGATGTGTAGAACAACTAGGTTCTTCATTTTAGCCATCTTAGTTAAGTGTCTGAAGTTAAGCGAGATGAACCTCGGGGCTTTAAACTTCCCAACTCGGTGTCCTTGTTGGCAAAATCAAAGCAGTTAAGAAGAATGCCCTGATTCAAGAAAGCTCAAATGAGATCTTTTCATAGGGTTAATAGAAACCTAGAATAATTTTGGTTGGAAAGGGACTCTGGAGGTCACCTGATCAGCTCCCCTTCTGTTCAAGGCATGGTGAGCTGGGATCAGGCCGCTCTGGGTCTTGTACAAGAAAGCTCTGAGTATCTCCAGGACTGGAGATTCCACAATAGATACGCTTTTCCACCCTGCCCGGTGGCATAAATGTAGGCGTCAGCATGTGGCTGTGCATGTGCCTCAGCCTTAGGGTGTTACATTGCTTTATCCTCAGTGTCTGCGGGAAAGTCAATGAAAGCAATAGCTTACAGAAAAAGAATCAGATACAGCATTTGAAAAATGTATCGGAGGCAAAGAGCTGCCTGCAAGTTCCAAGTATTTTCCAGTGAGAAGAGATCATTTTAAAATGCATCCACACAGGCAACAGCTGACGATGGCTCCTAGTGCACAGTTTGGCTTTTAGTTACTATCTTACTAAAGGTTAGGTCATTGTACAAGTGGTGCAGGGGAAGCCAAAATCCCATTAAATTGGTCGTGACTATTGTGGGTCATCCATAGAACTCCATAAATAGCATTGTGGTATGATTAAGAAATAAAAGCAAGTGGTTTTCCTTAAAGTCCCTCTACATTCAGATAATTTATTAATAAGAAAAACAGCTGAGTTGATGTAGTAGGTGTACTTCTGAAGGTGAGCAATGTGGGACATAGTTAAAACTAATTAAATGGATCAAAATTGGCACAGAGTGTGAAAATAAATGTAATCACAAGGGAAAGGTAATTCTAATTAAATTGTCAAAAAAATGTCAATTAAAAAACTTAGTATTTAAAAACAAGAAAAAAAATCTATGTAAAAGGCCTTGGGGAAGGTCATTTAAATGTATGTAAATAAACTGAGGAAACATTTAAGTAGCAAAGGTGGGTATCTGCAGTCCCAACTGCAGCGGGATCTGGCTAATCAGAAGAATTTGGGATCCTGCTACTATTCAAATGAGTGAAAATTCATGCAACCACAATGTAGTGGTACCTTCCACTCACACACGTGCATTTCTCAGATGAACTATCATTTACTTTGACTGAATATGAGTATTTTGGTATAGGAAACCAAATAAATAGTGATTTTTAAACTAATGCTTTAAAACACCAACACCAGACCCACAGAGTCCCCAGTGGCTGCAGCAGGTTACTAACAAAGCTGTCCAGATACATGTTGATAATAATAAATTGGGTAAAACTGTACAATGTATGTAGTTCAACTGCAATAATTCCAAACTAAGGTAGGTCATCAGTAAATTTAATGCTGTCTTAACCCATCAGGAGCTACAAACACAAAGATGGTGAGAGACTGAAGGAATCAAGGGATTCCTTCAGCCTTAACAAAACATGTTGCCTGATGACACTATTATTCCGTTGTCTTATGACACTGTCTTCCATGTCTTAGACTTTTATATTTATGACACGATACATATTCTGCCTTACGTTAACTGTTGTCTGGTGATGCTGCACTTCCATTACCTGTCATGTCTGTCCCTGTTTATATGATCATTCTTATGAGCTATTTGTTGTTGCATTTCTTTTTTATAATACAACATAGGAGAGAACTTCTTGACTCCCTTCGTGGACTTGGCTCTAAGGTATTTTAGGTAAAAGCTGACATGCTTTTAAATGTTCTGTGCCGGCCCAGCGAACATCAGCCTCAACCCTGGAAATATTAACTACCTATTTAAAGGCTTTAGATCAGCAAATCAGCTGGCAGAAACTTTTAAAAAAATGATGTTCCTTTTTCTTCTTATTTTTAAAACGTGGCAGGCCTGCAGTCATGGAGCACTGTCGCTAGAGAGTGGACGCGAAGCTGCAAATGCGCTCTTGTGCCAGTTGGTGCGTACAGCTGCAAGGATGTGGTAGCCCCTCTTTCAGAGGTACACGTGCTTCTGCCATCCCAACAAATAATTATAAAAATGGGGAAAACAATACAACAGCCTGGGGCTCGAATACTTTGCTTGTCTAAAGGTGCCTTGCAGGTTGCAGAGCATCTCTTGAAAATGACATCATATCCATATTTAGAGCTCTTCCTTGTTCTCACATTCCACTTTACTTTAGCTTGCTGTCAGAATTCTCCTCTGCCTGATTTTCTTCCTTCACATGCTGTAGTGTCCATGTTCGCCGTAGATGTGGGAAGCAGTGGGTAAACCCTTCCCCCAACTCCCCTTTCTGGTCTATCTTCAAATAACGATGCCATTATCTTTCGGCAGCAGGATTGGATAGCATTAGGTATCTCCATTCATTCAGTACATCAGTCAAACCAGCCAAAGAATATATTAGATAGGATCACAACTTTATCTGTCCAATACATAATATACCAATGTAGCACAAGAAGGCCTGCTCAAATTGATTGAATTGGGTTTTCCTACAGTGCTGCTTTGTGTATAGTGGGAAATATACTGTATCAAACAATCTACAGGAACAGCAGCCACGGTGTGACTAATCACAGCAATACTAATACTGAATAATCTCAGGAAACTTGAACAGGAGGATCAATGTTCCACTCACTTCATATAAATGGCCTGTATTGTAAAAGCCAGCAGATAAAAGTTAGATACTGCTACATTTAGAGCCTAGCTTATATGACACAAGTGCGGTATTTCAGACACGAACTCTGATCTTACAAATGTTTGCAAGTGTCCTTAGATCTAAATGACTAAAGCCATCAATACAGGTGTCACCCACCTCTAAATAAATAAATAAAAAGCTTCTCACTGTTTCACAGTGTTTCTTAAACAGCGATCTCCACATAAATTTTTCCATTCTGAATTTCTTCCACCCTACCCTTTAAAACAGTAAGTCAGTCACCTGGGCCAAACGCAGAGGACAAAGTGTTTGAAGGCACCACGGTGATGGGAGATTGTCAACATTAGCCTTCAGAGGAAAAAAAAATCACAGAAATGATGCACAGGGGAGCATGAAATGGCAGCTTCTGCTAGAAAAGCTTTCAGCTGAAGAGAGCTCATTTGAGCTTCCTCTCATGGTATGGAATAAAGGGTTTGCACAATGTCCTTGTCTAGGTCCTGCAAGGCCAGAGCTGGTGGCTTTGATGCACCTTAGCTCAGGCGGGAGGGAAGATGAGCTCCAGGGATTTGCTTCCCTGAGGGAGATGGTGTGTGGCACAGCGCGAGAAGAGGGCGAGGAGTAGTGACCTGAAGAACACAAGTTCAGCTCCCAGCTCCCACTGCATTTTTGGTATGCTCTTCTCACTTGTGCTTTCACTACGGTTTGAGTGGTTAGTGATAGGTCACTTCTATTCAGGGACATCAGTTGTTTAGAAGGTCTTTATTTGGGGTTTTTTTCATTGTTTTTGGTTGGTTGTTGTTGTTTTTTTTTCCTTTGAGCTCCAAATAAAGGTAACTCCCAAATAATGCTAATTCCTCTGGTGTTCAAATTCGGAGGCCGTGCTGCAGTGGGGGCTGTCTTTTACTCTGCTTTTTCCCCTTTTCATCCTGCTAAAATTCACACTGATACAACTTTTTGATTTAGACCCTTGTTGTCTCAAAGAAAGAGGGAATTATTTATGATCAGAGGGGACTGGGTTTTCATCACTATAGATTGATGCATGTTTTAGAGCATTCACCTTTAAGGTATCCAGAATACAATCTGCTTGATCCTCTGTGGATTGTAAATTTCTAGAGTTGGGCTTCTTTGTTCTTCTTGTCTGCTGAGGAGAGCTTTATGATCACTATTACATTATCTTTTCTGTAGTACTGCGGAACTGGGACCCTTCTTCCTATTGGGAAGCCTTTTCTTTACTTTCATACCAATAAAGTGATTCTTAGACCAGGGTTCATCCCTAAGAAGCAACTTGAGAATTGCACCTGAACTAAGAAATATTTTTCCCCTCTGTGTGCCCTAAGCTTCAGAATATCAAGGAGCCTACATGCTTTGAATCTAAGACAGAGCTTACAGTCTAACAGCTTTTTCATCACCTTCCATCAAGCAAAAAAGCCTCCAGGTGGATTAAGCTGTGCATGTAAGAAGCTTACAAGGTAGCAGGTGTCAAGTCCCAGTAAAGGTCATTCCATTAGGGCTGTTCTCTTCTCAGACACAGCTTTCCTTGTGGACTTCTGTAAAACTGCCGCTGAGACATTGGTACACTGCTTCACAGACCAGGGATGTTCAGCAAAATGCTGAAGCGTGCGCAGCGTATTTACCCAGGGATTTTAGGCTGAAGTCTACCTTTTAGAGCGTGGCCCAGATAAAATACAGTGGCACAGCTAGAGACTAGTAGCAGGGGAGCAAAAATCCTTCCCACGTTTCCAGTACAGCCATCTGAAAAGGTCCAGATTAGATGGACAGCGTGTCGACAGTATACCACAGAAAAAGAAGTAAATTGTTAAAACGAATTAAAAATCAAAATCCTTATTGCCTTATGATTGAGAGCCTGGAATGAACTTGAAACGCACTTGATGCGTCTCAGTGTCTATTGTTACTAGATCAAAGGAAAAAGACTTGCTGTAAAAATGAGTAAAAATCATGTGACAACTCATTCTGCCAGACATTTCAAGGCTTGAGCAGACAGCATTCAGTCAGCACTCTTGGATCATATTTCTGATTGTATCTTCACAAAAACAAGGATCAGAAACAGAATTTCCTTTTCTTTTCTGTTTTGTTTTTTTTTTTTTTGTGTGTGTGGTTTTTTTTTTTCAGTGGGAATGATGTAACATGAGGAGCTCTAGCCATACACATAAACCTTTCTTGCCCAGACTGTGCCCTGTAGCTTTGCCTCTAGCTGTAGGCTTATGGGAGGTGAGCAGGAGGTGAAGGGTGGAAGAGACCAGCAAGGCATGATGATACTTTCGACATTTGATAAAGCTGCTGCAACGGATATCTTGGGGAGGAACAGTTTGGAAAGCTTAGTCAAACTTTTGCTATTTCAAAGCATGCTGTATGAAATCTTGTGTGCCTACCTTGAAAATTAAGGCAGAAGTGACCTGTAGCAGACAACTGTCCTTCAGAAAATGGAACTAGCCTTAGAGAAACCAGGCTATTCTGCAGGAAAGAAATGGTGAGAAATCTGATCAGATGAGCACAAACAACAACAAATCCAGAGTTTCAAAGTATCTGTAAAGGAGAAAGCCTGCCAGACAATTATGAAGGTTAAGGACATTGCAGAGAAGTCAAATGATTTTGCAGCTTCTGTCTTCACTTCAGATATGTTGAGCAAATACCTGTTTTTCAGCCAGTAAAGATGAGCCATTCATTGATTGACATGTCAATAGAAGAAATGTTACAACTAGCTGATAAATCAAAGGACAGAAAATCATCAGAAAATATATACCTAAGAGTTGTGAAGGATCTTAAAATAGAGTGGCTGAAGCACTGGTGGGGAAGCGCAGTCTTTGCTAAGTAATCTGTTATACCAGAAGACAGAGAGTAGCGCAGATTTATCTATAATTTAAGTAGGCTTCAGTAGAAATTCAGGGAATTTCATGTTAGTAAGCAGTGTTTTGCTATCTGAGAAATTGGTTGAACCTAACATTAAAGACCGTGTTATAAAAAATATAGATGGTCACGATGTTAGCTCCAATTGGCATAGTTTCTGCAGATTTAATATGGTTAGAAAAGAGTCGCTTGACAAGTTATTTGGGTTTCAGAAAATCTTTGACCAGCAGGAAGCTTTACTGCAAGTTTTGTAATGGGCTTTCCTGAAAGTGAGAAGCTGGGTGGTGGGAGTGATAACAAGTTATTGAACATCAGCTGATCCAACAGCAATTGCCTGTGTACATGCCCTTAGCCTGCAGCAACGGTGAGGAACTTTGATTTACCTATGTCCTCTTTCACCGAAGTAATGCAACTGTGCTTGTTTTTGTAGAATGGTATAGAAAAGATGAGTTTAGCATTATTGTTTACCCTTCCACAAAAACAGGAACCAAGAGTTACTTCAGAAAAGTAAAGGAGAGCAAATTGAAATGGGTTAAAAGACATACTTTGTAGGCAATGTGTAAGTAACCTGGTGGAAATTGGTGGTATGAATCCTCACAGGCTTCATTTCTAGGTCAGGTTTAGACATCTCTGTGTAGAATGAAGGCTTGCACATTCACGTTAGATGGAGATAAAAACAGCCCTGAGGGCAAACAGGCCTTCAGGCTTTGGAACATAAACCATGCTCTGAATAGCGGGATAAGGAAGAAACTTCCCGAGTAAGGCGGCTAGACCGTAGCTGCTCGCTGCAGGATTTCTTTTGCTTAACTGCTGAAGATTTTTGTATTGGCTACTGTAGGAGGATCCATGCTAGATAAGTCTGATCCAATATGACAATTCCTGTGTTTTTTCCTCGTGTGATATAATGACTGTCAGTTGAATCATACATTAGATCATGGCACCATGGAGGACTTCTGCTTGCGGTTACTGAACTTGGCATTTCAGCAGCTCCACTGGCTCCTATACTTGTTAAATTCTGAAGTCCCTGTTGATTTGGTGGTGCAATTTTTCATGTTTCTTATAATCGTGCTCTTCATGTTGATCCTACTTGGCAAATGATAGTGAGCTTTGAAGGCTGGCTTGAAAACTGCGAACTCTGAAGATCTTTTGCCTTTTTTTCGCTTTAAATATTTTATCTACCAGCCTGGAATTATTCATTGGATTAACGTACGAGCTGCTCCCTTTGGAAAGAGACTGGCTGTGAGAACTTTCCCTGTATTTCTTCTTGAAAGGAGACCGTTTATGTTAGTAGCCCGCTGTTCTTGCAGCATGGCTGGCTTTGAGAGAGCGTTTTCTCCAGAGAGAGACTCTTTGGTTGGGAGCAGCTGCTGCTGGCAAGGCCGGCTGGAAGAGATCTTGTCCCCAGTGGTTTGGGCTGAGTGGAGACCCTGTTGCAGGGAAGTGCTGCTGCTGGAGCAGGGCCAGAGCAGAGCGAGCGAGCGCGGGAGACTCTCTTAGCATGAGCGGCTTCCCTTGGCTCCTGCAGCGGGCTGACACGGAGCCCACCCATCTCCAGTGTCCTTAACCAAGTGGGGCTCTACGGCTGGGGGCTGTGGGCTCCCAGAGCCAGTGCCATCTCTCTGGGGACGGATCTAATTGCTGGGATTTGCAATAAAGGCTTTGTGTGGCTTTGTGTGCGTTGAGCGTTTGTTTACATTGTCTAACAATGATTTGTATTGCACTTAGAGTATGTTTGATTTAGTTTAGCTGCTGTTACCATGTTTAATATTTTAGTGTGTATTTAATAAACACAATGGAACCTGTGCGACTCTTCACCTCCATTAGGCATCCCCTGTCTTAGGGAACCGCTTTGAGGGATCCCTGAGGTTATTCCTGCAGTTTTGTCTGACCTTTAATAAAAGGCGCCCTCAGACAGGCTACTGATTCCTGCTGCTCCCTTGGGTGGACTGCCTAAGACACAGGTTTCAGTCTGTTTCACTAATAATAATCTGGTTTTGCTCTGCGTGTATGCATGTTGGTGTGCATGGCCTGGATGGTTTTCTCTTTTTTCACTTCTGTTCTGCAGTTGATTTTTCATCAGGTGGTCCGGTTTTATTCTGCTTTGGGCCACTCATCAGTAACAATATATTTCAATTATTTCCTTTTGCTGATTGCTTTTAAGAGAGAGGATATATGTGATAATGCATAATATGGTGTTAGCTAATACACGTTTTCTTTAGCATTCTTGGTGCCATTGTTAGTTATTTCACTTCCTCTCTCTGTTTTTTGCCATTTTACCTTTCAGTAATTTTTTTTTTTATTGCTCTGGGTGGTACAAGTCTGGAACTTACAAATTGTTTTACTTCTGGTCCAATAAACTTTCTTTTCTGTTTTGTAAGTACGAAAGCAGTGCCTAGAAATTCAAACTTAGATTTTATTATGCTAGCCACTCTATCTATGAATAGTAAAAGAAAATACCTTCCTGGTATGTCTTACAAGTTATCTGCACAAAAAGAAGCTAATTTGGTCCTAATTAGATCGGAACGGAAACCAAGGAACATGTAGCTACCTACTGACAGCTAATTTTAGGCCTTCGTTTAGCAGTGCAGACATAGACTGATATACCTGTGTAGGGCCCTGGAGGGTGCGTCAGTTTAAGTTAAGAGGCTGAGTCCTGTGGCAGAGAGCTCTAGGCAGCGGCTGAAGTGGAATTCAGACTCCCAGTCACCTTCTTGAAGCACTGCTGAGATCCTGGGGTTGGAGCAGAGTATTTCAGGGTACTACATTAAAGATATGACTCAGCCATTAGACTGTGCTCACTTTTCTTTCCCCCCCCCGCCCCCGTCGGGTTGACCTGGATCCCCATTATGTTTAATTTAGTTTTTAATTTATTCCTCATATCGGTTCTGGCCATCTAAGTCTTTTTTGGTTAGAAGGCATCAGTCTTGTTCTGTCAATGCAAACTAAGCAGAATTCTTATTTTTGTTTTTTCTCCATACATGGATATATTTGGAGGTGTTGGAAAAGGTGCAGCAGAAAACAAATCACCAACTATTTTGCAGTCTCTCTTTCAGTTGGGTTTAGTTAAAGGGTTTATTCTAGAAGCAGGAAAAAATATCTTTATCATGGTGATGATTTTAATTCTAAATAATCTATGACCTGTATGAATATTCATTTAAGCTTCTCTGCAGCCATGTATTGGGGCTTGCTGATTTGGAGGAAGACCAGCACCCATGCTCTGGCTGAAGTAACCGAAAATTGGGGATTTTGGTAACTCCAGAAATACAGGCATTGATGTAGGAGCCTGCAAACGTTTGTGAGCATCTAATGGTAGATAAGTTTTGTTGTTGTTTTTCTTTTTAAAGAAAGGGGAAAAAAAGGTTTTGGCAATAACTGCTGTGAGTCACATTATAGCTGCAAATGTGTTTTGTGCCAGCAAAAAAGGAAGTCAGGAGAGAATCTGAATGGTGAAACAGCCTCGCTGGTTCTGCGCGGTCTGCAGAGGCCTGGTCCTCCCAATGGCAGGAAAAAATGGGGCACAGGAAGGGGGAATTGGTTGTGATGTGCATATATACATATGAACATGCAGGTATTTCCACATGAATGAAGCCATGGTGCTTACTAGAGCTGCATGTGCTGTCCCAGGCTAGATTAAAAATGAGTTTGCATATATTTTCTGTCAAGATCATTTCATTTGGAAAAATAGACCTTGAACACAGGAACGATACACAAAATAAATCCATTCCCTAAGCTTCCCTCCCTCCCTTGTTTCTCCCAATGAAACCCAGTGAATCTCACCTGTAAATTTATAATCAAGAGCAGCTCTTGTTAGCTCACTGGAGCTAGAGGTATAGAACTGTTGTATCATTATTATTTGACTTCAGTGCGTCATTTTGTGTTATCCAAATAAGAGGATGAGTTTTAAGTGTATCGTTGAAGATCTTGCTATTTGTTATGTAAAGTGATAAAATCTAGTCAAAGAGTTTTAATCTATTGAAAAAAAAAAAAGCAAAGATGCAAACGAATACCTGTTAATGAACAACCACTGGCCAGACTTGAGAGTAAGGCTGGTCTTGAATGCATTCAAGGTTCAGGTTAGACTTTCTGCACATCTGTAATCCCAGTGCTCAGCACACTGCATAAATTATTTCTGTTTAGCAAGAATAATATGTGCAAAGAGGCCGTGTCTTGGGTAGGAGGCAGGTGTATCATTTTGCATCCTTTGCTGCTTCCTCAGTGCTAGCTGGGGTATTGATTATTTGTATATCATTTGAATCCAAATTCGTTTATATATATATGTTTTCAGGCACAAACACCCATGTACACATAAGCTCTTAGCTCAAGATTTTCAAAGCAAACCATGAGCTTGGAGCCTAACTGATGGATCTTTTGAAACACCCAATTTTTTGGGACATCCCATGCCCCTTGTTCTAGATGGCTGAAGTTCATCTGCTCAGTGCTATTGTTTTCTTTTGACAGGGCTCTGAATCCCACAAAAAACTGTGTTTTCCTTGTAGAAATGAGGACCCAACTAAGTATTTTGTCATGGTTGGTGACACTTGATAAGAAAAAAGCCTGCAAAGCATAAGGCACTATTAGAAATTACCTCCTTTTTTTCCCCCTCTAACACATGTTAAATTAGCCAATAAGCCTTGAAGCTGTGCATACCTGATGATTAATTTATGTTATTTTGTGTTTAAAAAAAAAAAAGCTGCTATCATGCTAGATTTACAGCATTGCAGAGTTTCACAATGTTGCAATGCTGTCTTCAATTCAGGCGCTTCATATTGAAATTTCACACACAATAATTGGCTGACCTTCACAGCTATGGCAGAAACTAATTAAAGCTGTAAGGCTTTGCTAGCTATGCTTTTGTGTGAAATGTGAAGTTTGGTGATAATGAAATATGGGGTGCAGATGTTATTGTCTCAGATAGTCTATGCCCTTGGTTCACACTAATGAAGAACAGCAATTATTAAACAAAAAGTATTTTCAGCCATTAATTATTTGTGTTTTGATAGACTAAATGTCCCAGCAGCAGCTCCTTCTTCTTCTTCTTCACTTCTTCAAAAAGTCATTTAATGTCATTTTACGAGCTAATGGGAGAGTCCCCAGGATGCTGCAGGAGACTTTTACTGTATTTGTAGGATTGGTTTTAGAGTCCTTCTGTGGTGCATTGCACAAGACACTGCACGACAAAGAAATGAGTGTTTTAGATGGGATGATGTTAAAGTTTGGGGATTTCATTCCTCTGGACAGAATTTGTGAATAATGCAATCATTATTCTTGTTGTTACATTCATAGAGCGGGAAGAGGGGGTACATGCAGTGGGATTTTATGGGTGGTTGGAAAAGGGATATATTCTGCAGTCCATCTTTTTTACCCCTTTAACTGAGTCCTCTGTGATCTGACTTGCTTCAGGAGCAGTAAAAGTCCATTTTCAGTTGTCAGTTGGCAAAGCTGTTCTTGGCAAATTGGCAAATGTTGTCCTCTCGTTCCCTAGCATGACTGTTGGGAGAATGATGGGAGAAAAATCTTGTTTTTTCCCACTGAGTTGAAATGGGGGCTGTGCGTATGTACCCATATCTTTGTCTGTTATGCTTCTGTGCTTAGTACTGTAGTTCCATGAATTTGGAACAGCGTTGACTGTAATGGTTAAGGATCACTGTGATTTGTGTCCTCCAGTCCCCTCCATTGCTTTCTGTTCTTTCTTTTTTCCCCTATACCTATTGTCAGTCCTTCCCTGTGTTATTCCTCCAATCCAACGTGAGTTTCCTGAAAAACCAGTCCCCCTTCTATCTGCTAAGGTGATCTGTTTAATGTCAACATGATGTGACCCTGTTCCACTTGAAGGTTACACTGGTACTGGGACCAGTACTGTTTAACATCTTTGTTGGTGACATGGATGGTGGGATTGAGTGCACCCTCAGCAAGTTTTCTGATGACACCAAGCTGTGTGGCGTGGTCAACATTCTGGAGGGAAGGGATACCATCCAGAGGGACCTGGACAGGCTTCAGAGGCGATCCCGTGAAAACCTCATGAAATTCAACAAGGCCAAGTGCAAGGTCCTGCACGTGGGTTGGGGCAATCCCAAGCACACATATAGGCTGGGTGGAGAATGGATTTAGAGCAGCCCTGAGGAAAAGGACTTCTGGTTGTTGGTTGATGAGAAGCTCAACGTGAGTTGGCAATGTGCACTTGCAGGTCAGAAAGCCAACCCCATCCTGGGCTGCATCAAAAGCAGCGTGGCCAGCAGGGTGAGGGGAGGTGATTCTTCCCCTCTGCTCTGCTCTCGTGAGACCCCACCTGGAGTACTGCATCCAGCTCTCGGGCCCCCAATATAAGAAGGACATGGACCTGTTGGAGAGAGTCCAGAGGAGGGCCACAAAGATGATCTTTGCATGATCTCCTTGAACAAAGAGGCTGGCGCACCACTCCTGTGGATGGCAGAAATCTTTCATTAGAGTGGTGTTTTGCAGGGAAAAAGCATGTAAATATCTGCTGGTTTACCTTGATACTGTTGCTGTTCCTGTGTCTTGGTGTCTGAAACATCAATTCTTAAGTGATGAAATATATGCAGTGATATTAAAAGATGAAACTCTTGTTAGGGAGATACCATTACGTTTTCGTCCATGCTTGGAAGTACATGAATATTTTTCTGCCTGACAGCCATGATCATACAGAAGGATAATTTTTTATAGAAACAATTACTTCAGAGGACTCTTTTGAATAAACATGCCATTGTGGTTTTGTAGATGATGATATAAGAAGATAACTTGTCTGCATGCTACATTTGTATGCATCTTAATAGATACTGTTACCTGTACCTCAAAAACAGAGAAAGAAAACTAAAACAGAATTAGAGACTTCTTAGCCCTCTTCACTTCACTGATTTCCAAGAGTTTCTCCGTTTTGTTTTCTGAGTAAAGCTCTCTGTAAGTCTTAGCGCTTTAAATACCTAAATATCTTCAGATCTCTACCACACTTCCTCAACTGGGAATTTTGCATTCCCCAAACTAGCCAAACAGCAACTTGCTTAGGATTGTTGGTAATGGTGTTGAGTAGATTTTCCAGCCCCTGGAGTTCTCCTCTTGGAATTAGTGCCAGAGAGAGTCCAGAAATGCTATCAGGTCAATTCAGATCCCGGTGGATGTGGCCAACTTGGCTCCCAAAGATAAATCGTGGTCTTGAGTGTTGGGTATGGGCTGCACTCTAAATGAGGTGGGGCTCTCCACATCTGAGCTTGCAGGATGGGTCTGTCCGTTGTCCAGGAGCTGCCTGGAGGACAGCGCTGGATACAGAGGGTACCATGGACCCACCTATGATTGCATCTGCCCCTGTGACTGCCCTTCCAATATGCATGTGGTATCCTTGATATGCATTTTATATTTTATATAGACCTTGAAATATGTGCATGAAAAACAGAGGGACTATTAGCAGCCGATGGCCATAATTAAGAGTGCAAGGCAAAGGAACAACATGTATTTACATTAAAAAAATGTTAATATAAAACTGAAGTTTTCTGGGCCTTTTCACTCACATCTGTTCCAAATTTACCATTATTTTTGGTGATATCTTGGCTATATCAGTTTGCTCTCTGAATGTGTAGCACATACACGGAAAAGTACAGAGCTAAAGATGGAGTGTGTGTGTGTGTGCATGCGTGTGTCTGTGCATGCATGCAAATTACACAAAAAGACAGTTTCCTATTAGCTTCACTTTACAGCTTCTGATGTTTACTGTGACAAATTTCAGTAAGAGGGGATTTTGTATGCTGATTTATTTGTGAGGCCAACTGTATGACATTAATATATTGCATTTTTTGAGTGCCCTGCTTTTTGTGACTTTTTAAAGAGATCCTGACCTAGAAGGCTGAAATTAAATGAGTGAGTCATCTCTTGCACTTGAAGTCTATTTGAAATTACCAAAAGCTTTAGTTTTATTCAAACAGTATTAAAACTATAGCAGGAAGATGAAATTCAGTGCTGCTGATGCAATCTGACAAACACATGGAACACAATTGCCTGTAGTAGTGGTGTTTACAAGGTGCAAAGATGTCAGTGTATGGGGTAGAGAGGCGAGGGCTTACAGCTCGGTGGAAAGGGTATTCCCTGTGATGTAAATATGTTAGCAAGCAGGACTTTAGTAAGTAAAATTAATGAAAGACCAACAGAACACTAACATTCCAATCCTGGTAAATAAATAATGTAGCTTTTAAAAAAAACCCAAAACCCAAACCCCAGAACTGTAAAGAAGTTAGTTCCAATTGTTTGGCAAGCACGGTACTTTACTGTGTTACTGTTGTCTTGCTGTCAGTATATATAAATTTATGGGTGCAAAGATATTATAAACATGCTTTGTCTTTCTCATGCACAAAGAGAAATGAGAAGCAGCGTGTCAGTAGGTGCTTCTGACATTGCAGATTTCAGCTCCTTTAAACAATTCCCTGGATTCCTTCTCCATTTGATGACGTGTTAGACCATATCACAACTGTGGAAGAGTCCGAAGATGGGGCTTAAACCTACGGATTGCCTCTGTTTGTTGAACTGTTTCAAGTACTTGATCTCTAAGACTCACAGCTTCTCTTTTTTGGAGTGTTTTGACAGTTCCACTGTTAAGTAGTAGTATCTTCAGAAAGCTGTATTGTGAGGCTGAAGTTTAGTAATTGACACCAATAACATAACAACATTAAATCATCCACCTTTTTTTATAGTGGATAAGCCAGTCTGCTTGTAAATATGTTAAAGGATAGCGTGTAGGTGGCAGAAGAATTATGCTACAATTTTAACAGCTAATAAATCTTTATTTAAGCAAGGGACCGCTAAAATTTAATTAGGCATATAAAAGCAGAGATCATTCTAAGGGTAAAAATATGCCAATTCTCACAAGAAAAGACATCTGCTTCATGGAAAAAGTGTAAGTTAAAGTGTACTCTTCTGTTACTATGTCAATAGAAAAGCTTTCATTAGGGGCTTCAGGGGTCTAAGTTTAAAAAAGGAAAAAAAAGAGAAAAAGAAAAGATTTTTTTTTTTTTTCAGGCTGTGCACGCGAGTATAAAGAAAAGTGCTACCCAGTTAATAATCTTGCCTGCTCTGCTTGCTGGCGTTATTGCCAACACAACTTCTCGCTGCTTCCTGAAGGACAGCCCTTTGGAAATACCATCTCACAACATGGTTGTGTGTGCTCCGCAGCCAGGCCTCCGTACTTGGGCAACTCGGAGCCTTTTTTAGTATGAGCTGCAATGCCTTAGAGAGGGGTGCTGCTCCTGTAAACCTTAGTGCACATCATGAGATAAATTGGGAGTGGCATGAAAAGTCAGAGTAAGTCATTTTGGAAGATGAAAATGACATTGGAGAACACATTGCTCTTGGTGGGTTTGCTCATGTGCCAGCCAGTGTGCCAGTAGGTAGTAGGGAAAAAAGAGGAATTCCTGATTTTTACATGTGACATAAATTGCTTCTCTGGCGAGCGCGGCGTCACCATGGCTGTGAAAATAAAATATTTCTTTCTGGCTTGGCATTACCAACATCTCTGAAGAAAAATCCTTAAGGTCTTCCACCTTCTTAATCAACTTTTTTTGTGAAAAAAATGCTAAAACTACATCGCCTATTAAAGAATCTTTTAAATTTGCAAATCTGTGTGAAGTTAAAAATAAAACCCCTCTGTACATTGCATTTTTCACTGAGTTCTGTCACTCTCATGGAAGTTGCCCTGAGTTTTACTGCTGTCTAAGCTAAAACCCCAACAGCGCAGGCTGCTCCTCTGCTTCAGTGCAGACTGCGTGCGTAGCAACCTCTGCTTTCTGCACAGAAGCATGGCTGGTTGGTCAGTGAACCGCAGATGTAGGTTATTATTATATAGATTGTTCATACGCTTTGCTGTGAGTGTTGAAGAGTGTGGAGAGACGATAGAGGCTGCTTTTGTATCACCTCGGATAAACGTCTCCTCACTTGGGTGTGCTGATTACCTGAAATGCTGTCACTGGGCAGAGCTTTGTACAGCGGAGCGCAGAGCTAACCCCAGGGGCTTCGCTTGCTTTCATAACATAATTATTAAATAACGAATACTCTTTCATTTTGCCCAACTAGGACACAGTCTTTATTTGACCTTTCCTACTCTTCCTGTTATACTAGCCCCTAAGCCTTTTTGAATCTTTCCGTAGCCAACATGAGATGTTCCGTGGAGTGCAGGCACAGCGACGTGGTGTAACAAATTATCTGGGTAAATTGCTGAATCTATACTGGAGATTTTGAAGAGCAGCTTATACAAATATCTGTCAGAAATAATACGGTGCAGCTCGCCCTGCTTTAAGGCCAAGGGATATAATGTGAATGCCCTTTTAATTAAGGTCATTTATGCTAAAACCATCTGAGGACAAACTCTTATCTTAACAGAATATATTTTAAGCCTGTGTTTTGCCAAGTGAGGGGTACTAGAATTGACATAGTGCATGCTATCTAAAAGGCCGCCTTCGCAGCACGGGATATATTTGTGTTGCTGCCCATTCATCTTTTTGTTTTCTCTGGGAACGTGACACACCCCAGCAAAGCTCACTCTGTGGGGCAGCCCCTTTGAAATGCTCTAGGCAAGGGCAGTCACAACTTGGCTAAGGAAGGTGTCTCTCTTGTCTCAGCTTTCAACATTAATTTGCTCTAGCAAGTGTTGTACGTACACTGAGTTACATTCATATAAGGAACTGAACTTGTGATAGGATCTAAGTGCTTTTAATTTGACTTAACATTACATATTCTGGGATTTGCCTTCTCTGCGGCTAAAAGAAACGTAGCAATTTCATATATCCAATGCTTCCAGTTTTTTGCAAAATGAAGGAATGTTGTTAGTAACACTTGTGCATGCAGCATGCAGGTTTACACATAAAATACCAATTCTTGTATTCGGTTGTCTTAATTTTTTTTGTTTTGTAGGATCGACAGAGTTTCAGTGGCTAGGCTGTTTTGCTTACAATTTTGACTGTTAAGGTATGGAAACAAATCAGCTGGCAGCAGAAAAACTTTGATCTCTAATGAACCCACAATGTAATGTGAATAGACTCCTGTTAGCGATCATGCAAGATCAAAACAGGTATCTTGAAACAAACATACTGGACAGAATGGGCCACCTTCTGCCTTCTGTTCCATCCGCATGATCCCGTCGTGGCCTGCTGGACAGATGGTTTGGTTACGACATGGTGAATTGCAAAGATTTTTGTTCCTCTAAAGTAATTGTTTGTACAAATCACAGACTTTGTATGCGTAAAATTCCAGCCAGATGTTAGAACCAGAAATGAATCATGTCACCGCGAGTCATTGATTTTGCTGGGAACTGTGGCGATACCTATCACGATTCGCAGTGGGACACATTAGTGGGAGTAGAGGAATAGCAGTGGCTGTCCTTGGAACACATTCTTTGTGTTTAGAGATCTGTTCTGCTGTTGTTAGTAATTTAGTGATACTCCAGCCTGAATCGTTCTCTCTGTTTGAACTGAAATCTTCTGGATCTAAAATACTTGTGACTACTGCCTTATCCAAAGTAGCCAGTTGTTGTGTTAGCTCCTCTGGCTTTCTCTTGCCTCATATCCAGTATATTCTGCGCATCTTTTGTATTCTTCCTTTGCTTATATCCATAGCTGAAAATTATTCCTATGTGCAGGAGTAGTACTTCCCAATACTGGGAATTCACCTGTTTCCCCCAGGTTACCTAGTTATTGCATTCCTCACATCACAAGGAGAGCAGCAAGAAAATCCATTGTGCAGGTTTTAACACACACATACCCTACAAAACAGTGATGAGACTTCGTCGGAGAATCTAGGTAGCTATGCATGTGAGTGGGGTGGCTATGCAGTGCCTGACAGATCGGAGAAGATTTTAACACCTTCCAGAAAAAGACGTCTACAAGAGAGCTAGGACAGAAACTGAGGAGAAACTCTACTAGCAGACTAGCAGAGGGGTAACTAAGGTTAGAGATGACGTTAGTTAGAGTTTAAGTAGCTCAGGGATAGATCTGTGCAATTTAAGCCTGTAAGAAAATGATAGAGTTATCCGCATGTGGAGTCTTGGAAACCCAGGACTGGGCCATTAAAAGTCATGATGGAAAGCTGGGAAAAGCCATCAAGGAAGAAAGCTGGGGGAGGAGATTGGAGTAGGAAAGGTAGCTTGCAGGAGAGGTGGAAGAGGAATGCAGGGGTGAAGATGAGCTGTCATGAAGAAGACCAGAAGATGCTCAGAGGGCTGGAGCACCTCTGCTGTGAGGACAGGCTGAGAGAGTTGGGGCTGTTCAGCCTGGAGAAGAGAAGGCTCTGGGGAAACCTTAGAGCCCCTTCCAGTCCCTAAAGGGGCTACAGGAAAGATGGGGAGGGACTCCGGATCAGGGAGTGGAGCGATAGGACAAGGGGTGATGGTTTTAAACTGAAAGAGGGGAGATTTAGATGAGATATTAGGAAGAAATTCTTTACTGTGAGAGTGGTGAGACACTGGCCCAGGTTGCCCAGAGCAGCTGTGGCTGCCCCATCCCTGGAAGCGTTCAAGGCCGAGCTGGTTGGGGCTTTGAGCAACCTGGTCTGGTGGGAGGTGTCCCTGCTCATGGCAGGGGGGTGGAACTAGATGATCTTAAAGGTCCCTTCCAACCTAAACCATTCTGTGCTTCTATGATACAGTCAAACCCAAGGACTATATAAGATAAACTGTGATAGCTGCAGATGTTTCTTAGCTTTGAGCTCTGGATGTGCATCGCAGTCTACTCCTGGCTTTCTGCTGTGATGAGATCCAGGAACTCTCAGGAAAAGCCCAGTGATGAAGCGCAGTAGCATCCCTGGGCACACACAGGATGTTTCTTCCAGGCCTGCCCACTTGGGAGCCAGGACCGCAAGACGAGATGGAATCGGGATGTCCATCCTTTCCTCCCCTGGTCCCCAGCATGCTGGGAACAGACCTATTCTTCTTCATCCACTTTCATGCTAGATGCCAGTGTTACTTCCTTGCTGCATGATTCCCAGGCCCTGTTTGTTTTCCAGCAGTGTATGGCCAGTGCCACACAACAGACACAAAGCTTGGGCTGGAGCTGTGTCCAAACCTTGTCAGATTAGTGATAGGTTCTGGGCCTGTTTTTAAAAAAGTGCCTGCACAGCAGAGGCGAAGCCATTTAGAGTAAAGCAAAGGCCTTCTGTCAATAGCGGCAGTCCGAGGATCGGATCCCTCTTTCCGTGTTGGCCTGTAGCTTTGAAATGCTATTTTTTGCACCTTAGTCCTTTCAGGAGTGAAACTTTGAAAAGGTTATATGTCCCGAGAGCAAACCAGAATCTAAATATAGAAGAAAAAAATAGATTAGTTGTCTAGATTTTGAGAACCGTGGATTATAACCCGTCCCCTTTAGTTGACGGCCCCTGCTGACTAACAGACAGGCGCGGTGTCCCGTCTTCCCCCTCCCTCCCCAAAGCCTGCTGCTGCCACTTCTCCTCTTGCAGAGGACAGCCAGCAGAAAGGACAAAAGTTGAGGGGAGAGATGTGACTTCAGTCCAGTAATACGATCCCTTTACAACTCTATTTAATGAAAACTTCTTCCCTTTTCTTGCACTAACACAAGGGAAATGTTTGTTTGCTACACATGCTGTATTTAGATAAAGGAACAAGGGGTGACAGTGTCTTACCAGCATTTAAAAATCAAAGAGGTTAGAGACTAATTCAGCCTTTTATTAATCTGTTGGTAAATAGAACTTTACTATTTATGTCACACTAATAAACGTTTGAAGGGATATTTGACTTTTTTTTTACCCTTTGCTGGGCAGGAGCAGTAACTGGCTAAGCAAGAGCCCTAAGCCGGCATATGCAGCCTCTGTTTATATAGTTCAAATGTCAATTTCTTTTCTGCCTTGTCTGCAAAAATAAACAGAATGAAAAAAATGTGTCAGTAACAACATTTTGCAACTTGGAAGCAAGGATTTGAATTACTAGTAAACTTAACCCCATCACACACTCCACCCCCGCCCCAAAATCCAATTTAACTTTACATGTTTCTGGCTTTTGTTGCATACAGCTGTGTTATAGCTTAAAACAACTAATCTTTTTCTTTTCACTTATGGTTTTTTTTATATATTTTTGGTTTACAGGAACTATTAGTTGTTTGAACACATCTTGCAGCACATTTTCCTGTTTTAATTTATCCACAGAATACATAAATAAGGGTTTCATACCGGGAATTTCTGTTCTGAATTGTATTTGAGGAATGCTTTTTAAAGCAAACTCTGAGCGAAGTGTTTAAGATGTGCTCACCCGATTTATATAGAATTAGAATTGAAACTTGCTGCCTCAGAGTTTTATGCATACTAGGAAAACATTTGGTTTTCTGGACGTTTGTGTGTTGGGGGCTTGTTTGCTTCTTGAGTGTAGGTATTGGCATCTCAGTGCATCACTGTGTCTTTAGATTGTTTGTGCTGAATTAGAATTTGGGGAAAATCTATGAGAACTCCACACTTCATATAAATAATATAAGAGTCTTGTGGTGCAATAACCAGCCATCCCTTTAATCTCAGCTGACCGAGCTGTGTCATTTTTCAATACTGAGCAGGAGTAAAGACTTGGAGCCTAGTTTATTTGAGGAAGCTTATCCAAGTGATTAACTTGCTGGGATTGGGGCGCTTTGCTGTGGCTGCCTGATGGTACAGAAAGGCCCGAGACGTGGCAGCCCAGCAGGGGGTAGCCGAGCACTGGTAACTAAGGCGGCGTCCAACTTTGACGTATCCTTCATTATAAGGACAGCGACAGAGAGCACGCACTCGCTAAACAGATTTTGCTTCCTGAAGGCTTGGGTTATTTACCCTGTTGGAGAGAGATGGTGCTCTGTTTGCTAGGAGAAGCCACGGCGCAGGAATTCACCCTGCAGAATAGTGTGTCTTTTTTTTTTTCTTTTTTTTTTTTTTTTTCTCCTTTTGGCTGTAGATTGAGATTTTAGATTGCTCAGGTGAACATTCCCTAGCTAAATCCTTGGAAGGCAAACAGGAGGGGAAATTGTTGTCTTCTGATAAACTACTGTATTTTTGGAAGTGTTCACATTTCTTGGCATGGAATACAATTTTTTTTATTTTTTTTTTTCAAAGCTGCTTGCCAAACGTGTACATAATTTGCTATGCCTATGGAGTTGCATCGCTAAGTGAGGAAGCTATGCTTTCCAAACAGAGACTGGCAGCTGGCAAACATAAAATATCTCAATGGTGGCAAAGTCCCACAAAAAAAAAATGAGACACCTGGTTTTGAAAAATACGAGGCCTGGCCTTCATTTAATATAAAGCAATTGATCTTGAGCCTAAGCTCACTTTCTGCTGCTGAGAACCTGGTCACACTGCTCCGTTTCACAGCTGAATCTGTCTGGGGACAGAGACTGAAAGTGTGTATTCTGCTACCTTTCCTCGCCTGGAAAAATGCTGGAGAATAATTTCTCTCTTTCTCCCTCCTCCCCAACAAAATAATGGGCCTTGGCTGCTGAGCTGACATACTGCAGATTGCAGGGATGTAGCTGCTTATATTTAAAAAAAACGGCTGCCCTTCACTTGCATTGCACCCAGGCATGCCGGCTTAGATCAAGAGCCTGTCTTGCTAGGCACTGTACCAACCAGGCTTTCTCCTCACAGACGGCGTGGAGGCAGACAGGAGTCCCAGGAAGGGTTATTAGTGTGAGATTTTATTTTATTTTTTCACAGGGTTCAGAGAGCTTGAATGGCTTCTTAATGTTCCCAAAGAGGTCTGAAAGCACACTAGTTTTTGATCTGTCTGGATGCCACAACTGGTGGGCCTCTCCTTGTGCTGGCACTGCAGCAGTGTCGCAGAATACGCCTGATAATGAATTATTAGACATTGTGGCTGCGTCACAGATCCTCGCCGCTTGTCTCAGCCTCTGCTCTGCGTGGCTTTGATGGCCCAGCCTTTGTTTCTGGCCTCTGCTTCTCGTCTCCCTCCTCACTGCTGGCAAAACACTGCCTGCATCACTTGTGCGCTCCGGCCATGACCAGAGCTACAGAGGCTCTGGAGACTGAGTCGGTTCAAGTTTTGACTTGACAGCTGGAGGGGGTCAGAAGAGTTTCAGCCTTCGGAGAAGGTGGAGGAAGCAGCAGCAGAGCCAGCAGGAGCTGCAGGGTCTGCTGGGAGCGTGAGGCCCCTGGGAAGAGGACTCTGTCTCCTGCTGAGTCTCCGTGTGCCCAAGGGAGAATTGGTAGGGAAAGGCACCCCTGCTCTCCAGACCTTCTGTGCCCTGAAATTTCATTGATTTCTTGTGCAAAAGTTTCATGCTGTGTCCATCCTTGGTGGCATTACGGTATTTTTTTTGGCCATTATTATTGAGGAAGATGAAAATGCTTATTGTCATTCCTCTCCTAAAACCTCGCTGTACAGTTTAGGAGGTAACGTCCCTACCCTTTTCTGTAGATGTATATGTGCATATATAAGATATAAAATCTCTCTGTATTATATAATTTATTTTCTTTTAAGAAGCCATTCTCGAAGAGAAGGAATGCTGCTGGATACCTGTTTAAGTGGTCGTTAATGGAAAACCCCCTCAGTTTCCCATAGCCCATACTCACCTTGTTGCCACCTACGCCAGGCTGCTCCTGCGTTGCTTTCCTTTGTTCTGTTTTCCTCAGTGCAATGAACCCTTACGTTATGAGTTTCTGCTGTAGTTTTAACCTCTAATATGCAACCATTACAGCTTATCTCGTCTCCTAAATTACTCTAAAATCCAATTATAAAATCCTCTTTCCCTCAATAGCACACAACTTGCCACATTACTGAAATGCTGGGTAGCTCTTTTGTTTTTCTAAATTAATAATAACTACCATTTTCCGTCTGCTCTTAGTATGGTAGTCTTTTATATCACTGTGCTGCTTTCCCATAATACATATTATGGTTCTTTTTATATGCTAGTTATGTTTGGAAAAAACGAGAAAGGTTTTGAAAAGATGTGCCAGTCAACTTCTGTGTATCAAAATATGACAATGAAAATCCTTAGTGGAAACTTAGGCAGAAAATTCCTAATAGTGATGTATCCTGCCAGAGGAAAATGGCAACTCATTATTTGCTGGGACCTTTATTTTCGGCAGTAGCGGTAGTTATTTCAAACCACTTTCTAATGGTTTCAGAATAAGGGTCCTGAGGTAACATGTCAAAAGAAATGCAACAGGGCAAATGATAAGCTCTATATTCAAAACTATTTGGAAATATTTATGTCTTACTAGTATGGTTTCCAAATTTCTAGTAGGCTTTGGTTTTCCTTTTTTAAAATCAAATTATAAAAATAGACATGATTTACTTTGGAAGTTTATTAAATATGTTTCCTGAGTTCCCAGGTTTTCCTTTTTCAAAATGCCACACTCTCCGTATTAACAGTCCAAACACTGATTGTGTCCTGATACTAAATCTTTTGCTCTTAGAATATTAACTATGTTGATAAAACCGCTAGCCTGTTTTTAATAAACTGCCTAGTACTGTAAGCATTTTCTGAAACCCAGTGTGAAGATCTAGCGATAAAAGGGATGCAGTGGAAATAAAGATGCTCCATGTAAGCTCGCGGCTTGAGTGAGATTTACCAGAAGGGCATGCTAATAGGTAAATAACATAATCACATGTTCGCACACAAGAACAGACATATATGTTCATTTACACACACAATCTGGTGCTATCTAATAATTAATCAAGTGCAATAAATTAACCAAGGAAGGAGCACACATAAGTGTAAGAAGGCTTACCAAGGGAAGAGTTTTTTCCTTATAGTGGCCAACAAAATGATGATAATCAGTCCTCCACCCTATGACAAATTAAAGAGAAGTATCTGATAATAGTCTTCTGTCTTACAACCAAGTGAGACTGTCCCAAAGAGCACACTGGAACTGCTGGGCTTTACTAGATCCCATGCTGGAAGAAAGTTACCTGGAATTAAATGGATTTTTGCAAGTTTACAATGCAAGCTGTAAGACCCCAGCCAGACATGGTTGTGTGTGCTGTGGGACCCCAGTCCACCATCCTCACGTGAACTTCTTTTTGCCTTTTTGTGGGAATTATATATGTAAGCATCAGAGTATTGACTCTACTCTAGTATTTCTCCCATCCTATTTAATGGGACCTTAGCACTAAAAAAAGGCCTCAGAGACCGATTTCTGAAGGGGAATGCTTGGGTTGTCTACCAGTGAAGTGAATGGCAGAACTCCAGCTAGCTCCAGCAGTGGCTGACTGGACCCCAGCCCAGCTCCCTTTGCTGGAATGTCACGCACAGCCCCGTCCTCCTTCCTAGGAGCTGAATGAAGCACGTTACAACATTTTGGTGTTCAGCTTTCCGGGCTAGTAAATTCTTGGTTGGTGTGTTACAGCTCTCGTACAGTTGTGCTTCGAGGTTACGCTATTTGTTTTTTTAAATTGTACCTGCTTCTTAAGTGATTGCTTCTTTGAGCTTGGGAAATATTTCACTTTATTTATCATGACCTAAAGTAAATTAACCCGTATCAGCACAGAGGTAGAAGACATTGAAAATATATTTATATTTTAAATTGAAGTTCAAGGTAACATTTAAATGAATAATTATTTACTATTTTGTTAAACGCTGACATATATGACAGCAATCATACATTAGTACAAATGCTTTTCTGTTTTGAATGGCTCATTAGTTGCTTTGTAGGGCTGTACTGGTTTTTTAAGATTCAGATTCAAAATCTCTTCTGATTTCTGCTGTTTGGTTTTTGGCAGTGGGCCAGCTGCAGATATGCATAATATTTCACTGTTAGACCTTGCAAACAGAATATCCTGCTGTGCTAAAGAAAACATTGTGTTTCTTACCACATGAAAATAATCCATCACTTTTCAATCAGCACACATGCATACACTGGTGCGCGCGCGCGCACACACACACACAACCCTCTACCTGTTTTTTCCATCAGACTCCAGAAAAAATTAATGGCTATGATGTGAAGGGTGGACTCTTTGTACATGATCCATTAAAGTACAAACTAATCAAAATATATCTAGCATCTGATTTGCAAAGCAATGTGGAGCCAGAGGCAAGCTGAGGAAATAGACCATCTGAAGACCTCTCTGACCTTGTTCAAGTAGCAGTATCTTTTTGTTTGTTTTAAATGTTACATGGAAAGTGAGAGCACAAGTTTAAGACAACGTAGAACATCGCTTTGCACTGCTCACCACTGCTACATAGAATGCATTATATATAAAAAGGTAAAAAAAGGATAGATATCATACAACCTGCAAAATGCTGGTTGTCTTGTTTAACGTGTGCAGCTCATGGATAGTGAAGATTTCCTCCTTGGGAACAGACAGATTGCACAGGAGGAAACTCATTCGTGGTGGTGCACAGAGAATCCGTGGGTGCATGTGCACAGGCTGTGGGAAGAATAAATTGAGTTCTCTCTCTTTTTTTAATGCTGTGCCAGATATTACTGTGCATTTGTGATGTTTCTTCTGTGCACTGGATGTCACTGAAATCTGGATGTTTACCAAGGGCAGTGATGTCTCAACAATTTCCCATTCCAAGAACAGGAGGAAAAAAAAGAAACAAAGAATAATTTAGCTACCATACCACCCTGTACTGGGTCTCCCTGTGTTTGTTTTTTTCTATAATTCATCCTTTGTCTGCGGACAGACAATGTATTATATAGCAATACAGAAACAGTAGTGAATTTTTTTCCTTTCCAGTGCTGAAACAGTGGTCAGTGAAACTGCAGTTATTTGGGGTAATAGGTGTAGTACGGTAAACATGTTGTAGTCCAACTGAGTATTTAGGCACTGAACTCGTACTTCAAAGTGAAGTTAGAACTCCATGGAGGAGTTAAGTCCAGATTTTCTCTGCTTAAATGTTGCTCTTCTGTTCTGAATGTAGTCACTGTAGGATGTTTCTACAGTGAACTGAGAGAGGAGCAACTAGGAAGTGCTTTGCATCACTTAGCATGACTAAATTAAGAGCCTGGAGCTGGGTGGGAAGAATCATGATGTATGACCAAGATTACTTTGTTGAAACTGCTTTTCTTCTCTCTGCAGTCCTTAATATTTTGCTGAATGGGAGTGGATAAGGAAACATAAGAGATGTAGCACATAGTCTTTATGCCTATTGGTAATACATCAACCAAATGGACATGGACCATTCAGTTAGGTAAGGTCATGGGATCTTGGGAGGGTGTTTTTTTTCCCCCTATCTTTTCAAAGTCTTAATATTTTTATCTGCATGTGGCTTAGACCTAAATTCAAGAGAATAGGGCGTAACAGCTGAAAGAGAGCAGGTCTGGAAGCGTGCGGTGGGCAAGGTTAAGCAGAGGCACTGGGAACCAGGGAGTCATCAAGGCTGGAGGAACCTGGCTTTTAATTTCTGAACATTCTTCGCTGCTGCCCTTTGAAGCATTTTTAGTCATGCGTTTTTAGACCATTGAATTTTGAACTTCTGGTCACCCCTTTCTTCCAGTTGTGAAAACAAGAGCTTGTCAGTGGAAAAAGGAGTTCTCAACAGAACTGTCAGAGTGCAGTTTGTGACATGAGTCAAAAAAACGAGGTCTGCTCTGTTGCCGTGATAACACTTGATTAAGATGACTTGCCAGGCTGTCGGTTCCGCGGTTTTGCTGCCACCCACTTATTTTTTACTTTCTCAATTATTTTTTGTGCTTTATCTAGGTTTGGGAGATTGAAAATGGATGCAACACATTCTGGTATCTAAATAAAGCGTGAGAACATTTGGCCAGCCTTTTCAGGATTGTTTGTAAAATAAATTACTTTCCTTTGGAGTCCCACATCTTTCAGCTCCCTTTTCAGTTTTCATTTTAAAGATGGAGCTGTAAGAAAGAGAACATGGAGAGGGTAGAGTAATGAGAAAAGACTAGTCTAGTGGTTGGAACAAGAGATGTCTATTTTCAGCCATGCTAATTCATGTCTGACCTTAACAAGGCAGTTGCCCATTTTGTACTGATGAGTTTACTCATCTATGAGATAGATAAAATAATTTATGATGTACTGATTTTGGTTGAAATAAAAAGGAAACATGTATTTGTAGAAAAGACAAGAAATATTTGACAACATTTTTACTTGTGGAGTGACAAATACTTTTCATTAAAACAGCAAGACTGTTTATGTGACTTTTCAGAGGTCCTTACAAATCCAAGTGGAGTCAACTGTGGTCTCTCCAGAAGTTGGGGAAGACCCTTTGTGGTGGTTGAGTGGTCTTAAATGTGACTGAAGTTTGTGCAGACTTCAAGAGATTCACCTTACTTTCCACGAGTGAAGAGGACAGTTTGCTTTCCTCACATACACTATACTTACACTGTGGGCACAGAATTACTCACTGCGATAGGTGCATTTAAATTGATCGCTTTTCAGAAAGTTAGCTCTTTATGTGCCCACCTCTTCCCTGTCTCCTCATTCCAATTACAGAAGCCCCTGCACAATTGTAACACACAGGAAATGCCAGAAGACTTCGTTCAGTGAACTGCTTTTGCAGGTGGAGTTATTTGCACTATTATTTTTCACAGATGAATATGTCCCCTTCAGCAGGAGCTGAAGAACGATGTCAGACAATCCCGTGAAGTCCTCTTTCAGAGTGACTTGCCTATTTTACCTCAAAATTTCTGACAGTACAGTTTTTTATCCTGTTAACTCAAAGGCTCCATAAAGAAAAATGTAAGGGAGGATAATGCATCCAGCAAGTAACGTACTGGTCAGCCACATCGTTTGTTGTTAATTCCATGTACTAAAGGGTAGAAAGTCATGTCTAAACCGCTTTACTGTTAATCCCTTGCTGCTGTGAGAAAAGCTAGCTTCGTCCTTAGGTACGAGTGTGGACCCTTTCTTTGACTCACAGGCACTACAGCAACTCAGCATCACTACCAGTAGTTTACAGAAAGGAGGTCTCCAAGTTTTTTCCTTGACCAGAAGGCCTGCTGGCTTAACAGGAGGGCCTCTTGAGAGCAGTGGGATGGAAAACACCGAAGGAGAGGAGAGGGGAGGGGAAGTGATCTCTTATTATTTATTCTGGGCAGGGATGGAAGAAAAAATCTGAGGCTCCTGGAAGAAAGACACAGGAGGTCTATTGTGACAAACAGGTAAAGAAGATGCTGATAAAGCATAATGAAGTGAAGAAAAAAACAATATGCATGGAGCTTGGTGATGCCACCATGGACCACCAAGAAACAGCTGATGCAAAAAGTGAAATACCAACAGTTCCCAAGTGACAGGCAGACAAGTGAGCCAAAAATAACCAACATTAAAGCAAAATTCAGGCTTGTCAAAGCGCTACCAACAGTAAGAGAAAAAGAGCCAAGTGCAGTCAGCTAGTTGTTCCAAACACCTAGAAGTGCCAGCTGGCATCTTCTGGAGGAAGCATCCATCAGCAAAATGATAGCTTTTTTATTTCTTCTTCATTGACCATAGCAATATTTGTCCAGGTATTTGCTATGTCTTTTATATGAATCTTAGTCAAGAAGAGGAAATCAGTCCTAAATTACCCTGTACAAAAACACTTACGGCAGCAGCTCTCTTTTCTTTTTCATAAGGAGACATTGGAAGCAGAGAAGGATTTCCAATTGGAAGAGGTGGTGTTACCAAAGAAGCTGTAGATAATGAGGAAGGAGTTGAGAAAGAAGAGTAATTGAAAGGGATGCCTCCAGCACAGTTCAAGATTAATGTTCCTCCTAGTTTATCTCGTATTTCTTCCACGGATGATTTTCCAGCTTATTTGTACAGTTGACACTGGGAGTAAAGAGCTTGTGAAGCACAGAACTCCACACAGTCTGCTGAATTCTTGCCATCCCCATTTCAACAGAGGGGGAAAAAGATGACCTACCTGATTTTCCATATGTTTGCACCAGGGTAAATGAGAGGTTAGATGGATTGTCTGGAAGGAGGTGTTACTGCTGCTGATAAGCATTGGCCAAAACAGGCCACACTTGTGCCTCGTGTGACAGAACTGCGGGTGTGCAGCTGTAAACTGGGGAGCAGCTTCACTCCTTGTGGAAGAGTTGGTGCTGGAGGATTGAGGGGGTGACCTCTTGCTGCAGTGATTTCTACACTGAAGGGAGTCTGCTGTGGTGAAGGTCTGATAAGTCACGATGTACTTAGGGTATTCAGAATTACCTGTTGTGCTTCTGTTTGCTATTAACTTCCTATATCTTAGATGTTTGTGTTGACAATGTTGTTTGCAGTCTTCAGTCCTTTAAGAAAAACTGTTGTAATTAACCAATGATAACATTCAGCTGTTGTTTTACTTTCAAAAGCTGTGCACCTGACTTAGAGAAGTTGCACAGGAAGATTTTGGCTTCAGCCAGAGGCACCACTAGAGGCGATTGCCTTGCAGGGGACTGCTGTCCAAAGGGTGAGAGTAAATTATTAACTTTAAAGTTACTTTTTGATTTTTGTGTCCTGTTTTGTCTTAAGAGAAGTCCAATTTGGGGAACAAGCTCATGTTTTAAAATATTGTAATACTCAATACATAAAATATTATCTGCCAAGCACTATACTCCCCTGAAAAGAGAATCAATGTGACAGGTGACCAGAAGACTGGATGTCTCCTTTCATGATGTGATTCACCTGAATTCAGACAGATATTCTGAAGCACTGTAATGGCAGAACACGTCCTGCCTGACCCTTCTGGTACCTTTCAGGGTGCTTTGTCCAGTTGTAAATGAAGCAGTCAAAGAGAACATCATCATCTTCCTTGCCAGCAAATCTCCCATTCCAATATATTTCCCTGTTAGGACTCTTCACGCTCTACTTTCCCCTGTTTATTTTCATCTCATTACTTCTGTTTGCATTTTAGTTTAGCTTAGCAGTCTTCAGCTCACATTTTTTCCCTCCATCCATCTTCTTGCTATGGCATCAGTCATTGTTTCTGTAGGAACCACACTACAGCTATGTGGGATATTGAGTGAAATTCAGGGTTTGAACATCCCTCAGTCCCACTGCTGAAGGGCACATACCTTGCTGTTCAGGTCTGTTTGAGTATAAAGGGATTACATTACGCTTGCCGGAACTTCACTCAGATACCTTATAGACATTTATTTTTCTTTATCAGAGGTCCAAGACTTCCCTCTTTCCCTCTTTTCTTCGGTTGCAATGCCAAAGATGTTATTTTCTCTCTGCCACGCAAGGTTTAGCCATCTATCTCTTCTTCTATGTGAGATTTTAAAAGGTACATTTTCCCCTTCAGCTTTCTCTGATATCCCCTCAGGTAGAATTCGATATAAGTTTATACCGATGCTGACATTTCTTAATTTTTCAACCAACTTTGAATTTTTGCACTTCTGAATTTGTGCTTGGAAGCTGTTAAAAGCTTTCCCATTTAAAACAATAAGCTAATACATTATTTTACTTATTTAACTGAAATAATAGAGACTTTGAATGTGAAATTTACTTACGTGTAGCAGATTGGCACAAGGCTTAACATTCACCAGAAATCTTATGTACGTCCTCTGATTTACTGCAAATCACTTCTCATTTACACTGGAAGTACAGATAAAATCAGATCCATAACATTGTGATGACTGTAAGTGGTCTGTTTAGCTGCTTTGTAACAGACGGTTGAATCAAATCATTTTAGAAATCCCGTACCAAAAAATTGTGTGCACTTTCTCTCTTTCACTCTCTCTCCACTACTGTGCATTTTCTGCTGGTTAGAGCAAACTCAGTGTGCTCAATTTGGCCTGTTATTGTGTCATTGACATTGATGTTTTATTTACTGAATTACATTTGTGTTTGAGGCCTCCTGTATTTCCAAAACGTTTTCTTCAAGTCTTGCCTGCATTAAACGTTCTCCTTTCTCTTTCTATAAAGCATTTCATGATGTGCTGATCCAGTAGGAAATTTACTTGTAAAGTCTGGCAGGAGCTGCCAATACTCAGGGCTTTTGGGGCAGCAGTGCAAACTTTATTGTGAGAGTTATCACATCCCCTTTCTATTCACCTGCTGTGTTTTTATGACTTAGAAATCACTACGCCTTGTTTATGGTGGCAGTTTATTATAGGGTAAGAATATACCAAAAATATTTTTTCAATTACTGAAATAAAATACTGAAGATTCTGCCTAGGGTACGGGTTAAGGAGAAATGGGGGGAATGTAATTCCCCTTGGGGAACCAATGCAATTAGTTTAATAAATAAAGGGAGTGCATTAATTAGATTAATAAATTAGGAGAGCTGCTATTTGTCAGCAGTGGATTATAGCCAGCTTTTTGTTTGAGTATTATTTGGTCAGGAAGGGCAGGTGTTTCTGCAATATGAATGACTGTTCTTCTTCATTTAAAGAAATTTTATTTCAGTCTTCAGTATCTTTCTACTTCGAACACAGTCAAACAGTCATCTGAGTTTTACAAATTTTAACTGAGTTATTTCCTGGGTTCCCAAAACCCAGTATCTGAATATTGTGTACAATGATACTGCACAAATATTCATACAAATGGTATTACTTTCTCTTATTAGATGTAATGGCCCGCTGTTAACAAATAAAATACCCACAATCGCTTTGCCTAATGCATTATGCACAACAGGGCAAATTCTGTGCAACCCAGGCCATTTGGTACTTCCAGCTGGCCAAAATATGGTGACTTTTATGTGTGTACAGTGCCTAGTAAAACAACAGATTGGGTACTTTGTGGTCATTGTCAGTGAGTGTTGGTGCAGCCCCATAGACAGGCCGCAGGCATACACTGCTCAGGTGAGTGGGTGAACTAGGGACAGTTTTGGCTTAATTAACATTGAGCTGAACCTCTCAGCTACTCTCACATATCAGTAAGTAAATAATCAGGGAAACGCCCTTACGATGTAAGGTAAGTTTACTCACATACCAGCCTAGACGTACATTTGAGTACAGATTAAATTAAATGCTAATACATAGCTACTGAAAAATCCATTTATTTTAGCGCCAACAAAATGTGAGTCATTACCAATGTTGATACTTAAAATACTTTTTTCAGTAGGGGGGAAAAAAAGATTGTTTTCAGGAGTGTTCCTTCTCGTGTTTGTATTGTGCAACTGAAACACATCCAAGAAATAAGTTATAAATACACAGTTTTCCCATAGCTGTTTATTTCTGAAATTCTTCAGCTGTGATCTGCGGTCAAAATATCAGCTGTGTGTAGAGCACTTGCTGGGGGCTGGGGAAAGCAGTGAGCCTTTGTGCGGGTGGCCCGGGAAGGCTCCATCCCAAGGAGATGAACCAGAAAGAATGAGGTGCAATAAAGTTTGAGTGTAAATCACATCAGTGCGATCTGCACTCAGTATGCTGATCTCCTTGCCCTCTCCTCTTTTACCCTCTGCAAAAAGCACCCCCCCAAAAAATTAATGTGAAAAAGACCGAGACACACCAAATCATAGCATGTGACTTTGTTGCTTTGTTAACCTGGGAAGCATCAGCTCGAAGCTGTGGTCCGTTTACATTCTCTGGGAGTTTTTCTGTTCGTGGTATAAATTAACCCGTTCCTGTGGTTGGTACTGCCTTTTTATTAAACATACTGCTCACCATCAGTTGCTGGCAGTGCTGGTCTTGTCTTCCTACTGCATTGCCACTTGGGCAGTAGGAATTAAAAAGCCATAGGAATACGTAATTTTCGAGCCCAGTTTGCCACCTGTAGTAAATAGGGGGTCGGGGTGCTGATCCAGGAATGGGCTTGGTGTTTCATTTTTACCAAGAAAATACAGAAATATAAAGAAAATCCTATCGATGAAGTGAACGTGGCACTTACTTAATTTGGATGGCATAGGAATATAAAGATGTGGTAGTTGTAAAAACCATTATCTTTTAGCAAACAACAGTCACTCATCAAATAAGACAACGATTTTAATGAAGAATCACAGATAAGGATACAGCAGCACATTGATTAATGCACACCGCAACTTCTCCTGAAACATGACTGCATTAGGTCTTTACTCTTTTGCGATGATATGCAAGCTGTAATAAAGCTTTTACACTTATTCAATATCATGAATAGTATTAGCAGAATGATCAGAGTTTTTAGTTGAAATGGATGACTATAGATGCTGGACTTCTTAAAGTTCTTACTGTTTTATATATACCTACGTTATTATTAGAAAGAGATAAACAAAGAAAAGAAATGTCCAGGAAAGAACTGAGGGGGAAAAAGTGAACAACCTGTTATTTTTGGTTATGGTGCAACATAACTTGGCTACATTGTAAGGTGATTAAGAAGTGCCTAATTTAATCCACAGCAATATACAAAACCACACCACCATGTCATTTAGCTCTGTTTGGCTTTCGTAACTGTGCTTTAGGAGAAGGGTGTTTGTCACCAGTAAAAAATTGACTGGTCTTTATAGCTGTACTGATTTATTTTTGAATGCAGGGCTATTGTTAAATATTAAATGATTATTTTTTTTCTTTCTTTGGATCTAGACCGTACATCACACTTTTGTCATGAAAAAAACTCTATGTAATTCCTGGGGCAACACGTCCCCATTTCCCCTTGTAGATTTTTCTGATCATTGAACCCTGCAATAAAACGGTCCCGTGAACACCTGTTTGACACATGGAGGGTGCAGTCCATGTACCGCGGTTTGAAGCACTGAAGTGGAGTTGCTGTGATCTCACCAGAATTGTGTAGGGCAAAACTTCTTTTAAAGGAAAGTTGTTAAGATCTAGGTGGGAGCCTTAGAGCTGGAGAATGATCTTAATTTAAAATCATCTTCCTGAAATCAATTACTCTTCAAAACTACTCCTGCAAGTTACCAAGCAGGTTTATTGTATTGCAGGTTTATTGTATTGCACATGCAGTTACATTTAAGAAAGTTTGTATTTGCTTGTATGAGTAAAAATGTGCAGTACGAGGCTTCTTGTTTTGATTATCTTTTGACCCGCTGGCTTACCTGAGATGAGAGAGAGAGAGAGAAATAACGCAAATGGCTGTGAGCTCGAGCGTGCTGCGTGATGTGTGAAGGAAGCACGGAGCACATGTGCTTTGTTAATGTGAGTTTCTCAGTTAGTAAGCCAGCACATATTAGTAATACCATCATTCAGGGCTAATTAATGCATCATTATGGTCTTCTAAAAGGCTTTTGCCAGTGTGATGCTGAGTGCATGGGTTAGTATTTGTTCTGGAAATGTTTTATTATTATTGCTTTATTGTAATTTGAAAGCTGATTTGGTGTCTTAAATTGCACTCGCGCCCCCAGAAGCATTGTTTTAATTGGAAATATTTGCAACTAAAAATACCAGACATAAACCATAAATGAATAATGTGTAGTGGGCCATTCTCTAATTCTATAAAAGGATAGTTTTACTGAGATTAGAGAGATCCAGATGTGGCCGCTTGGTTGTCCTGATCAAGAATTTGTCCCCAACTCTGGGGGCTGATCTACCCATTCCACTTTCGCAGGCCTGCTTAGGGCCTTGTGAGGCGTACGCAACTTTTGAGATCAGATCTGAAACTCTTCCCAAGGAAGATGCTTTTGGAGAACATCTGTTTTGAAAACACAAGGCATGTGCAAACCAGAGTAAGACCAAGGTCATCTGAAGTTTAGCTTTCCTCTACCCAAGAGCTGCCTGTAGTCATTTTGCTAGCTTTATTTTCATCTGGTCCATGCATAGTAAAAATTCTGCTCATAAAGCGATCACAAAAGTTGTTATGGCCCTAAAGAATGCGGCTTAAAGCAAATAAGTGCTGTAGTTTCCAGATTCCATCCCTAATTAGTAAGAGGGGTCAAGTGTCAGGTCCATCAGCGAGCTGTAGTTTTTCAGTTTTCCATCAGTGAGGGCCATTCATTTGAGAAGACAAAGAGGCTGAGAATTTTCTTTATGACTTTGTTCTGGTTGCCTTTTCTCATGTTGTTCCTAGCTTTTTCCTGATAGCTTAGCTTGTTTTTTTGAAACTAGTCTCTGGATAATACTTTAGTGGACTCTTAAATCACCATTTTTTTCTGCTGCTTGGCAATATAGTGCCTTCCTTTCCATTAACCTACTGCCTGATTACACCAACTGTCTGAAATGCAGTTAGAATGACTCTTTGCGTACGATCTTATCTGACACTAACATCTCCTTCCATTTTTTAATCTCATTTTAAGCACGTGGAACTATTTGAAGTTCCTTTTGCCCCTTTTATCTAGATTCCATTTTCTTAAATGAAATCATCCAGCTTCTCCGAGGGGAATAGTTTAATTGTTCAAGGTGCATGATTTGTAGTGACCTTACGATTGTGCAGGACCACAGTCCGTGGTGTTCCATGCAAGTGATCAGAAGGGGCCATGCTCGCCTTTGAAGTGGGGTAGCTTATTAGAAAAGTAGTAAGTTGTATCAAACTTTCTTTCCAATTAACTGTGTCCTTTCCACATAAGCCTGTTCTTTGTGTTGTGGATTGGGGTTTTTTGAGTGAAATTTACTGCCAAATCTATGTTTTAACCGACTAGTAGAAAGTATTTTCATTCCAACCACCTATTGATTCGTCTGAGTTCATAGCTGAATAGTCATAACATAGAAGATTTATAGAGTTCTAGGTGTCCAATTTATATAGCTTATTTGTTTTACAATAAGGGTGCTCCCCCCCACCCTTTGTTCTCTCTGTTCTGCTTTACTTACTAAAACTGTGACTGGTATTCTCCACTGCTTCCATGGCACCCATCGTATGATTTGGCTTTGTATGGTTTTGATTTAATCAAGAGGAAGATGAAAGTGGGTGTGCATTACTTTCAACTCCTTAGTCATTTTGCCATCCATCTTAGTCAATGTGTGGTTGCCCAGGACACAGCATTAATGATAGCTGTCAAAATAATAGTCAGAAGGTTAAAGGTCAAGAAAAATATGTAAAAGACTTCAGGGTAAACCAGATGATAAAGTAACTCATTTAGGCCATTAAATGCTAGCATAGTATGGACTTGATGGGTTCATGGGTTACTAGAAGCAAGAAGAGTAAATGGGGACATCTTCAAGTAGTTTACTCTTGTTAAAAGATGAAAAAAGATGATAATAGCATTACCAAACAAGCGCACTAAAGGCAATTTTCTTAATTACCGTGCTGACCCAGCAGTGCACAGAGAGAGGTCTTGTTATTAGAATGAGAGCTTTTACTTTCAAACAATATTAACCCTTCTGGGTACCGCATGTCTTAATTAAGAGTATTCCTGGAAGTTCTGCAGCTGTCAACATTTTTACGTTTCTCTTTGGGTTTACAAACCAGTGGGTCAAGAAACAAGCCATCACAGCTGTCTGCATCATTTCAGTGGCCTTTATTTCATTTTGGGTCTTTTTTCCAATAAAGCAATGACTCATATTTATGAAAGGGGCAAGTCTGAACAGTGAACTTGCCTCTTACTATATGTATTGGTACATGGTATTTGTATTTTAGCAGGCCTAAATGTTAACTGATTGAAGAAGAGCCTATGTGGTCTCACACTACCCAGAAGAATGCTATCGAAACAGACGAGTGAAGTTGTCTTGCTTTCCCTTATTTTTTCAGCAACACATTTTATTTAGAAAACATAATTGACTTATTTTCCAGAATAATCTAGGTAGGTAAGAATATAAAGTTCTGAGAACCATTATAATTTTCTTGAATGGCAAAATGCCATAGAAGACTAGAAAGGTTTATATATATAAATAAAGTTTTTGAATTTCACTATCTGCAACAGTGGGACATGAATTAATTTCCTGAAGCACTTAACAAAAACTTCTATCGAGATTAATATGTTTTGTACATGTTGCCTGTCTTCTGTTACCTAGCTGGCCATGGATAATGAAGGCTTCATCCAGGCTCTAAGACTTTCCAAAATGTTGACAGTCTTTCATGCCAGAGAGACTGCTGTTTTGGCTGGTTTCTTAATGTGTCCTCTCAGTAGTGTTACTTTAGTTTGAAGTGGTTATATGTCAAGCTCAGATATTTTCTTACAGTCATTGTGCTGTAGTTACATTTGGTGGAGAGTAAATATAAATCTTGGCATTGGCAAACGTCATAAGCAGAGTCATCTTCTGCTCTTACAACATCAAAATAAAGATATGCAGATAAAGAAGACTTTAATGAGAACAGTGAGGTATTACTGAGAGGATCATTAAAGAGAAAAGAAGCAGTAATTTGCAATTTTCTGAAGTTATGTCATTGCATTACCGTGATGAAATCACAGTACCATGTAGTAAAATCAGTTGTACTGAAAGCTTCGGGAAATTCAATACTGCTACTGTGACCATCATCCATTGCTTTGAGAAGGCACTTCATTGGTATTGATAACTTGGAGGGAGAGGGAACCAATAAATCTCAAGACAATGACTGGGGCATCTAGAGTGCCGTGCTCTAGAGCATCTTTCTGCTTACATCTTCCCTTTTGCCTCCCATCTGCTGTCAGGGGACTTTTCAGTGACTGTCTTTCAAAGTGGCATGTCAAGTAACCTGTTCTCCGTCTTGGAAGCTAGGAGAATTGTTGGTAGTGTGGTAACAAGGAGACAAAAAAACTATCAAGGAATCAGATTAATCTCCCTGTACTTTCTCATCTGCTTTCTCATCTCATCTTTCAATTGATGTTTTGGTCTAGAGCAGAAGGAAATACTCTCATTTTCCCAACTTACCACATGTAGGTTCAGTTTATGGTGATTGTGGTGAGAGGAAAAATTAGATTCCTTCTGAAGGAAAATGAACGGGCAGCTGAGCTCCAGGTACCCACCAACCATATGCCAGCCCCCTGTTGGGAAGGAAAGGTCCAAACTAATGACTGTTCTTCACTCAACTTAAAACTATGTAAGTGGTAGGGGAATTTGCTCCAAGGAACAAGATAAAATCTAATTCAAAGTAACCCCCCCCCCGAGTGCATGTTCTGTAGGTGTAGAGCCCTCAGCACCAACTGTAGTAATCTGTGGATCTGTTCTTTTCACACCAAACTTCTTGCTAATGTAGGCGAAGCCTAGAGTCAAGGCATCTAATCTAAGATGATTGTCTAAACTGGAGTATTTTCTGTGGCACTTGGTAATTATTTTTATTATATTATTATGAATCATCAGTATATCATACTAATACACCAAATTCTATTTTTGTTAGTACTGTAATATCCCTAACAATCCCTACTAATGTCATGAAACTGCTGGGGTTGATGCTGTAAAGTCATGTAGTAATTTTGGCAAAAGCTACTTGAAAGAGCTTACAGTCTCCCTCAGTGCAATGGAGTGAAAAGCACCGAAGGGAAGGGGTTTTATCCTCACTTCCCTGAGAGACAGTTAAAGTGATTTGTCCAAAATGAAGCAGAAGGTAGAAAGTAGAACTAACATTTGAAAGCAGGTACCTTGAAAATCATTCCAGTGCCTGGCCAAAAGACACTGGCAAGCTAGCTTTTTGTGAACTTGTAACTGTGCTGCAGTGATTAGAAAAAAACCCCTGTGATTAACATAAAGCAACAAGTTGTGGTCACATTTACATTATTTATAGGTTTATAGCAGAGCATTGTATTCCACTGTTATCATGAGTTTAAAATCATATATCTTCTGATGTCTGTTTTGCAAAAATTGTTAGCTGACCAGGCAAAGAACATCTGAATGGCTAATGGAAACTTTCTCTTCCCCCTAAATGGGGCAGTTGTCTAATTTGTTTAGCTAAACTACATTAGCCATGCTGAAAGTTTTATTATCACAGTCAAAAGCAGGAAGCAGGGAACGGACATGCTGTATTTTTAAAATTAAAGCAATTTTGAAAAACAAACTCAGTTTCTTATTGATTAGTTCAGTTGTTAGATTAGAGGCTCATTACTTTTAATAATAGGATAACAGTAGCTAGAAATGGAAAAGATCTATTAGATCATTGAGTCCATGCCCATTACAAGGGCAGGATATAGTCAGGTATATGTGGATGGATGTATCAAATATTAAATTCACATGACACAGTAAATCCTTTGTTTCCTTCACAGAGTGCTGATGCTAAGAGCTTTGACACTGAGTTGTTTACTCTTAAAAGCAGCTTCTGAGCTACCTTCTGGCCGGCTCTTAGGCAGATGTTTAGTTGGGAGAGGAGAATCCCAGGAGCCCGGTGAGGAATAAGGGCATCCTTGGCCTTCTTTTCCCTCCCAGAAGCATGTTTCAATGTGCACTCAAACACATGCAAGAGCTTCCTTGAATCTGGAAGTCCTGCTCCAAAGTTTGGTTTTGAGAGTGATAAATTGGTTACCTGTAGAGCTTTGTGATAAAGGGCCTCCCTCAACACTTAATTTCTAGTGAGTACCCCAAGGACCACACCTCAGCGACTTGCATAGCTGCTGCCTTTTTCTGTCCCCACTGGTACGGAATTGCTTTTTCAATGTGGATCGTTACAGTGAGAGGAGCAGAGGGACTGAGGGGTGCTTCCTCTTCACTCCGCAGTGGCAGTGGGGTAACGGGGTGACACGCGAGACCAAGGTGCCAAGTCCACTGGCATGTTAGTTTTTTGTGCACAGTGCAGCAGCTGCCACAGAGACATGGAGAGCCAGGTGAGATGTGCAAGAGGAGAGTCCATACCAGATGAATCATTTTTCCCATCTGCTCAGCACCTGGTTTCAGGTAATTGATCTTAAACCACTCCATCTCTCTGCACATAAGTTTTGTAGCGAACAGGCCTATCTGGAATTGCAGTCCCCTTCCCCACGGAGCCAATCCCCTTCCCCACAAACTTGGGTTGTGTTTTATGCTCCGTGATATTTATGGGGAATGTATGAAGGTTTGTGGGGTTTTTTTTTGAACATTATGCAAAAGGGAGTGGGGGTGGAGGTCTTATTTCAAATGTCCATGATTTAGCTTCTGTGAAGCTTCGTAGATGAGGAAACCGGAAGGTTTTCCCAGATGTATAAAAATACCCACTCTTAAGAGACTGCTTTCAAGGCAGTCAAATAAATTTATTGGGCATATGGGGGTCATATTGACTCATCATGTTTTTTTTTTTTTTTTTCATTTATTCCTCGCTCTACAATTATGATGGCGGAGAATGAGAAGACCTTCAGCTTAACGGATTACTTCTTTCACTGCTATATCTCAAAAAAAGGGAGACTGAGGGCATGAAACAGTTGTATTGGAATGTTGAGAAGTAGTAGTGTGGTTAGTTTTTTCAAATATTAGCTAAGCTCTGTACCAAATCCTACAGTTCACTGGCACTGTTAATACTTATGTCTGTAAGCAGTCCTTTTATCTTCTCTAGGACTCCAGTAAATCTACCCATGTGAGTAAGGGAGCAGCATTCATTTACTGAGACTGCTCAAACAGGTGAAGAGGCATATTAAGTTCAATAAGACTAGCCTTGTGCATAAAGATTAATCATGTCACTAAGCATCTGAAAGATTTAAGGACAAAGTCAGCCCTTTTTGATTCTGTCCTCATATTGATTTTGGGGAAATTGCTAAATTTAGAGCAATTAGATACATTGAAAGTAATTAAATGCAAAAGTGCTGTAGCAATTAAAATTGGAGTCCAAGCTGCATGTAGAACAGTTCAAACATTTTATGGTGTTTCTTGATTTCCTTACAACTGCAAGAGTTTTTCCAGATTGACTCCTTCTGGAATTATGCAGCCCCCACTTTGTTTGTTAAAATTGTTCCATGGTACCCCTCAGCGGTTTCTGCTGTAAAGTAAAATCTGTATTTTTTTTTTAAAAAGTAAGTATGGATGTAATAATTTTAAGTCACAGTGCACTGCACATGCCCAGAAGAACCTCGATCACTTCCAAATTCAAGGACTAATAAAAATTGGAAGCACTCCAGTAATTTTAAATTACTTTGCACATTGAAGAGTGATTTAAAATCATTGAACTGATTCAATTTTTTTTATATATGCACTTCAATTTGGAAGTGAGTCAGACGGACAGCAGCATGCTGAAGAGGTTCAAGACATATTGAACTAATTTAAACATTTTTAATTCAAGAAAGAGAGAAAGGAGGAGTAATGAGGTTCCTAATAGGAACCTGGTGAACACCGCCCATTTACTGCCACTGCGTGGTTAGGAGTAGGATGATAAAACAGTGAAGGAGTGACCAACATGATTAGCGGACAAGGAGTCCGCTTTTTTAGTATTAGCGTGGTAGTGAGATAAAGGACCACCAGAGCTTGTGGGATCTGGACGAAGCCTTGTGGTTATGCTTAATTTATTACTACTATTGTTTTCAAAGAGTTTTACACAACTGTGGATTTTGTTTTTCCCTTTGCAGACCTGGCTGACAAACAGGGAGGACTGACTGGCTTGGGGAAAAATACACACGCATGTGCATACATGTATGCAAAATGTAGGCAATGTATAATTTGGCTTCACAACATTTGCTACCTGAGACTGGTATATATGCAGAAAGAAAAAAGCTGGCATATGGAACTGCCTGGCAGCATGTGAATATTACTTCAGCATTCATGCACTTATGCATAAAATTAAAATAGGAAAAGGCTTCTTTTTTGCAAGACAAAGACACAAGGACCATTCTGAGGTTAATGCTCTTAAAGTTCCACAGTCAACATTTTGCGGAAATAACAAAAAAAAAAAAAGTGGAATTTTCTCATCAATAAGTTGCTGTGGTTCTGCATAACGTATCTAGTGGGAATGTGGGATATTAGTATCATAGTTGGCTTTTTTGAACAGATGAAAAACTAAAGCCTTCATGTAGAGGGTGCAAGTGGAAGGGGATTAAAAAAAAAAAAAAAAAAAGAAAAAAACCCACCCCAACCCAAATACTGGCTTTCTAAAGAGGCAGTAGTTTTTACTTGACTCTTCATGCAGAAACAAACGTGTTTGTCCATTTTGACAGGAATCAAAGGGAAGAGTTAAGAGTGTTCTTTTGAACACTAAATCACCTTTTGAGTAGGATTTTGATTTGGGGGTTCTGTCTTAGTCCAAATTTGACATGGTCAGCAACAGTCTCTGATTCAAGTCATAATTTAAAAAAAATGAACTGAGATAGTGTGTTCAGAAGTCCAGTAGAAACACAGAAACAGAAAGACGGAATTTCCTCTTTGTCCTCTATCCTGTCTTTTTCCTTGCATCAAGGGAATTTCACTGTGGATATTAGTAGGTGCCATTAAGCCAAAATCCGACTTCAATGCTACAAATCTTACCATGTATCTCTGTGTTTCCATAGAGTTTCTTGCTGTGGCTTATAGTTGGAGTAAACTCCTAGCGCCGGTCTTCACTAGAAAGACAGGATACCTTCGCACACAGTCCAGTACATTTGGATCAACTGACTGACTACTAAAATGGACTTAGCAGCCATTGCAGACCTGTTTAACTTCATGTCGGCTGGGCTGGGGTCAGCTTTCTTCTAACCATGTATTTAACAGTGGCCAGCTAACAAGATGTGAAAGCCAGTTTTTCTTTGCAAAGCTACCTTTCACTTCTGTGTTACCTTACTTGACTCGTTTAAGGTGTGCTCTAACATGACCTTACTTTTAGTGGTAAACCACTTGACCACTGAGTGTCTGTAACCACAGAAAGAGGAGGCAGGATTGCCTTCTTCCTATAAAATATTTGTTCCTTCCATCAAGAGGTGCTTTGCGTTCTTACTGTGGAAATCAAAGGGCCAAGCTGCTATCATATTAACTTGTCTCCATGTTTTTCCAGCACTCTGTGGAGATAATCCTTTTACTTCCAGCTATAAAAAGGTCTTTCCGGAAGGACTGAAGCCTCCCCTAGTTTTCCAGAGTACCAGCAATTTCAGATTTCTCCCTGTCTTTCTTTTTGCTTCTCACTTTGTGAATTTCAGTTTGCTTTTGTGCTTTTCACTGGTTGATCAAATCTTAACAGCGTCCACCTACCTTCAGCTCTGTTCAGCAGTATCCATCAGTTCGCAGTTAGGAACACGTTATCTCCCACCATACTTGTGACAAACCAGAATCGGAGGCTTTAAGTAAGAGGAGGGTTTTCGTAGGCTGAAGACGTTATGTCATGTTGAGCTCATCCATGGCTACTGAGGAAGAGATCTCTGATGTTCAGGCAGTAGTTAGCTTTTCTTCTGCTGCTTGGGTTTGGATGTGAGCAGGGAAACCTGGTACAGATGGCCAGCACATGGGGACTTGAGATCCCTTGGTAGAACCCAGATGATGAGTAAAAACTGAAGATTAGCCTTAGGCAGCCATGGATCACCCTTTCTGGTCTGTGTTGCAACTTCTGCTTGGCAAATGACAACTTCAGAAGGCCATGTTGCTGTTTATCATTCTGTTTTCATTCATCATGTGCAGTTTTTGATCCTGAGTATGTCTTTCATGGGATGATTTCTAGTTCTCTTACCATCTTTTGTTGAGCTCCCACAGTTTTGACAATATGTTCTTTTCATTTATATCAAATAAGATAGCTTCTCAGGCACTACCCTAATTATTGACCTACAATGGCCACTTTACTTGAAGTCATCAGGGGAATTTTGCAGTCCAACAAAATACCCATTAACACAGGCCACAAATGCTAAACATTTAGTGAGGGGAATCCCCCACCCTCATGAATCTCATCACCGTCCTATCCTCGCACGCACAGCAACCGGATACTTTCCTGGCTTATGCATGAATTCTTACTTTTGCATTCTTCTCAGAAAGATTATTAACGTTGTCACTTAAACAAAAAAAAACCCACACTAAAAATCTATCCTACGTGTGCACAAAGCTCACTCCTGCCCCTGACAGCATTTGTTCAAAAGTAATATAAATATCTGACCCTTAAAGTGGATTTTTCCCACTCAAAGATAGCAGAGATAGCATTGTCAACTCACCTTTTAAAACTACTTAGGGTTTCTTTAAGAAGGTGCTCTGTCTTGCAGAGGCAGCAAAACAATGCAGTAGATATGGTGGCTATTCATTTTCATTTAGCAGATAAATCAATACTCACATAAAGCCTGAGTAACTTGTTGGCACTAGACTATGCAGCCCCATTCACTGAAATTTGTCAAGCTTCAAGCATGTGGGCTTTTTTATTTTTTTAAAAGGGGATACATGTTTTCATGTTGGATTATGTGAAACTGATACCAATAATAAACTGTAATAATCAAGTTATTAATCCTCTCCGTATATTCTAAGGGAAAAGGGTTTTCTCAATATAAATAGAGTAAGTAGAAATCAGAGCAAAAAGCCCCACCAAACCTTTGTGTGTGATTGAGAGAGGGCTGTTTCATACTCTGTAGTTTACAGGCGTATGTTATACTGTACACACCGTCTGCAAGCACTTTAGAAAATCCTGGATGCTTAGCATAGTCTTAAATCAGGCATATTGCCAATTGTGGATTAAGTAGAGGATAGCTGGGTCATTTTCCTAGGAGTTCCTTTACAGTTCAGTCTCTTTTCTTGGTGTTAATGCTTTTACCGCCGTTGGGTGAAGGGAGGAGAGGTTTGGAATACCCTGCCCTAGGGCCTCCTAAACTGTACATCTGTCATGGATCATGTCATGGAACAGAAATGTTTGTTTTTGCTCCCATTCATTTCAACTGGCAGCCAGTTATTATTAGAATGAAAAATTAAGCTATTATGCAGTGGAAGCCTTGCTGGCTCTATCAAATTTATGGAGTTAATACAGCAAAATTATCCTTTATAGTGGGTATAAGCAGCTGTATGTATAATGCAGGCCTCTTCTTGATCAGTTCAAATACAAAATGGCAGCCTTGTTTTCAGTATGATTGTTAAAGCTCTGTAACAATGTCACCATATTTCAGAAATTTCGAGGGAGCAGTTCCTGGGTTAAGAGTAATGTAGGTGAGTTGCTTAGACATGTAAGTCCATCCTCTGCTCTTTAGGAACTGCAGATAATGGTGAGTTGTTTTCAGAAAGGGAGAAATCATAGAATTTCTCAGGACTTCCCCAAACATGTATTTTCAAGTGCCCCTAACTTCTTGTTTACCGGGGTGCTTTTTGGGTCAAATTTTTTTTTTTTTTTTTAATAATGAGGGAATTGGCTGTATCTTTTACTAACAAAAGAGGAGAGTGATTTGTTTTATCAAGCTTTTGTATCCTCTTGAGAATCTGGGGTCTCAAAGTCTAATGACTCATACACCCTTAGACATAAGGCATTCACTAGGAACAAAGTGCCTGGTGAAAATGGAAGGGTAAGAACTAAGCAAAAGACAAATGAATAAACAGAAGACACATCCAAGAGGAAGAGAATTTTGGTAGTACATGTGTACTTGGAGCTGTACCCCCCCAAGATACTGTTAATGCTAATGCTGTACATAGAGGGCAGTCTGATGTTCTAAATCCAGCTTTTTGCCTAGCTAAAGAAATTCCAGATCCACCCCAGTATTGCAGACACTTTTACTAGAGGGTGTCACTGCACTAAAAGAAATGCCAAAAGTTTCCCTCCACTTTCTCTCCTCACTTCAAAAATAATTGAGCAAGCAATGTGCCCTTGTCGCCAAGAAGGCCAACGGAATTCTGGGCTGCATAGGGAAGAGTGTGGCCAGCAGGTCAAGGGAGGTCATTCTCCTCCTCTACTCTGCACTGGTGAGGCCACAACTGGAATATTGTGTCCAGTTCTGGGCTCCCCAGTTCAAGAGGGACAGGGAACTGCTGGAGCGAGTCCAGCGCAGGGCAACAAAGATGACTGAGTGACTGGAGCATCTCCCTTATGAGGAAAGGCTGAGAGAGCTGGGACTCTTTAGCCTGGAGAAGAGAAGGCTGAGGGGAGACCTTATTATGGCATACAAGTATCTAAAGGGTGGGCTGAAGGAGGATGGAGCCAGACTCTTTTCAGTGGTTCCCAGTAACAGGACGAGGGGTAATGGGCACAAGCTGGAACACAGGAAGTTCTGATCAAATATGAGAAAAAAACTTCTTTACGGTGAGGGTGACAGAGCACTGGAACAGGCTGCCCAGGGAGGTTGTGGAGTCCCCTTCTCTGGAGATTTTCAAGACTCGCCTGGATGCAGTCCTGAGTAATGTGCTCTAGGCAATCCTGCTTTATCAGGGGAGTTGGACTAGATGATCTCTAGAGGTCCCTTCCAACTCTGAAATTCCGTGATTCCGTGAAGTTGCCAAGATGGGGTTAAACGGACTATCTGCACTGCTGTGGAATTGTCTTTATAGGAGATGTTGTCTTTCTAGCACGTTCTCCAGATGTACTGTTTCCGTGTCTTTCTGGAACATTTGGGATGGACTTGAAAAGAAATAGAAGCAAGTTTCTAGCATTTTGTATTGTGAGTAAACCCGTTTTTGGAACTAAGCAGTTATTCTACAAAAGTTGTATCACAGGAAGAGAGAATAGGGGAAGAAACAGCATCTGAGGGAGAGAGAAGAAATCAGATTTTCAAAATTAAAAGAGCTTTGTGAGAAAACCCAGAGAGATGTAAAGTACTTGAAATTCTGAGCCATTCAGTCATTCCTGCTGAAATTATCCTCGTGGAGTTTATCAATCTGTGTGTACTAGTATCATAGGGGACCAATTAATTGTACTCATAGTTGCCTTTGAGCTATTTTGAAAGTAGGAAGAACTCATTTTGTAAATGGTCTAAACAGCACTACAGTCATTACATACAGTTTCTGGCAGATATTGTCTTTACAGTAGATGGAAGGACAGAAATATTGTTACATTTCATGATTGCTAATGAATTTTGAAGAGAAACCTAATAAAAAGAAATTACAAGCTAGTAATTAAATACAATATATAGTTATTAAAAATAATATTTGCTGTGCCACAACCCTTATCCAGAAAACCTACAATCAGAATTCCTTCCCAGTATTTAAAAAAATTGCTGTGAGGGGCAATCTTGAGGCAAGAAAGTAAGAAATCCGTGGCTGTAACAAGTAAGAGTTGCTTGAAAAAGAAGCAACAACTTCATAAAAAGTGGAGCTGGCATTCAGAATTCACTGGGAGCCAGGTGTGGCTCATCTTCTACTGAAAGCCCTGGTTAGCTCAAGCCTGGAGATGTTAATAGAAGACAGCTGTGTATCTACCACAATTCTCTGTGCCCACCTCCTTTTCCCTTGTTGGAAGCCCTTCTCTGCCAGCTTCCTCAGGAGCCAGGTATGCCTGAACTCTGCTTATCTGTTCTCTGGTGTCTCTCTGGGTTACTGGGAAGGTGGTTTTCCTCTGGTGTCCTTCAGGAAGGCTGCCGTCCTTGTCTTTGGTATGTGGGAGCTTTCTGGGCAGGACAGGTTTGCGTCTAGATTGGGAGAGCATTGTTTGTTTTGCTGCTGTTTTTTCAGCTCTAGTCCTTGGTAGGTGCGTCTTGGGGGAGCACCAAGCATGGGAGAAGACTCTCCTATTCCCATTGAGCAGCAGAGAGGAGGCAGCGAATGTTTCCTGGGCCTCTCTGTAGAAATCTGGAAGAACGATGCCCAAATCTGGCAATCCCTGTCAACAGAGATTACTGACTGGCTGCCAACTTCAGTATTTGGAGACCTATCATCATGTTATTGCCGCCTTGCATTTATATGGGAAGACCCATGTGAAAGGAACATGGAGATACTGATTATGGCTTATGTTAAAAAGGCCCTTTTGCTTGCACAGATGCGGTCCAAGGTGTGTGTAAATTTGACCCTAAAGGATTTTTATGCCTCCCTTAAGCTCCTGTCAGAGCTGTGTGAACAGGCTGAAGTGCCAAAGACTGTCAGGCCCTGGGTAGTGATAAGGTGAAATAACTGGCCCTGCAGAGAATTTATTTATTGGTGATGGGCAGCAGCTATGAAACTGTGTTTGGTGATGCTGCCAACCACAGAACACAGAATACCTTATTCTCCTTCAAAGGCGGAAGGTGGGGAGACACTTGCAAGTTTGGTCACAGGAGCTAATTTCGGCCAGTACCCTGACTCTTTTAAAAATATTTAAAATAGTGAAAACTTTAAGGAGGTTTTAGATCAATTTGGAAAGATTCACCTACTGAATTGCTCGTATTGGCCTCTTCCTAAATTATCTAGGGAGACCATAGAGATTTTGCATTTGAACACTGAGATAGCCAGTTCCTGGGAGGTCATGAGTGCTGAGGAACGCAAACAGTACATTGATTTTTGTTAATTTCCCATAATCTAGAATTTGCAATGAAATGGAAGCTGAAAGTATTGTTCACCTTTAGATAGATACTAAGGTCAGAAACTGATGAAATGCATAGAGGAACGACAGTCTTGTGAGTTTTGGAAGTGCATAAATCCTGGGGATTGTGTTACTTCTGGCTAAACATTTTTCTGTTCATCTTGAAGGGATATGTTTTCATTTTAGCCTATTAATCTCAGTATATCTTTTTTTTTGACACAGATCTATTAGGAATTTTAGAGACTACAATATAGACTCCAGATGCTAGGTGTTCCTTCATCTTTTTGGTACACACTTTAATCCATAACAACCAACACATTTATTTTATGAGCCTTCACAATCAAGAGAGTCTTAATATCCTTTCTGGCAGGTTTTCACTCTTTGATTTCACGTTATATGGGGGACCAGTTACTTTGAACATACTCTAGAAAGCCTCAAAAGTAACTCCTTTATGGTAACTTCTTTACATCTCTATGGTAAATCCTGTTTTGCTTTTAAAATATGCTCACAAGCACATGTATGGAAGTGTAGCTGCATTATAAGCTGAATGATAACACATGAGATTGTGCGCTGGCAGTCTGTTGTAGGTTGACAAGGTTGACTATTTCATACAGAGTGACCAAGCCTCATTAGAGACGTCCATCATCCAGGCAGAGCCTCCCTCTCTGTGTTTCATGACAGTCCCAGTACTCAGCAGTGAAATAAAACACATGCTGATCAAGCTGCTGTGTTGTCCTGCATTATCCGTCCGTGCTTGCAATACGTCTCTCCTACAAAACAGCTCCGTCACTGAGATCTGCTGTTACGGTGCACGTAACCGTAGGTTCTCTTCTGGTCCTGGAATTTCAGGCTATAGATTCCTTATTTTATTTCATTTCTCGGAATGAAATTGAATTCTGTGCTCGTTTTCACCAGAGTGCCTCAATTGATGATGTTGGGGTTACTGCAGACTTACATGAGATTTGGCTCCTGGCAGGTAGAAAACTTTCCTCCCTTTTTCTCGTCTCTGTGTCTGTGTGTGCCTCCCTATCTCCTTCTGAAAGGCAACTGTTAGAATTTGTAAATCCTACCAGTGAAAAAATGGCATGCAGGGAAAAGCAAAGATGTTTACCCATTGCTGAGCTAGACAAACATCTTTATTTCAGTGATTCAAAAAACAAATCAAATAAAGAAAGAAACCCTCTGATGAACTCCTCCCTTCCTTCCCTTCATCCGGCTCATCTGATGCTGAAGTGAAATACATTTCTACAAGTACAGTCAAGCCATAAATTGAACAATGAATATCTTGTCCAGTAAAGCTCACATCCCAGCTGGGGTTTTCAGCAGCAGCTTGAGCAACATTTCTGAGGGGAAGACCTTTATGAAGGAGATTAAGGAGTGCCCGCGTGCGGCAGGCACTGCCTTTTCCCGTATGACTGGAAGGGTAATGGCTGTGTGCAAGATCCTGGCTGCTCTCCTGCAGGCAGAGAAAAAGGGATAGTCAGATTCACAGTGTTTATCCTTGGAAAAGTTTGGGAGCGAGGGGGGCTGTAGGTTCACCTGCCTCTACGGTGACTGGTCTGGGTCGACTGAAATGTACTGGGACAAGTTTTTGCAGGTGTTTTTCTGCCTTGTTCTCCTACTGCTTGTATCTTTAAAAATCTGTTCCTTTCTGCTGGAAAGTACGTCTGCTGCTTCTGGCCCCTGCAAAGGACATCGCAAAGAGGGATTTTCTGCTGAATTCTGGTCCAGGCTGTAACTTCACCCTCTTCTGCAGTCTCTAGTAGTGCCAGGGGGTGCAGCAGTACCCCTGCGGATCTGCTTCTGAAAGCCCTCTCCTCGTGAGGTGATTTGTACATGCACTGATGTGAGGTTTTCGAATCTGCATCTGTACAATGGCAATGACATACTAGGCAATACTAATATGCCACTCAAGCTGCCTTCTTACTCACTTTGATACTTCTTTGTCCCTCTTTGTTGCTAAATAACTGGCATCTGCATCCATATTGGTGGTCCTAAGAGGGCCCCAGGAAAAGAGATAAATCCTGCTGAATTGAATGTTGCATACTGAAAAGAGCCCACACGTTGCTGCCCATGTTTCTTTTTGGTTTGGTTGGGGGTTTTTTTGTTTTGTGTTTTTTTTTTTTTTTTGACCACTTGAATTCTTGCCAGTGCCGTGGAAGGAGACTGGATTTGGACTATTGCATTTTCTTTCTCAGTCAACAGAATGTGTTTGAAATTTATTAAGGTTTTTCAGCGATGATGAAAATTAGAAAAGGAGGGGTGCACAGTAACGGGTTCGGTGCTAGTTTGAGGCTGTGATGACTTAAATGTATTTTTCAGGTAGTTGTCATCCTCCATTTGGTAGCTGCAAATCCATAACAGCAAACATCTTGGAATTGTAGTGGATTAACACATTGCATGTTAAGTGTAGTGTGCTGATGATACAGGAGGTGGGGGGCTGCAGTTCCTGTTCGAGGGAGGGACTGAGCACCAAATTTTAACATATGTTGTAACTCTGCTGATGTTGGGTTTGACTTTGGTGCCTAAGAAAGAAGCTCAAGACCCAGAGGACCACTGCAGCCTTAAAAGCCTAACATTAAAGCAAGCTACAGATAAAGGAAAACCGCAACAGAACTAAGAGGAAGAAGGTCTACATCAGATTTTTTTTTTTTTCCCCCCAGTGCTAAGATAATGAAGGTTATTCATGTTAACGCTATTGCCCTGCAAATATGGATGGGGATTGCTTTTAAACTTCTTTTTTCATTCTGCGAGTGGCTTTTTAGTTTAGGGACTGGAAAAAAAAAGCCAATGTTTCACTGCAGCTATCCCAATATTTTAGTGGGGAGGGGCTTAAACGCAGAGTTTAATTGTGTATTCTCTGCACAGGCATACAGAAGCACAGACGTGCAGATAATGTTGCCCACATCTTGCCCTGGCTTCAGGACCATGAGCTAATTTTATAACAATTGATGGTGACTTAAACTAATGTTGCTAGGGTGCTGTCAGTGATGCTGAATAAATAGGGAAGGACTTGAGGAGAACAGCAAACAGCAGCTGTGATGACTTTTGTTCTGAAGCTACCTCTGCATGCCAGATTTTACCCTCCAGGCACAGCAGCAGAGCACGGCTCCCACCTGTTATCTCTCACCATTGAGGCTTGCTTCTTTCTGTTTAAGTTAGGTTAAATATTTCCCCTTTTCCCAGGATTCAGAGCTCATCAGCCCAGCTGTGGCGCACAGTCTTGAAACACAAAACAGCTGGAGACATAATGTGAACAAAGTTCACCTTTTCTTGTTTACATTTGAAAGCTGCTGCACTGTTTATGGGATGATGCATTTGTTTAAATGAATGTCCAGCTATTATTGATTTTTCCTCTCTTTTCCACCCCCCCCTTTTTTTTTTTTATGGTTGTGTCACTGGTGTCGTGCAGCAGAAATCTCTCGCTTTAGCACACCTGCACACATATTGACTGTGGAAAGAATTAGGCCATGCTCTCCCTCCCGTTGCTGTGGTGAAACTCAGGCATGGATTTACTCAAGAGGCCTTGTGGAGTCTCTCCCCTTCCTTTTGGTATCCCCACAGTTCTCTGTGATTGTGCACCCCGCCATCGCACAGCACACCAAAGGGTCAGCTGGATGGTTCACCCCCTTCATTTACCCTCTTCCTCCTCTCCCTTTTGCACCATCCTCTGCTCATAGCTATATCCTTCTGGGGTGAAATTCTGGATGAGGGATCAAGAAGCAGGGATAGCAATAGAGAATTTCAACCTCTTAATGCATTTGGAGACCCAGTAGCTTGGCGATTGTGAGGCCTGAAGATACCGTTACCACCATCTAGTTTGCCCGGCTGCCTAACGCAGGGTGTAAGAGTCTCAGCCGATAATTAGTTTTACTTGCCCAATAACTTGCAGTGAGCTGAGGTTTCAGGCTTAAGGATGGCAGCTAGCAGCAATGGAAATGCAATTTTTGAGGACCTGCTACACCTTTCAGAATTTCTTATTTCTCCTGATTATTTACAATTTATGCCTTGTTGGTTTTGAGTTTGTCTAGCCTCAGCTTCAAACTAAGAGGATGACTTTTATATGTTTGCAATATTAACACCGATACAAATTATTTCTGTGAACATTTCATTTATTTTTACTGCTTGGCTCAAAAGAAAGCTGTTTGAACCCCTGAATTTTTGTAGGCCTGGTTGAGATAAGAGAGAAATTGCCCTAATGTGCAAGTACAGTGGTTGAGGCAGCAATGTTAAACGTGCTTCAGGCTTAGGAAGCCAAAAAGTAGACAGTGGTGGGATTTAGTGTGTCTGCTTCTAGGTGAGGTAAAAACCCCTTGTCTAGAGTCCATCCTGTTTCAGTAAGGGAAAGGAGTACCTCTACAGGGCAATTTAGCTCAGTATGGGGGATTTTGAAATGTCCATTTCTCTTTAGACCCTGCAGAGGTGGCCTGTATGATCAGAGTTGGTTAGATGAGGCACTTTTCCACGGTTAGAGATTGGGAAGATCCTCTCTCCCCACTACTGTTGCAGAATAACTAACTTATAAGGAAACTTTCTTCTCAGCTTCTCAAAGAAAAGTTGGCTTATGCCTTAAAAGCTGGAGATTTACGCTCTTTAAAATGTGTGTGGGTTTTCTAATCCTGTCTAATGTGACTCTAGATGGTCTACATAACCATATAAATCCCCCGTTATTCTTTGATTCCAGCCAAGACCTTGGCCTTGGTGATATCTGGTCGTAATGAGTTCCACTGAGTTAAAGTGAAGCTAATTGTATTTGATATGGCTCCAGTACTCAATATAGGGAATAAACTTGCCAGGGATGGAATTCACCACCATCCAAAAGACTTAAATAGTATATTGTGTGGGTCTTCTGGACAAACCAACGTTTATTCTTAGCAAGCTAGTTGTAAGCATGACCTGTCTCAACCTGTCTGTTGCTTCTTGTAAGGATAGATCCTGTTCTCCCAAACGGCCAGCAAGGCAAATGAAGGTTGAAAATACTTCTGGATAAGATACAGGCTGAAACTTCTTCAAGTGTTGAATTTAATCTACAGGGAAAACTTCCCTTGAGAAGCTTTTCTTCTAAAATATTGTGTGCGTGAGTGTTTTCATTTTTGCTTCGGCACTTTTGCACGTCACTTCTTGCCTGGGTTCCAGTCTAATTACAAGCAGGAGCTACCACACACATAATTTTGTGAGATATCACCTTTGGGAAAAATTCTTTTTTTCCTTCCTTTTTTTTAAAGAGTCACAGGGGTTATAGACTTGTAGTGTGTGACACTAGATCACTCATTCTGATCTGTCCCTCAGACCTTTAGAAGTCCATGCTTTCCAGTAGATGTTAAAATCTAAAGTTCATTTTTCTTGAAGAAACTGGAAGTTTCTCTGAGGAGAAAGCAAGATCACTTTTATCAACCCTGATCTTTTGCAATCTAACTAACAAAAATATACTTCTATGCACAGGAACTATTAGCATTGTCTTCCTGAGGGTTGTTTAAATTGACAGTGTGCATCTGTGTCCTTGTGGGTTTCACATCTTGGAGAATCTTAGGGGATTTTTCAAGGCAGTATTTGGACTTTTCACCATTTTCCTGCTGGCCCAGAAGCTGAATACCACAAGAATAATGGGGCTTGCATTATTTAATCCTCAAACTTGTGGAGCTATACACACAGTTAAATCAAAAGACAAACCCCAAACATTTGAAGCATAAATTTGACTACCCATGTATACCTTTTCTTGCTTGTTATTCCTATTCTTTAACCATGAACATCAGATTCCTGTAAACATGACAAATCCACGTTCCAATGAAGCCTGTGAAAGTCGTTGAAAGGCCATCTTCTCCTTTGAGTTATAAAGTAATGTAAATCTGGAATAACTCATTTCGCTTAATTTGAATTGCATGAGTTGACATAGGTGTGGCTGAGAGTGGAGGCTGGCCAGCGGTTCCCAACACCAGGAAATCATGAGGTCACACTTGCTTCTTGGTCCAAAGACAGCTTTGTCTTCATTCCAGGTGAAGCCACACCAAAAAAGTGATCCATAATTTATTTTTTCTGCACCTGTAATTTAGTCACAATTAGCACGCAGGGTATAGAGATGTCAAAATACTCAGAGCGACAGCAGCAGGTTTAATCATGATTGCCTAATAATGTATTAGTACGAAAAATAGATGTAAAAGAAATCCCTTTTCCCCGTTCTTTGAATAAGAATAATATTGTTAGATACATAAAAAGTTACACTGAAACCCTTATGAAAATTGCTGAGTATTTTTCCAATTCTATTTGACAATAATTTTCTCTATTAGTTCGTAAGCATTTTCATTTCGGATGTTCTCTCCCTTTCTCCTTTCTCCCCAGACAACACTGTGAACAAGTAAATTGAGGCTTTTATAGGAAGAATCGTATTAATGAACTAAGTTTCACAGAAATGTAATAAAACAAATCAGACTCAAAAAAACTAACTCCAGCCTTCCCATACATCTGCTCCTTATAGGCTTAAAAAAAATAATCCCAAATTATTGGCAGTAGTCAACCATCAGTGTGGCTCAAAGAGGTTGGGGAACACACAGGGGAGGGGATGGGGGGCAGCAGGTTTTACATGTTGAGCTGACTTTCCGATGAGGCTAAAGCTGCGGGTGACTGCACACAGGGACAAGTCTTTGGGCACTGTTCTCAAAGTAGGAGGTAAAACAGCCCAATACTTATCCCAATTATTCTTTGAAATATTACCTTTATAAAAAAGGGAGGAAAAAAAAAAACCACCACATAAAGGAAGGACAGAGAATGAGAACAGTAAGAGTTGTATAACTGGGGAAGTGTGTTGTTCTCTTTCATTTTTATGAAGGCCATTCATGAAATTCTTTCCTGAAATACTGACTAATCTCTCCAAATACTGTTTCTGTGAACGGACTTGGAATCATTAGATGAGATTTTTCTGAAATGTGGTGAACTCATTGACAAGACTTTTTTTTATTTTTTTGTTAATAGAAAGATTTCTTTTTGCTTTGCAAAAGAACTAGAGCCTTGTCTCTTAAATCTTTAGGAACATGAATAATCCCCGCAAGCATTTATATTTTAACACTTTCTGATCTGCGCCAATTCGTGCAACTATAGAGGTATAGATGCTGTTGCATCTATTTTGAAAAGTTTTTGTCTATACACTTTCTCACACATTGATGGATATAAATTGGAGATGTATGACCTTATTAGTCTGTCCTTGGATTTTTCAGAGCATATTTCTATGCTAATAATAGTTTTCAAAATAGTTTTTTTAAAAATATAATAAAATGTAAAGATTTTTGTATTTAATACTATATTTATTGTAAGTACTTCAATATTTAAATTATTTTAATGAAGATAATTATTTCAATATATCAATTTGAGGACTTGTGCATTCAGAAGCGTATGTCATACCAGACTTTCATAGATTTTTTTTTTTTTTTAAATTAGCGCAGTGATTCATGAAGCACTAAGCTGGGCTGAGCATCCCCTTGTCGTTTACTTTGGACAAACTGAGAGACAAAAAAAGACTGTTTAATAGCATTTTCCTATACTGGGCAGTTTTCATTACCCCACAATATATTTATGGCATGGCAATATAAGATGAAGTAGATTGTATTGGCAGTACCAATGTTAGTAAAATATTCCATTTGTAATATTTCTAGCACTGCAGCCCTTCGTGGGATTTTCAGCATGTGCATCACTGACACAAGTCCTCTCCCCCCCCCCAGAGTCAGTGGAAATTTTAAATACTGAAATAAAAGCAGAGTTTAGCTAGTGAGAACTTCTGAAATGGAAAGTTGAATACAGGACAATTTAAAAAAAAATAAAAATAAAAAAAAATAAGTTGGGTTGTGCTGTCTAATGAAGTTCAATGAATATTCTTAAAGATGTGCAATTCCACAGTTACATAGCCATTTTACACTCTCTTAAAGTATTTCTAAAGCTAGATGCCAAGAACTATATCAAATGTGGTACCTTTGCCAATATGGCAAAGTTAATTTAGCCTTTCTAGCATGTCTGCTCTGTGATCCTCTCTTAGAGTCATAATATTTCTTCCATACTTGCTGGATTCAGGGTACACCATAGACTCTCTGTGAATAAATCAGGATTATGTAGAGAAAGTGACTGTTATTTATGGGACTCTTGTTCACTGGTGGAGAAGTTGAAGTGTATGTAGCTGGTACGATGGGAACAGTGAGGAGGAGACCCTTGAGATCGCAGGAGACGTTTTCCTTTTCTCGCTTTCCTGCCTGGCACCTGAAGAAGAAATTTGAAGGAAAGCCCTGCTTTGTCTCCACAGCTTCAGACAGAAGCTGACCCGCTGGAGATGCAGGCAGGAGAGAATTTAGCTGCTGAAGTCAAAGAAATATTTTCTGATTAGGTGTGAACTGATTTTATTATTTTTCCCTAAAGGCTTATAAGTTGACCAACTTTAGGTAACTTTTTATGAAGTACCAAAAGGCATTTATCTAATGCCAGAGCAGCTGCTGACAAATTTCAAGCTTTTATTTCAAAGCATGAAACAGTTAAGTGGTTGGAAGAATATTTTTAAGCATGAGAAAAGCAAAGTAATGTGGAGAGCTGTGCATTTATTTTGAGATGTCTGTAGCCCTGGTTCTCATGGATTTTTACTCGGTGTGGTGATCCAGCCAGTTCACGTGATGCTTCCCAGTTTCCACCTCAATATTTTTCTGAATGCAAGTAAAACCAACAAACCCCGAAATCAAAACCCCAGCTCCCCCAAATCTGAATTTAAAACAAAACCCCCACTTTGAAGAATTTCCATCTCAGTGATTGTAATGCCTTGAAAGCAGTGTTTCAACACGGAAAATGTTGGTTTATCTGCTTTATAGGTGCTGTGTGTATTTCCTGTGCGTGCAGAAACAGCAGACAGCTAAAATTCTGACTTTGGCATGTGTGTCAGACCGCACAGAAAAGGATCACTGCGTATGTATGTGGTCAAACTGATTTCATTTGGGATAACTTGAAGAGATTAAGTCCCTCGCTAGCAAGTCCTATGCAAGGCTGACATCCCAACAGTTAAGTATTTTGAGGTTTGGGTGTTTATAAAATGAAGCCAGATTTGAGGCTGAGTCCGGGTCTTACCGACACTTACCCAGCACAATTTGTAGTAAAATCAAGCAAGTTTGCAGGATGTCCCCCTGTAATTTTCACTTGTGACTAGTTAATTTTGCTGCTCTGAATTTTAGGAGTTTAGATGAAAACGTGTTAAAGGAGCTGGTTTCCAAAAGCTCACTGGAGTGACTGCTTACTGGCCTTCTGAGATGTCTTCCAGCTGAGCACTGGAAAATCAAGGCTACTAAAATCACTAGGAACATAACTTGGAGCCGTTTAGCTTTCCAGACCTGACTTTCCTTGCTCCCTGAGAAGAATTTCACTGGGATTGGGTTTGCGCTTAAAGAAATGAAATTTGCCTAAAGAGCTAAGTAACATGTATTTTCTTTTAGGGAACAAACAAAATATGAATATTCAAGACACCCTTGACCAGGGGCTGTGAAATTGCTGATGGTGGGCCTTCCTGAAACAGTCTCTGTTACAGAAATTTAGATTTATAAACCGAACACATTCTTTTGATCAATAATCAGGATAATAGAATATTTTTAGGAACATTTAGAAAGTGTAACTCAATCTGGTGTGATTACTCATGCTCACTTAAAAAAAACCTGTCAATCAATACCAGTTATCAGACTTGCTACAAACAACAGTGGAGAAAGGGAGAGGCTTGTAAAATTGTGTATAAAACATAGCTTTGGTGCAGTCTAATAGTTGCTTAGAAGGTATAACACAGACTTAACTATCAAACTTAACTATATCTATTGACTCAATGCACTATCAAGGCTGTCTATCAGGAAACAGGCACAATTAATGACACAGCAGTTAAGTCTTGAACATGGTGGTGTAATTTGGATATTCTCTTGATAACTGATCAGAGCATGATGGATTCGTAAGATAGGAACTAAAAATACTTCTATGTAGATATGAACATTGGTCAGGCTAGATGGAAAAGGAAAATGATGGTTGAGTTATGCTGATTCTGCTAAAGAGCTCCAGTTATATATTAATGCAGTAAAACTCTCTATGAAACACGGGAGGAAAGTATTACTAGTTAATTACAACAGCAAGATATGCCATTGACGGGATTATTACCATATTTTATGATGACCGTTTTATCATCTCCTTGTTTATACTTTCCTTTGGTAATGAACTTTTTTTCTGAACTTTGAAATATTTAATATTTGAGCATTAAATATTGCACCCCTTGTATTTGATAGGAATAGTTCTTCATATAGGGAGTAAGAATATAACTGCAGAGGAATAGAAAACCCAGATGGGAAAAATGGCGTTTTCTGTAATTATATGTTGTGTCCATGCATCAGCAGTGGAGTGGTTGGTTTGGTTTAGTTTTTTTCTGGTGGTGATGAGGCATGGAAAGCAATAGCTTGTTTTATAGTGGAAAGCAAATGCTGTGCTGGCCAATATGCCCTGTAAAGCTGTTGGATTCCCAGGCCAGTTTCTGCAGCACCTCTTCAAATGGGGATGGCTGAAAGATGAACATCTCTTGTTTTAAGTAGTTGGACAACTGTTTGATTGCTCCTTTCTATAGGAAAATAATCTCTTCATGGACGGCTATAAGTGGCATCATTTTTCCTTTGGGTTCCCAGTGCTCTCTCTGTATATATTACACATCTGGACTGTAAGTGAAACTTGCTCATTCCTCTGAAACATCTGTTGCGTCCTGCTGCAGAGAAGGCCCACTTATCTGCTACTTTTACTCTGTACTGTGTAATTCTATTAAATCTTTGTCTAGCGGCCGCCATTCCGATACGATCAATTCAAAATCATACATAAATAGTTAATATTTTCTGCAAAGAGTTACCTTGTTTAACAACTGGGTCACTTTAAAAAAAAAAAAAGGGAAGGCAGAAAAAATGCAAGTCAATGAAAAAACGTAACGAGTTTTTTCCCTTTTTCTTTGGAAAATGTAAATACCTAAGGAGAAAAATGGTAGGAAGTTTCCAGTTAGAAAAAAGATTACTGTTTTCTTCAGTTTGAAAGTATCAATCTGATCATTGTGTTTATGCAGCTGCTCAAAGAAAGACCTTCACAAAAAACAAGAGAGTAATTCCTCTAGTAAGAGAAGGAAGGAGGAAGGAAAAAACAAACAAAAAAACCAACAAAAAGTTGCAGAATTTCAGGCTACGTTCTGCCACTTTTGTTTAAAGAACCAGCATGGTCATTTCTGCTGCTAAACCCTGGCGAGGACAGAAGGAGCTTGAATGGCAAACATCAGTCATCCCTGGAGCTCAGAGCTTACTTGGTGAGAGATGCTTAACTACAGCAATAAGAGACAAAAGCCTTTTTTATTTGCACAAACATACTTTGGCACACCCGGAGGAGGCTCTGTGTACCATCATCAAGAAGATTCAGTGAGAGTCACCACAAGACTCTGGGGTAATCAGGGCCCTGTGCCTAAAATTGCTAGTTTTTCCTTCATTTGTCAGGCACCAGATCTTCAGCTGGCTGCTTTCTCAGCATTGTAGAAGAAAATAAAAGAAAACAAGTGATTTCTGAGAAAGGGAACCGGGATTCAGTGGTCTGGAGAGTGAGTAGTAGTAGGAAGCTTCTATAACTTTTCAGAGAGGCAAAAAGGGACAAAGCTTTACTTGTTTGGGTGGCTTGTTTGTTGTTTTTTGTACCAGCATCATATCCCACACAAGTGAGGAGTCCTGATGTGCTCCTGACCCACTATTTCTGCTCCCTGCTGTGCTGGGAAGGATGGGGGACTTGGACTTCATTGCTACAAGCCGATGTGGCTTCAGAAGGGTAGTTTTAAGCACCTCTTCGTTCAGTATTGAGGGCACATGGAGAAGTTACCTTTATCTATTTATTTATTTATTTTATAACAGGCCAAAGCTGGAGAGAGCAAGGGAGATGCTTGCACAAAGCATTTTACAAATACCCAAATTGCGCTATCAGAGCATTAAATATTTATCAGTGAGTGTCTGCCCATTGAGTACTTTGGTATATTTAATATTTTTTTTTTATTGTTATTGTCTGTCTGGACTTGGACTTATCTCCTTGGCCAAAGATAAAAGATGATTTGTGTCGTAAACGTATGGCATGTGAGGTAGTGCTTAGGTTTTGCTTGCAATTCGATTAATGAGGTAAGAGAAGGGCAGAGGTATGGAAGAAGGCTTTGCTAAGCCGCCTTTTAAATATTGTACCATATTGAAAATGGAGCTCTGGCAGAAATAGTTTTGGTTTTGAAGGTCTGCTCCGTGTTAGCAGCAAGAGGCAGCTGCCTAAAATAGGAAAATATTAGGAGGATGTTGGGGGCCTGTTTAGTGAGGGCAAAGGCTGTGGGCAGTGTGTGATTCCCAGGCTGCTGAGGGCAGCGGGGACCATGGAGCTCGCGTTGATAAGGAGCGGATGATAACATACTAATGCACTTCTACTTTTCTGAGAAGTATTAAGGTTAGAGAGCTGCTGACTGTGACACATGGTAATTTATTGAAAATTGTGATTTGCAAAATAGAGAGGACCCGTTGTATTACCAGAACTGAGAAGAAAACAAACAGCTATTCTGCGGTTTGATGTTGTTTTTTTGAAGGAAAACAAAGCCTTTGGAACTAGGAAAGATAGACGCAATGTTGGCTATTATTTACCAAATCAAACTTATTTAAATGCACTGTCTTTGATACTTAATAAATGTTGTGGCATGGCTTTTCGTGGCTAATAAAACTTGGTTTACATTACACCCCTTGTCTGCTATGATTTGCCTCCTAGGGCTCACTTAGAGTGCATTAAGAAGCTGCACACAAGATCAGGGTGATTTGCTGCAAAACTTAAATAATTCATTTATGCACCACTGCTCTCAGACAGTGTTTTTACAAATGCTATAATGAGACAAGCTGTGAAATGTTTTACACGGCAGAAATGAGGGCTGCTGCTCAAGTCAAGTCTTTCGGCACAGATTTGATTCCTTGAAGTCTTCAAGAAGACTTTCAAATGATTGTGGTGGAGACCTCCAAAGCACGCTGTCTTGCCGATAAGGATGTTTGCCCTAACTCTGCAATAATATTTTTTACTTCCATGTGCTTTCACTGGAGGATCTGAAATGAGCACGGGCTACTTAAGGAGTGCAGAGTGGAAACTATAGTTCATTATGCTGGGGAAAAGGCCCTTTTCTGACTGCGACTGTATGCTGTCTACCACACTGATACTCTTTCTTCCTCTGCTTCGCTTTTTGTTATATACCAGAACTAAGGTTTACTGTCAACGTTGTTGACAACTCCCCTGATGTTAGCTCTAAGTTCTCATCCTCTGGAGTCGTGTTTCTTCTGTGTAGCTATAACCTTCAATACCCTCTGCAAAAGTCTTATTGTCACGAAGAAGAGCTTCAAAGTATGTCCTGCACCTGCACTCTCAGGAAGCAGTTGTCCAGACGTAAAATAGCTCTATTATTTACACTGTATGTTAGAATAATTTTTATTTCTATTAATCTAGTAATCTGGATGGAGAAGGGGGGGATGGCGCTTGGGGTTGGTGGAGCAAGTGTGACCCCTCCATCATTTTTGTGTGCATTTTAGGCTATAACTGTTAACTACATGATCAGATCTGTTTTGTTCTACAGGAAGAACAAATTACGGAAGAATTAAAACATAAACAAATTAGTCTTAAATTAGTAATTGGGTAAGAGTAATCTGTTTACAGTATGTGTCTGTCTTTGCCAGGAAAAGTATCCAACAGTTTACATTTTCCATGCACATCTCACCACTGACTTGGAGCTGAAGATGAGATGGGGAAAAATACTAGGTGTCACTGAGACTGCTGGATGGCTTTGATTGGAAGTTGTAACTAATTGAAATAATGTATAATTAGAAGCAGATTTTAATTTTTATGATTAAGACACAAATGTTCTATTTTTCATAACTTCTTAATGTGAAAAAATTGCCTTAGAATCTTTTGGTAGAAAATATTTTGCAATTGCTTGTATTTTTGCTTGGCTCTTGTGAAACCTTGAAGTGTGCAAAGGCGATTACCATTTTACAGAACGAAATCTGGAGAATACAGAGAGAAGGGGATTCAGAAAACAAAACGTTCGGGCTGCTGCTAGGTAGAGATCCCTTTGAATTTGCTAGCATTTCTGTGAGTGTTTTCCCCCCTCTTCTTGACAAGTTTTGAATCCAAGGAAATTACCATCTGTGCATAGATATGCAGGAAATGAGCTAAATTTGTAGTGTAAACATTTTCAAATGAATATTTGCACAGTACAGTCTCTCAGCAATGCATTATCCTCTTTTATTTGATAATCAACACATATCCCTTATGAGTTGTGTTGAAAGGGAAGAGAATGACTCTCACTAAACTCTAATTATCCTCTCCTTCCTCCTGGGAAGAGCTTTCTTCAAGCTCCCTTTTGTGAGCCGCTCTGTGTTTCACAGTCATTCCACCTCTTGATCACTCTTTCTCCTTATTTTCCCTCCTTATTTTGGACCCTCAGATGTTAAGGGCATAGCATGAGCCCAGACAGCTCCGTATAGGGACATCTGTTGAATTTCCATAAGGTAGGATTGCCAGGCCAAGCCAAAGCCTTGGAGAGATTCAGAGCAATTAACTTTCAACTGAGGTTTTATGCAGGACACAAGCTTGTGATAATACATAAATATTTCTTGGCTTAGGACTGGGAGAATGGCATATTTCCATTAGCCCCAAAGTCCTTTTGACTCGATTCAATCTGTAGCAACATGAGTCAGCTGTTTCAGCTAAGCAGTGTTTCTAATTCAGCCTTTTTCTAATAAGCACGTAGGCATAACGTGAGCTTCCTACACCGATTAATCCGTGTTTCCTCCATATGGTTTGTAGATTTTTATTTTCTTTTAATTCAGTGCAAGCTGCTGAATAGTAAAATGCAGTCAAGATCTTGTTCCAGCCAAAAAAAAAAAAAAAAAGAGACCCCAGCTGAAGTTGCCAGGGAATTGCCAAGATTAGCATATCCTCATCGTTTTGGGAAAGGAATTTTTCAGCCAGTCCCTCTGACTGCTAGGGCTTGAAAATGGTTGAAGTCCTTGAGTAGTCCCATATAGGAGGCCCTGCATTTTTCTGGGGACTTCCTGAAGGCAGGGGTTGTAGACGAAGAAGGCTGGACCAAACCTCGCTGAAGCTGGTTCAGAAGGACAAAGGAATAGGCCTCTAGAGTTGGCCTGAGAGTATTCAGCTGAGATGCTACACCTCACGAGAGGGAGATGGGGTGGGCATGGCAGAAGACAGGAGACGAAGCTGCTGTGTTTGGAATAGTCCGGGGCATAAGAGGTTTGGAAGTAGGTATTTTGTATTTGGGAAGGGCAGGAATTTACAATCTGTGCATGGAACAGAATGACTTGATTTGCTAATTTTAATGTGCAATTGGGAGTGTTATAGTGATACTAGCAAAGCCTTGCTATTGCTACCGCCAGGCTATCAGAATAAAGCTGTAGGACTATTCATGTGCATCCATATACACAGAGAACACAAAGACAAACAAGACCATGTGCTTGGTAAAGAACTGCAAAATCTAACTTTTTTTTCCCTGCCCTCACTAGCAACCTTGATTAATGCCCTTCCCTCCCCCTCCCCCCCCAAAAAAAACCCAAACCAAAATAACCTTACAACCTTTTTCTTTTAGTACCAATGAAATGTAATGGCACAGTTTTTCCTTCTTCAAACAGGGAGAATGTTAATTCCCTGAATGCACTTTATACAAATTAAAGTCCTTTCCCCCTCCCAAACATAATTTTTAACAAAGGAATTAATCTCTCTCCTAGAAAACCAAGGTGAACAAATATATATATAAAATAATTAAATTGCTTTTTTTTGTATTATAAGAGTTTGTTTGGTTTGTAAAACCGACACGGAATATTTATGCCCTTCCTCTTAGGGAAGGTCAGCAGATATATACTCAATTACCTATTTGTGTGCGTTAAATCAAACGACTCTATATTCAATATTTTGTTTTTTAATTTTGCCTGAGCAGGAAGCTGGAAATCCAAATTAATGACTCTTCCCCAGTGACATAAATTCTGCGAGGTGTTTGTAGCTTGCTTGCCTTGTTAAAGTGCTCTGACGTGATTGATAACCGTTGTCCTCTCCGACAGCGAAGCTCGTGCAGCAGTGGCAAGTAGACCAGCAAGCATGCAGAGAACTTGCACTGGGATCAAAATCCGAGATGTTTTCATTAATTCTACTTCGAGGTTGCAAGGAATGGTTTCTAAATAGGCTGGTACCTTTCTCGTCTTCCTGCTAACAGCTGTTGTTAGACATGATAATATACCAAAGTCACTGCAGCTGAGCAAGGAAAACCTGTTTGTGTGGGGTATCTGGGGGCAGTAAAGTCACTTCTGCTGAGGGAAGAATTCCTGTGCTGGGACCGTCCTCTGTATGCCCCGTGCTGGTTGCACAGTATGGGTACTTTAACTTGCAAAGGGTCCCCATGTGAATGATGGACCGGGTGTCCCACTGTTTCCATCTTTCTGCGTTTACCTGTGCACTCACTGGTTGGACCCTGAACCTGCAAGGGCAGACTCCTTCTGGAGAACGATAAAGTGGCCATAACAAAATCCAGGCAGTAAGCATTTCAAACTCTTTTACACCAACTTTTTAGTGTTCAATTCATTATTCTCAAGCAGTGATTGACCCTGCGCTGCAGAAAATGTCTCAAACCAAGACAACCTTTACTCTATGGGACTGGGAATGTGACAGGCTGGTGCAGGCAAGATGAGGTGCAAGCACCTTGGGAAAGGCTTCTGTTAATTTTAGGGCTTTGTTTTAATCTCATATTCTTTTTCCCTTTGTATGATACTGGAGTGGAGAATGGATTTGTCTTCTATAGGCTAACATTTGTGAGGCTTATGGAGTTGGTAAGGGATAGCTTGCCGACTCACATTATTGGAATCTTTCCTGTAATACAGTAATTCAGTCCCTCCCAATTTGTTCAAAATACAGAAGCTTTACTTAAGCTATAGGTATTATCTGCAGTAAGTCCTTAGGAAGGTATAACTGAAAACAGATTAAACATCAAATAAAAATTGCATTGATGTCGCAATCTGTGTGAAAGTTGGAAAAATAGTTTGGAGTGTTTGGTCTTGAAATAACAAATATGCAACATTTAAAGAAATAGCTACTGCGAGAGCTTTGAAATATGAGTTGGAATCAAGGTTAAAATTGACAAATGACCCTTACAAATGACTGAAGTAAATGAGTAGCACCAGTCACCTGTGGATGTTGACGTGGCCAGAATCCCAGGGGGGATACCTGTATCACAGCATGGACACCTCTCTCTAATCAATGTATTGTTACTGCTAGTTTTTGTTTTCTCTTTAGGCAGAAGCAAAATATAAGTAAAGGAGCTGTGCACATTGCTCTTTCCATAATCCTTGTGCTATGAACTATTTTTTTCCCCATAGGCTATTAGTGTCTCTGAATAAGTATCTAGTTCCTTTCAATAAACACCGTGCATATGAAGTTAAAGTGGCTACTAGTAGCCAAAGTGACAGCTACTGAACTGCTAGCAACAAGAAGCAGCTTGTTAAACCTGAAGATGTCACATCATTTTCGTAGCCCCATTTCTGAGATCTAGGAGACTTGAGTGCCATATTTTTAAGGCAGAAACAGGTAGTCAACTAGGGTGTTTATTCATTGAAGGTCAGGCTTTTGTATTATGAAACTTCTAGCAGATGTGATAAGCAGTAAATTGCAGATCTATCACCTTTTCTTTTCTATCTTTTTTCTTTTTCTTTTTTTTTTTTTTTCCCAGTGAGCGTGTGTGTGAAATCAGCAGAATACTGCCTGCATTTGATTTATGGCCCACTTTTGACCAACTCTTATCAGGTTCCCACAAGCCCTTTTCTGATGCAGCTCATGTCTGAATGACAATAGACAACCAGTGCCATTATGCTCCAAAATCCCTCTCTGCATTCTAGACACCTAAGATTACATCTGGGCTATTGATTTATTGCTCCCCCCCCCCCTTTTTTTTTCCCCACAGGGACGAGTTTGTTCAGCCCGAACAAGATAGACTATTATTAAACCGAGCAAACTACTCCATGTGAACTTGGTAAAGAAATAATCATTTGCAACCACCTTTCTAACCACCCAGGTTCATAAAGAAATGTAGGTGTTGAAATATTAAGACTGTTTATATATGGGTCCCACCATTCGTGTTTGTTCAGATTATATATAATTTATATACATGAAATGAGACCCAACAGGCATTCTGTTGTGTTGGACATTATAGGCATATTGCCTAAAGCACCGCAGTATTACCACCCAATGTACAAAACCCAAATTATTACAAATCTGCGTTAGAGAAATACCTACTGTAACGCCAACTGTATCTGTGGCAGGGAGGTTTTATGACACCTTTTAGAGCCTCAGCAAAATTTATATGTTCTACCAGCAGATTTTTTTTCTTTTCCTTTTTTGGGGAGGGAGAGGAAGCTATAAATTTTACAGTATGTCGGATTTTTATATCTCCTAAAAATGTACTGTGCAGGATTCACATTTAATATCCCTCAGCTATAGTCATCTATGTATTTAAGTCACTAAGTGAAAAGGTACAGACAGGGCTTCTAGTTAAAATGGTTATTTTTTCCTCTCTCTCTTCTCCCCCCACCCCCTCCCCTTTCCCTCTCACAAGCACATACTTCACCCTTGCGTCTTCTCTTAGTTAAAATAACATTACAAAAGCTGATTCACTGATTCAGGGTTCGCATGTGAGCACCTCTGGCCTGCTTTCAGGAAACTCTGAGCACCATCGTGCCAGACCAACAAGCTCTGCAGGTGCTCTGAGAAAAACCCAGGCCATTGCATGGACCAAACACCACAAACGGAGGCTTTCAGAGCTGTGCTCCTTCTGTTGTTGGCCATGGGGAGAGATTTGCTTAACTCTCAACTAAACCTCCTATGGTTTGTGTCTTAACTCAAAGGATTTATTTTATTCTGCCTACTATTCAGTTCTTTGTGGACCGGCTTCTGTTGTTGCTTGAGTCCTGTTAGACTGTGCCCTGTTAGACTGTTTGTTTGTGACGCATGTGGGCAAAAGTATCACACGCAGGCTGTAATTTAAGTATTTCCTTTTACTGCCTTAGTGTACTGCTAATAATTTATTTTTTTTTTTAGGCATTCCTTTGTTCTCCTGTGGAGCAAAACTCTATCAGCAAAGAACCAGATAATGCTAGTATCAAGTGGGGGGAAAATGAACTTTTGTCATTTATTACTACATGTCTGTTTTCTATGTCATTGTTTTCTCATGTTTAAGAATAAAATAGTCCTCATAGAAAAAAATAATTGAAGTTTTATAATTATTCTGTGATCCCATTTGTGGGCTTCTATTTCTTGTCTGTCCGTTCAGGGCGTGACCCTGCCGGATCCTGTGTCTGTTCCAATGAAACACCTACGGATGTACTCAGCAGCATTGGGAAGCTCAGACATCCATAAATGCATTTGAAATGTCGTAGTATTTCTGTTTGAAGAGGGCTAGTTGGCAGGGTGTCCGAGCAACACCTACCACTGAGGCCTTTTAGAAAGTGAAAAGGATTTTTCATGTGAAAATCATGCCTTTTCAATTAGAATCTAGTTGAGCATCTAAATATCAGGATGAGAAAAGGAAGTGTGTAATGCTAAGTATGATTAACCGAGACTCTGTTCAGGAGGGAGGAAATAAGTTACACAGAAATACATAAATCAGAGTTTCATAGACCCACGGACTGCATTGCTATAGGTAACAGAGGGCACTCCAGCTCCGTAAGAATACTGGAGAGTTACAGTAGTTTCTGGGTAGAGTAGGGAGAATAATTAATGGCAGATGGAAAAGGATGAAATGTTTTTTCCTCAGAATGGAGCAAGTAAGAAGGGATGTGAAGGCAGCACAAAACAAGAAGTGGAGAGTCAAGTGAACTGAAATATGGCAGGCTGAAAAACCCAAAAGGGAACACTTTTTCGCGTAATGTGTAACTCAGCTGGGAAATTCTGTGCTTCTGTTCAACTGAGAACAAATCAAATTTTAGAGAGAGATAACCAAATTTATAGCATAGTCCATCCTATTGCAGGAAGAGCAATGGCAAGGTCATTAGAAATGCACTGCATTGAGCCTTCAGTCGCTGGGTGTTTGGGGGACGAGAGGGACGAATAGCCAACAACTATAGGGAGCAGAGTTACACTTTGAAGCCTGGTTCTGGCCACAAGAGACAGGCTTGCCCTTATCTAGTGCTGCAGCTTCTTTGCTTTTATCATTAAATTGAATGTTTTATAAAAGTTTGGGATAACTAGGGTCTTGGATGTCCTGTGCAGAATGTCTTTCTCAGTCTCCCTACATTGTGGTTCACTGTTGTATGGGGGAAAGAGAAGTCACAGCAATGCAAGCAAGCCAAACAAGATTTAAGTCTTGAGTAAACTGACGGTCACTTTCATGACAGTCTCTGGCTGTTTGGAGTAAGCTCTTTAGAGCCTTTCCAGCCTGTGTTACAACTGTTGTTTTATTTGCATCTTGGTGTTGCCAGAAAAAGCAGTGGCAGAAACCTGCTCAGGGTAAGCCAGGTCTAGAATTTTTCTGGCTTCGTGGAGGACCTTTTCCTCTGCCATAGAAAATCCCCCCCTTCCCTTACTGCAGTTGACTTGAAATTGTGATGTATTTGTCTAAAGGCATTTCCTGGTTTCACTTTGTTTTGGAACAGAAACGTACTTTCTTCCTTTAAGCTCCTGGTGTCTTCTACCCTGGAATACAGACACCAGCCTGCACAAGCATTGGCTTGCATAATGCTGCTTCAGATAAAGGTCATAAATGGTCTTATTTGGAAATTAATTCAAATAAGAAAGAGAACGAGCCAAAACCGAGCCTCTACTGGGCATGTTAATAATGTCATTTGTTTACAGAGTGTAAGATCACTGCTGGAGGATGTCCTGAATCATTGACTGTTGCCCTTAGTGTTTGCCCTTGGGTGTCCCTGTTGTGGGGGAAGCGAGTCCAAAGGTCAGAGAGACTCTGCTGGACCAACACTGCCTGAAGATAGCTATTCATCTTCTGTAAACCCAGGCTGATATTTGGAAAGATCAATGTTAGGATGTTGATGCCTGAAAAAAAATAGATGGGATTCACTTCATTCCATGGACTAGTTCCAGTACAGTCATTGGCACTGCAACCAGGAGGAATTAGTGCTGCAGTTCTTGAACACTCACCAGGAAAAAGGAGATTGTTGTAATGTCAGAGGAGTATGGCCGCAGATCAAAACTGGCATTTGGGGACTGCGACCGTGGCGCATGTGGCGGGAGAGCCTGGCGGCATGTATTTCCTTTGTGCTTATTTCTTACATGCGAAAAATCTCTGTGGGGTGGGTGGTTGGGTTATTTTGAGCATTTTTTGGAGCAGTCTTCAATCCGGTATTTGCAGAGGTATTCCCCGCAGAAAACATATTTGTTGTAATGTTCCTCTCAAACACGTACACAAAAGGGTGTGAGAAGGCACAGTCAAAATATAGGCTCCATGTAGAACGTATGCTGAGTTTCAGCAGGTAGCAGGTAAAAGGGCAAGCAAATAGGGAGCCATATTGTTAACCATGCTGAAAAGTGCTCTCATGCCCTTTCCTAAGCATTTTCTCATCAACAACAAAATCACATGTTTCTATCAGAAACATGAATAGCACAAACACATGGCTCTTGGCTCTTTCCTTCAGTAAGTAGCAGCAGCAATTAATTAGCTGTTGGAACAGGTTGCATCTATAGAGAGAATTTTAAACCCTCACTTTTTTTTTTTTAAGGTTTTAAAAGTATTTCTGGACAGTTGAGCAGCATCAATGATGTGTGGAAGAAGCTGGCATTCTAGCTTCGGCAGCAGGTACACAAAGAGGATCTTCCCACAAGTTCAGCTGCACTTTCAGCTTAAGAGAGCACGTTTCATTTATTACAGTGAATAAAGAGCAGGGGATATTCCAACACTCTGCGAAGGTCTCCTGGGTGTAGCTACAGAGAATAAGTAGTATTTATGCTCCGTTTTGTATGCTTGTCAACAGCTCTTTGTGTCAGACTTCTTTTTTTTTTTTTTTTTTTAATGCAGGTTGTCCTCAGGAAAGTAATGAAAAGAAGTGAACGTTGTCTCAGCTGCCATAAAGTGTTACGTTCTCTTTAGTATAAATCATAATCCTGAAGTTCATTAACCTTAATACAGTCTTTATGTGTCATCAGTTGAGCCCAAGCCTTCCAGATGAGTCATTCGCTATATGCTGGATTTGTGGGAGCAAGCTGATTTTTGCATATAATGAACATTATGCATAGGCCTCTTCCCTTCTGCACTCTGCTCATTGAATTGAAATTGCATTTGTTGAACTGAGAAGGTGTTATGAGAAAAGCAGGGTTGTGACAGCCTAAAAGAAGAGGAGGAACTGACTCTGGAGGAGAAGTCCACTGCAGCATGATAGGAAGGGTGCCAGTGGAGTGGTGTAACAGCCCGGATTCTCTTTTCTTCTGCACCAGCGTGTAAATCAAGAATTTCCCTGTTGTGGCACAGGGAAGCATGTAGCTGAAGAACGTCCCCAAAGCTAGCACAAACCCAACCTGGGCTGTCCACAAAGCGATGAGATGTATGCACTCGAGCCCCAAAGTGAGCATTGGTGAACATTGAGCAAGTGGGGTAGCCCCAAGGGATGACAGCAGAGCTCAGCCAGTGTCAGCCAGCAGCCACCTTAGCACACCAGCTGCTTTGCAGTGTCCCGCGCTGACCAAGGGTCGCATCATGGGTTGATTTTAAGGAGGAATGTAAAGTAGGATAATATAGCCACTGACCTTGTGGATTTTTACAGGGAACTCATCCAGTGCCTCAGGGCTGGCATGACACAGAAGGTGCTCATTGAAAGGTTTGACAAATAGGCAATGGAGACTGGCACTGCGCACGGAGTGGAGGCAGGGGTCGATGTAGTGTGTGTATGAGATGAAAGATGAGGACAGGGCTAGGTCAGGAAGAACATTGTAGCTTGGGCAGTTGTCTTTTCCACTATCCAAATTCCACAAAATCAGTTTTTCTGTCTCTTCCAGCAAATCGAAGGTATTTATAATTCACGGTTTTAAATATTGCTGTCTAGTTCTGCTACTTCGTGGATAAAAAAAATACCTAAACATGTACACACGGGAATATAATGGAAGAAAATAAAAATCCCTCCATGGCTTCAGGTCATCACTTTTCTGGCTGCGGGAAGCTCACCTATTGACAGAAATCATCTACCTCCAGCTGATCTTACTTCTCAGCCAAGGTCTGAAAGTCTGTCACCTCCTGTCATGATCTGTCATACAAACATCACATACAGTGTTAACCTAGCGGTTGGAAAGATTTGTTGCAAGTCTGTTGGATCCTTTTTTTTTTTTTTAACCTGCTTAATACAATGGGGGTGAATTGTCTTACAGGTTAAGGGCAGAGGCTGGGTCTTAATTTATCCCAGTAATCTGTCCAGAGTGCGCACAGGAATCCCGCAGACTGCACAAAAAGTGCTTTAGTCAGACCCTTCTCCGCTCAAGACTCAATAAGGGCATGAGTTGATCTAAACACATATATCTTCTTTTGTGCTGGTGGAATAGGAGAAGGAGAAAAAAAAAAATCAATTCTGTCTCTGGCCGAATTTCTAGTTGTGTTTCACAAGGCTGTTGCTTGCCTCTTCTCTTTACCTCCAGACATTGCAGAGTAGCCCTGCTGCATTCCCTCTGCATTGGACCACCTGGGTTTTTCTCAGAGAAAACAGGCTTGGCCTTTTCCTTCAGCTTCTGCTTCTTCTCTGTCTTTTTCTTTTTTTGCCTTCCCCCCTCCTCCCCCCCCCCTCATTTTTTACCCTCTCTAGGCTGTCACAAACTGTGGCTCTTGATATTCTGGCTGCTCTGATGCCATCCTCTCCAGGGCTCTGAGTGGGCAATGCAGATGAATTATTTTCCAAAGCACAGGAGCCTGTTCTTGGCCTCAGAAAAATGATGGCTTGTACAGATTTTGCTAATATGTATGAGGTCTTTAAAAGAAGAAAGAAGAAGACTGCCTGCTAAAAATCATCTTCATTTGCATGAAGAAAAAGTTTTATTTGTATATGTAAGATTTTTAAAGGTTTTCTGGCAGAATTGAGAGAAATGACCCGTGGGTTGTTAAATAATCTTTAAGGTCCTTGTACTATATTACAGGCTCAATTCAGAAGATACTTACATCATTACAATTGGTGTTGAGCTTGAACATCTTTGCTTAACTTAGTTTGAGCATAGTATAAAACTTAAACATAGTTTTTTCCTCTTTTAAACAAAGTCTTACTGTTTTTCCTTTGTTTCCTGAAAACTTTTCTTTTTGCTGTCACAAAAGAGTCCCAAGTAAACCACTAAAAATGCTTTTAAATGTATTGTAATGATGACAAGAAATTGCTGCTTTCAAGGTCTGGAGACAGTAAAGAGGAGGGTTATAGTTTTGAAACCCCAAAATAATTTGCTTAAACCAAAGCTTCTAATTGTTGCACCACATCATCTGTCGTATGGACAAATCAGTTAATCAGCTGTATTGACACCTCTCCATTATTGGACACCTCCAAATTAACTAATTTGTCTTCAGTCCTTGGCTAGGTGAAGGGCCCATGAGGACACAGGTCCTATCCCCAGCTACATCGCTGGGAACAAGACTGGGGCCAAAGTAACGTTTGAAAGGTTTTCTTTTATTTGTAGAACAAATGTTTTCACCCAGCTGTAGCACAGTCAAACAGTGTGAAGGAAACATTACAATACCCCCGTCTATTTATCTGTGTTTTTATAAGGTCACCCATCACCATGGTATCTAAGTGTCTTTCTTCTTTCCTTTAAGGGTCCTGGTCAGGAGTTGAAAATAAGGAAAAGAGAGGAAGAAAACCACAAAGAGGCATATGAAAAGTAAAAAAATACGGAGCTGGAGGTGAACCTAAACACTCAGAGGTAATTTGCCTTGAGGAGCAAGAACCCTTGAGACCTATGTGTAGACTTCGGGGAAAAAAAGAATCTGTGAACAATAGTAAAGGCTATGAACGTGCTATCCTCTGACAGGTATGTAAACCTTAAGATTAAAATAACAGCTTCAAAAATCCTTCTGTCAGAGTGAGTTTGCTTTAGCTAGCCTGAGTTTCAGGGGAAGTATCACAAAGACAATATATATCAAGTGGAGATAGCAAAGGAAAATACTGTGTGAAATTTCTAAACAGGTCAGTTCTTGAAGCATATTCTTGAAGCATAACTTGACAAAGTTATCATGACGTTAAAATAGCGTTATATAAAATCAGGTAATTAAGAATTAGAACTAGTGGATTTTCTAAATATTTTTTTCTGCATATATTGAATCATCTCAAAGCTGAATTTCATACTTAAGAAGGAAGATGAAGGAAGAGTCAGGAAGGGCACAAAATTGAAGTTTCCTTTTGCTTGTCTTTGTGTCAGTTATTGTTTTGATTTGAAAATACTTTCACCAATAATTCTGGCAATCCCAATACTCCTTCACTTCCTAAAGTAATTGGGAAGCGTTCCTTGATAGGCTTCTAAAATTTTGTCTTAGTTTAGCAATATATTTCCACTCTATCATGCTTTGGCTTTTGGGAGGTTTTTTGTGCTTGACTTACGTTCATGGTGATACCGAGGGGAGGATGGCAGGTATTTCAATCCCGTGTCTGTTACCCAGTCTCCCTCTGTGCATGGCGCCCTGAAAATTGTGTTGTGGGAAGCAACCTTGTGCTTTAGTAATATCAGTCTGCAATCGTGGCGGTACTTATGGAGAAGAGGTGGGAGGGTGGGGGCAGCCAAGTGTCCTCACCTCCATCCCTGGGGTGGGAGCCCTACCTGCTTCGGCCCTATCTGCTTCGAGTGTGCAAACCTGAGATTTAAGAGATGGCTGAAATGGATGGTGATAATAGGGAGTTGTGTGTGTCTTACTCTGGTTTATTTTCCCAGTTTGATTAAATATGAATTCCTCTGAATATCAACTATTTGTATGGTAATCACATCCCTTCAACAAACACAAGTCATTAACCAAACTCCTTTTTGCATACTGTAAAGAAGTAAAGAGAATTCTTGACCGCAGAAAGCAGGCATGATATACAAAAAAAGGAGTGAAATTATTCAGTATGTTCTTGTTGATACTTCTTTAAACAGCAGCTTCCGCCTCCCAGAGATCTTCCTTGAGGTTTGCAGATGACCACATGTAATGATGTGGTTTCTTGTCGCTAGTAGTAGCTTTGTGAGGCAGCGATATGTGGTGCAAGATCTTATTACTCAGTAAGTGGCATTTAACTGTCCTGGTTACCCCAAAAGCTAATTGCTAGCTTGAACGTATGGCCACACCTTCCAGCAACACAGGAGACTTCAAAGAAGTCTTTCGCAAAAGTTTTAGCCGCTGTCAGGCCACGTTGAGTTCAGGTATGAGGTCCACTGGAGTCAGCGGCCAGCTTACACAGTGAAGCAAAGTAGACTGAAAGGTCAAATTCACAAAATTATCTCATGAACTTTGACGTTTACTTTGACAAATCCCATGCCTCCATACGTGGTCATCGGTTCAACAAGCTACTTAAATCCATGACCAGCTTAGAAGTGAGTCATTGCAGTGACTTCAATGTGGTGACTCACATCCTTCACCAGCATCCCATAAGCTGCCCCTCTGGGTTGGCCCTTTTGCTCCAACAGGCTGTTGAGAAGGCCTGTCTGCGGTTTCAGGTGTTTATTAAAGGCAACTGGGTCATGATGATGGATTGTGTTTTGGCTGCCTGCTTGGAAAGTTTGACCCCAGATAATGACCCCAAATATTGGGATCTCTGTGTGCTTCTCTCCTCTTTTATTCCACCAAGAATGTCATATGTAAAGGCATTAATTCAAGAGGAAGAACCTTTCCAGAAATACCCCCACTCTCCCCAACTCTTAAATAGGAGAAGTAAAATTATTTCTTTGTTTTAATTGTTTTGTCCTTATTTCAGTTTGTACGTACCCCTTCTATGCAATGAACTTTATCACAAGTTATACTATTGGTCTATTAGATCCAAAGAAGTGTTTGCAATTGTTCTTTAGACACATTATTTGTAGAACGTGTATTAGAGAATCATAAAAATCAGAGATGGAGAAGTTCTGCATTAGATTGTTTCATCCCTGCCCTCGCCGACGCAGACTTTTTCCGCCCTGTATAGTATATTCTCTAGCGCTTTGTCCGGTCTAGCTTTAAGTAGGTTAAATATGGTACTTTCTCACTGCCCTGTCAGAAGCTGTTGGAGAGGCTGGGAGGTAATTGACACTGGCACCCTTTGAAGGTGCGTTGTGGACCTGACCACACTTGTCATTTGTATCCAAACACGGTACTTTCCTCCAGCTGTCATGAGTATTGTGTGGCCATAATTCTTTCAGACCCAGCATACAGCCTGTGCTGAACACTTACAACTAAGATGGAACAAAAGAAATGAAAATGTGGTTTTGGTTTCTTTTTGGCAGACAGTGTACATAGGGTTAATTCTTTTGAGCAGCCCAGAGGTGAAACAGTAAGGTGAAGGCCTCCAGAATAGTTTGTTGATGAAAACTAGTGGTATTGAGATATGATGTGCTTGTCCGCACATGAAGCTTTTTCCTAGATAGAGAGGTATATTTTATAGGGTTCGGTTAATAACTAAATTTGAAATACCAACTGTCTGCTCTCGTGACACAGAAAGCAGGTTTAGCCAAACAGTGAGTGCTTTTGAATAACGCTGCTGATGATATACATGTTTAAGCGAAGTAGTAATAACATTTGGAGTTTCCTTTTTCTGTCAAGGAACCCACCAAGTGTTTCACTTGGTCCCTGCTCAAACTGTGCAGCTGCTTTGGGGTTGGGACATGCCTGATGCTCCCCCGCATGACAAAATATAGGACACACTTGATGGGGAAGTCAGTAGTAGGCTGCTGGGCCCCTTGTATTCAGACTGTAATTCTTGAACTGTTCTGTTTCTCTGAAAAGACATTGATGCACCATCGTGATTAGAAAACAAAGGTTGTTAGCTAGTCTCTTGGTTTAAATGGTTTCTTTCTCCTCTCATTGTCACCAGAACCCTGACTTGTTCTACCAGCCATGTTCTACCCATAAAGCCGTGAATCTACAATTCATGAAAGCACAATTCTCCATCCAAATCGGTCATTACTCATTTCTATAGCTTTACAGATAGGGGAATACCGTCCCTTGGTGTAGCCTCTTTACTTACTACTTTTACTCAACTGATACTGAAGGTTCTTGACAGAGGGATTATTCATAGCATTCTCGCTGCTTGCCTTTACTGCCTCTGAATTCTCAAATCCCAAACTGAGATCACGTCATGTAGCCCAATGTTCCTTGGACGTGTAGCACCACATTAAAACGTCATTTTAAGCAATTAATATTTTATTTATAAATACTTATAAATATTTATTATAAACGAGGCTTGAAGCAGCAGCTCATGAGAAAACAATCTATTACATTTGTATTAAAACATGTTCAAATGTTTGATTGTAAAAGAGCATATTCAGCTCAACTGTAAAAAAAAAAAAAGAGCATTGCAGTGCCCTGGTTTGGCCAGTTCATGTCAGGCTGCCACGTTCAGCTGAGAAGGTGGATTTTGTTTTGTTCCACACTAAATCCAAGAAACCTAAGGCCCAGCTAAATACTCTGTGTTCTTGTCTTACTTGGGCAATACTCCTGTTTGAGACTCTGCGTCAAATGCTGCTCTTGAAATCCCATATGTGACTCATGGCTGAGGAGGAGCTTTGCTGGATTTGAAAGATGAGGTTTTGTGCCTACTGGAAAAAAGCCCGTTGCTGACAAAGGGATTCATCCTGCTGGCTCCAAACATGGGCTTTATATCTTGCCCAGAATCGTAGAATCATGGAATGGTTTTGGTTGTAAGAGACCTTGAAGATCATCAAACCCAACTGTTATCCTAGCACTGACAAGTTACCACTAAACCATGTCCCTGAAAGGACCGTTGCTTTGCTGACTCGGAAAACCAGAGGTCTGACTCCACTGGAGTCATCTTCTGTTTGGTAGGGGTCCTTCCTTCCTTGCAGCACACTGCTTGGAGTGGTTTTGTTCCCCTTTTCTGTAGAGTCTTTCTAGGAAAGCACGGAGGCACAGCCTTCTCGGGCTGTTTCCCTAAACTTTACACCCTTTAGGAGAAGGAGTTATTTGGCTAAGACCCGCCCCTTTGTAATATAGGGCTGAAAACAAGGCGGTTTTAAATATAAATAATAATATAAAATAATCAAAATCATTGTCATGACTCTGGTAACTGTTTTATATCTTTGCCTCGAACCAGAATGACCAAACATCTCTGATTAAGTACCTACAGAAGCATTTAAATTCAGCAACTTTAATAGTTCTTAACAACTCCCGTTGATGGTATTATTTTTCATTGGGAAGAAAAATGGTTATTGCTCACATTGACCTCCAGTAAATCTTGTCACCCAGCCCATACCCTAGTCTCGAAATATAATTAAAGCACTCTGTTTTGATAATAGTGACTTACAAAAGTGTAGGAACTAGTATTTACATTTTCTATTTTTATTGCTCTTAAGTTTGGTATGAAAAGAAAGGTAATGCAACTGAATTACCTTAAATGGCCATGACTGATTTATTTCTGTCTAAGGGTGTTGTAGTTTACATACATCAAAGTTATATATTTTTTTTTCCTAAGATTACCTCAGTGTTTGATTGGCCTCTTATTTTCTTCACTGTGTAGATTTTAAATTCAATCCACAGTGTAAGCGCCT